>NC_059073.1:264076693-265345193 GCF_020497125.1 Mauremys mutica | reverse complement strand
GAAGGGAGGACAAAGAACAGATAAGATTACACAATGAATGTGCAAGTAATATGCACTATTAGAAAGTTCGAACCATTTTTTACTTTAGTCTCTTCCTATTTTTATTTTTAAACACCACACAGACATCCAGGGAGGCTTTAAGTTATAGCAGACAATGGAAGAGGCAGGGGATGGGGAAGGAAGATGAAAAGGAAGATGCAAGTAAGATGTATGGTGACTGAACAAGCAGACACCATTAGATGCCCACAAGAAATCCAGTGACTACAGCTGGAAGAGTCAAAGAATGAAGTGCTGAATTCAAGAAGTCTCTGAGGTCAGAAGACTGCAAAAATCCTCTCTGCTCTGCTGGTCTCCTTGTCTCCAGGGGTGTTCGGGGCTTTAAAGCTTTGCTCCATGGAACCCTCTCAGCTGTCAGCCTTATTGAGGGCAGAAGATGTTGCAGGGTGGAGAGCTACTAGCCTTTAAAAGGGTGGTGAAATTGACGAAAGAGAATTTTACTCCATTCCCATAGGAAAAAGAACAGGAGTACTTGTGGCACCTTAGAGGCTAACAAATTTATTTGGGCATAAGCTTTCGTGGGCTAAAACCCACTTCATCAGATGCATGCAGTGGAAAATATACTAGGAAGATTATATACCTGTTCATTAGCCTGTTCGGTTATAAGCCAACCCCCCAAGATGGTTAGGTAAAAAGAGCAAAAACTGTATGACCCTTTCATAAGCCGGCCCTGTATTTCAGGGGTTGGCAAACTCTGGCTCACATCCGCCAGGGTAAGCCGCTGGCGCATCGAGACGTTTTGTTTACTTGGAGCTTCCCGCAGCTCCCATTGGCTAGGAATGGCGAACCGCGGCCACAGGGAGCTGAGGGGCTCTATGCCTGCAGACATTCCAGGTAAACAAAATGACAATGTATTAGATATTCAATTAAATGATTCCGTAGAGTTTAAAATCATCAAATTTTGGTGTAGACCCGTTTATAAGCCGACCCTCTCTCTTTGATGCATCAGTTTTTTACCAAAAATATTCGGCTTATGAACAAGTATATATGGGGTGTGTATACACACACACACACACACACACACACACACACACACACACAGAAAAAATGGGGGTTGCCATACCAACTCTAATAAGACTTGTTTACTATAAACTTAATCAGTTAACAGGGAGGAAAAATTGTGTGAATTTAAGGAAAGCTGGTTGAAATCCTCTCTTCATCTACATTTACAAACATGCCATTATCTCTCCTCACCACCACCACTCCCCTGCTGCCACTTCAAAAAACACATCTTGATTTCCACCATGAAAAACTTTTAATGTCTTAGGTCTTCAGCTAATGAAACCCGCTCCTCTTACTTTCCTGGCACTAGCCTCATCCCCTTCTAGTCCAAATTTCCCTTGAAAAAGGCTATCATTCTGATTATTTGGCCATATTCAGCCCCACTTCAAATCCTTTAGTTGACTCCCTATTGCCTCCCAAGCAGGGCCGGCTCCAAGGGTTTTGCCGCTCCAAGCAGCCAAAATAAATAAATACTAAATAAATTTCAAAAAAGAGCCGCTATCGCGATCTGCGCCAATTCAGCGGGAGGTCCTTCGCTCCGACAGGGAGCGAGGGACCATCCATCGTATTGCCGCCGAATAGCTGGACCTGCCGCCCCTCTCCAGAGTGGCCGCCTCAAGCGCCTGCTTGCTAAGCTGGTGCCTGGAGCTGGCCCTGCTCCCAAGTTCAAGTTCCATAATCTTTTTTATTTTTTTTAACCTCTCAACTAGTCTCTTCTCCCTCTGCTCAGCTCAAGCCACTCACTCCACTGCTTCCTTTGTCCCCCTCCCCCCCCACCTACTTCTGTTCTTTCTTTTAGCCCGGGCCGGCTCCAGGCACCAGCCCAGCAAGCAGGTGCTTGGGGTGACCAACGGAGAGGGGCGGCATGTCCAGCTCTTCGGCGGTGGGTCCCTCACTCCCTCTCAGAGTGAAGGACCCACCACCGAATTGCCGCCAAAGACTGAAGCGGCGGCGGTAGTGCCATAGATCACAATCGTGGCTTTTCCCCCCCCCCCCTTCTTTTTGCTGCTTGGGGCAGCAAAAACCCTGGCACCGGCCCTGCTTTTAGCAGCCTGGAAACCCTTTCCCCACCATCCTCAACTCCACTTTCCTTTTAATCCCTTCACAACACTCACTGCAGAGAGATTCATAAATTAGTCAAAATGAAAGTCTCAAAATGCATTCATTGACCCAACAACAAGGGGAGATTACTATCTTTTTACTCATCTTCCCATACCCTGACCTATTCTTGACTTAAGTTGTCAGCTCTTCAGGGCAGGAACTCTGTGTCTGACTCTTTTCATAAAGAGCTATGCATATCTATAGAACTATCAGAGTTAGCACAGGGGTTAGTTTCTTAAACACTTTTTCCAAATTAACTAATTATACATTTTAAGCTAGTACTTTAGGACTCTAGTACACAGTTATCCTAATTTGAGTGCACAAAACGCAGTAATAGTTGCAACCGGCAGATCAAGATTTTTGAAATAATTTTCAAGACAAAAATAAATCTGAATTCTAGTGCTCTGATGTTAAACCTGACAGAATAGTTTCATTTTTAAGACCACTAGCAATTTGAGGGAAATGTATTTCAGCTATTTGGAAATATATAAAAAAACAGATACTTAAATATGCTACATTAAATTGAAAACATCAAATAAAATTTCAATTTGCTTTTTCAAAGCAGTGCACTATTATTAAACCAAATAAATCCTCCTATTACTGTAACCTAGGTAGTACTGTCGTTGCTGAATACAGTCATTAAAACAAGAATTGGCTAGAGTCAACTGGAACTGGTAATGGACACAGGACCAAATAAGATTAGCTGAAAGTTTCTTCTCACGGTAATAAGGTCCATGTCAATGGGTACTTCAACCTGCTTGCAGGTTTGTGGAGGAATCAGACATCTCAGCAACTGGTAGTTGGGGGGAATGCCCCACTTACTGAAGTTCCTTTCAGTTGAGACAAAGTTCGACAGCCAGGATAATTCAAATCTACTTTCCTACGGGAATGTCTACACTGCAATTAAAAACCCATGGCTGGCCAGTGTCAGCTGACTCAGGCTCACAGGGCTCAGGCTAAGGGGACTGTTTAATTGTGGTGTAGACATCTGGGCTTGGCTGGTAGGAGGGTCCCACAGCTAGGGCAGCCCGAGCCCAAATGTGTACACCACAATTAAACGGCCCCTTAGCTCGAGCCCAAGTCAGCTGGGATGAGCTAGCCGTGGGTGTCTAATTGCAGCGTAAACATACCCACAATTACAGATTGTTAAATATACTTTGAAGAAAAAGGCACAATTTTTCCTAGCGCAGAGGGTAGGAAAGTCCTCTTAATGAAATAAACCCTCTTTGGATGTCAATTTCTATCACTATTCTGGATCATCTACTTGTCTGCAGGGTGGGCTGGATCTTTTTTCTTATTATTTGAAAAAAGAAATTGTTCAGGTGTGCACAGATAAATTCTCTTATTTTTCATTGTGCTAAAGTTCACAGACCAGTTGCAAAGGAATTTTTGCAGCAGTGTCTCCCCTGATTGGAAAGCAAGATCATCCTTTAAATATGGATATCAAAAATGAAGTAGGTTATATAATGTCCCTCTTCTCTGGGTTTAAGACATGCTGAAGTCTTCTGCCAAAAAAGGCATTGGCTGAAGATGAGATAACTAATATACAGAATTTGATGAATTTACATACTGGTGTCAAAAATTATCAGATCTCAATACAGGAGACAAGATTTCTCTACCCTGAAATTATCAGTGCTCCCAAACATCAAAGTCTAGTTTTTAACATAAGAAAAAACTAGGGCTGTCAAGCGATTAAAAAAATTGTGATTAATCATGTGATTAATTGCACTGTTAAACAATAGAATACCATTTATTTAAATATTTTGTATGTTTTCTACATTTTCAAATATATTTATTGCAGTTACAACCCAGAATACAAAGTATACAGTGCTCACTCTATATTTAATTTTTATTATAAGTATTTGCACTGTAAAAAAACAAAAAGTATTGTAGTGTAATCTCTTTATGATGAAAGTTGAACTTACAAATGTAAAATTATGTAAAAAAAAATTGCATTCAAAAAATAAACCAATGTAACATTTTAGAGCCTGCAAGTCCTCTCAGTCCTACTTGTTCAGCCAGTCACTCAAACAAGTTTGTTTATTTTTTGCAGGAGATAATGCTGCCCGCTTCTTGTTTACAATGTCACCTGAAAGTGAGAACAGGTGTTCTCATCACACTGTTGTAGCCGGCTTCGCAAGATATTTATGTGCCAGATGCGCTAAAGATTCATGTGTCCCTTCATGCTTCGACCACCATTCCAGGGGACATGCTGATGACAGGTTCTGCTCGATAACGATCCAAAGCAGTCCCGACTGACATATATTCATTTTCATTATCCGAGTCAGATGCCACCAGCAGAAGGATGATTTTCATTTTTGGTGGTTTGGGTTCTGTAGTTTCCACATTGGAGTGTTGCTCTTTTAAGACTTCTGAACGCATGTGCCACACCTTGTCCCTCTCAGATATTGGAAGGCACTTCAGATTCTTTAGCCTTGGGTCGAGTGCTATAGCTACCTTTAGAAATCTCACAATGGTACCTTGTGTTTTGTCAAATCTGCAGTGAAAGTGTTCTTAAAATGCACAATATGTGCTGGGTCATCATCCGAGATTGCTATAACATCAAATATATGGCAGAATGTGGGTAAAACAGAACAGGCGACATACAATTCTCCCCCAAGGAGTTCAGTCACAAATTTAATTAAGACATTTTTTTAACGAGCATCATCAGCATGGAAGCATGTCCGCTGGAATGGTGGCCGAAGCATGAAGCGGCATACAAATGTTTAACATATCTGGGACATAAATACCTTGCAATTCCAGCTACAAAAGTGCAATGCAAATGCCTGTTTTCACTTTCTGGTGACACTGTACCTAAGAAAAGGGCAGCATTATCTCCTGTAAATGTAAACAAACTTGTTTGTCTTAGCAATTGGCTGAACAAGAAGTAGGACTGAGTGGATTTGCAGGCTCTAAAATTTTACATTGTTTTCTCTTTAAGTGCAGTTATGTAACAAAAAAAAATCTACATTTGTAAGTTGCACTTTCATGACAAAGATTTCACTATAGTACTTGTATGAGATCAATTGAAAAAATAATATTTCTTTTGTTTACAAATATTTGCGATGTAAAAATGATAATCAAAAATAATATAAACTTTAATTTCAACTACACAAAATACAATATATGTGAAAATGTAGAAAAACGTCCAAAATTTTTAATAAATTTCAATTGGTGTTCTATTGTTTAACAGTGCTATTAATCACAATTAATTTTTTCTAGTTAATCGCGTGAGTTAACTGCAATTAATCGACAGCCCTAGAAAAAACATCAATTTATTTTGGAAATGAATACTATGACAATAGCGAGAATTTCCACTGTTCTCTATTAAAAGTACAATACTGGGTCTCATCTGAGAGCCTCCCCCCCATTCCAAACTCATCCACATATAGAGACGGTAGCTATTGGGAGATCATTTTAATGGACAGGAAATATTAATGACATCTCTCGCAGGGAGGTCAATCTGGATAGTGCTGCAAGAAGCAGAATGACATTCCAAGATTGGGCTCTATGACCTTATGCGGCTGGAATAAGGGTTCTTACCTTAAGGAAGCATTTAGCGTTGGGATTGTACAAAAAACTGTCTTTTCTTAAACATTATCAATAACCTTTTAGACACAAAATCCCAGAAGCTAATGGATAAATATCACGAGCAGTATATAGCAAGGCACACCAGGAGGTCAAACGCCTTATGAGAGCAGACAAATGACATTATATTGATAATCTGGCAACACAAGCAGAGGATGCAGCTGCTCGTGGTGAACAAGGAACGGTCTACAAAATGACACAGCTTATCAGTGGTAAACCGCAGACACTAACAAACACCCATCAGGGACAAACAAGGCCACCTACTAACAACAGAAAGAACAAGAAATGTGCTGGACAGAGCATTTTGAGGAAGATCTTGATATCCACACGGACACCCCAACCAAGGAAGAGATCATTCAAGCCATCAAATCCTTAAAAAAAAAAAATGGGAAAGCTACTGGCAAGGATAACTGGAATGCAGAATTATTCAAGGTAAATTCTGAGTTAGCAGCATCTATCCTGGCCCCTCTATTTACATCAGTCTGGGAAAGGGAAAAAGTGCCAGGGGTTATAGTTATAGTGAAGATATGAAAGAAAGGAACGATCAGTGATTGTAGTAACTGGCATGGTATCAAACTTTAATCTGTGCCAAGCCAAGTATTGTGTAAGATCATAGTCCAACATATATCAGAGGCAGTTGATAACATTCTCAGAAAAGAGCAATCCAGTTTTCGGAAAAGGCGTGGATGCACAGACCAGATCTTTACTCTACGAAACATAATAGAACAATGCAACGGCACCGGCAACGCTACATAAACTTCATAGACTTTGAGAAGGCGTCTGATAGCATTCACAGGACCAGCCAATGGCTCATTCTGCGGGAACATGGAACTCCTCTCCATATAATCATCATCATCAACAAAAGTTTTTATTTCAACCTTACATGTAGTGTTGATCACAGTGACCTCAGTTCTGAAGTCAAAACAGGAGTACGTCAGGGGTGTGTCATGTCTGCAATCCTCTTCAACACTGCCATTGACTCGGTAATGCAGCATACAACAGAAGACATGCCAAGAGGTATTAAATGTACACCCTTCTCATCCCTAGAAGGCCTGTGATCTCGCTCTATCACATACCCAACATCATATACAAGAAAAAACAACTCGACTCAAACCATTCAGCCAGCAAATTGGACTGAAAAATCAACCGCAATAAGACAGATATCAAGACCTTTAATATTGCCTCACCATCACCAGTATGGAGAGAATTATGTTCTCAACAAAGTAGAAACATTCAGATACTTGGGCAGCACCATCAGCCAGGATGGTGAAACAAGCCAGGAAGTCCGGAACAAAATCAATAAAGCCAGGAACACCTTAAGGAGCTTAAATACAGTCTGGAAATCATCAAAATATAACAACAAAACCAAACTCAAAATTTATCAGAGCTGCATACTTTCAACTTTACGTTATAGTGCAGAATGCTGGGGAATGAGAAAGTATGACATGTCCAAACTGTCGTCATTTCATACAACCTGCCTCAGAAAAATCCTCCATATCTTTTGGCCCAGAACAATCTCAAACCAAGATCTACTGACACATTGCGGCCAAGAGGATATGAGCACCATCATTGCCAGGAGGCATTGGAGATGGATTGACCGTGTACTTTGGATAGAAATGGATTCCATCATCAGAGTAACAATAAGATGGACACCTGAAGGTAAGGGAAAACGAAGCCACCCAAAAACAACACGGTGTAGAGCTGTGGAAGCTGAGCTGAAAAACTTGGAGCACAACTGGGGAACCATTGAAAGACTTTCCAAAAACAGAGAGAAGTGGAGGAGCTTCATTGCTGCCCTAAACACCAGAGGTGTAATGGGAACATGATGATAATGACATAGTCTTGACTTTTTCTTGGAGAGACATATATCCACATCAAGACACTCTTGGGGGAATTCAAGGCTCTGTCTCATTTGTTTTGCATGGTAGTTATTGTACTGGCTGGTGCAAAGCCCATTTGTTAACTTCTCTTTAGGGGTCTATGAGAATGATCACTTCACCCAAACCAAACATGTCTGGTCCCAGATGGAGGACTGGTTTTGCAATAGCAAAACATCTGAGAGATAGAGACTTTGGAAAGGTTAATCAGGCTTGTGAGCCACAGCCTCTTCAGACCAGAAAGACAAACAGTATAACCGCAGCTCTCACCTTCCTATCTTTTTTGTGGTCCTGGAGAACAATGGAAACGGTGAGAAAGCATATGGCAGAGACATTGCCCAGCTTTGCAAGATGTCATTCTCCACATGGAGAGACCACCAGCCCACCAAACTGCCTTACAATGAGTGAGGATATGATCAGGTGCAGGTTCCTCTCTGTTTAATCCAGCTTCTCCAATGGAAGTCTTGGAGTTCATCTCCCTTGACAGGCAGCACACAGAGAGATCGGAAACTTTGGTTTACCAAGTTCTTTCTAGTTTATTTATGCAATCCTGACTGGGGCCTTTAGGTGTTACAGTTATTTATCTGTTACGATCTAGTGACAATTCCAGATATATCTTGTTACAATAGAAAGAGGAAAACATACAGACTATGGACAAAAACATCATTGGCCTGGATGTCACAAATAAAGACCATGAACGTTCCCGCCTGACAACAGCCAGCCTCAGTCCTTTACTATGCAGCACCTGACAGCTTGTTCTGAGAAATGTTTAAAAATGATAATGAGCTAAGAGCAAGTTAAAGCAAGCGGCCCCCTGCTATCAAAGTCGCTCCACCCTGCAGTAAAGTTTTGAATTGAACTTGCTACACAAATGGGTTCTGTCTGCCTTTAAATACAAGATATACATAAAACACTCATCTAAACCACAAGCAGCAGCTCTACCTAATCCATCGGAAAACATTGACAGAGCTGCTTTATTCCTAACCATCTGATCCTAATAGTATCACCAGTGAAACAAAAACATTTGGCCAAACCTTCGGAGTTATTTGGTCTTGCATTTATTTAAGGTAGCAGAAGACTACCAGTTAAGAGTAGGCATCCCTCAATGAAATGGGGAAGAAAGGAAAATAGATTAATAATATGATTTCAAGAGGTGTCTCCTCCTCAAACCACAGAGGTTTTTTAAATTAGTTTTCTATACAGGCCACTAAAATATACCCACAGCAAAAATAAGTGCTGTTGAATATATTTTTAGTTAAGTAACTCTGAACCTTTCCATTTTATACCTAAAACCAAATGTCTAAGATGTTTTATGTGCAAATCATTCACTCTAACATACCATAGATATATTTTCTTCTAAGAGCTTGGTTTATTCACATAAAAAATTTAAACACACATACAGATTGTCTCTTTAGTAACCAACCCATTAGGAATAATACAGCTAGTTACAATTACTAGTATTTAACAAAAAGTAAATATTATATATTTTTTATCTTCTCTAGTACTTACACAAAAGCAACACATGTAGCTACAGTTGCCTGTTCTAGGCAGCTGGCAAGCTCAGAGATAGAAACGTTGTGGAACAGCTGGGGAATGCAAGACACTTTTGAACAGGCTGTGTGATCCAAAATAATGGTACATGTTTATACACAACACAATGGCAGCAACAGCCAAATGCAGGTCTGGCACATGCACTACAGCTGCTCCTTTCTTCATAGACAAAGCACAGCAAGTGGAGTTCACATTTACAAAATATGACTTTCACCCTAAAAGCAGCAGCTTGATCACCAAAATAGACAGCCTATTTTCCAATTGGACAAAAAGGTACAAGATTCTAAATCACAAGTTAACCTCAAAAACAGATAGTCCCTTTGTGTCACTAAAAATGTTCTGAATTAACATTTGCTTTCCACCAGTGGTTGCCAAAAACAAGTTTGTTCAGTTCTACAGTAGTGTGTAAGTTACCATCTACAGTACACAAAGGTTCCTTCTTACCACTGTAGTCTGAGGTAGTATGAAGAAAGGAAAGAAAACCAAGTACGTAAACTTTCTAAGATAGAGCCTGCCTGCATAAAAGTTAGCTAGTTTACAAAGAAATCTAGCATTTTGGAAGATTATTTTTTTGAGAAGAGGCCATCTCATGTGACCTACTTTTGTGAAAATACAAGCTTACTTCCTAAAACAGCAAGACAATACTCTCCTCTCAGTTTGCATTTTACACGTGAGGGTGTCATCATTTGCTAGTTGTTATGCAATCACTGGTAATATATTGCAAGCAGTGTTTAGCTATGTCCTAATGTAATGCAATGGTTACAAATTCCAAATACTGTACTTAAATAAGGACTTGTGCTAAAGTTTTGTCTCCCTGGTCCCCAAGTGATCTTCTGACTTCCAAGTCATGAACTCTTATTAGGGTTGGTCTGTATACTACAAAGTTAAGCTGAAATAAGTACATTGCTCAGGACCATGAAAAATGTCATACCTTGTATGATGTAATTATACCACCGGTATACACACCACTAGAATAATGGAAGAATTCTTCTGTTGATCTAGCTACTGCCTCTCAGAGAAATGGACTTACTATAGAGACAGAAGAACCCCTTCCATCATGGCAAGGGCCTGTCTACACTTAAAATGCTGTAGTGACACAGTTGCACTGCCACAGCTACCCCGCTGTAATGCTTCAGTGAAGACACTACTTACACCATTGGGAGGGGTTCTCCTGTTGGCATAGGTACTCCATCTCCCTGAGAGCAGTAGCTAGGTTGACAGGAGAATTGTCCCATCAACCTAGCGCTGTCTACAACAGGGGTTAGGTCGGTTTAACTGTGTTGCTCATGGGGTGTGGCTTTTTCAAATCCCAAGCGATGTAGTTTACTAACCTAATTTCCTAGAGTAAGCCAGGCCTGAGTATCTAGAAACCCTACAGCAGCACCCATACAGGGTTTCTAGGGTAGACATTCCCTCAGAAGCATTACATCAGAGGCACCACCTTTCTTGCCGAGGATAAAAACATAAAAATAGCCATACCGGATCAGACCAAAGGTCCATCTAGCCCAGTATCCTGTCTTCCGACAGTGGCCAATGCCAGGTGCCCCAGGGGGAATTAACAGAACATATAATTATCAAGTGATCCATCCCCTGTCATCCATTCCCAGCTTCAGGGCAAACAGAGGCTAGGGACACCATTCCTGCCCATCCTGGCTAACAGCTACTGATGGACCTATCCTCCATGTGTACGGGGAGATTTTGGCAAATCAGTAAAGGGCCTGAAATCACTATTGCTTATTGCTAAAAGCAACCAAGTCAGCAGGCCGTAAAGTGGCCATGCAGCAGGCTTAGCTTGACCAAGACAGGAGGGGAGGGGGTTTTGGGTGCCATAGAAAGGGCAGCTTGACCCCGCATCCTTCCTAATAAGAATTGTGTTGAAGTTGCTGATACATGCATTTTAGAAGAGCAGGATGTGACCTCAGGAATGTGTCTGTTAGAGCCTCAAGGCTGCAAACTCTCTGGAAAAAACCCACACCTAGTTAATCAATAATCAGAAGGAAACCTCTTGCTTGACCATTGAAACTGCTTGCTCAATCAGTTTTCTTTAAGGGACATGTAATTGTGTTACTAAGGTATAAAATAAGGAGGAAAAGTTTGAGGTAATAGGACTCTTTGGGACTGGTCTCTCCCTCTGGATGCATCTTGTGTTCCCCACCGGCGGACAGGCTGCCACTGTGCCACTCGAGAGCCACACCCAGCTTCAGTAATTATTGAGGGTTGAGGGTGTTTTACTAACCTGTTGTGGATGTGTGTAAGTGCTTGACACTAAGTAAAGTTTAGCTTTAAGTGAAAGCACTCTTGTGTTGTCCTGTTTGCGCCAGCCATCTATCGGTCAGACAGCCGTGTCTCCCCTGATTTATTTCCTGACACCACCTCGCACAGAGTAAAAGTTACCAAGAGCTTTGGGTTGAAAGAATCTTGGGTAACACATGAACTTATCTAGTTCTTTTTTGAACCCTGGTATAGTCTTGGCCTTCACATCTGGCAAGGAATTCCACAGGTTGACTGTACATTGTGTGAAAAAAATACTTCCTTTTGTTTGTTTTAAACCTGCTGCCTATTAATTTCATTTGGTGACCCCTAATTCTTGTGTTATGAGAAAGTAAATAACACTTCCTTATTTACTTTCTCCACACCAGTCATGATTTTATAGACCTCTATCATATCCCCCCTTAGTTGTCTCTTTTCCAAGCTGAAAAGTCCCAGTCTTATTAATCTCTCCTCATATGGAAGCCGTTCCATACCCCTAATCTTTTTTTTTGCCCTTTTCTGAACCTTTTCCAATTCAAATGTATCTTTTTTGAGATGGGGCGACCACATCTGCATGCAGTATTCAAGATGTGGGCATACCATGGATTTATATAGAGGCAATGAGATATTTTCTGTCTTATTATCTATCCCTTTCTTAATGATTCCCAACATTGTTTGCTTTTTTGACTGCCGCTGCACATTGAGTGAATGTTTTCAGAGAACTATCCACAATGACTCCAAGATCTCTTTCTTGAGTTGTAACAGATAATTTAGACCCCATAGTTTTGTATGTATAGTTGGGATGTTTTCCAATGTGCATTACTTTGCTTTTATCAACAATGAATATCATTTGCCATTTTGTTGCCCCGTCACCCAGTTTTGTGAGATCCTTTTGTAGCTCTTCGCAGTCAGCTTGGGACTTAACTATCTGGAGTAGTTTTGTATCATCTGCATATTTTGCCACCTCATTGTTTACCACTTTTTCCAGATCATTTATGAATTATGTTGAATAGGACCGGTCCCAGTACAGACCCCCGGAGGACACCACTATTTACTTCTCTCCATTCTGAAAACTGACCATTTATTCCTACCCTTTGTTTCCTATCTTTTAACCAGTTACCAATCCATGACAGGACCTTCCCTCTTATCCCATGACAGCTTACTTTGCTTAAGAGCCTTTGGTGAGGGACCTTGCCAAAGACTTTCTGAAAATCTAAGTATACAATACCCACTGGATCACCCTTGTCCACATGCTTGTTGACCCACTCAAAGAATTCTAATAGACTGGTGAGTCATGATTTTCCTTTACAAAAACTCTTCCCCAACAAATTATGTTCATCTATGTGTCTGACAATTTTTTTCTTCACTATAGTTCCAACCAGTTTGCCCGGTACTGAAGTTAGGCTTACCAGCCTGTAATTGCCAGGATCACCTCTAGAACCCTCTTTAATAATTGGCATCACATTAGCTATCCTCCAGTCATTTAATACAGAAGCTGATTTAAATCACAGGTTACAAACTACAGTTAGTAGTTCTGCAATTTCACATTTGAGCTCTTTCAGAACTCATGGGTGAATACCATCTGGTCCTGGTGACTTATTACTGTTTAGTTTATCAATTTGTTCCAAAACTTCCTCTAATGACACTTCAATCTAGGACAGTTCTTCAGATTTGTCACCTAAAAAGAATGGCTCAGGTTTGGGAATCTCTCTCACATCCTCAGCCATGAAGACCAATGCAAAGAATTCCTTTAGTTTCTCTGCAACGGCCTTATCGTTCTTGAGTGCTCCTTTAGCATCTCAATCATTGTTTAAACAGGTTTTCTGCTTCTAATGTACTTTTTAAAAATTGCTACTACTTTGAGTCTTTGGTTAGCTGTTCTTCAAAATCTTTTTATACTTCATTTGCCAGCATTTATGCTCCTTTCTATTTTCCTCACTAGGATTTAACTTTCACTTTTTAAAGGATGCCTTTTTGTCTCTCACTGCTTCTTTTACTTTGCTGTATAGCCATGGTGGCACTTTTTTGGTTCTCTTACTATACTTTTTAATTTGGGGTACATTGAAGTTGATGAGGATAAGACAAGACTGAGTGGTGTTGACAAACTGATCGATGTTTAGCAACATGAAGGAGGCTTCCATTTCTTCCAGCTGTGCTGGACACCAAAACACAAACTAGGTGATGAAACTTCATAGCTTACCTTGGTTAAATGCACATAACTCAGAATTTATCATCTAATGGGAGTTACACCATCATCACTGGAGAGGGGAGGAGAAGAGACATTTCTGTACCATCTGTGTGACAGCTATTGCAACCTCATACAATCTCTTTGCCAACCATATTGTACTAAGTTTATACATCACTGTGAGCAAGGGACTGTATGCAACTCCGGGGAAGAGGAGCTGTGAAAGCCCTTGTGACGAGACCCTCAGGGTACAGCCTGGAACTAGGGTACTGCTGTGCCCCCATAACTCTCCAGCCTGGGCTGTCTCTCAAAACGCTTTGCTAGTGACAAACGGCAAACCCCTCCAACAGGCTATTATCACTCAGTAGAACTGCATGTGGAGCCCCACCCCCAGCTAAATTGCAGGAATGGTCCCTGAGCCACTCACGAATCACACAGAGAAAGACACCAAAAAAATCTCCCAAGCCCCCAGCTTTGCACCCCAGGGCTGTACCATCTGGCCCTGGTCAGAAGCCTGGCCAGTGTAAAGTTCACTACCCAGTCCACCCCCCTTGATGTGGAGAGGACACACTCTAGCCTTTGTAAACCGAGCTGAGATTTCCCAAGCACTTCAAGCAGAACACACTTTTTTAAAGTAAAATATAAACCAGATTTATTAACTACAGAAAAATATATTTTAAGTGATTATAAGTGGTAGTCACAAATGTCAGGGATAGTTACCAAAGAAAATAAAAGGTAAGCGCACAGTCTAAATCTTAAACCTTATTAGACTAAGCAGTACAGAAGCTCCCTGACTTACGGAAGCATTCCATTACAGAACGCCTTGTGTAAGTCGAATTTTGCATAAGTCGGGAACATATCTCCAACAATTACACACACACGGAACTTATGGAACTTTTTCTGTAAGTCCGGATTTCCGTAAGTCGGGTTTGCGTAACCCGAGGAGCGTCTGTATTTCAATCAAGCAGTTTTTCTCACCCCACTCTATGTTGCAGGTAGTTTACAATTGTTAATACACAGGCTTCCCTTCTAAGTCTGGGATCAGTCTCATCAGTTCAAGTCTTTGTCTTCTCAGTGTTCTCGTTGCTTCCGGTGTAGGTGGGGGACGAGAAAGGTAAGCATGATGCCACTGTCCCTTATTTTATACATTCAGTCCATGTGCCTGGGAAACACTAGCCTAGACATGTCCTGGTAGGCTTTGCTGAGTCACAGAGTAGAGCAATATCCCACAGTGTGATGCCTGCACAGCCCTCTTACAGAATTGTAAATCCCTTGTTTACAACTCCCCAGGTGATTAATGACCATCCTCTTTATGATAGCCCTTAATATAGTGGAAGACTTATCAGATCACCTCCTCAGTCTTCTTTTCTCAAAGCTAAACATGCCCAGTTTTTTCCAACCTTTCCTCATAGGTCAGGTTTTCTAAACCTTTTATCATGTCTGTTGCTCTCCTCTTGACTCTTTCAAATTTGCCCACATACTTCCTAAACTGTGGTGCCCAGAATTTGACACAGTACTCCAGACGGGGCCTCTCTAGTGCCACTGTAACCCCCAGATCCTCTTCAGCAGTATTACTACCTAGACAGTTATTCACATTTGATAGTTATATGTTTGATTTTTCCTTCTTAAGTGAAGTACTTTGCACTTGGTCTTTATTTAATTTCATCTTGTTGAATTCAGACCAGCCCTCCAGTTTGTCAAAGTCATTTTGAATTTAAACCTGACCTCCAAAGTGCTTGCAATCCCTCCCAGCTTGGTGTCACCTGCAAATTTTATAGTCAGACTTGATTACATTAATTGGATAATGAAAACATTGACTAGTACTGGACCCAGGACTGACCCCTGTGGGACCCCACTAAATCTGACAGTAAACCATTGATAACTACTGTTTGAGTGCGGTCTTTCAACCAGTTATGCACCCACCTTACAGTAAACTGTCTGAGAGACTCTACAGACAGCTGGAAATAATAACTCTGACAGGAGTGAACTACCGCATGCATCTCAATAGGGTGTTAGCTACGCCTGGCAGCAGCCAGCACTATCCTAGCAGGACTATGCAATAGGAGAGTGCAATTGGCCCAAGCAGATATCCCAGCAGAGAAGGTAACAGGAGATCCCCCCTGTTGCCAATCCCAATCCTACCTCTTGGGATGGGAAAGGGAACCCCTGCTGCCCCTCCTAGATGAGTGAGGACTATATGCCACTGCTCCTGTATCTCTGGAAGGTGAGTGGGGACTCCTGTCACTGCCATTCCTAAGTGCAGGGGCAGGCCCACGGTATATGGGTAGGGCTGGGGCATGGAGCCATAATAGGGTCCCCTGTGTGGTTGTATACCTCACGCCCTGAATAATATCCCATCATAGTTAAAATATGGTTCAGTCTTACTATTGTAAATAGCACCAACCACGCTTCAGATTTACCGGGAACAGCTGAGTTTTCCATTATATTTTCAAACGGCTATTATGTTTTAATTTGTATGAAACTTCACAATATTGAAATATGTTTGTCAGCATTTAACAAAAAATAAATGATTTTTTAGAAAGCCCACCATCTGTATTAAACCAGACTGTACTTCTTAGCAGCTATATTTCATTTTGAGTATACATGAACTACCCCTCCAAAAACAATAGTTAACCAATATAAAAACCCTGTCTCTTTAGTACCAGGGGCATTAACATGGGACTATTTAGTTCAGGTGACACTAACAGCTGTTGAAGCCCAAGCACAACATCAAGAATAAACTGATAATGTCTCTACTCTTGTTTGCTTTCCAACCTCTGCCTTACTGCCCCCTGCCACGCTCTAAATCCATATGTAATCAGTCTGCTGCAAGACCCCTTCAGGCTCTCATGAGAATCATAATCCACGACCACATGCCCGAACTAAGGAGCATTGTTAAGCAGAGCAGTTCCAAAGCAGCCTTTAAACAGTCAGCTACAGTGCCTTGCCTCTGCACTGCAGGCAGTATCCTGCAAAACATTATAGAGTTTATAATTATTAGCATCTACTTGTTTTTTCCTGTCCACCTAAACATATTTGTTTCCTCTTCTACTCATACTTCTGCAAAAAAAGACAGTGACAATAGGAAAGGGCAGGCCAAAATCCCACTGCAGACCTCCTACAGGAGGAGGCAGCTAATCAACCTCATCTTTTGGTTTTGGGCTGTGGGCCAAATCAAGAGTTTATGCATAACAGTAACCAGATATTGTGCTGATTCTTTCCTCTTCACACTCTTCCAACTAAACCAAAATCAGAAGATCTCTCTCACACATACATGCCTCTGACAACTATTTCCAGTAAAGAGAAATGACACATTCTTCATATTTATAAACTTCATACCTTACTTGCCTGTGCAATAATGAGTGAGTGCAATAATGGAAGAGCACCCTCTGCTGCACTACAGAGAACACTACTACCAGCTCCGAGTCCGGGGAGGATGTCAAGATAAAGGAAAGTTCCATTTTAGTGAAAGTTGTCCTTGTCTTAGTAATACAGCTCAATAGTGTCTGCACTAAATATTTTCCTATATGCTCTAGTCACTGTAAAAGACAAAATTTTTGGACAACTGTTTTATCATAGCTCTGCTTCACTATGGATAACTATGGGCAGATACTTCAACACCTTGATCTAGTATTAAAATAAGCAATTTACAACACAAAGTTATGACGCTACTTTTAGACAAACGCAGGCAAATTACCAGCCAACAGCCCTGCAAGGTTTTTTCTTGCATTGAAGAGAGCTGAATTTTTGTTGTTGTTTTTTTTTTTTAAAAGGACAAACTTAAGGTAAGTTTTTGAGGGGGGAAAAAGCTTTTGCAAAATTAAATCCAACATAAGTTTTTCTTACATTTTTAAACAAAAACATTGCCTTGAAGTATTTAGAAACTAAATATTTCAAATTAAGGCCCTGAAAGTGAAACTCACTATACACAATGGTGAACTGACCTTTGAATCGTTGCTCACGTGGAAAGTAAGGCAAAAGGTAAGTAGCCGGTATAAGTAGTGATAAGTAAACAAGATATTAGAACTTAGATGAAACTGATACTGTCCATTTAAAATCATGTGATAGCTGTTTACAGCGCATGATTTAAAGAGGGCAGTTTAAAACTGTCACTTGGCTGTTAAGGGGATTCTTGTAAAGGGTATGCTACCTTACTCATTTATTTACTATATTGCCAGCAGTCCTTTTTGTGAGGTGGGAAGAAGTCAAACTCTCTCTGGGCTCAACAAGAGACTTAACACTGGCTTGCACAACCTCCTGCAATGCTTGTCTGATGAGCTGTTTGTTATGTACTAGGCGTTATCCAGAGTTTAAAAAAATTAGAAGTCTGTACGTGTTGGGGGGCAAGGGGGAGTGAGGATATTTGGAGAAAAAGTCTATCACCCCTCTCAGTCTCACCACGCACCCAAACAGGGTGACCGGACAGCAAGTGTGAAAAATTGGGTCGGGGGTGATAGGCTATATAAAGCAAAGCCCCAAATACCAAGACTGTCCCTATAAAATGAAGGCATCTGGTCACCCTGCACCCAAAGATTGCCATGGGCAAACTTTCACCTAGGCAAACGGCCCTTGAGCCATGCAATCACCCCGGCAGGCAGGTACCACACGCTTTACCTGAAGCAAGCCCCTCTCAAGGCACATGCTGCCCCCAGGCTACAGCTGAGAGCGGAGCCCCTTGGTCACCAGCCTGCAGACGGCTCAGGACCCGCAGCGCGCGGGGGTCACTGCTCGGCAAAGGAAGGCTCCCCCCTTACCTCGCTGCAGGCGGGGGTCTCCAGCGAAGGCCCCGCAGCACCGCCACCTGCTCCGCGCCGCCCTGCGCCCGCGGCACCGCCAGGAGAAAGGAGAGTTACCAACAAAGGGAAACTTCCCCGAGCCAGCCAGCGAGCGAGCGCGGCAGGCGGCTCCCAGCCCGGCGGGGGGCGTGCGCACGGCCAAGGCACGCAGCGCAGCAGCCCGGCTGCGAGTGACTCTGGGGCAGGGACACCGCTCGGCGAGCCGGCCGCACCGCGCCCCCAGCTGCACGGGGAGGGACCCAGGCGGCCGGGGAGACAGAGCGCAGTGACCTCGTGCCCCGCGGCCCCCCCGCACTAGGAGCGGAGGCTGCCCGGGGGGAGGGGATCCCCGGCGCCCACACCCGGAAAGAGCAGTGCCCGGGGGGAGGTGTCCCTGGCGGGGGCGTAGTTCCCTGCCCACCCCCCCGGACCGGAGCCGTGCCCCGGGGGGAGGCGGTGCCTGGCCCGCCCTCCCCTGAGCTGAGCTGCGGGACTTACCCTGTTGCGCCCGGCGGCGGCTCCCTAACTATCCAGGGAGCCCGGCAGCAACTGCCCCGCCGCCGGCCTGCAGGGATCCGGCCCGCTCCTCGGCGTGGCTGCTCCGCTGCCCCAGAGCCGGCGCGGCGCCTCCTGCCCCTGCCCCGCGGGTCTCACCCCGGCACCGGCCGCTTCCGCGCTGCTCTCGCAGATACTTCTTAAAGGAGCCGCGCCGCCAGCAGGAGTGTCCTGGGGGCGGGCCGGGAGCTGTGTGGTGGGGATAGGGGATGACATGGGGGGCTGGAGCTCTGTGGTGAGAGTCCAGGGGGTGACATGGGGGGCTGGAGCTGTGCGGTGGGGGTAGGGGGTGACTGGGGGGCTGGAGCTGCGTGGTGGGGGTAGGAGGTCACTAGGGGGGCTGGAGCTGTGTGGTGGGGATAGGGGATGACTAGGGGGGCTGGAGCTGTGTGATGGGGGCCCAGGGGGTGAGTGGGGGGCTGGAGCTCTGTGGTGATGGTCCAGAGGGTGAGTAGGGGGGCTAGAGCTCTGTGGTGAGGGTCCAGGTGGTGACTAGGGGGGCTGGAGCTGTGTGGTGGGGATAGGGGATGACTAGGGGGGCTGGAGCTCTGTGGTGAGGGTCCAGGTGGTGACTAGGGGGGCTGGAGCTGTGCGGTGGGGGTAGGGGGTGACTGGGGGGGTGGAGCTGTGTGGTGGGGGTAGGGGGTCACTAGGGGGGCTGGAGCTGTGTGGTGGGGGTAGGGGGTGACTGGGGGGCTGAGAGCTGTGTGGTGGGGGTAGGGTGTGACTGGGGGGCCAGGAGCTCTATGGTGGGGGTAGGGGGTGACTGGGGGGCCGGGAGCTCTGTGGTGAGGGCCCAGGGGATGACTAGGGGGGCTGGAGCTGTGTGATGGGGGCCCAGGGGGTGAGTGGGGGGCTGGAGCTCTGTGGTGATGGTCCAAAGGGTGAGTAGGGGGGCTGGAGCTCTGTGGTGAGAGTCCAGGGGGTGACGGGGGGGGGCGGTGTTGAGCTCTGTGGTGGGGAGGGGATGACTGGGAGCTGTATGTGTAACTTGATAGGGAGCTGGAGCTGTAACCTAGGGCTGTGGGCTGTAGCTGTACTGGGGAGGGCAGGTGGGAGTGAGCTGTAACTGTGGGGGGAGGGGCTGTACCTATATCCTGGGGGCTGCCAGGGGCAGTCAGTTAAGTCCTTGTGCCAAAAAGTAAAATCAGTCAGTAGGGCAAGAATGTAAATGATTTAGTCTGGCAGCTGCAGGTTCATGGGGGGGGGGGTTACCTGCCCACCCCCCTTCAAAGAGTTGATGTGCCTAGTTTGCAAATGCAGCCTGCTCTGCATAGTTCCTAGATGAAGTTGCTTTGTTAAATGTATTCTATTATACATTTACACTGCCCAAGTGCTTTACTAGCATTAACTAATTAGGCCTCTCACAGCACCCTAGGAGTTAGAGCAGTAATTTAAAAAAATTTATAAAAGCAGCTTAATGATGAACATCTAAGTTTTTATCTTCACCCTCCAAAACGTGGAGTGGGGGAGTGTTACAGCAAGGTAGAGAACATACTGGCTCACTGTGAAATCCTAGTGAAAACAAGGCATGGCGCAGTCTTTACCCTGATGTAACTAGGCAAGGTGATACCTTGATGGAGAGTATAGTGTTAAGCTCACCTAGCTACATTGTGGTAAATACTGCTGTCTGCACCTTGTCTCCACTAGGATCTCATGGTAAAAGAGCTAAACTGGGTTAGTTCTTGCACTGTAAAAGCTTTTGTTTGTCAGAGAAGACATAGCCTAATGCCCAGCAATAAAAATCAATGGGCACCCAGATATTGTGTTAATGGGTGCAGTATAAAACCCTGTGGTGGATATTAAAATAAAAAAGACCAAGACAGTTTGGCACTTACATACTATGGTGATTAGGTGCTTTCAAATACCTACACAGAACCCTCTCAAACTATTTACAAACTCCACTGTTGATAGTAACGCCTGAGTCAGGGTTAAATAAAACTTTTTAAAAATCTCTTTGAGTTGAAAATAATTCTATTTTTTTTTCAGAAAAGTTATTGGAGCACAAGATGGGAGACACAAACAGCAGTTTAGCTTATGCCACTCCAAATATTAGTGTAAGATGACTGGCTCCAGCCGCAGCGGTTCTGGATGGGGTTTGTCTGTAGTCTACACACAGAAATAGGAAACCTCACTTTCTTTACCTTTTTAGCTTGATTTCCACAAATTTTGCAGGCAGTGCAGATCCATGCTGGAAAATCTGCTCTCCTTGGGAGTGGAGTGGAGTTGGGTGCGGTGCTGGGAATGAGAAACCCTAAGGGAGCAACTTTCAAGAGAAACAGTTCACTTCAGTGAATGTGCGCTGCCTGCTTCCTGTCTGCCACTGGGCCACTATTAAAAGCTGGAGGAAGCAGAGATTCCGTGTTACTTTTTATTAAAATAGTGAGATTTTCTTCTCAAACTTGCTCATTGTAGAGGCAAGGTGCCTTTGTGATGGAGGAAATATAGCATTGTAGGTCTCACCATTACTTGAGGCAGCAAATAAATTTGTCCACATAGGGTGAAGGGTAAACTTAAAACTTTCTTGGCATGTCATTTTAAAGGCTGGAGAAGGGAGGGTTGTATTTTTTTTTTCTTTTTAACCCTACTCAGAGAATTGCATTGATAAAGAACCCTAATCCTACTTAACTCCGTCAAATTAAAAAAAGCAGCCTAAACATGATCATAGCATGCACTACATAAAGAAATCCAACAAAGGGAATCATCTGATGAATCTGCTAAAGAGGAGAGCCGTTGTAATGAAAACATTGTTAAAAAGGGAGGTTCTGTTCTGGCCTATATAGGTTCTTATACAGAGGTGGTTGTTACTTTTTGCACTGTGTCTTCAGTGCAATCACATAAAGTCATATGATGTTGAAGCACATTAAATAGAGATAAGCCTGAAGCAGAACCTCAGATCTGAACATCCTTGAATTTTAGGGGAAGATTGAATCTGTTTTTAAATATTTGAATTGAGATAGTTTAAAAAAAAACAGCTAAATTTCACACACACACACACACCCCTCCCTTCCTCCCTCCCTCCCTGAATATGGCTCGGGTTACCTCTATTATTAATGTTGCCCTTTTGCAGGGCCTTGTAGGTCAGTTTCCTGTTTGGAGCAAAATAGGTGACCTTTTCTTCATATAATTTGTTCATTTTCAAAATGTACATAAATCCAATTGGCTTGAACAGAGGTGGTAACAAACTGCACACACGCAACTCATTCTTGCACAGACCTCATGTCAGGCACTTCTACTGATTGCCCAGAAGCAGCTGTCTTATTCCTTTGTGTCTGTCCAGGGCCTACACCGCAATAAAAGACCCACAGGGCCGAGTCAATTGACTCAGGCTTGTGGGGCTGAAAAGAGCAATTTAGGCAAGGGAGGAGGGTCTCAGAGGCTGGGCTTGGGCAGCCTGAGCCCAAACATCTACACACAGGTTTTTCTTTGCAGTGTAGACTGTAAGGGAATACCCATAGAAATCTCTCTGCTTCACAAACAGCCTCTTCTTCCTGCCCCAGTGCCTGAACTTTACACCTAGGAACTAAGTAGTCTAAAGGTGCTCACCAAGACCACATGGCCTGGAAAGGTAAACCCAGGCATCTGCCTTTCTTTGTTGTAACAGCTCTGCAAAACAACTGCCAGACAAAACAGAGTGCTTTAACCTGACCGATAGCCTTACCAAAGCCCAGTACAGGTACTGCATGGCCTCTATAACTCTTTCTGTGGAGAGTTTCATGCTATGTGTTTATATACTAATGATGGCTAATGTGCAAGTAATTCACACCTTTCACAATAACATGAATCAGACCACACGTTGACGGAAGAAGGAAGGAAATGAGTGTAACAAAAAAGAGGGGAAGCATAAACCACAGAAAAGAGAAAAACCTTGGACCAATTAGTGGCCTTGATAATATCCCTCACTCCTTATCTCACATGCACTAGGGGAATCTATCAAAAAAAATTGTCTTGCAGTCCCAGGCTTCTATTTGATAACACAGCAGTTTGTCACTTCCCTTTACAGAAAAAATGGGGACCAGGATCTCTAAATCCTGAGAGATTGATTTTATTAGAACACTCTAATAAAATGGGCCTCAGAAAACTGCCTGAAAGACAGTAATTGAACTGCTAAACTTGCTTTTTTCATGATTGACATAACATTCTCCTTATTTGTTTTCAAATAATGAAAAAGTTTGATAATGGACATTTTAAAATTGAAAAATTGCACTCTTCTTACTGAAAACCCTATTATCTGAGCAGGATACAAAATTGATGTGTCTGGTCTTAGTATATGCTTTAACAATCTATAGCAGGACATAGTTCACCTGCCATCATCTGTCATTGATTCTTGTTCTGAATATTTATGAGGAAGACCAGCTATACCAGTATCAGGAAGTAGCCATGTTAGTCTGTATTCACAAAAACAATGAGGAGTCCAGTGGCACCTTAAAGACTAACAGATTTATTTGGGCATAGGCTTTTGTGGGTAAAAAACCCACTTCTTCGGATGCATGGAGTGCATTTTCAGGAGGGGTAATATACTTTAATGGGAGCGCAGGGCTGTCAGCCCCACAGAGCCGACAGCTCGTCACCCCCATGTAACCACCTTGCAACCCCCTGAGGGGTCATGACCCCCCAGTTTGAGAACTCCTGAGCTATACAGTCTACTTTATTTCAAGTTATCATTGGTTTAAACAGCTTTAAAACGCAGTAAGGAATTAGGAATGAATTGGGATTATAAAAAATATCTTTTGGGTGAGTAGAAACCATCTAGATCTATGTGGTTTATAAAGATGAATTCTTTCCTTTTTAAAATGTTTTTAAGTTACAAATTTCTTTGATTTATTCACAGGCCAAAAAAAAAAATCTGCACTTTGGGACACAAGGAAATGCTTATTTAAACAATGTCTCTGCCTAGGAGAGATCTAAAAAAATAATATTCTGTTGCAGCAGACAATTCAGTTCTTTTTACTTCAGAAAATGTCTTGCTTTGTTTTCAAAAGTACTCTGCAGAGGACACAGTGATGCTATCAATTGCTGTGGAATGCTGATTCTTTCATCTCTATGTAACTTGTATGAATTTGAACCAGGTTGATAGTGGTCAAACATTATTACCAATTGGTTGTGCTTAAGTGGACTATTGAAAGGAGTTGCTGATCTCAGTCTTATCTGTAAGATACAAATATTTACATCACAAACAACATTTGGAATCTGTTGGCAAATTGAGACCTGATCTACACATGGGATCAGCCCGGATTTCAGCCATTGGTGCATTTGCATTGGTGTAAACATGGGCAGAGCGTGAACCACCCGTTGGTGGAGGCTAGTCCCCGGCCCCATCCCTTTTGCCCAAAGCCCTGCCCCATAGCCCCCATGCCAGAGCCCTGAGCCCTCCAGCACAGCTGCCGGGCTCCCTGAGCGCCCCCAGTCCCGGAGTGCTGGGCCACGCAGCCCCAGCACCAGGCAGACAGCCCCAGCATTGGGCAGCCTGAGCACCAGCCCCAGCTGCCCCAATTCCCAGGCCACATGCTGGCCTGCCCTAGCTGCAGCTCCAGCTCCAGCCTGGGCCGTGGGGGAAGAGCAGGAAGCAGGAAGGGGCCTCAGGGCAGAGGATGAACGGGGCCACACATAACTGTTTGGGAAGGCTCAGCCTCCCCTGGCCTGTGATACCTGCCATCCATTGGTGTAAACCAGGAAAGTTGTGGCTTGTATAAATGGAACTTACCTTGGTTTCAAGACAAGTGGTATAAGTAAACTGATGGCTGAAATTGGGGCTAATTGCAAGTGTAGATAAAATATTAGGAAGAAGGTACTAAAACCCAGATCCTCAAAGATATTTAGGCACTTAAATCCTGGCAGGAGTTACTTGTGAGGATCTGGGTTCAAGTTATAAATGGGCACATAACCTTAAAAAACCTTTTTGCCTGCCTCAGAGAGACATCTGGAAGTAGAGGTCTGAGGTAAGGCACCTTGGCTGGACTAGCGGGAGAAAGCTGCAGTACTATTATCCATACTGATTCTGTGACTAAACAGAAGACCACAATTTCCAGTGCTGCGAGTTTGATACCTCTAAGTTCACTTTGGCTACAATACATGATGACATCTCTATTCAGGAAAGCAGATAAGCACATGTTTAAGTGCTTTCTTGAACTGGGGCCTTTAAGAGAAAAAAGGAGTAAACATTCTAGAGAAATGTTATCTGTGGTATATTTTTTTTATTTTAATCTATACTGAAGCAGCTTCCATTCTGAAACCAAAGACTATGCTCAAACCGCATTGATATTCTTTAGAGACGCCTAAACCAAAATCCTAGTTTACTGTACACCCAGACTTTGGAAACTCAGATCCTGATCTCAACTTTTTGGTCTGGTCCTTCTCTTTAAAACATAAGCCCGAGTCCAAAAACACCTCTGAACTTTCGGGAGGTTCAGATCCAGATGGGTATTATCTCTAAATGTGATGAGTGCCAGAGAACACAGTATAAACTTCTAATGTATGTGAACAGGCCAAGGTAGATATAGGAATATCTCTCTCCTGTGATGTTTCCAGACTTTGAAAAAGACAGAGAAATGTTTTCCACTGCCTGAACAATAAAATGTGGTTAATAGCTTTCTCTTCCTATGCATGACTACCCCAGGGGAGGAATGAGAAAACCTGGGGTCTTTTAAAAGGAGGTGTAAAATACTCAGGGGCTAATGCAGAATTTTAGAAAACTGCCAGGGCCTCTGTCCACCTTCAGAAGAGCAGAACTAGAGGGAGAGCTGGCAGCCAAAGCAACCTCCACTGATTTATTTATGAGTTACTGGAGGGATTATGGGTCTGAACTCCAGATCAGATTCACTTGACATATGAAAAAGTCTATGGAAAAACAGTGATAATAACGTAATGATAACAGTTTGTCTCATAAGCAGCAAAGAATAAAGGGAATACAGAGGGCGGGTGGGAAGAGAGGAAAATGACATTATTCCCAAATGATCCTCTGATTACCTGGAGATGTTTTCAATATGCATCTATTTATTGTTACAAGTTAGTCTCTAAGGTGCCACAAGTACTACTTCTATTTATTGTTAAGAAGTGACCTGCAGTTAATTCTGGAATAAGTTCTAACTCATTTCAGTGCAGTAGCAATTACAGCACTGGAAAAAATGAAAACTCTGGAAGTGCAAAAGAATCTGAAATAAGATCGGGGCAGCAGTGTCTTTTGGGTGGAGTAGATAGTTTGTTGCCCACAGGGCATCTATCCAAACATGCTCATCATGTAAATAATATTTTCAAGAAGCATTGGCTTTTGAACAAGCTGACCTTAGGAGAAGCATTAGTGTAAATGTGGTTTATTTTTAAGTTTACATATTGAACAAAAATAAACATTTGAGAAGTTGTGCATGCTTCATTTTGGGTCTCTGATTCTTCTAGGTCACATCATAGGTGTTAGGTGTAACACATGAATATCAGGGATAGTGTAATCTATGGTTAAAACAACTGCAGCTCTACATCAGGATTTATATTATGGGATCAAATCCTGCCCCTCTTACTCTGCTGAATATTCCCAATGATTTAAATTTACATTACAAACAGGGGTTTGCCTGTATTCTTTTGTTCTGATATAGATTTTCCATTTTCTGCTGTTATTTGTTACTGTTAGTGTTTGTGTCTGTTCATTCTGTTAATGATGAGGCTACTGTGCACTCAACTGACACATGGTATCTGTTTTTTAAAAAATACAAATAATATTTTTCTAAATTGTTTTTTCCAGACTCCTTAATTTACATCATGATCAAAATCTGTTAATCTTTGTCCTGCAGCATTATGATAGAAATAATATGTAATTTGAAAAAACCTGGATTTAAAATGTTCCCCTTAGAGAGCTCCCTCCCTCCAAAAATCCAAAACACCCACCCACAATCCCCCCTTCTCTCTTTGTCACATGCATGCACACAAGTCCGGCAACTTGTGTTTGTCTGAAAAATTGATAGCTAAATCACTATGGGATCTACATTTAAATATAAGAGCTTATCCATTAAAAATAATCTTTTATATGAATACACTCTAGTGCAGGTGTCACTGTTACAAGTTATTTTGTTAATTTTGTTAATAAAAACTCATTTGAATATGGGTGAATTGAAACAAATACACCCTCAGTGGATTTCCTTATGTTAATTACCGTGCTCTGATCCTACTGGTGGGCAGCATGTTCTACCCCATCCCGCCCCACAGTGCTGGGCTGGCACCAGAGAGCAAGGAGTTTAGGCAAGATGCAAAAGCCTTACAGGTTAATGTATATTGTGCATCTGGTGACTCTTGAGCAAAATACTGGTTTAGGAACCACATGTGCCTGTGGATTTGTGAAAGGAAGCATGTGCCTAAAAGTCTTGGCTGGGGGAAACTGGGGAAAGTGCAAGAGGAGAGGGCTATCCAGGAAAGATCAGAGGCCATGAGTTCTGGGTACTGTACAAAAACAAAGGACCTCCTGATGCCTTCTCCATTTCATTAGAATTCCCTTATAAAAGGCTCCCTATTGTCCCCATAAGTCTGATCGAATTTAATAGAGAAAACCAATAGGGCTAGACAGAAATGTGAGTGTGTTTTATAGAAGTTACTCTAAAACATATGAAATGCTCTTGCAAATTACATCCTACGTATAGGTGTTTTTAACCACCCTACATAGTTCTCTATTGAATTCTTATAGGATGGCTCAAAAAAAGTCTCTAGGACTTTTCCATAAGGGACTTCAAACACAATCCATGTACTTTGGGAGGAGAATAGTGCCAGTATGTAAATTGAAAGAAGGCATGGTCTGTAACACAACAGTGCCACAGGAAAAGCCCTCTTCAACCCATATAGCATCCGTCTGCATAACACACATCTCAACCTTGTGATATCAGGCCCTCAATTCCATGAATACTAAATTTACTAACAGTTTTTGTTTTTTTAAGTAAAATAATGTTGATCTAATTCTGTTGAATGGAAAACAGGCATCTTCTCTGGAAAGAATTACTGACATTTGCTTTACCATCATGTCTTCAAGTATTAGATTTGAGCTGATGGAGGTCAAATTGCAAGTTATAAGTGAGTTTTTAATAAAATCGAAGTGGGTACTTACAGTTATATAACTAGATAGCATGCTATGAGTGTCTGTCAGCAAAGTTTCATTAAATATCAGCTGCTTAGCAGTATCCCCTGTACAGGCACAAAATCACATATGCATGTAAATTGCTTTTCCCAAAGGAAAGATTTTAACTGGTTCAGAGGAGTCTTCAACAAACAAACAAAAACAAATACTGGGAGTCAATACCCACCATGGTAATACCATAGTGTGGAACAGGGTGCTAGATGAACAAATGGAGTCATTGACACTGAGATAACAGCATAGTTTTAGTATCAGAGGGGTAGCCGTGTTAGTCTGGATCTGTAAAAGCAGCAGAGTGCTATGGCACCTTATAGACTAACAGACGTATTGGAGCATGAGCTTTCATGGGTGAAGTGGGTATTCACCCATGAAAGCTCATGCTCCAATACATCTGTTAGTCTATAAGGTGCCACAGGACTCTTTGCTGCTTTAGCATAGTTTTAAGTGCTCAATTTTACCTTGCTCAAAGACAGTAAGTCTAATTGTGAAAGAGAGGATATATTTAAAAGCACATTAACAAGATGGTACACAGAACAAACTCAGTTCTCAGCTATCCAGTGTACACACCTCTTGGTTAACCAAAGTGGTTTTACTGTAGTTAATAAAAAAAAAAATCCTTACCTAAGGTACTAATACCACCTTGGGTTATCATATAATTTATCTATACTTCAGTATCTCGATCTATGAAAGGGAATAATTTATACATGCCAATCCCACAGGGATGTTGAGAAGATCAGTTAATTGTTTGTTAAAGCGCTTTCAGGTTCTAAAATAAAGGGCAGTAATAGAGGTATAAAATATAATTATTTATCATTATTTATAATAAATTATTTATAATAAATGTTTACATTTATTTTGCTTTACACCATTTATGCTTTTTGGTTACTTGTTTGTATCTCTATCAATGACAAAACTCCCACTAATTCAATAAAGGGGGAGGATCAGGCAAAAAGCTCAGGCAAATCTCGGACTGGACTATTCGGTCACATGAGACATTACAAACCATCTCTTGTAGATGAAAGGAAGCCAATTAAATAACTTTGCAAAGAAATAGAGTGGGGTTGTTTGAACAGGGAAGCCCTCATTTAAACAAGTAAGACATTGTATGACTCGGAGCATTTTGAACAAAGTAAATTCTAGAAGGCAAATTAGGGACTAAATAGAGATGTATTGTCTTGTATTGAAAAAACTTCAGTGATTACAGAATAAAAAAATGTTAAGCCAGGGATGTAATATAAAGATGAGTTTTAGGAAACAAATTCTTGCTAAGCAGGTGAGTATCTTGGTAAACAAGAAATTATTTTTGGCTGTACAGTTGTTACATGTTAATTTCAATATGGAAAAAATATTCAATCTGTTGAATACTGACAATTTGCCACTGTTGTAACCTATTTTGCTAATATTTTTCCAAATGCATCAGATATTTACAAAATGTCACTGAATCACAGATAGCTGGGTTAGAAAACATGGCTTGGGCCATCCACTCTGATCATCTTGCATTTTATACACACAAAAAATGGAGGCTGGGTTGGCATGAAGCTGAAAAATCAAACTCTTAGAAGGCATGTGGTTCAATATGCATGAGAATAACTGTAGTCTCTACAAGAGCACATATTAGTGAAAGAGCCTGAAATGTTGCTAATCTTATCAGGAAAAATGTATCCAAGGGACTCAGAAAGATAAAATAAATCAGGGCACACTTACAAATTCATAGAAAACATTGAAATAGCGCCACTTCATCTATAGAACAAAAAACCCATTATCGTTTGTGTCCAAGGGAAGAAACCATGGAGCATGATATTTAGAAAAAGTAATAACCAGAGTTCTGAGATTTTAACAAGGAGAAACTCATCCAGCTCCAAGGATCATCACACAACTGATCAGTCCTTATCTGATGATGAAAAGTATGTTTTACAAGCTACTTAGTGAAAGAACCTGGACATAACTGAGACTCTCTGTTGCCTTGCACCTTGGCTAAGAAGATAATGTGCTTAAAGTTAAGCATGCGCTTAAGAGATTTGCAAGGTTGGAGCCTTGCACATGTGCAGAGAGAGTGAAAAATATTACTAAATCAGAATATTTGGGACTGAGTCACCAAGCTGTGCTTGACACAAGAGCAGGATAGAGTGTATAGGTGGCTTTAAGATAATTTTGTGTGTTCCAGGTTCTTGAGCTGACTGGGAGCCTACCAAGGACTATTTCAGCAGCTAAGAATAGCTGGTGTGCAGAATACTTTAGGTGCAAATCTCCCTTCCTTGATAGGCTCCCTGCACGAGGGACGGCTGTTGGGGAATGAGATGTGGAGCTATTTTATGCTGAGCAAAAGAGCCCCTTATGCTGGAGGAATACCCTGTGGCCAGTCCCACTGTCAGAGCAGCATAAAAGGAACCAGGACAGATTGCAGACTATGTCACATAGGGAGAGATTTTCAGTCAGTAGAGTTGGGTGCCTTACTGTGCCTTTGAAAGTCTCCTCCCACTGTAATGTTTTGTACCCACTTTGCAAAGATGTAAATGACTATGCAAGGTACAAGGCAGAGGAAAATCAGGTCCCCAAAGTCTCTTCCATTAAAACCTAAATATTCACCTTCCAGCCAAGTAAAACATTTTACAATGTTTAAATAATCTGTCAATCTGAGATTCTGGAGTAAATCCAAAAGAAATTAAAAAACTCCAGTACCTGGGACAGGCTTGTCAAATTGGAGAAAGTTTGAATGTGCATTATGGGTCTATATGGTGAACAAAATTAGCATATTTGGTGCTTAGCTTACTTCATTGGGAGTTGCAACCTGTTACTGTAGCATTGAATCTGGTCCTGGGTTTTTGTTTTTTTTTAACATTAGATTTATTGTCAATCTTTGCAGCCAGATCCAGCTTTTTATATTCTTCTCAAATATTTGACTGTTGGGAAAATGAAACCTTCCAATAGCTAATAAGAACAGAATTATATTTCATTACATTACAGCTGAGCCATGAAAGCTATAAAAGGTGCTACATTTCACCCAGAAAGCAGCAGGGAAAATAGTGGGCTAATTTCACTTCTTCCTGACACTTCTGGATCTATGGATGAACATAGTACCAGAGTAAGGGGGGTTTGATTCTGCATGGCATGGATACAGAACATTGCATATATAAGCATAAGGTGAAAGAGATGAGCAGGACAGAAAGAGCACAGGGAAAATTGATCCTGCATAATGAGAGCTGCTGCAGGGCCACCAAATTACTCTTGGCCAGGAGCAGGAATAACACCAAAGAGGAAAGTGTGTAACTAAATCCCTCATTAGCATGATAAGGACTTTGTTAAAGCCCATGCCTCAGACACATCTGTTCTTTTCTCACCCCCTCCCCTCCCCACTACTTTATTAACATACAGTCTTGAGAGAAAATATGCAGGCTTGAACAGGACTTGAGACTTAGAGCCCAATTCTATTTTACAGTAAGGCCCCTTCATGATTCTCTGGTGGCATTTCTGCCTCTATGCCCCCTGGAGAATACCCCTCATACTGGAAGTTTCTAATGCCAGCTCAGAGGTGGCTTTAAGACCCTACGGCAGCCTTGCTCCCAGCCCTGGATGCAGGGGGAATGCTGAGGGGGGAGGGGAAGGGTGGAGCACATTGTGCAACTGCTATTCTCTGCTTCTCAGTGCTCTTAGGGGGCAATGGGAATCAGGGCATAAGTTAGAGCCACCCCGTGGCTGCTGTAATTTAAACAGGGGGCCCAGGTATGCTCCCTGCTGATGCCGAACATGGGGAATGCAACAGTAATTTACACTACCTTGTGCATTCTCCGTGTCTAGAAAGAGATGAACTGAGAATCAGAGCCTAACTGTAGAGAGCTATATCTCGTGTTGCATATTATGTGCATCCACATTTGGCCTCCACTCACTTGCAATGGAGTGCAGCAGTTTTGCCCTCCCTGCTGTGCATAGTTCTTTGCATGAAAACATGGAGAGTTTGTATATAACAGTTACATTATTTGTATTTAAACATGGTAGCACACAATAACCAGAGCCTATTGTTTGCAGCAATCTATAGCTCCTTGGTCTGTCCCTAGAGCTGATCAAAAATTTTCTGACAGACTTTTTCCCCATCAGAAAATGCTGTTTTGTTGAAATGGAAGCTCCTTGTGGGAACATGTAGATTTTGATGAAATGTCATTTATCAATCAATAAATAAATAGAAATGAATGTTGTGATAAGGTCAAAACATTCAGGGTTTTCTACACCAGGGGTCGGCAACCTTTCAGAAGTGGTGTGCCGAGTCTTCATTTATTCACTCTAATTTAAGGTTTCATTTGCTGGTAATACATTTTAACATTTTTAGAAGGTCTCATTCTATAAGTCTATAATATATAACTAAACTATTGTTGTATGTAAAGTAAATAAGGTTTTTAAAATGTTTAAGAAGCTTCATTTAAAATTAAATTAAAATGCAGAGCTCCCTGGACCGGTGGCCAGGACCCAGGCAGTGTGAGTGCCACTGAAAATCAACTCGTGTGCTGCCTTCGGCCAGGGGCGGCTCCAGGCCCCAGCATGCCAAGCGCGTGCTTGGGGCGGCAAGCCGCGGGAGGCGCTCTGCCAGTCGCCGGGAGGGCAGCAGGCGGCTCCGGTGGACCTCCTGCAGGCGTGCCTGCGGAGGGTCTGCTGGTCCCGCGGCTTCGGTGGAGCATCCGCAGGCACGTCTGTGGGATGTCCACCAGAGCTGCGGGACTGGCGACCGGCAGAGCGCCCCCCGCGGTGTGCTGCCGTGCTTGGGGCGGCGAAATGGCTAGAGCCGCCCCTGCCTTCGGCACACGTGCCATAGGTTGCCTATCCCTGGTCTACACTGAGATCAAAAACCCACTGCATGGCCGTGGCTGGCCCAGGTCAACTGACTTGGGCTCACAGGACTTGGGCTGTGGGGCTATAAAATTGCAGCGTAAATGTTCAGGCTTGGGCTGGAGCCCTGATGTTGAGACCCCATAAAGGGGGAGGATCTCAGAGCTCGAGCCAGAGCCCAAATGTCTACACTGCAGCTTGAGCCCCACGAGTCTGAGACAGTTGCCCCAGGCTCTGAGACTCAGTGCCATGGATTATTTATTGCAGTGTAGACGTACCCTCAGTTTCTACATTTTTGGAATGGAGCATTTTGATTTTTTGTTTCAAAATTACTTTGCTGGAAATGTCTTTTATTTTATATTTTGAAAAAATTGAAAACATTGAAATGTCAGTTTTTAAATTGAAGTGTCATCCCTTGTTACATTCAGAGACTTAAATCTGAGGTAATTCCAAAATCTTAATTGCATATACATCCGTTCTATGGTCTGATTGGATTAAAGAAAGGTTTTTGAGCATAAACCATATAACTGAAAGTGATTCTTTTGTGCTCTTTCCTCGCCTTAGGGATCAACTCATCACCCAAAGGAGGAATGTCAGTACCTTCAACTTAAACATGCTCTGCCACACCAGTTTATTCCAGATGTCTTTACCGCACCAGACCCACAGGCCCTTGGGACTTTCTGAAAAAGTTACACTGTCTACCTAGGCCATTGTCTTGTATGTATTCCTGCCTCAGCTCACCAAGGAACTGTACTGGACTTATTCTGTTCAACATATTCATAAATGATCCGGAAAATGTGGTAAGCAGTGAAGTGGCAAAGTTTGAAGACAATATTAAATTACTCAAGATGGTTAAAAAGCTGACTGTGAAGAGTTAAAAAACTGGATGACTGGGTAACAAAATGGCAGATTAAATTTAGTGTTGGTAAGCACAAAATAATGCACATTGGAAAACAGAATCCCAACTATACATACAAAATGATGGGGTCCAAATTAGCTGTTACCATTCAAGAAAGAGACCTTGGGGTCATTGTGGATAGTTGTCTGAAAACATCCACTCAATGTGCAGCAGCAGTAAAAAAGCTAACAATGTTAGCTGCCATTAGAAAAGAGATAGATAATAAGACAGAAAATATCAGAATGCCACTATATAAATCCATGGTACATCCGCACCTTGCATACTGTGTGCAGTTCTGGTCACTCCATCTCAAAAAAGTTATATTAGAAATGTAAAAGGTATAGAGAATGGCCACAAAAATAATTCGGGGCCTGGAACAACCTTCATATGAGGAGAGATTAAAAAGATTGGGACTGTTCAGTTTAGAAAAGAGACAGCTAATGGAGGATATGATGGAGGTCTATAAAATCATGAATGGTGTAGAGAAAGCAGATAGAGAAATGTTATTTACCCCTTCACATAACACAAGAACCAGGGATCACACAATGAAATTAATAGGCAGCAGGTTTAAAACAAACAAAAGGAAGAATTTCTTCACACAAATGCACAGTAACCCGTAGAACTCGCTGCCAAGGGATATTGTGAAGGCCAAAAGTCTAACTGGTTCAAAAAAGAATTAGTTAAGTTAATGGAGGCTAGGTCTATCAATGGCTATTAGCCAAGGTGATCAGAGACACAACTTCATGCTCTGGGTGTCCCTAAACCTCTGACTGCCAGAAGCTGGGACTGGATGACAAAGGATGGATCACTCGATAATTGACCTGACTTTTGGCCTTCACAACAGAGCAGCCATGTCAGACAAACTCTGGTGCTGCAGTGCAGCAGGACCTATTTTATACCATATGCTTTGGGATTACTCTGTGACTAGGGTGACCAGATGTCCCAATTTTATAGGGATTTACTGCCAACCCCCGTCCCGATTTTTCACACTTGCTATCTGGTCACCCTATCTGTGACAGAGGTAAATATTCAGGCCAATTTCTTTCTGTCCATCAAGGTGGGTTTGCAGGCTCACTCTGCCACTTTAGGCCTAACCAATCTATCTTGGAAACTGAAATCTTTTGAAAAACTGTGGTTGGGTAGAGGTCTGATCATAGCCAAATGTCTAATTCTGCAATGGTGGAAGTCTCAAGTGGGTCCAACTATCAAAGAATGGTCCTCTGATTTGTGCACTGTGGAGGCAGTGCAATGACTAATGTTTCACAACAGAAACAACTGAGAAGTTTAGAGATATATGGTCCCCATTTTAGGAAGTATCAGAATAATGAGTTAAATTCCCCATCAGGTAACCTTTTCTAGGGTACCCCCCCAAAGACCCATTTTGTGGTGCCCTTCCAACCCACCCCTTCCTTCCTCCCTCCCTCCCTCTCCTCTCCTCTCCTCTCCTCTCCTCTCCTCTCAGTCTTATCATTCCTCTCCTATTCTTTTTTGCTTGCCTCTCAGGCTTTTAGTTGGTCCTATTTTTACTCTCCATACTCCTTTTTCTCTTCTGCTCATCTTTGTCTGAAAGGGAATAATTCTGAAGATTATTCATGATCTTATTTTACAAAGAACCCCAAACTGGGACTGAATAACCAAATGACCATTATTACACAATTGTATAAGCATATTTCTCCATCCAGACCAAAATTTTCATAATATTATTTTTTGCCCTTAATAACGAAGAGTTTGGTCTTACCTACCTTGTAGTAAAATCTAATATTGGCTCTCTATTCCAGGTTAGCTACCTCTCTTTTCTTTGTTGCTTATTTTAGCACAGCTGACATAAATAAAATAGAAAATTGAAATGTCAAAATCAAAATGAAACATTTCAAATGTCCTAAAACCATTTAATGGGGAAGGTGGGGGGCGGGATTTCATTTTATGGGAAATTTGAAAATTCTTGGTTTTGTTCCAATTCAGAACTAAATAAACTTATTCTCACAAATCAGAAATTCCAGGTCCAGCACAGCTTTATCTGTCTCTGCAGTTCATATACTTGACATTCAAAATAGAGGATGATCTCTGGTGTATGCTGCCATACACTGCATTCTGACTCAACAACAGCAGCTCTATATACTGCAAAGACTTGCAAGATAGAGACCAGAGTGCAAAAAAATAGTGATTTGAAATAATCTATGCAGCTATTTAAATTACTGTATCCTCACGGGCTCCAGCAATCCCTTGTCACCCCCACTCCCAATAGAATGGACTCAGTTGTCTCTGTGATAGGACTACTACTACTTACAGTGAAGTAAATGGGGGTTTTCCACCAACCTCAGTGGGCCATTTGACTACACTCCAAAAGAAATACAGTGTTATCAGACAAAGGAGAAATCCATGTGGGTAGAACAAATCAAACTTCCAAATAATCCTTTTCTGCAGGCTTGGTCTAAATCTGTGGCAGATATGATCTCTAATAAAATTAAGGACTTTAAATGTAACCATGACTTAAAAGGCCCCTTTTCTGATCCATTAAGCTAGTTCAACTACTCTTTATTGGCATACTTAATTATTCAGCTGAAAACTAGGAAATGCCAATCCTCCTTCTGATCTGCGTGTCTGTTATTTATTCACCCAAAGTCTGATCCTTTTTTTTTTCAAGTAAATTTAACAAATGCTTTCTCTATCTCTCTCAAATCCCTTTTCAGAAGATTAAAAAAGGGACATCTAAAGAGGATGTAATACACTGAGGCATCCACTAACTTAATGAGATTGATCCCATGTTTGAAAGCTAAGGGTAATTCATGCCATCTGACCAGATCATTTTAAATTTATGACAATGCCTCAACCAGCTTCAGTTTATATGCGGTAATCTGGCCAAAGGGACAGAAATAAGGAGTGCCTAATAATTAAAATAGTTGAACTGCTTGTAAACTAAGAATCACAGTGACACAAGTGCTAAAGGCAAGGATGGTCTGTTATAGTTGTTTTTTTTTAATTAGTTTTTAAATCCTAATAAAATTAAAACAAAATCCATAACTTTAATAATTCCAAGCATTGACAGATCTAGGTGGACAAAGAAGTAACATGTTGCTCACATAAAATTTAACTCCTCCCACTTGCACTTACTGAGACTTGATCTACACTACAGACTTCCCTCAGTATAACTATGCTGCTCAGAGGTGTGGATTTTCCACAGCCCCAAGTGATGCAGTTATACCGACCAAACTTCTGGTGTAGACAGTGCTATGTTGATGGAAGGGATTCTCCTGTTGACATAGCTACCACCTCTCCAGGAAGCAGAGTACCTACATTGACAGGAGAAGCTCTCTCGGTGTAGGTAGCTTCTTCACTAAGCACTGCAGAGGCGTAGCTGCATTGGTGCAGCTTTGCTGCTGCAGCACTATATGTGTAGACAAGCCCTGACTATCAGTTAACAAGCTATAGCTGCCAAATTTCTCTTCTGATATAAAATCCACTTGAGCAGAATATAATATTGGCAATGGAGATTTAGAGACATGCATGAAAAATTAAAGACATGCAACAATCCAAACAAAATGCATCCTGCAATTCAGTCAAGGGCCCTTTTAATGTCAAGTCCCAGAATGAGCGTATCAGAACCAGTTCAGATTATAACTGGTTGAACTACTTGTTATGAATTAAGATCTGTTTCTGGTTAAGGAATCATTCATGAACTGAGCCTGTTTTTTTTTAATGCATTGTTTATTCCCAAGCATTCACTGAATACTTTGCATGAATATTTTTCAACTTATGGGTTGTTTGTGAACTGTTTACTTTGACCATTTCGCTGTGTTCATTGTGTTATTGTGACCCTATCCTTAAGAAAGTTTGGTGATTCATAAACAGTATTTGGGAATGCTCAATGGTTATCCACACACTCGCAGGTAATGACTAATATGAGTTTGTATCACAGCAAATCAAACTCAGCACCTTTATTCACAAACCTATTTTTGCATCAGGTGGGTTTTGTTTTGCTTTTTTCTTGTAATACTGAACCAGCTCTAACTGAGACAATGCTACTAAACCTGGAGTGTGAGGGAAAGCACAGGGAAGGGTAAGATTTTGTCATGGGTATTTTTAGTAAAAGTCATGGGCAGGTTGCAAATAAACAATAAATCACACAAGCCTGATCCCTGCAGTGCAGGGCTGACAGCTGGAGCCCCGCCTCCCAGAACTGAGATCTGAGCCTGGGGCTGAAGTCACGGAGGTCACCTAAAATCACAGAAGCCGTGACCAACTCGTAGCCTTAGGCATAGGTCATAAGTCCCACCACAAAGACAGCTGGAAATGCTCTAGGGATATTCACTACTCATTCAATAGAGATCATAATCTGAGCCCCACGGTGGATTAGTATGTCTCCCCTTTTATCACAGCTCATGGGTGTGTCCTAGATTTCCCCTACTCCTCCCTGTTTAACAGAAAGACCCTATTTATTATCCCTCTAACTTGCACTACAATACAACTCACCTGTCCCTGGCACAGACAGGTAGCATTTTGCTCTCTCTCATTCCCATACCACTTCAGCTGACATAGAAAGCAGCACTGTGAATCTTGAGCCTGGCAGCAGGTGGGTCCAGTTAAATAGAGAGCCTCTGGTTTGCTCGACTGGGCCCTGCTTCCTACAGTCTAAAAGATGAAGGACATGCAAACGCATGTGTTATGGGAGCATCTTCCACAATTGTCTTTAGTAGGATCAATGGCAATAGTCAAAGCCCCACAAGCAGCTCCTATTTGGCTGGCCAGGGCTTTAGCAAATATCTTGGAGTCAATGTGAACCAAATGAACCTCTGTAGCCCATATGCACTAGGACTCGTGCTTTCACATACAGTATGCCAGATAGTAATTGTCAGGAAGGTTAAGATACTTTTCTAACAAACATATTACCTGTAGGCTATTTTCATATTATTGACAATAATATTTCCAAATATTTCCTGAAAAAATGAAAAATAATTTCTTTAATATTTTTTATTTCTTGTGCAAATTAATGTATACTTATCATCTGGTGTCTGGCCTGACAGCCAGTTGTAGAATTTTAAATATACTATAATTTTTCATGTTTGTTGCAATTTCTCTGAATTTCTGCTCTCTTAGCTTTTCAGCCCCTTGAAGTTAAACTACTTTTTAATCTGGAAAATTGGCGATATAATTTCTGTAACTTGATCATCCCAAAAGAAAACATTTAACTGCTTCAAAAATTTAACCAGCTTTTCTAGTCATCTGGTCCATGGAACGGTGGATTACTCCATCAAGCCAGCCAAATTTCACCTGGAAAAGAACCAGATTTAGCAACCATATCAAAAGCAGACATTGTCCCAAGAGGTTTAAAACTCATATTCTATTCAAATACAAACCAAAGTGGATATCACAAACAAGTTCAAGACATCCTATTTTAAAAGTGAATGGAAAATCTATTTCTTTTTAAAGCAGTTTAAAATCCCAAATTAGTAGTAGATACGTACACAGAGTTAAACATCACAAATACAGTTCAAAGATATTGGTTGAAAAAAGTCTCTTTTTTTGCTGATTTTATTAGACCTATGCTCTGTTTCTATTCCCTCTTAAATCAGTGCAAAATTAGAGTCACTCCACTGAAGTCAGTGGAATTACACCAGTGTAAGAACAGTGTGGGGAGATAAGAATCATGCCCTAGAAGAAGTTCTGCCTCCGCTGCAGCAGCTGATGACATTGCTAATGATTTAATATAGAGCAGGGAAAGAACAATGGACATAAAGGGCCAAGTCTCTGATTTTCACGGAGCTGCATCAATTTACTCCAGCAGACAGTTTTAAAAGAATCCGGAATTTACATTTAGCCAGGTGTGGCAGGGCAGGGGTGAAACCCCTTGAATGCCCTGTTAAAATGCTGGCTAAGCCCTGCTTTTGGGCAGAGAGGCCAGAGGCAGAGGTGAAAAGCAGCCAGCAAGGAGCCCAGCTGCAGGCCCTAACGAGGGCTGGCTCACTGCAATAGACTGAGCTAAGCAGCGACAGCTGGGCTGAATGCTGGGAGGGCTATAAAAGCCCTGAACAAAACTCACTTAGTAGGCTAGCTTGGGAGGGGGATAGGAGACTACAGATCTGTCTCCTCACCCCAGGCAGGGAGCCTCAAAAGACCCTGGAATGGGGCTAACTGTTGAGGGATAAAGGGGACTGCACGGTAGCACTGTAAAATAAAGTACCAGGGTGAAACACCAGGAGACGGCATGAGAACTCTTATTTTACCAGCCTCAGCACTGGGCGAGAAGGGGGAAACCTGTGCAGACCCTGTGACACCAGGAGATAATTCTTTGTCTCCAGTCCTGCTTGCATTGTCCAGGGGACTATTGCTGTTTACTTCACCGGAAGCTGGACTAGAACTCTTCAGTTTACCTATGAATATTTCCAAAATATCAAAGCACAGGATGTTATGCCAATGTCAAACAGTGATTTCACTTCAGAATACGCTCGTGAAAAGAGAGAGAGAGGAGTAACATGATTAATGCCAAACTGAGCTCTAGCATGAGCAGCACACATTTACATCAGATTTGAAATTAGCTGACAGCCACAGTGAAAAGTAGAGAAAATAGGTGGGAGGGGAACCATTAGGAGCCAAGTACTGCTGGCTATTACAACCATCATTGACTTCAGTGTGACTTCATGGTAACTGAGAACAGAATATAGCCTAATATCAAGCAAACCCTATGTATGTATCTTTACCAAGCTGCAAACTCCATTTTGAAGATCCTTCTTGGTAACCTTATCTGTTGTCCTCTGCCTCCATATTCGGCCAAAGCCCCACCATGTAGAGATACAGGGTTGACAAAGGGTAGTTGACTTTAAGTACCCAAGCACTGGAAATTTATTTGCTCTAGACAAAAGATGGGTCCTTAGCCAGAAGAACTGGTTTTATAGTGGGGAGGCTGCCTTGGCAAGGAAGTCACATAACTAGGGCCAGTGACCTGGCAGGAGGCTGAACTAGAAGTCACTTTACAGGGGCCTGAAGGTTGTCAGAAGGGCAGAACCAGTTCTGCTTTGATGCCACTTTCTCCAGGCCACGAGGCAGAAGTAATCCAGCACATAAGAGCCTGCATGAGGCTGCCTGGATACTGAGGGTCCCCCAGGGCTGCCCAGAGGGCGTGGGAGTGGGGGGTGGCAAGTAGGGCAGTTTGCCCCAGGCCCTGCAGGGGCCCCCACGAGAATGTTGGAGGCTCCCCCCTGCCTCTGCCTTTCCCCAGCGCCTCAGCGTGCCTCATCAAGGAGCGGCCCTGGACAGAGCTAAAGTGGTGTGGCTCCACTGGGGCCTGAGCTCCTCTCGCTCGGAGCCATGTGGTAAGGGGGTGGGGCTGCAAGCTGTGGCTGAGTGGCGGGAGCTCAAGTCCTGTGGAGCCACGTCGCTTTTGCTCTATCCAGGGCCGCTTCTGGACGTGGCGCGCTGAGGCTCTGGGAGAGGGGGGAAGCGGGAGTAAGCAGCAGAGTAAGCCCCTCTGAGCCGGGCACTCCCCTGACCCCCTGCTCCGAGCCCAACCCTTCTGAGCTGCCCCCCCCGACCCTACGCCCCCCCCACAGCCCTGACCTCCAGCTCTGAACCCAGCCCCTGTGAACCGGGCACCCCCCGACCCAGAGCTTAGCTCCCCACCCAGCCCTGGGCAACAGCAGCGCCACCCCCAGGCAGCGACAGCCCATTGACACCAACCATCACCATCACCCAGCAACAGCCCATTATGTAATTGCAAATGTATAAATACCATTAAAGAATTTAATGTTTTTAAATAATGTATTTTGTGTATTTTTAAATTATTAAACATTAATTTTTTAATGTATTTCACTGGTTAGTATCATGTATTTGGAAATGTAAAAAATATAGTGTTGCCACTTTTTTTTATGGAAGGGGCCCCCGAAATTGCTTTGCCCCAGGCCCCCTGAATCGTCTGGGTGGCCCTGGGATCCCCAAGGAGTCCCAAGAAAAGGGTTAGCTAGTGAGGGGCACTGCGGTTAAGATGTTTATTGTTCTATATGAACTGTCCTCTTTTGTGCTTTATATGATTGGGTATAAAAGAGCAAATGCATTAGACTCTAGGCAAAGTGTCTCTCTAGTGTTAAATGATTCACAATTACTGCCTGCCTCTGGAGAGAGGTAAACTGTACACCTGAGAAGCATCACACCTTTGGGGTGGAGTTCTGGGAGAGGGTGTGTCACCGTTGCACCCAGAGGGGTAAAGCAGCTGGACAGCTGGTTCTAGCTCTCAGAAAGGGGTGCCAGAGAGAAGTCCTATGCCTTGAGATGGTGCCTCGGGACGCCAAGATTGAGGCAGTGGCTGGATTCAGCTCACGCTCTGGATGGAAATGTAGAACTCCTGGAGATTCAAGGACCCAGAGGCTTGGTTTCCTCTCACAGAAGTCCAGTGGGTGGCTGGAAGGGAGCACCAGGCCAGATGTGTGATAACACGCAATAGCATCTACAGCCTGGGAAGACAGAGTTGCTTTGTGGCCAGGTATCAAGGGCAATACTAATTCAGGGGCTGAGGCAAATACTACTGAACTTTATTATGACCAAGAAGTAAGCAAAGCAAAGTAATATATTGTTACTCACCCACGTATGAAAGCTCAAAGGACCTCTTAGAAAGGTAGAAAAAACAAAAGGGAATAGGGAAAATAACAGCAGCCCTATGGGTGTAGGGAAGCTTTAATTAAATACGGCATACAATGGGTTATTGGAGAAAGGGATGGATTAAATCCCTTAAAGCCCTGCACACAAGTTACTGGCACAAGGCTAATGCCATGGATGCCTTTCTGGCTAGCATGGTAAGAAAGACACATCAAAATAACTAGGGAGTATACATAGTATGACAACAATGTTAAGTTAAAAAAAAAAAGGCAGATGCACTCACAGGCATCAGGGAGCTGGCGCTCTGAGAGGCTGGAACGTTGACAGGCAGAAGCCTTGAGAGGTGAGTGGGTGAAACACTGTGTCTGTAAAGAGGTAAGACTTTGGTTCTCTCACTGTCTCTTTTCAAATTAAGAAGATTTAGGCTTATGCATAGGGTTGCCAACTGTCTAATGGCAAAATTCCAAACCCACCCTTGCCCTGCTCCTTCCCCAAGGCTCTGCCCCTTCTCCAAGGACCCATCCCCACTCACTCCAGCCAGCCTCCCTCCATCGCTCACTCTCCCCCACCCTCACTCACTTTCACCAGCTGGGGCAGGGGATTGAGTGTGGCATGGGGTGCGGGCTCTGGGCTGGGGCAGGGGTTTGAGGTGCAGGAGGGGATGCAGGGTGTGGGCTCAGCAAGGGAGTTTGGGTGCAGAGTGCAGGCTCTGGGAGGGAGTTTGGGTGTGGGAGGGGATGCAGGGTGTGGGTTCTGGGGAGGGAGTTTGGGTGTGGCATGCAGGCTCTGGGCTGGGGCAGGGGTTGGGGTGTGGAAGGGGGTGTGAGCTCTGGGAGAGAGTTTTGGTGTGGGAGGGGGCTCAGGGCTGAGCTGGGGGCAAGGGTTTGGGGTGCAGGAGGGGGTGGCCTCTGGGAGGGAGTTTGGGTGTGGAGTGCAGGCTCTGGGCTGGGGCAGAGGGGGTACGGGAGGGGGTGAGGGGTGCAGCACTTACCTCGGGCGGCTCCCAAAAGTGACCAGCACATACCTCTGGCAGCGGCTCCTAGGCGGCGGGGAGCCAGGGAGGTCCACACGCAGCCCCTGCCTGCAGGAACCGCAGTTCCTGGACAATGGGAGCTGTGGAGTCAGTGCTCAGGGTAGGGACAGTGTGCACAGACCCCCTGCTTCCCCGCCCCCCCCATCCCAGGGGCCACAGGGAGCAGAATGGAGAGAGGGCAGGCAGGAAGCCTGCCTTAGCCCTGCTGCACTGCTGGACTGTTAGCTACCAAAATCTCCCAGTTTGGCTGCACTAGCGTCCGGGAGATAGGGCCTGATTCCAGGAGACTCCCGGCAAAACCGGGAGGGTTGGCAACCCTACTTATGCAGGCAAGCCTGGCTGCAGGTTTAGAGCTAGGTCTGACTTCTGTATTTGGAGCTAATTTGATCTTTGATTTTCTAAGAAGCCTTAGTTCGTTTAAGACACTTTGGGATCTTATTTCTGGGAGAAGCCCATGCTGAGGAGAGGAATGGCCCACAAGCCTCTGAGGAACAGTAATGAAGAGGAGCCCTGCACCTACGTCATGCTTGGATTCTCCTTGGGGATCCTTCCCCAAAGCAGCCAGCACACGCAATATCCAGTATATCAGCTTCCCTGTCTCCAGATCCAAAAGAATTGGCCAAGGGCACCAGGCCCAGCAGCCTCGCCCTCCCATCCTCTGCATGGGAAACAGTAGCAGCTGGGAGGAACCTATGTAGCTTCCTGACATCTTTCACTCCGCTCTGAAATCTGGGCCCAGATTCTCAGTTCCTCCTTTACTAACCCAGGCACAGGAAGTGGTAAGAGGGCCAAGGGGAGCTTTGAGACATCTTGGGCTCTTCGAATTCTTGGGGCAACTGAGGCAAGCCTGTATCTCAGATCAATCAGAGCTTCTTCAAGACTACTTTAATTTATGCTCAGACTCCCCACAGCTCCCTAAGGGCCACCAGCAGCTGAGAGTAACCGGGTCACAGAGCGCTGGCTGTGCCTCCTCCCTCCCCACCCAGGGCCAGGAGAAAAGCCAGTGGGGGTCCATTCTTGGAGCTCTACACCAGCTGGAAAACCCTTTACTTCAAGAGTAAACCCCTGGAGCCATTTCAGCCGGGCTTAGGGCCCCTTTATATCTCCAGAGCAGTGTAAAGGGCCCTTAGCAAGAGAAAGAATTGAGCCCTTAGAGGCCCGCAGTTTCCTGCTCCATTACTATTAGCTGTTGATCTCGCTCAGCCTCTTGCAACCACTTCATTATGCTTTTTACCCTTCTCTTCCCCCCTTCCCCATTTCTCCCTCCTTCCTTTCCCCCATACCCCCTTCTTCCAACAGTCCCTGATCACTTTGCTCATAGTTTATGTTATACCTCCCTTCCTCCCTCACTTCACCTCTGTTTGCCCTTTTAGACTGCAAGTTCTTTGGGACAGAAACTGTATCTTCCCCTGTGTTTGTACCACACATAGCTCAGTGGGGACCTGGCTCCTGACTGCAGCCTTTGGGCATGGCTGTAATATTAATAGCAACAACTGATAGCATTGGCTGTGCTCTGGCTGCAGTTGCACCAGGCACAAAATGTGCCTGAGAACCATGGATGCAGTGCGAGTTTGAAGAGCCATGGTAATGTGCTGTCTGTTATATCTGCCAAAGGTTATATAAAGTTTTGTGGTTTTCTTTATTAAAGAAGGATATTCTTTTGCAGCAGACCCGAACGGAATTTTTGCTGATTATGAAAGCCTAGCCTCAAAAGCAGAGGCTGGCCTAGGGTTTTAGGCAAAGAACAACTCCTTATGTCAGGCTCTGTTATTGATTAGTGCACCTATTGCTCTGTTGGCCAGTTATCTCCAGTCTGCACCTTGCAGCCTAAGATATATGGTCAACATTTACCTTTGTCTGCAGCATGTCTGGGATTTCTATCCCTGAATACATCACAGTGGGGGGAGGTGGCAGGTCCATTTTTAGTGTGATGGTAGGGGAGCAGTTTAAAATTTGTCAAACACCCATGGTGACCAGCTCTACTTGGCTTCCAGCTTGTGTCTGTCAAGGGGTCACAATGCAGCAGAGGGCATCAAAGTCAACAGCTAAGACAACTGGGGATGAATAAACAGAACTAGCAAGCTCATTAACTGGTAAACACTAGCTGGAAAGGCAGCTTGGGCTAGTGAATAGGGCAGTGGACCAACACTTAGAAGACTAGGGTCATTCCCATTTCTCTGCCAGTGACCTTCTCTGTGAGCTTGGGCAAGTCACTTCACCTCTCTCTGACTCTGTTCCCCCACCCCCCCGCAAACCCTTTGTCTTGTCTGTAAGTTCTTTGGGGCAGGGACTCTCTCAGTGTATGGTGGTATAGCACCTAGAACAATGAGGTCTTTGTCTCTGTTGTGGCCTCTAGGTGCTACTATAATACAAATAACATGGAGGAGGCCAGGTAATATGTAGCATCTAGGGTTAAAATCCTATTGTGGGGGATTGGGAGGTTGCACAGGATCAGGTGCTTGCTTAGGTTGGCTGGCATCTGTTGTTGGACTAATGATAGCGTTAGTTGTGTTTCTTTTTTGTTGCTAATAACACTACTTAGCAGTCAGAGAGCACTTTTCATCTTCAAAGCACTTACACAGTAAGACTATATCTGTGCTTGGAGCTGGGGCTATGATCCCCAGCTCACATACATGTACTCACACTAGCTCTCATCAATCTAGTGCACTAAACATAGTAATGTGGCCATGGTAGCACAAGCAGAAGAAGCACCGGCTAGCCACCGCAAGTGTGTACCCCTGTGGCCAGGCAGGTTTGTATTCGGGGAAGCTAGGCCATGCTGCCGCTCGCCACTGCCTGTGCTCCCACAGCTACGCGACTATTTTTAGTGCGATAGCGGAATGAGAGCTACAGTGAGCATGTCTACATGAGCTGGGAACCCCACCCCTAGTTCCAAGTGTAGACGTAGTAGCCACAGAGCCTGATTCTGATCTCGTGCAGTATACATCCAAAGCAAGCATCCTAAATTAATGGAGTTAGACCAGCTTAAACCTGATGTGAGTGGAGAATCAGGCCTTAACTGTTTAATCCTTACAACACTTCTGTGAGGCAACTGTCATCATCTTAATTTTTCAGACAGAAAAAACCATTCACAGGGAGGGTGAGGGGCAGATTCTGATTTCAGTTACAGCAGTGGAAATCTGGAGTAACTGCCTTTGCTTTAATGAAAATGCTCTAGATTCTCATCAGAAAGACTGACAGCAGAACCTGGCCCCGATAGACTTACCCAAGACTGTAAATCAGTCTCAGGGCCAGGATTAGAAAGCATGAGGTTTTGGTTCCCAGTTCTGTGCTCAGAAAAGCAGACCATGGACCTCACTCCAGTGCCACAGATAGGATTTACATGGTGGGGGAAGCCAGGGGAAACAGAACCATAGAGAAGAGGGAACTGAGGGGCACATGGGGGTCAGGCAGAGCTCAGCCTCTCTTTGGTCTGACCTCGCTGCAGTTCTGTTTGTTCCCCCAATACAGCATGATAGGCAGGGCTGGCTCCAGACCCCAGCGCACCAAGCGCGCGCTTGGGGCGGCGTCCCAGCGGGAGGGCGGCAGGCGGCTCCGGCGGACCTCCCGCAGGCATGCCTGCGGAAGGTCCGCTGGGACCGCAGCTCCGGTAGACCTCCCGCAGACGTGCCTGTGGAGGGGCCGCTGGTCCCGCGGCTCCAGTGGAGCATCCGCAGGCGTGCCTGCGGGAGGTTCGCCAGAGCCGCGGGGCCAGCGGACCCTCCACAGGCACGTCTGCGGGAGGTCCACCGGAGCCGCGGGACCGGCGACCGCTAGAGCGCCCCCCGCGGTGTGCCGCCCTGCTTGGGGCGGCGGAAATCCTAGATCCGCCCCTGATGATAGGTTAGAAGTAGAGTTGGGTGAACCTCAGATTTTTCAATGTTCGGGTTCTGTTCAAGCAAGTCTCTCAAAGTTTAGATGCTTATTCAAAGCACATATAAACCTCACCAGTCAAAAGAGGAGGACTGGAAATCTTGACAGAATGGGCGTCCTCAAACTTTCCAGTTCTTCCACTTCTGGTCCTGGCCAGCAATACTGCAAAATCAGCTTGTCTTGTGATATTTCAGCCCTTCTGATGCTGGTCACAGTAGGAAGCTGGAAGTAGAACTCCAAAACAAAACACGACTTATGGGAATGTTTCAAGTAGAGACGTGCTGCCAAAATTGTAACCAGGGGCTTCCTCAAAAATTCTTCATCATCTGGTAATGCATACAAAATGCTTTGGTGAAATACCCACCTTGCTTCCAATAACCAAATGGTTCTCAGAGTCAGTTGCCCCTTGTACCAGAATCCAGTGATTGACTCAGGTCTCCCTGATGATAGGTCCTCTATCTTTGATGGTGAAATCTTAGTTCTTTTCTATCCATCTCCTGGAAAATCAGGTTGAATTTGGTTTTAAAAATTCTTGTATCCAACCAATTTTGTTTGTTCACCCATAGCTACAATCTGCAAATCCACTTTAGTCAAGTGTGTTTTCTCTTTTTACTGAATTTTTTCAGTGACTATTTTACTGAAGACAGTGGAAGGAAAATCGTGGCCTATTTTCATATCTCAGTTCATCTACATCCTTTGTATAATATCCCAGGACACTGATTGCACTATATGACCTTTCCATACTACTGTCTACAAACACAGATGACATTTATTGCTGTTTTATAACAGCAGTTCAGTTTACTGACAGGGATTGAGATGGATTATCCTTGTTTATGAATCTCAGTGTACAGACTGTGCTTTTGCCTTAGGACCAGAGGTTGTGCTGACAGAAGAGTGAGGGTCGACTGTGTTAGGGCCAATATTGTTAACTATTTTCCATTAATCCAGATATTTCTTGTGTGGTGTTTAGAAAGGGAGCTTACAGCAGGGACTATGTATAAGGTTTTGTCCTCTCCTTTTACCTGACTTTAAGAGTAGCCCCCGCCAAGCTATCCATACTGTAATCTGCATTCAAAGACACATTTGGCTAACGTTTTTTCCTCCAGGATCTAGTGTAGAGCCAAACTCAGCCTGGTTGGGCCGAGGACACACTCAGCACAGCAGAGGAGGCTCTCAGCCGCCTGTTTATCTCCTTTGATTCTGGGGCCAGCTGGGCACTAAACCAATGCCAGATTAAGTTAGAACAACTCTAACAGCTGTAACATTATGCCTGCTGGAGCGGGTCCTCTAGGAATCGTTTTGTTGGCCCAGGATCAATGGCATGCTCCCTCCTGATCCTGTGTCCTCCTCCACCCCCATCTGCCTCCTGAGTAGAGAGTAGGTGGCGTAAAATATCTGGGAGAATCCTCAGCTCCCTGTCTGGCTTTCAGAAGGACCACGGAGATACAGAAGGTAGCAGGTCTGCTGCACTGGTTTTTAATATTTAATATGAAGGATCTATCCATTTGTTTTTCTTACTCAGTATTTACATTTTTTCAGCTGCCTATGAGCCCTTTGATAGGGGATGGAAAGATTTCCAGATTCACTGTAGCTTCAATAAGTATCTTTCACTGAAATGTTGGTTAGTAATGTGTAGAACTATATTGTTCAATGAACTCCAACCACTCTCTTAGGCCTGGTCTACATTGGGGATGGGGGTACCAACGTAAGACACGCAACTTCAGCTATGAGAATAGCGTAGCTGAAGTCAATGTATCTTAGGTCAACTTACCTCGTGTCCTCATGGCGTGGGGTTGACTGCTGCCACTCTCCCATCGACTCCGCTTCCGCCTCTCATTGCGATGGAGTACAGGAGTTGATGGCAGAGCGATTGGGGATCGATTTATCACGTCCACACTAGATGTGATAAATCAATCCCGGATAGATCGATCACTACCCGCCAATCCAGCGGGTAGTGTAGATGAACCCTTAGACTTGCTTTACTCAGGGTACACCAGTGTAAGACTGTTTCCCTTTTCCTCCCACTGTGGAAGTACCCCGTTATGACAAAAGGTGGAACTAAAGGAGGACACATCCACACTGAGAACTGAGTTCTTGCACTTAGAGGCCAATATTTGCGCTTAAAGTTGAGCAGCATAAATCCATGCTAGGCACCTAAATAAGTGGCTTGGTTTTCAGCAGCACTGAGTATGCAGTTCCACAAGAAACCCTCCTCCAGGGAAATGGCAGGACTCAGCACCTCTGAAGAATTAAGACACTTTTTAAAGCCCCTAAATGGGGATTTAACTGCCTAGCTTTTAGGCACTGAACGCTGCAAATTTTGGCCTAAGGGCAGACCTTAAAAAGACACAAAAGCTCAGCACAAAGTCAGCCCAGGCTTCTGAGAATTCATTTACTCCTACAGGTTCCCTTGGTTGCAGTAGCCATGTTGGTCCCAGGATATGAGGGACAAATTACGTGACGTAATAGCATTTATTGGACCAGCTTCTGTTGGAGAAAGAGAGAGCGCAAAGCTTTCAAACTCCATAGAGCTCTTTTTCAGGTCTGTGGAGCTTGAAAGCTTCTCTCTCTTTCGAACAGAAGTTGGTCCAATAGACAGTATTACATCACCCACCTTCTCCCTCTCAGGTTCCCTTATTATTCAGCTTTATGTTCATTCCTCCTCCCCCCCACAGACCTCCCCTCAAAATACAATCTATGTAATTAAAAAAGCCGTGCCATTTCTGCACGAGGTTGGGTTGCTCGTACATTGTATTCTCATCCCCTACCCTTCATCCGTTTATCCTAAGAAGCTCTTCAGTGCAGGGATGGTCTCTCTATGTTAGTACAGCTTCCAGCACAATCCTGAACACTTAAAGTGCTACCATAATAAGTATTCAATAACAATAATAATTGTTCTCAGCTTTGTTGCACTAATGTGGGGACAGGTTATTTCCTGGGGACAGGTTATTTATTCCCAGCCATCGGAAGAAGAATGTCCAAAATCAAAGAAGTTTTTGATTGTTGGAAAGTCAGTATTTTCTTATATGAGGGCCTAATGCCACTTTCACCAAAGTCAGCTGGAGTTTTACCACTGATTTTAATGGGAGCAAGAACAGGCCCAGGCTGGTGTGTCTTGTTTTGGTGTGCATTTCTCAAAGTCTGTTGTTGCTATTATTTTTGCTTTAGAAAATGTGTCACTCACCTAGAGTTGCCAACTTGGTAATATTTTAAAAACCAGACACCCCAACAGGAGAGCTGGAACCTCCTCAGCCCTGCCTTTTACCCCAAGGCCCCGCCTCTGCCCCACCTCTTCCCCCAAGCCCCCGGCCCCTTCTCCTGAGCCCTGCTCCCATTCACTCCTCTTCCCTCCCCCCTGGGTCAGAAGGGACTTGCCTGCAGAGCTGGGGCTGGAAGCTGCAGCCGCCCAACGAAGGTAGGAAGCGGCCCAGGCAGAGCAAGAGCTTGAATAGATGATGACCCGTCACCTCCTTGCCTCCCCCACTCACAGTAATTGGACTTTGGGTGTCCAGTCAGTAGATCTGACCGGACACTGTTAGGTACCCTTTTCAACTGTAATTTCCACTTGAAAACCAGGCACCTGGCCACCCTACTCACTAATGCTATATTATACTGTAGGAGGCTATTTACTAGTCTTCTATTTCTTTCACAAAGTATTTTTTTAAACTGTCTTTTTTTTTTGACAAACATCCCACAACTCCGGCAAAATCATAAATAGGCACATGGCAATATGCTTTCCTAATAAGGCTGTCCACACAGGCTGAAGCTGCATATGAAATTCATGTCCTTGGCATCGGGAATGCAATGCAATCAGACAGACATCTATTTATAAGTTCAGTGATAAGTGTGTTTGTCTAATATTTAATCATTTGCACTAAGTTTTACAAATAAATAAGCCTCTTGGATATTGTCGTAGTATGAAGAATTTCTGTGTAAAAATACAAAGTAAGTTACAGGCAGTGTAAAATGCTGTAAATGGAGCATATTTGGATGTTGCATATGTTGTGTTATTTTGGGGAGTAAAGACAAAAGCTGGTTTCTGGTGTTACTCTGTGTTCTGGATGAGGGTTGGCCACCCCAGGAGCAATGCAGGGTAGGAATCATGCCTTTCTGCTCCCCCTTGTTCCATGGGAATAGTAATGTGCTACTAACTAGCAGACAATGCAGAGCAGGTAACCCAGCCACTGCTCTGTACACCCAAGCCCTACTTCCAATGCAAGGATGGGTAGACATCTTACTCCCCTGTACAGATCAGACTGCAGTCAGCCTTGAGATGTTTTAGCAACAATAGTTAATGAACGAGCCAGACTCTTGAAATGGCTTCAGAATGAGTGTAATCGGCTGAGGGCCAAAGACCTTTCCTCTTTTCATTACAAGGTGGCATTTTGTTATTTGACACTATTAATTATTTAGGTTTTTTTAAAAACAAACACTACACCAATTGTCTTCAGGTTTCTGTCTGAAGTTCTCCGTACAGCTTTTGAACATGGACACCTAAAACTGCATCTAAGCATCTAAAAATTAGTATTTCAGTACCTACCATACATTACCTAGTTCTGTGTCCAGAGACAGTTTCAGACACCTAGTTTCAGGTATTCATGTTTGAAAATTGAGCTCCCACTTTTATGGGAAAAGTCAGGCATGTAATTAAGAAGACAGTATTGTCATTTTCTACATTACCATGTGCTATGTCACAAAATTCTCAACACAAGCTAATGCTCAAAGCTGTTTTGGGGTGTTATCATAAGCGCCGACTCCGTGGGTGCTCTGGGGCTGGGGCACCCATGGGAAAAAATATGGTGGGTGCTCGGCAGCCCCCCTATCAGCTCCCACCCCCTTCACTCCCCCCAGTGCCTTCCGCCCACCAGCGGGCCCCGCAGATCAGCGCCTCCCCCTCCCTCCCTGTGCCTCCTGCCTGCAGCAAACAGCTGTTTGGCAGTGCACAGGAGGCTGGTGCAGAGGGGAGAAGAGTGAGGATGCGGAGTGCTTGGGGACGGAACTTGGTGGGAAGAGGAGGGGCGGGGGTGGGGCCGTGGGGAAGGGGTGGAATGTGGGTGGGGCCTGGGGCAGAGCCAGGGGTCGAGCACCTCCTGGTACTTTAGAAAGTCAGGGCCTGTGGTTGTAATCTAGGGTGACCAGATGTCCCAATTTTATAGGGACAGTCCTGATTTTTGGGTCTTTTTCTTGTATAGGGTCCTATTACCCCCCACCCTCTGTCCTGATTTTTCACATTTGCTGTCTGGTTAGCCTAGTGTAATCAAACTTAGCCTCTGAATTCCATCTTCTCTCCTTTTCCCCTCTCTCCCCAAGACAATCAATCAATCTCTGAAAAGTCCCCGTCATGACCAGAAAAAAACAGAAAGGATTCAGAAGAAGAAAAAATAAAATGCTCTCTTTTCTGAGAGAACAGAACTTTGTGTAGCACTGGATCCTACAGACAATGGTTACAATTTCAGTGCAATACTTGCAAGTCTCTTGGTATCAACAATGTAAAATAAATACATTGCATTTGTCTTCACAGTATCCAAGTAGGTGGCATGTGTGTGCTCAGATTGCTGGTCATACATTCAGAGCCAGTTTCCACCACCTTTACTTACACTGAGCAATGCCTTACTCCTTGAGTAATCCCACTGTAGTATCATGGGTGGCTGATCCTAGTTCCCAGTGAGTTAGTGGTTCTCAGTCAGGGGTATGCACACCCCTGGGGATACGCAGAGGTTTTGCAGGGGAAACATCAACTCATCTAGATAGTTGCCTAGATTTACAACAGGCTACATAAAAAGCACTAGCAAAGTCAGTACAAATTAAAATTTCATACAGACAATGACTTGTTTATACTTCTCTATGTACTATACACTAAAATGTAAGTACAATATTTATATTCCAATTTATTTATTTTATAATTATATGGTGAAAATGAGAAAGTAAGCAATTTTTCAGCAATAGTGTGCTTTGACACGTTTGTATTTTTATATCTGATTTTGTAAGGGAGTAGTTTTTAAGTGAGGTGAAACTTGGGGGGTACACAAGACAAATCAGACTCTTGAAAGGGGTACAGTAGTCTGGAAAGGTTGAGAGCCACTGACATATCACAAAAGAAAAAACTAGACAAAAAGCCAACATGTTATTTTAAATGAATGTAATTAATCCCTCTCTTAATTGCAAAACCTAAAACAAAAACAACATTTTGCTGCAAGAGTGCCATTACTTTAGATCTCTTTGATGCTCTGAACTATTGCAGTGGGGAAAGCCTGGAGAGTATATATATATATTCTTAAATGCAAGATGGTGACACTGGAGATTTCTACCAACAACAAGAAAAAGCTTTCACAATCCACTACTCAACATTATTTAAAAAGTTATCCCACATGGAATGTTCTTTTGGAGGAAGCTTTCTATAAGTGAGAAATTCCATTAAAAGGCACCAGTATCTCTCTCATTAATGACAGTGTTAGCTTGAGGGGACATATTTCACTGACAAGAAGTGATTTAAGAAGTCCTCAGAGCGCCACAGCTATAGCTTGCAGAGCTGCAGTCCCGGAGCCAGTTAAGCATTGTGTTGTACATACTTGAGAGCTGCTTGATGAAGATCAAGAGCAAGCCCTATAGGATTAGACTTGGAACCAGATCTACTACTAGAATAAGTAGCTACAAAGCTGTTGATGAGCCCAGCATGGTGATGCAGTGGGTGCTAAATTCACCAACTATGCCATAAACATTCGACCACAGCAGCAGTCATGTAAGAGCCATGAGGTTGCCACAGAGTCCTGATGGGGGCTCAAGACTAGTTTCACTTGCTCAAGATCATGTGTGAAATTCCTCCCAGCAGCCACCATGACTAGCTCCAAATATGTGACCTTTTGGTATCTGACCACCAGCCCTGGTATATACGGAGTCATTGTAATTTGGCTTTTATAGTTCTAGGAAAGGTTTCAGTCAGACTTTGATCTAGATTAGAAAAACACATATAAACTTTTAGAACAAAACAGAAATGAACCCTTTTTGATTTGGCCCAGAATGAACTCTGATCTTATTTCTTTCTGTGCTTTATAGGGAAAGCACAGAACACAAGATCAGAGTTTTTAACAGCACACATGGATACACATGAGTAATGGCTCAAATCAGCAGAGAGCTGCAGCTAAAATACGGGGTGAGGGACAGTCACTTAAAGTTGTTTAGGACAATTATCCCAAAGTACACCAATAAAATAAAAACCCTTAGGAGCTGCCAACTTTACAGGCCTCATTCACGAGCTCCACATTGTTGCTGGATATCTGTCATCATGGCAGGATGTGTCAGAGGCAGAAGCCAGAGCGGTGCTAAATTGCTTTCAACTGTTCACTGCATGACCACTCCTGTTGCCATTGGTAACTATGGTTGGAATTAGAGGCTGCACCCAAAGATTTCTCCCACAGTTAAAGAGGAGAAAGCAATCCTGACCATGCAGTGCTTCGAACACACAGGGCAGGAAGGGAAGTTATATGGTAAATGGAGAGAAAGAACCTCTAGACATGGCCGGCTCCAGGCACCAGCTGAGCAAGCTCATGCTTGGGGAGGCAGATTCTACGGGGCGGCATTCTGCCCAATCCTAGGGTGGCACGGCAGGTTTTTTGTTTTTTTTTGGTTCCCCGATCCGGCTGCTGTGTAGGGGGTGGAGGAGGGGAGCGCCCTGCAGCAAACTCGGCAGGGCAGCCTGCATCCTTCCCTCCCAGCCAACTGGAATGGCGTGGAGCCCTCCCGGCAGGCGGCGTGGCAGTCGGGACCGTGTGGCGAGTGCCCCGCTGAAGCCCTGGCCACCCCCCTTCTCTCTCTTCCCGCCGCTCCCTCCCCTTCCCCCCATTAGACCGGGCGCACACTCTGCAGCACAGGGAGTCCCCCTGCACCCTGGCTCCAGCCGCCCTGTAGGGTTTTTTTGTTTTGGTTTTTTTCCCTTCTTTGCCGGCAGCGCCGTTCCCTCCGCTGCTTTGCCACTCCAGCCGCACTGGGGTTTTTTTTGTTTTGTTCCCTCCCTCCTCCCCCCCGATTTGCCGCTCTGGCCATGCCTCAGGGTTGTTGTTTTTTTTTCCCCTGCTTTGCCGCTCCGGCAGCCCCCCTCCTTTTTTTTTTTTTGCTTGGGGTGGCAAAAAAGCTAGAGCCAGCCCTGCCTCTAGACATTTCTGGGAAAGCTAAAACCAGAAGTATCAAGGGACAGACACAGTAAGCACAGTAAACAGGATTAATTAGAATCTTTGAGATAACAAAATTAGAAGTCCCCAAAAGATTATTGCAGTTGTGACACCACCACTGCAAAGACCAACAGCATTAACGAGTCATGACCTATGGTGCTGAGTCCTTTCCTGACACTGTGCTACTCTCTTACTGTGATGCATGTAGATGCAAGATAGTATTACGAGACAATGGTGCTGTTCTCACTTGGTTCCAGGACTTTGGTTGGCACCTCTCATAGTTCTTAATGCTGCAGTAAACTGAGCCTCTCGAATTATTTTGCAGTGACGTGTGGTTGTTTCTGGGCACATGGGCAAAAGTGGTCTTAGCCTGACAATGCATTAAATAAACCACTTCTGGTTTGCCACACTCCAGATTTCTGTGTGTGACCTTCGTTCTAACTGGTTGCATTGCCTGGGTCCTACTCTGAATGGTGTCCTGTACCAAATGTTGGCATTAATGCAACACGTGTGAGTTTTATTTTTGAATAAGGAGGCAAATTCACGGCATGCCATGGAGGGATTTCATAAACTGGAAATAATGGACATGCTAAATACAGAACCTCACAATGCTATTTTACAGAGTCACCTGGTGGATTATGGATTAGAAGAACCATACATCAGTGCTTCTGAATACCTGAAATTTGGTTCTAAAGTATAACTAGATAAGAAATACACAGGAAAAAGCTAACTTGCCTTTCTGAAATGTCTTAACTCCAACTTGATTTGTTACTGTACCCCTCAACCCTTTTCATCTTCAGAAACAAATCTAGGGGTCTTTTGAAATTATCTGCAAACAAAAATCTTAATTAATGGAGTAAACATTGAAAATATTTGAATAGAGTCTAGTTAACAACAGAAATTTTTATCAAAATTCTACATCATTTAGAAAACTCAAACAATATCTGAAAATGAACATCCAGGGGCCCCAGCCTGGTCTCCTGTCTGCAAAATGGGGATAATTATAATGCACTTTGAGAGCTACCGATGAAAAGTGCTATCCAAGAGCTAGGAATTCCTATTATTCCATTTCCTTGCTTCCTGACCCTGTAGCTGGCAGACACATCATCTTTCTTTTCCCTTCAGGGCTCATTCCTTAGCAATCCATTGGCTCCATTTTAATAACCTGCTTTAATGAACCCCAGTTAACACGCCACATTTTCCATTATGGAGCCGATGAGCCATAAAACATTAGAAAACTGTTTTAAAAGCGTGAACTAGAGGTGAAATCTCAGAACGCTGTAACTCTAAAGCTCATGCTCTGTTTTTTACCAAACTTCCCAGGAAAACTCTACCCTGGTGCTATGGCATGCAGTGCTGAACCATTAGCTTCTATGGCTGAAATATTTACTTAGTCCTTACTCAGGAAAAAATAAAATCCCATTGATGCTCTGAGGAGTTTGCCTGTGTAAGGACTTCAGGATTTGGCCTTTCTGACCCTGGAGCAACCCCCACCTTTCCTCTGTGTAATAAAGCATATCTGATTATCAATATCCCTTTCATAATTCTGAAAACTTCTGATTTAGGTCACCTTCTCTCTTCACAAATGACAATAAGTCTCTCTCTCTAACCCTTTCCTCCTAAAGACTGTGGTATCCTCTTGTTGGCCCATGCTGCACCCCTCCTGAGATATTAATATCCTTCTTATGGTTTAGTGATCAGAACAGATGGGCGCCTAACAAATACCTTATATAGTCTTGCCCCTTGTTTTGTATTCTTTTCTACATTATGGCAGACTTTATTACTGCAGCTGTGCATTGGCTTGATTATTTCAATAATTTTTCCATAATACCCTCAATCCCGTCTCTGCTCAGTGTGCTGGGTGATTGGTTCCTTGCTCTCATATTAAATTATGGTACATTTTTCTGCAATGAACTGCATTTATACTGTCTACAGTCTTGTACTTACCATCTGCTGGACCAATCACTTTTACAATCCAAATCCTTCTGAATCTGGATGCATTTTTCCTCATAATTTGTGCCGCTTCCAATTTCATTATCCTCTGCAGACCTGAAGCTCTTCTAGTCAAATACTCGTCAACTAATTGTTTAGGGCTTGATCCTGCAAATGGATCCAAGTGTGTGCACGGGCATCCTGCAGGGGTGCATCTCTGCAAAGGCATTTGCAGAATCTAGCCTTTCTGGTATATGCAGGTATTATGAATGATTAAAGCAGACCCACTGCGAGCCATTTGCAGGTTGTAAAGTTTCCATTTATAACAACCCTTTTGTCTCCTGCTCTTAAGACAGTTTTCTATCTAGCATCCTATGTGACCAGTTTTGTAAACCAATTAGTCACAGGCTTTCATTCAGCTCATCACTAGACTCACTATTTGCTGAGTGCCTTATATCCATTGAATCATGACACTTATTTTATTTATTTAAGTTTCAAAAATGCACCCATCCCATTCTCTGGGGCGGGGGAGGCACTACACATGTTGCATAATTGAAACAACCCTTCAAACAACAGAGTCCAGATAACTATAATCCTCCAAAGCCCAAAGAACCCACCATCTTTCCCGCTACCTCCACCATAAAAAGCCTAGAAGAACAAATAGGCCTTGCAGCTTCACCTGGAGGTCAATGGATTCAGACTATGGCAAACCAAGACAGGAAGAGATTTCCACAGTTGAACACTCTCATTGATTAAAGAAGGGGGTGTTTGCTTGAGCACTGTGGGTGATCTCACCTGTTGTGAGATGACAGATGAGGGCCACTAGTGTCAGTGTTCTGCACTGCCATGCAGGAATTCTAGCACTGCGTCTTTGGTTGATTTTTGCACTGAATCTATTTTGATTGATTGGTTGTTTTGGCCAGGGCCGCCCAGAGGGGGGGGCAAAGGGGGCAATTTGCCCCGGGCCCCGGGCTCCGCAGGGGCCCCCAAGAGAAGAGCGGAGGCTCCCGCCGCCGCCCCTCTCCTGGAGCCTCAGCGCATCAAGCGCCGTGTCTCCGGCCGAGCCCCTGAGCCCCGCCCCGATCCGAGCCGCGTGATGAGGGGGCGGGGCTGGGAGCTCCAACGGGGCCTGAGCCCCGCCCCGCTCAGAGCGGCGTGGGGAGGGGGCGGGGCTCCGGGGTGAGCTCCCAGCCCCGCCTCTTCACCACGCGGCTCTGAGCGGGACGGAGCTTTGGCCCCGCCGGAGACGCACTTGGGTAAGAGGCTGGGGCCGGGGCTGGGGGGAAGCGGGACCCACCGCCGCCACCGAAGCGCAGCCTGGTCTTCGGCGGCGGGGGGCCCCTTCTGTTCCGGGACCCGCCGCCGAAGTGCCCCGAAGGCCCGCGGCGGGGACCCCCCCCCGCCACCGAATTACCGCCGAAGACCGGGCTGCGCTTCGGCGGCGGGTCCCGCTTCGGCGGTAATTCGGTGGCGGGGGGCTCCCGCCGCGGGTCTTCGGGGCACTTTGGCGGTGGGTCCCGGAACGGAAGGGCCCCCCGCCGCCGAAGACCCCGGGCCCCCGGAATCCTCTGGGCGGCCCTGGTTTTGGCACCGTATATTTAACTTACATCAAGAGGTCACAGAGCGTTGGGTGGGCATCCTTGATTATTGGGCCCTACCAAATTCATGGTCCGTTTTGGTCAATTTCATGAACATAGGATTTTAAAAATCATAAATTTCATGATTTATTTATTTATATATATATTTATAAATCTGAAATTTCACAGTGTTGTAATTGTAGGGATCCTGACCCAAAAAGCGGGGGGAGATGGTGTCACAAGGTTTTTCTAGGTGTGGCTGCGGTACTGCTATGCTTATTTCTGCACTGCTGCTGGCGGCGGTGCTGCCTTCAGAGCTGGGCAGCTGGAGGGGCAGTGTTCCCTCTAATATTTTATCTCCATGTGCGGAATGAATTTTGTTATGTGCACCAATATGGAGGTGGTTTGTGGTGGGGGTGGAGCCAAGGGGTTTGGAGTGTGGGAGGGGCCTCAGGGCTGGGCCAGTGGGTTGGGGTGTGGGGGGATGAGGGCTCTGGTTGGGGGTGAGGGCTCTGGGGTGGAGCTGGGGATGAGGGGTTTGGGAGGGGGCTCAGGACTGGGGCAGAGGGTTGGGTGCAGGGGATGAGGGCTCTGGGATGGGGCTAGAGATGAGGTTTCGGGGTGAGAAAGGGGGCTTAGGGCTGGGGCAGAGGATTGGGGGGTGCAAGCTCTGGGGTGGGCCGGGGTTCATGGGCTTTGGGTGCAGGCTGCCCTGGGGCTGCAGCAGGGAGAGAGGACTCCTCCTAGCTCTCTCTTGCCGCAGCAGCTTGGGGCCAGGTGAGAGGCGCCTTTCCCAAGCCGCTCCAGCTGAGCTTCGCTGAGCCGGGAGAGGGGATCCTCTCCCTGGCAGCTGCGGCTGAGCTGGGCCTGGCCAGGGGAGGTGCACCTGTCCCCGCCTGCGCAGCCCTTGATAGCCTGCCGCATAGCTTACAGGGAACTTAGCTGGAGAGCGGCAGCGGCTGGCTGGGATCCCAGCTCTGAAGGCAGAGCCGCCGCCAGCAGCAGAAGTAAGGATGGCCTGGTATGATGTTTCCACCCTTACTTCTGTGCTGCTGCTGGTGGTGAGGCGTTGCCTTCAGAGCCAGGCGCTGGCCAACAGCTGCCAGTCTCCGGCCCCCCAGCTCTGAAGTCAGAGCAGAAGTAAGGGTGGCAATACCGCAATCTCCCTAAAATAACCTTGCAACCCCCCTGCAACTACCTTTTGGGTCAGGACCCCCAATTTAAGAAACGCTTGAATTTGGTAGGGCCCTATTGATGATGCATTTAAGATTGAATCCAAAATAAAATCCCATGTTCAATCCTTGGGTATGGGATTAGATGAGGAGGAGAGGTACCTGATGTTGTTCAGCAGTGAGCCCTAGTATGCAGGAAGCAGCCCTGAGGAGTTCTGGAGGAATCCAATTATCCTTGCCTGGAATGAGGCTGCTATTCACGTAGGGCCTTAGAGTGAATAAAGAAAGGGTAAGGTGGCTCCAGGGTGGAAGGATAGTGGGGTGGATCAGAGAGTGGGGTGGATATTTGAGTTCCTATCAGGAATTCACCTCCATACACATCCCTCTAATGAAAGACTCCTTAATTTTAAAATGGTTACAACTGTATTTAACTCTCAGGACTGTGTTGCTGGAACAACTTGTACAGGGGGGTTCTGAGAGCCGTTGAACCAAACTGTAAACCCTGTATATGATGGAAATCACTTCAAGCCGGGGGGTGCTACCACACTCCCAGCACCACTAGTTCCAGCACCTATGTCTTGGGAATATAATGTTTTTGATGTTATGTGCAGATAGTCCATGTATGCTCACAAGCATACATTTTCTCCCATGTTTAGGGAGACAGAATCTTTGACCTTTGCAGGTCTCTCACCAAAGGGGCTACCCTTTAAACCAGGAAAGTACTTGTATCTGTGCACAGAAACATCTGTTCGAGACTCAAACTTGGCCAACTTCTTCTCTTTCACTCTACTTTGTACTTCAAATTCTAAACCTTTTAAAATTTGCACTGCAAGCACATTTAAATTGCTGGAAATGTTATTCAAACAGGGCTTGTAAGGAAGGAAACAGCTTCCATAGACTTCAAAATATGGAGTCAGCAAAAGAAAACTATGAAGTGCCTTTGTTTACCAGAAGCTTAACTGTAAGCAAGAAAGAGTTTCTTATAAAATCTTCTGAGCCACAAGATAAACTGTTGTGCTTTCATATGTATTTGATACATTTATGCTATTTTGTGATATGGTTCTGTGTTCTAGTTCAGTGTTTCTATTGGTTGGCAACGAAAGAAAACAGACTTCTATTTATTCAGTAGGAGTGGATCATATGATACATGCCTCTGTTCAAACACATCGGTTCAACCTTCCAAAACAAATACAAGAAGTGGCTTTTGATGAGCCACACACATAGGATTTAGAGAACTGAGAGGGAGGGGTGAAGGGAGGTGGGAAATACAAGCCTAGATGGAGCTCCAGGACTCACAGAAGGTGCAGAGACATAAGTCACCATATGTAACATATTGGACAAGACTGATTTAAGAGCATTACAGTATTTGATTAAATAAAAATCCACTAAAAAGAGGAAGACAAATAGGAGTAATTGCACGTGGAGCACCACAGCTCTGATAGACACAACCAAGCAGTAACAGACTTAAAGGTGGCAATTTTGCAACAGAAAAGCTTCAAAAACAGACTCCAAGGAGAAACTGATGAACCTGAATTAATATGCAAACTAGATACCATCAACTTAGGCTTAAATTGAGACTGGGAATGGCTGAGCCATTACACACATTGAATCTATTTCCCCATGTTAAGTATCCTCACAACTTCTTATCAAACTGTCTGACATGAGCCATCTTGATTATCACTACAAAAGTTTTTTTTCCCTCCTTCTGATAACAGCTCATCTTAATTAATTAGCCTCTTAGAATTGGTAGGGTAACTCCCACCTTTTCATGTTCTCTGTATGTATAAATATCTTCCTGCTGTATGTTCCAGTCTATGAATCCAATGAAGTGGGCTGTAGCCCACGAAAGCTTATGCTCAAATAAATTTGTTAGTTTCTAAGGTGCCACAAGTACTCCTGTTCTTTTAACCAAGTAGACTGTGTCCAGTGCAAAAGAAGAGCTAGATTTCCTCTCATATACAGCCCAGAAATCCAACTCACTTCTATATGGTTTCCAGAGGTACAATGGAGGGCAAAATTTGATCCCATATCATTAGCAGTTTACAAAGAAATTGTAGTTTCAAATTAGCTTTCTAGTAGCGTACAGTGTTGAAAATTATAAAGAGACTGGAAATTACAGTAACATTAGACCTCTTGAAATTCAAAGAGAAGATGCAATCACTTTTAGGGAGGACAACAGTAGTTACAGAAGACCTTTTGGATTTTTTATTAAATGTTTAAGTCTATCCCCCTACAAGGGCAAAGCATATGGTAGACCCCAGTAGGTACACTGGACCTATACATTAAATGGATATTACTTTTGAATTTAGACATAAATAATAAAAGATCATGGTTAGAAATGACTAGAATGCAGGTACGGATTCAGAGGATTCAAATGCTGGTAGAACCCTACCTCCATCTGGCTTTTTAATTGCTATCAACTGAGTCACATATTCCAGGTTAAAATTTTGCTTTTGGTAATAACTACTAGCTGGCTCCAGGGCAGGAATCCATTCTAAACATGTGCTCTAGGCTCCAAGCTGTTCTATCTGTCAAGCAATATTGTTAAATTAGCAGATTCCTCTCTTGTGAATTGTGTGGTACATTGTGTAGTTTCTTTGAGTCCCTGCCATCGGAATAATAGTGTCTAGCATTTTTATATGGGTGGTCATCATTCTGGGTTTTGTACGTAACTTTCCTGACTCGAGACCATACATGGTTGGGATTTATGTATATTTATTTTCAAGGGTTTGTCAGCTAACTCTGCAAGACTCTGCATGCAATGTAATGCTACCCAGAACTATTTTATCCTACATGAGGGGCGAGGGGGAAGAGGGAGAAAGATTTAAGCTCAAATGGTTGAGACTGATATTAAGAATAATTTTATAACATTTTTTTGAATGAATGTTTTTTACAATTTATTTGTCAAGCAAAGCCCCAGTGTTGTTAAAAGATATATAATTGATATTAAAATAGCCCTGAGTTATTGCCTCACTAATGTAATTGCTGCCCATATATTTGGAAAGGGTGAAAAACCCAGGCCTGATAGCTGCATTTGGAGTGTGCTGACATCCATTTGTGAAGCACAGGGTGTAGAGACACTAAGGCTATGTCTACACTAGCACTTTTCTCAGTAAAACTTCTGCTGGTCAGGGTCCACGACCAACATATGCTTGACTAACAGAATCGCCAGTGTGGACAGCACTATGTTGGCAGAGGAACAAAAATACAAAAGCACTGCCAGCCAAAATCAGACTAGACTAATATTTGCCTGGAAAAAGAATAACCTTCATATCTGTCACCCTCGTCTTACCCTCTTATCAAAAGGTTGGGGAAAAACCTTGTCCGCTCGCCCAAGGTTAAAATGTAGGCTCTGTCATTCAGAGGGAAAACAGAGGAAGAGATCCACCTGCCCTCTCTGCCTTTGGTAAGCAGTGCTCCCCATCCTTCGTTGGTGGGATAGCAAGAGGAAGGATGGTCAAGGGTTCTAGCCTTGCATTCAAGAGACCCAGGTTCAATTCTGTGCTTCACCACAGACTTCTGGCATGACACTGGGCAAGTCACTTAGCCTCTTTGTGCTCCCTTTAAAGCTAGGAGGCTGTTAGCTATGGTGGTGTGAGGTAGGAAGGCAGGTGCTTTCAGCCTAAACCAGTTAGAGGTTTCTAGATCAAAATCAAAGCCTGGAAACTAATAGTCAGCCCTGATGTCCCATGCTTGCTATGTGACACACCATTTAATAAGTGGGCAACCAAATCCTACACAAACTTCACCATCCTAATGGTCTCAAGTAGTAGTCCTCATAGCGAGAGCATTACAGTAGCCGAGTCTCCTGGATTATGATTGCAAGGTCCATGTCTAAACACAAAGCCATGCTCCTTGCCAGGCACAGATGAAAAAGATTAGCCACAGAAGATACACTTGGTCACAGATGACACCGGAGCAGGACCAGTCCAGAATCTAACAACCAGCCAGACTGGGAGCCTAGTTGACAAACAGCAAACTCACCCCTCAACAGAGTCCTTGCCAACTCTTCTTCTTGCTTCTCTCAACCTACTCATGTTACCTCAGCTTTGTCTGCACTGAGCCTCATTCAACTAACAGTCATTCAAGTCCCATTCTCATGCTGATGCTGGGCCATTTGTTCCACTGCGTTGTCCACATGCCAGCTTTGAGAATAAAATCAAGACTGTCTCCTTGAACAGGTGGAGACCAGACAATTTAGCATCTGAGATGCTCTAGATCATGGATGTTGCTCACTACAGAAGTAGTCTCTCCACCACTTACTTGAAACAAGGTTGGTGAGGTAATATCTTCTATTGGAACAGCTTCTGTTGGTGAGAGGCAATGACTACAGAAGTCAGTCCAATAGAAGATATTACTTCACGCACCTTGTCTCTCTAATATCCTGGGACTGACACAGCTGCAACTACACTACATACAACAATTGATTGTTAATGGGCAGACACACACAGTGGCTGCCTTATGCCTGGGGAAACTTCTGCCATCACAAACAAACAATTTTTTTTGTCTTTAATCATGTTATCACCATGAACTAACATTAGAGAGTGAGTGATGAAATCCTGCCCCAAGCATTTAAAACAAGATACAGTGGTGATGACAGAACCAATTTACTGTTTGCTCTTGGGCTCCTCTCTCAAATGTGCTCCAAGACAACAGTCAGCCATCTGGAGCATGCTGGAGTTACAGAAAAAATCCACCAGCGGGTGAATGTAACCAATCACAGTTGAACTGAGAACATGCCTTGTTCCTACCTGAATGTATCAAGAGATGAAAGTTAAGAGTGGTGGTAGCGGTAGAGGGTAATACCTAATTATTACAAGATGGGAGCACAGAAAAGAAAATCTCAGGCTCTTCAATTTCCCACTGTAGGTAGGTATGTCTCATGCTTGTACCTTCCCCAGCTCCACATACTTACACTAATATTTGGCTATTGAAATATATAATGCCCTTTTTAGCGTTAACAGAAGCAAAGGTACCGATGAAGATAACTTCAGCCTTCAACCGGGATAGGGCTCACTGTACTTTAACATGACATATACCTATCATTAGGGCCCTACCAAATTCACAGTCCATTTTGATAAATTTTACGGTCATAGGATTTTAAAAATTGTAAATTTCATTATTTCAGCTATTTAAATCTGAAATTTCACAGTATTGTAATTGTAGGGATCCTGACCCAGAAAGGAGTTGTGTGGTGGTCACAAGGTTATTGTAGGAGGGGTTGCGGTACTGCTACTCTTACTTCTGTGCTGCTGCTGGTGGCATCTCTGCCTTCAGAGCTGGAGAGTGGCCGGGATCCAAGCTCTGAAGGCAGAGCTGCTGCCAGCAGCAGCCCAGGAGTAAGGATAGCATGGTATGTGTGATGGGTTATTGCCCCCCTCCTGTCCAGGATGCCACCTGATGTGCTGGGGTCCCACTCAGCCCTCCGGCCATGCCAGCCTGGGTTTCCCTTGCACTGGGTTGCTGTGCCACACTCTCGAGCTCCTTTCCAGCACACACCCAGGCAAGATCACACGCAGCTGCAGACACAGACTGCAGTCAGATCTGTGCGAGACGATTCACACCGCACTTACGTACACACCCCCTGTGGAGAGGTAAACCCCAGATAATATTGTCTTGCTCTTTATAGAAAGATCTGCACAGTGCAGGCTCATAAAAATTCACCCTCTCCCTTAGTGTGGAGAGAGATATGCACAGCTTCTTACCTCCACCCACCCTGCTATGAATTACACAATCTGGGTTATGTTATAAACAAGACTTAAATGTGTTAACTCTAAAAGGTAGATTTTAAGTGATTTTAAAGGATAGCAAACAGAACAAAGCAGATTACCAAGCAAATAAAACAAAACACGCATACTAAGCTTAAGATCTTAAAGAGACTGGTTTCAAGAAGCAATTTCTCACCCTAAATGTTGTTTCAGGCAAGTGCAAAGTTTCTGTAGCTTAGAATTAATTATTTCTCTTTACAGACTAGACTCCTGTCTTAGTCTGGACTCAGCCCTTGCCTTTCCCTCAGCTCAGTTCCTTTGTCTCTTCAGGTACTTCCAGCAGTCTTTCTTCTTGGGCAGGAAGGCAATGGAGAAGAATCCTGTTTGCCTTACTCCCCAGCCTTAAATAAGATTACATAAGGTAGAAATCTTTTGTTTCCCAGTCCTGACCTTCCCATCCTTTTAGTGGAAAATTATGAGAAGTTCAAGATAGTGTTTAGTACCAGGTGACAGGACCACCTGATGTAGTAGTGTCACTGCTACATCCCAGGACGCCTCTCAGGCAGGAGAGAGATTAGCATCTTCAAACTCTTATTGTTTCTTCCTAATGGCCCATCAAAGCTGATGGCCTGTTGTCTGGTGGGTGTCTCCCAAATACACACAGTTGTAATTGTGACAGTCAATATTCCTACAATATTCCTAACTTTAGATACATAAATGATACATACATACAAATTGGATAATCACATTCAGTAAATCATAACCTTTCCACCGATACCTTACAAGACCCATCTTGCATAAAATATATCTGTTATCCCTTATCCATAAAGAATATGCCATGTAATGTTACAGTATGGTATTCCCACCCTTAGTTCTGTGCTGCTGCCTGCAGAGCTGAGCCCTCAGTCAGCAACCACTACTCTCTGGCTGCCCATCTCTGAAGGCAGCAGCACAGAAGTAAGGGTGGCATGGTATGGTATTGCCACCTTTACTTTTGTGCTGCTGCTGGTGGGGTGCTGCCTTCAGAGCTGGGCACCTGGCCAGCAGCCGCTGCTCTCCGACCATCCAGGTCTGAAGGCAGTGCAGAAGTAATGGGGGCAATACCGTGACCCCCCATAACCTTGAGACCCACCTGAAACTTCCTTTTGGGACAGGACCCCTGGTCTCCCCTGTGAAATCTGTATAGTACAGGGTAAAAGCACTCAAAAGACCAGATTTCATGGGAGGAGACCAGATTTCACGGTCCGTGATGCATTTTTTATGGCCGTTAATTTGGTAGGGTCCTACCTATCAGCTAACAGATACAAATTTGATAATCCACGTTATCAAAGAAGCAAAGTGGTTCGAAAGGGCCAATGTGAACTTAAAAAGAAAAATCAATTAGAACAGCAAAGTTTGCTACATATGAAAGATTAGACAAAAAGTTATGTTCTCTCTTTTTTTTAGTTTGTTCACTTTGTGCACGTGACAATTAGTTTTACTCTTTTCTCTGTACAGAGTATTTACACTATTTTCTGTGAGCATCTTTCACACAGCAGTGGGGGAGAGCAAAATCATTTAGGTAAATATAGAAAAATACGATTGCAAGACCACAAACATTGGAAGGGGTATTCAGAGGCAGGCGTAGTTCCCAAAACTACTTTTAACTCATTTTTGCAATTAATATGACTGGTAAAAGGATGGTGGTAGGAAAAGTTTGGGCTAGATTTTCCCCCTAGTCCTTCCAGATTGTGCTGACATAAAGCAGGCTGTCTGGTAGCAGGAAATGCAGGAGGTGAATGAAGGTGATCTTAGAACATGATCAAAACCTCCCTTCCATTAGGACGCTCCTGGCGGCCAGCCTAGCCCCAAAAGTGGATGGCACTGGTTGAAGTGAAGTCGTGACCACAGAGCTAGGAGATGTGCTATATCAGTGCACTTTTATTGAAGCCTTCTTCAGGGGGTCTTTTGGCGCTTGTAGTGAAAACAAAAGCTGCCCTCACCAGCCAGAAGCCCCAGGAGAGGGTGGCAGTGGAAACAATTTGCACCACCCTGCACTAGCCAGGGAGACTTTAACACCCTCCTCCTACTTTAAGGTCAAGATTTTCAAGAAGTGACTTGTGATTTGGGGTGTGTCAGTTTTTGGCTACCATCTTGAGACACCTAAAAGGGTCTGATTTTCAGAGCGTGTGGGCTCAGCACTTTCTGAAAATTGATACCCTTTAAGGGGACTCAAGTTTGGTACCCAAAAGCAGAGTAACCCCAAATCACTATCCACTTATCAAATCTTGGTCTAAAGCTTTTAAATGGCTTTGGGATACCTAAATCTAGGATATAGTTGGGATACAGTTTCTGTACTTCTTATCTTTCTGTGATGTAAATAGTGGGCCACATGCATAATGTCTGCTCCTCAAAGTACCAGCTCTTGAGGTGCAGGCTAGAGGCAACTGAATTTCTCTCAACAAGCTCAGCACATGTTTAATTATGTGAGCTGTGTTAGTTACAAGAGTCACTGAAAAGTGTCAGCAAAGTCCAAGTGCAGGCATGAAAGATCTGTTCACTCAATATTTTAAATGGCTATAGAATGCGGGACAAAAACTCCCAATTGCAGCACTGCCAGGCCCAAGTGCTCAGAAAGGGCTAGTTACACCTCAAAAATCATGAGTTCAACTTAAGAGTCACAAGATTTTTTGTAATAATGAATGTTGGGTACTTTTTCTTTGCATCCTGGTTTTTGAGCCAATAGGTTACACCGACGTCCCATTTTCGAGCTCTTCTCTGTAACCCCATGGGCTAGAAAGTTACTTTGTTTTAAGAGAAAGTTGAGACTCATGACTCCAAGAGATGGGGCTCAAAGACTACCACCAAATATTGAGAGACTCATAATAAAATTATGAGAGTTGGCAACGATGCCATTGGCTATGGTGTGAGATCATGTCCCCATCAGCAATGGCTAGTAGAGAGACAGCTCTAATTGCCTTAGTTTTCCTCGGTAAATTCCAGTTCATATAAAGCTTCGATGACGGTGTAGGCCTGATCCTGCAAGTCCCAACTCACTGAAGTCAGTATGCATTCTGAGTGCAGAAGATTTGCTGGTATACACTCTCTGTTTGGGGCTGAGTAGAATATCAATCTCATGTGATTTATAATGCAAAGGCATTCAGTATCCTACACCACCTGGAACACACAAAGACAACCCAGAAATGTGCTGCCAGGTGTATGGTGTTGAGACAGGATATAATTGTATAGTATATTAAGATACCATCATATAGTTTATGAACCAAAACACTGTATCACGTGCCAATAGCATGTGTAAATACAGCTTATATTGTTGAATTAATTTGGGAAATACAAAATGAATGTGACTAATACAGAATCCTGAGGCTACTCAGTGAATTATTCATCAGGTACTAGTTTTGACTTGGAGCCTTCTCTGCATCCTTCCAGAAGTTATGTATGACTTAATGTATGGGTCCACCGATATTCTGTAGATTAGTAGTATATAGCCTTTAGTGGTGCAGAGAAATTAGTGTAGTGTAGAACTTTTCTTTAAGTCTGTGCTCAGTAGAATATACAGGGCCCACATTTAGCTCTGACTGGCTGGAACTCTCTTCTATAGAAAATTGGTGCCAGTGATTCACTTTCTGTAAAACAGGGTAGGACTGGGAACCTTGCGACACCTTCCATATGAAGAAAACCTCTCTTTTAGAATAAGGTGGTTCTGGATGTTTCATGCAGAAGACACTGGAAGAGACAAATGAGGCCAGATCATGCTTTCTGCAGGGTAGTTGTATAGTAGGGCCAGGGAAACTGAGTTTCAGTTTGCAAAGATTCCTACTCAGCATCCCCCTGGGAGAGGGAGAGGGAGCAGTTTGCCTTTCTGCAGAGTGAAAAGGGGATGTGGCCTTACATGGCAATAGCACAGAAGCGTGGAGGGACCCTGCAGAGACAGGCAAATCCATGGAGCTGCTAGGATTGACGGAAGAAGAAGAAAGCAGAGGAAGGCTCCATTTCCATTCCTCTCCTTAGGCAGCACTGCTCCCCATCATAGGAACCCTGCCTGTACCCAGCTCAGCTCCTCTGCATCCACTGGAAGGTTTGCCTTGCTTGATAGCTCAAATCTTCTTCTTTAGCATGGAAATAGCAACAGTTACAAGTTAATGGGAAGTTTTAAAATCTATTTCAGGGCTTCAGGAGGTGCAGAATGCACCTTTGCTGTGCCTCCTGGAAATGAAAAGATGGGGCACTTGTTCACAATGTGTTTGATAGTCTGGAGTTTTCTGCATTTGCACCTTGATTCTCCATTTGTGCATCAGGTGCATGCATCTTCCATTTAACTTCCTAACATCGTTGATGGTATTCACTGTCTTTGGCACTGATCAATGGTGAGATCATATATTAGGTGCTTCTGGTTTATATTGGAGCCTGCCCAATGCATCCGACTGACAGAAGAGCTTCTCCAGCTACCCAGAATGGTCAGCAGGACTTAAGGTGAGGGTGAAGCATGTGAACAAGGTTGTTGTTGAGCGGGAGCTTTTGGTTAGTGAGACCTTTCTTGTACTTGTGCAACGTAGCCATCTCTCGCTGGAAGCAGGATGTCTGAGGGGACGGTAAGCCAAGGCAGTCAAATGGACTTCAGAGTGCCAGGTACAGGTCTCATTGATACCCAGCTAAATGTGGCTATGAGACCTGTTTGCAAGATTTCTCCCCAAACAGGTGCACAGTACTTGGCCATGAAGTAAACTAGAGCCACTGTTGTCATTCATAGTGTTTGGGCATTACAATCTCAGCTAGACCTTGATAGCTTTTGGATGATATTGATGTGACACTGTTTTATGGCTCACCTGCTTAAGATGTTGTTGATAGGTAAGACTGTGATCGAGAGTGACTCCTAGGTAGTGCACGGTTAGGATCGTGTGAAGTTGCCAGCCCACAGCTGCTTACATTCAACATCCTCTTAGAGTTAGAATTGCTGAGATGGAAAGCAGACAACACCGCTTTTGATGGATTGGGTTTGGCTCCCTTAGCAAGAGTAGTTTTCTATCCTCTTCAGATCAGCATTAAGGGTGTCTTCTGCTTCCTTGAGTGTTGCGGCCTGTGTCATTAGTGTCAGGTCATTGGCATAAGAAACTTGCGGCATGTTGTTTTGTGTACATCACTTATATATAAGTTCAAACAGTAATGGAACCAAGCTCAGCATAAGCTTCCACTCCAAGCCTGGCTGTTCCTATGATTCCTCTGACTGTAGCGTGTCACATCCCTCTCTGATAGCCTGGTGGCATTAACAAGGTGCACAATGATTCGGCAGCACTTATTAGAACCTTGCTTAAAGTTGCTGGGTACCTTCTGCTAACAGGGTAGATCAACAGAAGAGCCCTGCATTCCTATGTCAGATGATAGATTTTACCCACATCTCACTCAACCTGTTGTGTTTAGACCCACATGCTAGATCCAGGTGCTTTTTAAACTCCGTTTCAGTCTGGGTAGGCTCCAGGCACTGTCTCTCCTCTAGGGCTCACTCCCTGGATATAGAGCAGTGGGTCTCAAACTTTTTTATTGGTGACCCCTTTCACACAGCAAGCCTCTGAGTGCGACCCCCCTAATAAATTAAACACACTTTTAAATATATTTAACACCATTATAAATGCTGGAGGCAAGTGGGGTTTGGGGTGGAGGTTGACAGTTCACAACCCCCCATATAATAACCTTGTGACTCCCAGAGGGGTTCCAACCCCCAGTTTGAAAACCCTTGATATAGAGTGTCTGGTACCCATGCCCTCCGCCCTAAAGCCAGCGTGGCTGCCTCCTCACTGACACCTCATTAACTTAATCACACCTTCTCCAGAGCTTCACCCTCAGGTAATCTAATAGATTAACCCTTCAGGGATACAAGACAGTTGAAGTAAATAAAATAGACACTGCATAGGCATTTCTAAACCAATCACTCTTTACTTTCAGACAGCAAAAAAGACACAGTAGAGTTACGGACACCTCAAGAATGAAGGTTGTCCATAACTTTGAAATGTTCGTAACTCTGAACAAAGTGTAGTTCGGGTTCCAGATGCAGCAGCTGACACTCCAGGCCAGGCTTCAGCAGCAGCTTCCTTCCCTGGCTCAGACTTAGTTTGCAGGCTTGTCCCCTTCTTTTTTTCCCCCTCTCTCTCTCTCTCTCAGAGAGAGGGAGAGAGAATACAGCACCCCCCCTCCCTGCGGTGGGGAGGGAGGGAGGGAAAGCAGCACAGTCCCCAGCGCTGCTCCTGCTCGGCTGGCAGCCCCAGCGTCTTCACCTCCTACCAGTGGAGGTGAGGTGGGGACAGGCAGCCCAGATGTGTCTACCTTTAAGATGCACAGTATTTGCTTTTTTTGTCTCTGCTGTTATCTGATAGGTTACTTCCAGTTTCACATGATGTCCAGTTGACTGGTCAGTCCATAACTCTTGGAGGTTCTACTGTATACAGATCCAGGCAAAATATGAAGCACCTGTATGGAATTCCCTGCCTGAGTTTCCTCACTACTCAAGCAGCAAAGAGTCTTGTGGCACCTTATAGACTAACAGACGTTTTGGAGCATGAGCTTTCGTGGGTGAATACCCACTTTGTTGGATGCATGTATTCACCCACAAAAGCTCATGCTCCAAAACATCTGTTAGTCTATAAGGTGCCACCAGGGCCAGCTCCAGACCCCAGCGCGCCAAGCGCGCGCTTGGGGCGGCATTTTGCCAGCAGGCGGCTCCGGCGGACCTTCCGCAGTCATGCCCGCGGGAGGTCCACCCGAGCCGCGGGACCAGCGAACCTCCCGCAGGCATGACTGCGGAGGGTCCGTTGGTCCCGCGGCTCCGGTGGACCTCCCGCAGGCATGACTGCGGAGGGTCCGCTGGTCCAGCGGCTCGGGTGGACCTCCCACAGGCACGTCTGCAAGAGGTCCCCCGGAGCCGCGGGACCGGCGACCGGCAGCGCGCCCCCTGTGGCATGCCGCCCTGCTTGGGGCGGCAAGATTCCTAGAGCCGCCCCTGGGTGCCACAAGACTCTTTGCTGCTTTTACAGATCCAGATTAACACGGCTACCCCTCTGATACCTCACTACTCAAGCATTTTTAGGGATTTCATAGAATCATAGGACTGGAAGGGACCTAAAGAGGTCATCTAGTCCAGTCCCCTGCACTCATGCCAGGACTAAGTATTATCTAGATCATCCCTGACAGGTGTTTGTCTAACCAGCTTTCAAAAATCTCCAATGATGGAGATTCCACAACCTCCCTAGGCAATTTATTCCAGTGCTTAACCACCCTGACAGTATGGAAGTTTTTCCTAATGTCCAACCTAAACCTTCCTTGCTGCAATTTAAGCCCACTGCTTCTTGTCCTATCCTCAGAAGTTAAGAACAATTCTTCTCCCTCCTTCTTGTAACAACCTTTTATGTACTTGAAAACTGTTATCATGTCCCCTCTCAGTCTTCTCTTTTTCAGACTAAACAAATCCAATTTTTTTAACCTTCCCTCATAGGACATATTTTCTAGACCTTTAATAATTTTTGTTGCTCTTCTCTGGACTTCTCCAATTTGTCTACATCTTTCCTGAAATGTGGCGCCCAGAACTGGACACAATAGTCCAGTAGAGGCCTAACCAGCGCAGAGTAGAGCAGAAGAATTACTTCTCCTGTCTTGCATACAACACTCCTGCTAATATATCCCAGAGTGATGTTTGCTTTTTTTGCAATAGTGTTACACTGTTGACTCATATTTAGCCTGTTGTCCACTATGACCCCCAGAACCCTTTCCACAGTGCTCCTTCCTAGGCAGTCATTTCCCATTTTGTATGTGTGCAACTAATCGTTCCTTCCTAAGTGGAGTACTTTGCTTTTGTCGTTATTGAATTTCATCCTATTTACTTCAGACCACTTCTCCAGTTTGTCCAGATCATTTTGAATTTTAATCCTATCTTCCAAAGCACTTGCCACCCCTCTAAGGTTGGTGTTGGCCGCAAACTTTATAAGTGTACTCTCTATACCATTATCTAAATCATTGATGAAGATATTGAACAGAACCCTGTGGGACCCCCATTCATTATGCCCTTCCAGCATGACTGTGAACCACTGATAACTACTTTCGGGGAATGGTTTTCCAACCAGTTATGCACCCACCTTATAGTAGCTCCATCTAGGTTGCATTTCCCTAGTTTATGAGAAGGTCATGTGAGACAGTATCAAAAGCTTTACTAAAGTTAAGATCTACCACATCTACCGCTTCCCCCCATCCACAAGGCTTGTTGCCCTGTCAAAGAAAGCTGTCAGGTTGGTTTGACATGATTTGTTCTTGACAAATCCATAGTGACTATAACTCAGATATACTTTATGCAAGATGGGTTTTGTAAGATGTCATTGGAAAGATTATAATTTACTGAATGTGTATATCCAATTTGTAGGCATGAATCATTTTTGTATCTGAAGCTAGGAATAGTGACCATGTCTCTGTATTTCAAACGTGCTACATTGGATGAGGCCAAACAATGTTAGTGGCTTATTGAAGAAATGCACATGAGCATAAGGATTACCCCAGGAACTGTGTGCAATAGAAACCTCTCAGAGATAGCTCTACACAGTGGGAACTGTTTGACCCGGGTCACAGCAAGCAAACAAAAAGCTTTCCAGCAAGTGGGAGTGGGGAGGGGTGAGATATAAAAGAGGGACAATGACAACATGAGGGGACCTCACTCTCCCTACAACTACACACCTGAAATCACCTGAGGAACAAAGACTCAACAGTGGGAAGTGATAGTCCCACGCTGGAAGGATTTTTAGCCTGTGTAAGAAAACCTGGGAAAACCAAGGCAACTCGTGCCTTAAGAATCTGCCAGCCTGTTTTATCACTCAGAGTGAGATTTGCTACCTATCTACTGTGTTAGCTCAGTCTGCGGCTTTTGTTTATTTACTAAAGTAATCTGCTTTGTTCTGTTTGCTATCCCTTTAACCACTTAAAATTCACCTTTTGTAGTTAATACACTTATTTTGTTCATTATTAAACCCAGTTTATGTAATTTGAGGAAGAGGGTGGATTTTTATGAGCTTGGGCTGTGCAGATTTTTCTATACAGTGCAAGACAGTATTATTTTGGATTTATCTCCCAAAAGGGGTGTGCACATGAGTGCTGGGGGAGTCCTCTCACACAGAGCTGACTTCAGTCTGTGTCTGCAGTGGGGTGTGGCCCTACCTCTGTGTGCGTGCGTGCGTGCATGCTGCAAGAACCTAATTCAGCAAAGCAGAGGGGGAGGGATAGCTCAGTGGTTTGAGCATTGGCCTGCTAACCCCAGGGTTGTGAGTTCAATCCTTGAGGGGGTCATTTAGGGATTTGGGGCAAAAATCTATCTGGGGATTGGTCCTGCTTTGAGCAGGGGGTTGGACTAGATGACCTCCTAAGGTCCCTTCCAACCCTGATGTTCTATGATTCTATGAACCCAGGTTGGTTGAGCAGGAGAGACTCAGTTAAACCCCAGTACATCAGGTGGCATCCCAGAAGAGGGTCCAACCCACACACTGACTCTGTGGGTGTTCTGGGGCTGGAGCACCCACAGGGAAAAATTAGTGAGTGCTCTGCACCCACTAGCAGCCAAGCTCCCATCTCCACCACCACCAAACAGCTGTTTGGCAGCAGTAGCATGCTCCAGGAGGCAGGACCAGGGCAGAGATTTAGGGAAGGGGTGGGAAGAGGCAGGGCAGGGTCAGTGCCTCATGGAAGGGGTGGAGTGGAAGTGGGGGCAGGGCGGGGGCGGAGGTAAAGCACCCACAGGAAAGAGGAGAAGTCAGCATTCTATGCTTCTGCCCCCAAGCTCCCCTAGTGTTCTGATCCTCTGAGTCTCCATGTTTTCAGAAGCCAGTGCTAACATCTTGATTCTTTGTTTCCCCTTCCCATTTTGAATACTCTCCAGTCCACTGCAGACAAGCTAGAGAGAGCTAGTTTTGCCTAGGTTTCAGGCACACCTTTATTCTGCTAGGGCAAACTTTACTGACTGGTTGATGGAGAACCTTAATGACCATCCCATTAAGAGGCAGACACTCAGGCGCCGTCCCCCTCTCCCTAACACAAGAAGTATGATGCAAGTACACCGTAAAGACAGAGAGTTCATAATATCAAACAGAATTCGTAAGTTGTACACAGACAGGTCCCTCAAACCATTACAGACACACACTGAATGGAGTCCCCATGTGAAGCAAGAAAATTCCACTCTCAGTTGGTAGCTATTATTGATGGACTGGATAAAGAGTTAAACCTAATACACCACTGAGAGAAGCCAAAAAAGATTAGGCTTTGTGTATTTCTTTTCTAATGGCTTTCTGTAATATCATGGAACTTATAGCATCATTAGTAAATACCATCTGCTATTGCAAAGAGATCTAACATCCAAGAAGTGCCTGATTCGGTGAAGTGCTGAGTGCCCATTGCAGCCAGATGGGAGTTGTGGGCATTTAGCACTTCACAGGACAAGGTCCTCTAAGCCAGACTGCCAGAAGCCAGGAGTGGACAACAAGGGATGGATCACTTGATTGTCTGTTCCGTTCATTCCTTCTGAAGCACCTGGCATTGGCCACTATCTGAAGACAGGATACTGGTGTAGATGGACCATTTATCTGACACAGGATGGCCATTCTTATAAGCCAGTCATGTACAGTATACTACAAATTATTTAGTATAATGGAGAATGAGAGCCAATACAAGAACATAAGAACGGCCATACTGGATCAGATTAAAGGTCCATCTAGCCCAATATCCTGTCTTCTGACAGTGGCCAATGACAGGTGTGCTAGAGGGAATGAACAGATAATCATCAAGTGATCCATTCCCTGTTGCTCATTCCCAGCTTCTGGCTACAGAGGCTAGGAACACCGTCCCTGCCAACAACTTCTTAATCAACTAGTGGTGAAGTGGCAAAACTTTGCATTGCATGGTGACTGCTGACTGAGGCTAATTGGAAAAAAAATCATTCTGATCCTGATTCCCTCTAGCAATAAGATAGGTCTAACACCCTCAGACTTTTTTTTTTGAACATCAAAATAAGGCAAAGAGGGTGCTCAACAGAATAATGTTGTTATGGATCAGGCAATATCAGATTAAACTTGATGGGCTTAACTGTCACCCTTCATTTGAGAGCGACAAGGAGGGTGAGGTAATGTCTTTTATTGGACCAATAACTTCTGTTGGTGAGAGACAAGCTTTCAAGCTATTAAAAGATATTACCTCACCCACCTTGAGTCTCTAATATTCTCGTACTGACGTGGCTACAACTACCCTTCATTTAAGATAGTTGCAGAAATTAAAGTCCTTTATAGAACCAGGTAGCTGAAATAATAGATGCCCACACCCAAACACAGGCATAGGTCACTGCCCAAAATAAGAACTCTATTTTTATGGTATTGTATGTGTCATGTGGGCACAGGGGTTCTGTTGGATATTGCTCAGTTGTGTGGGTCGGAGACAGAAAAAAAAACAGGACAAATATCAGAGAAATGGAGAGTGAAGCAGCAGAAAGTGAGAGACACTGCCAGAACAAGCACTGGGAAAGGGACCCTGAGAAAAGCCTAGAGAGGGCTTTTGGGCTAAGTGCTGGCTGGAAAGGGGCTTGGAATTGTAAGCAAACTGTTTCATGCCATGTTCAAGGAACCCAAACTTTGTACATTCTTTGAAAATGAACAGGATTGCACCAAAGAAATACCTGACTTCATCAACAATTTATCCTCCTAACCAAAGCAACTGACTCTTGAATTTTGGCTAACAGCTTGGGTCAAAAAGGCATCACAATATTAAAGACTGATTGACTGCAGATAAAGGACCTGATCAAAACCTGCTGAAGTCAATAGCAAGATTCCCTTTGGCTTTGAGGGACTTGGAGCAGGGCCCAAAACACTTGACAGAGGCAATGAGATTTTTTGAAATGTACATTACACATGAGAAGCACCTATATAAATATATATAACTTTATATTGTGGGTTATTCTCCCCTTTCTTCAAAGCAAAAGAATTGTCATGAAGTTTGCTCACATTTGGTATCAGATCAGTTCAAGATTACTATAAAAAGATTATTTATAACTCTGCATCGACATTTGTTTACTGTATAGATGATATCACCGTACCAGACTGTTGCTTTCTCAGCAGTTCCTACTTTTATTGCATTTGTGATCATGTATATGGCTAGAGAACAAACTCTTTAGCGAGGGTTGCATACAGGATAATGAGTACCATAATACACTTTAGCTTCATATATACTCTTTGGCTGGTCTCAAATTCGTTTGATCTGTTGGATGTAGTTGCAAGCAACAGAAAATAATGGACCTGAGTGACACATTTGCTTCTAATCACAGTGTATCTGTTGTTTCCCCTTCTTCCTATTAATGAATTCTGACACTGAAACAGATGTTGCTCTGTGAATTTCCTTTCATTATTTTAGTTCCCCATCAATGCTGTTGGTTCATATTCATTGGATAAGAGGCAGACGGTCAGAAATGCTGACTTCTTTGTCATGTCTTTCATCTTTGCCTTGTCCTGGAGTTTGCTAAATCTGTCTTGCCTCAAGTTAGTGTGACATAGGAATGACAGGCTTTCATTTTTTATTTTAAAGTAATCGACAAGCTTTTGTTTCTGAAAACAAGATGGTCTATTGGCCAATGTACTGAGAAAAGCAAAAACATTATAAAACCTAATTAGTGCCACTTTACATTTTAAACCTCACTCCCACCATGTGTACAGAAAACACTCAGGTTTTGAGCCTTGACTCCAACCAGTGAACTGCATGCAGCACTGTTAAACAGTCTTTGTGCTTCCTCTATGTGTAATAATAGGGTTACAGCCATTTAAATAGTTCGAGTCCTCCAATGCGACTCACTATGGCCTGTGTTTTGGAAGCCATCAGAAACCAGTTGGAGCAGCAGAAAATATGTAGCTAGGCCTTGCATATTTGTGGCCATTTAGTAAACACAGCCTAGGGCTAGAGCACTGGAATGGGACTCAGGAGACTAATGTTTGATTCCCAGCTCAGCCACTAGCCTGCTAGGTGACCTTGGGCAAGTCATGTCCCTCCCTGTGCCTCAGTTTCTCCATCCGTAAAATGGGTATAATGAGACTGACCTCATTCATACAGTGCTTTGATCTCTAATAGGTAGGTATTACCATCAGCTGGGACCCAACTGTGCCCATGTGGTTTCCTCTCATTGCTATGTCTTGCTCTTTACATGACAAAAAACAATGTGGTTCTATTTTGCCCATAAAAAGGTTGTAGTTATACACCTGCAGTGGTGATGTCACAGTTAAAGCTGAAAGACACTTCGTGTTACATGTTGTGATCAACCCCTTCCACAAAAGGGTTCATTCTGTCTGTAATTCTACATGTGTGGTCTTCTTAATCTTCAATATTATTTGATGAAGTGTGAGTTGGATTAGACTAGTTATTTGTGAGATATTGAAGTTCCAGTTATGAATAAATTTGTAATTATGGTCTATGAGCCAACTATGGTCTAAAGTTAGGGTACATGCTACCCTTGAACAGAAGATCTACCAGTTAAATCAGTAGGGGTTTTGCACAAAAATCTAGGGCAGAATAAAGCTTATATGAAATATTTGAACCCATTCTAATTATTTTCTGATGAAAATGACCTTTTTTAAATCTAAAAGCTTTCACAATAAATGTCCATATTTATTTTGAATTTTTTTTGTCAAAACTGAAAATTGTGAAATTTCTTTTCACCTCCCCCTTTCTCTCTCTCTCCTTTTCTAACCCCCCCCCCCATTTTCTCCCACTGACTGCAGGTTTCTCATCTGGTTCCTCACTTTAAAAAAAAATAATCAATTTTTCTTGTTCCATTCTGTAACTTTCCAAAACTTCAGAGAAAACTTTGAAAAGTTCTAGAGTAGCAAAAGAAAAAGTGAGGGAGCTCCCCTGAACTCTAGCTATCATTAATTTTATTGCACTTGGAGGCAAAAGAGAAAGAGGAGTAGAGGGGGAAGAAAATTCAAAGCTAAATTTTAAAAAAATATTTGTTTGTTAACAAATGAGTTTCAAACTCTGCAAAATGGAAACAATTTTTAAACAGAATGGTCATTCCATTTTTCAATCAGGTTAAAACTAAATCTTTTGGTCCAAAGTGCCATGTTCTGATGTAAGACCCATGGAAAGGGACTCTGGGAGAAGAAATCTTCATGAGAATCCCCTCACAGAATTCCTGCATGATTTATCAGAAGGCTGGATAGGGCACCCTCCTGTGGAATAGACTATAGGACCCAGAGCTGGCGAGTTCCCAAGGATCTTTATGGATACGTGGGCAACCACAGCAGGTGACTTGTTCTGATCCCATGACTCTCCACCAGCCCCCAGAGCACGTCCTGTCAGCCCAAGGCAGTCCAGCCTCAATAAAGCCATGCTGCCAGGGTCTCTCTGCAATGGTGACTGCCCCCTCGGGTGGGTCAGGGCGGCCTTGAGGAAAAGATAGCTCCAAGCCAATGTACATCCAGTCCCACTTAGAAGGTTGTGAGATATTGAACTACCAACTGGGATTCCATGTTTTCAAATCTATTTTCCCTTTGCACCCCACCTCTGTCATAAAGTTACTGAATCTGTCAGGGGAGCTTCATGCTGGTTAGTCACAACCTATGGATCGCTATAGTCCCTGTAAGAAGGTGGAGCCTTCCGCAATCACCACACACTTCAGTCTGGCTTCCTGGAAATGGATTCTTCTTTCCTGCAGCCTGTCCACCTCTTGCCTGGGCTTCTGAGCTCTTTGTAATCCATTCCTCAAGCTGGAGGATGCTTGGCAGGCCCGGCATTGCCTTTTAACCCCTTTGGCTCATTGTGGGGTTTGCATACCCATCCCACACAGGCTTGTGGGCTGCCATAGGCTTTCATACACAGGCCTTTCACACACCCCAGCACAGGGGGTGAGCTGAAGGTGGGAGTCCCTGGAGCTTTGGGAATTCTCATCTGCTGCTGAACAGTTCATAGGCACTTGGGGAGAGCTGTGCAGTAAGTTAGAACAGTTGGGTTTCCTGCCCACCCTCCAGTGGACAGTTAGCTGGGGGGAGATAGCTCAGTGGTTTGAGCATTGGCATGCCAAACCGAGCATTGTGAGTTCAATCCTTGTGGGGGGGGGCATTTAGGAAACTGGGGTAAAAGTCTGTCTGGGGATTGGTCCTACTTTGAGCAGGGGGTTGGACTGACTAGATGACCTCCTGGAGTCCCTTCCAACCCTGATCTTCTAATAATGGCTTCTTTGTAGAAAGCTAGAACAGAGATGGGCATCTGTTAAAAGAGCTTTCCTGTTCAGACATATCTTTTCATAAAATCTGAAGTCCAGGTCCTCAACCAGTTTTTAAGTCACTGGGAGGTCTCTCTGAGTAAGGACTTGGGTAGAACCTGAACAAGCTTCTGGCTCTTAGTCATTTTGTCCTGCGTGCTGCCCAGAACAGTACCTCTGGAGCTCTATTTTTGCTTGCTTCGGTATGGCTGCTGGCTGGCTGTACTTTGCAGCCCAAAGATTATATTTGATTTGGCTCGAATTCACATCAGATGTTGTCTGATGTCATAAATAGCAGCTGGCAAAGTAGTAGGATGCCCATGGAACTATGGGATTGGGAAACCTGCATCATGTGACACTGTGCCTGCCCCATGAGGCATTGCAAACCCTTCCCAAAGCACCCTGTGGCCAGTTGCACAGTGGGATAGCTATCACAATGCACTGCTGTCTTTGCCGTTGCAAGAGCTGCTACTGTGGATGCACTGCAGCATCACAAGGAGCACAGTATGGACATGCAACAGCGGTTTAATTCCAGCATTTTAATAAAAGTGGTATAACTTGTGGTGCAGAAACTTGCCACTGTAGACATACCCAGAGTATTTACTCGCAGCCCCTGTAAAGACACATTGTAAATTGTGAGAAGACAGTGTCCTAGTTTAGACCTGTCCAGTCCTTCCAAATAGCTAAGAACTTTAGTTATGGATAAAGGGATGTGTCAGTAAGTGTAGATAACATCAAAGCAGTAAAACAGATGGAGAGCTGTATGTGCACTGGATTTTGTGTTTCAGGGAGAGTGTCACAATTTTAAATTTTCTTCAGTTCCAAAATGCACTGAAAAAAAAAATGAAACAAAAAACAAAAAATTAAAAATTTCTCAGGAACCATAATTCAGAAAAAAATGTAATTTTGGGTCAAAACATTTTGTGTCAATCAAAATGTTTCATTTCAAATTTCATACGATTTTTTAAAACATTGAAACAAAAAAGCCATTTCAAAATGGAAAAACAAACAAAAAAAAAACATTCAACCCTACTGAGATCATCCCCCCGCCCCCCAGTTTCTTTTGAAATGCCTAAGGCAACACGTTTCCACAAAAAAATTTTTACAGCAGAAGCTGGAAGAGTAGACTGAATTGTTTGTGTCCTACCTCTAATTCTCTTTGCTTTGGTTTTCTTGGTTCTTACAATACTAGTACCTTTCACAAAGGAGGATGACTATATAAAAATAGCAAACGCTAACATTCTTCACTCAATCATTGATATTCTACCTGATCATTAGCATTTTAAAAAGTAATGCAGCATAACATTTATGTTCACCTCAGTCTTAATGGTGAAATGAGAAGAGAGCAAAGTGATCCACAATGTTTATGAGAAATTTTACACAGTTACACAGACAGCAAACAAGATGAGGAATATTTTATTCCTGTGCAGTTATTGCATTAGATAGAATATAGACAGTCTACCTCAGCAGCTAGAGATTCCTATGAGGAAAGTCAGTGCCAATAATACATAATTTGGCTATGAAGAATCTACTTTACACATCTGTGTGGAACAACTCCAAACCTAATCTAAAAAACAGTGATCCTCATAGCAGTAACGTTAACAGCATACATGACCATTAACCTTCTGATAGCCACAGAATAAATACAATGTGTCACAGAGCAGAGTATGCGAGGTTCCCTCAGGTAATAATTTGTGTTCAATTTAGAGAGAAATATGTTTTCTATTTATGTAGCCATTCATGGGAAATGGGAGGAAATTTAGAGGCAAAAATGGACCATCATTGATCTGGTAGAAGTTATTCAGTGATTGTGGGAAGAGGGACCCTAAAGCATGTGCCCTTATTGGAGGCTAGGAGCAATTCTTTACCTGGATGCCTAGGGACTACTATTTAAAAAAAGAAAAAAAAAGTTCAACTTCTCTGTCACAGGCAAGAAAGGGTCCAGAAGAGAAAATGGAACATGTTGCCCAGTCGGAATATGAAGACCTCTCTGTAAAGGCAGAGAAAGTTTCCCTTTTCTGTCTGCTTTTGTGAAGCAATGGGCAGCAGGAATCTCAATGAAACACAGGAAAGTTGACTTGGAGATGGATATACCAGACAGCATCATATCCAACTGAGAAAGGCCTGTACTGTGAGTGGAAGAAAGAAAAAAGATGGCTATAGGTGTATGGGGGGAGGGGTTTTATTTTTTAAGTCACCTCTCTGTTGTTGAGTTCAGTGATCCATCTTCTGTTGGTTAAATTAACGCTGCAGAAATAGACAGCTGAGGGAGACAGGGAGAATCTCAAATTGGGCCGATTCCCAGTCTTACAACTCTGACCTGTAGAATGTTAACAACTAGTATTGGTAGCCTGACTTCCCAGCTTTAACTACAGTGGTAAGTGACAGTCTCCAGAACCATGCAGTCTGGATCTTTTTATCCTATGGATCCTAAAGGCAGACCATGACACCACAGAATAAGAATTAAGGTTTTTCCTATTCCACATCCTTATAAGGGCATTTATTATGAGAGTCTTCCACACAGAAATCAACAGGCAACCAGAATGAATTTTGAAGCAAGCCAGCTGTTTACCCTACCAGTAGCATGGAGCCCAGTAGTAGTTCTTCCATCTCATTTGTGCTTAGGCCATGCAGGTTGTGGCCAGGCAGGGGTCAGCTCTTAGACAGTGACTGATTAAAGAGGGGTTACGGAGTATCTGAGAAGCTGCCAAAATGATTCATATTAATAAAAGACACTTTCAAACATTTGGAGAATCCGAGTGCTGTGAAATCTCACTCTGCTTTTTCATTTCCCAGGAAGCTGAACAAATGAGCAGTCTCCACACCAGAATTTCATGAACCTAAGAGATCCTGAATCTAGCCATTGCTAAAACCCAGACTTGGCTCCCTGATTGTAACTAGAAACAAGCAGTTAGAAAAAGACCTGATTACAGCAAGGAAGATAAATCTCTTCGCTCCCAATTTCTGTTTTACTGAGATCATCCCAATGCTGAAGAGATCTCCATGGCTAATGAGTGAGAAGACCTGGATTCTCCAGTGCTCCTTGTAGACCACAAAGCTTTACGATGGCCCTGTATTATTCTGAACACCACAATGACCTAAGTGCATGTCTCATTCGACACTGATCTGAACTTGCTCATGTGGTTCCCTTGCAATTGGGTTCACATCTGCTCTCTCTCACTTTCCAATGTTGTCAGTCACAGGAGGCCCAGAAGCAGCTGGGAAAACAGTCCCGATTTCAGTGGACAGTCAGGGCACAGGATACTTCGAGTTCATAGGCCAGTGAAGTCCATTTCTGCCCACAGCTTGACTAAATAATCCTATATCCTCTAGTAGAGCACAGAGAAGTATTGCAAGAGCTCCAGAACATACAATTCTTTCTTCTTGCTTACACAGACCAGTCAAATAAACCCCAAGAGAAACAAAAACATGCATATCCTATTCCATAGGGCAATTCACATATTCTTTTAATAAAGATATTTATTGTACTTGAAAATGTATGTTAGGGGAGAATCACTTTCTGAATGGGAACAGAGTATGCTCGGGGGAAAACTGGAGTTGTGGGTTTACGGTGAACCTCAGCTAAACCGATCAGTTATCTGAGAGAGTGAAAATGGTGGCACGGAGCTGCAAAAATGTGGTTTTACATGGCCAAAATTACAAACATCACATTAGGGATGTCCCAGCATCTCTGAGCTTTTTTTCTTTATCAAGTGCATGATCAGTTTCCCGTGACCTGTTTTTTCAGTTACAGTTTCCCCTCACTTCTCTCCTTGGAATGCATTTCTTTTTCACAACCATGACACCAAAACAGAAAAATAAAATATAACTAAATTAAAAACAAATATATGTAGCCTTTGCTCAAGTTTTGCTAATCTTCCGGGGGAGCCAGACAGGAAATTTGCACATCAGCCCTTACTGACATTGTAAAGTCCTTATTTCCTTTACAGCTGGCTGAGCTTGGCTTCTTTGACATAATGGGGGAAATCTAGTTTTCTGTTTGTTGTATTGTTGGAGGTGCTCATGTCTTACAGCTGCTATTGTAGACTCTCTTTAAAATTAAACTGAGAGATCTCTCTTGTATACTGGTTACCTCCTGAAAAAGGAACCTTCAAAAATATCTGACTTCTTACATCCATCCATGCATGGGGTAATTTTTTTTTTAAAAGAATGAGAGGATGAGAAAACAATCCAGATTAGAGCCCCTGATGAATCTCTGAAAGGGAAGAGAATAATTAGCACACCTGACAATCCTCAGAAAGCTTGGCTAATTCTGCGTGTGGGGCCTAGCTGCAATGGTGTTTGGAATTTTAGAACACATTTCTGAGTACTGCACTGATCAAGCACCTGGTATCATGGGATCTGGGCACTCTTTGTACTTGGATAGCACCTCCCACCTCGAAGAACTTCTATGAACTTCAGTTCATTAAGCTGCATAACATAAAGGTGAGATAGGTCAATATTATGATCCACATTTTACAGAGGAGAAATGGGGTACAGAGCAGTTAAATAAGTGACTTGCTCAAGGTCACACAGGAAGTTTGAGACAAAGCCAGGAATAAAACCCATAACTTACGACTCCCAGGCCTGTGTTCTAGACAGGAGACTGCTCCTACACAGAGGGCATGGGCAATGTTCAGCTAGAAAAAGCTTAGCAGGACCCTTTTGTCAAAGCAGGGGCTTCTCCTTCATTCACCTAAGGTAGCAACTCTTGTGTAGACAAGCCTTGAGTTAAATGATTGCCAATTAAAACAAGGTGATGGAGATCAAGCTCACCCAAAGAGTCCTGAACAGAGGGGGAGGGTTTAAAATGAAGTACAGCTGGACCCACATATCCCATTCTTGACCTGGAGCTGCAGGGGCACGTAGACCCCATGGCAATCCCCTGTCCAGCCATGTGGGACTGTGGAAAGAATGGCAGGGCAGGGCCGGGCCAGCCAGAGACTGAAGCCAGCCAGAGCAGCTGCAGCAGAAGTTGAAGGAGGGATTCACAGCTATAGATGATAAAGTATTTTCTACAGTTTTCACTCTTGATATGCAATCCCTTCTGTTGACTGGCTGTTTGTTCCAATCTACCTGTTCCCCTGTCTCTTCACTCAGAGCTGGCTCCAGCTTTTTTGCCGCCCTAAGCAGCGAATTTAAAAAAAAAAAATTGAGCTGCCACCGAAGACTCGGACGTGCTGCCCCAATAACGAACAGAGTACTGCCCCTTTCTGTTGGCTGCCCCAGGCACCTGCTTCCTTTGTTGGTACCAGAAGCCGGCCCTGTCTTCACCTCAGCCTCACTCCACCTCTGCCCCTTGTACCTCCTCTGTTTCCTCCCCTCCCCCTTTTTCCTTCGGTGTCCCCTCTTCCTTCTTTTGTCCTTAGCTAACCCTGTCCCCAAAATCAGGGTGCTAGCATAACATTTGCCACCCCCATATTGTTCACTTTGTTTGTGTGTTATATCACATTCCTCTACCCTGATTTGGCTTGGCTATTTAGGGTATGTCTACATTGTGTAAGGAGACTGTTGTCCCCTTACTAAAATTCAGTGGGGGAGTTTTGGTTGTCTAGCTCCCAGTACCAAAAGAAAGGGGACGGGTCAATGAGAAATCTGGACCCTGAGACTGACAGGCCCCAGGAACAACGGGGAGAGGCCAATGCTCCAGGTCACCTGATTGACAGGGCGGGCAGGCTAATGAGGGAGTCAGGAGGGTCCCGTCCTGTGTGTGAGCTGGAATTGCCTGGGTCAGACAGAGTGGGGCTGAGCTAAGGAGAAAGCAGGGGCCCAAGCAGAGCTGGGGAGCAGAGTCGTGCCAGCCAGAGGGCAAGGAAAAACAGCTCAGGAAGCAGATCAGTGCTGGGAGCAGAATCACAGAGCAGACCTGTTCTGGGAGAAGAGCTGTAGCAACCAGAGCCACAGGGGCCAGAGAAGCAGCTCAGGGAGCTGGAAGCAGAGTGGAGCTGGAGCTGAGGCAGAGCCGGGTGCAGTGAGCAGCTAGGGAGAGTGAGGGGGACCCTGGGCAGTGGACCCAGTGCAGGGAGACGCCCCCAGCCAAGAGGCTCTGCAGGCCAGACTTGGAGAGGGATCGTAACCCTGACGGGGGTGGGGACAGTGCTGGGGAGAAGGGTCCTGCCACCTAGAGCCTGAGGGCATGTGGCCACCGCCAGAGCAAGTGTCTGACCTGCAGCATCCCTGCAGCACAGCCAGGGCCTGAGAAGGTGGCCTGGGATGTGTGAGGAACAGACTGGACCTCCCTTATGTTCCAGAGATGCTGGTTGTGATGCCCCCGTGCCACGGGGTGTGTGTGTGTGTGTGTGTGTGACATGTTTTCCTTTCACCTTTTCCATTATTTCCTTTTTTTTTTAAATTGGTTGCTGTTTAATAAATTGTATTTGCTTTGAACTGTATGTAATGATCAGTGGGTCAGGGAAGCATCCAGTGCAGAGAGAGCACCCCAGAGTGGGGACACCCTAGCCCCTGCCCTAAGTGACCATGACAAGGTTGGGGGTTGAGCCCGCCAGGAGTCCCAGCCTTGTTGGAGTTACGAGGACTCTGTCACACAGAAGAGTGGAAGGGGAGCCCTTGCGGTCAGGCAGGCCTCTGAGTAAAGGAAGTGGGAGTGAGGACTCGGATCCTTTTGCTAGTCCATTTCACCGGGGAGTGTATAAGCCAGGAAATTTCCCCACAATAGCGGGACCATTCCCCCACTTACAATTGCAATTAAAAACCCATGGCTGGCCCATGCTAGCTGACTCGGGCTTGGGGGGCTGTTTAATTGTGGAGGAGACATTCGGGCTCGGGCTGGAGCCCAGGCTCTAGGCCGCTGTGAGGGTCCTAGAGCTCGGGCTACAGTCAAAGCATGAACATCTACACAGCAATTAAACAGTTCCTTAGCCAGAGCCCCTTGAGCCTGAGTCAGCTGACACAGGTCAGCTACCAGTGTTTAATTGCAGGGTAGACATATCCAGTGATTGTTAATCCTTAGAGGCAGGGACTGTCTGCTGCTCTGACTTAATTCAGTGCCTGGCACAATGGGACCTTGATCTTGACTGGTCCCTAAGTACTACCATAATAAACATGATTAATAATGACTCTGTTTGTAAAGGCTAAGTCTGGACACTCCCCAAATATTTGGCCCATGATTCAAATACTTGTGGTTTACCCTACAACTAATCCTACAGGCAGTTACCCTGAACTGTAAACCACAAATACCCTGGAACAGACATCTGGGGAGTGTCCAGACTAGCCTTTATGAATATGTTAACTACCTTCAGTTAATTGGGTAACTAATTAACTCAAGATGAACATTCTAGTGTAACCATACCTTAAGAGTCTTGTTTAACTCCCCTTTGGTAGCATGCAGATCACACACAAGTTGGGAGCACCCTGCTAGCAGGCTGTCATGGGTGTGTCTGGCCCCCATTTGGCAAACACAGTCAAGTGTCTTGTATTGAATTCAGTGCTACACTTCAAAGCTGCATGAGTTTATTGTCCAACTGATTTAAACAAGAGTCTCACATCTGCAGTCCTCTCCCACCATTCTGAAAAACATCCATCTGTCCTGATAAATAGAATTGCATCTCCAGTGAAAACTTGCACATTATTACTGCATTTATCCAAAGAGATGACAAATCCCTGCTTTCAAATCTTCTCACACAGCAGATGTATCTTAGGGTTTTGTCCTGGGGCCCAGCACTGAGCTATCTGAGCCCCTAAAGTTAGATGTGCTGATTAACAATCAAAATCAAAATGACTGAATGAATATTTAACCAAAGTTCTTTTGTGTGTAATGTTAATAGTAAATGTTCAAAAATTAGAAAAAGTGTATACACTATATGCACATGCCGGGTACACAGTAGTCCAGATTCTGATCTCATTTACACCAGTGTGAAATCAAGGCAAGAATGCTAGGTCAGTAAAGCTTAATCAAGATATCAAACAGATAAATGTTACCATCCAGGTGTGGATATTGAGTCATCAAGGATCAGGTGGTGTTTGTCCTCTGGGCAGGTGCATAAAGGGGATGGGAGGGAAAAAGGAGCCTTTTTTTTTATTAGGTTCCCCTTACCAAGGGCCAGGAACCAGTATTTGTGCTCAACATGGCACAAACCTTGAAGTATGCAATATTGTCAATAAACTTGTGGTTAGTGCACTGGAAGGGGACTCCAGAGATCTGGGTTCGTTTCCCAGATCTGCCACAGACTTTGAGAGACCTTGGGCAGGTCACTTCACCTCTCCAGGCCGCACTTCCCCATGTGTAAAGGAGTGATTCTTCTCCAAGTTATTCTCCTTTGTCTGTTGTATTTCAAGGGGGAAATTATCTGAGTGGCTGAAGAGGAAGAAAAAAAATGAAAGGCAATAAATACTAATTGTGCTGGTCCCTAGAACTTTGGAATCTAATAGATTTGCCTTTTTTTTTTTTAAAAAGCTAAATTTTTAAAGGTGAGCACAACAGCTGATCCTACACAAATATAGACACAAAAATCTGCATTTGCAAGTACGAAGCAGGTAACTGCCTATGAAACTGGGTAGCTGGTAGGTAGACAATTATCCAGTTTGTGCAAACAAATGTTCATATCTGGAAGTGCACACATTATGCTGACCTTTGAAAATTTATTCCAGAGGCCTAAATATTCAGTGATTATCTTATGTGTGTACAGAAATATTTGGTTGTGCAAATGTAGATTTTGTATGCGCAGAAAGGAGGCCTTACGTTTGGGGATTTTAAATAAGCATTGCCCCAATATTGTTAAAGAAACAGGGATCTCTAATTTTTAGTTCTTTGATTTTAAAAAGGTGTTCACAGCCAGCTTTAGAAAAGAGTTCCCAGCCCAGCTGGGACCGTCTGGTTGGTTTAAGTTTGCTGAGGGGCTTTAAATGAAATATTGTGTTACTGTTATGCCCTGTAGCTTAATATAACTTCAGTGCTGACTTCTGTAACTATAACAAATATCCCTTGTTTTCAGGAACAGGTTCCAATTTATGCATTCAAACAGGTCTGGATAAGTAGCAAGCAATGTGAAGCATCTACACTTACACTGCCTAATTCATTTCCCCTTATTCCTCAGCCTGCACTATCCCTGTAATTTCCCAGGGGTGGCATGTCATTCATCGTGCAGCAGGTGCACTCAGACAGAAAGATCTAGCAATGTGTTAATAAAAACTCAGATAAAGGAAAAAAGAGCCTGCTTGGCAATTGCTGTAAGAAATATTGTCTCTAGGAAGTTCACTACTGCACACTGTGGCACGATGCTTATGCGGGGCTCCTCTCATATATACAAATAGTATTTTTTGTAAAGAAAGGCCTTTAATGTATGCAGATCCATTCTGAACTGAGCAAATGGGGAATGCATCTCTTTTGTCATAAGGGGCGAATATTTGTATTCATGCGGAGCTAACACACGGTCTATGCACCATTTCAGTTAGAGCTGTGAGAATAATGGATTTTTCAGTTAGCTGGCAATTCCAAAAAGTCAGAAAAAAATGGTTTGTGGTTGAATCAAACACAATTTTGTTTCTGAAATTTTTGACAAACCAAGTTGTCAACAAAAATCCTCTTCAGGTCAAATAAAAGCTTTCAAGTGAAATGTTTTGTGAATTTGAGTGATTTTAATGTTTTTGAATTTTAAAAATAAAATGAAGGACATTTGGAAATAAAAAGGGGTTTCAAACAAATATAGAGACCTTTCATTCAGAAGACATCTAAATGAAATGTTTTGACTTTCAGATTCCCCCCCCCTCCCCCCGATGAACAAATCTGGCAAAAAACATAAATTCACAAGACGTTTCAGTGTGGCTGAAACTCCATTTTTTGCTGAATAAAAGTTCCAGCCAAAACTTTTTGCCCAGCTCCAATTTAAATCTGCATGGCTTAAGCAAATCTTGCCTTGGCCTCCACAATGGGTGATTTTTATCCCTGGGGAAGGGAGAAAGTCTAACCTTTTCACCAAGTCTTTGTACCTAAACTCTTGGGGCACCTCATAACCATAGTATAACTCCTTTCTGCTTGGTCAAGCACAACATTATGGCAGCTGTTACATCCCTAAAGGCTGTAGTGGCATCTGCAGTACCTGTCTCCTTCCCTGCTAGACATTAGCCCCTGCATGGGATTTAGGTAGCCTCAGATTTACTAGATCTGATGTTGCTCTCCATATGCTTTTTAGAAATATGCATATGAATGACATAACTGGAATATGCTTTACGCTAAGTACCCTTTTATGGTGTCATTAGAAATCTAGTAATCTACGAAGTGTGTTCATCCTATTTGTTTGCATGTATTATTTCTATATCTGGAGTTAGGAGAATAAGATATAAACTTGTATCACTAATGTAAACACATTAAGTGGAGGCCATTAAAGGTGCTCCAGAAAAAAAATCAATTGTAAATGGCCTTACTTACTTGAAAGCCTTCCTGTGTACATGTGGGCCAGCCCATGGGGAATGGAGACTAGGGGTCTTACAGTGACATGTGACCATGTCACCTGATAATGAAATCCATCTTAAATCTGGTATTTTTCCATTTAGAAGGAGGGGTGGGGACCCAGAGAGAGAAGATTCCTGCCTTGTGTCATAGCTATAAAAGGGGGTGGGGCAGGATAAAAGGGGATGCCAGTCATGAGAAAACCTCTGCTTGACACCTGAGATGTCTGCTGAAACTAACAAGGACTGTACCAGGGGAAAGGATTGGGCCCAGACTAGGATGGAGTTTAGTCTGTGAAAGAAGCTTATCGGAACATCTCAGAGGGTGAGATATTACCTGTAATCAGTTTCTTAATATATTAGGCTTAGACTTATGTGTTTTGTTTTATTTTGCTTTGTGACTTACTTTGTTCTGTCTGTTATTACTTGAAACCACTTAAATCCTACTTTTATACTTAATAACATCACTTTTGTTTATTAATAGATCCAGAGTAAGTGATTAACACCAGGGGGAGCAAAGAGCTGTGCATTTCTCTATCAGTGTTATAGAGGACAGATTATAAAGCTTATACAGGGCAAATGCATAAATTGAGAGTAAAACAGATTTGTTTGGGGTTCAGGCTCCCAGAAAGGCTGAACACTGAGCACTGAGAAAAACCCTGTTAACTGAGAAGCCCCTGGGCTGAGTGAATCTCAGTTTTAGTGAACCGCAGAGAGGTGTGGCCCAACCCCTGGGTCTGAGCTGGAAGTGTCTAACTCAGCAAGACAGGAGTGGAGGGGCACCTGTTCTGACAGAAGGGTTTTCTCAGTGTTATCTCAGCTCATTGAGAGACAGTCTCGAGGGGAGTCTCTGTGACCAAACCCGTCATACTAGATACACATCTGTTAATCCTCCAAACTCTTGTGAGGTGACTCCCTCCCTCAGACCTTCACTCTGTGGCATGCATAGGGTACAAACCCCCTGAACGGGATTCCCAAACCCTTCTCTGCTCCCACACAGCACAATATCCCTGGCTCTGCTCTGGGCAGGGTCCTGCGAGGGTCCAGAGGGAGGGAAGGGGTTTGCGCCACATGCCAGTTCTGTTAGCTAGGTGCCAAGTTGTATAGATTGAATAGTTACACGAAGGAGATGCATGGAGATGCTACTGTAGTTTTAAGAAGAAATCCCCTTTACAGCTACAATCCTGTGCATCCAAAGAGCAGCATAACCCAAGAGACCAATGCAGAAAGCAAGAGTGGGGTGGAAACTTCATTACAGAGAGATTCATTACAGAGAGAATGAACAGATTCCTGTATGTCCAAGCACAAGTAAATGTATTAATGTTGGGTCCAAGTGCCCTGCTTTGTCTCATGACAGCATCTTCACAAACATCTGAAACATTTGTTTTCCTTCATGCAGCCTCACATGCCACAAACCAGCACCAAGAAATACAAGCTCGTCGCTTTTTAAGTATGGCCATATGAGGAAATAGTCTAACAACTAGCTGGATTGCAAGTCTGGCAAGAAAATAAAAATGAACATGGGAATATAAGGGAAATGAGAGAGAGTGTAGAATAAAGATTGCCAGGACATAGGTAGGGCAGAAAAGATTGCTTTTGCAATGGCTCTGAGGAACCCAGCGATAATATCTGGACTTACTTGGAGAGGACTTAGGTTACTGAGACTTTAATTGGAACTCTTAAGAGCTACCTGTAGACTCTACAAAAGGTTTTTATAGAGTCCTATATGAATCAAGTGAGCTGTCAAAAGGCATTGAGCTAACTCTTGTTCAAGAGGGCCTGAAAGTCTAGTCATGGGAATGCCACACCAGTACCAGCAGGAGGAGCAGCCATATGTCTAGGAGGATATATTATATATAGCAACCACACTGCAGACAAAGGGATGGCAAACATGGCAGAACTCAGATAAAACATATAGCCAAGTGTCATGGGGCGTGCCACTCACCGCTGCACTGGCGCCTCCTCCTGGTCACTCTGAGGATTAGCACTTGAGGTTGACTCCCCTTTTTGCAGTTTGCACTCTGTCATACCACCTCTCTCTGGTCTGCAGCTCCTCTCTCGCTCCAGGGTCTGCAACATCTCCTTCGTGACTCAGTCCTCTACCTAGGTCACTCATCATTCCCTTTTCCGGGGTACCAAAGTCTCTCTCCGCACTAGCAGTCTCCCCATTCACTACCCTTCCACTCTATGCCATGCCCGCAGTGGCTGGTGGAGGAACCCGGGCCCGCCCTTTACTCCAGGTTCCAGTCCAGGGTCCCTCAACCAAGCAGTTCTGGTCTTTCCTTTCTCTGCCCTCACTGCTCCTTCCCTGGACTGTTTCCTACATTTCTGGTTCCCCTCCTTTCTCTGGGCATACCAACACCAAACCTTCCACCCTCATGCCAGAGAGCAACAGCAGCCTGCTCACCCCTGCAGCCTCCAAACATGTCTCCCTCTTCCCAGAGGGTGACTGTCCTTTCCCAGCAGCATAGGCCCCGGCTGTTCCTGCCCAGCTGAGCCTGCTTTCAATTAGTTCCTTGCTCCCTGACCTCTTCAGGTGCAGCCTCTTGAGTTAATAGGCCTCCCTGGCCACCTTAACCCCTGTCAGTCCCGTGTGAGGTAGACACCCCATCACACCAAGATCTTCAAAAATGACTAGTGATATTGGGATGCCTCAGTTTTTGAGTCCTAGTTGGGGCCTCAGAAATGGCCCTGATTTTAGCGGTCAGGTGCTCAGCGCTATCTGAATTCCAGAGCCTTTCAAAAGAATTGCAAGCTGGGCACCCAAAATCACAAGTCACATTGGAAATACTTGGCCAAAAACCTCAGATTTCTCTGTAGACAGTAGTATCCCAGCAGTCTAGGGCAGCAGTTCCCCATAGAAGGGTGGCAGACACAATATTAGAGGCAGATAGTGTGGCTAGAGGATGCAAGTTCACATAAAAGTCACATTTTATTTTCAGAGGATGAATGATTTGTATGGAGAAGGTGCATATGGGAGCCCAGCTGCAAAGGGTCTCCCGTCTGAGGCCTCCTCAGGAGTGCCAGAACTGCTGGTACACAGAGACTGGGAACTTCTTGGAGCTTCAAACACAAAACAGGACCTCCCAGTGACCCAGGGTCCCTTGTAGCTGAAGACTTGGCAGCTTGGGTTAGCTGGCCCCACAGCACAGATTTTTTTCCTCTAAATATTATGGTTTTCAAGGGTGTTGGTTTTAGCTGTTATATTTGGCAGGTTTCCTTTATTGCCTTTAACAATAATGACTTACTGATAGGAAGGAACATTTCAGGATGTTAACAGCCTACTCCGGCACACCTACTTTGTCTCTCCTGAAGAGAAAACCTCCACACACATGCCTCCCACTTACTACCCGGCCCACATAGGGGGCTAAGGAGCAGCAGAGGCAGAGCTGGCGACTGGTGTGCAAAGCGGTATATCTAGGGGAAATGTCTAACTCCTCGCGTGCAGAGCAGGCATTTCTATGGACAGTTATTTTTTTCTAGGATGTGCTGGAGGGTGAGGACTTACTATAGTAAGGTTTTCCTGATGCAGAAGAGTTAGCTCTGGCATTTACGGCAGATTTATCTGTCCAAACACTAAAGGCCAGATTTTCCAAAGAGCTCAGGCTCCCATTTAGAGACACAAAAAAGTGGCCAATTTTGAGAGACAGAGCTCAGAATGTTGAGTGCTGAACTCTTTGGGAAATCTGGCCATAAAGGATCTTAGTGGACCTCCTAGTTGGTTTGCCTTGAGCTCTCTGGAAAAATCTAGCTCTAATTTGAAAATTACAAATGGGCAGCCAAATCATTAAGGAAAACCTGAATATTTTGAAGATCAGCTTTATATACCACAGGTCAAAGCCGTCTTGCCTTATAGGAGTATAATGATAATAATATATATATAGAGAGAGACACACCTATCTCATAGAATTAGAAGGGACCTTGAAGGTCATTGAGTCCACTCCCTTACCTTCATGAGCAGGACCAAGTATTGATTGTGCCCCAGATCCCTAAATGACCCCCTCAAGGATTGAACTCACAACCCTAGGTTTAGCAGGTTAATGCTCAAACCACTGAGCTATCCCTCCTCATTGTATCCAATTGGGCCCCTTGCATTACTAAGGTGAGCGAGACTTGGCTGCAGGATTAAACAATGCAAATGTTAGTAGCGATTTTGAATGTGAATCACTAGCTCACAGGTTCTCAGATGTTTTCAGCGTGTGGGCCATGTCCTGACAGATTACTTTGTGGACACCACCCACTTAATCATGGTTCTGTTGATTACCTCTCTCCCATCAGTGATTGCAGAATAGTTCTGGGGCAACTACAGCAAGGTCTGAAATGGCAAAATGACACCAAAAATAGTGTGCTGTCAACTTCTATTAATGCAATTTAGCATCGGGACACAAGGAAGATTAGCCGGCACCACATAACGAGCCAGCTCAGACCACTTGGGGAAGCTTTAGGAATTGGACCATTTGGAGGGCTAACACATGAGCAAAGTATTAGTTCCATTCTCCCAAAAAAGCACTGAGCTTGAAATTTGTTGAGCAAACATGAAACAGAAGTGATAGAGCCTTATTTTTAAAAAGCACTTTTCGGTTTTCTTTGAATATCTTCTCAAGGTTCTCGTGTCCCAGTTTCCTTCTGTTTATCCCTATTGATACCTGGTGCTTGTCTTGCGTTTATAGCCATATAATACATCAACATCACATACAGTGCTAATAAACTACAGATATATGAAAAAAAACACAGTGAAATAAATACAGAAAGCTAAGATTAAGGGGAATTCCTGGAACTAGGATTGCTCTCCAGGACTAATGTATGTACATTATTATTATTTGTTCAGGACCTCTCAAAATGCACCTATTTTCAGGGCTCAAAGACTGCAAAGGGAACAATGCAATGTCAACCAAGGGAAGATGTAAATCTCTTTAAGTAATTTTTAATGAAAAAAAATATTGAGTTACTCTGAGTGCCATAGTTTCTGGGTGGCTGGTTTTAACTTTGGCAATCAGTATTTAAAGGGAAATTTTACAATATTAATGCTTTCCAGATGTTCTTCTAGGCCCAGATGAAAGCTCTGTCGTCATTTACTGTTAATATTTTTGTCAGCAGTAGAATTTTATTGTAATATCCCATCTCATTTGCAGTCACTATTAGTCAGCAGAGAAACTTCCTCTGAAAACTAATCCCTGCACCACTCCTTTAGCGTTCTGTCTCACTTCATTTAATTAACAGTCATTAAGTGGTTATTTTGTGTTCCGGATGTGCCTGGGTTATGCATGTACACAATGACTTTCTACCTGATGAAAACTATTTGTTGTAAGTGGTTAGATTAAAAAAAAAAGTTATGCCCTACAGTAACAATGGCTGGCTTTATTGCAGCTCGCTGGTGGGAGGAAAACAAGAAGGTTTGCTTTGAAAGCAAGCTGCAGTGAAGTTGGGCCAGCAACAAGAAACACAAAGGTTTATTTAAAAAACAAACACATTTCACATGGTTGGTCTTTGATCAGATGTTGATTTCACACAAGCAGCAGAATATCTAAACTTTGCAGTTCAATGTCTCCCATACAGGGACCTCAACTCTGACTGGGGGAATTTCAGCACCCAGATTTTTTGAGCAGACCTGAGAGAACATTCTTTCCTCTTTGAAGTGCAGTTGGAGAGTCAGAAAAATGGCATTGTGTAGTACAGTTTTGCCCAATGACATCCATATCATGTTTGCTTAATATACAGGTTTTATTCTTACTGCTAACTCTGCAAAGTCAACCCAGATTCTGAAAAGCAAGATCTGCTCTTTCTGCCTCTTGGCCCTGGCTGGGATGATTTAGTTGGGGATTGGTCCTGCTTTGAGCAGGGGGTTGGACTAGATGACCTCCTGAGGTCCCTTCCAACCCTGATATTCTATGATTCACCACCAGGAGGAATCTGCAATTGGCACTTTCTGACAATTACTGTTTTATGATGAACTCCAGTTCACATTAGATACCCTGGTGCTAGGCACAATACAAACACTTACACTAGCCCTGAAGCACCAACAGCAGGAAAACAGTGTTTTCTCTAAAGAAACACAAAGCAGATCTGTGGAATAAAGAGGTACCAGTGTGATTTGTCTAATATAAGTTTGATTCAGTCCTGGCTTCTGCCTGTTCATGCTGCCATGGCATAAGATACCTGGAGGTGCAACATGTCCATAACTCCTGCTCTGCCCCATGCTGTTAGATAAGGACTTAGTCATGGTGATCCACCTTCATAATCTCCAGGATGGATTTTGGCATCACACTGCCCCTAGGAATGACCATGATTGGGGCTCCTGAGGCTGTAGAGGAGGTTGCTCCAGCCACTGAGTTTCTCCAAAAAGTGGGGGAGGGATAGCTCAGTGGTTTGAGCATTGGCCTGCTAAACCTAGGGTTGTGGGTTCAATCCTTGAGGGGGCCACTTAGGGATCTGGGGCAAAAAATCAGTACTTGGTCCTCCTAGTGAAGGCAGGGGGCTGGACTCAGTGACCTTCCAGGTCTAGGAGATAAGTATATCTCTAATTATTAAAGTCATGGAGGCCTTCTTAAGCAGCCACTCCCTGGGAAGGTTTGTGGGCTCTAGTCCAGCTAGTGCTCTTGAGACAGGATGGGGGGTTACCCCCCAAATTATTGTTCAGTATCTATTTGTACAGTAATGCCTAGAAACCTTGGTCAGGATCTAATGTATGAAGTGCTGAACAGATACAGAGGTAGGCATGGTCCCTGCCCCAAAGAGCTTAAAATCAAAGAGGATTAAATAAAATAGACAGATAGGGAAGCTGATTATTTAATGATGTTTGTGTGTTCAGAACTAAGCAAAAGGAGTTTGCTTTCAAGATGCCACACAAACAGCTTGAGCATGAACCAAACAGCTTTCAAATTACATGGCTGCAATGTAATAATTGGCCCTTGTTCTCATGTAGGCTGTGGAACAATGTGGCAGGTGTATTTTAGCTAAGAGCACTGTGACTTTCACTACTGGGAGGGGAGAAGTATTGTCTACTGCTCAGAGCATGACTCTTGGGTTTTATTCCCAGGTCTGTCACTTCCTTTCCATGTGGCCTTAGGCAAGTTACTTAGATGCAAATGTTCAAAAATGGCCTCTCAAATGTTTTGTGCTTTGGTGTTTGGTATCTCAAGCTGGGCATCCAAAAACAGAGGCACCAAAAGTCAGAGGCCACTTTTGAAAACATGGGCATTAACCTTTGTTGCCCATTTTACTTACCTAACTCATAATGATGTTATGAAGCTTAATTAACATAGGATTGTTAAAAATGCAGTCTTGGCTGAAAGTACTTTTACATTTTTGAGAGCTTCCTTAGGAGTTTACAAACCTACTCAGTACAGCTCTCAAAAAACAAACAAAAAGATGCGAGAGTTTTAAAAGATTTTTGAAGAACATAATTATCCAGGTGCAACATTCCAATCACCATATTAATGAAATCAAAGTTTATGAAGTTACTTCAGTTTTACAGCTTCTGCTGTAGTGAAGTGTACAGTAGCAACGTGTCTGTGATACAAATATCAGAAAAGCATTAGCCATCCAGATAAGCCAGCGCATTCTGTGGAACTGTTCATAAGAACACAATGGAGTCTCTCACACACACAAAAAATGAAGAGAGGGATGTTTTGCTGCTATAGAGCATGTGTAATGAGCCTTCACTTCATAGGAGATTACACAGGTCAGAGCTCATCTGGATGTCATTTGAGATGCTAACGCACCCTTTCTGAATTGTCTTTTGTACGGCAGTACTGTATGATGCTGGTAATGAAATACCAGTGAACCAAATCTAATTATGGGCAATAAAATTGTACCTGCTGCTGGTAAACTACCAGACCTGCTTTAAGAAGACTTGTATTGGAAGGGGATAAATAAATAAAACACTTTACATCTGGTTTATATGCTGGCACCAGCACCATCAGCAAGTTTTTATTATCCCATTATACCCCATAGTGTGTTAAAGTGGCCTGGCTAAGAGATGAATGGCGAGTGAGAACACAGGATGTATAAAGGAATACCATTTGGAAACATGCTTTGCTTACCACCTTGGGCTGTTCTTGTGTTTCAGCATTTTGATTACAAATTCCATTTTCCAAGGATTTATATCATGGCTATAAAAATTCTCTAGGGTTGAAACATGACATGGTGGGACACATGTTCAGTGTGCGAGGTAGGAATTTTGTTGCATAAGAATAATCATGCTTAATAGTTAAAGAGCAATTCCCCACTGCACCATGCTCCCTGCAATTGAAAGGAATAAAACAACTGTGCACTGTTTATTGGGTACTATAGTTATAACATGTTGCCAGTCAACTCACTATTCACATTTTTTTTAAAAGTGGAGGCTTACTGTGGCTGGTTAAACAAGATAAAATACCGTATTTGATTAAAGTCACCATATTGGCTGAATAATACCATATGTTGGGAATTGCTGATGCCTATTTACAAATATTAAAAAATAAAGTGTAGAAGTGTTTTCTGCAGGAGAACTCCCTTCCTGCAACTGTTAGAGGCCTGAAGGGAAGGACTGCGGTGGGATAGCTCTCTTGGACCCTCTTCACCTTACAACTTAGGCCCTGGTTCAGCAAAGCATGTAAGTGCACGTTTAAGTCTTGCTAATCATATGCTTAAGTACTTTGATGAATCAGGGCTTTAGAATGAACAGTTAAATTGTGGTTGTGACGCTGCGGTTCTGGCGGGACCCAACTGAGAATGCCAATTCAGGACCAATTGCTTAAACAGGGCAGTTACAGCCCAAGGCTGGGGTTTTTCCACCTCTAAGGCAAACCAAACCAGACAAACAAAGAGGACTTCAGTCTCACCCCACTGGCTAACCACAAGTCACACAAGCGATTTCCTTAGACACTCCAGTTTCCCAGTATTACCACCAGTCCCACTCATTCTGGGAATGAATGGTTATGAAAACCAACACCCCAGTAAAAGAAAAAGGTTCTCTCGATCCCAAAGAATCAAGCCCCAGACCCAGGTTAATATACACATCAGATCTTACCCACAAATCACGCTGTTGCCAATCCTTTAGAATCTAAAATCCAAAGGTTTATTCATAAAAGGAAAAAGGTAGAGATGAGAGCTAGAATTGGTTAAATGGAATCAATTACATATAGTAATGGCAAAGTTCTTAGTTCAGGCTTGTAGCAGTGATGGAGTAAACTACAGGCACAAATCAAGTCTCTGGAGTACCTCCCCCGCTGGGATGGGTCATCAGTCCTTTGTGTAGAGCTTCAGTTTGTAGCAAAGTCCCTCCAGAGGTAAGAAGCAGGATTGAAGACCAGATGGAGATGAGGCATCAGCCTTTTATAATATTTTCCAGGTGTAAGAACCTCTTTGTCCTTACTGTGGAAAATTACAGCAAAATGGAGTCTGGAGTCACATGGGCAAGTCCCTGCATACTTTGCTGAGTTACAAGGCATATCTGTCTTCTCTCAATGGGTCAGTTGTGTAGCTGATGGTCCTTAATGGGCCATCAAGCAGGCTAGGCAGAGCTAATACCAACTTGTCTGGGATGTTTCCAAGAAGCACAGCACAAATTTGAAATACAGACAGTATAGAGCCAATACTCATAACTTCAACTACAAAATGATACATACATATAGACACCATAATCATAACCAGCAATCCATAACCTGGTCTTAGACACCTTATATGACCCTCTATTACATAAGATTTGGTGCCACTACAGGACCCTGGTTGCAACCATGTTCTATATGGTCCCAGCTTATATCCATAACGTCACAGTTGTCAAATACAATTCTGCCGGAAATGAAACTTTGGAAGTATTTTAACCTCTGTTTTAAGGACTGGCCACAGTATTCTGTGAGCCCCTCCTTTACCAGCCCCTTTCAAGTACATCTATGAAGCTAGAGTAGATCCACTGAATAACGAATGTGCTATTACCTGCTTGTGAAGGGTTTCTTCTTTATGAATGTGTTCTAGACTATTTCCCCAGCTCCCACCTTACTAACAGGTGTCAGTATAATGAAGATCTTCTGTGGCTGCTTGTAAGAGAAACAGACAGATGATTATGTTATTAGACTTGAAGGAAGACTCTCCATGCAGAGGAGAATGAATGTGCCGCACCTTTGCTTCATGGTTCCCATTATTTTCGAGTGTGAAGGGTGATGGGTGCAGTACAGAAATGCTGCCTTATTTTAAACTAGATATAAAAGTATAAGTCATGGAGCCTCTCTGACATTGTCCTAAATCTAAACCTTTCTTCTCACTGCCTACAAGGAACAAGAAATACAGTTTCAAAATATATGGTAAGAGGAAATTAAGTCAAGCACCCACATTTAATTGCAAGTAACACGCTCTCCTTGCTTTACTCAAATACAGTTTTGGATTGGTGGCACTTTCATAAAACGTTATTGTCTTCCATGTCTGGGTGTGAGTAGATTGAGGAATCAGCTTTTTATAAATGCCTCTTTTCACCTTCTCCCATTGCTCTCTTCTGTATCTTGCTTTTTAAAAAGATGGTGTAACTTCACCTGTAGCCTTTCCTCGTATTGCTCATTCCTTGTCTAGTCACTGGAGAGCACCCCCAGGTACCATAGTTGACAAATATATCACATTTTCAAGACTTAATACATTGCTTACAAGATCTTAGTGACACATGCAGCCTATAAACAACCCAGTCAATGTTGAATAAGGGGCTTAAGTCAAAGTTGTGACCCTTAAGTATGCCCAGAACATTCCACATAAAGGACCACTGGAATGTAGGCTCAGCTATTTTTATAAAGCATGTTTTAAAATTAAAACAAAAATGATCCCAAATAAAAGCTATGAAGATTAGATGTAGGAGTTCCCAGGTGTACAAATAAGCCATTTAAAATAGGAAGGTAATCAATAGGCAATTATAGGGTCAGGATTAAAACTTGTAGTGTTATGGAGCCAGATGCGATGCAGGGGTCACCTTTATGTCACATTTTGTTTCACAATTAGAAATTCTTGAAGAATATGTGAAAGTGTAACACGTCTCTCTTGTTTCTTCCCCTTTTTGGAAATCACAGATAACAAAATGGGTGAAATTCACAATACATGTCACTGCAAGTAATGGATGTAGTTCCTCAGAGACAGGCCAACACTGGATAATCCATACATTGCAGACTTGGGAGTCTTTTACAATATGGAACTGTGCTAGAGGATAGACATTCTCCTCACATCAGCCCAGGTGGCCACAGGAAACAGTTTCCCACAGAACAAACCTCTTCCGTGAAGTTTCTAGTAAAGCAGCAGTTATTTTTTAAAATTATTTGTTTAGGTTAAGGAAACTTGGTACACCTTGAACTATCACAAATGACTCCAAATTTGAGGGCATTATTCATATAGACGTTACAACAGAAGATGCAGTGTGAATAACATTCATTGATACAGGACTGTAACTTTGCTAGTGAATGTATGTAGCCCTGAGGTACAGTGGTCACCATTAAATAACTTACCATTTAGCCATTGCTGACTAAAGAGTAGTAACTAAGGGCTTGTCTACACTAGAAATGTAAGTCGAGGTTGACTTACAGCATGTCGATACTACCCTTCTTGGGGCAGTGGTGCGCATCCTCACCAGGAGCACTTTCATCGACCTAGGAGGGGCAGAGTGGGGAGCTGAGAGCCTGGTCTCTCAGCTCCGCAGGCAGCTCCGTGCTGGGAGCCCAGTGGCCCCACAAAAGCTGGGAGTGGGTTCAAGCTGGGCTTCTCGCCTCCCCACTTCCCTCTGAGAGGGGAGGGAAGCCACTCAGAACTTCTTGCCCTTGGGCAATGGGGTCCAGCCGCTGGGTTCTCTCATCCCCAGGGAATACAGTCCAGCCTCTGGGGCTTCTCACCCCCCAGGAATGGGGTCCAGCTGGGAGCAGGATCCATTCTTGCCCCCAGCTTCCAGCCGGGATCGGGGTCCAGCTGCCCAGCTCTCCAGGAGAGCGGGAGGCAGGTGGACTCTAGCTGCCTGGCTTTCTTGTATTGCCAAGGCATGAAACTGACAAAACAGCCAAAGTAAGTAACACAACGTCTACACACAGACACTGTGTCCGTCGCCCTAACTACACCAACATAAGCCTGATGCCTCTCATGGAGGTGGAGTTATTATGGGGGCAAGGTTGTAGTGTAGACACCAACATAATTAGGTAAGCTGCCTTATGTTGACCTAAGTGTGTAGTGAAGACTAGGCCTCAAGTAACAGTTATTTCCTATTCTAAACATAGGACAATATCGTGGTAGATATCGTTTTTTTTAAAGTGGTGGCCACTGTAAAAGAGAAAGGAAAGAAGCACAAGACACAACTTAACTGGTAAATTGAGTCTTTCTAGTCAATGGCACTGTTAAATTTAAGGTCCAGAATTTCATTTGTATATTGTACTAGTGATAGATCAAGGGACTTGGAATCAGAACCCATAGGGTCACTTCCCATCTTTGATTCGGATATACTGTGTGATCTTTGGCAAGTAACTCAATTTTTCTTCTTTTCTGTTTATACGGCATTCATCACTGTAGTAAATGAGTGCCTTCCAATGGAGTTTAATCTGTCACTTTTGTTCTTTCATCCTCTCTTCTGTGGGAGAAGTGCGTACATTGGAGTGTTTTGTTTTGGATTTGTGTGTATGCACACACACACAGTGTCAGGGTTCCCTCCCCACTCTGAACTCTGGGGTACAGATGTGGGGACCCACATGAAAGTCCCCCTAAGCTTATTTCTACCTCCCCAAAGCACAAATCCTTTCCTTATCCTTGGATGATATTGCTGCCACCACCAAGTGATTTAGACACAGATTCAGAAAAAGGACCACTTGGAGTTCCTATTTCCACAAAATATCCCCCAAGATCCTTCACCCTTTCCTGGGGAGGCTTGAGAATAATATACCAACCGATTGCCTTTAATAAAAGTACAGACAAGATCCTTTATTTTTAGGACACTAAAAATCAGATTCTTACAAGAAGAGCTTTATTATAAAGAAAAAAGTAACAGAAGCACCTCTGTAAAATCAGGATGGAAGGTAATTTTACAGGGTGATAAAAAGATTTAAAACACAGAGGATTCCCCTCTAGGCTCAACTTCAAAGTTACAAAAACAGGAATAAGCCTCCCTCTTAGCATAGGGAAAATTCACAAGCTAAAACCAAAGATAATCTAATGATTTCCTTGCTATTACTTACAATTTTTGTAATCTTAGATGCTCATTTCAGGTATGTTTTTAGGAGATTTTTTTCCTGCCTGGTCCCTCTCTCGTCCAGAGAGAGAACAAACAAAGAGAGCACAAATAAAACCTCCCCCCACAGATTTGAAAGTATCTTCTTTCCTTATTGGTCCTTTTGGTCAGGTGCCAACCAGGTTATTTGAGCTTTTTAACCCCTTACAGGTAAAGGAGGGATTTTATGCTACTCTTAGCTGTATGTGTCTCACACTCTCTCTCTCACCCTCCGAGAGCTAGATGTTTATGTTAGAAGAGGCAAAATGGGAGGTACTTTGCACATAGCATGGAAGGTTTGAGGTTTTTGATGCTTCCGAATTCCTGTGGGAGTTCATGCCAGAGTCTTGAGCTGGCAAAGTTTCCCATCTGTAAAATGGATATAATCCTTACTAAACTCATAAAGGCACTGTGAAGCTATCATTCATTAATGTTCACTTAACAACTGGAGTTCTTTGGATGAAGTGTTTTGGAAATACCAACTGGCACAGAGAGGGAAATGTTTTTTACACTTATTTGAATATAGCAATTTCTAAAGTTCCCATTTGGAAAAGGAATATTCCAAGGGCTTAATACTCTTCCTCTAACTGCACTGAGATACTTTGCTGTATCCACATCCCCTGCCCTTTGCCTGTTTAGATCTTTAGATCACAAGCCCTTCAGGGTAGGGATTTTCTGTGTTTGTACAATAATCAGCACAATGGTGCCCTGTTCCCTGCAGGGTCTTTGGCTGCTACCATGATATACATAGCTACTTAGAGTTGGTAGGGGAACTCCCACCTTTTCATATTCTCTGTATGTATATATATCTTGTAACTATATGTTCCAATCTATGCATCCCATGAAGTGGGCTGTAGCCCACGAAAGCTTATGCTCAAATAAATTTGTTAGACTCTAAGGTGCCACAAGTACTCCTGTTCTTTTTGCAGACACAGACTAACACAGCTGCGACTCTGAAACATAGCTACTACTGAGAGGGTTTGAGTGACCAGCCACTATTTCTCCAACTAGATCTAGGTGGGGCTGGAGAAAGAAGTGTGTGCTATGATTTTTGGGATGAAATGGTTAATATCAGGAGTATAGATTAGTATTAGCATGCTCAAGTAGTGGTAGCATTTAGCCAGTGGCTGTACAATGTGCTGGGATGGGCCCAAGAAAAGACAGAAAATAGGAGCAGAAATGGAGGGCAGGAAAAATGGGAGTGATTCTAAACCTCATGAGAGGTCTTGTGAAAAGTGATTCCTACTGCAGAGGTGACCTGGGCCCAGATCCTCCAAAAGCTATTTAGGTTCCTAATTGCTACTGAAATCAGTAGAAGTTAGGAGCCTAATTACTTTCAAAGATCTGTGCCTTAGTTCCTACAGGAGATGGAGAAACTCAAGGCAAGAACAGAAGGAACAGAGTAAAGAGGTAGGGTGCTTCCCAGGGGTTGAGAGGCACCTTGCTACAATCTGCTTTCAGTGCCCAGTCTCCACCAGCCTCTGGCAACACAAGCACTGCCTTCCAGACCTCACTTTCTCTGTACAGATTAGTGATAGGACTCAGGGGTTGGTGTATGGCTCTGAGCACCCCTCTGGCATGCCCAGACCCTCACTCACAGAACTCTCAGGCACTCTACTCCCAAAGGAAGAGTATACACCAGCTTACAAGATTTAACTCAGGATCTTCATTCTGCTTAACACACAGCACTTAGATACCTTTATAGTGAAAATAAGAATGAGTTGATTATCAAAGAACAGAGATTGAAATCATAGTAAGAAAGAATATTGCAAACAAATGGTTACATAGGAAATGAAATCATTACACGCTTTCTAGAGCCAAAAACATAACACAAGACATTCCCCTGTCTCCTACCAGATAGGTTAGCTCAAGTGTTTTCAACAAGGATTGCTGAAATCCTCCGCTAGCAGCTTGTCTTCCTAGATTAAAGGACGTATCCCCAGCTATGCCCCCAAAAGGTCATTGTCTTTGCTCAAAAACAGAATAACCCCTGCTGTTTTTGTGTTTTCCTGCAGCATTCAATCTATTCATTAGCATTTGACTCAATATGCAAATAGACTTTCATTGTAAGATACATAAATATACAGTGGTCAACCAGGGAGATAAGTGTCCTTTGCTTTCTGTCTGGAGAAGTCTGTCTCAATGCATGCTACCTCTGAGTGACCTGTCTTTTACTACAAGGCATTAAGAACATAAAGTTCAGTATCAGTACATAACTCCTTACAATTAACTGCGCATACATTTCATCATGGTTATGATGATCAGTGTGACACATGCTTTCAGTCTAGTCCTTACATGATCCCTTTATGTGAACCCAGGGGATTCAGCTGGTGTTGGCCTATGTCCTCTGCCAACTGGCACCAAGTGGTTTCTGGGTCACAAGATGGATGGAAAGAGATGGGGAAGTCGGAGCATCAAGAGAAGCATGGAGGAAAGAAGGACAGAGAGTAGGGGAGTCTGAGGCCTTGGGTCAGTAAGAGAGAGAGCTCAAGGTGCTGAAGTGATAAGGGCCCTATCTTTTGCCTCTGAAGTTGATGGCAAAACTCCCGATATTGTCAATAGCATAGGATCAGGCCATAAGTGAGAAATGCCAGTAATGGCTACTACAAAGGGAAAAGAGGGACTGGAAGAGATACAGAGGCCCCAAGGAAGGAGATGGGAGAAACAGAGCATAAGCAGGAGGAAGATGGATTCCTTTAACTATAGATCCAGATAGAGAGGCCATGAAGATAACATGGGGGAAAAGAGAGGGATAAGGCAGGAACTGATGGAGACTGTGCCACTGGAAACAGAAATAGTCCTTGAAGAGAAAACCAGTCAGTATCTCTGAGGGATCAGCCATGTCCATACCAAGCAGGACTCAGTTGTTGATCCTGGGATTTAAAAAAAAAAAAAAGATAATTATTTCTTCTGCTAGGAATTGCCAGGCTGAATCAGACCCTAATCTAACCCAATACCCTCTCTCTGGCAGAGGCCAGCTGCTTCAGAGGAAGAAACCTTGCGATAGGCAGTTATGTGACAACCTGCCTCAGCAAGAATTTTCTCCTAACCCCCAGTAGTTAGGTGTTGGGTTGTGCCCTGTTGCTCAAGGGCTCCTATCCCTTCCAACGCTCTTTTCGTTTTATTTTGTTTAATATAAACTATTATAACTCTGGACATTCTTGTTAGCCAGATCAGTGCCTCATCCTTTGAGAGTCTCTTTACAGCGATATTTCCCTTGAAAAAATCAAAGAACAAAACAAAAGCCCACACCTTCCTGTATTTCACAACAGTTTGCAAAACATCAATGCTGTGGGTTTCACAAACCTTCACTTTTCTCCTGGTTTGCCTGTCTCAAGTTGGAATGTCTTAGATTTCAAAAACCTTCTCATCATTTAACTTTAAAGAGTGTTTGAGAAGACCATTAGCCTGGGTGGGACCTATTTCTGTTCCCATGGCAGACAGCGTCAGAACTTCCTTTGACGTTACTGTGCACAGGTTTGCCTCATATGCATGAAAATTGCTATTTTGAATGTTCTTGGTCTCAAGCAGTTAATGGGTTTCTCCACAAACTACCTTCCTCTCACAAGGGAAATGGTTAAGGATTTCGTTGACATGGGGCTTTAGTGGAGATGTTTCCTGGCTGCTCTGCATGGGGATTTTTGATATTGTCATTACCTAAGAAGATTTTCAGTTGAAGTCACTGTTTTTGTTTCCTTTGGCGGTCATGTTTGGGAAAGAGCCAAGAGAGGAAGCAACATAAATCCAGCATCTTACAATGGAAAACCCTGTGGTTTCAAAGTGCAGTTCTTGCTGGAAGTTGTTTTTCCCTTTGGCTAGTTCATGCCAAGAGTTGCGCCCTTTTATGGGATAGTTTCTCAGTTCAAATCAGGGATAGTTTTTTGTACATAAACATCAGTGTTCAGATCTTTCTACACTGACACCTGACTGGAACAGGGCTAAGTTCTTGCCCATTGTCTCTAACAATGTGTTTGTACAGCACCTACTACACTGGTCCTGATTGGGACCTCTGGGAGCTACCATAAACTAAATAATCAAATAAATAAAATAATAAAAATAATTAATAAAAGAAGAGATCACATGCTAAATTGCTGCCCTGATGGTGTCTTACACATAGGAAGCAGATCATAATCATGCTTAATAGTTTGTTCTGTAAATTGTAACGTATGTATATAGCACCTTTCTAAAGTAACTGTTGAGGTAGCTCAGCACTCCAAACCCCTAGGGTGCCAGTAGCATGCCAGGTGTACCAGAAGTCTGAGGCAAGCACTGTAGGTGCTTCAGCAGCTATCCAGTGTGGGTACTAGCCCTGATGGGTCCCAATAACCACTGACACAAGGCTAAGTGCAAGGGTATTTTACTTGGGCTGACAGGAAAGGGTGCAAATACCCTAGGTACACAGGCTTGAACAGTTACAGCTCAAAGCAAGCAATAGCGGTTCTTGGTTGGGCCACTGCATCAGTCCAACCAAGAGTCAGGGCTCTTGAGTCCTAGGGTGCCTGCAGAGCCCTCTCCAGTCCAGTCTCTGTTCAAGCAAATAGGGGGTTGCAGATTTTCAGGCCAGGTTCAGTTATCGGGGGGCCGTGCTGCACTTGCTCCCCCTACCCCCATAAGTCCCACACAGATGTGTACCCAGCCATAATGTCTGGCAGCCGTAGCCTGTCCCACACATGGGTCCGTGTACAGTTCCTGGAGTTCATCTACGCATTCAGCTTCTCTGCAACTCACGGCTTGCTATGAGGCTGCTGCTTCCCAACAAAACCTGGCCACTTCCTGGTTCAGGACCCTTCCCCTTATTTGCCAAGGGAAGGGGGTATGTGCAACAGGAGGGGGCTTGTGGGAGTTGTAGTCCTCTGCTTAATAAACCCATCTCACTAAGTTGCCTTACAACATAATGGACGCAAGTAGTGATTATCTACTGCTGCCATGTATATTACTCTGCATGTCAGTAAAGTTAAATGTAGGTTTTTGTTAGTTGATTTATGTGGCACTTCTCACAATATCAAGATGCTTTACAGTAGAACAACAAACAAGAGGATAACGGGATTTATTAAGTGGCGCCTAGCTCAAGGCACTGGACGGCATTCAGAATAGAATGAAAACATTGCAAAACAATGATTAAATAGTGTGATTAAACAGCCTCCTTTGAAAGCAAACAAGTTGGAGCAGAGAGAGTATTATATCTAATAGTTACTTTGAGTTACGCAGTGTATGCTGCCTTCCACCTGAGAAGCTCAAAGCACCTTTTAAACTCAGAACAGCCTCTGAATGCATTGGAAGATAGTTATTATTTTACCCATCTGCAATATGGTTATGTTGAGGTACAGCCTAGCTTCACACAGTGAGATCAGGAGGGCGCTCCCTGCTCCCAGTCCTGTGCTCAGCTACTAGACACACTTCCTCTTGCAATGCAGTATTAAAAGTAATAAAATGCCAAAAAGTAACATGACAGTTTGGAATGAGGACTGAGCAATTAGCGGATAGGCAGAGGATTCTGCTGAACCGGGGCTGGACAGTCCAAAGCCCAGTTCTGATACAGTAAGCAGCAGTGATGTCAGCTATGTTCACCTTTCCCCAGTCGCCCCTTCAAGCGGTTCTACTATAGCCAACGCCCTTATTCCTAACAAAACATCACCGTTTGTGTTGACATTTAACCTGTTTGTCAACAGATCCGTTTACATCTATTTACATAGCAGTAAGTGATGAACACTTCAGTGCAAATGATGAAAGGTCTCATTGTCCGTGACCTTAAACATTGCTGATGTAGCCGTGAAGTATGACTGCCATTAGCAAGAGAGATTTGTAGTCTATCATCTGCCTCAGCTCACCAAGGTCAAAAATTTATAGTTCTGACCTTTACTCCCTTATTTGATGATGGAGCAGGCTCAGGTCATGTTCTCAAGAAATAAAAGTTAAAAGCAAATGTAGCTGACACAGTTTCAATGTGAAATGATGCTGCATATAAAGAACTCGTGTTCCCCAAAATAAAGATTATGTTGGTGACTTTCATAATTAAAGCCATAAAGTTTGACAAACTTTAAGGCAAAGGTTATAAGGGTATTAGATAGTTCAGAGTGGCACCCAAGAGTATGTAGTTATTCCATTAAGAATTACATTTGTTAATATAATTATGCAGTTTCTCAATTTTATTTCTCAAGATCCCAGACTTAAAGTTTCAAAATTGCCAGTTCTATAAGTCCTCCAGCATCTCCATTAATTTGCTCTCACTTTCATTTGCTAAATACTCTGCTCTAGAAACCCACCGCATTTTCTTCTCACATGCGGTGAGTGACAAGAAACCACGATGGATCAGTGGTTCTCTAAGTACATAGCTGGAGGCTTTTTAAACATACATAATTATTGTATGTAACATGCAGGAGGCACAGCATATGCAGGCCCCAGAAACAGTGTTGCCAACTCTTGCAGGTTTATTGTCTCATATCATATCTGGTGTTTTGCTTAAAGTCCCAGCTCCTGGAGTCATGTAGACAAATGAGAATCTCAGCAGCCACTGGACAAAAACCCTAAAAATACTTTCCCCGCAAAGTTTCTAGTGCCCCATGGCTGTGGAATAAAACTTGAAAATGTGACCTGAGTCTACCCCAAAGGTTAAAAAACCAAAAGACTAAATAACCCTAAATGTATTGTTATTAATTTAATGGCCTGATTTTCAAGTCAGCCTAATGATTGGGGAGGCCCTTGAGTCATGACTTTTGAGTGCTTGGGGTTGATAGCTTTAAACTACTCTTACCCCTGTGGGATTCTGGGCTGGTTTCCAAAATGACCTGAAGGGCCATGCAACAGAAAGGCATGTGGCAGCCAATATGGAGGGAGTCCTACTAATACTGTCTCTGATCCTGTAGGCACAAGCAACACCTTCCATTTCAATTTTGTTTCTACTGAATTTTCAGTTTAATTTGATTACAATGTATTTTCCTTTCTCTCGTTATTGCTAATAGGACTGGGACGTCTCTCTGAAAATGAAAGACATAAACACTGCCAAATGAAGTGTAAAAATGTAATAAGAAAAACCAAAATGGAGTTTGAAGAACAGCTAGCCAAAAACTCCAAAGGTAAAAACAAAATGTTTTTTTAAGTACATCAGAAGCAGGAAGCCTGCTAAACAACCAGTGGGGCCCCTGGACAATCGAGATACAAAAGGAGCGCTTAAAGACGATAAAGTCATTGCAGAGAAACTAAATGAATTCTTTGCTTCAGTCTTCATGGCTGAGGATGCTAGGGAGATTCCCAAACCTGAGCTGGCTTTTGTAGGTGTCAAATCTGAGGAATTGTAACAGATTGAGGTGGCACTAGAGGAGGTTTTGGAATTAATTGATAAATTTAACAGTACTAAGTCACCGGGACCAGATGGCATTCACCCAAGAGTTCTGAAAGAACTCAAATGTGAAATTGCAGAACTACTAACTATGGTTTGTAACCTGTGCTTTAAATCAGCTTCTGTACCCAATGACTGGAAGTTAGCTAATGTAACGCCAATATTTAAAAAAGGGCTCTAGAGGTGATCCCGGCAATTACAGACCGGTAAGTCTAATGTCGGTACTGGGCAAATTAGACAAAACAATTGTAAAGAATAAAATTGCCAGACCCATAGAAGAACATAAATTGTTGTACAAAAATCAACATGGTTTCTGTAACGGGAAATCATGTTTTACTAATCTATTAGAGTTTTTTGAAGGGGTAAACAAACATATGGACAGGTGGGTTCCAGTGGACATAGTGTACTTAGATTTTCAGAAAGCCTTTGACAAGGTCCCTCACCAAAAACTCCTATGTAAACTAAGTTGTCATGGGATAAGAGGGAAGATCCTTTCATGGATTGAAAACTGGTTAAAGACAGGGAACAAAGGGTAGAAATAAATGGTAAATTTTCAGAATGGAGAGGAGTAACTAGTGGTGTTCCCCAAGGGTAAGTCCTAGGACCAAACCCCAAAATGTTTCTTTGGAAATACTGCCATGGTACCCCATGTGAGCTGGGGCTCAGGTGCCTCCTACCCCTTTTTGTCTCTGTGGGCTCAGTTCCCCAGCCTGTGATGCACCATGGTGACTCAGGAAAAGGGGAGAATGTAGTGCATCATGAGAGAGGTCATAACGTCGATTTGTGTCCACACTACCCCAAATTCGACCCAGCAAGATCGATTTTAGCACTACTCCCCTTGCCGGGGAGGAGTACAGAAGTAGATTTTAACAACCCGTTAGGTCGATGAAATGGGGTTGCTTGTGTAGACGCATTCATTATAAAAATGGACCTAATACAGCTAAATTTGACCTAACCCTGTAGTGTAGACCAGGGCTAACTCAGTCTCTTATTTTGCACCGATATTTAAGTCTCTAACAGCCTAATTTGCCAGTTCTGAGTCTCTTTCTTTCTTTTGCTCCCACAATGAAAAGGTTCAGAAAAGGGCAACTAAAATGATTAGGGGTTTAGAGAGGGTCTCATCTGAGGAAAGATTAAAGAGGCTAGGTCTCTTCAGCTTGGAAAAGAGAAGACTAAGGGGGGATATGATAGAAGTATATAAAATCATGAGTGATGAGGAGAAAGTGGATAAGGAAAATTTATTTATTTATTCCAAGAAGACAAGAACTAGGGGTCACCAAATGAAAATTAATAGGCAGCAGGTTTAAAACAAATAAAAAGAAGTTCTTCTTCATGCAACGCACAGTCAACTTGTGGAACTCCTTACCTGAGGAGGTTGTGAAGGCTAGGACTATAACAGCGTTTAAAAGGGAACTGGATAAATTCATGGAGGTTAAGTCCATAAATGGCTATTAGCCAGGATAGGTAAGGAACGGTGTCCCTAGCCTCTGTTTGTCAGAGGATGGAGATGGATGGCAGGAGAGAGATCACTTGATCATTGCCTGTTAGGTTCACTCTCTCTGGGGCACCTGGCATTGGCCACTGTTGGTAGACAGGATACTGGGCTAGAGGGACCTTTGGTCTGACCCGGTACGGACATTCTTATGTTCTAATGACTGCAGGGGCAGTACTGCTACTGCGGAATGTGAAACCATTTTTAGAAGTATGGTCTTTAATGTAAGGGGTTCCCCCATTGAGGGCCTTCTGAATTTTTTTGTTTGCTTTTGTTCAGTAAATAGAGAGCACCCTTTGTTTGCCTCCTGGTGGAATTATTGCAGTAGTAGGAGGCAAAAAAGGTGCTGCATTAATCAGGGGTAACCTTGCCCTTTTTCCCAAATATTGTCGGAGAGCAACAACATGTGTGTTCTTCAGCAGTTTGGGGAATCTGGAAGTTGGCTGGATGGTAATGAGGTAAAGATTTAGAATTGACAAACCAATCCACTCTTGCACCAAAGATTGCATCAAGAACAGGAAGTGTTACATTGTTAACACCATCTTTGTTTACAGTTTCTATGCTGACACCAACATATTACCACCCCCTAGGTTCTTAAACCAAAACCTGGCTCTTTCTTTCTGTGCCTTTTCCAGCATGTTTTAGCCATTAGTTTTCCATTACTTAGCTTTTCAGACCAGGGCAGTGGTGTCTTTAAGTGTGTGTCCCCTGCCCTCCCCACTTGGATGTAGGTATTGGATGAAAGGAGCAAGAAGTTGTCTGTGCCCAGCCACGTCCTGTTCCAACCAACCACCTCCAACTGGGCTCTTTCAGCAGACAGAGTTTTCCCTTCCTAGCAGGACTAATATAACTATAAATACTTCTAGTGGATGGGAATGTTTCCCCGTCAGCTTTCAGAGGGCAGCAGCAACTCTCTGCTGCAGGAACCTTCTCTTGCAGAAGCAAGTCTTAGAAGAAAAAACTGAAAAGAAGGTGCTATTCCCTAAGTAAGGTGCTAGAAAGATTCATGCAAGAAGAACCCCGCCCCCCTCAAGCCATCCCATCCCTGCATCAGTCATCTTTAGGAGACTCATTCCTCTAACTTCAGGCTGGCTCACAGCACACAGGCCCCCTTGCTAGTGGACTAACTATGGATTTTCCCTGGTTCACCCAGGCACATGGTCTATTTGAATTGTGTTAGAAGTGCTGACAAAGTAATTTCATGGTTACTGCACAAGAACTCAAGAGAGACAGTGAAATCTTGCAAGGCCTTGTGATAATTCCCCTATAACAATGTCACCAGTGTGTGGCAGCTTCTAATGCAGCTGATAGGAGAGTCCTTTTAAGTCGGGTGTGTGCTGACATTGCAGGTTTTGTGCGTCTCATCTTACTCCCAACACAGCCAGTTTGTAGTCTACAACAATGGGTCTCAATGGAGGGTTTCGTGTACCCCTGGGGGTATACAGAGGTCTTCCAGGGAGTACATCAACTCATCTAGATATTTGCCTAGTTTTATAACAGGCTACATAAAAAGCACTAGCGAAGTCAGTACAACCTAAAATTTCATACAAACAGTGATTTGTTTATACAGCTCTATATGCTATACATGGACATATAAGTACAGTATTTATATTCCAATTGATTTATTTTATAGTTATATGGTAAAAATGAGAAAGTCAGCAATTATTCAGTAAGAGTGTGCTGTGACACTTGTATTATGTCTGATTTTGTAAGCTTTTAAGTGAGGTGAAACTTGGGGTACAAGAGACAAATCAGACTCTTGAAAGGGGTACGGTAGTCTGGAAAGGTTGACAGTCACTGCTCTAAGTAGTAAATGCACAGTTACTCAAATCAGTTCTGGGAGTGCTCATTAGGAATGGCCCATGCACTGCTGTCTCTACATGCTTGTACGCTTCCCCCCTCCTCCCCCCACCCCATCTGTTTGTGTTGTGAAAATCTTGCCAACACCACCCCGATTTATTTTGCTCTCACATCTGATTCTACTTGAGGTTTCTCTGTCCCTGACTTGCATTTGGCGAGAACACTAGAGCAGAAGTCACAGGACTTCTTAAAAACAAAAGAGAGAAAAAAAGGATGAATTAAAACTGTTGAAAATCTCCAACAATTCAATTATGTACCAGATTTTATAGCTTTGCAGGATTGCAACATTCCAATTACACTGGCCATCTCGCTGCAAACAGTAATGGGTCAGAAGAGGTCCGGAATCCCTGCCAATTTACACTCAAAACCATTTTTATTTTTTGGAAAGACCAAAATTTGGGTAGGGTTTGGCCATTCTGTTGAACTTTAGGACCTGACTGTAGTGAGTCCATGCCTGCACAGTATACTGTATGTTGTGGATGGAATGCACATGCCCACAATGGTTCTTTTCACAGCAGAGTGTCATCCCATCAACAGCTTGGTTACAGACTGCAGGGCCAATAGAGAACACAACTATTCTTCAGTGTGAGGCGAGGGACGGGGGCAGGACAGTATTATTAGGCCTTTGAGGATGTTTTACATTTTTCAGTTGCAAAATCATAAGTTGGAAAGACAGTTTCTTCATCTATCTTTCAGGCATAAAAACTGAACAGTTCATTACTAGTGTTGCCTCAAGCAACTGCTCTTTATTAAGGCAGGGAGAATTTAGTTGTCATCAGTGACCACATTTTTTAAAAGCATGAGCCTTAGCTGGGGTAAGAGACCATTTGCTAGATTTTTAAAGCAATCATTTCCTTTTAGATGAATCCCTGGTCTGGGCCCAGCATGCTCCCTCCTTAGATCTGTGCTGGTGGCACAGCCCTGTTGAATCATCACTGCTAGAACCCCTTGCAGTTTCCTGGGAGTCGAAGTCTGCTGGAAAAGTCCCACACAATGCTATTAATATCGGCTAAGGGCTGAATTTGGCTCTGAACAGGGTATAGCCTGAACGGAGCCTTGTTGCCCAATCAGTCTAATACATCTGGCTGAAAGGAGAGTTGAGAATCTCCTTGCTTTAAATATCCTACAGAAACTACATGCCAAGTCAAACTGATTGAAAACAGATACAGAAATTAGAACGGGCCAAAATTGGAGCTTCAGCTGCTTTGGAAATTTGGAAGGGTTTGGATTTGAATCCCCAGACCCAGACTCCATGGATTTCAGCTCCAGGCTAGATCCAAAACTTCAAGGTGTCTATTTTATCAGAACCCCTCAGACAACTTGTGAGAACCTGGTGGAAATGGCATGAGATTTGGCCTGAAATCTCAGAAACCCTCAGGAGACTTGAGACCTAACTCGCAGCCCAGATCCAGATCCAACCACTACTTCCAGATCCCACCTGTAATGAAAGGGTTTAATCTATTTAACTTGCAGCGTGCAGAAGACAAGGAGGGGTGGTGTTTTGCAAGTCTAACACAGGCTAGTTTTGAAAGTGCCTGTGGAAAGAGAGAAATACTGCAGAGGCCAGATTCTGATTTCACTTACATGGGTGTAAATCCATTGGCTGCATTGGATTTAGTCTAGATCCACAGCCATGTAAGCGAGAATGGATCAATGATTTGCATGTAGAACACAAAGACAAAAGTTTGAGGGCAGGGGGGAAAGAGGACAATCTTAGGCCCTTATGCTGCAACTGGCTGTTCACTGAAGGATTTTTGAATCACCCAGAGCTTAATGGGACTTGGTGGGAGCACAGGGTTCTGCCCAGGGACAGTCAGCAGCAGAACCGCAGCTTTATTTATTTTAGAAAGATCATGACACAGAGGCTGGACAGTCAAAAAAAGCACATCAAGAAATGGAAAACAATTTGGATCAAAACATGTAGCATTAAAAAAAAATGCTCTCACACCTAAGTCCTTGAGCCTTGCAGTAGAGTATGTGCAAGTTCTCTATTGTGGAAGAACAAGGAAGGAAATTGCCAACAAAAAGAGGACAGAATGTGAGCTGGAATCATGTCTTCATTATAAACAAAATAGTCATTTGCATACAAGTGGTATCAGTTTGCAGAGTGATGTGGCTTTTACAGGAGCAAGAAATAATGCCCAATTCAAATGGCAAATGTTCAAAATCCCTGGATTTCCTCAGTAAAATGCTGAAAGTAGGATTAATGGTCTTCAAGTCTAAGAAGCTTTGTTTCTTTACAACCTTCCTCTTGGATGAGGTGTGGAGGAAATCAAGTGTTTTTTCTTTTGCAAGTTATGTTATCTGAGTGTCTCATACTTCCCTCCCCGTTTACTACTGCACAAAGAAATTCCCTTTGTCATAAAAAAAAGTTGTTGCCACAGAAATTCTCTTGGGTTGGTTGAAAAGTAATCAAAGAGGATCACCCAGTGGCTGAATAGACGTGTACTCATGACTTACTGGCAGCTCCCTTGACACAGAACCAGAACTAAGACATAGTGAAACTTGGACTCCTTTTAAACAGAAGCAGAGATCAAAGTTTGTAAGTGACATTGATCAGAAAATAATTTTACAATCTTGATAACTGTCGTCTGCAATGTGGGCAGAGTGTGCTTATGAACCTTTATTTTTTCCTCTTTTAACTTGTTCATCCTGGAACTGTATTTTAAATAGAGCTTCCATTTCATGTTACACTATCACTTACTTTATATTTATCTGTACATCCCAAGACCCACTCATTCCCCTCCCACATCAGTGTGCAACTCTGGCAGCCAAGAAGTGTCAAGTGGGCAGGTAGGGTTTGGAAAAGGGAGCGAAGGGCTGGGGCTCTGTGGGAATCCCAGTCCTGCCAACCAACTGCACAGAGGTTACCCTGCTGTACTCCCCCATGGCAAAACAGCAGAATCAGTAGCTATGCTGCCATTGGTTGCAGGATCCCTGCTATGAGAGGCCCCCGGGGAGTCACCAGGGCTGAAGTGGGCTGGCTAGTGGCAGCTCCGAGGGCTGGTTGCCAGAGACTAACTTTTCATTCACTTCTTCTCAAACTGAAGTTGCCAGCATGTATAGTTGTGAAGATATTTCCAATTTGAACGGGATTTAGACTGAAGCATTGCCAGCTGCCTGAGCCTGCAGGCAGCTCCTGCAGCAGCACTAGTTACCCCAGTGGTGTTTTTAACAGCGAACCCTCCTCATGGTTATTTAACTATTAACATGGTTAGCGGTGCAGGATTGACAACCCCACGAGTTCAGAAATCATGGATCAGGTCTTACAAAATCCTGCGTTTGGCTTAAATAAACGATGGATTATTTTTCTTGGCTTTCAGGTTTGAGCCTTCAAGGTGCTCTCGGTTCACATTTTCAAGCTTTTCTTCGCAACTCTGAGGGATAGAAACTTATTTTAAAAATAAACACAGACTTTTCACATAATCATTTGACCCTAGAGCTGGAGGTTTAAGACAAAAACACCCAAGACTAGTGACGAAATCACAGGAGCCGTCCATGTCAGGGCTGATCAAAGGAGAGGGACAATTGGATTATGAAAATCTGCACAAAGTGTTGAGTAGCATCTCATTTGGGTATTGTGCGTTTGTGTTCTGGGTAGAGTTTGGGAAAGTACATCCATTCTCCCCTCCCCACTACTCTTGCCCCCTGGGAACTCACAGGGTGCAGAGCAGGAATTAGTGTGGCCTCAGGCACCATTAACTCTCCAGCTGTTCCTGCAGATCGACCTACAGTTGTAGGGATTGTAAAAAGGAGCAGCGTTTTGCTTAGCGTGGGCCTGGCACGATTATCAGACTGCTGACGGGCACCCCCTACTGTATGGAACTGAAGAGTCCCTAGGGCACCACCCACCTGCCTAAGCAGGGGCCTCTGAGATAAAATTGAGTTAAACAGGGGGTCTTGGCTCCCACTCCTTAGTCCCTTTAGTGGGGTCGCTGATTCTTTAGTCCTGGAAGTGGGAATGGATAGCAGCACCAATGGCCTAACAGCTCACCTTGGAACCGATCCTGCCCAGCCAGTTCACCCTGTCATTGTCTCCTTGTAGGCGCCCGGGGGCTGGTAAATGCCTTTCCTGATGGCAGTTCCCCTGAAGGCTTCCAGGAGTCTCCCTTGGGAGCTGTAGAGCCATCATCTGCTCTCTCCCAGAGCTGCCCTGCAACTGCAGGGAACTTCCTGCTTTTAAGCCCTTATTCCATCTCTGACAACTGACAGGGATAGAGGGGTGGGAGCAGCCTTGCCCACAGCAGCTCTTTAACCCCTTCATCACCAGTGCAGGGTTAATACACCCCATCACAGGTCCCCTCCTCACCTCTGGCCTCTCCCAGTCTTCCTACCCAGTCCCTGGCTTGTGCGGATACTTTGCAGAGAATGAACAGTGGTTGTGTGGAAAGAAGAATAGGGGAAGCATTTCACACAGACACTTCCCCCTTCCCATGGGCCCACCATGGAGCTCCGTAGATTAACACCGATGCACCTTGAGAGGAGAATCAGGCCCCTGAAGTCCCTACTAAGGCAGAATTCCTATGTATTTCAATGAGATTTTGCCCAACCAGGGCCCAGAGAAAGTCTGCATTAGGTGTATTTGAGTCTAGCTGGTCTTCCCTGTGCCCTGCTTTGTAACTCAGAGCTCCCATAGCCATTAACAAAGAGGATGCACCAAGCCAACCAATGGCTTCTGTTACACAAAAAAGAGTTCAGATTTTGACCCTACTGGACAGGGAGGAAGGGAAGGATTTAAACATTGCAAATAAAAGCCACAGGTTGACCCTAAAATACTAAAATCCCAAGGAAGTGGTTAAATGGAAAGCCTATGTTGAGGAAGACCCTGAGGTCAAGAAAAAGCTACAAAGATTCAAAAGGGATATTGAACCTAAAGAATGATTTGTCTAAACCAAAGTCTTGGCATGACAAAAATAATTGTCAATGTACACACGTGATAGAACTGATGTTAATATTATTGCTAACGACTGTAACTAACTTGTTGCTGATACCAAGAACTGTAAAATGTTTAATGTGCATGGTATTTTAGAAAAGCCCTTGAACATGTTAAGAGAGTGGTACATAATAGAAACCCTTATGATTATGCTGTTTGGTTCAACAAGAACACACTTTCTGTTAAAAAGCCTAATGTTGAGGCTTCACAGCTAATGTATAGACATATTTCTAAAACTTTCTACAGCAGAAAAACCACTACAAGCTTGACCTGCTGTGTACAAAGGGAAACTGAGGTACACCACCTCACAGCTTTCATGGCTGAATGCCAAAGTAAGAGCCATTAACGTTCTTCAGAGAGCAATGTTAAGTCAACACCTAGACCAAACCCTGGAATCACTAAAGCGTTTCTCAAAGTATGGACTAAGTTTTTGGCTGGGGCCAAAGCCCACCTCAATAATTTGGCCTTACAAAGAATTCAATATAAACACAGCTCATATCAACGTTGGAAGATATTTAAGTTGTATCCAGGAGTTCTAATTTTGCCCTTCCACACCAGTTTCACATTGAGGGGGTGACGTGTAGCTAGAAAGGGTTAAACATAATGCAAAATAAATAACCCTCAAAAGACATGCAGGAAGATAGTATTTGTGTATTTACATATGTATGAGTAGGGTTGACAATGTAATCAACAGTCCCTGTCTATGCTGTATTCGGATCATTCAGAAGTCAAAAGAACATTCTATCATTTAAATGAATTGTAAACACGGGATCTCTCTATTCATCTCTTTGAAATATATAGCAAATACCGGTAATCTGAATGGTGGAGGAACAAACAAATGGCCTTATGTTAATTCTATGGCTAAGTACCTCCTTCATAGTCATGCTAATTACCTTTTGTTCCCTGAGGAACTCCAACTTGTCAAAGAGACCTGAAATTGTATGAAAGATCCTTGGGTCCAGATTCTGTCATCTCAGATCTGCTTAGGCTTCATCAGGGGAAGTTTGAGTCACAAGACTGATGTCCCAGTTATGCTGGCACGCCCTGAATATGATATTTGGACATTGGACTATGACCTATGAACTGAATTCTAAAAGAACTCTTTGCAACTACAAAGCTCACCATCTCTGCTGTGAATCTGAACCTCAGTGAATTGAACTCGTGTCTGTATGTCTCTCTCATTTTTTAATTTTAGTTTAGTTAATAAGAATTGGCTGTAGCGTGTATTTGGATAAGATCTGAAACATTCAATAACTTGGGAGGTGAGGTGTCTGATCCTTTGGGATTGGTAGAACCTTTTCTTTTATATGATGAAATAAGATTTACAGAAATTTTCATCATATTTGACGTGGGTACCTGGATGGAGGCCTGAGGCTGGATCACTTTAAGGGAACTGTGTTTGGACTTCTGAGTAACCAGTGAGGTAAATAAGAAGCTGTTTTAGGCTGGCTGGGTAAATCTAAGTATTGGAATATCCACCAGCTTTTGGGGGATTGTCTGCCCCATTCGTTGCAGTTCACCCTAACTGAATGACCACAGCTGACTCTTCACTAGGACCCCAGTCACAAAAGGGAAATATATTGTTAAAAAAATCCTTGCAACCATTTTGTTGAGAAGCTTAGATCCCCCATGCTTTGGAGCAGAGACTTGAAATTTGGCAGAGGAGTGACCTTGGTGCTTTTTGCTGTCCAAGAAAATTCACCCAAATTTGGCCAAGTTACAAGCCTCTGGGGAAAAAAAATCAGTTTGCACATGCTCATTAGAGACTTGAGAGTTTGGCAGCTAAATTTGCTAGAGGTTCCATCCTTACTGAGCATGCTCTGTCCCCTCTTAGCTCTTGCAGGTAACTGGACTGCACATGCGCCATCCCCATAGAGCAATGGAGCTTGCTTGAGCACAGGGATGTAGGAGGACTTTCCTTGCAAATGCTGCTCCTGTTCACCAGGGAATGCTGTGATGCCAGGCACTGCAACCGTGAGCATGGAGCCTGTGCCTTTGGTGTTCTCCTTGCATCCGGATTCTAATGTAGAGACATGAACAGGGTGGGGTAGGGAAGGAGAAGAGAGGCAGGAGCACAGGAGCACTGGGACACAAGGCTAGGAGTGGGGGATAGGAACCAGAGGGTGGGAGAGAGGCAAGAGTAAGGCAAGGAGCCGGGGGTGGGGGGAGGATAGAAGCACTCCACTGCCCTTTAAAAACATTATTCCTGAGTCTCAGCATTTTCATTGCTGCCTAGCAAACAGCTGTGAAACTCACTGGTGGAGTGTCTCATCCCCCTCCTCTGGGTCTGCATGGTGGCTCTAACGGCTCCAGCTCTGCTGAGGATAAATGTGGATTTCAGTATGATGCCACATGAGGGAATTTTTTCTTCTATTTTGCTTTTTTAAAAACTTCATTTACACCCAAAAAAACTATGTTAAAAGAATGTTCTGGTTGCAAAGTGAAACACTCAGAAATCAGGAAATGTCAGAATTAAGGTTGCCTGTGTGTCCCTAATTCAGCCCCTTTGTATGTCTGCATTGTGATATGGTCTCTACTTAGATCATCACATACGATTGTTTCGCAGGACCTCTGCCTCATTCAGTGCACAGGCTAGATGGCGCTCAGTCAGTCAATGAGCATCTATTCAGTATTTTGTTCTCTCTTCATAGAGTGACACATCAAACAAGGTCTTTACTGCATACTGTTCAAGTCCTTCCCTGAAAATGGGATTGTTTTCCTCATGTGCTTTTCTATGGTGCTCATCACTAGAGTATCGGAGTGTTATACAAACATTAATGTTCAGAACACCCTAGTGAGATGAAGGGATGAGATCATCCCCATTTGACAGACAGGGAACACAGGCAGAAAGAGATTAAGGTCAAAAGCTGATGTTGAAAGCCAAATCTGAGCCCAACAGGGCCTGAGATTCCAGAGTACTTCGCATTAGATAGCTTTTTATCTGGCCAAAGCACAGATCTCATTGATTTCAGTTGCATCTCTGAGCACCCAGCAATTCTGCAAATCAGACTCCAGGGCATCCAGAAAATGAAGCACACACAATTAGTGGCAACCTATGCAAAGTTTGCTTTAAGTGACTTGACTAGTATCACACAGGAACTCTGTGGCAGAGGCAGGGATTGAATCCAATTCCCCAGAACAGCATTAAACCACCATAATCATGACACCAACCTCTCTTCCCTCAACCACTACACACCTTCCAACTCCTGCAACAAATGAGGCCAGGGACCAGTGATTAATCTGTAATGAAACAGGTGCCAGGGCTCAAGAAATTTTTTTTAGTTTTCATAACTGATGGGGCCAAGTTTAGAGGTGCTGGGGCTCAGCCCTGGCACAAATTAAGCATTGCCAGGATCCTACAAGACAACAGCCTCAATAACTGCATACCTGGATTCATTTCCTGCGTACCATTCATCCTGTACAGCACATGAGGCAGGGGTCCTGTGAAATCTTAACATGAGCATATACTGTTGTATCATATACACCAGGGGACAAATGAAGGATACAGAGGCAGCTTCAATTCTTTCATTTCCTAGCTTTAGAGTGCTTGACTTTGCAGCTGTAATGTTCTTGTAACATCATTTGTTTGCATGTAATATACATATATTAAAACACTTTGAAGTTTAACATAGGCCTCTGTAGCAAGCCTTAGCGGGAGAAGCAAGACAGAACGTACTATATGACCCAGAGAGCACTACTAGTAATAGTAAGTGTGACACTGCACCCCATATTTGTCAGAGTGATATTATTAGGATATGATTATGGCATAATTATGATGCCTTTTGTACAAGATGGGCATGTGAGATGTCATTGGAAAAGTTCTGATTTGCTGAATATGATTATCTTATTTGTATGCATGTATCATTTTTGTATTTGAAGTTATTAATATTAACTATCTATATTTCACATGTAGTCACACCTGGGTGACACTCACTAGGCAAGATGCTTCCAATCTAAACAGCTGGTTGGGAAGGGCCCATTCAGGGTAATGGGTCATAAAGGTCTATTGTTTTCCATAGGAGACGCTCCTCCTCCCCCGCAAGTGACTAAATTACACCGACCTAGCTACCACCTTTCGCGGAGGTGGTTTTATTATGCCGATGGGAGAGCTCTCATCCATTGGCATAGAGCGTCTTCACATGATGCACTACAGCGGCACAGCTGCATCAGTGTAGTTGTGCTGCTGTAGTGCTTCTAGTGTGGACTAGCCCTCAGACTCACAAACCACCACCACATAGAAACGCGTGATACCTTCACGGTGTTAAGGTGAAGGATTAATTTTGCACATTTTAGGCTTAAACATCTGGTAACCATACAGTCTATTTTCCTTTTTAATTAGTACTGCCTGGTGGCTACACTGTCTGGCATGTCATATTTTAGGACATAAACTGACTCTACACCGTGGTACTAGAAGAATGAACAAAAGAAGATACACAAAGACAGTATAATTAAGTGAGATTTTGGCAGCTTTCATTTACCCAGGAAGTGTTGTAATCCTAGGCTAAAAGTGCCAGGCAGCCTTTGATGTAAAATTTGACAGTTGACAGGCAAAAAACCTCTCTGCACTATGAGAGGCACAGATGAATGGAAATATTCCAGAGCGTTTGATCAGCTGCCTGTCACAATTTGACTAGTGGAAGGCTGAGGGAGCTGAAACAAGTGTGTGAAACTTGGTGCCTTTCCAGACATTAATTCTAAGAATCACTTGTCCATTCCGAGTTTAATTTGCAGTACAGATGTGCTGAGCTACCCGCCTATACAATAAATCAGGTAGTGAAGAACAGAGGATGACTGCCAACCCTTATAGATGGTAGCTTGGTTCATTTATTACTCATGGATGTGTATCCATTGCAAAAACAGAAGGTGGTCGCCCCTCCCCCCCCGTGTAGGATTAAAGTGTTTTATGATGGGAGTCTCCATGCCAGAGGATTGATGCCTTGCTTTAAAAAGCTAAAAGGTGCTGTAGCTTTATTCTCAATATAAACCAGCCTGATGCAGGTTGACCTCTTGTATCTTTTTAGAGAAAAATGAGTAAGGTGCTCACGCTAAAGGATTCTCAGAAGTTAATTTACCTTGGGAACATAACAGAAAATTAAAGCCTGTTGAAAAGCTGCCTGTCCCAACACTAAGTGTTTGTACACTCTCCCTGTAAATACAAGAATGCTGTACAGAGTACACCTTACACCATCTGTTGTGCAGAAAGCAGCACTCTCCTCACTAGCAGCTGACAGTCAAAGAAAGAACGAACCACAGTCCACTATATTATTTGCAACAGTGAATCAGCTTTTACTGGTCCCACATTTTTCTTGCCAATAAAACACAGACACCTGCACTCACACACTTTAGAGCAGTGATACCCAGACCTTAGTGGTTCAGGAGCCAAATTAGCAATCAACATTACCCAAAAGTCATTTACTATAGTACTATCTGTTCATATTTAAACAGTATGACGGGAAATATTTATATATATTGTTCTCACAGCAAAATGACTGACCAAGAATCATTTTATCAGCAATTGGTTTCTAACATAGTAAAAGCATCCTGATTGGGTAATAATGAAGTCACACCATGTTTTAATATCATGTGCTGCAAAGAGCTGCAGGAGACACAGTAAAGAGCCATTTTTGGCACACAAGCCTCAGTCTGAGTATCACTGCTTTAGAGGTAATCAACACTGAACACTGCCAAAAGAATCATAGGTGCCATCTTTTTCCTTTGCCAGGAGGTGCTCAATCACCACTCAGCCCCAGGCCCCCCCAGCCCTGCTTCTTCCTACCCCTTCTCTGATCCCACCCCCCTTGCCCCAAGCTCCCAGCCCCACCCTACCTTTTCCTGCCCCGCTCCACCTTGCCTCTTCCCACCCCCTCCCCTGAGCTCACCCTGTCCCCACTTCTCCCTCTCCCTCCCAGCACCTCCTGCATGATGCAGAACAGCTGATCACGACAGCTGGGAGGGAGGAGAAAAGAATTGATGAGTGGGGCCACCAGTGGATGGAAGGCTGGGAGTGGGTGGGGGGAGCTGGCTGCTAGTGGGTGCTAAGTACCCACTAATTTTTTTCTGTGGGTGCTCCAGCCCTGGAGCACCCATGGAGTCTGCACCTATGAAAAGAATTGTACTGTAAAGTTATACAGGCTATTTCCTGGGGTTCACAAAATGTTGGGGGCATTAAAGTGACTAGTGAGAGAGCAATTGTGGCTAGGAAAGGGTAGTCTTATCAGTTTCCCCAAGGGCTGTTAAAAGTCTAGTGCTGGTGCTATGTGTAATTAGAGTTAATTACTGGAGATTCCATCCGGAGATGGTTTACTGCTGGTCTGCACAGTGTGTTCTAGGGCAAACAACCAGTGTTTCAAGAGAGGATCTTTCATCTGCTATGAGAGCGGGAGGCTGGATCCCACTGAGAAAGCTATGCTGCTGGAACAAATTAACTGCAATACAATATATTTAGACTAAAGTACTGGTGAGCAGGCTGGAAGATATTATGGGCACATTGATTTGGAAGGTCCAAGTTGTATTCATTGTTGAGGCAAACAAGGGGACAGTGTGTGTATGATTTGTAACATGATGCAGCAATTTGGAAACTCCAGCTGTAGGGACCTCACTGGATGCCCAGAAAGCATTCAATGTGATTAAATGGAGCTACCTGAGTGATATTCAGGTTTGTTTTTCCACAAGACCTTTGTTGGTAGTAGGTTCCTCACTGACGTCCCTCTGCAAAACTAGACACAAAACTCAGCAGGGTGCAATTTCTCATCCATTTTCATTGGGAGGAGGAACATGACTGGAACTAATTGGCTCTGATTGGCTACCTAGTAAGTACAGTCTTTAATACTTAGCTCAGTCAAGGGAGCTACACTGGCAACTTGCCAGGAGCCTAAGGGCCACATCCATTTTTGCATAAATGCAAGTAAATTGCAGCTATCTTCATCTTGAATGAAGACATGCAGCCTGTGGAGACCACAGGTGCCAGCATGCAGTGCATTATCCTAGGACTTGGATCAAGGTGAAGCATTGCACACTAGGTCCCGTAGCCCCAGCTTTTAGAACCGCCTGGCTGAATTTGCCTTGAAGACATTTTGCTGGAGGCCACTCTAGGGGCATGATCCAAAGCCCATAGAAGTCAATGTTAGGACTCCCACTGACTTCAGTGGGCATTGGGTCAAGCCTTCGCAGCACAAATTCATGATGACTATTTAGATAGGCCAAAACATTCAAAAGCAGTTACCACTTTTACATAACACAAATTTGGGCTCTAGTGCCCAGAAGTATGCTGAGTGCTGTCCGGCACTGCCCCTATAAGCTTACAGTCTAAAAAGGCAAATACCAGAGATATGACACCGCCTATTAATTTTCAGCTTGTGCTGATAACATTTCTGATGCCAGGTGATCCATAATCCTCAGGTCAAGTGGTCTTTAACAGTACTGAGAGTTTTCTCTGCTTCTAGCTTTAAAGGGAATAGAGAAATAATAAGGCTATGCTTCTTAACCCTAACTTTTCAGGGTAATCTGATATAAGAAAATATTTATCAAAGGTCTGGGATCCTGAATTTTTGCTAATGCTCCCCTCAGACTAAGGCTGTGTGCGTCATGTCAGGGTGTGATGAGCCATCTTACCTTGGCTGTGTTGTTTGAAGCAAAAGGACAAATACTGTTTTATATTCATGTTCTATTCATGTCTTGGGACAAAGTTCAGAGTGGAACTGATACATTATGCTCTATTTGTTGATCTAAGCAAGGCAGACTGGATTTAGACAGATGATATTTAGCTGAGGTGAATGGGTGGTGCATATCATAGGCTGGGGGAGGTTGTGCCTCCCCAAAAAGCCCTGTGTGGCTCCGGCCACACTCCACCCAGGGGCCCTCTTCTTGCTTGCCTTTCCCCCTTGGCCCCAGCCCACGCAGGCTGGCTGCTCCTCTTCAGGGAAGCGTGCTGGGGTGGACTAGGGTGCTGCAGCCGAAACCTGGGGTGGCTCAGGCCGCCCAGCGCTGGGGCTGTGCTGCCTGGTGAGCCTGGGGTGCTACCTGCCTGGCATGCTGGGTATGGGGCTGACAGCCATGGGGAGGGGCTGTGGCAGGAGAAGAGGGCAGAAGGGGTAGGGTCATCTGGGGCTAGCCTCCAAGAGCCAGCAGGTCACCTGCCGCACATGCTGAGGTGGACTGAGTGGTAGCTAATATTAATACCCTTTGATGTGGAGTAGGGACATTAATACTGAGATAATACAACTTCATATGAAGACGAATACGGTTTTCATATTAACAGCACATGGAAATTTGTTACCCAGGTACTGGTCAGTTAAAGTTTAAAAAACGTGGCACTCTTTTGTTGCTAGTTTTTTCCTTGGGAATCATGCAGAGCATAGGAGACAATTATCCTAGCTATGTAGAAACATGGATGTTATTAGTAAAATAAATCACTCCACACGCACGCGCACGCACGATAACTGGCAAAATGTAACTTATGCTCCACTTTAAGGCCCCTTCACACCACTGGGGCCTTAACTGAGAATTCAAGACACAAATGTTATGTCTACACTGCAATTAGACAGCAGCAGCTGGCCTGTGCCAGCTGACTTGGGCTTGTGGCGCTGGGTGATGAGGCTGTTTTATTGCAGCATAGATGTTGGGGCTCAGGCTGCAGCTTGAGCTCTGGAGCACTTGCAGCTCACAGGGTCCTAGAGTCTGGGCTCCAGCCCAAGCTTGAATGCCTGCCTTCTACATTGCAATTAAACAGCCCCTTGGGCTCTCGAGGTTTGGGTTGAGTCAGCTGGCACGGCAGTGTAGACAGACATTTTCTACAGATTCTTAGGGCCTTGTCATGAGTAAGAAAGTCTCCTTTCTGATATGTTGGAACAATGTGATTTAGCCTCTTAGATCCTCAGTTTGTTAAAGAAGGTCACAGTAGGAATAGCTGAATTGTGCCTATTGGTCTCTGTTCTAGAGACCCAATTTGATTCATCTCTTTTTGGTTGCCAGGCAATAGATCACAATTCGCATGAAGAGTGTCCCAGTGGTTAGAATTGTCCAAGCACGAGAGAGGCCCAGAAAATAATGTTGCAATATTCAGTCTCGCTAAGGGATACTAAGACATGAACTGTTCTTGTGTTTTCCCAAGTGGCTGCTCAAATATCTGTAACCATTGTAATAGTGATCTACAGTGTGCTTGGACTGTACTCGCCATTGTATTACATTGCCTCTCTCCGTTGTGTGAAATGTACCCTTCAATCAAATATATTTAATGTAACTAAGTCAGGCTTTCAGCCGGTGTAGAGTTTGAAAGGAGCCCTGTGATCAGCTAACCACTACTTTATAATGAATGGAAATTTTAGTTTAATGTGGAATTGGAAACTGGTGGGATCTCTCACCAGCGTGGGAAGCAACCAGGGCCATGCCCAAATCCATTTCAGGCCCTTGCCTCAGGGCACAATTTACTGTTCAAACACACACCACTCTGAGTTACAAAGAAAGCAATTCCCCAGAGGAGCTCTCGTGGCACCCTTCCCTAAATCCCTTGCTAGGCCATTTGAAAGCCCTTAACACTTTCATGGCAGTTATTCCCTGTCACAGGGATTTTCAAATCCAGGAAACGTAGGATGGTTTTGAGGCACTCCTCCCTTGACATATGTACAAACCAAGTCTGCCTAGATACTTTCTAATTTTGTGCTCATGGAGAATGATTGAAGTTACTGATGTTGTGACTGACTTAATCATTCAGCCCCCTGAAAACAAACAATTGGGGATAAATATTCTTCTCCAGTTCCAAAGGTGTCATCTAGATTTCATTACTCCGGGAAGCCATCCAGCTCCTGCTCTGAAACACATGCTATATATTACACCAAGTATTATCTATAAGCTTATTTGCAGATTGCTTCTGGAGCTTGATGTCCAAAGGCTTCAATCAGGAACAGGGCCCCATGGTGCAAGACCATTCTGACCCATTACACTCTAAACAATGGAGTAGGTAAAAAATTGTCTATGTAAAATGGCTTTTTTGTCAAAATGAAAATTTGTGGAAAATTGACATTTTCTATGATTTGGGGAGGGTGTGTGTAAAAACTAAACCAATTTGAGGGGGTTTTTTGGGGGGGGGGGGGAGTGTTGCAAAACAATGTCAACAATAATGAAAACTCTTGTAGTTACCAATTCTTGACCAGCTCTAACAAACAATCCAAGATGGGTGAAGTAGGAAACTCTCCTTAAAACATTCACAGCACTTATATTTACATATAAAAACCCTGAGTAGCTACACCCAACTGCTCCTCAGCCTCGCCTTATTTAGTTGGCGAATGTTATTAATGTCCCATATCTTCAGTGTACAGTAACAGCTGAATGCTGCCCCACTCCATTTGCTATACGTGCTAGTGCATGGTTTCAGGTGGAATGTAGCTATGAGGCCCACACAACTAGACACCTCAAGGCCAGACCAGCTCAAAAAAGGAAGTTTATTGCATTAATCTTTTCTCTTGTTTTTCCATCAAGAAATTACCCGCACCAAGCAGTTAGCTCAACTGAGCCAATGGCAGAAAGAGACCGAGGCACAAACACCTTCTCCACAAAACGTAAACACTCACAATATTCATGATTTGAATGATGATTGCACCTAGAGAGCCCAAACGAGATCAGCACACCATTGCACTAGGCACTATAGAATTAGAGAGTAAGGTAGTAAGAAACTGTACCTCCTCTGAAAGGCTTGTAATCTAAATTGACAAGCCAGAGACCAGGAGAAAACTCATTCTCATTTTACAGATGGGAAACTGAGGCACCAAAAAGGTGATGTGACCTGCCCACGGTTACACAGGAAGTCTGACAGAACTGGGGACTGAATGCACATAGCTCAGGATCAGTCCAATGTCTTAATCACAGCAGTATCTAGGCTTGAGAAAGGGTCTGGAGGTTTTAGAAGATCTGTATTTGTGGTTTCTCTCCCAGAGTCCATAGCCACAGAATTGGAATGGCTACTGGTATTTCCCCCCACAAAAAAAAAACAGGAGAGTTTTGTCTGAGGCAAGATCAAATTGGACTTCTCCAGGACTACTTCAGAGTGGTGATCTGAAAGAACTGACCCATCAGCAGTGAGGACAGAGTTACATTTCCAGCCCCCTCCTCAAATCAGAATTTTCCTTTCCAAACATATACATGAGAGCAACCTCAACTCCCCCCCATCCCCCAAAGTGGGTTGTCTTGTGCCTACCTTTCATGTGAAAAAGCAAGTGTTCTGATCATTTATTTCGAACAGTGTTCAAGGAGAGAGGGGCCTCTTGTGCTCGGTGTTGCACAAAAACGGAGTGAAAGACGATCCACAGAGCTTACAATCCAGTGAAACCATTTAATTCTCTACGCATACTTTGAAACTGCAAAACCAGGATGGGCCCATTAGAAAACAGCAAAAAAGAGAAAAATGTGACTTGTTTCCCACTGGGGATATGGATATATTTTTGCAGAAGACTGAACAAATAAATTAGTGGTTTCTTTTCTGATAATGTGAATACTCCCAGGAACACTGCAGAACCCAGTGAAGTCATCTGGATGGAGGTGTAATGCAGAGCAGATGTGCAAGTGCATGAAGAGAAAGCTAGAGAGCCCAAGCCTTTCCTGAAACTCTCCCCATACTTTTATGACAATGATCGGCTTGAATATTATTGTTGGCATGGCTAATACAGCAGCCATCCCAGCTCAGCTTTATACTGGAGAATCAAGCTACAGGCCCAATTCATTAAAAGAAGATTTATTGGTGTTAGAGGGTTTTGCTATAGATCTTGTTTTCATGAGCTGGGCTCCATCCGGTATTATGTATGTGATTTACACAGGGGGGAAGAAAAGAAAAAAAAAATCAAGGCAGAGGCTGAAGTATGAGAAGCAATTCTGAACAGGTTCTTGTGGTGTGAAGAGATTAGCATGGAAATTAGATATAGCACGGAGGGAGGGAGGGGTGAGGAATACCAGTGGACAGGTGGAAGTTGTGTCTTGATATGCATGGCAGTGCTGGGTTGATGCAGATCTCTGCTATTGTGCTGCTGCACTTTCACTGCAAGAAAAGGTGGCCATGGCAGAGAGTAGATCTGGCTGTACTCCCACAACTCCCATTTCCTCCTAAATTCAACCTGTCCTCATCTTTGGGGACTGCCAGGCAAGTGATCTATTGTTGCAAAGCAAGTAACAACCTATGTGCATTAGAGCTTGTTCTCATGTTTGAGATAAGAACATAAGAATGGTAATACTGGTCAGACCAATGATCTGTCTAGCCCAGTATCCTGTCTTCCAACAGGATGTTCCAAAGGGAATGAACAGAATAGGGCAATTATTGAGTTATCCATCTCCTTCCAGTTTCTGGGACTGCACAACTATCAAGAGCGTAGGGACACCCAGACCAAGGGTTTGCATACCTGACCATCTTGGCTAATAGCCATTGATGGCCCTATCCTCCATGAACTTATCTAATTTCTTTTTGAGCCCAATTATAGTTTTAGCCTTCACAACATCCCCTGGCAAGGAGTTCCACAGGTTGACTGTATGTTGTCTGAAGAATTACTTCCTTCTGTTTTAAATCTGCTGCCTATTAAATCCATTGGGCGATGCCTGGTTCTTGTGTTTTGTAAAGGGGTAAATAACACTTCCTTATTCACTGTCTCCACACCATTCATGATTTTATAGACCGCTATCATATCCCCCTAGTTGTCTCCTTTCCAAACAGAACCGTCCCAATCTTTTAAATCTTTTCTCATAGGGAAACTCTTCCATACCCTTCATCATTTTTTGTTCTCCTTCTCTGTACTTTTCTCATTTCTAATATATCTTTTCTGAGATGGGGTGAGCAGAACTGCAAGCAGTATTCAAGGTGTGGGTGTACCACAGATTTATATAGGGGGTGTAGAAGGAAGAGAGCCTGAGATATAATCCTGTGTATCAGAGGCCTGGTCTGAGGCAGGACCTGCTCACAGAATCTGGCAAGAACAGGGCTGATAATGCAGATGCACACATTCCTAAGAAGTGCTAAGTACAGAGTGCTCACGCAAACACATCCCGATATCAAGGATGGTACAAAAACATTCCCCAAGGATAACAACCACACTGACCCCTCCCAAAAGATAAGGTCAGGATGACAGTACATAGAGACATTTTGATCAAACCAACTGTACAAGGTGATGGGTAATAACTAGCCACATCAAGGGGCAGTAACTAATTATGTCAGAGGCAGAACTAACTTGCTTGTATCAGGGTATAAAGATGCTTTTCAGAGGGAGTATCTTTATCCAGCCAAGGGGGGAATGGAAAGTCCCACCATTCACTGAGCTGCGTCCGTTGTCATGGCCATGTGTGTATCCTTGTAGAGTCTGCCAGGTGCTATAACTGTGCTTCATTGACAATATACCTGACTGGGCACCATCCGCTACTAAACCACGTCTTGTGGTCATTGGGCAGTTCGACTGAGGTCTGCTGTGCCAATTATCTGCACAGAGCTGGGACAGTACACACACACACTTGACAACAGGGGGATTAGGATATATACTGTCTTATCTATCCCTTTCATGAAAGTTCCTAACATTGTTAGCTATTTTGACTGCCAGTGCACATGGAGCAGCTGTTGTCACAGAACTACCCATAAAAAGAAGAGATCTTGGAGTCGTTAAGTGGCAGAGGTGAAAGTAAGCCAGTATGGACCGGCTTCTCTGGTGGTGATTTAAAGGGCCAGAGGCTCCAGCTGCTGCGGGGAGCCCTGGGCCCTTTAAATCACTGCTGGAGCTCTGGCAGCTAGGCTTGGGTGGTGATTTAAAGGACCTGGAGCTCACACTGCTGCAGAGAGGCCCGGGCCCTTTAAAGCACCGCCTGAGCCCTGCTGCCAGAGCTCCGGCAGCACTTTAAAAGGGCCTGGGGCTCCCCACAGTGGCCGGAGCCTCTGGCCCTTTAAATCACCGCCGGAGCCCAGCTTGGGTGGGGATTTAAAGGGCCCAGTGCTCCTGCCACTGCGGGGAGCCCCGGGCCCTTTAAATCCCTGCCATCACTGCATACCAGTAAAGTCCCTTAAATTACTTTCACCCCTGTTAAGAGCCTTTGTTGAGGGACCTTGTGAAAGGCTCTCTGAAAGTTCAAGTACACTATATCCACTGAATCACCCTTGTCCACATGTTTGGCCGCCCCCTGAGAGAACTCTAGTAGATTGTTGTGGGATGATTTCCCTTGACAAAAGCAGTGTTGACTCTTTGCCAACAAATGGTGTTCATCTTGGTGTCTGGTTGAAACTCTAGTGAAGCACAGATTTAACAATTTGCCTGTACTGAAGTTAAGCTTACTGTCCTGTAATTGCCAGGATTGTCTCTGGAGTCTTAAAAATTGGCATCACATTAGCTATCCTCCAGTCATCTGGTACAGAAGCTAATTTAAGTGGTAGGTTATATAGCACAGTTTGTAGTTCTGGAATTTCATATTTGAGTTCTTTCAGAACTCTTGTTGGGAACCCTCTGGTCCTAGTGACTTATTACTGTCTAATTTATCAGTTTGTTCCAAAACCTCCTCTACTGACACCTCAAATCTGGGAAAGTTCCTCAGATTTGTTATCTAAAAAAGAATGGCTCAGGTGTGGGAATCACCTTAACATCCTCTGCAGTGAAGGCTGATGCAAAGAATTCATTCAGCTTCTCTGCAATGGCCTGGGTCTTCCTTGAGTTAACACCTCAATTGTCCAATGGCCTCACTGATTGTTTTGCAGGCTTCCCGCTTCTGATATACTTAAGATTTTTCTTGCTGTTAGTTTGAGTCTTTTGTTAGTTGCTCTTCAAATTCGTTTTTGGCCTGCTTAATTATACTTTGACATTTGACTTGCCAGAGTTTGTACTCCTCTCTATTTTCTTTAGTAGGATTTGACTTCCAATTTTTAAAGGATGCCTTTTTGCCGCTAATGCCTCTTTCTTCGTTGTTTAGCCACGGTGGCATAACTTCCCAGAGATGGTTACAGGCATAGCCTAGTAGGTGGAACAGTTTGTGTCCTTGAGACCGCCCAGTGCACAGGCACTGAATTTCCAAAGTGCCAGGGGATGCTCAACCCCCAGCTCTGTCCCAGGCCCCACCCCACCTCTTCCTGACCAGTTCTGCATTCCTCCACCATGCGCTGCATCCTCACCCCTCCTCCTCCCTCCCAGCCTCTTGCAGACTGCAAAACAGCTGTTAGTGGCAGGCAGGAGAAGTGCAGGGAGGGAGTGGGAGGTGCTGATCCATGGGGCCTGCCGGGGGGCATGAGGCACTGGGGGGGAGAGTTGATGGGGGGCTGCCAGTGGGTGCTCAGCACCCACCATTTTTCCCCCCATGGGTGTTCCAGCTCCAGAGCACCCATGGAGTTGGTGCCTGTGGTCCAGGGTCTTCATAGAGGAAACATGTAAAATATTTGTTCTTTTATGACACCAGAATTTAATTCTATGAAAGTAGAATGAATTATATTGTAAAAATAAAATTGATTAAAGAAATGCTGTATGTACCTTTAAGCAGAAATAAGGAATGTTGAAATACAGGTGTCAGGAAAAGAAACATTAAGGCATAAACAGTGAGTCCACTTAAGCGAATGGTGGAACATTAACAAGAGAGCAGTAATAGTTAGTAAGGAAATAAGATATGCATGTCTAGCCTGGGTAAACTTATCAGATTCTGCTTCCTTTGTTATCTTGTTAAGTTTACACCCTTTTATCTGTATAAATAAGATAATGTGAGTACCATGCAAGACACAAACTATCTGGGTGTATTAGCAAAGCGCTGTGCTAATAATACAGAGTGGTCTGACAAATTGTGAGTCCTGAGTCTGTCTTTGACAATTCCTAGGATGAAATAGCCTAAATATCTTAAATTGTAGCTTCCAAAAATTCTGTTGGGGTGTGTGTGTGTAGTTTTTCCTTCAAGGGTATCAGAGCAGAATGCACCAAACTAATACCAACTTTGCCCAAACTAAAATGAACAGCAATATACATCCCAGTATTATATCCTTATTGACTGGTCATGCTATAACCATGTGTCGATACACACCACCGCATCTGTACTAAAAGTGTTTTTGCCATGTGTAATAATGCAAAGTAGTTAAAGTTACATCTTATTTGTTTCTCTCTTAGGGCTGCATAGTTTTACATGCTGTAGTGACATAAGTGCGACAAGCCTTTATTCTACAACAGTATTCAGAAAGCATGGGATACATACTCTAAGGAGACCATCTAACCGATGCAGTCATGCACAGATCTAGGTGAACACTACTAAATGTTTTCTGCAAACATCCATATGTTGAAAGCCAGTTCATTTTGACTGCATCCATGCCTCTTTGTGGTTCACTTTCCATGCACAGCTATGTGAACATATTAGCTGCCAGAATGGTTGCAGAAATTTTTAATGAAAAGAAAGTGTGATGTGAAGCATTTCCTGTTTTTATTTTAACCGGTTTATGCTTCTCTGGTGTTCAGGAACTGCTTTCCAGAGGGCCTGCAGGTGTTCAGGGACATACTGGAATTGTTTAGCCTTGCCAAACAGAAAACAACTGAGGGAGTTTTGAATTTGTAAGGCCTGGTCTACACTTGAAACTTTTACAAGGACAACTATGTTGGTTAGGGATGAGATTTTTTTGCCAACAGCTATACCTGTAAAAACCCTAGTGTAGACAGTTTTACTGGTATACAATGGCTATATAGTTTATTTCATTCCACAAATGAGAATAAGCTATACCACTATAAAACTGTACAGTACATAACTGCAGACAAGTGCAAAAGTGAACATTCATGCTGTAAACCAGAATCTGAGAATTACACTCATCCAGTCAGAGAACAGGGAACAGAAACACTCCTTGTGACTCGTGTGCAATCAAAACTGACCACCACAAAGTCCAAATACTGAAAATTGGCAACAAATGGCTCACAAGTAGTCTATAGATCAAGAAGTTATTCAATGAGTAGTTTTATCAAATTCTGGAAAGTCAGTCTGCTTGTAGACAATTCATGGAGAGGTAAAAGTCAAATAAATTACTACAAATTATTTGCTCAGCTCTACTGTAATATTTAACTGCCATGCTAACTCAAGCCAGATCTATCTAGCCACACTAGACAGGAAGAGTGCTAGCCACAGCAGACCCACAAGACAGCAGCTTTTAGTAGAATGATAACTGACAACTAAATATTTACTCTAGTAGTTTCTTGTATTGTTTGAGAGGGAGATTAAGAGGATTGCCTCATAATTAGGATTCACCATTGACACGTTATTATATACAAAAAGTTACCTTAAAAGATTAAAGTTGCAAAGTCAAATGCTTAAAAATTAGGAAATACCAGAACTAAGGTTGCCTGGGCAACCCCTTACAGCCCTTGTGCAGTATGTATGCATTATGACAGAGTCTTTAATTACATGGTCACATACTACTTTGCACAGAACCTCTGCCTCACCTAGTGCACAGGAATGAAAATATCAGATTGTGATGAGGTGTCCACCCCACACAGGACTGGAAGGGGTTAAGATGGCCTGGGGAGTGACTGACTCCACAAGCTGCACCTGGAGGAGAAGCTAGGGAGCAGGGAATTGATTGGAAGCAGGATCAGCTGGAGGGCCCTATGAGCCAGAAATCTGGCAAAAGAAGGAGCTGGAGGAGGGAAGGCATCCCTGGAAGAAGGGGAGGTGTGTCTGGGGCTAGAGGCAAGTAGTCTACAGTTACTCCCTGGGAGGAGGGAGTGTAGCTTGGCAAGCCCAGAGAAGTGGGAGAGCCAGAGGTGGGCAAGTATCAGGGGAAAAGCAGCCATGTATGAAGTAGGTCAAACCTTGGGTGCCGATGAGAGGAGCCCTGAGCTGGGACCCAGAGTAGAGGGTGGGCCCAGGTGAGCAGGAAGACAGCCTGAGCCCATTTGATACCCAGGAAGGAGGGAACACATATGGTGACTCAGTTATGAAGAGGAGGCTGCGGTTTCTAGAGTGAGAGGGGCCACAAAGTGAGACAGAATGGGAGGGACATCACCAACGGATGGTGCAACACCGGGACAAAACTAGTACTCAGGACAACCAGGAGGAGGCGCCACCAGCATCACACAAATGATCAACTATTCAGTATTTTGTTTTCCCATTGTTCAGTGTGTGGCCCCACCCCTTATTCACTGCACACTATTCAACTGATGCTCTGAAGAGACAATTATTAATTTCCTCACAGGCTTTTCTATGGTGCTCATGACTGCAGTATCTGAGTGCTTCGCAAACATTAATGATGTCTTCATAACACCCTGTGAGATATGGGAATAATAGCACTGGCCCTTTTACAGGCAGGGAACCAAGGCACACAGAAGCTAAGGGACTTGCCCAAGGTCACACAGCAAGTTTGTGTAGTGAAGGGAATCTCAAATCCTAGACTAGTGTCTAAACCACTGTGTCATCCTGCCTTTCAGTCCCATTCCCCCCTTCCCCTTCTTCTGCCCCAACTCCTTGTCCAGCCACTCAGAGTTCCCTCCTCCTGTCTCCAACCCATCTCTTCCTCTCCCCGCCACTGGTTCCCAGTAATGTCTCCCTTCCCAGGCTCTTCCTCCAATCTTGGTCTCTCCCTGTGATGGGGTTTGATCTACTCACCACTGGATGGTGCTACTTGATGATGGTCCTGGGGATTAGTGCGGTCAAGGCCAATGCATCTTCTAGCCATTACACCCCATCTGTTTCTCCTCTGCAGTCCCTCTTGGGCTCTCAGGAGCCACAGCTGACTTCTTTGTGATTCCAGCTAGGTCACGATCACGGTTCCCCTTCCAAGGGGGAGTATCAAGGTTCCTGCTCTCCAGCAGTCTCAGGACGTCTTCTGCTTCACTGCCTCACAGTGTCACTCTCTCAGTGGAGGTAACCCAGGTCTACTTTCTACTCTGGGTTCCAGCTCAGGGACTTTCTACACAGCAGCACAGGTCCATTCCCTGCACCTTGCTGCCTTTCCTTGAGCCACTACCATACCTCCTGACCTTCCCCACTCCTCTGGGTTTGCCAGTCTCTTCATTCCCTCCTCCCAGGGAGTAACTTTAGGCAACTCAGCTCTGCAGTCTCCAGGCATTCCTCCCTCTTTCCAGGGAATGACAGTAGCCCCTTCTGTTGCCAGCCTCCTGACTTATATAGATCCTACCTGTCACCCACAGGTGAGGGTCTCTCTAATTAGCTGCCTCCAGCCTGTTTGCAGCCTAATTAGCTTATTAGACCACTTGGCCCAATTCAGCTCTTGCAGGACCAGTGTGCAAAGTGTGATTTTTTTCAAAGGTCAGATATGGGTGGATTTTCATGAGGGTTGCAAAAGGACATACCTGACAAGACATGCCTTTCACCCCATTCCTAATTTTAAGTGCCTACTCCACAGCATGAGGATGCTAGAGCATTTATTACAAAGTCTCAAGAATTTTTTTATTATAGGCAAAACATATTTTCCCTGAGCCTTGTCCTGAGAAACAAATTACATTTTCCAGAAGAATTTAGCCTGGGGCAGACACTAGCATATCAGCCCAAACAGTTAAAGTGTGGCAAAGTTATAAGAACTGAATACAGGGTCTTATAATGGGAAGTGTCAGGCAACCTTAACAATAGGCAGTGCTATAGCTCTGCCTATAATAATGCTTCAAAATGATCTATATAATGTAACATTTTTAAAGGAGTTACTGCACATGGGATTCAAAATTAACGATTTAACTGAGGAAGCCATATAAGAATCTATTCTGTTTTCAGTAGCCACAGGGGATCCCTTCAGTTTTCCTATAGACTTCCACCAAGATTAGATTGACTTCAAGAACAGCTCTGAGCTAACTGAACAGCCATAAAGTGACAGTCTACCGGTGTTTCATATGGGTTTCTGCTGAAGTTGGATCACTAGATTTACATTTTGTACTAATTGTATAATGTATCAACTAAAAATAATCCACTGATTCAAACAAGGTGACAACAAAAATCCCCACAAATCAGGTTTTTTGCTATACAAATAACTAATTTAAAAACACTGGTCCAGGTTTAGAAACAGAGCAGTGGGTGTTTGGTAAAGGTGAACCACTGGTTTGACAAGGATATTTTCTAGGTCACAATATGCTTCTCTTTGCCTGTTTTTCTCTTTATAAGGGCTAAATTTCCAAAGCTGGGTGCTTAAAACCAGAATCCATTGTTAAATCCCACGCGTACTGATTTAGGTGCCTGACGTTAGTTCTGCTTGAAACTTTAGCCACCAAAATGAGGTCTCTGGTTTTCTGACTTATCCTCATTTCAGCTCCTTTGGATCTATTTTGTTGTATCTATTTTTCACTGATGTCTGTTTTCCCTAAACCTAAAGCCTCTCTCTCATTGCAGAGAGATGGGCTCTCTGAAGTGACCTGGCACAGAGCTTTAAAATAATAGCAACTGATCCATTGAAAGAAAGACCCGGCTAGAACTAAGGGCACAAGTTCTTCTGATCTTAGGGAGAGGGACCTGGTCATAATAGAAATTCATTTCATGCAAATAAAAGCCACGCAGAAAACTTTCCACTTAATTCAGTTTTGAAAAAAGGCAATTAGAGGCATCTTGAGGAGCATGGTGAAGAATCTGATCCAAATCCCATTGGAGCCAATGGGATTCAAAGCCCTTCTCTCTTGTTTTTCAATGCCATATCTCACCAAGTCATGACTGGCTTTTGTATTGACATTGGGTCTGATGCTGCCCTATGTGGGTGTAACATGCACAGGGAATGGAGGCAGAAACTGCACTCAGTTTCCTTACAAATCTTCCGTTAAGCAGTGTGTGATTGGTCTTCTGTGGAAGAGGCCTGGGGTTACAATCCCTAAACCTGCAGCCCTCCAGGATCTGTTGGATGGAAAGGACATGTGCACAGAGACCCTTGGCCACTCCCTACCTCTCAGCAGCCTCGCTACAGTAGCAGGGGCTCACCCTACTTACAGGAACCCTGGGAAGCCCCAATTTGGGGTCGTGAGAAGGGGAGGGGAGTTCCAGAGTACCGAGGTGGGCAGGGATGGTAAGCAATGGACGTTTGATTCTGCGGTAACTACTTTTCCCAAACCAGTGGGGAACAGCTGTGGGAGAAATTGGGTGAAGTAAAGCCCCACTTCCTCCATGTCTATGGAACAGCTAGCAAAGGGTTTCTGTGCCATCAGGGTCTGTGTCTGTGGGGACAGGGGAATGCTGTGCATTTGGCACTACTCAGTTGCCATCCCTCCAGACTCAATCCACGGCTTCAAGTTGCTCACTAGAAGCCTGCTCTGGAATCCATTGACGTCAGTGGGAGTCTTTCCATTGACTCCAGCAGGCGCTGGCTCTCATCTGTTTGTGTATTAAACCAGTGGCTCTCAACCTTTCCAGGCTACTGTACCCCTTTCAGGAGTCTGGTTTGTCTTGCGTACCCCAAGTTTCACCTCACATAAAAACTACTTGCTTACAAAATCAGACATAAAAATACAAAAGTGTCACAACACACTCACTGAAAAATTGCTGACTTTCTTATTTTTACTATATAATTCTAAAATAAATCAACTGGAATATAAATATTGTACTTACATTTCAGTGTATAGTATATAGAGCAGTATAAATAAGTCATTCTCTGCATGACATTTTAGTTTGTACTGACTTCACTAGTGCTTTTTATGTAGCTTGTTATAAAACTAGGCAAATATCTAGATGAGTTGACGTACCCCCTGGAAGACCTTTGTGTACCCCAGGGGTACCCATATCCCAAGTTGAGAATCACTGCACTAGAGGATCACTGAATTAGACGGCCTTTGAATCTGAAAGATTAAGGCCAACATTTTCAAAGCTGGGTGCATAAAGGTAAGCACCCAACTACGTGGTGATTCTCAGAGGTGCTGAGCACCCACAGCCAATGAGAGCCACAGTGTCCAGCACCTGTGTAGTCTCAACAGGTGGCACATCCTTAGAGGAGAGGAAGGTGCCTGTAATCTGCACCAAGGTAAGTGGCAGGCTCTTGGCATATTGCCCAAGAGAGGGGTCCCTATGTGCAAAAATGTGGGTGCCCAGCCTTTACTACACACCCAGGTGCAGATAAGTCACAGCACACTTCTCACTGGTACAGCAGCTCCCAGAGAGGACTGAGCACAGCTACGTTAGAACATGTCTTACGCAATGTGGTGTGTTTCCTGCTGATTTGTGGTTTGTACAGAGTTAGCAGTCTCAAGTGTTGTCCAATGGGCTGTGAGTGAGGTGACCTCAATAATGTAAACATCTGCTCAGCTCATGTAATGCTCTCACTATCGATGGATGGAAGAGACCTATCAAGGCACCTAGGCCACCTCCCTGCCAGTTCAGGAATAAGGAGACATTTTGCCTTCTAGAAAGGCGTGGAAACGGCTTTTTCAAGAAATAAAGATGCAGAGCAAGGAAAAAACACCTATAATCAGGGGTGAGCTGTAGCGGGTTCGCACGGGTTCGCGGGAACCCGTTGTTAAATTTAGCAGCCATTTTAGAACCGCTTGTTAAGGGCTGCTAAATTTAACAAAAGTTCCCGCCCACTCCTCTCCTGCTCCGCCCCCTTCTCCTCCCCCTCCCCTGCTTCCCGCGAATCAGATGTTCGCGGGAAGCCTGAACAAGCAGCATGGAGGCAGAAAGCAGGTAAGCTGGGGCGCGGAGGGGGAGGGGAGGTGCGGCTGGCTCAGCAGCTCCCGGTCCCAGACCGCGACTCCCTCCAGCCCAGCGCCGGCCCGGGGAGTCGGGCCCCGCGGCTGCCGCCGAGCGGCCGGGCCCCGGTGCCGGTCGTGGTCCTAGCAGAGTGGACCCGGTCCCCAGGCAGTGTGGTAAGGGGGCAGGGAGGGGGTGGGTTGTGGGGGGGTGGATAGGGGTCAGGGCAGTCAGAGGGCAGGGAACAGGGGGATTGAATGGGGGCAAGGGTCCCGGGGAGCAGTCAGGAAAGAGCAGGGTTGGATGAGGTGGTGGGGGCACTCAGGGACAGAGAGAAGGGGTAGTTGTATGGGGTAGGGGTTCTGGGGGGCCATTGAGAATGAGAGGAGGGGTTGGGTGGAGCGGCAAGGGGCAGTCAGGGGACAGGGAAGGGGGGGATGGGTCAGGGGTCTCGGAGTGTGTGTGTTAAGGAACATGAGGGGTTGGATGGGGCACGACCCCCCCCACGGAGTGGGGGGGAAGGAGGGAACCCGTTGTTAAAATTTTGGAGGGAGGAGGGAACCCGTTGTTAAAAATTCGGCAGCTCATCACTGCCTATAATAATAATATGTTGCAGTGTAGTGGTCCCTTGCTCCCAAGTGGGGAGGGAGACCACCCCTGCCTCACTACAGGCAGCCAGTAATCAGTAGTCCGTGGGGAAGCACTGGCCCTCTGAGGGGAGGAGGAAGAGCGCAAACAGTCTTCGGTCCACAGCCTCCTGGCTGGGGCAGACAGAACACAACAGTCTATAAAGGAAAGCTCTGGCCCTCTGGGTGGGACAGAGCCACAAATGGTCTTTACCCCACAGCCTTCTGGCAGGGGCAGACACCAATTAACAGTCTATGGCTCCACAGCCTTCTGGTGGGGGTAAGCCAACAACACAGCACAGATTTTTGGGCCAAAAGGGGGAGTTTGCCACCCCAGGAGTGGGATCAGCAGCAGGGGGTTAGGGGAACCCAGCCCCACAGGTCCCAGCCCAGGGCCCTAACAGTGGCAGATGGGTCCACCACTGGGTCAGTGGGGATCTTACTGAAACACACTGACTCATTCTTTGGCAGCAAAACTAGACTAAAGTCTTGTTCCCCAGGGCTACTCCAACCACAGTCTGGGTGTAGGGCCCCGCAGTCCAGAGGTTCTCCATCTCCTCGGGGTACTTGGCAACCAGCAGTCCCCACAGCTCCCCAGGGCATTTGTCTGGAGGCAGTTCTGGCAGCTCCTCAGGGTACTCGTCTGCCTCCTCTGACCACAGGGTGCACCTCCAATCAGGGCCTAGTCCAGGATCCTGTCGAGATCTCAGCTCCCTGGAAGAAACATCTGCTCCTTCTGGTGCTTCATCACCGAGCTCCAGGGTTCTCCTAGTCCGGTGAAGAGGACGGGGTGGATTTAGCTCCTCCCACCAGAGGGAGTGTCGTGGTCCCTCATTCTCCAGTTCGGAGAGACCACTCCGCCTCACTACATGCACTATATAGTATCTTCTCACCTGTAGCTCTCAAAATGCTTTCAAAGGTGGGGTTTATTTCTGTTTTGCAGATGGGAAAAACAGAAGTACAGAAAGCTTAAGTAACTAGCATAAAGTTACAAAGTCAGTGAAGCATCAGAGTCCAGAAATAATCTGCATGGGACTGGGGGAGTGAGATCATTTATACGCCTGAATCCTTGGAATAGGTGGATGGAAATAAAGCTGTGTGGAACATTCCAACCTCTCCTCTCTTCCCCTCCCAACACAACTACTGCTGGGTTTGCTACAGATGTGACACCCGGGACAAATTTGCTGAGTTCACAAACTTCTTAGCCAGTTTAGGGACAAATTTTGAGAAAACCTGGATTAAGTTAGAGAGCCAGCTGGAAACGAGGCAAAACTTGGTGATCCTGACAAAGTTTCGTTCTGTTTTCTGATAATTCAAAGAGAAATGTAAAGGAAAATGTAAAGGGATGAGTGAGACTAGAGAAATTCAGATTCCACAGGGCATAGTGCTGGACAAGGAACTCCATGCTTACGTCATTCATGTCTGTTGGGGCTCCAAACTACCTCACGGGGCCGCTCCTCCCTTGAAAGATAAGTGCCCAAGCTCTAGCTCTCCTCCTCCAGATGAGTGATCCCACAATCAGACTGACATACAACAGTCCCTTTTCCAGCTACTCTCTAGACACCCTGATTCCCACAGCCATGGAAAATAAGTGCATTCAGCTGAACATCACCATATTTACCTCCTAACTGCCTGAGATTTCTTGCTTTTAAACAATCACCTTCAGTTTATTTCCTATACAAGCTTCTAGTGCCACATTTGCCTACCCCGAACAGGATTCAGCTGCAGAGGGAGAAGATTCTCATTGTGGAGTTACTGGAATGCTAATGGGGGCCTATGTCACGTTCTCAAGGCTGAGGTGAGTTTTGGTGGGTGGGAGAGGCGGGAACCCTGGATTCCCCATGTTACTGACTATGATACAACATTACATTTGGGGAGATGACAACAAGGTCTGGGTAACCCAAACCTTGAAGGCCCTCAGTGTGTTGGTTCACTGCCCTTCAAGTGTTGATACTCAGAGGAGGCCAAATGGGCTTATCCAGAGTGGAATTTCTCCAGGATATAGGAGCTGCCACTTCCAGCCTTGTGAAAAGTGCTCTAGGATCTAGGCAGTAGATACCATAGTCAGGACTTCGGTTTTATGTCTCTTTCAAAAGATGGCACCCCCAGTTAACATGGGCACTGCCACATCCTCACCTAACTGCCCCTGCCAGCATGATTTGCATGCGAGGTCACGCTGGCGGGGGCAGAGAGGCATGCGCTTCAAAATGGTGTCCTCCACCCATGATACCAGACAAAGCCATGTTTGGTTTTGCCACAAAACCTCAGAAAAAGAGGACTGTCCAGCTTCGAACTGGACAAATGGCTTGCCTACCTCCAGTCCGAGTAGCACATGACACCAGGCAGAAGGCCAGGGCTGGCCTTAGGGAAAATGGCACCCTGGGCAAACTTACATTTTGGCACCCCAATCCCTGCTGCCTCCCCATCCATCTCCTGATCGTCTTTGGCCCCTGCTGCTGCCTCCCCAGGCTTCCCACTCTCCTCCCCGCTCCCGCTGCCTCCCTGTGCTCCCCACTCCCCCCATCACTCCTGGCTCCACTGCTACCTCTGGCCCCCACATCCATCCTCCCATCGGCCCTGGCCCCCACTGCTGCCCCCAGCCCCTAACCCATTCTCCACTGTCCCTGGCCCCCTCTGCCCTCCTGGCCTCCCACCCATCGCCCTGGCACCTGCTGCTTCCCCAGGCTTCCCACCCCTCTATTGCCCCTGGGCCCTGCTGCCTCCCCCCATTGCTTAATTTGTAATGAAAGAGGTGCCAGGACTCAGCCCTGGCAAGCCTGAGCACTGGCTGGGCGCCCAGCTCTGAAGGCAGTGCTGCCGCCAGCAGCAGTGCAGAAGTAAGGGTGGCATGGCATTAGGGTTGTTAGTGTTCCCGGATTGTCCTGGAGTCCTCCATTAAAGATTGCGTCATGCGATGAAACCTCCAGGAATACGTCCAACCAAAATTGGTATAGCCACCCTTACTTCTGCACTGCTGCTGGCGGCGGCACTGCCTTCAGAGCTGGGCAGCTGGAGAGTGGCAGCTGTTGGCCACGAGCCCAGAGGTGCTGGGGCTATGAACTGCCAAGCCTAAAGGTGCCAGGACTCAGCCCTGGCAAGCCCCAGCACAAATTAAGCACAGTCTCCCCCTAAAATTGCCCCGAGCTCCCTTCCGTGGCCTTGCACCCCAGGCCCACTCTGCTCCTTGCCTCTTGACCACAGCGCCGCCCGACCACAGTGCCCACCCATGAGGCTGGCTCTGGCCAGTCCTCTGGCCATCGACACCAATTCCTACATCACCAGGTTTTTGCTATTTCTCCCGTCCATTAAGTCTCCCTGTGGGAGAAAACACTGTGGGTCTCCTTTGGGCTTGAGCAGTGCTGAGAATAAAATGGCTGCAATCTCTGCAACAGGCAGAGCTCTTAGAAACTGAAAGGCACAGGGTGCAGAAAAGAAAGGCATACCAGTTGCACTACTACAAACAGCATATCAGGTGTTCCCCAGGAGTCCCAAGATCTGCCCTTGCTCATTTTCTGAAAACCCACAAGACCTCAACACAAGGTGTGCTGATAGTCCATTTATTGAAACTTCCTCTCCCTGTCCCCCTCTCCCAGGACATGTCATTCTCACTTTGAAGGCATACAAGTTTTCCTGGATCGCTTTGGCTCACCGCTGTTACAATACTTCTTTAAACATCAACCCATTGGATACAGGACAATACTAATTACACCCACATGAACAGCTTCTACGTGCACCAGGGACTTTCTGTACTTTTTGCACATGCCGACACCTTGCAGCGATTAGACGTTCTCGGCAGTTATTTCCTTGCCAGGCCTAGCACAGTGCTGTGTGACTGAACTCTGTGTGAAATCAAACTCTCCGGCAGCTGCTTTTAATCACTAAAATCAGCAACATCTTAAAGTATGTGAGAGTAATCATGTGAGGAAAGAGGGACAAGGTTAAGCAAAATCAAAAATTTCCTTGTCAGCATGTACATCACTCAAGTGAGTCAATCTTCTCCCACCTGCAGGAAGGTGCTCTGCCCATCTGCAGGGAAGCACAGAACTAGGGGTAACAGAAAGAATCTCAGTCTGGAGAATACCTTCTGGAAATGTAGAAGAGTTCAGGCGCTTTAGAACTTGATTATACCTGGGTACTTCCATCATCCATCCAGCAGGTGGTGCTGTTGTCAAGCCTTTCCTGCCTCAGTCTTTCTCCACATTTAATGAAAGGATGACCCAGAGGTCAGATGAAGCAGGAAATGTGCATAGGTGGCTGAACATCTACATTGTACTTGGCAAGAGCTTTTAATCAATCCATCTTTCCCCCCAATGTATTGGCATATATTTCTTAAACATAGTCATGATGAACCTTGCTGCACTGGTGAGGAAAACAGGGTGTATTCTTTGTATGAAGAATTGCACAGAAAGCAAAATTAGCCAATTGGAGAACCTTGCCCTCCTAGACATCCTGGTTCCATAGAACTGGACAAATACATAAATACAAGAATGTATCTATCAGCAGGATAACAACACTACCATTATGATTTCATTCAGTCATACCTAGAAAACCAAGCACAGGGAAGCTGGACTTTGCTCCTGCCCCTTCCATGCTTATACTGCACTGGAGCTCCTGCCACTTGGCATTATATGCACATCTATATGTATCCAATCTGACTTAAGCAATTGCAGACCCACCAAGTGAGCTACTTTGTGCATTTTCACTCTGCTCGTACTTCAGGGAGACGTTATGCAAATACAACCCTGATGACAGACAGTGCAGAATACAGACAGGTATTTGAGGTTCAAATATCAACCGCAGCCTTATCTTTATTTATAATCTAGCCACGTTAGCAAGAAACTGAATGAAAGACCTCTGCTTCCAAAAAACAGCTGAGGTCAGACGATGGCCCATTTACGCTCCTTCCGCAGTGTGAAGACTTATAGAATCATAGAACTGTGGGGCCGGAAGGGACTTCAAGAGATCATCTAATCCAGCCCCCCATGCTGAGGCAGGACCAAGTATACTTAGATCATTCCTGACAGGTGTTTGTCTAAAACGTGTTCTTAAAATCTCCAATGATGGGGATGCCACAATTTCCCTTGGAAGCCTATTGCAGTGCTTAACTATCCTTATAGTTACAATTCCCCCCCCACCCCCCGATAGCTAAATCTCCCTTGCCGCAGATTAAGACCATTATTTCTTGACTTTCCTGCAGTGGACATAGAGAATAATTGATCACTGTTCTCTTTATTACAGCCCTTAATGCATTTGAAGACTGTTGGCAGCTCCCTGCTCTGTCTTCTTTTCTCATGACTAAACACACCCAATTTTTGTAACTCTTTCCTTATAGGTCAAGTTTTCTTAATCTTTTAGCATGTTTGCTGCTCTCCTCTGGACACTCTCCAATTAGTCCACATCTTTCTTAAAGTGTGGTACCCAGAATTGGACCTAGTACTCCAGCTGGGGCCTCACCAGTGCTGAGAACAGGACAATTACCTCCTGTGTCTTACATATCACACTCCTATTAATACATCCCCAAAAGATATTAGCCTTTTTCTCAGCTGCATCACAGGGTTAACTCATATTCAATTTATGATCCCCTATAATTCCCAGATCCTTGTCCTTTGTCTATCCAGTTATTCCTCATTTTGTATTTGCACATTTGATTTTTTCTTCTTAAGTGTAGTACTTTGTCTTTGAAGACAAACCTCTCCCAGCTGGGTGTTTTCCACATGTTTTATAAGCATACTCTCCTCTCCATTATACAAGTCATTCATGGAAATATTGAATAGTATCGGATCCAGGACTGACTGCCAGGGGACTCCACTAGACATATCCTACCAGTGTGACAATGAACCATTGATAACTACTCTTTGAGTACAGTCTTTTAACCAGTTGTGCACCTTATAGTAATTTAATCTAGACCACATTTCCCTAGTTTACTTATGAGAATGTCATGTGGGACTGTGTGAAAAGCCCTACTGAAATCAAGATATATCACGTCTGCTTCTTCCCCAATATCCACTAGGCCAGTAACCTTGTCAAAGAAAGAAATTAAGTTGGTTTGACATGATTTGTTCTTGACAAATTCATGTTGGCTATTACTTATTATCTATTATCCTTTAGATGCTTGCAAATTGATTGCTTAATAATTCATTCCAGTATCTTTCCAGGTATCAGAATTAGACAGACTGGTCTATATTTCCCTAGATCCTTTTTTTCCCCTTTTTAAAAGATAGGCACTATGTTTGCTCTTCTCCAGGCCTCTGGCTCCTCTTCTCTCCTTAAAGGTTCCAAGATTGCTTCAGCTTGTTCCTTCAGGATGAATTTTGTCAGTCCCTGCTGACGTGAATACATCTAACTTATCTAATAGTCTTAGATGCGTTTTTCCCTATTCTGGCTTGTGTTCCTTCCCCTTGTTGTTAATATTAATTGTGTTAAGGATCTGGTCACAATTACCCTTTTTAGTGAAGACTGAAGCACAATGGGCATTAAACACCACAGCCTTCTTCAAGTCATCTCTCCTTAGTTCCTCTTCCCTGCTCAATAATGGACCTACACTTTCCTCCCTCTTTCTCTTGCTCCTATGTATTTATAGAACTGCTAAATGGAACTCAGCCATTTGATTTTGGAGGGCAGAATGGTGTATGGGGGAATTCCCCTAGCGCAGAAGCCGCACAGGAGCAGTATACGAGACCCTACACTTCCCCCCACATCAGCCCCCTGTGTAAGGGCAAGCTCTGGGGGACAGGAGGGGGTGGCTGAAGTCCTTAGTGATCTATTTTAGGCTGCAGAGTAATTCACATGCAGCTATAAGTTAGAGTAACCCAATATTCTTAAGCCACCTTTGACTCCCCATGTCTGGGCTGTGCCTCCTCAGACATGCCTTAGAGAATCAGGCCCTGGGCTAACTACTGAGCTAAAGGAGGACCAAGGTTTGAGAGCACGTCTAGTGCGCAAGAGATACTGAGTCCATGAACTGCTCTTTCTCTGGGATGTCTCTTTACTAGGCTTAGCTGTATTAGGCTTTTGAAGCCAAATAAGATCAGACATGCTTAAGCCAGCAGTAGCTTGTTTTAGGCCTGGTCTACACTGGAGGGGGGGGGGTTCGATCTAAGGTACGCAACTTCAGCTACACGAATAGCGTAGCTGAAGTCTTAGTACCTTAGTTCGAATTACTTACCCGTTCTCACGGCACGGGATCGACGTCCGCAGCTCCCCCGTCGACTCCGCCACCGCCGTTCGCGGTGGTGGAGTTCCGGAGTCAACGGGAGCACATTCGGAGTTCAATATATCGCGTCTAGATGAGACGCGATATATCGAACTCCGAGAAATCGATTGCTACCCGCCGATATGGCGGGTAGTGAAGACGTACCCTTAGAAATACTTCCATCACCACAACCCTGGCTTCCTGAGCCAGGTGCTACTATCTCAGAAGCCCTGACTCAAGATATTCCACATGTGGCTTCAAAAGTCATCGTTTACCAACGGTTGTTGCCCCACCATGTCTGAGACACCCTCCTCATGTCTTATGATGGATCTAGGAAGACACAGCAGCATGTCAGACAGCACAGTAGCTCCACTTCACTATAGAGCCTGCTGTACCAGGGGTTAGAGGACAGAAGGAATATTAGTGGTTTTAAAAGCTCAACAGAGATATCCCAGAGCTATGCCTAGTCAGTAGGCCTCCCTCCAAGGGACAAATAGTCTGTGGACTCAGTCTCTCTTGCTAGGTTTTCCCCTACACAAAGAACAAAGGCCCATGTCACTTTCAATCTAGAGCAATGGTGGGCACCCTCCGGCTCATGGGCCACATGCAGCCCATCAGGGTAACCCGCTGGCGGGCCTCCAGACAGTTTGTTTATATTTGCATGGCTGCCCGCAGCTCCCAGTGACCATGGTTCGCTGTTCCCGGCCAATGGGAACTGCAGGAAGCAGCGGCCAGCATGTCCCTGCGGAATGCGCCGCTTCCCACAGCTCCAATTGGCTGGGAATGGCAAATTGTGGCCACTGGGAGCTGCGAGCGGCTGTGCAAATGTAAACAAACTGCGTGGCGGCCCGCCAGTGGATTACCCTGACGGGCCGCGTGCAACACGGGCTGCAGGTTGCCCACCACTAGCCTAGAGGACTTATTTCCAATTAAGGAAAACAAAAGGGAAAGAAAGAACACCTACAAAGTCTCCATGCAACAGAGAACAGCGCGCTCAGTGCCTCAGTCTGACATCCGGCACCTGAACTGACGCACAAAGCAGCAGCTGCCTCTATAGCAGGCAGAGCAACTCCTCCACATGTAAAGGTGCCGTGTATAGAAACAGATTGATATTTCCTTTCGGTTACATCCATGCATACAACTGGAATCAGGGAGTCTCCAGGCACTCTGTGCAGAGGGGTGGGGCTGGTTAGTTGACATTCGTATGGCACTTTGAAAATATAACGTGGTCTATTAGCTCAAAACCTCTTGCCGCCTTACCTGCTGTGTTTCAAGAGTTCCGAAGGGCTTAGTAAACTGGAATTTCCAATAAATGGGGGAGTGGTAATTCCCTCTTCTCTCTGGGTTTCTTGCATAAGGAGAAGTGGAGAAACACACAGTAACATTACTGAAGGAATAGTGGGCATTGCTAGGACTGGCTGAACAACACATGAAGTTATCTAGAGTCTCTTTTCACACTGGGGTTGTCACTAAGGAGACACAAATTGAGGTCAGTTGGTGTTACACTGTGTAAAATTAGTGTAAGTGAGAGGGGCATCAGGGCCAGAGCTTAGGAGAGATGATTAGGGACACTCTGTAGCTAGGATTTCCTCTCAGACAAACTAGCTGTTTTTCTCTTCCCAGCAGCAGCAGCCACCAGTGGAAGGGGCTCTTTGGCTCCTCTGTTTCCTGTTGGATATTAGGGAGCAGCTAGGGAAAGCCATCAGCTTTCTTGCCCATGACATTTTTCCATCTAAGGGCACAAACCCTGTGGCTGGTTAGATCAAACCTGTGGCAGTGGGAAGGGGTGGCTGCAGGAGATGGGGCTAATATCCCATAAAGGGGATAAGCAAGCAACCAAAAACACTTTTCAGCCCATGTACTGAGGGGATTGGCCAAGAAGGGAAGGAGAATAAGAGGCAGCTCCTGAAGTCCATGGCGCTATGATGTTGTACAGCTGCTGAGGATTGGCACCTCAGAGTTTATTCTTCTTTCCTGTGCTGTGGGTGTTGTCAGAGCCCCTTGCACGGGGATATTATCGCTCTCTCCCAGACACAAAGCCTACATCCATCCTTTGACCCACATCCTGAGAACTAGAGACCTCCTGTCTTACGCCATCCGGGATATTTATAGTCTGACCAGCCACTTGGAGAACAGAGCATTTCCTTTCCACTGTAAACGTTGCGCTACAGTAATAAGGAGCTGCTAGGATGAAACACAAATCTTCCTGTCTTCAGGATTTCCCAGCTCTGCTACTTCTTCAAATGACACTGGCTGGCCAGTTTGCTGCCCAGCAATTCGTTGTATGGAGCTATTATTATTTGTATTACGGTGAGGCCTATGGGCTCCAAACAAACAACCAGGAGAAGACACTTCCTGCCCTAAGGAACTAATGTAACCCTTCTGCCCCTTTGAGTTGGCAGCAACAAGGGCCGGGTTCAGTATCCAGGGGTTCCGTTTCAATAACACAATGCAAAACCGGCTCGAGCCCCCACCCAGTGACCTGGGACAATTACCTACCACCCCCCCGGGCGCCTCTAGGAGGCAATACTTCCCCACTCGCAAGCACAGAGTCCGAGTGTAGCAAAATCCTTTTAATAAAGGAGGGAAACAATGCGGCATCACGTTGGAGAGACACCACAAACAGGACTATACACAAACCATAAGCAAAAAACCCACCTCCAAGTACATTTGCCACTGTCCTTTCCCCCTTAGAGTCTTAAGTCCAATCACCCCAAAGTCCAACAACCCAAGAGTCTCTGTCTCTGGTCAGTGCCACCCCAGAGTTCAAAAGTTTATCTGCAGAGTTTTACACCCCACCCCCCGCCTGGGTGGAAATGGGGGGGGCACACGCAGGGTGTTAAGGGACACCTTACGTGGGCCAGGGCTGACTGCCCCGCTTCTCCATGGAGTTCTGCTGCAGCCTTCACCACGACTGGCTCCACTCCATCAGCTGTGCCGCTCCTCCAGCCAACCCATGAACCGCATCAGCCGTCCCCACGAACCGCTCCACACTGCTCACTGTTCCACGGGCGGCGCCAACGTGCTGCAGACTGCTCCGCTCTGCCAGCTGCTTAGCAATCGATCTTCAGGCTCCCCCACTCAGTGATCTCAGCTCAGTAAGCTTAGCTCTTTTAGTGATTTCAGCTCTTAGTGGTTTCAACTTGTAGTAGAGGAGCCCCAGTGCCACCTTGGCCCAACATGAATTCAGGTCAGCAGCCTCCAGATGGACTCCTAAAGGATTCAAAATTAGCTCTGCTCTTTAATAGTGGAGAGAGGAGGATGTACAACTGGTGTTCCAGGCCCCCAAAAGGGGCCCATACCATCAGGTACACACACCAGTCCCCAGCCTCTCTCCCTTCACTGGGTTTTGGAACCCATGTCCCTTGTCTAGCAAGTACTATTTAATGTAGGTTGAGTCATTTCTGTCATAAAGCAGTCTCATAGTTCCTCATTCACATAATTAAGGTAACAGCACTTTTTTTCCTTCCTGCCCCAATAACAAAGAAATTGGGGATTCCACAGTGTGAAAATAACCATCCCATTCTGCTGAGTGTTATGCTAAGTGGAGTGGGTTTACCAATGCAAATGCACATTCCTAAAATTCCTTTGCCCACTCCTCATAATGTACCACCAGATGTCAGGGTAGATCTCATCCTGACTCTGCTTACATTTACAATCTAAATAAAAGAAGACAGAGCAAGGGGAAACAGAGGCACAGCCAAATTAAGTGACTTACCCAAGGTCACATTGTAGGTCACTGACAGATCTTGGATTAGAATCCAGGCCTGCTGATTGCCAGGCCAGTGCCTTATTCAGTGGGACACAGTGCCTCCCATGTACAGCTAGTTTGAGTGAAAGGTGCTTTGCCAAATGATGTTGCCTCCCTCTTTGGTCATGATTATGAGACAATGTTTTTATTTCAACAGGAAAGCACAGGGCAGAGGCCCAGCTCTTCAGAAGCATTTAGGTCCTTAACGCCCACTGACATCAATGGGAGTTAGGTTCCTACATACCTTCAAGGATCTGGGCCAGACTCTCTGGTCAGCCACCCTTCCCTTTGTGCAGCATGTACGGCCTGGGACACCGGCTTTATCCCAGGGCCACAGAGCACCATTCTGTGGGCTAGTGCTAGCACATCATTGAATGAGCTCTGCTGAGGGATTGCCAGTGGCCAGGTTTTCGCTCTCCACAAGAAAACAGCAGCCCACTGCAAGGTGTTGGAAGAACTGGAATGGGTTGAGTGAGCTTGAGCCACAATGAGCTAGGCTCAGTAAGAGACAATGTTTGTGCTGGGCCTGGAAGAGCTCAGCAAGGGAGAACTAATGAAGTTAATGTGGTAAAAGGTAAGAGTGGCGTGGGACACTGTGGGCCCAGTGATAGAGTTGCCAACTTTCTACTCGCACAAAACCAAACACCCTTGCACCGTCCCCTCCGCTGAGTCCCCCCCCTACTCACTCCATCTCCCACCCCTGTTGCTCGCTCTTCCCACCTTCACTCACCTGCTCATTTTCACCAGGCTGGCTCAGGGGTTTGGGGTGTGTGTGTGTGCGGGGAGGGGTTGCACGTGTGGTGAGGGCTACGGCTGGGGGTGTGGGCTTTGGTGTTGGGCTGAGGATGAGGGATTTGGTGTGCAGGAGGGGGCTCCAGCTTTGGGCTGATGGGTTCAGCGTGCAGGAGAGGGCTCCAGCTGGGGGGGTGCAGGCTCTGGGGTGGGGCTGGAGATGAAGGGGTTGGGGTGCAGGAGGTTGCCCCGGGCTGGGATCAAGGGGTTTGGGGAAGAGAGGGGGATCAGGGCTGGGGTAGGTGGCTGAGGCACAGGAGGGAGTCAGGGTTGCAGGCTCCAGGCCGTGCTTACCTCAAGCAACTCCTGGAAGCAGTGGCATGTCCCCTCTCTGGCTCCTACGCAGAGGCACGGCCAGGCAGCTCTCCATGCTGCCCTCTCCGCAAGTGCTGCCCCTGCAATTCCCATTGGCCGCAGTTCCCGGCCAATGGGAGCAGCAGAACTGGTGCACTGGGTGGGAGCAGCATGCGGAGCCCCCTGGCTGCCCTACGTGTAGGAGCCAGAGTGGGGAGATGCTGCTGCTTCTGGGAGCCGTGCAGAACCACGGCAGGCAAGGAGCCTGCCTTAGTGCCACTGTGCTGCCGACTAGACTTTTAACGGCCTGGTGAGCAGTGCTGACCAGAGCCGCCAAGGTCCCTTTTCGACCGGGTGTTCCAGTTGAAAATTGGACACCTGGAACTCTACCCGCTGACTACGTGCCTAGAGAACGGCCATGTGTGAGTGCTCAGGCACCAGCAGCATGTGCTAGAGATCACACAGGGAGGCCATGGAGCACTCAGAGTCTCAGCTAGAAATCCTCCTGGGCAGCACTGCATGGCAGGAAAACTACACTCCTCACTCTGCAAAACACACAGGATACGCCCAAGTAGTTTGCTGGCTGGCCAGAGTGCCCACAAAATTGCTAGGTGGGAGCAGGGACTATGTTCCACAAGAGGAGGGTGGCTAGCTCCTGTTAGCATGTGATTGCTCTCTGTGCCCTGTCCCTCACATGCTGACAGGGGCTGGTCAGAATCTAGCCCTGTGTAAGGCAGAAATAGGAGGAAAGGTGTGTACAGGGCTTTGTACTGAATAGGGTGACCAGACAGCAAGTGTGAAAAATCAGGACAGGGGGTGGGGGGTAACAGGCACTTATATAAGACAAAGCCCCCAAAAATCAGGACTGTCGCTATAAAATCAGGACATCTGATCACCCTAGTACTGAATTTCTTGGACTCTCACGGCCTATTGAATTAGGGCCAGATTTTCAGATGTGCTGATTCCCTACATCTCGTGCTGACTGACTGGAGCTATGGGCGCTTAGCCGTTCTGGAACTCAGCATGCACCTGAAATGATGCTGTGAATGTGTTTGTTGTATAAGCTCAGATACCAAACACAAGGGCAAACTAAGAACCAGCCCAGTCAGTGTTCAGTGCTGAGCCTGGCACTCGCCTCTTCTAAAAGGGTTTTTGGTGCTCAGGAACGAGCCCAAGCAGGGAGAGCCCTGGGCACTCCCATCCTCTAATCGTCCCACATAGGCACCGTAAACTTCCCCACACCACCCTGCTAGGGGTCTCACCTTTGCTTCGAAGACTCAGTTCTTAGGATGAAAGTTCAGTCACTGTCCTGGTCTACACTACACAGTTAGGCGGATGTGAGGCAGCTTACTACGATCTAATGATGTCAGTGTACACACTACAGCCTTGCTTCCACCAATGTAAGTGCTCCAATACACCCACATCATAACTCCACCTCCATCAGAGACACAGGGTGTACTTTGGTGTTTAGGGCAACATGGTGTCTTTGTAGGCACTCCGTTACTTACACTGGCTGTTACATTCCCTGGAGAGCTGGGTGGCTGGATCCCACTCCCAGTTGGGAGCAGTGGTGAGAAGCCCAGGTGGCTGGACCGTGCTCCCAGCAGGGAGTGGGGAGGCAAGAAGGCCCAGGTGGCTTCCTACAGCTCCCAGTTAGGAATGGGGAGTGGGGCGGGGCAGTCCTCCAGCAACCTATGGGGCAGCTGGGCTCCTGGCAGGGAGCTGCCAGCAGAGCTCAGAGACTGGGCTTTCAGCTCCCCACACTGCTCTCTGGTGAAGATGCGCACCACCAACCCGACGAGGGTAGTGTGGACATGCACCATCACAGTAACTACTGCAGTGGCTGTAAGATTTAGTGTGCACATATCCACTGTGTCTAGTCATTCTGTGTCCAATAGTAACATGGATCCCTCTGGTCCTCTAAGAAATGGGCTGAGATAACCAGCTTCTTTCAGGTGGAACAAGCAACCATAAGACAGTTAATCAGACATTAACCTAGGTAGAGTAAAACCCATGACCTGAGAGTGAATGGCTCAGTATCCAAGATGGGAGGGGTTGCAAGTGCTCTGGAGGATAGGATTAAAATTCAAAATGATCTGGACAAACTGGAGAAATGGTCTGAAGTAAATAGAATGAAATTCAATAAGGACAAATGCAAAGTACTCCACTTAGGAAGGAACAATCAGTTGCACACATACAAAATGGGAAATGACTGCCTAGCATATAGTACTGTGGAAAGGGATCTGGGGGTCATAGTGGATCAAAAGCTAAATATGAGTCAACAGTGTAATGCTGTTGCAGAAAAAGTGAACATCACTCTGGGATATATTAGCAGGAGTATTTGTAAGCAAGACACAAGAAGTAATTCTTCTGCTCTACTCCGCACTGATTAGGCCTCAACTGGAGTATTGTGTCCAGTTCTGGGTGCCACATTTCAGGAAAGAGATGGATAAATTTGAGAAAGTCCAGAGGAGAGCAACAAAAATGATTAAAGGTCTAGAAAACGTGACCTATGAGGGAAGATTGAAAAATGTGGGTTTGTTTAGTCTAGAGAAGAGAAGACTGAGAGGGGACATGATAACAGTTTTCAAGTACATAAAAGGTTGTTACAAAGAAGAGGGAGAAAAATTGTTCTACTTAACGTCTGAGGATAGGACAAGAAGCAATGGGCTTAAATTGCAGCAAGGGCAGTTTAGATTGGACATTAGAAAAAACTTCCTAACCTAACCTGTCAGAGTGGTTAAGCACTGGAATAAATTGCCTAGGGAGGTGGTGGAATCTCCATCATTGGGGATTTTTAAGAGCAGGTTGGACAAACAACTGTCAGGGATGGTCCAGATAATACTTAGTCCTGCCTTGAGTGCAAAGGAGTGGACTAGATGACCTCTCAAGGTCCCTTCCAGTCTTATAATTCTATCATTGTCTGAGCCAATCAATCTTTAGCATTAAACTTAGAACCAGGAGAAACTAGACAAGACACCAAAAGTACCAGGGTAAAATACTGTCCACAGAACTCTCAGTGCAAGAAACACAGGCCACTTTACAAACCCTTCCAACTCAGAGCCCAGCATATCCCTAAAAAATGTTATTAAAATGCTGAACAGACTAATAGAGTTTTAGTGGCTTTGTAATTACCGCTCTCTGTGACTGGGCCTCCTGCACAGTTGGGTGTCCTCTCCATCGCAGGTATGTTTAAGAGACATTGTATCACTGATAAGATAGTTATAGCGCTGGCTTCTTCAGGATTCAATGTATGGAGTTCTCCAAGTTCAGGCGGATCTGCTAAGGTTGTATATTAAATGTCTAAAATGCCCTCAGACAGACTCTGTGCCAAACGGAGGCTGCCCTGTGAAGTTGTGTAAAGGGAAAAAGAGCTTTTCCTCATTGCATGGGGCTGGGAAGCAAAGGTAATGTGCATGGCTGGTGCCAACAGCCAGTGATGCTAGCTTCCCCACAAAGAGCAAGGCAGGCTAGGGCTAGAAGAAAGTACACCCAGCCAGCTAGAATTCCTCCTGGTAGCTTCTACTGCAGAGTAGTTTTTCTACTCATCACTCTAGCACTGGCTGCAGCTTTAAGCCACACAACAGTGTGGTGCATCTTAGAAGCAGTAACCAGCGTATAAAAAGGCCCGAATAGATTAGGACAAAGATCAGGGTTATTTTTTTCATCAGCTGTTAGAGAAAACATTCCTGCCTCGGCTGGGCAAAGCTAGGAAAAATGCACTTCAGACCACAGGGAGGGGTGTGTGTGTGTGTGTGTGAGAGAGAACTGAACATTGGTGAGCCAGGGCTGCTGGAACAATTTGTAGAGTGGGGATGCTGAGAGTCATTGAACCAAACTGTAAACCTTGTATATGATGGAAACCACTTCAAGCCTGGGGGTGCAGCAGCACCCCTAATTCCAGCACCTATGTGGTGAGCCACTAAAAACAGAAGACCTGTATGTCCCAGCCATTCCTGCCACCAGTTACGCTATATCTTCATTGCAAAGAAAGGTGTTTTTACATCAAGAGCTCTAACAAGAGAGCTCTCTCGATGTAAAAGCCTGTTGGAGACAAGGCACTGCAGTTTTTAACCTGGGTGGGTAGTTGAGGCTAGGATTTCTTGGCTATAACTAGCGCTCTCAGTGTAAAAAACACACATCTTTTTTGCAGTGAAGACAAAGTGAGAGAGACAAAATTAAAGTGACAACTGGAGTGTCATGCCGTGCATTTGGATGTCAAATGCTCTTGTTCTGACCTGGCAGCAGTTTACTCCCAGTTACCCCAGGGAGTAAAGGACCTAGGCAGTAAAGGACCACCAGATTCACACGTATGGGGAGAACAGATTCCAAAGCTACAGAATAAATAGATGGTACAAAACCAAGGTGGCAGTGAGGTGAATTTAAAGTCTGTTACAAGCTATAATGCCATCCCCCAAGAAGTGGGCCAGCTTTGTGGTGCAGGAAGTAATTTTTCAGGGCACTCCCTTTAATTACAAGGTGAATTCTCAATCCATGAGGATATAACATGACCATAGTTTAGTGGCTGCTACCACACTCCCCTGACAAATACCATGATGCTTTAAAGTTTTCATAGTCCCGCTACCTATCTCCAGGTGAAGGGAAACATCAGCCGACACACCCCATTCCTTCCAAGAACAAAAAAGCAAAGATCAGCATGTTCATGCAAAACCTTTATTTGGACAATGTCTATTGGCCAACAGCGCCACCTGACTTACATGGTAGCATGGAAACAGTGTTTACATTGTGCAGAAAAATACAAAGAAGTCCTTAAAGACATTCATCCTGTGATATTATACAAATATTATTGTCGTTGCTTACCCCTGTTTCCTCCCTTTATCCCTCTGAATCCCCTCTTGGCCTATTTAGAGCAGAGATCAATGGCAATGACTTATTGTTGGCAATGGAGATGACCCACATGTTGAAGCGCTCTCTAGAAATACTTCCCATTTTACGTAAAGACCCACACACGCACACTGAAGCATACTGTCTGTATTTTACATCTCCTTGTTTTCTGCCCAGTTTAGGAATTACTTGTGGGATGTTTCTGGTTAGTTTTTCAACCAGTGGAGAGTTGGACAGCTAGGCTTTCTACTGTCTAGGGTGGAATGTTCCTCATTTATTGTATAATCTTTATGTTCCTGGGAAATTTCATTTTTTTATTTCTTTTCTCTGCTCTGTGTTGGTCACTTCAGACTTTGTGTTCTTTTCCCCCCTCTCCCTGCTCTGTAGCACTGGGAGGTGGATGCAAACAGTTGGCAGATGGGTGGTAGTGAGCATTGTGGATTTTGGGTTTAATAGGGACATCGGGATTCATCTTTTTCTATGTTTCAAACAATTTATTTTAAATAGTCATTAGGATAAACAGCTTTGATTTACTCCCACACTGAGGCTTCTGGTGAATATTTTCATGTGAGTTGGAAATAAGAGAATTAAATTGCAAATAATGTTCTAGCATTTCAACCTCCTTAACAGTGTTCTAATGACTTCAGCAATGTAGCCATTGTCTGTGGGTTTGCAGGCATGAGCCTGTAAACTCACACCCTTCAGTGTAATCTCAATTAAATCAGTGGGGCTCCTCACATGAGTAAAGCTTATGCCAATTAATAAGGGCTGCTATATCATGGCCCTGGTGTCTATATAACCAAATTATGGAGAGCAGTTGAGCCCAACCTAGAAGAAACCGGCTGTTGCAGAAACAATCAGTTTATGGACCATGATCCACAGACAATCTACCAAATCTCTCCATTCCATTAAACCCAGCTTATGCTGCAGTTTAGCTCATGCCTCCACTTGCCTCTTGGGTCCCATCAAGGAAAGAGTCTGTTTCCAGTTATACCAGCTTAACCTGGGAGATCGGAATCTGAGCTGCAGCAGCCAGTGTACAGTTGAAGGATCTTCTACTATTCACAATTAGTAATGCAAAATAACTTTACCTTCTTCCTGCCCTCCACACTCACCCTCTTTCTCCTCTCCCCCTACACCTGGTATGGAGGAGTTCAGTCCTACTCCTAATGAAAGCGAAGCACAGCAAACATTAAATTTCTATTCCCAGCATAAGTGCCAGCACTAGAAACCCCTCAGTCAGCAGGCTGCATGTGCTTCCAAGGCAGTGGAACACTGACCATATATATTACTGTCAACTTAGCACATTGAAGAAGCAAAAGCCTTTTTACTAAATTGAGATATTTATATATAAACAAGCCTGCCGGACTGGAGATTTTCAGATAGGCACAAACTTGACATATTATTTGTATTACTTGTAAATTTTAAACAATCACTTTTTTCCCAAGGTTGGTTGGGTGCTGTAGCGTATGAAGCAGTGTACTTACCTCTAATGACTCTGCACTACTTGGAAGTCTCCCCACTGGATCTAAATTGAGGGAGCTTGGTGGCCCTGTACAGGATACGGATGTCTGACTCACAGACGACCCCGCTGGTACAATCTACCTTGATCTTTGCATTGAATGACCTGAGCTTGTGAAGGCTAAATGACGGTATTTGTTACTCCTAGAAAGGGTGTTCTGAGTTAATTTAATGGCTGGGTGAGCACTCATGCAAGTACATGGCTGGGCATTTCAATTGCCAGATTTCTTTGGCCATTAACAGACTTTTTTCCAGATAGGTCCCCTTGAAGTAATTGGAGTCTAAGCACATACTTTCCTAAATCAAGGCCACACGCTCCTGTCCCCAACTCCTCCCCTCGGCAAGGTCTGGAACCTGCGCTAGAAAAGTAGTGATTCTTTAAAGGAAAATGTAAACCGCAAACGAACCCCAGTCCCGCAGAAGGATGGATCTGTGCGAGTGAGTGCTGAGGCCTGCAGACAACCCTGCTGGCTTCCGCAGAACAACATGTGGGAATAGAGGGTCTGCCCACTGCATCCCTCCATAGGCTAGGAACCAGCCCGACTCCCCATTGTTTGTGGTTGGCAAGGGAGTGAACAATAGGGAGAAGCCTGGAAAGGAGCTGCGGAAGCTCACTACTTACCCTTCTTCCCCTGACAGGAGAAAAGTGTCTCGGGATTTGGGGCTCTCACCTTCTTCCTGAAGGTGGAGTCATTGCACTGGCACTGGCAATAACATGACGAGATTTTGAAAGGAGTTTGGTGATGGGAAAGCCTTATGGATACAGATTGTTCACACGCTGAGCTGGAGAAAGTCTGCAAGATTCTATTCAATCAGTGATACAATCACATTTTCTTTGCATGTGTCACAAACTTTTAAAAATCCCATGAAGTTCCTGTGTAACCGAATCATGTGTTACAGATAAGAAAGTCTTGCTGCCAAAGCACAGTATGTGTTTTTGGTCTGTTTTTGCCAACTCACGGACCACCCAAAAATTTATATTTCAGGAATTTGAAATGTTTAAAAGATAAGGTGGTTCTACAAAACAAGAATGGCCAGTAACAAAGCCCTTGAAATTCATGGATAAATTGTCAAAAGAATGTCAGCAAACAACAACACTTTAAAAAACCCACAGAAGTGGACAGAAAGGCTTTAACAGCACAGAAACATTGTGCAGGTTAATTCAGTATTAAACACAGCAGAATGTACAGGCCTTTTTATATCCTCTTTAATTTTTGTTGAAAAAGCCATATATTTGAATGTCACAAAGACGCAGTCCAAATCTGTCCACCCCCTTCGGTGATGCCCACTGGCTCCAAGGATGAATTTGACCCAGATTTATTTATTTTCATACACTAGCCTAATTCAAAACCACACCGCATAAAAACTGTTTAACAAACAAACCCAGGTACTTTATCAGAGCTGCTCACAGACACCGAGACAGGGCTCCAACCCCACTTTTTGGTAATTACAGTCAGTGGAATGTTATGGCAGCAATACCAGCACGGACGGTTCTCAGCTGTGTTCTCCAAAGAGTTGCTCCAAAAAGAACAATCCAACAGTTGAGTGGAAAATTGTAGAAATTAACCCTGTACTCCACACACATACATATATACTGATTGTTCTTTTCCCAACAAAAGAAAGTGGCAGTACTGGATATGAGGCCATATGGAATGTGCATTAAGATATATAAGTGACTCCTCCTTGGTCTGTCTTCTGTCAAAAGAATTATTCTTCTTAAAATATAATAATAATAATAATACTTCTTTATACTGGCCACTTAATTGTTTACATCGTAGAAAAATAGACAGTATTCTGTAACAAGAAATATAGTTAACTTTGTTAAAATGGGCTATTTTAAACCAGCAATTATTGTGTCATATAAAGAATTTCTAAACAGCAAAACACAAATAGATAATACTGAGTGCAAAACAGCCAGTGGTATTGTTTGCATTGGTTCAAAACATTTAGTTGCCAGCTACTGTAATTACATGTTCTGTACACTGTACTACAAAAGTCTTGATCTTTTAGGAGGTTTGGGGAATTTGCTTTTATTTTCTCTACATGTGGCAAATAAGTATTTAATGAAAATTAATTCAAACTGTGGAAGTCCAAACTGATTTCACAATAAATCAATATTCATTCGCCTTGTCTTGCATTCATGCCAAAGCATCCCTCCCACCTCCCCTACACACACACACACACACACACCCCTCATGTCTTATGGCCAGAGATTCCTCAACTTATGCAGAGTTTGGGCTTTAGAGATTCAGAAGTTTAGCTTATAAATTCACATTCCTTTAAAAGCATTTTACTAATCTCCTGTGTTTCAATGCACACAGAAGAATAAGCTCCAAAGCCTAGCCACAGTGAGTTTACCATCCCAGCTGAAGACTGTTAAACATCGTTTAGATAAAAACTCTTTGCCAAGTGTAGGCATTAAGTCTTAATGCTACAAAAAACAGATGGTATCCAAGTAAGAGTCAGAGTTTTCTGTGATCTCCGCAAAGCAGATATGTGTGAATACCTAATTTCCTACTGGCAGTGGTAAAGGCTTTATCAGAATATCATAAACACCACAAATGGAGGCAATTTCCAAGTGTTAAAACACAGAGCAAAATCAGCAAAACATTCTTAGGAGAGCAGACGTCTCTAGATTCTCATCTGTGTTCAGCTCACACCCTTTCAACCCTGGAGGGATCGTACATATCTGAAAAATGCAAGACAGGAAAACCATGAGTGATGGGTTCTGAAATGTACTCAAGTTTAGTACATGCAGCTGGCAAGAGAAATAAGACACTGTTTTCTTAATTTAGAAGTACAGAAAACCCCGCGCAAACACACTATTCTTTTACAAAAAGTCAATTTAAAAATTGAATAATTAACTTGCAATTATTCTTTTTTTACACTGTGTGGGAGAATTCAGTGCTGGGGCCGGACTGAGAGCCCTGGAGACGCAAGTTCTTGACTAGAGCCTGATTCCTGTCCCATTAGCCCTGATTCTGATCTCACTTATACTAGTGTGATTTGGGAGTAACTCCACTGAAGTCAATGGACTACACCAGTGTAGAACTTGTGTAGATGAGATCAGGATCAGACCCATCAACTAGAAAAGGAGTTTTGCTATTTTGCCATTGAATTGAGTGGGGCCAGGGCTTGGCCCCTAAGGGTGTGTCTATACTGCAGCTGGGAGCGAACCTGCCAGCCCAGGTGGACAGACTCCACTTGCAGGGCTCACACTAGCTCACTACATAGAGTGGTATGAACATTGCTGCACCAGAGGTGGCTTGGGCTGGCCACCTGAACTTGGACCCAGGGGATAGGGTGACCTCGAGCTTGGGTGGACCCAAGCCTCCTCCTGTGCCACAACAGCCACACTGCTATTTTTAGCCTGCTAGGGCGAGTTTGTCTGTCCCAGCTGGGAGGCTCGCTCTGAGCTATGGCACAGACGTACCTTAATACTGCAGAGCAAAGCAGGGGCAGCGTACACCTCCCGGCAATGTGTCTCCACCCAGACCCATATGATCACTTTACAAGGTGGGGATACAGTTCTGTCTCCATTTTTCAGCACTCAGTGTCTCCTGTACTCAGCGGAATAATGTATTTGCGTTAAACACTGGTACTGCAAAGAGAGGCTGTGTTACATCACTGTGGCCAGGCTGTCTTCCTCCAGCATGCAAAACTCCAGGCCATGGTTTTCAGAGTTATTTTGTGTGGACAGAGTGCTAGACAAAAGATGTGATTATTATTAAAGAAAATCAGCCCTATACTTTGGTGAATGCAACAAGTAAACAAATAGCATCATCACCAGATTATACCCATTTTTCTAGCTAAAAATACACAAAAGCTGGTCTATTATATTTTCAGCCGGTTTCAAACTGAAGTTCTTACTCAGGTTCTGATCACGTAAGGGCTTGGCTACACTGCGACATTGTCGCCAAAACTTTTGTCTTTCTCGGGGGGGACTTTTGTAAGTACGCGCAAAAGACAAAAGTTTTGCCGATGCAAGCAACAGTGTGAATGTGGCTTTGTCAGCAGGAGCGCTCTCCTGCCGACAAAGCTTATGCCGCTCGCAGGGCTGGAACTATTTTGCCGAGAAAATACCAATAGAGAGTTGACACAGCCTTGTCGCTAAAAGCTGCATAGTGTATACAAGCCCTTTTACAAGCAAACAAATATCTGTATCCTCCTATGCATATCAGCTTGCAGTCCTGGGGTGGGACTGCACTGAAAGTCAGTGGGATGTGTGCATCTAAATCACTTAGGTCCTTGAAAACCACACCCACAGTCTGTGGTCATGTAACTCCCCCACTGCAGTGCCTGATCCCACAAACACTGGTGCATGTGAGTAACTTTACTTGTGTGTGTACAGGAATGACTATGCAGATTTACTCATATGCACAAGTGCTTGCAGGATCAAGGCCTAAATCAACGGAAAGTTTTCCCAAGTAAGAACTTCTGGATTTGACCCCATGTAAAGATTATAAGAATAAACATTCCTTGCAGCTGACAGATTGGTGTCGTATAATTTTGTCTCCTCTCTTGCCACTCTCTTCCTCCCTCCCTGCAGTATTTACAGGGCAATCAATAAAAGAAACCTTGTCAGCAACTGATATATTTTAGAAAATGTGTCATTCACCTTCTTCTGGCAGCGTCCAAACGTTTGTATTAACAGACAACATGGATCAAAGTCAATAGACGAATACCGTTAGAACTGCTGTAGTCTAAAAGACATTGACTCATGCATCTAAGCCCTACGGATCAATTGTGTGGGAAGAACCCGCAAAGTATGGGCACTTTACCCCATGTAATTTTTTTTCACCATTTATATGCACCCAGCCTTTTGGTTGTAGGAACTACGCTTTGTAGGAGGAGATTAAGACAAATCTAGAAAGGAATTCACGTTTTTGAATCATGGCTCTCCCAAAATGCCAGAGGTGCTGAACACTTGGTACTCCCATCAACTCCCAAGAGAGCTGCAAGTGCGCAGGCCTGTGACAATCAGGGCACAGAATGGTGGTAGCTCCCCCAGCCTGAACACTATTTATTCTCTGAAAAGTTACTCACACTTTCAGCCATCTGAACTGAAGCCAAATGAATTAGGGCAAGATTCTGCCTGGTGCATGAGGGGCAGCAAAAGGACTGGGTTGCGGAGGGACTCTCCAGGGAGAATTTTGGCTTTGTCATACAGCTGGCAGGCAGGCTGGGGGAGCAGATGCTAGAGTAGTAGGTCTGCTACCCTGGGACGGTGCAGCATACTCCCCTTCAGCACCCAGCCAGTGCAGTGCCTGGGACGGTTTTACTCTGCCCACAGACAGCTAACAACCATGGAGGGCATTAACAGGGAACAGGCACTTCACTTCCCAGTGGAATCCAGAGCTTCTTCCACCTTCCCCACTGTAAACGCATGCAGGAGTTGAACAGACTGTGGCTCTTGAGTTGTAGGTTTGTAAATGTCCAAATTTTCATCAAATTTGGGTGCAGACTATCACTGTCTTGCTGTCTCCGCTCCTAGGAGCCTATTCATGCATGACAGAGACTGATGTGCCCAGCAGGCTCTGAGCACACTCAACCAAATTCACTGAAGTGGGTGGGGTTACACCAGGGATGAAATGAGCTGGTTGAATGTTTTATTTCATGAGACAGGCTCATGTAATCTAAGCCAGTTTGTACTATTGCCCTCCTGCTTACTACTTAGGAATACACTGCACTTCAATAGCTCCTCCCACCAGATGGATCTCAAATCACTCACCACCATTAGGGAATAAAGCCAGATCCCCCTGGCTAGGTGGGTGACTAATTAGCACCAGCACTTCATGGAAGTTAAGTGACTTGCCCATGGCCACAGTGGCATTTCCACAGCCGAAGAGGGACCAAGTCTCCTGATTCCCAGCCCTGGCTTCTTCTTCCTCACAGCTGACAACAAAAATCCCAGAAGTCCCCCCAGCCCACATCCCCTTCGTTAGATAGCTCATTAGCTTGCTGTATAAAACAACTAATTAGCAAGACCAACATACTAAGGAGGAAATCCTTGTCCCACTGCAGTCACTGGTAAAACTCCCACCGACATCAATGAGACTGGGAACTCACCCAAATGCTTGCAGCCCAGTAATTACAATTGGCCCTAAAGCCACTGTGTGTGGGGGTGGCGGCTCGGAGGGATGGAAAGGCGGGGTTATGGGTGCACACTGGACAATGGAATAAAAGCTTGGAAAGGTAAAAGATTTCAATTTCAAGGTTCCAAGATAATTATTATAAACAGTTGGGAGGAATTGTTTTTTTGAATTGTGTGAAATATTTTTACAGTGTCCTTTGAAGACAATGGCATTGACTTATTCCCATTCATTCAAAATACAGTGAAACCTGTCTTAAGTATGCACTCAGAAAACAAAATCACCAGCTTAAGAAGTGATCTTTTAATAATGGTGGAGCAGAAATGTACTCGTGTGTTTGGGAATACATTAGGGTGGTCTGTTACAATGGTAATTTGCATAATAAGGGGTTGTCTCTTGTACAGTGTTTCATTTTAACTCCAACTCCCTCATTTAAAAATAACTGGTGCGTTTGACAAGTTACTGGATAAAAATAGCAAGACAAGGCTTTGGATGAGAATCTCTGTTTGCTGATTCCTCTAGCCTCGGTGATTGACCTAGTCTGAAACTATGATAGACATCAGGCTTTTCCAGTCCAAGCTGCATGGCACTTTGGCTCTTTTCTATAAAACTCTGCTGGATACGTAGTGAGTCCTTACACCACCTCCCCATTTCAGTCTACCCTCTTACTAGACATACAGTAGAACCTCAGGGTTACGAACACCAGAGTTACCAGCTGAGCGGTGAGCCACACTCCTCATTTGGAACCGGAAGTAAACAATCAGGCAGAAGCAGAGACCAAAAAAAAATAATCAAAATAAAGGACTGCGTTGAACTACTAAAAAAAAAAAAAAAAAAAAAAAAAAAAAAAAAAGGGAAAAAATTTTTAAAAAAGATTTGACAAGTAAGGAAACTATTTCTGCACTTGTTTCATTTAAATTAAGATGGTTAAAAGCAGCATTTTTCTTCTGCATAGTAATGTTTCAAAGCTGTATTAAGTTAATGTTCAGTTGTAAACTTGTGAATGAACAACCATAACATTTTGTTCAGAGTTAGGAACAACCTCCATTCCTGAGGTGTTCGTAACTCGGAGGTTGTACTGTAGGCCATCATGGGACTTGGGTGGTGTGGGATAGCAGAGAAGGCAAAGCATGAAGCCTCTCTACAAAATGTAGTTTTATCCTCCAGACTACACCTCAGAGGCCAAGACCTGAGATTTTCTGTGTCACTTGTATCCATATTTGGGCGTGAACAAGTTAGTGTTTTGAGGATGGGAGGATGCTGGTGGAGGCGATTCCTTCCCAACCCCTGAGCACTATGCCCTGTAGTATAAGACTTGATTAAGGGGAAATGAAGATCAGATTCTATCCCGTTGTGGGAAATGCTGTTACAGCTGCAAAGGAGCAAAGCTCCTCTCTGTGCTCTGCTGAAGTGGCATTGTCCCCACCAAGGAAGGCTGTACCTAGATGGGAACAAACTGTACAATTCAGCAACAGAGGTCAATTCAGCTCTGATTTACTCTGGCATAAACCAGGGCACTTAGATTGGAAGCTCTTTGGGCCAGGGGCTGGTTTTTTTGTTCTGTGATTGGACAGTGCCTAGCACAATGGGGTCCTGGGAAACCACTGGGGCTCTGAGGCATTATAGTAATATAAATAAATAAATCGTAACGTCTGATTTGATACATCCCTGCAGCAGTGTACACTAGAAGGGCTCCTAGGGAGGCTCAGCTGCTGCTCTCATGCCCAGCAGAAAGTCTCAAGGGAGTAAGACACAGGAAACCACTATGAGGCACAGTAGGCCTGGCTAGTGCAGGGAATTTGAATTTGCCTATGCTGTGAGTCTGGAGTGTACAGTATAGTTCAATGGGGAAGGAGAATCTGAGATGGAGGGGGCATGAAATGAAACAAAGACTAAGGCCTGAACGGTAGGAGCTGGGGGGGCTTCTGATGCTTACGTAGAATTCATGCAATTCACTCCAGGGTCTGGGGAGGGAACAAATAAAATCCCTTTAAAGTCTGGTTAAGTTAATCTCCATTGCCCTACACTGGAGAATTTTACAGAAATTTATACTGATTGGGTTAAATATGGATTGTGAATTTTTTGTGTTTGTGAATTTCAAGGTGGGTTTTCAGCTATTAGAGAGGAAGTGGGGAAAACAAAAGAAACATTAAGTATTGGGTTATCGACCTGCCTACCAAGTACCATGCATTTACTCTTTCCAACCAATTTAAAGTCTCTGAACAGGTGGCATGCCTGACTTTATAAAGAGCTATTGCTACATTTCTCAAGGGTGCCCATTAATTTAATTAGCACATCACTATGTTCAAAAGACCACATGTGAGAGTTGATCAATTCATAAGTTAACTTGGAGTTACTTAAGAAGCAGGCACGACTATCCTTGACCCAAGGAGCAGAGGACTCCAAAGCATATGCTGAAAGATTCAGCCTCGTGTTTTCTCTGGGGATATCAGTTATCTGAAACATTTTGTATAATGTCTCATGAATATTATCTAGACAATTTCTACTCTGAACATTTAACCCTTTCCCCGTGGCTTCAGATTAGAATATAGCAGGTTTATAAGTCTATTTTTTATTTCTTCTCAGTCCTGATGTGTTCCTATCTATTGACTATAGAATCGGACTAGAATTGACTTTGAGAATAAAAAGCTGGATATTCATGGAAAGGGTGGGATCATAATGTGTGAGCGTAAAACCAGGGCAGGTATTGTGAAATTTCACTTTATTTTTGACACAATCTTCTGAAACCGTTAGGTAATGGGGAAAGTCCTACAACTTTATGAATGAACTTCAGTAATCAGAACCCAAGTGGCTGCAATAACTTAGAGGATAATGCTCACTGCAAGAAAACTACAATTCTTTATTGACAACTAATCCTTTTATAGCCTATTAAATTACTATACTAGCAGCTGTAGTATATGGCAGCAGGTAAACAGGAAGATTACTTCTTTTGAGAATACCACAGAGGGAGTAGATGTACGTTTCCTATTAAAACAGAGCCCGACTGAATCCCAGATAATGGTAAAACTGGGCCTTACCTAAACAAAAATCTCGGTCAGCCTTCTTCTTGCCTATCGTAGTTACGTGTCCATTTTCGTCAAGAGAGATCACGCGCTTGGAAACAGCACCTGTGTGCACCATTTTGCGAGAGAGTTCATTACTGCTGAGTGGCGCATAGCTTCCTCTCTCCTCTTGTACCCTTGATGGTTTCTCCTCATCTACTTCCTCCCCTGAATCTGCACTCTTGATACTCAGACGCCGCATACGGGAAACCGAGTCAACCTCTTTCATTCGCACCAAACGATCCATAACTGTTCGGCTAGGAGGAGAGGCAAGTTTGCCTTGTAACGTCTCAATCACCTTTGAGGTGCTTCTAACTTTTTTTTCCGAGCTCGGAATGATCACGTTTCTTTCAGCAAGTTGATGCGTAACAGACTTGCAAGGCAGGTCTGGATCTTCATCTTGCCTGTTGAGACCCGCACGCTGTTCAAAACCTCGCTCAGTTACCAGAGTTTTAGATCTGGCTTCTTGGTCAGTGCTCTGGTATTCACCAGTCCAAAATGGGAAGTCTCTCTCTCCAACAAAGAGAGAACTTTCTGTCCAGCCACACTTTCGTCTGCCCTCATAAGAGCTGTCTTTTGTTTCTACTTTGTCACGTACTGTTCTCCCTACTGGAAATTCAGGATCCTGGCCTCTATTTGCAGGGCTGGAGTGTTGGTGGAGGCCAGTTCTGTCCCCAGGAATTAGAGACTCCACTGCTACCTCTATACCCAGAATCCTTGCAGCTCTTGCCTGCAGTGACTCATTTTGGGGGATCTCCATCGCATTTGCATTAGAAGAAAAATCAGAGTTGTTAGCACCTGGTTCAGGGTCAATATCCAGTCCCACAGACCTCAAATCTGGCTCAGAATGACCTTGATTTCTATTAGTTAAAGATAATCTTACTATAGATCCTCTCTCTAAAGGTTTATCACTCCTGGGAGTTGCGCTTTTGTTCCGTTTTACAAAATCGAATATATTAGCTATGTAATTTCTATCTTCTTTTGTCTCCTCTAAGTCCGCATGATTGAATGGATTACTCTGATTTGCATTACTTGGACTACTGGACAAAACTCTATTGACTGGGCCTGAACTTGCTCCCTGTTTGTTTGTTCTGTTCTTGGCTTCCTGCTTCCTTGTTTCTGTTATCACACTTCCATCTGCTGGCTTGATTAAACTACTGCTCTCTTTTGCATTCAAGGAGCTTTGTGATCCAGCACAGATATGTGGATCATCAGACTTAAGCTCTGTACTCCAACTTTCAGACTTACTTTTAACTCTTCCTTGTTTAAATATAGGAACTTCTGGTACCACAGTTTTTAGCTGCTTACAAGGTCTGAGTTCCTGGGTTGATTCATCAGTTCTGGAGGTCCCTATCTTTGTAGGAACACAGTCCTGCTTTGTTCCCTCACTCTCCGCGCCATCTTCACTACTAGTGCTTTCTTCCTGTTCTTGGAGCTCCTTGTTAAAACTTTCTAACTCACTTATTGCATCCCAGGGACGGCGACCGACAGGTTTCAAGAGAAACTGACCAAATAGTTCTTTATTCTTGCAGGGAGCACTTGCTTTGCCCTTGGCCACATCACCCCTGGGAATTGTGCCAGTTTCCCTTTCCTGGGTAGACATGGCTGTGCAGGACCCATAAGGCTGGCTCTGGTATGCCTTTGGTGAATGTACCTGAATTACGGAGGTGGCAGTCCTTGAAAATGCACTATTGCTGGATGGACTGAGGTTCATCTGACCTTTCATATTGTATGTATTCTGCCTACATCTTCTGTCATCGGGGGATAAACCTGCCTCTTCTGACCCAACCAAAGATGTTGTACAGGCTAAGAATTTTGGAGCCATCAGTTTATTATTTGGTTCACTAGGTTTTATACCATGGAAAAATTGTGAGTTTTTAGGGTCTTCAGTGAAACAGGTCTGTGTTTGCTGGTCTTTGTACTGATCGCCTGGCCAAGAGCCAGAGTATTTGAGTTCCCTGTGTTTTGTAGGCTGAGTAAATCTGAGGTCATTCATTTGTTTGAACTCCTCTGGTTTCCACAGCTCTTGTTTTTGTAACTCAGTTTTATTGGTCATGCTTCCTGTGAGAGCTTGTAACTCCAAGTCAGTGGAAGACATACTTAAAAGACTTTGTTCTTGCAAAGCTCCATTGTTATCAAATTCATTCTTCTTATCAGGGGTCTGTGTTAAGTTATTGTTCCTATCAGTATCTGGCAGATTTGATTCAGATTTAACTGGGATGGACACCAAACAAAATATAGTTTCATTCATTTTTTTCTTTGAACTCTTTTTGCTCTGCATCCCAGTTCCAGGTTCAAACTTTTTTACTCTAGTAACAGTCTCACAGGTGCTATCCATATGTGGGTTTCTTACAGAAAGGTTGCCCTTTGTGTACTCCTGATTAGTTTCATTTTCAAGGGGGTGATTATCTGTGTCACCACTGTCTCTTTGGTCAGGCAGGGCCCAGTTTTCCTGATCTCCATTGGATGCTGCCAACCACCTGTTGCAAAGTGTGGTGCTGTCAGGCGTTCTCTCACCCTTTACAGTATTTAGTAAGTTTGATGGATCCAAAAAGGCACTATTGTATTGTAGTTTGATAGTTCTCTCCTGCAAAGCAGTAGGATTGGTCCTACATGTATTTTCAGAGTGTTTAGTGTTGTTCTGGTGGCTCTCGGGATGTGCTATTTTAATATGCCGTATTCGAGGATCATCAAAAGGAATATACTGAATGGAATTCAGGTAGTCATCAGTGTGCCTGGAATGGCTTTGTTTTCCATGAGGAAGGTGGTCATCTTTGCAGTGTTCACCCCCAGTTTCCAATGTGCTAGTGGAGGGTCGATGGCTGCTGAGGGTCCTCTCTACTGGATGCTGCTGACCGTTGTCAAAGCACAAGTCATAGTTAGGCACTTCATTGAAGGAATACTGATTCACACTTGGCTGAGGTGGGGACTTGTAAGATGGAGGTGGTATATAGACAGGGGGCTCTAAACCAGAGTCTGGAATGTAAATGTCTTGCTTCGGCTCATTACCTTTGGCTAAATATGAAATGGGCTCATCTATTTGCTGGTGGTCCTGAAAGCCACTGGTTTCTACAGGTGCCCTCATCTGTCGGTGCAGTTCATAGGATGGAGGTTTAAGGGGTCTGCCATACTTGGGCTTGGCCAGAGGAAGAAGTGTTTCCCTGGGTTTTGTGAATTCCAAAGGCAGTCTGTTTTGGGGACCCGAGGGTGCTTTAGTTCCACTTAGGAAGTGATGATTATTCACCAGGGTGGGTATTTCCACACACTTCATGGTCTCTGGTGAAAGAACTCTTGGCAATGATTGTGATTTCCCTTTGTTATGGGAGCTAAGTACATTGTCTCCCAGGCTCAAGGAGTATAGATCTTGAAGCAGTTTCTCTCTATCACCATCAGACATTTGTCTTCCTAATTTTTTAGGTTGGTTCCAGCTTTCTGTTCTTAAACTTTGCCATTTGTAATCACCAGGCACTTTCCAGGTCTCCTGCAAGCCACTTCTTGTCACACTCTCTGTTCCTGCTCCGACCTCCAGCTGACTTTCTTTAGCATGTCTGTACACCTCATGGGGTGGTGCCAATCCTTTCATTTCAGAGTCTCCTTTGTCAGTGTAACCCAGTAATACGCTAAAGTCTTGTCCTCTTCTTCTCCAGTAGGCCAGATCTTTATCAGTCTTGGGCCCCGAAGACCATGCTAACAGATGTCTGTCATAAAACCTGCAAAAGAAATGCAGTGTCACAGGCAAGCTATAAAAATGCAGCCTCTTTCCTTTATGGGGAATTTTATTAGAGGGTCAAATGCTGAGTTATGCCAATAGGGTTTCCACTCTCAGTTTCTATAATTTATTCACAACCATAGGACATTAAAATCCTCTCTTAGTAATTAACATACACATTTTCTCCCAAGCAAGGAAGGTGGCTAAGCTATATATACATGCACGTTAGCAAGGCATTTTTTTTATTGGTATGCATAGCTGTTGAAAACAATGTTCACAATGTTGTACGTTGTGCAGATATGTAGAGTCCTATTGAATATATATGATGAAAAGTGAATTGACTATGTTAAACAAGGCTTTGAACCCTAATTTCTGCTCTCAGTTACATCAAAACCTATTGACTTCACAGGGCTGTACAGAGATAACCAAGCATAATATAATATGGCTCTAGATTTAAAAAGAGAAGGCAGTAGGGGGAGTTTCTTAACATAAATTTCTGTAAGAAATAGGATTTTACATTACAGCACAAGGGTTGAAAGAGAAGGTGGTTCTGGTTAATTTGATCTTTTGCGTTTGTTTAAGGAATAAGTGTCTCTAGATGTTTCAAATATATCACCATTGTGGTATGAATCATTTTATGTGAATCTAGTTCTGATGAGATTTTAAATATCCAGTTAATTTTTGTGTGTAACCTTTTAAATTTGTTTCTAGCAAAACACATCACTGAAACATGAAAAAGGAAGGATAAAACAAACACTTTAGTTATAGAACTTCAGATTTCTGAATTAAATCCAGCAGACAATATCAGACCCTTCCCATGTTTCCAGACATGGTGTGAAATACTTTGCACAGTATTCCAAAGGAAAATGGATAGCTTTCTGCATTAAAAGTTTATCTTTTAGTTATACTGTGGTTCTGCTGTTCTTGTAAATAAGGTGTCCAAAAAATCTAACTGTCATTATTTTACTATGCAACTGCCACCAGCATAACACAAGAGAGAAAAATCAAAATTGACATAAATAGGACAAGAATGTAGCTGGAACCCAAGAAATTCCTTCCTCTTCCCCCACCCTGAGTTATATGTACAGTCTGCTCTTGGTTTCTGCCAAAAAAAACTAATAGTCTCACAAAAAAGGTTTAAATAGATAATAAAATTCAGAATTCCTAATGAAAATGTAGCAATCCACATTCAAGAACACTCTTCAATAATTTTCTTTTACGTATGCAAACTTTATCCTATCAAGCAAAATGTTTAAAACGAATTGGGATAAAGACTATTTTTGTTTTAAGTCTGATGGATTAAAACCCATTGTCTGAACAAAAAGTTCCTCATATAAAATACAATTTGCAATTTGCTATCTGGATCCTGGTCAATATTAAAAGCCTATATTAATCCATGGGCTATAATGGGACATCTCCTATTTTGGAAATTTTACCACAGTTAAACCACTATATCTTTCAGAATGAGGGAGTCTGCAGCTGACTGTATGCTGTCAGCCTTTGGAGATTACCAAGGCCACCTCTGCTACCTTTATGTTTTCTCATAATGCTATAATGCTGTTGTGTAGCTATTGACTGGAGGGACTGTGAGTGACTCGGTCTAGGGAACAGACAAGCTAGGTATTGTTCTATGCAAGATCTGGTAAATGATATAAAATATATGGAGAGATCAGTCATACTAAACTATTAAAACACACCAAGTACAAAATCACAAGCAGTACTTATTCAAGACTATATAATATCAAAACCACTGGAGGGTCTTCTAGACAGTAAATCAACACTGAGGTTAGTGATCACTGTTATTGATGATGGATCAGTGAAATGCCCTGGCTATACGAAAGTAGTGTTTGTGAATAACTACTGGGAAAGTGTTACCTAGATTTCTAGTGGGAATCCACCAGAAAACAAAAGAAGAGTCAGCCTTCAATGTACGAAATTATGTGAATGTTTCCCTAGTCATAATGCATGCTTCAGAGGAGAGAAAATCCTGCCTCATTAATAGCGAGAAGGTAACCACATTTTTTTTTATACAGAAGTTGTTTAAACAGTATTTTGTAGTTATAGTAACTAATGAAGTTCTAAACATGATGTAAAACACCATACTGAAGATCTACATTATGTCATCATAGCAACTAGAATGCAGAAAGCATGTTTAAAGAAAGGTAACGTTAGGGCTTTTCTAAACCTTGTAACTTATGTATATTAATGAGACAAAGAATATTATTCAGTTTATATCATGTGACTCACAGCAATTAGATTCAGGAATGAGGATAGTAGGGGCGTGGTATGGAGAAAAATCTTGAGGAAAAAAATTAAACTACTGGATTGAAATGTTGTTCATGTTGTTATTTTGGTTAGAAAATAGAAATTTTAAAATCTTTCTCTCCTCCAACCCCCCTGTCCAATTTCTCTTGTTAGAAGAAAATAGTAGTAATGTAATAGAAAAGAAGGTCTATGACCCTACTTTGAGTTAAACTTGAGGTGATTTCAGAAGCAGTTACCACATCTCCTATGACAAGTAATAGCTTTGCACTAGTTCACATGGAGAAATAATTTTGTATCCAGGACACTGTGGCCATATCCACATCTGAGAATATAACTGAATCGTTATCATGGAGAGAATGATCAAGAGGCACTTGTTGTGAAATTTTTTGATATCCGGTAACATCACCGCTTACTGTGCAATTCTGCCCTATACTACTTGCAATATAACTGGTGATACTGAAGCAAAAACAAAAACGTTATTCAGTACACCTGCCCTCTGTAAAATCAGCCCTGCTTACCAGCTCTTCAGTTGGGTGTTCAATCACTGAGACACCAAAAATCACCAGACATTTTTGAAAATGTAGGCCACTATATTTAACAGAATAAATCAGTAATAAGGAAAGCTTGTTAGCCAATCCATTAAGAGCTGGAGAGTAGGGTCAGGAGACTTAGATTTTATTCTCCACTCTGCCAGTAGCTTGCAGGGTGGCCTTGTTCGAACCACTTAACCTCCCTGTGGCTCAGTTTCCTCATTTGTAAATTTGCGCTAATACCCACCTTTGTAAAGCGCTTTGAGATCTTCGGATAGAGGTGCGGTGCGAGTTCTAAATACACCTTATTCGGGACCCAATCCTGCAAACACATACTCTCTAAGCATGAGGGGACCGAGGGGCGTATCACGTTGGATGGTGTTTACAGGATCATGACCTATGTGGTAAGAATTCTTTTCTAACACAGCTGTTTCTATAGCTCAGGGGATCTCACACTGGGTGTCGGGACTCCTCTGGGGGTCGTGAGGTTCTTACATGGGGGGTCGTGAGCTGTCAGCCTCCACCCCAAACCTCGCTTTGCTTCCAGCATTTATAATGGTGTTAAATATATTAAAAACTACTTTTAATTGGTAAGGGGAGGATCACACTCAGAGGCTTGCTATGTGAAAGGGGTCACCAGCACAAAAGTTTGAGAATGACTGCTCTAGCTAGTACACATGTGCTGCCAAGCCCATTTGCTGTCTCTCTATTTTAAAAAACACACATTGGAAATATTCTGGATCAGAGTTTCTTTGATAACTTCTCTAGATGTGGTGTGAATTAGTTCTATCTGAAATTACACTGATGACAAACTTTTAAACACTATTTTGGAAATTTTTAAACAAAAGAGCAACTGTAGCAGTATTTGAACTCAGTGCCTTTGCCAACACTATCCACTAGGCTGCACGGTCTCTGGTCATCATCCATCAGAATTTACAAGTGTGACTTGGTTACACTAATAATCATCACTATGCAGGATCTGGTGTTCAAAACACTCTATGTCCATTAGCTACTTAGTCCTCAACACACCCTATGAACAATATTCTCATGGAGGAGGCCACAGGGCTTTAAATTCACCCTACAACTGTAGGAATTATGTAGTTTTTTTTTTTTTTTACAGGTCTCCATAATCTACTATATCCCAGACTGGGAGCAGTTCTGCTAATCACTGATCAGCAGGGATCCTAGAAATCCGTTCTCTGCGGAAACAACACAGAATCTTTAGTTTGTATATTTTACAGCAAATCTTTAGTTTGTATATTTTGTGAAAAAATAAAAACATATATCAATTATTAAACTTTACTGAAAATCCCGGTATCACTGGAAGTATCATGCGGGGCTGATTGCCCGAGCCCCAGCTGCCTCGGAAAACTAAAGTTCAGCATTTCCTTTTAATTGTGGAAAAACGTGGATTTTTAGGTTGTTTTAACTCAGAGAATTTAGTTTTTATCACAGAAAACTAGGATCCCTGCCAGTGGTGTAGCTAGGACAGGAAAATTGGGTAGGTCCCAACTCTCGGGTGGGCGGGCAATGACGGGGGAGGGGGCAGGGGAAAGGGGAGGAGGAAGGATGGAGAGCCCGCCTTCCCCCACCCCCTCCAGCTGGCCCTTACTGCTCAGCGAGCACCAGCGGATGAGACCTTCCAGAGCACACAGGCTGCGAGGCGTGCCCATGGGGCGGATGGGGCTCGAGCTCCGCCCACCCATCCTACCCACGGCTTGGTGTCTATCCGCCTGGGTTCCTCTCCTGCCGGCGCCACGTGCTGCTGCCCCAGTCTCTGCCCCCAGCACTAGCCCCACCCAGACCCACCCCCACGAGGCACGCCCCCCGCCTGGGACGACTCACCCTCTCCCAGCCTGTGGATTTGGGGGGCTCTGGCCCCGGTCTGGGTGGGCCTGGATGCTAAGTGGGTGAGCCGCAGCCCACCCAAGGCTATGCCCCTGAGCCATGCTGATCAGATGCAGCTCAGGAGGAAAGAAGCCGCTTCCAAGCCTCACCACTATTGCGTCTACGTCCACTGCTCCAATTGGTTAGGGAGGAACCATGTGACCTTAGTTCTACTGTCCCCTGCTGAAAATCAGGATGGGGAGAAGAGCTTCAAACCACCAGCTCCCCAGGACAAGAGTGGTGGAAGCTTCCTTAAAGTGGAGGGCCACCGGTGCCTGAACCATGGCCCCCCCACTGCACTACCCCTTCCCCCAAGGCCCTGCGCCTGTGCTGCCTCTTCCTCCCCAAGACCCCGCCCCCGCTCACTACTCTCCAGCCCCTCCCCCCCATCGCTCATCCTTACAGCCAGTAAAAAGTGGGGCCATGGCCCCAGCCCCAGGAGGAAACCCATGGCTTACCAGAGGCTTCTGCTCCACCCCATCTCAGTTTTTCAGCCAGTGAGCTGCAGTCTGGGAGAGGAAAGGGTCATCTTCCCTTAACACTGTTTTAGGGCTCAAGGGAGGGAGTGCAAAGCATAGGCCCTGAAGGGGGCGGTGCGAAGCAAGGGGTAGGGGGCCTCATACGGGAGTGCAGAATAGAGGGGACACCAAAAAATCATTGCCAAAGCGGGAGATGGAGAAACAACCAGACACAAGAGAAGGCCATTGCTTAATGACAGGATGGGGACTGAGTTTCCATCAGCAACCAACCTAATTAGCTACCAATGTTAATTAGATCAGTAGTTGAAAGAAAAATAAACTCTGCCCTCTAGAGGTGTTTGAGTGTCCCCATTTGGAAGAGAGAGCGTGTCTGCAAGATCATCCCCCCACCAAGTGATTGCCGCACAAGCTCGAATATTTCTCTCTGGATGCAAGAGAAACACATTGCAAGACAGAAAACACAGGAGTTTAAACAAAATGCGTTCCATAGACAATAACTGCTGGTGTCTGTATGATTTCCTCGCAGGGCTGCTGTGTAGTAGGACTTGCAACATATAAAAAGAGAGGCACCTATTTTTATGAAAAGGCCACAACTACGGCAGTTCAGGCCCAATATTTGAGTCCCTATTTTAAGGGGCAAAAGGGAGCTTTTTAAAAACAAGATTTAATATTAAACTACAGTGTAAGCAGACAGGTTCTACTCCATTATTTCCCATTTCCTAAGAGGTTAGGGAGGGACACACGGAATGGACACCCAGTCCTGTTTTTTTAACTCTACTCTTTTTAAAAGCTACCACAGCCAGTGTGCCATATTTTCCCCATCCACACTAGAATTAAAAGACATTCCCATCTTGGCTATGGCAAGACAAGCAAGCTAGTATTTTCTTGTAATGTTGATGTGCCCTTAATGTACGTATCCAGCTCCAAGTCCAACTAGAGTTCTCCCTTCCACCTTCCATATGCTCTGTCCACGTTTGCGTTTTTCCATCTCTAGTAGTGTATTACTTTGCTGCTGACGACTGGTCTATCTCCCTCCAACGGAGGGAAATCCTACTCCTAAAAGAACCTCCTCCACTGGCTCCCCATCCTCATTCTTTAAAGACACCCCCCCCGGCAAAAAAAAAAAAAAGAGGCCAAACAAACTTAGAACCACACCTAGACCAGAGATCCTTTTGAGCTCCCTGGATGCCTTACTGCTGCTGCACAGCTGTTGAATTTGCTCCTTTCAGTAATTCTAGCTGGGAAGAAAGAACACTTCTGTGCCCAGATCAACAGCTTACAGGTGACCTGCAAGGGGAGGAGATGTGGAGGACAGAGGAGAAAAGCCTGGCAGCCTGGGGAGGCGGCACTGCTGTGCTACTGAAGGCAGCACAGGTGAGTTAGGCCAGCACTGGAGAAGAATGTCCCAAGACAAGATCCCATTTGCTCACCCAGGACCTTAACACTTACCAAACCCTTTGGACAGAGGAAGGTGGGGAGGAAACTGACCCTCTTTTTCTGATAACCACCCAGTATATTTTGCCTTGCTTTAAATATCTTCCCAGCTTCTTTCCTTTGCTCATTTTTAGCATACAAATGGCTGCAAAACTTGACCACTCCATACGCATTCTAGACAGAGTCCTTCCTGTCCGTTTTATTCCAGTTCAAAAGTGCACACACTGTACACAATGGGAGGTGCAGTGGTGCAAGCACATTTTATGAAGTGGTGACAAGGGCTTCCACTGAGCCTGAGCTGCTTTAACAGGAACTTACAGACACCGTCTCATATTTACTCCATGAGAGCTGCCTAAAAATCAAGACTGTGACCCTCTTTGGTGAGGGAACTCCCCCAGAAGTAGCTGCATTCAGCTGGATACCCACCAAGGATCGACGCACACATGAGAAATAAGGAGCTGGGTTGTTTTACAACTATTCATTTTCATAAGCAAAATCTTTGCTGTGTAAATATCCCAATAGTGAACAAAAAAGGCAACGTGAGCCTGGGCTCAAGCCAAACCCCCCTTGCGACCACACACCAATTGTGCTAACCTAGGGCTTGGACCCAGGGTCCCAAGACCTGCAGGGCTGGAGGGTCTGAACCTGTGTTAAGCTGGGACTCTGCCCTTCCTGGGCTGCATGTGTAGGGGTGCCCAGGCTGTGTGAACTCTCAGGGCAGTGAGTAGGAACCAGACCCAAAAATTCCCCACAGCCTCCCGGGGATCCCTTAGCCCTGCCTCCTGGGGTGCAGTGAGGGCAGGGATAAGGAATCCCCAAGGGGTGCTGGAGCAACTGCACCCCAAGCCCTGGGAATACACTTCACTCCTCTGCAGCAGGCAACAGCTAGGCTGGGATGTTTGTGTGTTCTTCCTTTAAAACTACATTTTATCTCAAACCTCAAAACAGACAGACAAAAATAAATAAAAAACCAGCCCAACACAAACCTCTTCATTGAACATCCCATTTTAAACATTAAGAATTGCAAAGTTTCATTTGAACAGTTTGCCAGCCCTGGAGATTGGTGTCCTAATTGTCCTCAGAACAGGTGCACATAGGTGTTTTCATGCCAATGTGACTCAGCCTAGAGCTGGAGAACTCAATTCTCAGATTAGAGGGTAGTTCAGTATAAAGCCTTCTCAAACTGCAGTCATTCTACTGAGCCAGCCACCAAAGGAACTAATTACAAGCTTTGTGTACTCATGTGCTGCGTACGGGCACCTGAGTCCCATCAAGAGCACAGGGCGGGCAGTAGAGTTTTCCCACAGTGCACCATGTTCCTAGGGCTAGAATGTCGACACTGGGGAGTGGCTAGGCACTTTGGGATAAGTTTACTTTGACTCAGGTCTATGCACTGCTGTGTGCACAACAGTGTTATATCCTTGGGGCAGCCGGTGTAGGAAGCAATCACTTGAGGCCAGAGAGCAGGCAGCTAACCAAAACCTCCATTTTATTTACAGATATACAGAGAGCTCACTCAGCTGGTTGAAACCGGCTGAGCTAACCCATAATAATCTAACTCAGTTGCCATAGCAACAAAAACCATGACAACCAAATACACAACAAACAGATCCCTTGATTCAAGCACAGGTCAGAAAATTATTAACCTAGGGTTAAAATGCCCAGGGTTCCTGACGCAGGTCATCCAGCTTGAGTCCTACTAACCCTAGGTTTACATTGTAGACATAGGATACGTCCACACAGGAACTAGACACCCGAGGTTGGCCCATGCCAGCTGACTCAGGCTTGCGGGGCTGTTTCACTGCTGTGTAGACTTCTGGGCTCAGGCTGGAGCCCAGGCTCTAGGACCCTGCAGGGTGGCAGGGTCCCAGAGCTCAGGCTTCAGCCCTAGCCCAGAAGTCTACACAGCAATGAAACAGCCCCGCAGCCTGAGCCCCATGACCCTGAGTCAGCTGGCACAGGCCAGCCATGGGTGTTGAGTTACTGTGCAGACCTATCCTATGTGACCTGAGCTTCTCCTCCCCACCAGCAAGGCCTTTTGTAAAGGGTGTTACTGACTCATTACACTGCCCCCTCCCCTTCCCTCTGCTATTTTGAGAAAGACTCCACACGACAAAAGGGTGTGTTAATGTTAGTGTGCTGCATGTAACATGTCAGTGCACTGCCAGGCATGGAAGCAAACAAACGCTCACTTATCACAGGTAGAGGGTAAGTGGGGCTGAAGTCATGCTCAGTCATCTGCCAGAATGAAAGGGAAGAGAGGAGAAAGCCAAGCCATGGCGTGACACAGACACTTACCCCCCTTCTGAAGTATGAAAAGTGGACAAACCCCGGAGGTCTGGGTGGTACCCGGGACCAGCATGCCTCCCTTGGCTCCAATGACTGCCTTCACTGCTGCTCAAGTTGCCTTTTGCCAGTGGTTTCTTGTTGTAAATGCAGGCTCCAGAGTCTGTCTCAAACCCGTTCAGCGTTCCCCGACTAGTTCTATTTTCTGTAATCTCAGGCTGGTATCCATCATTTCTGTTCTCGTATGAAGTAGAGGGATTTTTGGACAATTTGTATCCATGAGAAATCAGGAGGTCCTCCACACTGAACATGTTGTGCTGGTTTCACTCACTGCTGTGCCACGAGAAAGCTCTCTCCAGCAGGATCCATCACTGAAAGAGGGAACAGAAGGCTGCTCTAATAAGGAAAGACAACTTAACTCAATCTGCGGGCTACTGGATGCAGAGTTTCATTCTCTTGCCTCAACATAATAAAATACATAAGACTAAAGCACATGCAGATGCTGATGAATCACGTGTTGACCTTCCCTAGATAATATACCTAAATTTGTTCAGCCAGGGAACAGATGCAGAGCTGCTGCTGCTGAGTCAGTCCATTTGCGTGAAGAATTTGGTGATGATTGCAGCTTTCAGATTTTGATAAGTGATCTTGGGAAGCTTTGCACTGGAGATAAGCAAACCCTTGAGAAAGGCATTTTCTCCAAAAATGGTTTTTACTCTGATCAGGTGGAGCTGTGCGTTATGCTGGGAGAGGGGTTAGATTGCAGGGCAGCACAGCCTCCTCCTGGAGCCCTGCAAATTCTATCAAAATTAGCTGGTGAACAGGCACAAAAATAATGCATCACAAGAAAAGAAAAAAAAGGTTATTATGTTAGCCCATAAAGGCACTGCTGATGTGCCGCTGTGCCCCCAATTAGACTCCCTTGTTTACAGTCTTTAAAGGTTGCTTTTCGGGGAGATTTCTGTATTGCCTAGGTGGGACCTGTTGAAATCTGCAATCAGCTAATAGGTGTAATACAAATCAAAGAAGCCAAGTAAACTGCATCTAGAGCCACATGTGTTGTTGCATGATGATTTCCAAAGCAAATGGGATCAATCCAAAGTTAAGATTTTTCCTCCTATCTGCCAGCCCTACAGACTCAGCCTGAGTTCTTTGCTGGTTGCACATTGTTATTAGTAATAGGTTCTGCAGATCAAATTAGTTGATCTGTAACAGTTTCTCCTGGCGAGCTCACTCTTGTAACCTACTGTCTATTCTACTCTTCTAGCTTGTTATATTTATGGGGTACCAAGTCTTCAATGGTTTGGAACTTGGTAAACACTTCTGTAGATGAATAGACTCCAGCGCACCATCTCTTGCCAGTGCTGTTCTGCCACATCACTGAAGTGGGTGGATGAGACTTGAAACGCTTTGGGAGCAAAAACATTGAGTATGACACTGAATAGGACACTTGATAGGGGGCTTGTATAACATGCTCAGTGTTACATGTCCCCAGTAGTGGCACGTCTGCATAAAGAATAAGAACCTTCTAGAAGCTAATGAAGTTTCTCCTTCAGCTGAAGTGCTACAGGCCCGTGCTTTGGTGCATGAACTCCTGGGTTCTGTCACCAAGGCTGATCTTTACAAAGAGTCTCTACTCTGTGCTAAAGAAGCACACTGCTATCAATATGAGACACTTTATATGGAGTAGGCACTAAAGGGGGACATGACACATTTACTTAGTGTGTTCCAGAAGTCAGTTTTCAACACAGAACCAAACTTTAAACAGTGCCTGCGCAGACCATGTAATTGTTACTTAAGGGTTTGAAAATAACTCATTTCTAAACCAGTTTAGAACCTACACCAGCCTCTGCATAGAGCCTAAAGAATCTGTCCCCTGTCCCCTCTATATGTGGTATTGTACACTTTAAAGAAATAAAACACTTCCCAGTAACATTTGTGGAATGGTGGGTTGTTTTTTTGTTGTTGGTTTTTTTGGCCAAAACAGGGCTCCTCAAACCTACTAAATGATACACTGTACTAGAAGAGTAGAATGATCAGCATAGTCACAGGGATAAAAAAAGCCAGCCAAGAGGTACTAGTCAAATTAATGGAAGAAAGGAATGGAATCCCTTTCTTTAAAGGAAAAGATGGTTTTGTTGTTTATTTTTAAACACTTCAGTAACAGGAGGTGGGGTCAGATCAGGTCCACTCAAATGATTTCTCTATTCCTAATTGTTTCTAGAACACAAAGACCTGGAATTGTGAGAGGAGGTAAAAATCACAGAAGACAGAACAGCTGGCTGCTAGAGCTATTCAACCTCTAAAGAGAAAAAGATCCACTGTGACTGCATAAACAATAGAATGCCCACTGGACAGCACACAGGTGCAAGGAAGAAATGTGCTTTTCCTGTTGTTATTGCTTGGGGGGGGGTGTCAATATTAACCCTTTCTCTCCTACTGTCCTGGATAGTGGCCAAGTGAAAACAATATTTGTCAGGGGTTGAAGGAGGCAATATGCAGAGAGAGAAACTGGCAATTTAGAAATGGACAAAACCTTTGGACCATGGGTCTTATTCTGATCTCACTTTCAATACTGAGAGTCACAAGTAACTTCAGTGAAATCAGTGGAGTTACACCATGGGAAAAACCCAGTGGTAGCTGGTGCCCAAAATAACCCCTCAGGGTTAATCATATTTGAAAATAAAAAACTGGGATAGCATTGGGGAGGTGTTACAGGAAAGTCCTTTGGTGGGGATATGGGGAAGTGGCAGGGGAAGAGGGGGATGCCCTCTTCCACGTCAGTGCCCTGCTCTTCAGAGTGAAAAACGGAGACACTTCACCATAAAGGGCAGGGTGGGTGAACACAGTTCTCTCCTCATCTCAACCTCTCTCCCTCCCTCCTAGATAGCTCTACCCTATCATCTCCCTGCTGTCTCCCCATTCTCAAACTCACAACCAAGTCACCCCCAGCCTCATTCACTAAAGGATTTAATTGCCCCCTGAACTCAACTCTGTAAACCCAGCACATCCCACTCCTAACTCAGAACCTCCCTAAGCCTTCCCAGCTTCCTTCAACCCAACCAGTGCAGACCCTGCCCCCCACAACGGTTGCCACCTCTGAAGTACAAAAAACCAGGATAACTCGGACGATTTTGAGAGCCCATAAAACTAGACAGCCGGCTGTGTGTATTGAGCATTTCCCAGGACAGCTACTTCAGAAAAAGGGACGATCCTGGGAAAACGTGGCCAGGTGGCAACCCTACCCTCATACCTATCCAAAAGCCCTTCCACTGCCTACCTAACCTCTCCACATCTCATAACCAGCCCTTCAACTCTGAAACCTTTCCCCCCCACTTCCATCAGACACACACACAGGTCAGAAAACTCCTCCACAAGCACAGAACCCGCCTCCCTCCTACCAGACATCCACCAACAACTAACTCAGGACTACGCTACACCCACCTGCCCACCCACCTGTACACTGCTGGTCCTGGAGAAGTAGAGGCAGCAGGGAAGGACTGTGGCTGCAGGAAGCCCTATACTCCACATCAAGAGAGAACTGGTCCTATAGGAACCAGTATTCCATGCTTTGTGCCTCCCCCTTTGCTGCCTTGACGTCTATGGGCTTCAGAGCCAGGACGACTCAGGGCAGCCACCTATATGACATCCCGAGTCCAGAGACTGCAGAAGCTTCAGCCTCCCCCCAGTGGCGGCCAATGGCACTGCACACTGCAGTACCTCAGCTGTGCTACACAGCTCTGTCTCCAGCATAGCGACATTATTGATAGGGCTTAGTTCCATTAGCTCCCAATAAGACTAGTATAAATGAAGTCAGGATAGATTCAGAATGGAAGACAGTGCAATGGGTTGAGTGCTAGACTGCGACTTGGGAGACCTCCGTTCAATTTCTTCCTCTGACACACACCTTCTGTGTGATCTGCGGCAAGTCTCTTGGTCGTTCTGTTCCTCAGATGTCCATCATGAAATGGGGTTAGCAGCACTTCCCTCCTTCACAGGGGTATTGTGAGGATAAATACGTTAGAGACATTACCAAAACAGATAGAAAGGATCAAGCCCCATGTACACATATTGTACATATTAACAATTTTCCTAGTGTTTCAAAGCCAAGGTTTCTACTTTTCAGGTGGGAGGCCAGTTCCTTTTACTAGGAGTAAGTGGATGAAATTAAGAAAAGGTAGATGTAGGTTGAATATGAGGAAACATTCCTGACTGCAAGATCTCTAATCCTGTGGAACAGTTTCTAATAGAAAGGGGTGGAAGCCCTGATCATTTGGGGCATTTAAAATATTGCTGTCCACTTGAAATCTAAGCAGTTTCAGAGAACGAGTTAAAAGTAGTTTCAAGTAAAGCACGTGTCACTGAGTCCGCCAACCAATTTGTTGTGGTTTTACACTAACATTTTCTTTTAAAATGTTTTTATCACACTTGTTTGTGTGGATGTTTTGCACAACAAAAAGGAAACCAACTGACTGACCAGATGGGAAAAACAATGAAACCGTCTATGTGCACAGTGATATCAAATGCAAACAAACTAAGCCAACAGGAAAAAGAGAGAAATCCCCCTCCTTAGCTTCTTTCAGTCAAGGTATCTTAGCAGCTACTTTTAACAATTGTAGATACAAAACTTTCAGACAGACGTGGGAGTTTTAAACTGACAAATCCCTTTAAAAGTAACCAAAATAAAACACTAGTGAATGTAAAAGTGGGGACAATTGGGCACTGGCAAGGAGATGGCCTAGATAATCTAATAAATCTTTCCCATCTCCTTGGTCAATGAAAAAGTAGGGAGGGATTTTACTCCTGGCAATATGACAAAGAACTTATCCTGCTCATTCCCTCTACCACTGTGATTCAGAGGCAGGCAGGAAAGGGTGTGTCCCACCATAGCGACACTGAATTCTTAGAATCACGTCCAGTTCTAGACTCTGGCTCCAATGTGGTAATGCAAAGAATTTGGGTCAAAAGTCAAAAGTGTGTGTGAGTGTGTATTGGAAGGGATGGGAGCGATACCTTGGTTCCATGATAGCAGACCAGGAGCACTATTGATGAAGCCTTGAAGTGGATTAGCAGACTGCATGTTAATGAAGAGAACCTGTAAAGCAAGGGGCTGCAGTTCATTAGAGTTTAGTTTAATACACAAGATCTCAGCTTCCTTCAAAGTCTGTGCTTGGCAGGAGAGGGTGGAGCTACTGTGGAGAAGGGTTCCTGTGAATAGCAGATGATCATGAATCTTTCAGCCCAAGAGAGTGAAAGCTACCATTCTGAAGCTGACTGGGGGAAAAAGGTTGCTATCATGATACCCCATCAAAGAGTATAACACTCAGTAACAATCAATATTTCATCCATATGGACAGGATTAGATTCCTGTCTGCATGTCGTCTTATCCATCGTATACACGACAAATTAAAGAAACAGGTGCAGAAGTTCTCACCCAAGAGCAAAAAGAGAGCAGGATTTAACACCAACATCAAAATAAAAAACTCAGCTCAAGGCAGAGATGAACATGACATAAGAGGGATAAAAAGGAGACTGGCCACCAGATCCATCCACTATTTTTTGCACAAAAAGTTTCCTAAGAAAAAATGGCTTTTTACTGAAAACAGAATTTTGTAAAATATTGTCAACACTTCAACATTTTCACAAAAGTTTGTGTGATGTTAATCAAACTGCTTATTTAAACTGTGACAACATTTAAAAGTTTGATAACTATTTCAAACACAATTCTGGTAACATTTTGATAGAAAAAAATTGATGAGATCCCAGAAGTGGGTTTGAAAAATACATCCATTTTGAACATTGCTATAGTTACAAAAACTCATGGGAAATGTTTTTTTTGTCTTTCGGACAGCTGCATAGGCCACTGATGGGGCCTGCTTCAGAACAGGGACATATGCTTGATCTGATTTAGTATGGTGAATGGTATCATATGTTCAACAATGGCACATATACACCAAATATACCTGACAATTGTACTATGCAGGAAAGAAATTCCTTCTTGACCTCTGTGGCAATCTGCTGATGCACTGGAGCATGAGATTTTTTTTATCAATTGGCTGGGCAGAAATGGTGTCCCTAGTCTCTGTTTGCCAGAAGCTGGGAATGAGCGACGGGATGGATAACTTGGTGATTACCTGTTCTGTTCATTCTCTCTGGGGCACCTGGCACTGGCCACTGTCAGAAGACAGGATACTGGGCTAGATGGACCCTTGGTCTGACCCAGTAGGGCCATTCTTATGTTCTGGTTCAGAGGTAACGTCTTCAAAAGCAGTAAGTGACTTAAGAGCCTAGATCACACTGACTTCCAAGGAAACAGACTCCTAAGTGCCTAAGTCCCTTTTGAATATGGGATTGGGCTTTGCAAAACTTTCCTTGGGTCTTCAAATTTGTTAAAGAAGTGTATGTAGGTTCTAATATTTGCATGGTTTTCCACAGGCACTAAGCAGTCATTTTACAAGATGGAAATGTGAGATCTAGTCCTCTCACAACATTATAGTTCCTGGATTGTGGAAATACTGTAAGAAGATCAGATCTTGCATTATTTCAGCCCCCAAATGGCTTCTTGAGGCAAAAAAGTATTTAAAACAAGACCTCAAACACTGAGCTCTCCACATGTTGCCTGAACACATTGATTCTATTTGGTACACACAGAGTTAACTTAATGCCCATGGACACAGTTTTGGTTTATTATCCTGTTAAGTTCTGGTTGAGGAACAAATGAAAATTGTGTATATTAAAAAGCAAACGACAGCAAAATAAAGTTCCCCATGAGGGGGGGGCGGGGTGAGAGACTTGAACTATTGCTCTCTTTTAAAGACTCTCAAACTGGGCCAGAAAGTGGATGTGCAGCGGTTCTAATTTGAGGTAAGATCAACAATGCTGGAAAACAGTTTGTTTTCCCAGAGCTCATTTGTTTTGTTTGCCAATGACATCACCGTGTTCTGATAGGTTTTGCTTCCTGAGGATGCCTGTTATCTCGCCAGTGTTTCCGACTTGTCAAAGTCAGCCGGTCCAACTTCATAGTGCAGTGGAAACATGGGTCAAACTTTCTTTGGCTACCTCTAAGCTACAATGCTCAGAGTCAAAGAAACAAGTATGCACTCACCCATGAAAAAACTGCATTAGCACACACATACATGAGCATAGTTAAGGATTAAAAGCACCAGTACTTGGATACAATGGAACCCCTGGAGGGGGACATTAAAAGAGTTCCTGGTTGTGTATTATCAAACACCAAAATGCTTTGTGTGTGCATTTGTCTTGTGCCCTTAACATTTCCTTAGCTTTAAAAAGAAAGAAAGAATTGTCATTCTTGCCTGAAGGGCAAGAGAAGATAAATGATATTGATACCCTGGTGCAGTATCACAGAAAGATGCATATGCTGGACCTAATGAGTGTATGCAAGCAGTATTCATCCTGTGAACTGAATGACGGCGCCTCAGCGAAGTGGCAGAACTGGAGAGTGCTGCACAATGTATGTTCTATCTCATCATCCGAGTCTTTGATATACGTTCTCTTGTTCTCGACATAGTCCATTAGAGCCTGAGCTGCAGAAATGCTGGGCACTGACAACTCTAATTGAAGCCAGTGGGAGGTGCCATGCCCAGAATCTCTGTAAATCAGACCCTTAACGAGTAACAACCCCTGCTATGTTATATGTTCACACACAGCTCCCAATGACTTCAGTTGCAGTTCTGAGTGCTCAGCACTACTGCAAATCAGACCTCAGGGATTCAAGTCAGACACCCAGAAAATGAGGAACACACACTAGTGACCACCTGTGAAAAGTTTGGTTTAAGTGACTTGTCTATTTCCTTAGAGAGACAAGATGGCTGAGGTAATATCTTTTATCGGACCAAATTTTGTTGGTGAGAGACAAGATTTTTGAGCTACACAGAGCTCTTCTTCAGATCTAGGAAAGGAACTCCCAGCATCACAGCTAAATACAAGGTGGAACAGATTGTTTAGCATAAGTAGATAGCACATATTGTAAGGGACCATTCGAGGCAGAGTGATCCGTTAACACTTCTGCAGTCATAGGACAAAAAGAGGGGGTTAGCGAGATACAGATTGTTGTAATAAGCCATAACTCCAATGTCTCTGTTCTGTCCATGAGTTTTAGTGTCTAGCAGAGTAATGAATTGAAGCGCCCAGGCTCGTCTTTTGAAAGTGTTGTGCAAGTTTCCTTTGAGGATGAGGAGTGCTATAGAGTGATTGCTTCATAAAAATTGTTCACCCACAAGTGATTTTTTTTCTGTCTTATCATTTTCCTCTGTGAGTCTCCTTGCCCAGCTAGTTCCAATTCTCCTCTTCTGGCCCCTGGTCTGATCTGCCTCATCGCTCCCCCCTCACTGCCTCTCAGTCCCAGTCTGCCTCTCTGGCCCCTTCCAGAGGCGGATTAGGGTTTTGTGGGGCCCTGGACCACAGCAAGTGGGGGCCCTTCCCCACCCCTCCCACCTGCAGTCCCCTGTACCCCTGCACTCCTGCCAGGGCATAGAGGCTCGCCCCACCCCGCCCAGTACTCCCCCATCATGCTCCATCACAGTTTTCCTCTCCTGCTCCAGTCCTAGTCTCAGCAGACAGACCCCGTCTCCCCATCTACTCCTCTTCGTCCTTTACCCCAGTTCAGCTTTCGTTGCCTCTACATTTCACTCAGACAGCTTCCTCGTAAACTCAGACTTTAAGGTCAGAAGAAACCATCATGATCATCTAGTCTGACCTTCTGCACACTGCAGGCCACAGAACTACTCAATGTGGAATGAATACTATTAACAATGTGGAAACTGAGGCAAAGAGGTTTTGACTGACCCATGGCCACACAGTGTGTCAGTGACACATCCTGAATTAGAATTTAGGATGCCTGAATCTCAGTCTTATGCTTACTCCACTAGACCACGATACCGCTAAAATATTCCTCTGGTGTTTAAGTTCTTACAGCGTATTAACAACCACCACCACGGTAGGATGCAGACAAGAGAGGAAGATGGGATTGGGCATCTATGGTACAAGTATAGATCTGGGGGGCAGTCCAGAAGAGGGATATTGATGCCACATAAAGTATGCTAATAGGGTGGATTTTCACAGACACAGCGAAAAGCAGATATTCCTGACATAGAGGTCACCCCCATGACAAATTTCAAGTTGCTGATCCAAAACACGGGGGCACTAGAAGTTCTCAATGACTGAAATGGCTGCAAGATTATTATTTTTTTCAGTAAGAGCAAAACAATGTATTTCTCCCAACCTTGTTCTCAGAAACAGATAACCACTTTTAGCAGAAATTTTCGAAAGAAATTCATCCTGTGGCTCATACTCAGCATGGGAAATTTCAGCTCAAACAGTTAAAGTTTGGCAAAGTTATAAGCAACTGAAAATGGGATCTTATATGGAAGTGTTGGGCAGTGCTAGCTTTGGGGTTTAACCTCTTTATTTCTCACTCCTTTTCTTTTATGTAGCAGACAGTGTATTAAAAACAAACATTTTAAATAGGATCTGGTTTTTACCTTGACCATATAATCTTCTTTTAAATAGTAAAATCCAATTAGACTGTAAACTCTTCAGGACAAGGAAGTGACCAAATGCAGTTTAATGTTTTGTTGAACTGATTCAAAATGAAGTATTTTGGGTCAGTTAAAAAAAAAAAGTGAAATATTCTGATTCAGGTGGTTGGTGTCAGATCACAGACACCCATCACCACAAGGCTGTTAGGAGAGTTTCCATTACAACCAATACCATACTTAGGGGTTCAAAGGCAACAGACCTAACTGAAAAACATCTCTGATGATTGCAAGTAAAAAGTGTATGTCAAGGTCATTGTAGACTGGGAAATGTAACTTTATGTTGGGACCCTGTGTGCTCTCAGGCATGCACATCTCTCTAATTCAGCTCACAAGAAGATACAAATCTGTGAATTTTGCATTTAACCTTCACTGCAGACAGGCGAGTGCATACATTTTTCCCAAGGAGAAAGCAAAGAGTGTATATGTTCACATTCACTGAAAATCATGGCCCATATTCTACCATCAATTTCTGAGCAGAGCTCCCCAATGAAATTAATCAGGTGTTGTTCCTAATAATAAAATATTATGGCACAATATGGCTCCCAAGAAACTTTGGAAGTGGGGGCAACAAAAAAAAAAAAAAAAAAGGAAAAAGTGTTACCAGATAGAGACTAAATAGCATATTTCAGAGACTGACTCTTGCCATGTAACATATTGGCACAGTGGTGGTCAGTTGAGGCACCTGAGCTGAAGCAACATTATTAGAAGAGTGAGGGAATGGCTCGCAGGGCATTCTCCACTGGAGCCCCAGACCTTTGGGAACGGCTCCTGCCCAGGTCTGTAACAGCCTGAGTTTGCTAGCCTTCAGGGTATGCTACAAAGCTTTCCTCCAGTGTTCATGAGAAGACAGGTGCTGGATAGGGCTGTTTGTGGTGATGTGGGACTCTGGTGGGAATTGAATGTGCATTGAGAGTTGAGCCATTTTTCTGGTATATATGTTGTTATTGGGTGGCCTGGGGGAATAGATCTGGTCTGTTTAGTTATTTTGTGTATTTTAAAAAGTGTGCCCAGAGCACTGGATAAGCGCTCTTTTATTGTAGCATGCACAAATCCAGATAAGGTAAACACAAAGGCAGAGGGGGAATCTTTGAATATTCACCATTATGATCAGCGCCAAAGAGCCGGTTTTCAGAATGTCGAGAGCTTGCTGCCACGGATGACAAAGCACCACATTACTAGTCTGAAAACAGGCCAGAGGTTTTTCTTTTTTCTGGTTTCTTTTTAATAAAGAAGGAGTGATTTTTAAACACTGTTCACTGACATTCCATACTGAAGATGTAACAGGCTCCTAGAGGAGTTGGCGGTGTGTGGTAGAAGTATTTCCTCTGACAGTTCTACTGTTGCAATAAATAGTAAAATATTTTATTAAACAAAAAGTAAACAGCCAACTCCCTTCCCCCCGTGCCCTCTCCTCCCCTCCTCCCCCAAAACCCACCTACAAAAGAAAACATGTTTTCAAACTGAGGCACGTGTTCTCATGCTGTTCATGCCGCTTTCCATGGGTAAAATCTGTCAACGCTTTGCTGGAACAAAATAAAGGGAACTTACATTTCTTGACTCTTAAAACTAAGTCCTTGAGAGCCAACAGTTTCACTTTAAATACCTACATGCAAAGCCCCAATAAATTGTTCCCACACTAAACTATGTGGATTTTTTTTCTAACCAGCAGAAACAGCTCTCAGTTTGGGCAAAACACAGAGGAGATCACCATAATTGTATTTAGTCATATGGAGTAAGAAATGTTGTAATACGGGATCCATCACTGAGCTGGACTTCTATGAGATGACAGCGACATTGATTATAAAGCTTGGGCTCCATGATCAAAAGGATTACACACACGAGCATTCTCCTAATCACAGCAGGATCAGCCAGCCATTCAGGCCAGGATTCAAGAAAAACAAACAAACATGTAAACACACACTTTCCCCTCCTCACAAATGTAGTTGGTGGCTTGTGGTGGGGGCTCTGCAGGGTTTGTCCTGGCCTCCCCTCCTTTCAGATACCTCCATAAAGATCATATCTGCTGGAGTAAATAGACTCTGAGCACATTTGTGTCTGCTTTGCTCACTTACTTTCACATGTTACCAGCCTCTCTTGCCTCCCGTTAGCATACTTCTATGTGGAATCAATGTCCCTCTTCTGGACTGCCCCCCAGATCTATACTTGTACCACAGATGCCAAACCCCATCTTCCTCTCTTGTCTGTGTCCTACCACATATTCACAGCAGGGCTTTTGTTGTTGTTGTTAATACGCTGCAAGAACTTAAACACCAGAGGAATATTTTAGCGGTTTCGTGGTCCAGTGGAGTAAGGATAAGACAGATTCAAGAATCCTAAATTCTAATTCAGGGGATGTCACTGACACACTGTGTGGCCGTGGGTCAGTCAAAACCTCTTTGCTTCAGTTTCCACATTGTTAATGTTATTCATTCCACATTAAGTAGTTTAATATTTGGTATTTGACAGTAAGGAAAGCAGAACTTAAGGGCTAGAATACACAAGAAAAGTTATACCAAGATAATATATTGCTCAGGGTAATTTTTTAACCCTAGTGTGGACACTTATACCAGTATAAAGGTACCTTACGCCAATACAGATTATTCATCTTCCCAAACTAGAATAAAACTATACCTGTACAACTGCAACCACACTAGGGAAGGGTTTATTATTTTAATTGCACTGGTGTGGTTAAAGTGGCAAATTTTTCTAGTGTAGACAAGCCCTTGGAGACTGAATAGGCAAGTGATAGCCAGTACCACAGAGAAAGCGGGACTGTCCTGAATTTTCAAAAATGGCCACAAATTTTAGATGCCAACTTTAAGATATAGGACTGTGTCTTTTGCATGCAAAATTAGTAGCCACTTTTGAAAATCTGGGCCCGTATAGTTAATACTATAAACATATTTCCCATCTAATATTGTCTGAGTGATCACTGACCAATTTCAATAATGTTCTAATCATGAACTACTTGGGCAATGTACATGCTGTTGCAATCTTTCACCGTCTACAATAATCAGCACTATACTGCACAGAGACATATTTAGCTTATTCCTGCTGTAGGTGTTAAAAGATCCCATCAATCTCTGTAGATATCTACATTTGGATCTTAAAGGTGGTATAAAGTTGTTGAAAGACTGACCTACCCTTTCCTTTGTAGCTGGACCTAGTGAGTAAGCTTCCCCCAGCATTCCACAAGTCCACAGGCTCTTGAAACAAAGCACAATAGCAAGGTTTTAGCAAGTGAGATAACCCTTTCCACTCATGAAGGGGAAAACAACATCTGTTAAAACCAAACAAATTGGTGTAATGAGTTCAGCAAGAGACCCAGAGGATTTTGAATCCATAGCTCTCGGTTGGGTCAACACACTGTGAAAAGAAAATTACAAGAGAACAATTGTTTCATACACTGCTCTCCTACCCCTAAACTCCCTCAAGATTAATTAGGATGGACTCTGGCCAAATTCATTAAAATAGAAGATTTGGGCAGGACCTTGCAGCCTGCTCGTAAGCAGCTCGAAAATGATGGAGAAGTTCAGAAATGCATCACCCTCTGACCAGATCTGCTTTTGGCAAAACCAAGTTTGCATGTGCCATGTCATTGATGTGACAGTCAGGAGAATTATTTTAAAATGATCTTGTCTTAATTAGATAGCGACGCAGAAAACATTTGCTTTTCCCCACTGAACAATAGATCCTTGTTTATTTTCTGTGTGCTCTTTAGGTCGTGAGAAAGCCCGTCAAGTTATGTATCTAACAATATACTACTGTAATCTGTTAACACTCGAAAGACTAAAACCTACAGATTCAGCCGGATTAGTATTTTCTGAGCACAGGAGAATGTGTTTTAAAGCCAGCAATTTTGAATAATGCTACAGGAAGTGAGGACACAACCTAGGGCCCCATCCTGAAAACAATGGGCAAGAGTGTGATTTCACAATCTGTCTTGTGCATGTAGTGGTGTGCTGCTCTGCCACCAAGGAGCAGTGCAGGGAAGGAATCCTGCCTCAGAGATTCGCCATCCCTCCCTGCGATCCAGGCGATAGTAATTTGCTATTGGTCCTTTCTAGATTACAACCCCTGTTCCATGGCAATTCAACTGCATGGGCTGGTGCACTGGGGAAGAAGAATAGAACCAATGTTCCTGTCACTACCCACTCTCCTGCTTTGTGGAGAATAGTGGGCACACAATAAGAGTGGCAGAACCAGGTCCCAAGTGAGTAACAGCCACGAGACTCCTCGCCAATTTGTACTGCAGTAATTTATTCAGAAGTTGCTTATTCTGCTCTTTAACAATTGAATTTAATTGGGTCGTTATTTTCCACGTAACTGTTTATAACAACAACAAATGGTAGCATCTTTTTTGACTTAATGCAGACCCTTTAAAGCAATGAAAGGAAAATGGTTCAGCTACTGCTCAGGAGCGTGGCTGAATGCTTTAGGCTAGAAGGCAAGGTACGCATTGCATTGTCACTAAGATTTGGTATCCTGACAACACGGATCAAAATGCTTGCTCATGCAATTGTACTCAAATTTTTACTCAAGAGCGTGAGCTGAAGTGTCTTAGCTTCTGGGACTTCTAACAACGGAAAACCAGTTTTTCTGAATCTTTAACAAAAACCCAATCCAGAAGAGATTCCATAGAGACACAAAAGTCCATTGGCAAGGATTCGATGCCCAAATCAGGGCTCTAATTTGTAGTTCTAAGACAATTTAAAATTTAATATTCAGCCTAACACCCAATGGAAAAACAACAGGTTTTTTCTTCTCTTTGCAATGGTAACTGAGTAAAGTATAAAAGGGCTCGCTTATAATAGAAAGCACAAATCTGATAATAAACCTTTGCAGCCTCAGGTTTAAGGCCCTGATCCTGAAAACTAATCTGTGCAAGTGGACCACCACTAAAGTCAATGGGGCTCATAGGGAACAGGGGTAGCTGTATAGATCAGGCCAAGGGATTAGTGCCTATGACTGTATTATCACATTCTAACAATCAGGTTTTTAAAGGCAATTTTAGTTTTTAAGACAGGCATTAACTTGATTGTGACTCTTCATGAGAGTAAAGTTAAGCATGAGTTGGGTCACATTTGCAGAACCAGGGCCTTTTACCTCACTAAAGAATTCATCTCTCCTGGTCAGAAAGTGGGTTACAATGTGGGAAAAGACTAGAACTAACATGTAGAAAAGGGACATGAACAGAGACAGAAGCCTCAAACTGTCACAGGCAGTAACACACACACACACACACACACACACGCACACGCTTTTCAGGCAAGTTTGTAGCTTTAAAAGAGAGAAAATAGCAAAGCTGGAAAGAAATTCAAAAGCTAGAGAGTGAGACAGAGAGGACTGCTTCACAGTCTGTTTTCTTAGTTGGTGTGCTTCGACACAAAACAAGATTATGGCTCTTCACAAAAAATACTTTGCAAGATTTGGGGATTTAACTAAATGTCTTTAATTTAGTTACAAAAGCGCTGGTGTTTCTCATGTCTACTGCTCACCGGCCATGGGGAGGAAGGAACAAAGGTTAGTTTCCAGTAGCTGCCTGGTATTAACTGTCCACACATTTTGTCTCGCATGTATAAATTAGAGTAACTGATGCTTTGTTGTTATGATTCTAGAGTGGAATTTAGTTTTTGAAACATCCAGATGGATCCCAAGCATTAAATTTCTGTTATTCCTGGCAAGAAGCTAATGCAGGTTCTCTTATTAGTAAGCTAGTTCATGTTGCAGCAGAACAGTCATCTCCCTGCTAGAAAGTACCTAAATGTTTCATTTTATGGCTAAACTGGTAACATCTTGAGAGAGATGCTTGGAAAATCAGAGACTCTGGGCAGGCTATAGTGCTCAATAAACAATCTTTACAGCATCTCCCTTACAAGGGCTTAGTTGGGAATAATAAACACCATAAGAAAACTCGTGGGATGTAGCAGCAAGACACCATGAAGGAGACCTGCACAGAGGCACTTAGATTTCACAGTCACAGATTACCAAACCCTAATCCCTAAAGCACTACACCCTCTCTGTGAGGGGTGGTGCTTTCCGCAGCCTGGGTTAACATCATTATTTCTTTGATGCAACATTTTAAAAGTCAAAAATGTGGGGGGAAAGTCTGTAAACTTTGCAGGGCTATCAGTACAGAAACCGAATCGGCTATAGCAGTGGTCACTGAATCAATTAACCAGCAGGTCACCTGAAGTGGCCACAGGCTGCAATTTACTGCAGAAGACTCATTAGAAGCATACAGCTGATCTAAAACCTGCCTTGAAAATATGATCTCTTTCCACTGCTGTGCGGCAAGCCAACCCTTTTGCTCTGATCTCTTCGATTCCACCTCCCCAGTGCAAAGGGGTAAGGGGAGCTGCTAGCAGCAGACCTTAGGTCCCCCTATGTCCAAGCCAAATGGGGAACACATACCTCACGTAGTCTTCAAACAATTGAAGGAGAGAGCCAAGCTGCTTGTAAACACATACTCTCTGGTACTCAAACAGTTACATCTGCAACTAGCACCAGCACAGACCAAATAATCTACCGCTGCTCCGGCAAAACTATTAATCTGTTTGAAAACAGTCAGAGCAGCATGTGCTGCATACCCTCAGAGCTCCGGAACAGAGCAAAAAGCCTATGGTTTGACATGAGGAGAGAAACTTAAGAGATGCAGTTTGAATCGTTGGCAGCTGCATGACAGCTTTGCAGTGGATTGGTTCGTTTTTGCAGCATGCTTTACAGAAAAACAAAGCCACCCACACAATTCCCTTGAACTCTTAATTCAGGCTGAATAAAGTAAGTGGCTTTAACTTGGAGATGTAGGAAGAGAATGTCACTGACTTACCAAGCGGCTCCCCCATGCTTCCCTCTGTGCTCTGCGTTATGGTGAGCGAGCCCAGCCTTGCATGAAGCAGTCACTGCGGAGCATGCCTAGTGCAGACAGCTCGCCTTGCCTTTCCTCCCCAGCAGCTTAATGACTTTGAAGTGAACCTCAAGCTTCCTGCAAATTATCAAAGATTCCTCCACAACAGAAAACTTTTTTTTTAAAGGAATAAACCACTCTAGTTTCAACCCAGGTGGCATGAATGTTGTGTAATTCCATCTGATCTCTCTTCATTATCACCCCTCTGACCATTCTAGCCATGTGAAGTAGCTTAGCCCCCAGGATTAAGAACATTCTTGTTAATGTGCTGCAGATATATTATACACACACACACACCCTTCAAACATTAAGCTTCACAAAGATGCTGGGTTAAGATGAAATGGGGCCCAGATCCAATCCAGTCCAAGGGCTCTCCCCAAAGCAAAGAGCAGCCCACCACAAATCAAATACTCTTGCCCCCCCCACCTGATAATCATCCCTCATGTCCCACGTCCCTGCAACAGACCCCCTGTGGAGCCCCTTCCTACAGATCTGAACTTTGGCCCCAGTCTTGCAACTTGTTTTGCGTAAGTGGAGGATCTTGCTGTGCAGAACAAGTTGTTGGTTTGGGGCCCTCAGGAGTTTATGGGTGTATGGGTTCCCCTCTAGCCCAAGGCCTGGATCTACAGCTCCATGAATCCTGCTCTAATCCACCCCTGTAAACGTGCTTACTTGTGCAGTGGGAAGTCGGAGTCCTGCGCAGCACTTCCAGGAGGTAAAGCATACACACTGCATTTGAAAGCTAAATAAAAGGGAATGTCTGAGGAGCTATGTGGCTGGTTAGCTTCAAGCAGATATCCCCATCACTCAGAGCAGTGTGCCTTTGCAGGCCTCCTACACAGGCGTCTAGCTATGAAGCCGAGTCAGACAGACTTCCAAATGCAGTATCCTCCCTGAAAAACAACACCGGGGAAGCAGAAAAACCTGGCCCAAGAGCACCAGCCACCAGTTCTGACAACAGCAGACTTGCTGGGAACATCCTTCAGCATGGGGTATATTGTTTCCTTTGAGAGGACAAACAAAACACCTCCAGCTCTCCTACAGGAGCTGCTGAGTCTGTAAGTGCTATACAGTTAATAAGAAAAACATCAGCTCTCTCTGTGCATGGAAAATCTGTAGGATGGAAGATTATAGTCTATCAAAGGGAAAATAGGATGCACTTTTAAAATTAATGCTGTCTGACAGGCTTGGCTGGGACTCAAGACAAGAAATCAAAGGGGTCCCCTCCTCGTCCAGAGAAGTGCTTTTGGGGGACCTGGGAGCCAGGATGCTGGTGGCAGGAGATGTATGTAAGTGATGGCTGGAGAGACAGCCCTATGCTTCCAAATCCACCCACCGGCAGCTTCTCCAAACCAAAACACACAATTATTTGGCTTCTGAAATGCACCCAGATAGGCCTGTTGTAACAGAATCCTGTCCCAGCTAGCTCTGTTTTAATGATACTACTACCAGAGTTGGCCCAATGTGATTTGAGTAATTTAGTTGATGAATTTCATGATCTCTTTTAAAGAGGAATTGGAGGAATATTTTTTTCCATCATTTGCTCAAGCTATAGAGCTGGGTAAATCATTGGTGAATAGATTCCAGCTTAGTGAAATTTTCCATATTTGTGAGTCATTTCTTTCATTAGTCACTTGGCTTTACCTGCCTACCCAAGGCTCTCAAAGGGCTTTGACCATGTTCATGAACAGAGCCTCACATCATCCCTGTCAGGTACATGATGCACTATAGCTCCATTACACAGCCGGGGAAACAGGAAGAGAATCTAAGTGACTTGCCCAAGGTCATCCCAAGAGTATGCAAAAGAGCCAGTACGGAATACAGATTTCCTGCTCCCCCATTCTTAAGCTTTAGCCATAAGACCACCCTTCTCCGGGCATTTTCTGTTATCTAACAATCCTTCTTTCTTATCTAACCTGCCAGCACTTAAGCACGTGCATAACTTTCCACACGAGTACTCCCCACTGACTCCAGTGGGATGTCACTGCCTTCAATGAGGCTACTCACATGCATACAGTTATGTATGGGCTTAGTACCCACAGAATCAGGGTCTGTACAGAAAAAGCTGTACTCCTTTTGCTGCTAAATGTCTACACCATGTTTCAGCCAGCTACACTCATCATAGAAAATTACATGGTCTCACTACAACCGTAGGGGTTTTATCACAGATACTCTCTAGATGTGGTAACACAATTTGCCATAGTCAAAAGGGCTGACAGTGGATTGAACATTTAAATCTCTTCACTGTGTTAAGAAAACTGGGAGGTAGTTCAAATAAAAAATAACCAGAATCTGACTCTTTTTGCAAAAACCGTTCTGGGATGATTAGCGTCATTTGCATGTGTGTAATCTTATCTCAATCACGAACTGTTTGCTATTCTATGGCAGCTGTTCGCTAGGAGAACAGAGTCATGGGAAGCGGCGTTGTTTACTTCCCCCTTCCTCCTTGGCCTCAACACCTCTCACTTGCTATTGTGGTGTTTACTATGCAATATACAAAACACCTCTTCACTCCAGCGCTGGTAACTCTCTGCTGATTTCATTAGGGAAAGGCTGCCAGGGCATTAAAGGGAGTTAGAATGGGGTGAGTTGCCAATGTAGAGGAGGGGATTGTTATTTATTGAGCACCATCAGGGTGCAGAAAAAAGGAAAGGACAGTCTTTGCCTCAAGGGGTTTACAATCTAAGTACAGTACAGTACAAATACACAATCCACCATATAATCGGATACTGCTCACATCTCAGAGCAGTGTGGATATTTTTTGGTAATGTAATTTTCCAGAATTCTTAGATTGGGGCTTGCTATCAATAGAATTATGGAAGAAGTGCAGAGCTGTCAACTCCAGTGATTTTATTGGAAATCTTGCCATAGTTCCTGTTTTTCTTAAAGTCCCAGCTCTTGGAGCTGAGAATCTCAACTTTCATTAAAAAAAAAAAAGGTTCTGAAAAGCCTGACAATATGAACTCAGTGTAACCTAAATGCTCAGAAACTGGATGGCAAATATTTTAAAAAAGGATTATTTTTTTAAAAGCTAAATGATTTTTAAGCCATAAGGCCTGATGTTTTGGGGCCAGACTCGTGGTTTTTAAATGCTCAGGGGTGGCAGTTCTGTAAGTGCATGTGAGGGATAGATTTGAATGAGAGAGGATAACTTGTGGATAAGGCACTGGACAGGGACTCAGGAAACCTAGGTTCTGTGCCTGGCTCTGACACTATTTTGCAGTGTGACCTTGAGAAAGTCGTTTCACTTCTGTTTCCTTTTTCATCCTTTAGACTCTAGATTTCTCAAAGCAGCATTGTCTCTTACTGTGTGTTTGTACAGCACCCAGAAAAATGGGCTCTTCTCTCAGCTGGGGCCCTGTAGCTGCTACTATACTACAAATAGTAACTCCAATGAGAAGATCGGGGCTAAAGTAAGGAGGAGCATGGGACATGGTGAGGGCTGTCCTGGCTGAACAGTGCTTCCCCACAGGTCCCGCTCCACCTTGATTGGTGTAGGGAGCTCCCCCTCTTGGTTCAATTGACTCCAACCTCCAGAGAAGAGGGTAGGTGTTTGGCACTCAGGGGTATGCAGATTCAAGCATCAAAGGGATTGAAAAAGGTAAAAGATAGCAGTGGGAGAAGTGTCCAAGAGGGGGGACATTTTGGAGAGGAAATTGGAAAGAGGAAAGGAAGGAAAAGATGTGAATGGGGGTGGCACTGTGCAGGACCCAAAAGGTGAGGGTGTTGGGGGAAGGAGAGAAGAAGCCATGGAGGGATCCTGAGAGAGGAGTGACATGATCCAGTAGCAGGAGCATTTTGTTAGCAATAGCGTTTTGTACAGACTGCAGAAGGCAGGGCAAGCACAGCGGAGAAGGTTTCAGAATTGCAGGAAGACATAGCCGAGGGCTAGACTAGGACCCAGGGAAGGAGACAAGCCGAGCAGGAGTCCTAGGTAAAGTTGCCACCTATTCACTCAGCTCACATTCTGACAGGTGTCCTTCAGGACATTTAAAACAGTTTCAAAATATCTGGGGGTGACAAATTCCCAGCACAGGAATGCAAGGGGTTTGGTCCTGAGGAACTAGAAAGCAGCATCCATAAGCTGGAGTCAGTGGCTAGTATGGAAAGAAAAGTGCTGCATCTGTAACCCTGGGTGAGGTGTTCTGTCCCATCTAGTAGCACCAAGACCACTTAGAGAGAGCAATTAATGAGTCTGCTCTACAGCCTTCACTAAGGCATAAGACATAAGGCTTTTAGCTCATGCAGTAGAGACTCATGCATTTAGCTCCAGAGGTCCCAGGTTCGATCCTGCCCGTCGTCGACAGGGGGTCTGTCGGTGTTACACATCCAACGCTGGAACATACAAATACAGAAGAAACTGGCTGGATAGGAGAACATATAAAAGTAATAAGCAGGGAACACAGACGAGGGAACAAATGCAAACCATGCAACGGCCAGGTCTTTGCAGCAACAGCAGTCTTGCTTCTTTGGGGAGCCTAGGTCACTTCTTTGCAATGGTGAGTGAGTGGGAAGCACTGCACTGCTCAATGCATTTCCCTGCTGACTTTCTGGTTCACTTTGGGCCGAATTCTGCTTTCAATGAAGTCAGGAGTTTTACCATTGACTTCAGTGGGATCAGGACTTGGTCTTTAGCAATTCTTTCCCAACTGCTCATTCCCCTAAGGTTACAGTTCATGTTCCACCCTCGGCTTTGCTCATCAGGGTCAGTGCTTTCCCTCCATTTCTGCTAAGCTCGTTATTAGTGTTACGTCTCATTTCTGGAAGTGACCTTGTATCAATGGTTTTTGCACACCGCCTGGTTGGGAATGTGATAGAGGCTAGAGGTGCAGGCCCAGCAAGTGTTCAGTTAATGACACAGGACTGAAAACACTTTGTACGGTTTGGTTTTTTTCCAACGAGTAGGTGAATTGATTTTTCATAATTTTCTCTATAGCTTTTGTTGCTAGTCTATCACTGTATTCTAGACCATATGCTGAAACCACCACATACCTGAGAGTTACCATAACTAACTAGTCACAGATGTAGTATTAAATCCATGGCTATTTTCCCTCCCTCTTCTGTCCTATATGGCACACATTACAGCCATAATATATTAAACTTTCTTGGAACAGATGCTTTTCATAAGCAAAATTACTATTATGCATTTGCAGAAAAACATGTTCCATTGCCCATACAGTCAGCAAACACCTGTTTATAGAATTGGCACCTTTTTTTCATTTGGAGCATGTTAGCTTGAAATATTTTACTGTTACGTGGAGGGAAGAGTCAAGACTTGCCACAGAGAGGAGATGTTTTCATTTGTCAGTTCTTTTCTGCTTCTTCAGCAGTGTTTTTGACCCTCGTCACTTGGGGATTCAATTTCTTAACAGCTTCAACAGCTTCCTAAACATTCTTTAGCAAGCAGATTAGAAGGGCTGCCTTTCAGTGGTGGGGAATCAGTCAAGGTATTTTTCAGTGGTTATTCTTTTAAAATAATTGAACATGTATTTAGTGTTCTTGAAAAGTGCGGTATTGGAAGCTGTGGGGAACTAAGTTCTGTGTTTAAGTCACTGAACTGATAGAGCATGGGTAGCAGCAGTGTAGGTTCCTTGCACAGCTTGGTCAGCGTGCTTCAGCCCTGACCTAGAGGGACCACTTCAAGGGATCTTTCAAGTTCATTCAGTCTTTGGCCTCCCTACTGAGGCTCGCCGTGGTGTTAGACTTTGTGCCTTGGACACCCGGGTCACTGGGACAGGTCAGAGCATTTGGTGCACAGATAGGGGCACTAGTGGTGGAATTAATACACATTAATTAAACTCCTTTCCCCCCCCCAAACATAGGATTTCAGCTAACACTTAAACTGAAACTGCCTGGGGCCTCTAAAACATGAAATAATAATGGGAAAAATAAGCTCCTAAAATACAGTAGAACCTCAGAGTTATAAACATGAGAGTTACAAACTGACCGGTCAACCACACGCGTTTAGAACCAGAATTACGCTATCAGGAAGCAGCAGAGACCAAAAAAAAAAAAGAAGCAAAATACAGTACAGTACTTGTTAAATGTAAACTACTAAAAAAATTAAGGGAAAGTTTAAATCAAAGATTTGACAAGTAAGGAAACTGTTTCTGTGCTTGTTTCATTTAAATTAAGATGGTTAAAAGCAGCATTTTTCTTCTGCATAGTAAAGTTTTAAAGCTGTAGTAAGTCAACGTTCAGTTGTAAACTTTTGAAAGAACCAAAATGTTTTTGTTCAGAGTGATGAACATTTCAGAGTTATGAACAACCTCCATTCCCGAAAGCCCCAATTTTATAGCCCCATAGCCTGAGCCTCATGGGCCTGAGTCAGCTGACCCAGGCCAGCTGCTGCTGTACCACGGGTCTTTTATCACAGTGTAGACATATGCTAAGTGTCTGAACAAGGCTTACAGAGCCCTCTGTCTATTTATGAAACTTTTCTTTTCACCCTGTGACCATGTCAGAGAAATTCCCTGAGTGGAGTTCTCTGCCCCGTCATTTCTCACATGAACTCCAGAAAATCCCCAATGTCAAGCAATTGTTATCTAGACCTAATATGAACTAAATTGATTACAAACTAAGTGAGAAAGGGACCAAATCTTTGCCAGAACTGGCCAGCTGAAAATTATTCTGGCATGGATTGGGGGATCTCTCAGCTGGTGTAAAGTTAGCAGAGCCAGCACTTGCGCCAACCACCCCCAGCTTGGTATAGAGGGTGTCAGGGACAGAGGGATCTATTGGCACCAGGGTAGACCTCTGTTCTGCTGATCCTCAGCTGGTGTAGGGGCCCTAAGAAGAGCTCAGATGCAGAAGAAAATCTGCCCTAAATGATAATGACGTCTGTTACACTCATGCTGCAAAACGTCTGTTAGTCTATAAGGTGCCACAGGATTCTTTGCTGCTTTTACAGAACCAGACTAACACGGCTACCTCTCTGATACCTTAGACCTATGATATTGTTTCTAATGTTTATTTTAGAAATGTATTGCTCTGTAGAATTCTGGTCCCTTGAACTAGCTTCATGAAAGTAATATGGAGTGCTGAGCTCAACTCATTAAAGATTAGAAAGACATGGATCATCTTGTAGTTAAAGCAAAGGGCTAAGAGTCAGGAGATGTGGGTTCTGTCCACAGAACAACGGCCAAGGAAACCATGCTAGCATTTTTCTAGAGAACTGTGCTTAAACCAGTCAGCACTCAAGCCTTGTCTACACTGGCAAAACTACTAATTGTTGACAATGGGTATCAGCAATTGCTCAGCTAAACCCATTGTTGACACCTACTGTTAGCAGTTCATCATTTTCAAATACAGACCAGGTTTCTAACATGATTTCCTGGTCTGGAGAATATGGGAATAAAGTACCAGCAAAAGGTGTGAATCCCATAAGAGTCAGGTGATGAAGGGCCTTAGTAAGTGTGTAGCTGTAATGAGGAAAATAAGTTAGTGCAACAAAAGATAAAAAGCAATAGGCCTGGTCCGGATCTCATTTACAGTGGCATAGAGCCCTGATCCTGAAAGGTATTAAGCAGCTCCTGGGAGGTGCTAATGCCTTCAACTCTCATTAACTTCAAATGGTAGTGGAGGGCACTCACCAACTCCCAGGAGGTGCTCAGCACATTGTAGAACTGAGTCCTAAAGCTGAAGTAACTCCACTGAAGTAAAAAGAACAGGAGTACTAGTGGCACCTTAGAGACTAACAAATTTATTTCAGCATGAGCTTTCGTGAGCTACAGCTCACTTCTTCGGATGCATAGAATGGAACACACAGACAGGAGATATTTATACATACAGAGAACATGAAAAGGTGGAAGTATGCATACCAACAGGAAGAGTCTAATCAATTGAGATTAGCTATCATCAGCAGGAGAAAAAAAAACTTTTGAAGTGATAATTAAAATGTCCCATAGAAGGTGTGAGGAGAACTTAACATAGGGAAATAGATTCAATTAATGTAATGACCCAACCATTCCCAGTCTCTGTTTAGGCCTGAGTTAATTGTGTCTAATTTGCATAATAATTCAAGTTCAGCAGTCTCTCTTTGGAGTCTGTTTTTGAAGTTTTTTTGTTGCAAAATTGCCACCACTGAAGTAGTAGGGCTCATCTTGGCCTCACCTGTACCACTGTAAATCTAGTCTCAAAGGAGTCACTCCAGATTTACACAGATGAAAATAGGATCTGACCAAATGGTGTTACACTGGTGTAAAACTGGTGTGAGAACAGAATCAGGTCCAATATAGCCACTCACAAAAATTGAGGGTAACTAATGGTGCCCAAACACCCTTAGCCTCCTTTATTAAACTAACTGTACAGCTAGTTGAAAAGAGCAATTCCACTTTCAGAACAACTGCATACACATTCTCAGGTGCTAGAAGTAATTTAACTTATAAAGACATAGCATATATCATGAGAAACTCATCTGTTCACTCATATAAAGAGAGAGATTGAAATGACTGGGGTTGTGTTTCTGAGAGAGGAGACGTGATGAAAGTATCTAAACACTGAAGGATAAAAAGAAGGTATGGTAGACTGAGAGTTTCTATTCACCTGTCTCATAATATAAGAACAAGGGCAAAAATCAATGAAATTGGAGGGCACCAAATTCAAAACTAAGAGGAAAGAGGATAAGAGCAAATTATTTTTCACACAAGCAACCGGTTGAACTGTGGATCTCATTGTCACAAGCTATCACTGCAGCCCAGAGCTTAGCAGGAACCAGAAAAATTATATTGATAACAAAAACAATTACTTACTATAATAAATATTCAAAAATAGGAGTTTGGAAGGAATATAGTCCTTCAAGTTTCAGGGCATAAACTAACCTCTAGCTACAGGAGGGTTAGGAAGAAACTTTCTCTGGAGCAGGTTACCCCATAAATGCCTACTAAAGGGTTTCTTCCTCTGAAGCAGCTGGTATTGGCCACTGTCAATATTGACCAAATATTGGACCAGGTAGATGTTGGGTTTGATCCAGCATTGCAATTTCAAGGTTCCGTGTTTGTTTTCGGAAAGTAAGAGATAATTATATCTTCAAAGATTTTTTTTCACAAAACTGAATTAGGATATCATAGGAGTTAGAGAAGGAAAAGACTAAATCACCTAGTCCATCCATCTGCCAGAGCAAGAATACTCCTCACAGTATGTTACCTAGTACCTTGTCTGGCATAGTTTCACATATCTCATGTCATTGGGCTTCCATAGGTCAATGGGGAGTTTTCCATTCTTCAAATTATTCTTTTGGAAAAAAGAAATCAACAAAATGGCACCCATTGGTATGAAACAATGGTAAATTGGTTTGATACAGTGGTTTCCTAATTTAACACAGAGCACTGCGTCAAAGGCAATGATGCAATAATATCTTTAGCACAGCGTTTTATGTTACAGTAGGAAAGTAACTTGAGTCTAGAACAGTGACCAAGCTGTGAGGTAAGTGCCAGTAATAAAAATAGCTTATTGTAAGTGCTTTGTGCTTTAGACCCTACAGTTCTATAGAATTTAAGAGGGGGGAAACCAATAAGCTTCTATAGAAATTAAATAGAATTTTATAAATATTATTTTATGAACATAAATCCTTTTTGAACCGTCCTACAGATGTTAATGAGGAATTATGCCCCTGATATAGAATCATATGGTTGGTTTAAAAGTATCTATAGCAAGGATAACATTCTACGTGACTCTTCCATAAGGAAAGTAGTTAGTATATGATAACGATGGTGTGGTGTGGAGAAACATGCATCTTCTATAGACACATCCAGATAGCTCTACGAGAGACTGCAGAACCCCTTCAAACCATTAGGCCCTCACAAAAAAGAAATGCACTACCCAAGGAACTAAAGAACTACAATAATTTTGAATTGACAAGAATATTTTGAGGGCAGTTTTTGGTTTTGAATTTGAACTGCTATATTTACCTCAAAATACTAGCCTTATAGATGTATCTGTCATCCACTGGGTTAAACAGTAGACAGAAAAATACAGATACATGTCCTTAACTGAGGAACACTGAGCATTGGACAATCCAATTCTGAGGTGGGTAAAGTTCTTGTTATCTGATATATACCAGAAGTGCCACAATTTTTACAAATCCAAACAAATCTTGACATAGGAGGTCAAGATTCTGGAGCTGCTGGAAAGAGGCCAGGGAAATGAACCAATCCAAGAGCAGCCCATCAAGACAGGAACAGGGAGAGCTATTCTACATAGTTATCCAATGTCACAAATGATCCTTAATATTTCTATGGGGCCCTAGGATTATGCTTTTAACAAGTTTTTAATAGAAAATCATTCTAAAATTACTGACTGGCAGGTGACACAGCTATCTAACTGTTCCATGGTTGTACTGTTATCTATGCAAAAGCATTGGTCCACTTCGGTCCAATGTATGTTGAACATATGAGTCCAGGCAAAATTATCTCTAGATGAAGCATACCAGTTGCACAATGCATGATTGATAGACCAGCTTCATTTTCCCTTGAACCCCTCGTAACATGGAGAGATTCTGCCTTTAGATGAGCTTCTGCCTTTTAGACAAACAAACAGGGGTGAGTCTCATTGCATTCAGTGCATGGCCTGTGCACATATACAAAGGCAGAATTTACCCCAGTGCACATTACACATTTCCTCCTCTATATACACTTAGGACCAACCGCTAATGTCCCACTAAAATCTTAGCTCCACTCCTCTGGAAATGCTTCCCGAGGAAGACCAACTAAGAACTGAATGATTTGGCTGTTTTAAAATAACGTGTGTCTACTCTAATGCCCTCTGAACACATACTGGTGATGACTAAGAGAAATGTATATTAGTGGTGGAAAAGTCATGTTAATTACACTGATTCTTCCCAAGGGTCATGGTAATGTTAGTATAGTATATTTACATAAAAAGGCTAGGAAAGAAGTAGTCACCCTACCAAGATGAAAGTCTTTGAAATCTATTAATTCTTTATACCAATAGCCTTGTGTCAGAAAATTGTTGTTATTACAAACAAATCTTGTTAGGAGGTAAAAGGCATCAGCACAGATTTTGTTACTTTCATGTTATAACTGTTTTTTTTTTAAAATGAAGTTAAGGTGTTACCTTCCATTTTGGATACAGAGGAAGTACCGGTGCTTAATTAACTGGGGCTAAGCATTACAACAATAAAATCCTTTATTAGGCAAAGTCTCATTTGGATTAATAAGAAGGAGCCAACGCACACTTTATTAGGCTTTTTTTTTAAATCTAGGAAAATATGATTTAAGGGTGCCACTGCATCTTTAACTTGCCCAGGTTATGCCCATATGGTTCTCTTGTAGGGGGTTCAGAACTATAGTTGTACCTGTATACAATGCCATATGTACCGCACTGAGGATCAAAAGGGTAAATAAAGAATACTGTGAAAATCTTAATTAATCACTTCTTTGTTTTTATTGGTTTAAGTCTCAATCCTGACATTGGATGGGTTATAGGCATTGTGAGAAATAACCTTCAAGTACCCTTTCATTAAAGGTTAGGCTGATTAAAGGCGTGAATAATGAGAGGATACACTTGTACTGTACAAATTCTTTTTCTAATCAGATACCAATCCTACAGCAGTAGAGATCACGTGAGATTCAAAAATTAATCTGTTCATTCCTAACACACACATCACTGATATCACACAGAGGAAATTATAAACTTTCTAGCAATCCCTTATTGGTAGTGGACTGACTACAACCTGAGAGGGTGATACTGCTCAAAGCAAAAGAGGTTGTGAACACAGGGTAACCGATGGAAGGACAAAATGTAGAGTTCAGCTCTCAAATTATGAGCCCAGTCATCCCCATGGGCAACTCCCCCTTGCAGGGAAAAATGTCCAGGAGGAACTCTGCAAGGTTCATCTCATGAAGTTGCTTTCCTGGTCTCACTTCATGGGGTAGGGATGTCCAACCCCATACTAGGGGAGAGAGTGTAGCCTAAATACCACATGCAGGCTAGGGCTACACAAACCAATCAGGCTGCAAGCTGGCAGTTTCCCAGGCCGCTGCACAGCCAGCCCGGCCCTTTCACATGCTTCCTAGTCAGCCCACTCCACACAACAATACACTAGGAGCCATGCTGTCATTGGGTCTCCGCCCCCTCCCCCCATCTATTCCCTACTAACACGACATGCTCTGGTTCAACCACAAGCTGTTGGGTGCAGGAATCACCATGGGAGGTTCTACGGCCTTGTTAAGTAGCTGGTCAGACTACCTAGGATATCTTACACTTTTGAAAGCTGAGGGCCCCTTCAGAAATATGAAACCAGTTGTGCCTCCCTTGAGCCCTGGCAGGCGTTGTTAAAGGCCAACCCCAAATGAGGGTCACAAGGTATGTCAACGCTATGGATATACCAGCATAGCAGTGTTAGCATAGCCCTGTAGGGTAGTCACGGCCTACACTGACAGAAAGGGTTTTCTGTCAGTGTAGGAACACTGCCTCCTGGCACAATGTTAGCTACATCTACGGAACCACTCTTCTGTTGACGTAGCTGCGTCTACACTGGGGGTTATGTCAACACAGATCTGCCAGGGTGCGTTTGTTTTCACTCCCTTGACCAATGTTAATACACCCCTATAACTTAAAAGTGCAGACCAAGCTTCAGAATACACTGGTTCCTCCTCAAGGGATCCTCCCTCTCCTTACATATTAGGATGAGCAGTGAAAGTGTTAATGTTACCATTTAAAGTATGAACATTAGCATCTGGGTTAGCACCCACTGAAATGAATGGGGCAGTTCACATTGTTTCAGCTTGTTACCTGAACCCTCATCAGCCCCCTACCACGCAATGTCTTTCTCAGGACAATTCAGCAGCATTGAAACGTCATTGCCAGAGCTGAATCATCATTTGTGGAAACCCTATCTTCCAGGCAGGGCCGGCTCCAGGCCCCAGCACGCCAAGCGCGTGCTTGGGGCGGCATGCTGCGGGGGGCGCTCTGCCTGTTGCTGGGAGGGCGGCAGGCAGCTCCGGTGGACCTCCTGCAGGCATGCCTGCAGATGCTTCACCGGAGCCGCGAGACCAGCGGACCCTCTGCAGGCATGTCTGCAGGAGGTCCACCGGAGCCACGGGACCGGTGACCGCCAGAGCGCCCCCCGCGGCGTGCCGCCGTGCTTGGGGTGGCGAAATTGCTAGAGCCGCCCCTGCTTCCAGGCGCAGCACTTCCCAAAAGGACATTATAGCAAGGGCATTGGAGCCTTCCCAAAAGTGGGAGGGGGCTGGAGGCCCACCTTCCTGTTCCCCCCGAGGCCTCTCTTCTTCCCCCAAAGCCCCACCCCCACCCCACCTCTTCCTCCGGAGACCCTGCCCCCGGCCAAGCTGGAAGTCGGAGCAGGACCGGGGAGCCTGGACCCCTCTCTGCTTGGGGGTGGGGAGGGGAATGAAAGCAGCCCCTGCCCTTGTCCCCACCCCCAGCAAGATGGAGGGACTTTGTAGAGTAAACAGAGCTACACCAAAATAGACCAGTTGAGGGTATTCAATTGAGGGTATCCCAGAAAGGGTATTCAGCTCCCTTCAACCCATGAGTATTCCAAAATGGACATGAGCCTTGAAGGAAATTCTTGGCCAAAACAGTAGTTAAAGACCCCTGTGTGCATTCAGAAAAGTTTGGGGGGATAGATAAGCAACATCTGAAGAAATTACCATTGAAAATAAAATTAACACACAAAATCTTGCAATATGTCAGAACAACACTGAAGATCTAACTTAAATCCACTAAGACCAGGAAATTAAAATAGAGTTAAATCTTTACTACGTCCTTCTTTTGTTGTGCCTTGTAGGAATCCAAGAGCACATGTGATCGTGCACAGAGTACAATTTACCGGTATACTGCAAATGCAAGGCAAAAATGACCTGAGTGAAGAATGGCGAGTGGTGCCCTACCTCTTAATTTCCACCTTTTTTAGAAAGCAAGCAACAGAGGAGTTTGTTTTCTGATCCTTAAACAATGATCTCTCTCTATTTCTCAATGGTCTCCTCCCCACAAACAGCACCACAATTGGCCTTAGTACTTAGCATCCTTATTAGTCTCAACAGAGACGGTAACGAGTGAATGGTGTGGAAACGGAACTACCCTCGTAGTCTTAGCGGTGGTTACTCCAGATCAGGACTGAGACAGCTTACATTGCTGCTTGTCCTGTGACCAGACAGAGGACTTCGAATGGACTGCCTGGAAACTGAGCACTTTTGATGACCACAAACATTTCCTTTAAAAAAACCAAATCAAAACAACCCCCCCGCCAAAACACCCCCTTAAAATTAGCATTAACCGAATTAAGCATTTAGTGTTTACTATTTATTTTTTCTCTCATGATTTGAACAGATATCTCTTGAATCTCTAACAATTACACAAGAGACTAGAAGCACAATATAAACTCATTCTTAGCCCTACATAGTTGTTTTTTAAGTTAACCAAGCATCCCAATGCAATGCTGAATTTGTCATCCATATTCCTCTCCCCTTAAGCTAGACATAATAATAAGAAAGTTGTGAAAATCCAGGTACAAAGAGAGAGAGCACCTCACCATTTCACTGCACTGAATTCATCCCAAATACAAAAAGCAAATTATCTTTATGCATGGTGTGCAGACAAATAAATGAGCAGTTGAGAAATGTGTGCGGGGAACTATCTATTCTGATGGCAGTACCTTTCGCTGGAGATGGAATATCTGTTTGGGTGATCTGACAAAAATCTTTCAACCAGGTTCTTATGCTATAAGTGCATTACATTTGGCTAGATTCTTCTCTCATGTGATAAAGCAGTTAGGGGTCCATGTAACAGACACTTTTGCACTTCTCAAATATTTGTCTCTCGCAGGGTTCCACATGAACAATCTGCTCTTCTCATCAAACTCTTCTGTTTGGCAAACTTTAATGCAGTTTACCTAAATCCGTGCTAGACTGTAAAAGGCCTAATTGATTTAACATGTTTATTCCTGATGATGTCAGGCAATGGTTATAACAAGCCACCAGATGAACTGATCTGGTGGCAGGTAAACTTAGGTTTCCAATCAGAGGCTTATAACATTAAAGTCAAATGCTCTTAGCATAGCTCATTCCTGAAAAAATGTATCCAGCCTTGATAAAAAAATCTCAGTGAGTTACACCAACACTACAAAGAAAAAATCCCTCCCTCCCAATAGTGTGCTGCATTCTCATATTGATACCTTAAAGAATAGCATGCAGATGTGAAGATACATTTCAAAAAGGAATTAGAAGTAAATCCAGGATTAGAAGTAAAAGTTTCCATTTAAAAACTAAATACCACAAGTTACAATGTTATCAGCACCATGATTAGAAGAAGGATGAAGAAACTCTTTAAATATGGGAATGACGGAAGAAGAAAAAGTTCTGCTCTCAGTCTTGCACAGTAATGTGCAAATGTAGTGTCTCCTCTGCCTATGTGTGTATGTTTCCTGCTTGACATCAGCAGGAAATCTACACATATAGGTTTGCAGAATACTGAAGATGACCACTACTGTGAGCATCTCAGAAGAGAAATTGGCTGTCCATCTGTATACATGCGGTATACTGTATGTTTCCTGTAGTTGGCCACTGTACTCCAGTTGTATTACAAAGCATGTTTCAAAGGGACCATCATTTCTCCTGAAATTACTGGCACTGGAGGAGCAGCAGAGCTAGCAAGCATGGTTTCAGGAGTTTATATATCTTTCAATCCACATGAAATAGGTCCAAGTAGCAATTTTCTTGGAAAGCCAAACACAGAGGTTTTACTTAGGTTGGAAATGGCAAAGTATTTGTATTACAAAAATAGTTACAATGCACTAGATATTTTGCTGATTGCAATAATTACAGCAGCAATTTCCTTTTATCTAGTTCAAAGTCTCAGTTGCTTCAAGTTTAGAGCTGTCGCAGAGCCAAATGAATAATACAGGGTCCACATTCAATGGAGACAGTGCACCCAAACCAGCTGCTGGCAGTGGCCTACTTTTGCAAATCTACAGGGAGTGAGGGAAGGACCAAGTACACCAGGATGCAAGCTCCCATCTACAGTTAACATTACTCTGACTCAAAATAGCCTATCAGGAGTATCACAGGTTAGAGCAACAACTGGATTCTTGAGGGGGATAAGCCAGCATTTACACTGAATTCTACATACAGGGAGAAATCAGTATTACTGCAAAGCTGTCATATATGCCATTGTGTGAGTGCCTTCTTATTTTAAATAAGATCATGTTAACGTGAAGAAACATTGGGCACATTATGAAATTAGGGGAATCAGAGAAGAAAGTTGAGCTGCAGCCAATCTCTTTGAGAATGAAGGTGGCACATCCTAACAGTGTTACCTGTCTAGGAGAGGAATTTTTTTTTTAAATGTCATAACATTTTGTTTTAACTTTAGAAAAAGGTTTTGTAATCTGACACGCTAAAGACCAATTCCCAACTAAATCATCCCAGCCATGGCTTTGTCAAGCCTGACCTTAAAAACCTCTAAGGAAGGAGATTCCACCACCTCCCTACGTAACCCATTCCAGTGCTTCACCACCCTCCTAGTGAAAATGTATTTCCTAATATCCAACCTCAGCTGATAAAGTCCTAGTGCAGAGGGTCCTAAATATCCAAACTCTCCTCATTTGCCATTTAAGCAGATTTATAATTTACAGAATATTATTATATCTTTACAAGCCAACTGCAGCATAGTTAGTCATAACTAGACAGATAACCACTGTAACAGGAGTGCATACAGAGTGGCATGTGTGCACCACTGGATAACTGAGGCGTAAGTGAACCTTAGTTTTCTAGGTACTTTTAGAGGAGACTGATGAAAGTGTAGCTTTTCTGTGAATTTCTGATAGATCCCTCAGCAGGAAACAATTACATGTAATACCAATTTCCTGCAGAATCTCACAAATCCGTCCCTGCAGGGATTTCACCTTTCAGTGGTCTCCCCTGTACAGTACACAAATCTAATTGGAATGGTACAAAGGCAGATCTGTGAAGCAACACATGTTTTGCACTCTCTGAAGGCTGGAGAAAATAGTCTCTCATCTTTTAATAAAAGAGTGTCGCCAAACTATGCACCCTCCAGTGACCAAGATGATTCTGCACAAAGCCAAGAGGTGGATGTAACACATGGTGGAACATGCACATACAGCAGGTCCTGCTGCTTTTGAGGCACGAGATTATACTTCTGCCTTGACAGCAAAACTGGTAAGAGTTACGTCTGTGATAATTGGACACACTCGGGCATTGAAACATCAGTGAAAGGGTGCACTTCCCTAATGACAGCCTGCTAGAAAGGGGAAAGCCTCCTGGGAATGCATTTCAACACCACTGCACTCTCCAGCTACACCATCAGGATAAAAGCGGCTGTTGCCCCAGAGCTCTGTCGGAACGGTTGTCATTCTCCACCAGTAATAGCGAGGGTGCCAGTGCTGAGGAGATCACAGAGGCAAACATCAGATACACATTTAAAAACAAATTAGAGAGAGGTGCTAACTAGAAACAGATCCTCAGCTGGTGAAAATTGGGTTAACTTCACTGAAGCTGAAGGAGCTACACCAGTTTACCCCACAGGATGATTTGACCCAAGAGTCCAGCTCCTAGTGGGTGTGCATCCATAAATAATAAACTACCACCACAATTGGCACTAACAGGTATTCTTGTTGGCAGACTCAGCAGGGAGAGTGAGGGCTGAATGGACAGGGAAAACGCACTACCTTTGCCCCAGGGCTGACCCCTCCCATGGGGGTTGAGGCAGGACAGTAAGGGGACTCTCACACTGCTGCCTGTGCTGTTTCTGCTTTGTAGGTGAACAGAGATTTCCAGTCTCTCAGCCTGGCAATGAAAATTCACCTACACTACACTCACTTAAAGAAACCAAACAAAATAACCCAGGGGTTCTACTGGATTATTGTCATAATCATCAGCTTACCTTTTTATTTTGTATCAGAGGGGTAGCCGTGTTAGTCTGGTTCTGTAGAAGCAGCAAAGAATCCTGTGGCACCTTATAGACTAACAGACGTTTTGCAGCATGAGCTTTCGTGGATGAATACCCACTTCTTCGGATGCATCCGGTATTCACCCACGAAAGCTCATGCTGCAAAACGTCTGTTAGTCTATAAGGTGCCACAGGATTCTTTGCTGCTTCTTTTTATTTTGGATGCCACTGTCTTTTCTAGTAGCTGCTGCGTTCTTGAATGGCTGCCAGCATGAACGTGGGCCCAGTTTTCAAAGGGCCCCCACTTTCTGCACACTCAACGTTTGCTCAGACCTCCAAACCACTGATTTACACAGCCAAAGTGGGTACCTAAGTATGCAGTTTCCTGATTACTGTGTGCAGGCAGATGTGCACACACAGACCTTAGGCCCTTTGAATACTTACTTCTGTGTATGTGCATTTGTCTGTCTTATTCTTTAAAGCATTATAATATGTCTCAGATGTGCAGACACCATGATCAGCAGCTAACTGCACATTTGTGGCACTGGTAACAGAATGAACTGGTGAGCTTGGCCAGTAGCGTTTACCTGTGAGCAATCTGACATATCGCCCTAGCAAAGGAGGATGGTAAACACAAGCCAGTCCATTACAAGATGGCCTGTATCTTAGAAATTCTGACAGGTAAACACCGATGGGACTTGTCCTACTTGGTCATGGTTATAAATATTCAATTGGGTTTATGTCTTTTCCAGTATTGAGCTCTTTATTAACTCCAGCTCAGGTGGACTTGATGTTAACACTCCAGTTGAATCTGATCTCAGTTTCTAACTGTAGCGCCCTTACGGCTTTATCATTTAGAATGGAATTTCTGCATGGAAAGCACATTGTCATCTAAGACTTAATTTTGAGCGTTAATAAAGAAAGGTAACAAGGTATGTGCTGCTGGCAAAGTAATAATTCAAATTTTCACTAGGATGGGGCTGAAATAATGAGAGGACTAAAACAGCTGGGAAAGCTGTTTAGTTGCAGTTTCTGGGGACCAGACTGTGCCACACTGCTCTGCAGATATGCAAGGAAGGGGGTAGGGTGCCTCTGAGTGGCAGCCAGGAACAAATGCATTCCCTGCCTGTTTTGGAGTCCAGAAACTGCTCCCTCTCTACACCCCTTGAAACAGTGGGTGTGGAGGAGATGAGGTTATGGATCTGTCCCCAAGCACTGGCAAGCAGAGCGGACAAGGTGGATGGGGGGAATATACGGCACCCCTGTATGTGTGCCAGGGAGCTCTGAAAGGAATTCTGCCTCTGCTGGGTTTTCTCCCCACCCCAATGCAGAGCGGTGTCTAAAAGACACAATAGAGGGGGTGGAGGAAAGGGGAGTGTAGAAGTACAGAGTGTAAAAAACTGTGACCATTTCAGCCTTTGACCTTCTGTGCTGGTCTCTAGCACCTGAAGAGAGCAGAGAGAGGGAACAGTTCTGTGCATGAGACTTGAAGAAAGCATGATGCTATCTGTACCAATTTTTTTTAAATTGTTCATTGCTTTCTAACTTGGGGGAGTTGAGGGGCACAGGGTGCTATCCCTTTCAGAGAAGTCAGAATTTAAAGGCCACTTTTGCTATTTTCAAAGAGCTTAACATCTACAAGACAAGGCGCTGGCCTACTCTCTGACCACAGAAGCTCATCTTAGTCTGGACTGGCTGCCATAACACCATCTCTTGGCTATTTGGAAAGTTAATTATTTTCTCTCCACTACAGCTGGTCAAAAATGCATTTTTCCCCTCATGAAAAATTTTGAAACAAAATTTCTCATTTCATATGTTTCACTTATCCCAGAAAACGACACATAATGTTTCCATCCAACATTTTGATTATGTTTGATTCAAATGTTTTTTTGAAAACTAAAAAAAAAAAGGTTGAAAGGTCAAAATTTTGGATTTTGTTTTTCCATAGATCCCAAAGCTGGAAGGGACCATTGTGATAATCTCGTCTGGCCTTCTGTAAATCACAGGCCATAAAACTTCCCCAAAATCTTAGAAAAGCAGCCAATCTTGAGTTAAACATTGTCCATGACAGAAAATTCCCCACAACCATGGTAAATTGTTCCAATGGTTAATTACACTCACTGTTAAAAATTTTCTCATGATTTTCGTTCTGAATTTGTCTAGTTTCAACTTCCAGCCATTGGATTATGTTATACCTTTTTCTGTTAGATTGAAGAGCCCACTATGAAATATTTGTTCCTTACGTAGTTACTTACGGGCTGTAATCAAATCACCCCTTAACCTCCTCTTTGTTAAGCTAAATAGACTCAAGGAGCTCAGTCACTATAAGGCAGGTTTTCTAATCCTTTAATCATTCTCATAGCTCTTCTCTGAACCCTCTTCAATTATTCAAAAACTTTCTTAAATTGTAAGCACCAGTACTGGACATAATATTGCAGCAGAAGTCACACCAGTGGCAAATACAGAGGTAAAATAACCTCTCTACCTTTACTCAAGATCCCCCCGTTTATTCATCCAAGCATCACATTAGCCCTTTTGGCTACAGTATCACAGCCAGAGCTTATGTTCAGCAGATTATCCCTCTACCTCCCCAAATCTTTTTCAGAGTCACTGCTTCCCTGAAAGTATGGCCTACATTCTTTGTTCCTAGATGTCTACAGTGACATTTAGCTGTATTAAAATGCTTGCCATTTTCCCTATCCTGCCTTTTCACTACCCAATTCAATAGGCTGAAAAAAATGTTTCATTTTCTCCCTCATTTATTTCCACCTCTCCCTTTCCACTCTAACTTTTAAAACTTCATCAGCTTTAGAAAAGCTACAGTGCTTTCCTCTTGCCACTCTGCAAGTTTTCTAAAGTTGGAGCCGTTTTGAAAAGTCACAGTGTAAAAAGAACAAAAAGGAAAGATAGAAAAACATAAAAAAACCAAGAAAAACCATTGTACATTATTCATTATATTGAACTCAGTGACAAAAAGGGAGAAAGGGGGAAAAACAAAATTTCAAAATTTTGAAAAAATTTGGTTTTCAAAAAATGAAACAAATTTAAACTTAAATGTGAAATTAAATGAAAATGCTAGTTTCAGTTCACTTTGAATTTTTCCATTGAAAAATGTAATCCAAAGTGACATCTTCCTGCAACAAGCATCATTTTTGACTAAATATCACTTTTTGGCAGGAACATTTTTTGACCAGCTTTGCTTTCCAATATGGAGGATTCAACATATTCTTCCATCACCTCTGGGCTGGATTCCTACAGTTTGTTCTGCTTTGGGTTCCCCTTGAAGTTGATCCAGAAATTGCACCACCTGCTGAAGAAAGCTTCTCATTTGCTTCACATGGAGGTAGAAAGTGTGTTGCTTACCCTTTGAGATGTGCACTCATTGCCAATAAGCCAATGGGTGCACCCTTAGGCTTTAATGTTGAGATATAAAAAGCCATGGGGCACATAGCCCAGCTTTCCAGTATCTCACCTGATATTCATGTCACCTCATCTATTTGTATTCATAATCTTGTAGCTGTTGGAATTTCTCTAAATCTCTAATCCAAACACGGCATTCCCCACTTGAGATCTCAGAAAGAAAGGAGCCAGGGTAAACATGTAATTTACATGTTAATAGAGGTCTGCTTGAAAGGAGGTATGTGTCCTAGACCAATTAGCCACACAACTGGCAAATTAACTGATATGCATTTTTAAATTGCAAAAAAGACCACAAGTTAAAATCTGTGTTTGTAAAAGCAATAAAGAAACAATGGAAGAGGAAAGGATTAAACTTCTTTTTTATCTGTGGCATTTTGAAGTGTTAATTGATATCAGGGTAAATCCAGGATTGAAATCATTCTACAGCCCTGAAGACTATCATTAAGGCATGTGTATGAAAGGAAGTTGTACTTTAGGCTATCCAAAAGCTTACACAAAGGCATAGTTTGATACAGCTCTAAAAGGAATTACTCCTTGCTGCGATTTGTATCACCTTTACTCATAATGGAGAGAAAAGATAAAGGAATAGACCTTGGCAGGGCCCGTGCAAGGAAGTTTCGCCTAGGGCACGAAACTTCCACCTTGCACCACCACCACCCCCAGCTAACCCCACCCCCACCGGGATCTCCCCCCCACAGCAGTAACCCCCCCCCCACTCCCTGCGGCAGCTAACCCCACCTGGGGAGACTCCCCCCGTGGCAGCTAACCCCGCCCTGTGCGACTCTTAACACTTGCTTGTACAGTCTTATTGTAGGGCCTATTTTAAAGTGTATTGTTACCTTTAGCCAGTCTCCAGTCAAAACTGCAGGAAGTTAAAGCATGGTTTTGTACGTGTGTCTTTTGTGTTTTATTTTAATTGGGAAGCTACCAAATCAGTTGTGGAGAAGTAATATGCTGTCATTGAAACTTTTACAAAATTACTAACGGTACAAGTGAAAACAATGACACCTGATGTGCACTGGTATAAATAAGAGAACCAGATCCAGAAATTCTGGCATGCTTTGAGAAATAAACACTTGTGCAGTATGTAATTACTGAATTACAATTGATAGTGTTTCTGATGCATGCTCTTAAGTTGACAAGCACTCTTATCTTTAGCGATATTAGTTGCCTATTCCACTTTCATACCAGAAACATCTGGCAGCCTTTTGTACTATCAGGGTGAAAAAAATAACCACCCACTATTAGCAGCATCATTCTTTGCTTGAATTCTTTTAAGACAACTTTACGCTTGGAGCTAATTTTCCTAACCAAGTTGCAGTACTCTGTGAATAGGGGCTGACTGGATACTAGAGATGCAGGTAGGCCTGTAACTATAGGTGTACACACATTACCAAAATTCAAAGTAAATAATTCCATTGGAGTCACTTCTGCATGTGTGAATTTGATGCTCTTCATTGGCTAGAACTAAGCACAATGAACCACTCTTACACTAGTGTAAATCTGGAATAACACCATTGAATTTGTCCCTGTGTGGGCAGGCACTGTTTCATTCTGGAGCCCACTTCTACCAATACACCTCAATCCTGGTCTGAAACTTCCTGCTTGGGCTGGGGTGGCCTGCTCTTTTAAGGCCCTGAGACCTGGAGCTGGCCATCTCCATCCTGTTAGCCTGCCTCACACACCTGGGATGGGGGCTGGGGTTAATTAGTAGGACCAGCTGAGTATGGAAGAGCTGATTCTCCCATACAGAGCAGTAGGTGGGGAAAATGTAATCAGGAAGTTTAGAGAGAGACTGTAGAACATGGGAGAGGCTCCTGCAGGGAAGACCTTGAGATGAGGGAAGTTGCTCCAACTAGGAAGGGCTGGGAGTAACCTGCTAAGGCAGGAAGGACCTTGAGACACCAGAAGAGTTTGGGGCTATTCCTAGCTTAAGGCTGGAGAGAAAACTTCTGGGTTTATTGTTGAACTTTAGTGTAATAAACCACACCCTAAGGAGGGCTGTTGTCACTGCATTCAAAAAAGCCTGTATGAAGTTGATTTAAGAAGCCCCTTGAAGAAAAGGAAAGTGAGGTAAGTCACCTGCAGAGCAACCTCTGGCCCTGGGGAAAGGCTCAAGAAGCAGCCAGGGTGGTAATACTGCTATACCAATCTTAGGCATATCGCAATTATATCAGTGTGTATGGTGGTTTCTACCAGGGAGAAATGCTGATTAAAGTTTAAGTTGAGGCCATTCAAATCTTTCCCACCTGTGACCCTGAGTCAGGACTGAAATCCCAGATACTCCACTCAGAATGGGGTAAATCAGGAGCTTCTCCATTTAAGTCAGTAGTTACTCCAGGGTAATACTGGAGTAAGTGAGCAGGAAATCAAGTCATAGGTCTCCAGAGGAAACAGGCCTTTAGTTCAGAGTCTTTCACTGAAAAGAAGGGTTTGTAATAGAAACAAAGATCCATAGTTTCATATAAATTATCATAATAAAAGAAATGCATAAGCAATCAAATATGCAATTAATTTGTATATGAATCTCTTGCTCCCAACTCTTACTCAAGATAGTTATATAATTGGAAAGCTAGATCAGTGAATGGACTTCAGTTATGTTTCTTTCTGAAACATTGTATCTGCCCGTCCACCCCCCCAGCACTTGATTTGGGAGATGCTTGGACAGGTTATTATTTATGACAGCACAAACTGGTGGTACCAGGCATGCCTCTGCAGTAGGGAAGGAAAATACTAGCACCAGCATCTTTGCACAGCATATGTATGTGATGAGATAATACTCATCTGGCACTGAGCAGCTACTGGAACTCACTAAATCTTTGTTTTGTAATTGCGTGCAGAACAGCTACTGCCAGCATCGTACATGATTATATAGCATGCTGTAATAAATTAAAGATTTCAATAAAGCTCTAAATTGTGTAAAGTTCATGTTATTTCCAGAACTTCGACTAAACAGTTAGGGCCTGATTCCCCTCTTACTTACACTGTTGTAAATCAGAAATAGCCACTTGGAAGTTAATAGAACTACACAGGTGTAAAACTGGTGCAAGGGAGTCAGTGGCTTTTTAAACTCAGGTGGAAGACATCAGAGATGAATCACTCTCAAAAGCTGTATTAGTATTTATACGGTAACCTATAGTTAACTTTAACTAGTCTATGTTATTGGCATTTGTAAAGGAACTGGGAATCAGCCAGTCATTAGAAATTGTTTGTTTATGTTCTGCAACAGATCTTGCCATATAGAATATTATTCTGTTAATCAAACTACGCGATGAGGTATTTCCAGTTCAAAACCCATCTGGATAAATATGGCCAAATTCTGCTCCCTCTTACATTGCTGTAAAATCTAGGATAACTCTACTGACCTCAGCTTGGTCCAGAGTGCATCCCTGTGGCTTTTGTTGGTAAATTGGTGGGACAGTTCATCTCTCATAGCACTAACAGGAGCAGAGTGTCCAGTTCCATGGTGTTCTGGAACTATCTGTTTGAATGGCCACGTTTGAGTGAAACAAAAATGAAAGAGATGTGGAAAAATCTCTTTATGTCTATAAAAGGATCACATCGAAACCACAGGATTTTGTATAGGAACCTATTTCCTTAAATAGTAGTAACTGTCATTAGATACATTCCCTCCGTTAAACAAATGGTGGCACAGAAAAGAACTACTATATCCCACAGCCGTTCCCTCTCTTCCTCCTCCCCCTCCCCCTCCTCACATGTCTTCAGAAACTGCAGATTTCGGACACAGAAGAGGAAAGTGATTGCAAAAGAAATATACAATTAAAGGAAAATCTGCAGGGTGGGATTTCACTGCCCTCCTCAAAACCCACCATTTTCTTCATCTGAACTAGAGTAACTGAAACCTTGAACTAATTCTTACTGAACTGCTAAAATATTGTACAAATTCACACTGGAGACCGGCCACCTGAGGCATACCCAGGGTCCAGAATGAACTAAGAAGAGTGGAGAGTCCAAACTGTTTAGCCCTGCCTTAGAAGCCACTGAGCCCAATCCTGCCATTATCGACCAGCCTGGATAATCCTACTGATGTCAGTCAGGGCAGGAATTGTCAGTGTCCCTTGTTTAGGTGGGATTCTGACTGCTCAAGGGCCAGTGGTTGAGGAATTTGGGTGATTCCATTGCAGGGTGTGTGGCAGAAGTCAGTGACTCTGCTCCCTGTGTTGGACACCCCAGCCCCTATGGAGCCCCCTTGGCACCAAGCATGGGGTGGGGGGAAGGGTTAGGGTTGGAGAAAGAAGATAGGCTTTAATATTTACATTGCATGAGAGACCCCTCAGCCTGAGCATAACCTTTACTGTTGGAAAAGGCAGTGGTTGTCACTTATAGGGGGAGTCTGTGTGGTGATTTGCTGATTAGCGTGATACACATGCCGTACCGAATGGTCTGTGTAGCCCTTCCCTTTCCCTGGCAAAGTGAGGATGTTCTCTGTGGCCCTGGGGATAATTCTTGGTAGGGTGAAGGGCAGGGCCGGCTCTAGGCACCAGCAAACCAAGCACATGCTTAGGGCGGCACATTTTCAAGGTCAGCATTCCGGCAATTTTTTTTTTTTTTTTGCTTCAGGCAGCAAAAGCCTAGAGCCAGCCCTGGCAGCAGCAGCGCGTCGTGTGCAGGGGGTGCCCTGGGGCCGCTGCGGTTCATGCCGCGAGGGAGCAGCACCCGCACGTTGTGGCTGGGCTGGGCAGGCGCCGAGCAGGGAACACTCGGGATGGGGGCCACCCCGAGGGGCACACAGAGCCGCCTGCAGGTGCCGCAGGGCAGACCCCCCCCAGCGCCGCAGCTGAGCGAAGTGGCCCGAGCTGCCCAGGGACTGTGGCAGAGTGGCCAGACGCAGCAGCAGCAGGGCTATAGAGGGCGGGGTGCTGCCGTGTGGGACCCGTGTCCTGCTCTCCAGGGCTTCGCTCCTTCTGGAGCTGCCTTGCCCTGGCTCCTCAGCCCCCTGCCGAGGTGGTCCCCCAGCTGTGCCCTCCCAGCTGTGCCCTCCCGGGTCCCAGCCAGTCCTGAAGGCGGGAGCCCTCGCTGGAGGGACCCTGGGCTGAGGCGCAGCCCAGGCACCACACTGCTTACCCCGACCCTGCCAGTGCTGGACCGGCTGGAGGCAAGAGGGGAACGGGCAGAGTCAGCACTGGTGGGGGAGAGCCCAGCGCTGGGGTAGCAGGGTGTGGGGGCGGGGAGAGAGCCCAGGGCTGGTGTGGCAGGGGGTGCAGGTGGGGGAGGGTACTGGTGGGGGGGAGAGAGCCCAGGGCTGGGGCGACAGAGCCCAGGGCTGGGGCGACAGGGGGTGCAGGTGGGGGATGGCACTGGTGTGTGTGGGGGGCAGCCAAAAATGTTTTTGCTTGGGGTGGCAAAAAACCTAGAGCCGGCCCTGGTGAAGGGCAATCCCTGCCTCCCTCACAAAAAACTTGAATAAAGGGCTTTGGAGAGAAGTCACACCACAGACTGCATGCCAAGCATAGAGCACCGCAGCACCTCATGTGGACATGAGCATTGCAGGCCCATAGCTCACACCCCAGCTCAGTATGTGGCCCCCCTTGCTTGCCGCCAGAGAGGCAACACAGAGCAATGGCCAGGGCCCTGGACTAGGATGTAGGAAACCAAGATTCAAATCCCTGTGCTGCCAATGGTCTGCTGTGGGAGCTTGGGTGAGTAACTTCATGTCTGCCTGTGGCCATTTTCTCTCCCACTTTTCAGTTGTTTACTTAGATAGTAAGCTCTTTAGAGCAGAGAGTGTCTGTCATGATGGCTTTGCACAGCCCTTAGCATGATGGGATCCCAGTCTTGGTTAGGGCCCGTAATATAAATAAAAAATATAATAATAAAAAGCTGGGGAGTGACCACCCCCAGAACAGTGAATTGCTGTATTTCTTCTGCTTTGAGGGCTCTTCCGTGCCTTCACTCAGTTCCACCCTTTGTGATAGCAGGGCACTTGCTTTGCATATGTACATTGCTAATAAAAATATGAATGTTATTAATGAAGGACATCTAGGACTCTCATATTCAACCTCTCACCCTTTATAGTGTGTACCTGAAGGGAAAGAGAGGTTGTGTGAATGGAGGGATGCTGCACCAGAAAGAACACTGAATGTACTGGTTTGTATACTACTTGAACTTTTTAATGTGACCTGGCAGCAAACCAGTGCAAATGACGTGTTATTTTTCCATGCCTTTGTCCCAAAGTGTGTATTTCATGGGCTTAAAAGAATAGTCTATTAAATGTGATAAATGAGGCCATTTGTCACCAGCCTTTTAGCTTTTCTATTAAAGTATGATACGAGATAATGAGGAGGGCTTGAAGAAATCCTTTGTGGTGTTGGAAACCAGGGGCACATGATATATGGAGTGGATTTTATGCCTCTTCCATCATGTGAATGAGATCTGACAATATTCTCTTCATACCTCGAGAGTCTTTGACAGAGAAATCAGAGACAAGAAAAAAATCACTAATGGACCAAAAATCAGTGACAGGTTTGGGGGTGGGGGGAGCAATAAAGATAAGAAGGAATTCACTTAGTGTGGAGCAAACCTGTCTCTGCTTGGTTTCTTTAACCTCTTATTTTAGAATTTGGTTAATAGCACATTTGTCTCCACAGTGGTATCCCTAATTAGCCAGATTTTCTCAATAACAAAATCGGTAAAAAGCCACAAGAGATTTAGTCTTACCCCACTGAAAGGAATTATGGACTAGATTTGGCCCTTATGGTGGGGGCTGGAGGGAGTGGTGCTGCAGGACCTGGATTATACAATCCCCATGTGGGGAGATCCTTTTAGGCTCCTTTGTGCCACCAGAGCAGGCCAAAGTGGGCCAGACTGGAAAAGGGAATTCACCCTTCAGAATTATACATTTTGGGCCACATGTGTTGTTCATCTCTACAGTTACATGCAGTTGCACTGATTCGATGAGCAAATTGGGTGGTTCCACATGCAAATAGCTATTCAGGCAACTGATTTTTACAGTAGGAATATAACCCAGGACACTTGTAGTAATAGGTAATGCCTAGGTTCATTTGGATTAATTGAGCATGGAATCTGAATGTGACCCTTATTTTCTATGCACGTCCCCTGACTGGCACTTTAATCTGTACAGTAATTGCACTTTTACTGCATATACCTCTATACATTAGGAAATGTTCTACTGTGATGTGAGAGACAGATGCATGCCCATAGAAATGCTAACTGAATGTAAAGAAAATTTCATAGGCTTTATTACCATACATTAGGCACTTCAAAAATAGCACTTGTATTTTAATTCCACCTACATTCTAAATGCTGTTTTTCTCCTGCTCTCACCTTTGCGCTTTCCTCCATGCTATCATTAAAGTGCAGCACTTCCTCCCTTTCCTTCTGCCTAAAAATCAACATACATATACAGAGCAAGATAGAGATATAGATGGCTGTAGCCACGAACAAATAATCAGAGACCAGAGTCTCTGGAAGTTTGAATCTATGTTGTATGTATCAAATATGGTCTGTGTTTGAATTAGATTGTCCCATGAATCTTCCGCAGGCTCTGGGTGAGATCCACAAAGGAACTTAGGCATTGCAATGCTGAGCATCATGGTGTCCAGGCTGCAGGAAGGCACCTTGCACTGCTTAGCACTCTGAGTGGGAACCAGCTGTTTGCAGGCAGGTGGCTTAGGTGCCTATGCAATTACTTGCAGGAATGAGGGATGCATCTGTCTCGCTCCACACAAACATTTAGCCTAGTGGTTAGCACACATGCCAATATGTAGGAGACCCAGGTTCAATTCCCCTCTCCCTGTCAGAGGAAGGCACAGGGGTTTCCCTCCCCTCAGGAGACCAGTCTAACCCCTGAGCTATGGGATATTCTGATGTGGGGCTCCCTCAATCCCTCCTGTTGAAGCTCTTGCACTCTAGATAAGTAATGAAGAGTGGTTGGGAGAGGGGGAATGGACCCAGGGTCTCCCGCCTCCCAGGTGAGTGTCTGTGACCCCCAAAACCTCTTTATGTCAACTGCCAGAGGGCAGAAGGGGTGCACAGAATCCTTGTGTCAAGTATGTGCACAATAATTCACCACAGGGAGGCCTATAAGGTCCCTCTTGAGAGCCAGTAGCCCACTGGGCATTGTAATCATTGTGAAATACAGATAATATTTAAGAACTTATGGATCTATACTGGAAATTATGTTCTTAAAGCCTTGAAGTTAAAGGCAGGTCACCAAGAGGTGACATGCCTGTTCAGCATGGGGCAGTAAATGCTTATCTCTCTGTCTGGTCATTGTCTATTTGCATACTGAGCCACCAGCTGATCAAGAATGCAAAACTGACAAGATTGTGAAATCTACAGGAAGAAACACCCAACAGGAGGGTGTCTGTTTATGACTAAAGATCAAAGGACTGTTTTGATATATTTGAGGTTGCAAAGAGACACACAGTATCCTTCACCAAAGGGACAAATGGCAGCGTGTTTTGTCTGATGTAAAAAGGATCACAGCAAGGCCTGGCTGAAAACCCTGGAAGGACTTTGGGGTGAGCTTTGCTCTATAAGACACAAAAGTATCTAAGTAAATAAATCTAGCTTCTAGAATGTGTGTTATGACTTTATTTGATATGTACCCCTTTGGCTCTAACACTTCCACTTACTATCGTTTGAATCTCTTTGTTAAATAAACTTTTGCTTGGTTTCACTATAAACCCGCAGGCACTGACTCTGTGGATGCTCAGCATTCACCTGCCACAGCTGATCTCCGGCCCGCTCATCAGCTGATGGTGGGGTGCTGCTGCCCAACAGCTGATGGGGGCCATGCTGCCATCAAACAGCTGTTTGGCAGTTCGGGAAGGGGTTTGGGAAGGGTGGAGAGCGGCGAGTGGGCAGGGGCCTTGGAGAGAGGACAGAGTGGGGGCGGGAAGAGCTGGGGAAAGGGCAGGGCCTTTGGGGCAGGCTGGAATGAGGGCAGGAAGGGGCAAAGTGAAGGTGAGGCTTTGGGGGGAAGGGGTGGAGTGGGGTTGGGGCCTCAGGATGAAGCAGGGGTGGAGCCCCCCCCCCCAGGGAAAAGGAAAAGTTGGCGACGGCATCTGTGTATAAACGTATCTAAATGCTGTGTGTTAAACAGAGCAGTGAGTGGAGGCAAAACTGGTAAGGTGGGGTGTACTGGTAAGCTGGGAGCAGTGACTGACTACTGTGAGTGTTCAGTGGAGCAGGGGCAGGACCCTCCAGGCAGATGTTCACAGGGCTCAGGGTACCTATCCCTAACCCACAGAAGGACAGTGGAGCCTGTGCAGGACGAGAGGAAAGGGTCTGTGTTGCTTGTGACCAGCGGAGTTAGGGAGCTGACCCCTGGCAGCCATAGACAGGCTTCCTCACTCTAAGGGCAGATGGTAGCAAGGTGCCTCACAACCCTGAAGCATCAGAGTGCCCTAACCACTGGACTAGAGTCACTCTCAGTCTTGCCAGCCCAATGACTAAGTATTTATCCACAGTGGAACTGTCACTGGGCCAGAGGGAGTGAGCACGGGCACCCACCTGGGAAGTAGAAGACTCTGGGTCCGTTCCTGATGCTCCAACTATTCTTTCATTATTTATCCAGAGTGCAACAGCTTCAATAGGAGAGACTGAGGGAGCCCCACATCAGAAAATCCCATAGCTGTGATTGAAGACCTCTCCTGAGGGGTAGGAAACCCCTGTTCAAGCCCTTTCGCCCACACTAGCAGAGGTGAGATTTGAACCTGGGTCTCTAATCACTAGGCTAAAAGTTATAAGTTGGGCACTGGCAGCACCATCACCACCACCTCCTCAATTCTGAATGGGAGTCGATCCAGTAGGCGTGCTCGGAGGCTGACTAGCAGATTGGGTCCCGCCTGTGACTTAGGCGGGTGAATGCCTATCTTTCCCTGGTCCATCACTCACTCTGGGGCTTAGATAGGTGTCCAGACAGCTAGCGAGGCAGGATTGTGCATACCCAAAGGTAGGAGCACAGATGCCTAAGGAGTTTTTACTCTGAAAAATGTAGGTGCCGTGTGAGTTTAGGGTCCTATAGGTTGGGTGGGAGTTTTGTGGATCGCAGTGGAGCCGAAACTGGGACTTACGTGTCTACACCCTGCATTTAGGCACCTAAGTCTGGGGTCTAGGTGCCTCAGTGACTTTGTGAATCCCACCCTCTGTCTTCTGTACGTGAACAGCACCATGCACATGGTTGGCACTCGATAAATAAGCACACCTTTCCCCTGTTATAACGCCACCCGATACAACACAAATTCGGATACAACGTGGTAAAGCAGTGCTCCGGAGGGCGGAGGTGTGCTCTGGTGGATCAAAGCAAGTTCGATATAACACGGTTTCACCTATAACAGTAAGATTTTTTGGCTCCCGAGGACAGCATTATATAGGGGTAGAGGTGTAGATGTCCAGAGATATTAAAAATCAACTTCCAAAAGACCAGTGTCTACCAAGAGGTTTCAGAGGAAGCCCAGCAAAAATGAAGATGTAAAATCCTATTAAAGGAATTCCACAAAACTAATTCCCAATCGAGGGTACCAATTGAGTGAATGTTGCTATAAACTGCATCTCTACTAAGGACCCAGTTCAGCCAATCACTTAAGCACCTGCTTAACTTTAAGTCAATGAGATTTAAAACCATGCTTAAAGTTAAACATGAGCTTAAGAGCTTTGTTGAGTTAGGGCCTAAGAGCTGAGTACTATGGGTCTGATCTTGCAAACACTTCCTAGCAAGCTTAAGACATAGGCTTTGTCTACACTGCACTTTTGTTGTTAAAACTTTTGTCGCTCAGGGGTGTGGAACCCTCCCACCCCAAATGACAGAAGTTTTAATGACAAAAAACGCCGGTGTGGACAGCGCTTCGTCATCAGGAGACGGTCTCCCGGCTATGAAGCTACTGCCCCTCACTGGGGTTGTTTTATTTTGTTGCTGGAAGAGCTCTCTCCCGACGACAAACACCGGCTACACTGCACACCTTGCAACGGCATGTCTGCAGCAGCCCTGCAGTGTAGACATAGCCTTAGTAATGGGAATAGTTCCCCAGAAGACAATGGGACTAATCATTTAGAAAGTTCTATGCCTGGTTGTAGTTTTCAGATCAGGCCTTAAATTAACATTTTGGGGCTCAGTGCTGCATTATTAAAGTCAATGAAAGTTTTGCCATTGATTTCAATTGGAGCAGACTCAACCCCTATCTGCAGGCTGCCCAGACTACATCTCACTGAAAGAGTGGAATAGCATTGCTCATACATGAAGTCTTGGTGGTCTTCCCATTTCCCCTCCTCCTCCTCACTCACTCAGTTCCAAAACAAATTGCTGTTGGAAAGGCTCAGACGGTTTTACTTAAGCATTCCTGCTTGTAATATGATCCCCTTTGTATAGGGAAGTGAACTGGTATAATGCATTGAATCCTGAAAGAAATAAAAATCAAATAGTCATAGGAAATATCAAGAAATATTTCATAAAATACATCCTAAACCACACAGTAGATTGAAGGCTGCAGATGCACAGCTTAGATCAGCCTTTTTAACTGGTGCATTTTCAAAAGCACAATGGCCTATCACTAAAACTTGCAGTCAATGGAGTTCATAACAAATCCATCCTTCCATCATGGACATGTGGGAGGCAAAGGCAGTGGAACGGGTGCCCAGTTATGCAGAGGACCTGCAGCTATACAGATCCCAAACCCGCTATCATACTATACTTCTGTGGTATCTGAGCCCATGCTGGAGTCCAAACACTGAGGCTGTAATAGCGACTCATGAAGGGATTCTGTCCATCCCTAATGCTGCAGAGTCCCCCCAACACAATTGATTCAGGATAAGAGGATTAGGAGGATTTGACTCACAGCAATATACTATTTGGAACTGAAGGAAAGTGGCTCTGTTGTGAACACCTTTAATTGGCTTGTTCATCTTATTAGTTCTAAAAGGGTTAGGAATTAAAAAAAACCCACCATGAGCCAATACTGCCCCAAGTTACACCAGGGGCAATTCCATTAACTTTAGTGAGGTTGCACAGGGTATAAGTCAGGGCAACTTATCCGTTCAGAGCTGGTCAGCAATATGCTTTGCTAGAATAGTTGTAGCTTGTTACGGAGGTCAGGAGCTGTTCAAAATATTTACTTATCTGACTGACAAAACGATATTAAATAACTTACACAGTTAAAGTAACCATGGTTCGGTATAAACAACGTATAGTGCCAAGACTGATGCTAGACGCTATCTGGAGACTAGCAAAACTGATATATACATATATTGGGTTTGTGTTTGTATAATTTAGTCTCAGTTTGACTGGAATGACTACATTGTATTTTTAGTTAATAAGTAACAATAATTAATAGTTAGCCCTTATCCAGCTTTTCATGTTCATAGTGCTCTACAGACACTATAGAATTAATCACTACAGCTCCTTAGGCAACTATTCTTATCCAGGTTTTACAGATGGGGAAAATGAAGCTGAGAGGTGGAGGCCTCATTTTCAAAAATGGTTTCTAATCTCAATTTTTTGGGATTTCTAATTTTAAACACCTTGGCCAGAATTTTCAAACATAGATGCCTAAGATTAAGCACCTAAATACGAGTGGCCTGATTCTCTGAAGTGCTGAGCACTTACAGCTCCCCTTGTAGTCAGTTCTACCCCTTGGTTGAACCACTGGGATGCACTATGGGAGTCACATGACCACAGTGATTTCCAGCCAGCTCTCTTTAACATGCTCTTGGTCTGGAAACTGTTATAAAAACAACTGAAAGGCAAAGACTTAAACTAGAAAAGATAGAAAAGTTCCAAGCTTAGTTTGTGTTAATAAGGGACTGTTCAGATAATGTAGCACAAAATAGCAATTTAAAGAAATAACTGAAGCCCTTCTCCCTGGATATATTCTTCTGGACAGATTTAAACTTACAAGTCCACTACTACATGACGCAAGTGAAGACAGAGCGGAAAATTAAAGGAAGAGCCTAAAGAATCAACATTGACACTAATGCAGGATGGTTGGTTGAACATGAGGAATGGCTATATAATGGCTACAACTTCCCAAACAGGGAAAAATGTGTTTCTGCTTAATGGATTGAGGTAATGAAGTATTGATTCTACATCTGAAATTAAACTGTGGAACATTGCATCCGTTTTGCTGCAGATGCCATCCAGAAATTCAGAGAACAGTATGACAAAAGTTATTTTGCAGTTGCTCCATCAATGAAAATAGAATGAAAAGGATGAGAACTACTGTGGTCTAGATATTCAGCACAATATATTAACCTTATGGAAAAAAATTGTAATATATAATGCAGTGTTACAGTGCATTGTGCAAATTCAAAAATGCTTCTGCAGACATCATCAGCCTCAGGGTTGATTGAATGAAAAGGATGACTGACACCTCGCCTTTCCCCAATAACACTCCATGGAGCTCTCGGGAGGATGCATCTCTTCAGTTAGTTCAAAACTATCATAAGTATGTTGGGATTTGCACTCAGTACAAGAAGGGTTTTGATTCAAACAGCGCATTTTATACACAAGGGACTCTACAGAAAAACACTAGGTTTACAGAAGCAATTGAAGGTTTCAGAGGGACTTGACAGATTGCAGTCTGATGACACTATTGTAGTTTCTGTGGAAATCTGGCTTGATGTAATTAACAAGAAAGAACTCAAAACCACGCAAGGACAAGATCAAAAAAAGATTCAGAGATGCAACAGACTCTTTCCATTGCTTTGCCATAATGACTAAACCCAAATGGCCTAGAACAGGAAGAAGAGGCTGAATTATAGGTGATGGATCATAATCCTGAGTCTCTTCCTTCTCTTCTACCATTTAAAACTGAAGAGTCAGTTTTCTACCCCAAATCTATGTTTGCAGAGGTTTTGTCACTGCTTGTTTGCATCAAAATGGTGGATGATTGAGGAAGTAAAATCAAGGAAGGCAGGACAGAAATTCACAAAAGCCAACATGCTAGGCAGGGAGCTGCCTAAGCTAATCAGTGGCAGATGCCAACCAGAGGGGTGTTTGCTAAGCCCTGCCTTTCTTACGGAGATCTAAGGATCTCCCTGCAGCCTCTCGGCTAGCAATTCACAACCTGGGACCCTCTTTGGAGTTAAGAGCCTGTGCCATTTTTGCAAAACCACAGGTGCCTAGGAAGTTTTTTGCTGAAACAATTTAGGCACCAAGCGAGCTTAGGTGCCTACAAGTTTCAGTGGGAGTTTTGTGAATCACAGTGGAGCCTAAAACTGGGACTTAGGGTACGTCTACACTACAGGACTATTCCGAATTTGCATAAACCGGTTTTGTAAAACAGATTTTATAAAATCGAGTGCGCGCGGCCACACTAAACACATTAATTCGGTGGTGTGCGTCCGCGGTCCGAGGCTAGCGTCGGATTCTGGAGCGTTGCACTGTGGGTAGCTATTCCCTAGCTATCCCATAGTTCCCGCAGCCTCCCCCGCCCCTTGGAACTTCCGGGTTGAGATCCCAGTGCCTGATGGGGCAAAAATCATTGTCGCGGGTGGTTCTGGGTAAATGTCGTTAGTCACTCCTTCCTCTGGGAAAGCAACGGCAGACAAGCATTTCGCGCCTTTTTCCCCTGGATTGCCCTGGCAGATGCCATAGCATGGCAATCATGGAGCTTGTTTTGCCTTTTGTTGTGACTCTCACCGTATGTGTACTAGATGCCGCTCACAGAGGCGATTCAGCAGCGCTACACAGAAGCATGCTTTTGCTTTTGCATGACAGCAGAGATGGTTACCAGTCATACTGCACCATCCAAACCCTTCCATAAATTGGAACTGGTGAGGATGATTATGGCTACCAGTCCTTTTGTACCATTTGCTGCTGTCATAAGTGCCCCTGGCTGCTCTTAGCCAGGGGCGCAAAAGCCAAAATTGGGAATGACTCCCTGAGTCAATCCCTCCTTTTTGGTATCTAAAAATAGAATCAGTCCTGCCTAGAATATAGGCAAGTGTACTAGATAACCACTGTATCAGAGAACCAGAGAGCACAGCTGCTCTGTGTCAGATCCTGCAGAAACTATGATCTGTATGCTATTCACAGGGGGTGCTCCTGTAACAACCCCACCTGTTGATTCCGTTCTTCCCTCAGCCTTTCTGGGCTACCGTAGCATTGTCCCCCCACTTGTGTGATGAAGTAATAAAGAATGCAGGAATAAAAAGACATGGTGACTTGTTAGTGAGAAATGAGTGGAAGGCAGCCTCCAGCTGCTATGATAGTCCAGACAGGACATTAAGCAGTGTGTAGGAGAGAAGCCCAGCATCCCTCTGCTAGTCCAGGGGCAACTGAATCTGTTCTTTACACATGAAGGGTGGGGGCTGATGGAGCTCAGCCCCTGTTGCTATGATGACGATGGTTACCAGCCATACTGCACCATCCACCAGAAAAAATTAGGGCCAGGAGCCCTTGATCGACCTGACGGATGCTAGTCAGCATGGTTACTGCCCCATGTGCCAATAGGCTGATGACGAGGACGGTTACCAGTCCTTTTGTACCATCAGCCACCCATGGCAAGGGGGGAGTGAGGATGTTGGTGTTGACGGCTGCAGCATCGTGTCTATCTGCAGCATTCAGTAAAGATAGGGTGACATGTAAAAGAGTCACAGGATTGTTTTCCCTTTCGCTTCTGGGGGTGGGTGGGGGGGGTGAGTAGATTGCCAAGCTATGCCCTGACCCACCGCGGACACTGTGTTTGACCCTAGAAGCATTTGGAGCTCAGCCAAGAATGCAAATACTTTTCGGAGGCTGCAGGAACTGTGGGATAGCTTCAGTCCTCCAGTCCATGAGCGTCCATTTGATTCTTTGGCTTTCCGTTACGCTTGTCACGCTGCAGTGCGCTGAGTCCCTGCTATGGCGTCTGTCTGGAGATTTTTTAAAAAGGATTCTGAATTTCATCTTCTGTAACGGAGCGCTGATAGAACGGATTTGCCTGCCCTTACAGCGATCACATCCGCATGGTCCGTGCTGGAGCTCTTTTTTTATTTTGATTTCGGACTGCATCGTCACCCGTGCTGATCGGAGCTCCACGCTGGGCAAACAGGAAATATTCAAAAGTTCGCGGGGCTTTTCCTGTCTACCTGAGCACTGCATCCGAGTTCAGATTGCGGTCCAGAGCGGTCACTGCTGCACTGTGGGATAGCTCCCGGAGGCCAATACCGTCGATCAGCATCCACACTAACCCTAATCCGATATGTTAATACCGATACTAGCGTTAATCCTCTCGTTAGGGAGGAGTACAGAAACCGGTTTAAAGAGCCATTAAAATCGATATATGGTGCCTCCTAGTGTGGACGGTTGTGGCGTTAAATCGGTTTTACGCTCCTAAAACCGGTTTAAACGCCTAGTGTAGACCAGGCTTTAGAAACCTAATACCAGACCTAGGCTCCTCAATCAGGCTTTAGGCACCTAAATACTTTTGTGAATCTAGGCCTTTTTAGGCAAGGAACAGAGCACACAGAGCTTGTGTTGACTTCAATGAGAGCTGAGAGTATTGAGCATTTTTTAAATCAGGCCATTTATTGAGGTGCCTCACGTAGTCATCTGACCCTGTGGAAAAAACACTAGATGATCCCTCTCGGAGAATTATTACTTAATCAAATTTGGTTTAAAAATTCAGTTAAACAAATTTAAGTTAAAACAAATATTTGATATAGATGTTTGTATTTTCACTCAAGCTTGTAAGAGTTACTGCTTATTAATGACAAGAGAAAAAGAACCCATGCTGTTAGCATTGCATGTCTTCAGAAATAATTGACCGTGGACCAAAACAATTCCTCTTCCTGGAAGTCATTAGAACATTAAATTTCTGGGACAGCAATAATACCAATAGAAAACTTGCAAAAAAAAAAAATCAACTCAGAGATTGTGTGACACTCGGCACTGTGATTGTGGCAGCCCCTTGGCATGATCTGCGTATCAATAAGATCTCAGACCTTTTACAAAATGAGATCCACTAAAATAACATGGGTAAAATATGACTGGCTTAGTCGACAATATTTTGTCTTGATTCATATATAAAGGAAAGGTGCATTATGTGAGTTAAAAGTAGACTGTTTCAACACGTGAAAAGTGTGTGTGTGTGTGTGTGTGTGTGTGTGTGTGTGTGTGAGAGAGAGAGAAAGATCTTCAGCATGGAATAAAGAACAGGAAGGAGGCTATTTGTGTTTCTTCAAGACGCAGTATTGACAACAGTATTTCTATCTTAAATGTCTACTTTGCACTGAAGTATATATGAGTGATTGCAGCAAAGTTTAGTACACAGTAAATAAAGCCCTTTCTATGCTGACATACACCCTTTTCAACCTTGTCTAAATTGGTAACATTGCCCTGGGTGTCCGTAAACAGAGCATTTAGCCACTCGTGTGAAATGCTGTCACAGATGATAGCTAACTTACAATGGATACTGCAGAAGTCCCTACTCAGAACTAGACACTCTGAGTGTGCATGGGGCGGGTATGGGGCAAAAGGAGGCATGTCAAGTTATGCTCCATCGTGTGTTGTGGCAGCTCTTTGACAATGGCTTGGTGATTGCCCCCGATGCTAGAAGGACTGGACGTTCTAGATACATTTTCATTTTTAAAAAACCTTTGTGATCTGTGTGGGGCACAGGGATGGAAACCACAAGAGTTACGTTTGTTAGGCTCCTAGGGCTCCCTTTTGGGCACTGCGCTGAGTTGTGCAGCGTAGCTCAGCACAGTGCAAAGTTTAACATCAGACTACATCAGAGGTTTAACAAAAGGAGTCACTTTCTTCCCTGCAGGTAGAAAATGCCAAGAGCATAAACAGCCAAGCTTCAGTACCTGCAAAATAAGAGAAAGAGGGACAGAGAGAGAGAGAGAGAGAATGGGAACACACTGTCAAGGCGCCACACTATTAAGTAAAAGGGAATATCATTTCTGTATCCAGAGGCTTTGACTAGGCACCAAAACTCCAGTGCATTTGATGTGATTAGAGCCCTGCATATATTCTATTTGATTACTTATATTTTCCCTATGTAAGTCTCTGGCAATTTATACATTTAATTTAAAAAATGGGCCCAAACTTTAGGGGAGTTCAGAATCAAAACCTGCATCTGGATCTGAATTTCCCGGAGGGGCCTTATTTCTGTCAAGTGGTGAAACACCCTCTCTCCCCTCACACCACCTAGATTCAGCACCCGATCTGACTTTGAAGTCATCCCTCGGATGAGGGAGGCATTAAATAAGTATAAAGAACTATCCCCTAAGTTTTGTGGCTCTGGGTCACTTCTCTTATTTTTACTGATTTAGGTATTCTCAAACAAGAGGTAGTACATCAACCCCTGGTCTTCACACATGCTTCTGTGCAACTACATTTGCATTGCACTGATACCATCATGACATACCAGGTAATTTCAACAGTCCAGGAGATACACGTCTGATGGATATCCAGGAGTTGGGATGTTGGACAGCACTGGTTAAGAACTGACTGTCATGCCCAGTGGTTTGTTCCTCATTGCTGCTTCCTTCCTAAATTCACCCAGCACCACTAGCAATGCAATTCGCCGAACTTCCCTGACTCGGCCTCTAGATGCCTCCTCTGCTTTAAAGTATTTGACACACAACGAAACAACCGGCTCACAGTGTGCCTCGCATTTCAGAGCAGTATGATATACACAAGTAACTGAGGGGATGTCTTCACTGCAATTAGACACCCGCAGCTGGCCCATGCCAGCCAACTTGGGAACGCGGGGCTTGGGCTAAGGGGCTGTTTAATTGCAGTGGAGATGTTCGGGCTCAGCCCAGCGCCGGGACCCTTCCACCTTGCAGGGTTCTCAGAGTTTGGGCTCCAGCCTGAGCATCTACGGTATAATTAAACAGTCCCTTAGCCTGAGCCCTGTAAGCCCGAATCAGCTGGCGCGGGCCAGCTGAGGATTATTAATTGTAGTGCAGACATACCCATACTCACAAGAATGAAAGTACATACCTAAAGCACCCACTTAGTGGGAGTCTAATAATTAGTTATCCATCTACTCCTACTGTTAATCAAAAAGTAAGGCCAGATATTGTTCTCTCTCTGTTACCAGATTTCTATTCACTCCTCAGTCGGAACTGAAACACAGGCCAATAGAAAACAAACCAAGTCTTACAAATCAGAATTTTTTTTGTATTAAAGAAGTTTATAAACTTCAGGGTTAAGGGTCTCACATCTTCAAATGTACACATTGTTTAGTGGTGGTGTGTGAAGATAACATGAGGCCTATTATAGCATGTGATCTGTTTTATATAGAAACATATTGTTTGGAACATCAAGAAAATTTGTTACAAGAGATTGTATTGTCACCTAAGATTGTATTCCTTGAGAGACAAAATCCTTTCTGCTGTTATCTGAATTGTTCATCACAGATTTCCCTTACCCCATCTCACCGGTTTGAGCATAACACAGGAACAGATTCTGACACCCGCTGCAGTTCTTTGTACCAGTCTGCTGGCACAAAGCCACCGTACAGATGGCAGACCAAGCTGCCCGAATAATCTTCTAGCATGAGGGAATCACCAGGTGGCGTATGTTTGGGGTAGTGGCCTTTATATTATCTTCCCCTCCGGTCCATGGTGGAAGGGGTGTGGGTGCGAAAAAAGGTATGGCTAGAGTGCCCCATGCCCTGGCAATCCTTGCCCTGCTGGAACAGCCCCTGAGACTTGGGCAGTCTGAGCAACTTAGAGCAGACATGACCCTGCTCTAAATTGTGCAGTGGTGCTTAGCGGCCTCAAGATCTGGGAACTATAAAGGTAGCTTCAAACCACTTTTGCAAACCCTGTCCCCCTGCAGCACAGACACGGCAGATCCGAGGACCTGGGCCCCAGTGTCAGAAGACAGGGAACATATGAAACATATTTTCAAGTATCAGAGGGGTAGCCATGTTAGTCTGGATCTGTAAAAAGCAACAGAGAGTCCTGTGGCACCTTACAGACTAACAGATGTATTGGAGATGTATTGTGGGTGAATACATGCGTCTGATGAAGTGGGTATTCACCCACGAAAGCTTATGCTCCAATACATCTGTTAGTCTATAAGGTGCCACAGGACTCTTTGTTATATTTTAAAGTGTATCATTAACAACAAATAATGATCTGTAAGAATTAAAGACAATTAATTCATAAGTACACCGCTACCTCAATATAATGCCACCCAATATAACACGAATTCGTATATAACGCGGTAAAGCCGTGCTCCAGGGGCGCAGGGCTGCGCACTCCGGTGGATCAAAGCAAGTTCAATATAACATGGTTTCACCTATAACGTGGTAAGATTTTTTGGCTCCCAAGGACAGCGTTATATCAAGGTAGAGGTGTATGTGGAAACCAGTTGGGAAGATTGATGGCTCTTGTGCAATTTTTTTTCTGTGAGGAACTGCAGAATTAGCTTCATGTCCATTACTCTGCAGCAACAGGGCCGCCCAGAGGATTCAGGGGGCCTGGGGTCTTCGGCAGCAGCACTTCGGTGGCGGGTCCCGGGGTGGAAGGACCCCCTGGCCGCTGAATTGCAGCTGAAGACCCAGAGCGGAAGAAGCTCGGGGGCCCCCAGAGCAAGTGAAGGACCCCGGTCCAGGGGCCCCGAAAAACTCTCATGGGGGCCCCTGTGGGGCCCAGGGCAAATTGCCCCACTTGCCCTCCCCCCCCCGGCGGCCCTGTGCAGCAAATACCAACTCTCCAACCAGATCCCCAATAACAGTACTACAGTAATTGTTGGTTTAGGCAATAACCTAATGAGTTATAGCAAACCAAATATAAAAAAAGAGTAACTATTTGGGGTAAGCGGTGCTGTAAAAGCTGGGTTCAAATCCCAACTGGGTTAGAAATAAAAATGAGTTGGATGGTGTCAGGTTAGTTCCTGAGAGATGTTTGTCGTATGTGTCAGCTACTGCACTGTTTACTACTAACAATGAAAGGACTGGGACAGCAAGTGTTGCTGGTTAGGGGTGAGATGCTTTTCTAGAGCCATGTGAAGGAGCTTGTAAAATTCATGCCTGCACTAGGCACAATGGTGATCACATTCCTGGACTATAATCCAATGGCTATATTAGTCAATCACCTTCCTAAGCACCATATTCACCCAGTAGATGGTAAATAAACAATGCTAATAATGAATATACTATAATGATTTCTTCTTCAATAGCTTTCACATGAGCATCTCAGAGCACTTCAGAAGCAGTAACCGATTCAGCCTCAAAGCCTCAAAGCCAGCGCTCCTTTGTGCTAGGTATGTATGCTTGCAAATGGAGTTAGGGGCATGGTGGATGGAGGTGTCCTCTTAAATAGGGGGAGGGAGAAGCTGTTTGTTCTCCACAAAACATGTCACTGGAACATAAGTCACAAGTATCAACTCATCTCTGATGGGCTGGTATCCCCATAATCCAAGGCCCCCTGCAGCTGAAGGTTTGGCAGCATTGCCTAAATCATCTCTGTACATGAATTTACTCACCACTAGTACACAGCCACTTCGCAGTGAAGCACAGCAGCTGCTCAATAGTGTAGTTTTGTGCACAACAGGATAGGGCAGAAAATGAAAGACGCCCAACAGCTTGACACTCCGAGGGCATTTAGACTGGAAGAACCTAACTACCTAGGTTGGAAAGTAGGTGGGACTCCAAGTGGTCAGGACCTCCATTTTACATTTCAATCATCTGCATTCATCTGTTACAGCACCATGCCCATCTATGGTGCTGTATATATATATAACAACATTCAAACAGTAGAAAAAGAGAAAGGCTGGCGATGCTATCAACCGGTTTTGCTGGAACCATCCTCCCTTCATAACATTCATGCACATTTGAGCTTCTCCTTTCTTGGGTAAAGGAGCTTACAGTAAAATATACTGGTTCTCTGAACATACGCATCATCATCAATAAAAAAATAATACAACACACACTCCTCTGGCAGGTTCCCATAAATATCTTCCATAAAAGTTCATTTTTCCACATGAACAAATTGTAAGTATGTGGGGGTTTTTTCCTCTGAATCTTGATACGGAACTTACAATTCTTGGCACTAGCCTGTGAAGTTAAAATGACATCAGCTTGACTTTCTAGACTGAAATTTTATAGTTGCTGCCTAACCACATTTCTTTGTCCTGAGAATATTCACTCTCCTCTTGGCTGCCTCTTTAATATGGCTTACTGTTCATGGGTATCATTAAAAGCTGTGCATGTGTATTCACTATAATTCCCTGTGTCCCATACCACAAAGCCAGTGGTGGTACGGAGTGATAAAGCTGCATTTCTCTCTACAAGACAAAGAGGCACTGTCAGTTTTAAAGATGTGCGTGGCTTTGCCAACCTAATGGCTTTATAGTGGCATTGCATAGTCTGTGGCACGAGAAACCTGACTTTGCTACCCACCTCAGAACTGCTTCTCCCTAGGACCAGTGGAGTCCAGGACATACTGTGGGAGGTGACGCATGTTGGGGATAGTGGGGGCAGGTGATGACCACTTACTGTATGAATACAGCCCACAGGCTGAAGCCACTCTACCAGCTATCAAACAGAGAAAAAGGATGAACTGGAAGAGAGGGGGCAGTGGGAAAGTTAGCACCTCAAAATGTGGATGGGCTGGAGGATTCAGAGTGCCACCTGTAACAGCATTTGTTTGGTGTTGTGTGCAGTTAGAGAGAACACAAAGAGCAGGCTAGTGAGTGGCAACATGAAAAAAAATTAAACAAGCAATTATCTCAGTAATGGACACTGCCAGTATTTTCAGATGATGTGACCACTGATTTCCAAGAATGAAGACCCTAAGGACTGATTTCATGCCCAGGATCTGTGATAATCTAAACTGTGGAGGAGAAGCAGGGCAGGTACAATTTGTACAGTTCAAACCTCTGAATACAGTTCAAGCTCTGTTTGGAGCACTACGTTTCATGCCTGATTTCAGAATCAAATCGGGTTTCAAGAAAGAGATAATGATTTTTTACTACACCGTGTCTTTGAAAGCAACACAGCAAATATAAAGGCACTTAATTATCTGGCAACACTGCATCAAAAATACTCCAGAATAATAGCTCTGTTGTTATTTAACAGCACTAACATATACACTGTAAACATATCCAGTGTGATCCTAGAGTGCACAGCTTTAGCCTTTTGCATGGAGATTACACTGATCAGACAACCCTGGGAGTGGACTGTACTTAACATTCAACAAAACAAATCAGGTTCTAGTTTAGCATTAGGCTGACTTGAACAGAATAAAATCCAGTTTTGTTACTGCACCAAACCCTATTTTATCTATTCCTTAAACACTCAGCCTCTTTTCCACGTGACAGGGAGAGAATCAGTGCTGCTCTCCTCTCTCCATGTAAGCTTATCATTTCATCATTTCACTCCTGTTGTATTGAAATAGCCACAAGATCAGATTAACAGTTAAAGATTGTGAAGCCATTTGCCAAATGCTTCTTGCTCTATTAGTAGCAACATTTTTGCAGTTTTCACACAGACACACACACAGATATATATTTATAAACAGATTGCAGGAAATTTTTACCTTGCATGCAAACAGGAGAGATCCTGGTTTCCTCTCATGGATCAGAAGTAGGATAAAAAAACCCCACCAAAACCCTAACAGACTCATCTGCTGAGAGTTCTCTAAATCCCAAGTCTGCTTCAGCTAGCGGCTCTAAGTTTGTGCTCTGAATAGAGGCTGTGTTATTTTAACCACAGGATTTCTAGTCATGGGGGAGGAGAGATGGATTAGGTACGTTCGCAATCTAATGCTTCACGTTTACCTCAAGTGAAATTAACTACTCTAAGCCTGATGTAAATAAGAACTTCTGAGATATAAATTTCAAGAGCCCTCAAACCAATTATGCCTAAACTAACATGTTAAATAACTGTGGAAAATTCCAGAGGAATAAGATAACATACTTTTGTGTTCTTTCCTAAATAAAAGGCATGTGTGGAATTTCATGCTAGATACTGACACAAGTGAGACACAACAGATGAACTCTACAGACTAACCTATATAAGGTACAGTACCTTATACAGTAATGTTCTCAACACCTGTTAGGATGCGTTTCATCAGACATCAGAGCAATTTGATTGATCATGATCCATGACAATTACACAGTTAGATGTAATATTTCAGTAAAGCAAATAGGATCTTTTTAGAATAAAAAGCAACATTTGTAAAGGGGCCTCACCAGGCTCTCCAGTTTTGTAGGTGCATAGGTGTCAGTCAGCAGGAGCAAGGAGATAAGGAGAGCTCTTGAAACGATCATTTGCACTCACAGACAGCTGTAGTCATAGTTAAATGCAGGAAAAAACTTGTGCCCACAAAACTTTAAAAAAAAAATCAAGCTGAAAAGCTGTATTCATTGCCTGGTTTCTCATAACAGACACAGTGGTAAAGTATCATGGTTTGGCATGGGCTAAGTGACAGACTTCAGTGCTCACCTCAGAAGCAATGATTTACAAAAATTGCAGCCAATAGGCCTCTTTTCTGAGTTGAAAGTCATTTTTGTAAATAAAACATGCCCTTGAATTTTGGACTTAACAGAGGGGAATCATTTGCATGGAAAAAACCAGTGAGAACAAAAATACACTCCAATCTGTCCTTGACAACAAAAACACCACGAACAGAAATTTGGCTCCATTTTGAGTAAACTTGAGATCTAGAAATAATATCATCTTACATTTACATAATGCTTTTCATCCCAAAGCATTCCTAAGTGCTCTAAAAGTGTAATTGACTCATTTGTAAACTATCAGCAGACATCATTTCACTCACCATTAAAATATAGCCGCTACTGTGGTGAAATGCAGATGCTGTTTCCTGGAGCACAGGAACACTACCCCAAAGTTTAGGGTGAGAAGTGGGGAATAACATAGCCAGCTGAAACTACAGTAGGGTTAGGCAGGTAGCAAGTACTGTAATTACCTGAGCTGGAATTTGGCCAATAGATCAAGGTCAATCCCCTAACTCTTGTGGCGTGTGGTGTCAAAACTTCAGCTGGTGTAAATTGGCAGAGCTGCACTGGCTTCATTGGAATTTATGCTGATTTATGACTGCTGAGGATCAAGCCCAAGTGCCTCTTTAATGACCACCAGCCGTCAAGAGCTGCTTTACATTTCATCCACATGAGCTGTCTAGTGACAAAATGCTTCCTAATAACATGCTGGGGCATTTGTTCCATACACACTACACAGGAAGTACCACCTTCTGACTCACCAACCCTACTTCCTGCACCAAGCACTCTGCATGTTCCTTGGAAGCCTCTCTTCTTCTGACTGAGCCAGCCTCATGCAATTTAGCTAATTTTTTTTGGCTATGCCAATTTTGCATTTGGAACAGAAGAGGCTATTGGAACTCTAAGCATTTGAAATGTGAACCAGGCAAAGGCATACACCTAAACCAGAAAATAAAATGATCAGAATCCCCAAATTGATGTAGGATTTTGTGATACTGCTATTATGGTCCATCCTACTCTCTCCATTTTCTCCCAGTGAATCTCCCTTTCCTAATCCAGACTCCTCTTTATTATTGCCACAGTCACAGGAAAATCCATGCCATTGACACTTTTTGGAACAGCATAGGCTTGATTGTCCCTGATCTCTGTATAGGCCCTCAAAAGGGGAGAGGGTGCAAGGAGCTTTCTGGTTCCTATATCCGCTGCACAGAAAATAGGTACAGCTGCAGTCTCTATAATCTTAGACCAAGGTTTCTCCCTGCTAGCATCCCCATGAGCACTAGTCACTCAAAAGTCAGTAGGACAGAAGTGGATCTAAAGGTCCATTGACTACACGCCAGCTACTGGAGATAGCTGGGAGCATGAGCCTCACCCTCTGAAAGTGGGGAGGGCACTACAGACTCATCCCCTGCATTTTGTGATTCTCAGAGGCACGTTTTGACTTAAAGCACTATTTGAAAGTTCCACCTGGCTGGTGCAGTTCTGCATAATCTAAACGTGTGCCTGTGTCTTAATGGCCTGAATTTGCAACTAGGACACATGCCTTGATAATGAGGTTATTAATTTTTCCCTCTTGGATTGTATAGGCTATAAACAGTCACTCCATCTGGCACTATGCTGCTATTACAGCACAGACCTGAAAGCTGCACGCTGCTTCCAAAGCAAAGTGCCTTTTACATACTTTCATAGGGCTATTTCCTTCCCATCCAACCCTAACATTACAGACCATGGCTATTTTCTGAGCTTAAACAGCAACAAATTAGTATCCAAACGTGAGACAAACATTCCTCTCAGAACATTCATTATGTTGCTTTGAAACATATGGGCTGTTAGCAGCTCTAAAGAGAGCCTTTGGGAGCCTGCATCCTGGTCACTGGGTGTGGTTAGAGTAGGAGTGGGTTTGGAAGGTGAGAAGGGATCACTTGTATCTGTAGAGATCCTGATGGGCTAAGGAGGTAATTAGGTCACCAGATGAATAGCAGGGAGAAGAAGGCAAGCAGGATAAAAGGATGAGCCATGGAGCCTGAAGGGGGGTTTCTATTAACTATTGCCATGTTAGTATTGTACCTGGGGCAAAGGGAGCAAATGATAATGAAGACATTGCTGACAGTACCCTGGTGAACTATGTATGCTGTTTAATTCACCCACAGGGCTTACCAGCCAGGGTTTCCAGGAGGTAAAGGGGAAACCCATTTACAAGGGCTTAGTCCTACAAGCTGCTGAAATCAGCCAATTCCCACTGAAGTCTATATTATAATGTGTCCTATATTTGAATATTTAGGTATTATATTTTGCATTTCAGTCACTGACTAGAGAAACATGGATGACAAATGAAAGGAAATATGAATGACAGTGAGCTATGCTATCAAGCAATGGCATGTCAGTAGAAATGCCCACACTATCCTCACCCTCTCTGGATGAAGAGGATGAAGGGCTCATAGTAGACTTTGTTGATAAAAACACACAATAGGGAACAAGGATGGGTGCACCAATTTTGCCTAATTCGTCAGTCTTGTAAGGTGCACAGAGACTAAGACCAGGGCAAAACAGTCATCTGAAGTAGGAAGAAGTTGCTATAAGTAGAAATGCCAACCCAAAGTGTTAACAAACTCACACATTAGGCGGCAATAATCATGAGATTGTCTTAAAACCATGAGATTTAAAAAATAAAAATAAAATTGAGGTATTTTTTATTTGTTTGGTTTTTACCCTACAGGGTGCACTTGGGCCACATTTTCAAGTTTTTTTCTGCAATTATGGGGTCTAGAAACTTACTTTTAGTTTAAAAGAAAGCTGAGCTCCTCACATAATCAAAGGACTCCAGAGGCTGGGGCTTAAAAATACACACACAGCAAATAACCCAAGAATCCTGATTTAAAAGGTGAGCGTTAGCAACAACGCAAAGCCATTAGAAGCACAGGACTGGTTTTAGTTGATCAGTCCTGAATCACTTTATTCTAGATGGCAGCCATAATAATTTTTAAAAAATTTATTTTAATTTTTAAAATTTCTAAAATTGCTCTTATCACAACTGTCTCTAAGCACCTGAATTTAAAAAAAAAATTGAAAACAACCAGCCAACTCCCCAGTTAGCAGATATTAACTAAAACTGAATAGGTTATGCAGCAGAATTTCTCATTAAACACAATATGCTGTGAACATCCTCTCAGGGAAAAGCCAGGGAAAACAGATGGACCTGAAGGTCAACCGACCCAGGCTCTGTCAGACCAATGAGGGAAGCAAATTCCAGAGTCAATAGCCCTCCACTGAAAATGCCCTTCCACTATTCCTGGACATTCAAATCTCGAGACTCTTATCGCAAATGCGTTGACTGATCTCAATAGAGCAGAGGGAGAGAAGCAGTCCACAGATAGCTAGGCGCCAAACTATACAGGGTTTGAAAATCAGTAACAATACTTTTAATTGCACTAGGAAGTGAACAGGAAGCCAGTGCAGTCTCTGAAGCACTGAGTTAAGGATGCACCTTATGGCTTGTCCCGCTAAAAAAAGCCTCTGCCTCCTGCACTGGCTGTAGCATTTACACAAGCGGCGTGTCGAAGCTCCGTACAGAGCACATTGCAATACTCCAATGTGGAGGGTCACAGGGTACTGGGTAACTGTGGCAAAGCCCACAGATCACAGAGAAACTGACACCAATACTATGCTAAACAGATAAAGAAGGTCCTTCTTCCACCACTGTCCCCTAGGACTCCAGGGACAATCAGAAAGTCGGAGACTCCTCACTTGTAAGCCTCTTTGCCAAGGGAAGGACAAACATTCTGTAAGGGGCAGACCCCCGCCCCCTGTAACATACTATCCCCACCCACCCAACCAATATAATTCCATCTTAACTAGAGCAAACCTCAGCCAGCTCATTTGCTCTCAGCCCAGCAGTGGGAAAACACAGACCCCATGCTATCCAGGTGCACGGAGAACCAGACTCAGAACTATGTGTACTGTAATTATGCAGCGTAGTGGTAGCCATGTTGGTCCCAGGATATTAGAGAGACAAGGTGGATTAGGTAATATCTTTTATTGACCAATTTCTGATGGTGAGAGAGAGAAGCTTTCAAGTTTCTCTGTGTGAGCTCAAAAGCTTGTCTCTCTCCCCACCAGAAGTTGGTCAAATAAAAAAGATATTACCTCACCCACCTTGTCTTTCTGGACTGGACATGGCAAGAGACTCACAGGAGATTGCTGGAGGGAAGCCGAATCTTGTCTGTCTTTCTCGAGGGAAACATGAACTATTAAAACCAACCAAATGAAACAATTTACTAGGCACTAGCATCAGTGTCTTATGAATGCATTAAGGATGGAGCCACTCAGCACAGGATAATGGCTGTTATGATGGCCATGACATTCAGCACTAGGCCAGACTAAAACTGAATCAGTTCAGCTGAGATATTGGGGACATGCCAGGATGGCCTGAATGCCACAACTACTCCCAGTTCAGTCATAGTCTGTGTTTCTGGTGTACTGAGCATCTCAATTAACCTATTTTTAAAACAGCACCTCCTGAAATCCCATTCAGATAACACAGCCACACTGCCCCCTTGTCCCCCTTTTTTGTCTTAAAGGGCAAAAAGGCTGCATTGTTCAAGCAAATTAGCTTAACGTAATGACACCCTCCTCCCTAGGCTAAAACACAGCCAGTTAACATGGCTTCAGACATGTACACAAATACACCCTTGTTGCCCTTTAATACAGGCTCTTAGCTCATGCTGAACCCAATACCTGTCCAGAGCAAGCAGTGCTGACAAAGGCTTTGTTCCATCATTCAGGCAGGTATCAGTTATGTAAGTGAGACGGGGAAGAATTTTAGGGATCTATGATGGTGGGTTCCAGGATTCCGCATAGGAATGCAGGACTCCTCTGTTGAGTCACCAGAAGATCTGGTGCTAAACCGCCATCCAAAGATGCAGAGTAATTCTGGCTGACTCGTGCTATCCAGAAGTTCCTATAGGTTGTAGGAAGGTTTGGAGCATCTCTCTGGGGCAGAGGAAGCAGGCAACTGACACAGAGAAAGTCCCGCAGGAAAGTCCTAGGAATAGCAGAGCCTGAGGAGAATATTCAGACTGAGGGCTTGTCTATGCCTACAGCACTGCAGTGGTGCATCTACGCCGCTGTAGCACTTAGTGAAGATGCTCTCTATGCAGATGGGAGAGCTTCTCTTGTTGGTGTAGGTACTCCACCTCCCCGAGGCGCTAGCTATGTCGACGGGAGTAGCCTGATGGGACGTAGTGCTGTCTACATCAGGGGTTAGGTCAGTACAACTACATCTCTCAGGGGGGTAGATTTTCCAAGCACTAGGAAAACAGGCACCATTCTATCCAGGCTTAGTGCTTTCCACACACCCTGTGACACAGTTAAACCGACATAAATTTGTAGGCTAGCCCAGGGCTGAGGCTTGTGTTTTGTTCTGTAATTGGAATTACCAGTAAGGAAAAGGGGTACATTTTGCCTGTATATGGTGTGTAAAGACTGTTCAAAGCAGGGTGGGAATTTTGCTTGCTTGGCTGGCTCTTTTGGCAAAATTAAGCAGTTTAGAGAACCTGATAGGGAAAATTTATGACTTTCCCCAGAATGCCTTAGGGTATGTCTTTACTGCAGAGTTATTTCAGGCTCTTACTCTAGTGTTGACTGGAGCTGGGAGAATACCTGATTTTTCAGTTCAGTGGCAGTTCTGAAAAATTGCAACAACAACAACAAAAATTAAATTCATTTGCATCAAACCAAATCTGAATATTTGGTTGATCCAAAAGAGCGAGCATTTGAACCTCGATCTCCTGCTGCCCAGGTGAGTTCCGTAACGAATAAAGGTTATAAGAGGGTAGTTGCTGTTTCTCCTCCTCCAGCCATTTTGTGAGTGGCAAAACTATTCATGTCAAATTTATGAATAGTTTCAGGTGAACTGAAAATGCATTTTTCATCAAACTATTTGTCTGAAAATAATAATTGGAGATATACCAATCTCCTAGAACTGGAAGGGACCTTGGAAGATCATCAAGTCCAGCCCCCTGCTTTCACTAGCAGGACCAATTTTTGCCCCAGATCCCTAAGTGGCCCCCTCAAGGGATTGAACTCACAACCCTGGGTTTAGCAGGCCAATGCTCAAACCACTGAGCTATACCTTGCCCAGCTCTAGTGTTGCCCCAAATCCCATTCCCGTCCACACACAAAACCTCTCACTTGAGTTTGGTGGTGCTGTCAACTCAAGCTAGTGGGCCTAGCTGGAGGTATAGGTTAGAGCTCAGGTGCAGCTTTCACTCAGGCCGGTAACCCGCTCACTTTGTAGTGAGGATGCAGGCTAAATTACTCAAATACTGATAGTCCTCCACTGCTTTCCCATAATTCCCCCTGTGTGCCTAGAAAGGACAGATAAGTTCTTCCACAATTCATTGGGAAAGAATCATAGAGTGGCTGCTCAGCCACACAAAGAACTCTGGCCTATGCCTCCAGAACCCCTAGCGAGACATAGGGGTGAGTGCAACACCAGTGAGGACACAGTAACTCAGGTCTGGCTTTGCAGTGGATGCTAATCACCCGAGTGAACTGTGCAGTGAAGCTGTACCCTACGGACCAGGGCAGTGCCTAGCAGATCTCCCAGAGGAATAGAAAGCGTTTATGTTGCTTTATACTTGTTTTGGACTTTGAGTGCCCCAGAAGGGGTAGAACAGTAAGAGACCTAGCCAGCAGGCTATGTCTCTGCAACCCAAAAGACAGTGGCGGCTGAGCGTCCAGGAAGAGAGTCAGGAAACTCAGGCGATGTGTCTGCTGCACAGCACAATGCTGAAAGGGGGCGCTCTGGTAAGGGTGCACAATAACAAACATTTTTGGTTTGGTTAGGCAGAGGAAACAAAGGGATTTAAGGAGGCGAAGTCTATGGACTCAATCATGGATCACGAGGCTGGAAAAGGGGACCTCTTGGATTCAAGGAATGAAATGACCAAAGACTTGGATTTGCTTGTACTTGAGAGGGTAACTTGGCCCTAATTTTTTTAATATAACAATACCTTATTGTTCCCTGTTGTAATTTGTTCCAGAAGTGACTTCCTATTTGTGGGAGGATTTCAGTTAATATTAATATGCTGAAAAAGCTACTGTTTTATTTTGGCACATGGTCCGGGCCAGCTGTGAGTACTTTATTATTACTTTTAGAGGTGGGTGGCATGTTCCTCCTACATCCTGTTGAAGCTTCTATATTCCCCTTTAGGACAGTGAGGTTCTGTACATATCTGTGACTTATGGCTACACAACAGCTTTCCTCACTTTTTGGGGAAGTCCAATGTTAGGCAATCAACATGGACTGGTGACTATTATAACTTGGAGGTCTTGTCTTTGAAACATTTCACAGCCAGTGTTGTTCTGTTATTTCACACTGAGTCCCTACATGGATTTGTGGGGAGCCAGCCCATTTAATAGTGGTGGGAAGGATTTATAGCTCATTCAGCATCTAGGTGTTTGTTTGTAGAGCTTGTCAGAAATTTTCCAACAGAACGCTTTTCTGTCAAAAATGCCGAGTTGTCAGAAGTGAAACGTTTGGTGGAAACATGTCTATTTTGATTAATCTTTCGAGGGAATACATGCAGGTTTCAAAACTTGCATGCCAGACAGATAGCTTCCTCTCAGCAACTTGCTTAGCTCCGTGCCAGCTCACCCACCCATCTCCCTGGCAGCCTGGAGGACTGTCCCAGGATCAGGTACTCCAGGACTTACAGGGTCAGTGGCTCTGGTGGAGCCTGCCATGCAGACTACCCCGGTGTTAGAGACTCAAGGGCTTCCAGGTCCCCTGATGTCGAGCCAGGAGCTGGCAGACGAAGTTCTCATAGGATTTACAGGCTCCATAGTAGGAGAGGTGAAGCCTGGGGAGAAGGATTGGGTTGGAATTTAGGTTGTATTATTATTTACCTCGTTAATAGAATCAACTGCCAAGAAGAGGGCGAGTTTGGTCCAACAATGTGTTCAGACTCTCAATCCTGCCTTTTATACCCATTGTACAGATGGAGAAACTGAGGTAGATGGAGGCTACAAGATATTAGACCTGTTCTTACTCCTGTTGAAATCCAGGGCCTTCCAAGAGGGGGCGGAGGGCAAAAGGGACAGTTGTAACCTGGCATATGAGTTTGACTCACTTGCAATGCCAGGAGCAGGAAGTCGGGCCCAGCCCCATAGGCTAGGAGCTGCGACTGCAGGGTGAGCGCAGGGCGGGCTCATTCCCCACCCCTCATTGGTCCTTCCCTCAGTGGTCATTTTTTTTGGAAGGATAGAGGCCTGGTAAGAACATACGAACGGCCATACTAGGTCAGACCAATGGTCCTTCTAATCCAGTATCCTGTCTTCTGACTGTGGCTGTTGCCAGGTGCTTCAGAGGGAATAAACAGGACAGAGCATTTATTGAATGATCCATCCCCTGTCGTCCTGTCCCAGTTTCTGGCAGTCAGAGGTTTAGAGACACCCAGAGCATGGGGTTGCATCCTTGACCATTTTGGCTAATAGCCGTTGATGGACCTATCCTCCATATTTCAGATTTTGCCCCAGGTCTCTCAGAACCTCTGTGCAGTCCTGCTGAAATCGGTAAGATTTTTGCCAGTAACCTGAATGACAGCAAATTGGGATTAGAACTCCCAACTCCCAGTCTGTGTTGCAGCTAGTCCACCAAGCTCTCTCCATTTTCTTATAATTGTTTCACCCATCTGTTTATTATTAATCATTTGTAGGAGGTTAGGGTGGAGCTGTACAAATAATGAAGCTTTTGGTTTGCTGGCAATTCTGAAAAAAATCAGGGAAAAAATAAGTTCAGGTTGACCTCAAAGTGATTTTTTTTTAAATTTTTGGCAAATTGAAGTTTAAAACAAACAAAGAAACAAAAAAGCCTCGAGTCAAGCTAAGAGTTTTGTTTTGATTCTGAGCTTTTCAACTTAAAAAAAAATTAAAGGAAATTTCAAAACAAAGAGCCATTTTGAATCAAAAAATTGAAACTTTGTTTCAAAACTGTTGAAACAAAATGTTTTTCAATGTTTTTGGAATTTTTTCATTTTGTTTTTCTTGACCAAAACAATTTGATGAAATTGACATGATTTTGCTCAATGTCACTAAATCAGCATTTTTCACTGAAAAAAGTTGCAGTCAAAATTTTTTACCTGGCTCTAGTTGGGGCCCCATTGTGCTAGGCACTGTACAAATACACAGTAAGAGCCAGTCCCTGCTTTGAAGACCTTAGTCTAAATAGACAAGAAAGAAAAAAAACAGGAAGGCAAATGGGCAGGGAGAGGTCAAGTGAATTGTCCAAGTTCACACAGCAGGCCAGTGGAATTTCCCTGATTGTTTCCTGCGTGAAACCTTGCCCACTGAAATCTAAGTGCTAGCCCACCTCCTGTCTGTCCTGGGTGTTGTTTTCTCAGCAGTTTGGTCAATTTTTGCTTAGCTATCACAGCAAGACAGAAGACAACAAAGCAGTTGATATGGGTGGGGAAATGAATGCAGGCTCAAAATTTTAGCCCATACTTCTAAAAAAGGTATCTACCTATCAGCTGCACCATGAGGTGTCTTGCTTCTGGCTACTTATTAATATTACAGTTGGCCAAATTGCTGACTAGAACATGGCATTAATCTGACTGAAGATAGTGCTGAGGGGAAAATATAATTAATAAAAAACCATTATGAATTAAACACAGAGAAAGACTACCACCAAACCTACACTACCAAACCAATGTTTACCTCCCACACTGCTAAAAAAGCATTCAGTCTTGCTGAAACAAAAGATTTCCCATATTAACTGCTACAGTCTCCCTTTGTTTCATCTGCTAAAGAACTTTCTCCCTGCTGTTAAACCACCATCCGTTTGGAAATCCTGGCAATATTTATTCAGAAATTATCCAAGATTAATTGAGTGTGTTAAGTGAAATATCCTATTGCACCTCCATGGCTGAAGAAGAAGCTGAATCATGCCTTTCCTCCACCCAAAATATGGCAGTATAGATCACCACCTCAGTACAATCTTAAACTGGGGGCAGAGTATAACAGCATGACCTCAACGCAGTGCTGGTGCCATTCCTCCTGGGAGGGACAGAATGCCTCTCAGAACTCTCCCAACGAAAAACACACAGATTGCTACACCCCTTTCATTAATGGCAGGATCTGGTTTATGTCATTTTCTTTGACACAAAGATGGCTCAACCAGGGCTAAACAACATACAAACACAGCCCACCCCCCCGCAAAAAAAAATTACCAAGGGTTAGAGCGGACTGCAACACATGCAGAGGTTGTGTCCCTGATCATCACAGCTAATAGCCATTGGTGGACCTTAGCTAATTCTTTTTTGAACCCAGTGATACTTTTGACCTTCCCAACATCCCCTGGCAACAAATTCCACAGGTTGGCTGTGTGTTGTGTGAAGAACTTCCTTATGTTTGTTTTAAATCTGCTGCCTATTAATTTCATTGAATGACCCCTGGTTCGTGTGTTCTGGGAAGGGGTAAATAGCACTTCCTTAGTCACTTTCGCCACACAATTTGTGATTTTATAGACCTCTGTCATATCCCCTCTTAGTCGTCTCTTTTCTAAACTGAACAGTTCCAGTCTTTTTAATCTCTCCTCAGATGGAAGCTGTTCCATACCCCTAACCATTTTTGTTGCTCTTCCCTGTACTTTTTCCAGTTCTAATGTATCATTTTTGAGATGGGGTGAGCAGAACTGCGCAGTATCAAGGTGTGGATCTACCTTGGATTTACACAGTGGCATTATGATATTTTCTGTTTCCTTATCAATCCCTTTCCTAATGGTTCCTAACATTGTTAGCTTTTTTTGACTGCCACTGTATATCGAGTGGATGTTTTCAGAGAACTATCCACAATGACTCCAAGATCTCTTTATTGATTAGTAACAGCTAATTTAGACCCCATCATTTTATATGTATAGTTGGGATTATGTTTTCCAATGTGCATTACTTTGCATTTATCAACACTGAATTTCATCTGCCATTTTGTTGCCCAGTCACCCAGTTTGGTGAGATCCCTTTGTAATTCTTCGCAGCCAGCTTTGGACTTAACTTTCTTGAATAATTTTGTATTCTTTGCATATGATATTCATGGGGGTTCAGCACTGGGCTCTAACACAGGCCTCCTGTGCGACTTAGGGGACATTACTTTGAGTCAGATTTTCAAGTGCTCAGGACCCACAGTTGGGACCAAACTTTCAATGCATTTAAATAAGAGCCAGACTTTCAAAAGTGCTCACCAGCCAGTGTCCTGAGTTCTTCTGAAAAACTGGGTGCTTATTTTGATGTCTAAGGCTACGTCTACACTACACACCACTTTTGGCGGCATGTAGTGTACACACCTGCTGCTGGAGCTCTTCCCCTCTGCAGGAAAAAGACCCGCCCAGCAAGGGAAGACTGTGGCAGTGAGGAAAGGTTCTGCCAGCTCCCTGCTGCCAGAGCCTTCCTCTGCTGCAGGAAAAGACTCCGGCAGCACACAGTGGCCACAATCTTTTCCCATCCTGGGGAAAGGCTCTGATGGGGGGAGGCTAAGCCTTTCCTAAATGCCTCTGACCGCCAGAGGCTTTCCTTGTCTCAGTGAAAGGCTCCAGCAGAGGAGCTAGTGAAGCTTTTCCCTGCTGTCTCTCTCCTGCCAGAGCCTTTCACTGGTGTGTAGTTGCACACTGCAGAGTGGACACCACCTGCGTTTCACTGTGCATGTAGCTACTTGTACACTACATGCCGCCAAAAGAGGTGTGCGGTGTAGACATCCTAAATGGGAGCTAAGCACTTCTGGAAATTTGTCACTGATTGAGGGTGCTGAGCTACTTAGAAAATCTAGACCCAAATCTCCCTTTGCCTCAGTTTCTTATCTGTAAAGTGGCAGCAACCATCCTTCCTTTCTTTCTCCCTCTGTCCGGTTCACTGAGACTATGTGCTGCTCCTGGCAGGGATTAGCTTGTACTATGGGTATGTGCAGCACCTAGCTCACTAAGAAGCCCTGATCTCATGTGAGGGGCTCTAAATGCCATTGTAATACAATTAATAATACTACGCATCAAATTAAAAAACAATACAAAGGGAAATGCTGGAAAAGAAACAGTCTTGTTGCATTTCTGCCCTTTCTTAACCTGTTCTTTCTTTGTCTACTTAGACCAGGGATCCCCAGTGCGGTGCCTGTGGGCACCATGGTGCCCGCCGGGGCATCTAAGTGTGCCCGCGTACTGGTCGGCGGACGAGCATCCACTGAAATGCCGTCGAAATTCGGCAGCATTTCGGCGGCGACGCCTCTGGATGAAGCTGCTTGTTGGAGGCATTTCAGCGGATGCTTGTCCACCGCCACGGTCCTCCGTGGCTCGTCGTCTCACGCTTGCCAGATGAAAAAGGTTGGGGACCGCTGACTTAGATGATAAGATGATATGCTCCTTGGGCACAAGCATGAATGTAGCGCAGCTAGTACACTTTAGGGTACTCTATAAGTAACAATATGGATAAACAAGCATTTGCACACCTTGCTAAAGTTAACAGCATCTGAGAGGGCAGAAAAACAGGATTTCCTGGGAATTGTAAAGAAAACATGGAACCGAAGTTCCAGCTTACAGATAAACTGAATGTCCTTCCATTGTATAGCTGCATTCATTCTGTGGTTTTGGAAAGCTGGAATTAACACTTATGACTTTTCAGCTTCATGATTAATTCACAAAATAATGCTGCAGAGGGGGTAGCAACCAAATTACACACTGTCTCTGGGAGAGTGAAAATCATTACTACCTGTTGTTAGCGAGAATGGGACCAGTCAAACACTGCCTGCCCCTGGAGGTTTTCATTCTGCAGCAATTCAAAGCTAGTCACATACATATAGGTCACTCACTGATTGGCAGCATTCAACTGTTTAGATGTACTGGAGAGAGACAAGGATATTTTGGCAGCCCTCAAATTTTAAACTAGGAGTTATGTTAAAAACTGAATAAAAGCAGCTTTTCCTACCAAATAGTACAATAAAACATGGTAAAATTAAGAAAAATAACCCAGTGATTTGAAAACAAGTCACAAGCGCCATACTTCACTGCGAAGATCTGTATAGCTGACAGTTAGGGCCTCATTCTGCCTGAGCAGGTCCTGGATGGTGCTGAGTGCCCTCATCTCCAACTGAAGTCATCAAACTCAGCTCCTCATAGATCCTGAGGTAACTGCAAGGGGAGCAGGTTGTGCTGCTCCTGCAGCAGTGCAGGGACTGAACTGTGACTCAAAGACAGAAAGGAATCCCTGCTTCCCCTGTGCCCCAGGGAGGAAACACACTGTGCCAGTCCTTTTCCTGGTGCAGCTTACTTCCCCCTATGTGCTGGGCGGGGCATTTGAGGTGGAGCCAAGGCTAACCCCACTCCCTGCCTCTGCCCACCCTCTTGCATCCTATTCATGTGGGAGGGGGAGCAGGAACCCCGGGGAGGCTGCTCTCCCTCTCCCCAGATGCAGGTAGCGCTTGTAGGGAAGTGAGTGGACACTTCCTGTAACCAAGAATGGCTGTAGGAGATGAATCCAGGCTCTCTGACCAGGGGGTGAAATGCAATGAAGCTTCTGTCAGTAGAATCAGTCCCAATCCCTCCCTCTGTCCTGTTTATCGTCTTTTCCCAGTTACTCCATCAAGTCGCAAACACACACAAGGCCACCGTCCTCACTTGCAGCGCAAAGGCAGTGCAGAGGGGTTCAAGAAAAGATTGTAAGCTATTCCTCAGTTTGTAAGTAAACTCCTTGGGACAGAGACCACGTCTGCGTATATGTTGGCACAGCATCCTAGCAAAATGGAGCCCCTTTCTTGAGCCGGGTGCCTCTGGAAGCCACGGCAATACACATTTTTAATACATACTTAATAATAGACAGTCTGAGAGGGCTCCTGGAACACTTACAAAGAAGAAGTGAATATTCCAGCCAATGAAAAGGGCTTTTGCATATATTATAGCAATACTCAGGCTTTTGTGCATGGTACAGAGCCCAAATATTGTAATATCCTAAGTGATCTCCACAAAAGTGTGTCTTTGGAGTCTGAAGGTGGTTTTATGGTGTCCATGTATCTTTCACTGAGCAACACAAAGGCTGGAAGAGAGGCAATGCGCTGTAATTTTCCTTCATACCCACTTTTAACATGCATCTCAGAGAACAGTATCTCTCTATTGATATCTTAACAAATGCCAGGTTAGGATGCATTGTGTCAAAGGATCATGTACCAGGGCCGCCCGGGGGGGGGAAGTGGGGCAATTTGCCCCAGCAGGGGCCCCCATGAGAGTTTTTTGGGGCCCCTGGAGCGGGGTCCTTCACTCGCTCCGGGGGCCCCAGAAAACTCTCACAGGGCCCGGGCCCCTGGAGCTTCTTCGCTCCCGGTCTTCGCTGGCCGGGGGTCCTTCCTCTCTGGGATAGAAGGACTCCCCGCCGCCGAATTACAGCCGAAGCGGGACCCACCACCGGAGTGCAGCCGGGTCTTCGGCGGTTATTCAGCGGCGGGGGGTTCCTTCCGTTCCGGGACCCGCCGCCGAAGTGCCCCGAAGACCCGCGGTGGGGGCTGCACTTCGGCAGCGGGTCCCGCTTCGGCAGTAATTCGGCGGAGGGGGGTCCCCGCCGTGGGTCTTTGGGGCACTTTGGCGGCGGGTCCCGGAACGGAAGGACCCCCCGCCGCCGACTTACCGCCGAAGCGGGGCCCCCCGCCGCCGAAGACCCCGGGCCCCCGGAATCCTCTGGGCGGCCCTGTCATGTACTGGGGATGGGGACTGAACTGGATACAAAGCTATTTGCCTCTAGTTAGCCTGTTCTAATTTACTTCAGGCTGCCCACAATCAGAAGTAGCTGCCCTCTGACAGCTTGCTGGTGGCTTACATGGAATGAGTTGGTGGTCTCGGTTCAGATCCTGAAGTAGAGCTGTCCCTGTTGCAATATGCAGTATCAACAGAAAAGTCATACTGAGTAGGCATGGAAACGGAACTAGCTTTCCTTCCAGAACAGGGCTAAAGCACCAGGCACAGTAGCAGGATGCTGTAGGAAAGCACGGATGGCTATTACCCTTACTGCTTCTCTTCTGTAAAGGACTTTGGTTTCCAAGACTGTCAGTTACTTTTCACTAATATTCTAGACTCTGCTTCTAAAGTCAATTGGGTTATCCAAGATTAACACTGGAGTAAATGAGAGCAGAACATGGCACTGTGCACTGAAGAAAGACAGACGTGTATTACATTTTCTGTAATTATTTGCTTTTATGACTGTGACCTTACTGCAGTTTTGATCTTGTCTTTCAGTCTAAATAAGGAGACACAATTACACTCATTGTTATAATACCTACAGGCAGATTTGTTAAATGTGTGATTAGTAAATTAACTATACATTCTCTATCACTTTGTATTTCTCTTTGTATATTTGTATTAATGTTGATTTAATTGTATTTTATTTGAAAAATAATAAAAAATAATAGTCATTCAAATAAATCCATGTATTCATGTCTCCAGGCTGCAGGCAGAAAAGACACAGAATTTCATATCTCGTTCAAGGATCTTATCAGAGCTGAGCGGGAACAGAATTTTCTGACATTTAAAAGAAACTTGTGTTCCACAGCAAATGAAAAAACCCTCCAAATTTTTTTGCAGAACAGCTGCCAGCTGGTCAGGCAGGAAAGCAGCCACCCAACTCCCTGGGAAGTCAGGGGGTACCTGGCTGCCAGGTGAGCTGCTGGGGACCCACGGCTTGCCTAGTGGAACTACAGATCATGGGAACCCAGATGGCCAAGGAGCATGAGGCTGGAAGCTTGGGTTTCCAGGACTTCCAGGTAGCCCATCAGATGGACTGTTGAGGAGCTGGAAGCCTGGGCCACTGAGGGCCAAGTAAGCCAGCAGTAAACCAGGCAGGTTTTGAAACATTTCAAAATTGTCATTTCCCAACAGACAAACTTCCCTTCAGAAAATTGCCAACCAGCTCTCGCCCTTAGGATGTACAGATTATTATTTATTCTTTGTATCACTGTAGTGCCCGAGCTAAAACTCTGCTTTATAAACACCTCTACAATACAGATTGGCACAGCAGTGTACTGTGCAGTGAGTCCAAAAGGAGTCTTCCTGCTGTATGGTATCCAATGCCTGCTTATTAACTTGGCAAAAATCTGTGTGTTAACAAGCCCATGCTATGCCACAAACTATATCATAGCAACTTCATGGCAGCTGTTATGAGAATCAAGTGATCTGATCAATCAACTCAAAATCCCATGGAAACCAAGCTGTCTGGAAATTAGTTTCATTCTCTTCCTCCTTCTAGATGCAACTGCTGAAATAAAAACCAAAAATTATATAAACTCCCAAGACCCAAATCTGTCCTCAGAGATACCTGTGTGTCTCCCAATGAAAGTTAGTGGGTGTTGCATGTATCAATCTGAGGGCAGAATTGAATCCTGCCTTAAAAAATGGACAGAAGAAGAAACGGGAGATGAGAAGCCGATCTCCATTTTCCACCCGGCCCCCTTTCTGGAGGCTTTACATCAGATAACACTGCCTTTTCAATGTGCGGCACAAACCTTAATTGACCAATTTGCACAGCATCCCTGGGAGAGAAATGTTGTTCTCCTCATTGTACAGATGGTGAAATGGAGATGCAGAGTGGCCACATAGCAAGTCATTATCAGAACTAAGAGTGGAATTCAGGGAGTGATTCCCAGCTCATGTTTAATCCACTAGATCAGCCTGCCCTCAAAGAGGGCCTGTATCTGTGCTCTCGTACACCAGCGTAAATCATGAGTAACTCCACTGTACAGTCAGGTAAAACCAAGGTAAGATCAGGATCAGAGTTAACCGCATATACTGTGCTGAGTGCTCTGCAACAGACAGGCACAAAGCACTGCTAATTACCCTTCCATTGACCTCGCTGTTATCTCTTATTTTTTCCTTTATTTGCTCTAATCCAGTTCTGTCAGGATTTGCTGCCCCTATGCCTGGAATGATCTCCCAGAACCTACTCCTCAAGCCTCATTAAATCCCTTGTAAAACTTAGAGGGTGCCATTAAGGTTACAAGAAGTGATTCCAGTAAAATACAAATTTTCAAAAAGAACATGCACTGTTCACAAAGATGACTCCATGATCCATTTGAGACATCACATTGTCTTGTTTACGGCAATGTTGCCAGCTCTTGGAATACTTAGTGTTTTTCAAAGGCCCAGTTCCTGGAATCATGTGACTATATGAGCATCTCAGCTTTCATTAAAAAAATAAAAATTCTAGCCCTCATGTTTGTGAAGAAAGCCTTGAACATATGAAACCAGAAGACAAATAAACAGACCCCCCAAATTATTATTTTGTAAAAGCTCATGATCTTCAAACCAGTCTTAGGCTCATGACCTATGCATGTGGCATAGTGAATAATGGATTTTTTGGTTTGGAATGAGACAAACCAAAACAACAACAAAAAATCAGGTTCGATTCAAACCAAAAATCTTTTCTTTCCTGAAAGATTTTGTTGAAATAAAAACGCAAAGAAAAAAATATTATTTTCAAGACAGCTGGATGTTTTGAGTTGTCTGTAAACATTATTATTTCAGAATTAACTATTTGGGGTGTTTTTCACTTTTTTTTTTTTGATATGTGTGTGGGTTGTTGGTTTTTTTTAATACTGGCCAAACATTTATTTGAAAGGCTGTTTTGAATTGAAAAATGAAATTAAATGCTTTGAAACAATGGTTTTTGTCTCTCTTGGGGAAAAAAAAATTCAACCAAAACCTCTCATAGAATCATAGAATCTCAGGGTTGGAAGGGTCCTCAGGAGGTCATCTAGTCCAACCCCCTGCTCAAAGCAGGACCAATCCCCAAATTTCACCCAAATGACCCTCCAAATGATTTTTCAGCAAATACAGTGTGTGTGGGGGGAGAGGGGGTTACATTGCTGCCCTCTCCTAGGTTCTCAAGCCAGGGAGTACAGCTTTAACATGTGCTCAGTGCTCCATAGGAGCCCTGCTAGTAGAAACACATTTACTAGGATGATGTACCCTCTATAAGAACTTGGAAGGATAGATAGAGGCTGTGCAGGGGATTCAGTGGTATGGCACATCCCCAGGTGCACTGGCCATGCTTTCAGGCAGTGCCACTTAGTTTTAGGGCTGAGATGGCTGGTGCTAGAACCTCCACCCTTTTGCTGGTGAACATGGGCTGCAGATGTCTTGCAATACCATAGCCACCTTCTGTGTCCCACATTACACCAAGACACGACTGTATAAACCCTGGTTGTATTGAGGCCATTGTTTTTTTAGCAGTGTGTGTGGGTTTTTTTTTAAGTGGAAAAGGATAAAAATGGTGGCATTATTTCCTCCCTAATCTTCCTCTGAAATATTTACCACTTTATCCTGAGCATGGTAGTCACCCCATATACTCAGGGGCCAGATCCAGAGCAGGTGTAAGCAGGTGCTGCAGTTTGTTTTTTAACTTCCTAGAGGCACATTCCTTAGAGGGCACTAGTACCGTATTTTGTCTCTCAGCAGACATACTGCTGGATATCTATATCTAACCATCTGCTGTGCTAGCAATTGCATTGCATGTAATGATATGTCTACCTTCTGAGATAATGGGCATTTTGCAGGCAGGGAGCGTGTTGTGTGGGCAAAGGCTGAGGGATCAGCCAGGGGGCATATACATTTCAAATTGCTAGCTACAGCTCAGATTCTTAAGGCTAGGGAGCTTTGCTGTGTCCGTTTTAACTCAGTAAAGCAGATGCAGCACCTTCAGCAAGGTTGGTCGCATCAACCAGCAGGGAAACACATGGCTCTGTGGAGAATAGCCAAACCCCTGACTGTCTTCTAACATAAACACATTTTTGCATGAGGTGTCCTTGACTCTAGAACTTGGTCCCTTGCTCTGGCTCCACAGAGACTGGATTTACGGAGCTTCAGGGTACGCTGCAAGGCATACCGGTATCTACTTTCCAAAGCTTTTCCTGAAGAGGTGGGGAGAGGGGTAGTGGAGAGTTTGATGAGAGAGGCTGTAAGCAGCTTGCACATTTGGGAGGATCCAATACTAATAAATAACACTAATTAATTGCTGTGGGACCAGTGCAATCCTTAGATTAAAGTTGCTGCTTCTAGCTCTTGTGCTGCTATGCATATACTGCTGACACTGTTCAGCACAAGCAGCATATTTCCAGCAACAGTATTCGTGTACATAAAGTATATCTTCTAGCTATTTCATAATGGTCTCTGAAGCTTTAGCAGTGAGGTCAAAGGTAAGAGTGTGCTTTGCAAGCCAGAATTAGGGAAGGCCGCATAATTAATAATACTCATTACCACAGTTGGCTGGTATGTGCAATGGCTCTGTTTTTGAGAAATCGCCATTTCTGTGTGCATATTGGTGATAGAACAAGTGCTTGGAGGCACCAGAAGAATGGCCTACTGCAAGGATCAGTATTATCTCCAATATTATTCAACTTATATTTGAATGACCTGCCACATACCAGGTCTTGCAAGTTTGCATATGCAGATGATGTATGCTTTGGCACTCAGTCACATTCCTTTGACATACGTGAGAGTGTTTTGAATGCAGATATGGTGGCTATGAACAATTATTATTGTTGGTGGCATCTGATACCAAGTGGAAGTAAGACTGTGTCAAGTGTCTTCTACTTACATCATGTACAAGTGGGCAGAGAGCTGAATATAGTTCTCAATAGTCAGTGAATAAAGCATGATTCACACCGGCTGCTATGATGGATAAAACTCTCACATATCGTAACCATCTTACAAAGACATCGACTGAGGTTAAATAGCGCAACACCCTGCTTGGGAAACTGGCCAGAATGACATGGAGTGCCAAAACCCAAACGCTATAAACTTCAGCGTTGGCACTCTGTTATTCAGTGGTGGAGTACTAGGTCCTGTATGGGCTTGCTGGGCTCACACAAGGATGATCGACATACAACTTAATTGCACCATGCATATTATTTCAGGCACACTTAAATCTACTCCTCTACCACTGGTTACCGGTTCTCTGCAATACTGCACCACCCAGTCTTTGCAGAGAAGAAAGCATAGCAAAACTGGTGACAAAATTGTGTGATTATGCCACATCTACCATTAATTAAAGACTTGTTTAATCCACCACATGGTCGTCTGCCCTCACAGTGCCCATTGTGGGTAAGTTTTTGTGAATAGGGATTTACGGTAGAGGACACATGGCGAGCTTCATGGTTCACAGAGAAAGTAACAAATAATTATTTTGTCTCAGACCCACTCAACATCAACCTGGGTTTGATTTACCACGAAGGCAATGGAGCCTTCTCAACCAGTTTTGTACCAGACACGGAATTTGTACTGAAGCGGAATTTTGGTGGCATTTTAGAGACAGTCCACTATGTCAATATGGCCAGCCACAAACCATGACACACATTGTTGAGGACTGCGATGGCTCAACTTCCTGGAGGTCTTTGTGCCTTGAACATTGTTGATCAGAATACTGTGGCTTGGCTTGACTGGACTGCATAGCCAAATAAATAAATAAATTACCACAGCATCTGAGCACTTCCAAAACATTAATGACTTTATCTTCACAATCCTCTTGTGAGGTAGGATAGTATTGTCATCCTCATCTTACAGATAAGCAATTGTTGATTAAGTCATCTATGGCTGAACCAGGAATAGAACCAAGGTCTTCTGACTCCCAGCCTAGTGAATTAACCATAAGACTATCATTCTTCTATACTTAGGACCCTCTCAAATTCATGGCCATGAAAAACACGTCACGGACCATGAAATCTGGTCTCTCCCTGTGAACTCTGGTCTTTTGTTTACTTTTAATCTATACTATACAGATTTAATGGGGGCAAGCAGTGTTTCCCAAACTGGGGGTCCTAACCCAAAAAGAGGAGGCGGGGGAGTCACAAGGTTATTGTACGGGGGTGGCTCTCTATATTGCCACCCTTACTTCTGCATTGCCTTCAGAGCTGGGGGGCCAGAGAGCGGTGGCTGCTGGCAAGGTGCCCAACTTTGAAGGCAGTGCTGCTGCCAGCAGCCATGCCAAAGTAAGGATGGCATGGTATGATACTGCCACTCTTACTTTTGCACTTCTGCCTCCAGAGCTGGGCATCAGGCCAGCAGCCACAGCTCTCCAGCAGCCCAGCTTTGAAGGCAGCGCTGCCGTCAGCAGCAGCACAGACGTAAGAGTGGCAATACTGCAACTCTCTTACAAGAAACTTGTGACTCCGCCACAATCCTCTTTTGCGTCAGGCCCCCTACAGTTACAACACTGTGAAATATCAGAGTTAAATAGCTGAAATAATGAAATTAACAATTTAAAAAACCCTACGACCATGAAATTGACCAAAATGGACTGTGAATTTAGTAGGGCCCTATCTATACTACATGGGACTTATTTAGAGCATTATCAATTTAATTATTTTAATGCATCCATCCCCTAGCAGATTGTGGGCTGCTGTATAAAAAACAATCCCAAATAAAATATGAGCCAAAAACTCAAGCCAACTCAGATGCAGCTGTCCAGTAAACCTGAACTAATAAAGAAAAGTAATCTCTCTGTCTCTCATGCACACACCCCAGGGCCGGTGCAACCATTTAGGCGACGCGCTGGGATTTGGGGGGCGCCATTTTCTTCAGCAGCAACCGCGGCGGCTGGATCTTCAGCCACCCTGGTCTCCGCCGGCATTTAGGCGGAAGGAGCTGGGGCAGGGGAGCGCAGGGAGGGCCGCCTGCAGCAAGTGGGGGGGGGCAGCACGCAGGGGAACTCCCCGCCCCAACTCACCCCTGCCCCGCCTCCTCCCCGAGCACGCCGTGGCTGCTTCACTTCTCCCGCCTCCCTGGCTTGCGGTGCCTAAGCTGATTGGTGCCTAAGCTGAAGGCGGGGCAGGGGTGAGCTGCTTCACTTCTCCCGCCTCCCAGGCTTAAGGCACCAATCAGCTTAGGCACCGCAAGCCGGGGAGGCGGGAGAAGTGAAGCAGCCACGGCGTGCTCGGGGTGCTCGTGCGCAGAGCAGGGGTGAGCTGGGGTGGGGGAGTGCCTCAGGGTGGAGGGTGAGGAACTGCCGCAAGGGGGGCGCCTCAAGGCGGAGGGGGGGAGCTGCCGCGGGGGGGGCCCTCAGGGCGGGGGCGCGGGGGGTGGGGGCGCAAGGTGGACGTTTCGCCTAGGGCGCGAAACATCCTTGCACCGGCCCTGACACACCCACATGCATACGGGGCAACTGCTCCAAGGTGTACAAAACTGGCCTAAACAGAAAAAACTGAGCTCTGACTAGATCCCCTCCTCTGAACCAAGAAAGCTCTACAGCTCAGCTAACCTCAGGCAGAACCTTGGGCTGGAGCATAAAGATAATTGGGACGGTTTCTAAACCTTTAGGGACAGAGCGGGATGGTGATTCCTCAACACTAAGGGATTAGTGTCCCAATTCAGGTGTAACCCCTCTGCCAGGCTGAAACGATAGCAGCAAGGGCCAGGTTCAATACCTAGGGGTCCCTTCCCCACAACGTAATGCAAACCAGCTCGAGCCCCCACCCAGTGACCTGGGAAAATCTTACACACACCCCTGGGCGCCTCAAGGAGGCAATACTTCCCCTCTCGCAAGCACAGACTCTTGGTGTAGCAGAAAAGGTTTAATTACATAAGATAAACAACAACAAGCATGAAATTTGGAAAATACCTCAACTGGAGTTCATAGGTCAAACCGTGAGCAAAGACCCACCCCAACAACTTGGGCCGTGTCCTTCTCTCTGGGCCCTTGAGTCCAGCAACCCCCCAAATCACCCACAGTCCCAAAAGTCCCACAATTCAAAAGTCTCTGTCCCGGGTCCGGCAGCCCAGAGTTCAAGAGTCTCTTTGCAGAGGTCCCCCTCCCCAGCCTAGGTAGAAAGGGGCACCTTACGTGGTTCGGGGCCAACTGCCCTGCCTCTTCGTGGGGTTCTGCTTCCACTAGTCCCCGCAAACAGCTCAGCTCCGCTTACTCTGTGGGCTGCTCCACTCTGCCAGCTGCTCTGGTCCACCAGCTGTTCTGTGATCCGCTCCAGCCGTCCTCACGAGCTGCTCAGCTCCACTCACCCAGTGGCTGCACAAACTGCTCCACTCCGCTCTGCCAGTATTGCTTCAGGCTCCCCTACTCATTAGCACAGTGCTCTCAGCTCAGCAAGTCCAGCTCTTCAGTGATTTCAGCTCCACTCATTAGCACAGTGCTCTCAGCTCAGCAAGTCCAGCTCTTCAGTGATTTCAGCTCCACTCATTAGCACAGTGCTCTCAGCTCAGCAAGTCCAGCTCTTCAGTGATTTCAGCTCATAGTAGGGGAGCCCCAGTACCAGTGAATTCAGCTCAGTAACCTGCATCTAAATTCTTAAGGGAATCAAAAATTAACTCTGACATTCCACGGTGGAGAAAAGCATAGGTGGAACTGGTGCTTCTGGCTCACACAAGGAGCCTGCACCACCAAATACAGATACCTGTCCCCAGCCTCTCTCTCCAATGGGTTTTGGAACCCATGTCCCCCGTCTAGCAAGCGCTATCCTGCTGACAATGAAACCCTCCATCACAAGACAATTTTGTAGTTCCCCATTTACCCAATCAGGGTGACAACATTTCATTGCTCCTGCCCCAATAACAACGAAATTGGGGGGTCCCACAGCTGTGAAAATAATCATCCCATGTTGCTTTGTGGTATGCTAAGTGGGGTGGGAGTGCCAATGCAAATAACCGAAACTTCTTTCCGCACTCCCCATAATTTACCACCAGATGTCAGGGTGGGGCTCATCCTGACTCTGCTTACACAGGAAAGCGCTTAAGCATGTGCTTCAATCCTATTGACTTCAATGAAGCTTAACAACATACTTAAACATCCTTCCTGAATACTTCCCCGAATCAGGGCTTAGTTTATTAATGTTTTCTTTGCATCACATTATTTGTTAATATCTCTATTACTTGGCGTAATAAGATAACAGCCATCCACAATAGTATTCATCCAATCACCCTGAGCAAGTCATTTTTTTGACAGCTGAGCTTCTTTATATTGACATGTTTGTATTAGAATGAAAATATCACATTTGGAAGTCGTAACTATCATCGTTATGGTGAAAAATGTGCAAGAAGATTTTGTGCGCTGGCTGCTCAATTTTTATAACAATTTTACAACCCTATAATTGACACCCAAAATGCGACTGTAGTTTATAGTCATGAGTACTCTCTAGCCAGCGCAGTAAAGGAAGTTATCACCATAGGAATAGGATAATACTCTACTTGTTCATATCAGGGTGCTGACAGCAAAGCAAGAAAAAGGGGGTGGTTTTTTGATTGCTCTCTCTCTCCTTTCTCTTCCTGCCTCAAACAGGAGGAATGTGTCCTCAAAATGACCTCATTTCAACATGAGATTTTAAATGGTTTAAATGACTGAAGTAGGGAAAAGATCATTTGAGCAAAGTAAGATATTGAAAACAATGATGCACAAAGGAAGCTGAAGTGAAAATATAATTCTCTTTTCAATGTGTGGAGATACAGACTCCAAATTACACACACTTGCTGCTGATATGGTTTCCAGATATGTGAAAACACTGTCCAACCAACCTAGAGATTTCAATTGCAATGGTGGCTTCCTAAGAATCTGGAACTACCTTATATAACGCTGCAATAGGAGACTGTATCCAAAAGAATATCGTTCTTTATTCCCTTAGTGATAGGTAGGATGGACTGCAGCACTAGCAGATACCAGGGCCGCCCAGAGGATTCAGAGGGCCTGGGGTCTTCGGCGGCGGGGGGCCCCCGCCGACGAATTCTCACCGAAGACCCGGCACTTTGGCGGCAGGTCCCGGGGCAGAAGGACCCCCCCGCCGCAGGTCTTCGGGGCACTTGGGCGGCGGGTCCCGGAGCGGAAGGCCCCCCCCCACCGAATTGCTGCTGAAGACCCGGAGCAGAAGAAGTTTTCTGGGGTCCCCGGAGCGAGTGAAGGACCCTGCTCCAGGGGCCCCGAAAAACTCTCATGGGGGCCCCTGTGGGGCCCAGGGCCTGGGGCAAATTGCCCCACTCCCCCCCTCCCCGCTCTGGGCGGCCCTGGGAGATACTACAGTGTATTTGACAAAGGACTTGTTCCTGCAGTGTGCTGCGTGCCTTCTACAAGGTTCCTAACACCCACAACTTCAGGACACCATTTCAGGACTTGGGGCTTGTTGTCTATACTATGAAGTTAATCTATTTTAATTGTACTGGTATACTTAAAGCAGTACTGGCCTCCTAGTGTGGAGTTGAGGGGCACTAAGTACATCTCAAGCTCCTCAGAAAAGAAGAGTCAATTTACCTCAGAATGGTGCTGAGAGGAATAATTCACCTGTTTGTTAATGGACCCAATCTGCAAGGCCATAGTGCCCAGAATTCCCATTAACTTCAGTGGGAGTACCATGAGCATTCCTACAGCATTCGGAAGAGGCAAAGTAGTAAGCGTCACTATTTATTATTAGTATTCTCAATGTATCTTTTTGAAATTCTCAGTTCAGAGATAAAACGAGGTGTCCTTGTGGCACCTTAGAGACTAACAAATTAGTTTTGCCTAAACCTTGCCTTGTAGAGTCAACACTAAGCATGGTACTCCACATCTTCAAAGAGCTGGAAGCTCAGTTTGTTCTGGCAAATATTTTAAAGAACTAGAAGAAGTTGTAAAAAAGTTTTTGGTTGTTTTTTTTGGGAGGAGGGGTGTTAAATAATGCTTTTCTGAAATAACAGAGGAAGGCAAGAAACACCATAATCTGGAGGGGAATTCAGAATGCCAGCAGATCACATAGACTAGCACAGTATTGCACTACATAACAAGACCATCATGGTGGCCACATTGCTGAAGCGTAACCCTGCTTCAATTATCAAGCATGCACCGAAAAAAGAGTAAGAAGAACTCAGTACTCTTTTCATCCCATCCTATATAATGGTACTGAGCCTAATCCAACAGTCCATTCAGACAGAACACCATGGATTTAAATGGGAATTTTGCTTGAGTAAGGACTGGAGGGGCAGGCACTTACTTTGCTCTGTACTACACTTAACTAAAGTCATGTGCACTGAAAATGGATAAGGAGAAGTTGCTTCTATAGATCTCTGACGGGGTGTAGTTGCCCCACACTGGACAGGAAGGGGTTAACCCCACACTCTGGGCAGAGGAAGCTATGCCCCCTCACCACTACTGGGCATGTGCTGTACGTGCTGTGTCAGTATAAAACGGAGCAGCCCGGCTCATTCTAGGCTCACCGCTGGAGAGGAAGGACACACGCTGCTGGCTCCAGCCCAGGAGCAGCCGAAGCCCCAGACTGTAGGAGCCAGAGACGCCGACACCCAGGCAGGCGCCTGGATATCTGCAGATGTCCTGTGGAGGGTTGGAGTCACTGGGGGTAGCACAGCCTGAGGAACCCAGAGACCCTGGAGATGCCCAGGACACTGCAGCAGGGGATACAGTACGATGAAGTCCAGGGGAACTAGGCAGTGGACCGATTAGTGAACCAGGTTTTGAATCTGTGTGTTTCGGCCAGATCCCCACCAACTCAGTGGCATGCCCACTTGCCACTACCAAGGCCCTGGGCAGGAACTCAGTGCAGGGGGACGGTCCACATCCCCCTACCCTGGCTGCAACCCCCAGCACCCCAGGTGGTGGCCCACTTCCCCAACTCTAGCCACTAGGCTGCATAGCCCCGCTGAGGAGACCAGCTTCACTGACTCCAGCCAGTAGGCTGCATAGCCCTGCTGAGGAGACCAGCTTCACTGACTCCAGCCACTAGGCGGCATAGCCCCGCTGAGGAGACCAGCTTCACTGACCCAAGTCACTAGGCTGCATAGCCCTCCTGAGGAGACCAGCTTCACTGACCCTAGTCACTAGGCAGCACAGGCCTGCTGAGGAGGGCAGTTATACTGACTATGGCTATAAAGCCATACTGCCCTCAAGACGAGGGTGACCATATTGACCCTGGCCATTGGACTGTACTGCCCCAAGGCTAAAGGCAGGCAGGCAGACTTAACTATGGGGCTGTGACACCCTTGTCCTGCCCCCAAAGAGGGATGGGGTGTACTTGACCCGCGACACGGTCCTTTAGAAAATTGAAACATTTAAACCCCTATTGCATGGACTTTGCTTCATTCTTTGCAGGATAATTGTGGAAAATTGTTCTGTCGTTGCTCACAATATTCTGAGTGAATTGGCAGGTTTCCTTAAGAGAAGGCTTTGACCTAATGCTAACTAACACAGAAACTTTCCATTTTCCCTACCTCTTTAAAGCTGTGCTTCATCTCTTGTTTCTGGTTAGATGAGCAAGGGGAAGAGAAGGTGATGAATATTCATCTTTATCATTTTGAAGTGCTACAGAGCAATTTTTTAACTATTATATTTAAGGTTCCTACAACTGTCCAGCCTGAAATTTCCAGGAATTTGGGATTTTGGCAAAAATATATGCAGAAACTACCTCTTATGGATCTAGATGATGCAAAAATTATTTTACCAGAGACTGAATTTGAGGCTTTTTGGTGAAAAGTTAACTAATGAAACCTCAAATGCCCAAGGAAATCTGTTTCAAAAGAAGTAAATTTAACCTTACGCTAAACAATATTTGAGCACTGTAAGGTTAATGGGCTTCACAGAGGTGTCAGACAAGTGCACTTATGCTTTGGCTCTACTCAATATTATACAAATGGAAAAATAACCAGTGAATATTAGAGAACAGGTCTTTCAGACTGATGCTCTGCTCAGGCTGTGAACGTTTAAAACAACTGGGCACAGAACTATTCTACCATCTAAGTCTGAAGTCTGGCAAAGAAGACATTTCAAAGGGACAATGACTATGCCAAGGAAGAGTCTAAAGAGGGCGAGCAGATCTTGAATAAAGTAAGACAAAGGAACAAGAAATCAAATGATACACCTGTATAGCTTGCAGAATGGGGAGCCAGGGAGGAGAGATTTCATCTGGGAATTTGCCCTTGGTTTGGAGACAGGTTGGATAGAGTGAGATACAAGCCACACAAAGCAAAATGAGAAAAGGAGGAAGAAAGTGAATAAGAACTAAGTCTCCCAGAAAGGCATTTGAACAATAATGAGCTCCGTGTTATGAGGTCCTTGACTTGTGCACTCGCTTTAAAAGATAATGGGCTCCCTAGCAGGAGAATAAAGGCATCTTAAGCTATTAAAAGCAGAGATTTCTCTTTTAAGTTCTCTAATGACAGCAAATAGGTGTCTGGTAGATAGTTCTCAGTGTAACCCTGAAACCAGAGATTCAAAAGCCAGAACAAAAGTCAGCCTGACCCACCTTCTGGAAGTGCTGCCATGGGAATGATAGTGACGCAGTCAGGAGAGATAAAGGGGAAATTATGGCAGAGAGGGAAGCAATGCAACTAAAGAGGAAACAAACTAGAGAATAATCCAAATCTTAGCCCTAAAGCCTCCTGTCAGTGAGGCCTGCAGGTGTGTCTCTTCATTGCCTGTGGATATCTGGGCACAAGCAGGGCAGCAGATCCCAAGTTGAATGTGCCCCTGCCTGCCATTGAGAGCTGGGTTTTGTGGAGTTAAGGGGAATCCTGCTCAGCATTTCCTCTCATGTAGGCACTGTTCAGCCAACAGCTAAGACCCATAAAGAATGGACAGGAATTAGAATGCTATAATGCAATCACTCCACATATTAAGGGAGTACTGATGTTCTCGCTCCTCTGATAATTACATTACAAGGGAATTAAAGAGACAAGGTGGGTGTGGTAATATCTATTACTGAAGGGTTCTCAACCTTTTTCTTTCTGAGGCCCCCACAACATGCTATAAACTCCACAGCCCACCTGTGCCACAAAAACTGTTTTTCTGCATATCCAGTAGATTAAAAGCCAGGGGCAGCATTAGGGGGTAGCAAGCAGGGCAATGCGTGCAGGGAGGCCCACAAAGCTAATTGCTTGGGCTCAGGCTTGGGCTCCAGCTCTGGCTTCAGCCCCAGGCAATGGGGCTCGGGCTTCAGTTTTCTGTCCTGGGCCTTAGCAAATCCAACGCCGGCCCTGCTCTCGGGTTTATTTGGCAGACCCCCTGAAACCTGCTCATGGACCCCCAGAAGGCGGCAGACCCCTGATTGAGAACTACTGTTTTATTGGACCAACTTCTCAGCCACCTTGTCTCTCTAATATGCTGGGACCAAGACGGCTGCAACAACACTGCAAAAGGAATTACAAATATCAATCACAAAACAGCACCTATTGTCACATATATTCTATCTTAGGTACGTACTTTTGTGAATGACATATGAAGGCAAACATTAGCAGAAATAAGATCACTTACTCAACCATACTCGCAATCTCTTGACTTCCATCTAAGAGCCACTGTATTTTCCTATGCTTCTCTGAAAAGATCTAAATAGCCTGTCCAATTTTAATCCCTTTTTTTGTACTTCTTATTTTAATCCAGCCTTTGAAATAGCTGAATTGTGAATAGGTCTTGTTCAAAGTGAGAACTTTCAAATTTGATTCTACTAGGAGACTGGGAAAGTCCTTTCAGACAACAAACAACAACAACAAAGCAGCTGGTTAATGTAGAAATGTTTTTTCCCATTGAGTTTTAATCACCGAACTCTACTAAAGAGAAATGCCATTAACCAATCCAGAAGTATTCCCTTGGCCATTCAGTAGATGTGATGGAGGAATGTATCCCCTTGCCCTCTGGAAAGATTAAAAGGACTTTTATCCATATAAGCGGTTTCAGAGACAGGAAGGGAGACCTTTTCCAAGGGAAACTTCTGTGTGTTAGGACAGATGAAGCTTGCTGCCTGCAGTAAGAAAAGCAATGTGCAATGAAATGTGTTAAGTTCATGGAGTCAAGTATCAGAGGGGTAGCCGTGTTATCTGGATCTGTAAAAGCAGCGAAGAGTCTTGTGGGACCTTATAGACTAACAGACGTTTTGGAGCATGAGCTTTCGTGGGTGAATACCCACTTCGTCGGATGCATGCATTCACCCACAAAAGCTCATGCTCCAATATGTCTGTTAGTCTATAAGGTGCCACAGGACTCTTTGCTAAGTTCATGGAATAGCTCTGCTAGACCTACTAAGTTTCTTATACGTTGCAGGCCATGTTTCAAACTTTATTTCAAATACACTGCTACCTCGCTTTAACGCGACCCTATATAACATGGGTTCGCATATAGTGTGGTAGCAGCAGGGCTCTGGCGGCGCTTTAAAAGGTCCAGGGCTCCGGCTGCTGCGGGGAGCCCAGGGCCCTTTAAATCACCGCTGGAGTCCTGCCATCGCTACCCCGGGGCTGCAGCAGCGGGGCTGGGCTGGCGATTTAAAGGGCCCGGGCTCCCTGCAGCGGCCAGAGCCGGGAGCTCTTTAAATCACCGCTGAAGCCCTCCTGCTGCTGCCCTGGGGCTCGGGCAGCGCTTTAAAGGGCCTGGGGCTCCGGCTGCTGCGGGGAGCCCAGGGCCCTTTAAATCACCGCTGGAGTCCTGCCATCGCTACCTCGAGGCTGCGGCAGCGGGGCTCACTGGCGATTTAAAGGGCCCAGGGCTGCTGCGGGGAGCCCTGGACCCTTTAAATCACCGCTGGAGCCCTGCCGCTGCTACCCCGGGGCTGTGGCAGTGGGGCTCGGGCAGCGCTTTAAAGGGCCTGGGGCTCCGGCTGCTGCGGGGAGCCCTGGGCCCTTTAAATCACCGCTGGAGCCCTGCCACCGCTACTCCAGGGCTGCAGCAGCGGGGTTCTGCTGGAGATTTAAAGGGCCTGTGGCGCCCCGTGGCTGGAGCTACAGCTCTTTAAATCACCGCTGCAGCCCTGCCACCGCTACGCCGATATAACGGCGTTTCACTTATAACGCGGTAGGGATTTTGGGCTCCCCCTGACCACGTTATATCAGGGTAGCGGTGCATATTTTCTTTATATTACCTTGAAGTAAATACATGTTTTGTCTTATCTAATTTGGGTGAGTTCTGATTGTTACACTGGCTGTATCTTCAAGAACTCTGTCCCCTTACTCTGATGTTATGTGCCTTTTTGTATGCGACAACCTATGAACTGTTATGAACTAATGAAGGTTGAAAATATTTACTCATCAATACTGCCAAAAAGAATCCTCTATGGGCACAGAAAAGGTGAGAGAGCCTGTCGTTAACATGCAGAGCCACAGCTTCACATGGCAAGTCAACCATGGATTTGCTAAATGAGTTGTCTTGTATTAACAGCTTGAATTTAGATTATCTGGTGACTCTAGGTGATAGGAAGCCTTTACATCAACATACAAGCCATAAGGTTTTACTTACAAAAGGAAACATATAATGGACTTGCACTTAGCTATGTAATTCACTTAGAAGTGGTATTTTAGGAGATTACTTTAAATTTCAGAATCAATTTTAATTACATGCACAAGGAAATGCCACGAGGACTAATAAGACTCTAGCTGAAGTGAACTTTATTATGGGGAGATAAGAAGTAGAATTTATTTACCCCACCCCCTGCCTTCAGTAGCTTTGTTTTACTAATGGCATTTCTCTTATCTAGGCAGGGAACCTCATGGATTTGGAATGTTTTATTACCTACATGAATTCCATCTACTAGTGTCTGTTAGTTTTAGCTTCGCTGACATACTTTTTTTAGATGTACCTGTGAGGAACAGAATGGGAGTTTATCAATCACAATGTGTAGAAAGAAAAATTACCAAAAAAATTGCAGGCTGTTAATAACTTTATCTTTTGAAGAAAGTTTGCATTATAGATGATTTATGTAATGAGAATAGCCCCAGACAGCCATGAAAGCAACGAAACAGCTGAGGGAAACTAAGAAAAACGGGATGGAGAATCAGTGGAGAAACTGATGGAAAAAGCTTTAAACACAAGAGCAGGTATCCCTGGCAAAAACAGGACTGGAGGAGAAAAATAATAATTTATATTATATAGTACAATGTTAAAGCAAATTTCAGAGACATCCTAAGAGACATGAGATTGGGAAACAAAGACAAGCGTCTACCTTTATTTTCTTAAGTCCCAAAAAAGTTTACCGGATATCTCGACTCACTTAGATGTGTCTCTAGATCCACCTTAAAAGATCCAAGCTTTTCCCCAACCAGGGAATTTTCCACATGGCAGTTGCAGCACAGGTGGATCGTGTGTTAAGTGTCTATCATCCCTGAAGAAGGAAAGAAGTGCAAGTGAAGGACAAGTCCATCTGTGAGTCACATTATAGAGGAGATTAAGTGCCCTTGTGGACACTATGTGGGTGAAGAGGTCCAGGACCATATGGCTTTTCAAGGAGTGCTCTTCATCAGAATGCTATGCATGGGAGATCAGATTGTTTAGGGGACTGGTCATGGGATACAAACTCATTCAGCTCTAGGTTGCGGGTATGAAAGCTATTCTCTTTTTCTTTTGCTGACCTGTGTAGACTGAGTCGATGGTCACAGACTTGTTCTGAGTGGACATGTGCCCAAATTACAATGGTTATTTTTTGGTAGGCTCAGCAGAAAAGCTCAGGATTGTATAGACATCAAGATCAACCTATCCTCTCCCCCTAAGAGTGGATGCCATGAGTTTGTGGTGGGAAGTGTGCAGTGCTGATGCTCAGACTCTACTGTTGTGGAGATAAGCAGTAGACTTCAGTCTCCTTGTCTGTCAGTTCATTTCCTTTCACCGAATGCTCATTTCACTTGAAGACCCACGGCCAACTCAAATTTATAGTGTCAAAATAATGCATATTTAAGAGCTCCAGCCCGTGTTACATCTGTGTATATTTTTTATTTTACTTATTTTAAAAAAAGCAAATAAAAATCCCAGTGCATGCATAGTTCCAGGATCACCCATAACTGGACTTCAAAACAACAACAACAACAAAACTAGAATAGAATGAAAGGGGAAAACAGGAACATCAAGAAAATAGGAAGGAGGAGGGAAGAATAAGCCACCAGAGTAAAAGATTTCAACTGTCTGTCCCACAATGGCATATGGCAGAGTGACTGAATACAGCAGGGATAAAGTGGGTGAGGTAATACCTTTTATTGGACCAACTTTGGTCCAGCAAAAGATATTACCTCACCCACCTTGTCTCTCTAATATCTTAGGACTGACATGGCTACAACAACACTGCATACAACAGTGAATACGGCAGGGATATAAATGCAGCTGCAGAAATGCCCTTTGCAATGCACCAGAGGAAACCAGACAATCCCCTGGAACACAAGATGACATAGTGTTCCTGTAGGAAACAACCATACCCTGTGACACTGCCTAATTATTACCTAGGTTTCACTCCATTGCACTGGAAAGTTTGTCATGCAAGAGTCACTTTTGTGAGAGACAAATGTCTCTTTCCTTCAGAATATCATGTGGAGAACACGGACATGATGCCTGAAATAAAAACACAAAATGGTGTTGTCAACTTTCATGGACAAATTAAACATGCTGTGTCTTTAAAGCCAGATGATAGGGAGTGTTTGTTTAGACAGTAGCCTTATTGCAAATTTGGAGCTGCCAAACAGACCCTGAAACTTTCAACATAAACACTAAAATAAACTCTCAGAAAGAATAAAAGTGACAGAAGCCTTTTCATCTGCATGAATCATGTACTAATTATTGTTTCTGAGAAAATAAACTGGCTTCATATAGTTTTAACCAGCAACTAGAATGGGGAAGGTATTGTTGTCAGAGTTTTCTATAGGTAAATACAAAACGTTATAGGAAAAATGTTCAGTAACATTATAAAAAGAAAACTGTTTAATGTTTGCAACCCAAAGTAGTATATTCACTGTGTCAGAAACTGAGACTACATTAGACTTGCTGTCTGTGTTAGCAAAGGTGGGAGTGGTAGTGCAGAAGGCTCTGGTAGTCGCTGGAATTTCAGCTATTGTGTTATCTATTGCTTGGCTCAGAGAAAATCTAGATGACACCAGTGGCCGTCAGCACTTTGTCTATGTCAAATGCACAGACTCAGGGCACCAGGATGAAGGTAACTGCATGACATTTATTGCCTGTTACCCTAGAGCAGTGGTTTCCAACCTGTGGTGCCCTGACCCCTGCGGGTCCGCAAACTATGTCTACAATTTCCAGGGGGCTCCGCACCTCCATTTGAAATTTTTTAGGGGCCCACAAATTAAAAAAAGGTTGAAAACCACTGCTCTAGCGCTTTCACACTTCTCCCATACAGCTCCCTAGTGGCCAATCTAAACAGCTGCTGTAGGCCTCGGTAATTGGCATTGGTATCTACACTACCACTCCCACCACTGCAGCTACTGGGAAAATTTAAGGAAGAGAAGAGAGGCTAGTATTGACAAGGACTTACACAACATTGCTACTATCCTTCCTTTAATGGCTCAAATAGTAAAGTAATAATATATCTGTACTGAACTCCCAACACCTTTGTCATCAAGCATTCTGTCTTCATCTCAACCCCCACAAAAAAACCAGCAACTCACCCCAAACTTTGGCCCATGTTCTGTCCTCTCTTGTCCCCTCTTCAATCGCACAGAATCATAGAATCCAAGGGGCTTGTACAGAATTTGGCCCAGTTTCTGAAAACTAATACACATGCCAGTTAGTTTTAGTGGAATTCTGTCAATCGCAATAGGAGCAATTCAAAGAGGACGTTGAAGAACTAAAGAGGTTTCAGAGAAGAGCCAGCCATGTGAATGATTAAGGGATTAGAAAACTTGCCTTACAGTGAGAGACTCAAAGAGCTCAATCTATTTAGTTTATCAAAGAGAAGGTTTTGGGATGAGTTGATCACAGTCTAGAAGTACGTACACCGGGAACAGAAATTGGATGGGAAGGCTCTTCAGTCTAACAGAAAGGTATGACAAGATCAAATGGCTGGAAGTTGACGCTAAATAAATTTAGACCAGACATAAGGCATAACAATTTTTAACAATTAGGGTAAGTAAACTTTGGAATAATTTACCAAGACCTGTGGTGGATTCTCCATTACTGGAAATTTTAAAATCAAGACTTGGTGTTTTTTCTCAAAGATTTGCGCTAGTTCAGACAGGAATTAATTCAGGGAAGTTCTATGACTTACGTAATGCACAACGTCAGACTAGATGATCACATTAGTCCCTTCTGGCTTTATAATCTATTAATCTAACTAGCAAACTGGGGACATTTTTCACAATACTGAATTCTTTAAAAAAATCTCAGGTTTGGCAAGTTGCCACATTTCAGTAATCATAACTAGATACAGTAAACCTGTTCTCAGAGTTCATCCCTTATATCTCTGGCTTAATTAGGAGCCACCATCCTTTTACTGGGGCTAGTAGAAAAAAATGTATTTGCTGAGATTATTCATACTTGCATCAAGAAAGTGATCATTTTGAGAGTGCAATGACTAAAATGCTCAAGGTTTCATCATACAGAACAAAATAGGATGCAACTGAAACTAGAATTTTGCAGAAATTATGGGGAATGCTTCTCCAACTGAATTGCCTGGACTTGTTTTCATGATTCATCCACCACCTTTGTTTCCACATGAAAGTAGTTATCGCTCATTCACACACAATAATGACAAATAACTGGAATGGGAGAAAGTCTGGAGCCAACTTCACAATCAACAATCAAGTGTGTTTCAAGTTGGATACAGCATGTGCATTCTTTTGAAAATATTTAAATGAAAGAACATTCATAAGTCAAGGTAGCAGATACATCTTCCCACATCTGACCTTGTTATTTGGCTAGTCTCTAGAAACACAGAGGTCCTACACTGTACCTTGTGAAGCTGCCACATCACATTAGTTCTGGTTTCCTGGCAGTACAGAGTAAGGCTTTAAAGGACCCAACTCCAGTCTGTCACGTGAGCTTTCCTTCACCTCACAGTTTTGTTATTTAAAAGCAGAAACAGGTGTTCAAAGCAGCAGGCATGTTACTGTGTTTTAATGATAATTTTTAACAAAATGGAATTGAGCATTATTAATAATGTTATTGTGCCTTTTCCTTCCCCACCTCATTCCAAAACCAGATTTGTTTGCCAGAGGTAGGTCACGGGTCCTCTTTTTTATAAGTCTGGTAATTAAGTTAGCTCTTTGGACCAGGGACCATCTTTTTGTTTTGTGTTTGGAGAGAGCCTAGCACAATGGGGCCCTGATCAATGCTGGGGGCTCCCACATGCTATGGTAATACGAATAATAAAATAATATAGGAATATCCACTAAATGCCCTAATGGAAAGGGAAGGGAAGTTTTTGGTTGCCACATTCTAAGTTCTAGTGCCTCTCCCTGCTTAGTCACCATTGTCAAGCGAAATGTTACCTGGCCCCCAACTCTGTCCTAGCTGCTCCGCCCATCCTCCTCCAGGCATTTGCCAGCTTCTCATAATCACCTCCATGTCTCTTTCTTGTGTCTCCCTACGCATGATACAACCTCCCCGGCTCATTCACAAGACTCTTCATATCTCAGTCCCTCTTAAAAGACCTAGTTTTGCTGTGCTGCCTATCGACAGTAAAGCTGACTTGTATATAAAGTGTATATTAAATAACCTATTGTTATTCTTCTTCCCCTGGTCTCTGTCTGCTTATTTCTCCATAAACTGTGACTTCCTCAGAGCAGGGACTGTTCATCTTAAATGTTTGAAAAGTGCCCGGCACACAGTGGGCACTACGGCAAATAATAAAATCATATTAATAAACTTATTACTTTTCAAGTGCCCTGAAGTCACGGCTTGCAACTCCTGCTCCACGAGATGTGCAAACATGCATTGGGTCAGTGATGTCACAAGCACCATGTCTAACTGGCCATATTCAAATATCTCATATACATAAATTATGCACGTGCCAATGTTTGCTGGAATTTCCACATACCTAATTTTAAAAATCTGCCTTATTATTTTAAATAATAGAAGTTGGATATTGAAAAGACCTATTAGACTCAGTGATCAAACTCCACTTACATATACTTCGGCTTGCCAGAATTCAATTTTTTAAATATAATTTCAGCAGATAAGATCAATGTTTATTTTTAAGCCTTTATAAAACTTGTTATTGATTTAAATTTCACAGTTGTGGGAAACTATGGGAAGGATCAGGCAATAATTGTTCAATGACAGCAGACACTGAGATTTTAAAAGTTAAATCTTTATAACCATTACAACATAAATGGTCAACATCATGTCAAAATATACAAAGTAAATGTCCCTCAATCAAATTATAAATTCTCAAGCAACATTTTTCTCACTTTGACTATCTGTAAATTTGGATTATCATCTATGGAAATATTTTTTCATCTGTGTTTGTACAGTGAAATTGACATTTACCAAGATTTACTGATAAAAATGAGGGCTGTCAAGTGATTAAAAAAATTAATCACGGTTATTCGCACAACTAATCGCACTGTTAAACAATAATAGAATACCAGTTATTTAACTATTTTTGGATGTTTTCTACATTTTCAAATATATTTATTTTAATTACAACACAGAATACAGAGTGTACAGTGCTCACTTTATATTTATTTTGATTACAAATATTTGCACTGTAAAAAACAAAAGAACCAGTATTTTCAGTTCATCTAATACAACTACTGTAGTGCTATCTCTTAATCATGAAAGTTGAACTTACAAATGTAGACTTATGTACAAAAAAATTACTGCATTCAAAAATAAAACAATGTAAAACTTTAGAGCCTACCAGTCCACTCAGTCCTACTTCAGCCAATCGCTAAGACAAACAAGTTTGTTTACATTTGCAGGAGATAATGCTGCCCGCTTCTTGTTTACAATGTCACCTGAAAGTGAGAACAAGTATTCGCATAGCACTGTTTTAACCAGCGTCGCAAGATATTTACGTGCCAGATGCGCTAAAGATTCATATGTCCCTTCATGCTTCAACCACCATTCTAGAGGCTATACATCCATGCTGATGACGGGTTCTGCTTGATAACAATCCAAAGCAGAGCGGACCGACACATGTTCATTTTCATCATCTGAGTCAGATGCTACCAGCAGAAGGTTGATTTTCTTTTTTGGTAGTTCGGGTTCTGTAATTTCCGCATCTGAGTGTTGTTCTTTTCAGACTTCTGAAAGCATGCTCCACACCTCATCCCTCTCAGATTTTGGATGGCACGTCAGATTCTTAAACCTTGGGTCTAGTGCTGTAGCTATTTTTAGAAATCTCACATTGGTACCTTCTTTGCATTTTGTCAGATCTGCAGTGACAAATTTATAGTTTGTAAATCAAACAACATGTGCTGGGTCATTATCCGAGATCGCTATACCATGAAATATATGGGAGAATGCCAGTAAAACAGAGCAGGGGACATACAATTCTCCCCCGAGGAATTCAGTCATAAATTTAATTAATGCATTATTTTTTTAACAAACATCGTCAGCATGGAAGCATGTCCTCCAGATTGGTAGCTAAAGCATCAAGGGACATACGAATGTTTAGCATATCTGGCATGTAAATACCTCGCAACGCCAGCTACAAAAGTGCCATGCGAATGCCTGTTCTCACTTTCAGGTGACATTGTAAATAAGAAGCAGTCAGCAGTATCTCCCATAAATGTAAACAAACTTGTTTGTCTTAGCAATTGGCTGAACAACAAGTAGGACTGAGTGGATTTGTAGGCTCTAAAGTTTTACATTGTTTTGTTTTTGAGTGCAGTTATGTAACAACAAAAAAATTACATTTGTAAGTTACACTTTCACAATAGAGATTGCACTTCAGCACTTGTATGAGGTGCACTGAAAAATACTATATCTTTTGTTTATCATTTTTACAGTGCAAATATTTGTAATAAAAAATATAAAGTGAGCACTGTGCACTTTGTATTCTGTGTTATAGTAGAAATTGATATATTTGAAAATGTAGAAAAACCAAAAATATTTAATACATTTCAATTGGTATTCTATTGTTTTTTAATCACAGTTAATTTTTTTGAGTTAATTGCATGAGTTAACTGCGATTAATTGACAGCCCTAATAAAAATCAAATCCTTCCAAGCCTACAAATACTGTATATAGTCCCCCAATAGAGATCATATCAAATATTTAATGTCACACTATACTTCATCTTCAACCAAAGACCATGAAGAACCTATGAGGCATCTGGCACATAAGCTGGTAGTTGTCTAATTTGTTTCCTTAAAGAACTGCAAGTCACTTTTGAAAAGGAAATGAATAAAGGGAAAAACTATTCTGTATGAAGGATGGGAAATATCCTGTATGGTAGCTTTAATGTTTGTGAAATACAGCTATTTGTCATCCATACCTTAAGTGCATTACTAAACGATAACGAAGAGGGCCTCTGAAAATGAAGAAGGCTAACCATGTGACCTGGCAGTGTAAGGGCATAGCAGAGCGAATCTTCAAAATGGGATACCCATCTACATATGCTAAACATTGGAGGGAACTGCAATAAAAATTAAAAAACAATATACGAGAAGCACCACAGTCCAACCATAATCTCAAAAGAAAAGTACAAATTTAGACTGTCTTGGAAACAGTGGTTCTCAGCCTGCAAGTTACCACCTTCAAGGTCACTAGCAATTGTCTGTGGAGAATGTGAGTCTGATCCCAACCCTCTCTTTCATCTTCTGCTGAAAACAGTCTGTTCAGTCAGTCATTGGCAAGTGGCCTTCCTCAAACACCAAGAGCCAAATGCTGGTCTCCATTACCCTGCTGTACAACTGGAGGGATTCCATTGACTTTAGTCATGTTACTCTGCACTGCAATGGTAAATTGTTCTGCTAGACCAGCAGGACTGTCCCATAAACCACTGCACTGATTCCCCCAATAATTTTCTTAGAGTGACATAAGAACTGGCACAAGGGATTCTGAGGAGCATCTGTGTGATCGCTAAGTAAGGGCCGGCATTTGGGAAAGCTCAATAATCTCTATTGTAAAGACTATTTACATAGGAACTTCACTGAGAGTCTTTCAGAGGGAATCCCAAACTGCAAGAGTTCAATGGGAGAAGAATCAGTCTATTTTTGATCTGGCTTGGTCAGAAGTTAGAAGACATGTGCTAGAGCAGTGTTTCCAACCTTTTTGATACCAGAGACCGACTCGCTGCCTTACTAAACTGTCAGGGAGAGCTCAGGGACTGGCACCAGTCCATGTTGAGAAAACTGAGCTAGAGGACCTTAAAGAACTGGCCTTTACACAGCCGTCCTGAGGGTGAGCATCTCACATAAAAAGTAAGGTGTCAACCCAGAGATGACTTCATATGTAAATACCATGGGCCTGAGTCTGATCTCACTCACCTAGTAAAAATTAGGATTAAATCCACTGAAGTCAATAGTTACGTGATATCAGATCAGTGTCAGGGCCGGCTCTAGTCACCAGCAAACCAAGCATGTGCTTGGGGCGGCACATTTTCAGGGGTGGCATTCCGGCCATCCTTTTTTTTTTTTTTGCTTCGGGTAGCAACAGCCTAGAGCCAGCCCTGGCAGCAGCAGCACGTCATGCACGGGGGGCGTCCTGGGGCCACTGCGGTTCGCACCGCAGGGGAGCAGCGCCCGCACCTTGTGGCTGGACTGGGCTGGCTCCAAACGGGGGACACTCGGGCTGGAGGCCGCCCTGAGGGGCACACGGAGGTGCCTGCAGGTGCCACATGGCGGACGACCCCCCAGCACCACAGCCGGGGCTGAGAGAAGTGGCCCAAGCTGCCCAGGGACTGTGGCAGGGCGGTCAGAAGCAGCAGCAGCAGCAGGGCTATAGAGGGTGGGGAACTGCCGTGCGGGGCCCGCGTCCTGCTCTCCGGGGCTCCCCTCCTTCTGGAGCGGCCTTGCCCTGGCTCCTCAGCCCCCTGCTGGGGAGGTCCCCCGGCTCTGCCCTCCTGGGTCCCAGCCAGTCCTGGAGGCGGGAGAGAGCCCAGCGCTGGGGCGGCAGGGGGTGCGGGTGGGGGAGGGCACTGGTGGGTGGGGGGTGAGAGCCCAGGGCTGGGGCAGCAGGGGGTGCGGGTGGGGGAGGGCACTGGTGGGGGGTGAGAGCCCAGGGCTGGGGTGGGGAGCAGCCAAAAAATTTTTGCTTGGGGTGGCAAAAAACCTAGAGCCAGCCCTGATCAGTGTGACTGGAGAATCAGACCCCAACATTTTAAAACCAATTCACTGACTTTCAGGGAGTCAGCTCAGCCATGTAGCACAGACATGACCCACACAACCCATCTCAGAAACGTACCTGCCACATTCTGAACCAGCAGAGAGAACAGTGAAAGCACATATCTGTCAGAGAAAGTATATGCTTTTTCCAAGGGCGGCTCTAGCTTTTTTGCCACCCCAAGCACGGCAGGCAGGCTGCCTTCGGCGGCGTGCCTGCGGGAGGTCCGCTGGTCCTGTGGCTAACTGCCGCCCTCGCAGGGACCGGCAGGGCGCTCCCCGCAGCTTGCCGCCCCAGGCACACACTTGCTGCGCTGGTGCCTGGAGCCGCCGCTGGCTTTTTCTTGGCTACATCTTTCTGATGGAAACATAGGTTGCACTAAAAGTCTGCTCCACATGGAACACAGCCCAGAAATGTACAGAAGAATGACTTTTTGGAAGGTTTTGCCTGTAAAGTCTGTGCTGAATGAACAAGAGAATAAAACCACTTTATAACTGCTAACCAGAAACCCTGCAATTACTGTAGTCAAAGAGTCACAGATATTGGAGATGAGAAAGAGCTATTAAATTAGGTCAGCTAGTCCATCAGTCCTGCCAGTGCAAGCACATCCTAAGGTGCATAGGGCTTCCCTTACAAAAATACACACACACAAAATACATGCATTAGGTATGCACCCACATAAATGGGCAGGCCAGTGTTTTGCACTGGTGACTAAGGATGGACCAATGGTTCCGGCCCTACCCTGAAACACAGGAGACCTAGGTTCAGTTCCTTGCTATGCCATAGACTTCTCATGTTCTCTGTTCTCACTCTGTAAAATGTGGATAGTAGTGTTGCCCGACCTCACAAGGGTGTTGATGATAAATACATTAGAGATTGTGAGGTGCTCAGATACTACAATAATAGAAGCCATATAAGCAGAGAGATATGCCAGTGTAATTGCACTGACAGTGGTGAATCAGGCCCAAGATATTTGTCATCACTTTTAAAATCCTGGCATCTACTGGTCTGTAATTCACACTAGAACTACTATCTGCACTGGAAAAGCTCATCTTTAAAAACTGTGCATAGTGGGCTGTCCAAACAGGGATACTTTTCTACATTGCTTTATGGGAGGCTTGAATTCTGCCCTTGGTCTCTCACTTCCTTAGCTGCAACAAGGACTGGGCCTGCTACAGAGCATGGAGCAGGGAATGAATGCCGTTCATTGTTTTATACCCAATTTACAGAGAGCAATGGAGGCACAGAGAAGTTAATTATTTCAGTCACACAGAAAATCTGTAGCAGAGCTAGGAACAGATCTCCCACCTCTGTATCTAGTACTTTAACCACAAAACCCAGCTTTTGTCTGGTATTCCAAACTGAACATTTTGATTTCTGAGGAGGGGGCACTGAAACATCCTCATCTACAAGTATTATGACCACAGTGAGGATCCTTGATGCAGGATTCCAACAGACATACAGAGGACCCTCTGCAAAACAAGACCGTGGCATTTCATTTAGCAAGGCAGTTTGCTCTGCTAGCCTGTATCAACAAAAATTTCCTGAGGAATTTTAGCAAAAATAATCTAAAGCGAGAATAGCCCCTAGGCATGCACTGATACAGTACCCTTTTTAACAGCTTCAAGAAGCCTCGAGGAATGTATTTCACCCTAAAACCTGAATTTCCTGACTTTGGTGTGTTTGAGCTAGACTCTAAACATTGTTTTTGTGAGGGCATAAGGTCCAAGGTGCTTTGAGAAATGAACACTTTTATGTTAAAGGGAAAGGAATGTCTTGTGTATATAAAACTCACAATGCCACACTGTATTATCAGCTGAGAGTCATGGGGTACAGAGCAGAAAATGGCTTCCCCGATACTGTCTGGTGGAGACAGATTTAACAGCTGCATAGCATGAACAGCAATAATTTCATAGCTCTGCTGTGCTGCCTGTTTTTCTTTCTTTACAGTGTGCTCCTGTTTTTTTATGGGTAGGGCTATGATATTGGCGAGAGGAAATTAGGTTCCTGGGCTCTTCTCGGGTGTACTGAGGTGAGCTTCAAAATTAACAGGGAGTCTTTCCTACTCCACTCTCAAATATTAAGCCCTGTGAGGTGCTGAGGGCCTTCAAATCTCATTGTCTTCAATAAACTAACAGGAGGTGCTGAATGAGGCCCAATTTGAGCTAATTTCGTGGCTCTAGACATAGGCACTAAACTGTGGCCAGGGAAAGACCACTTGGGGATGAATTTGAGTTGTGGGGAATCTCCCTCTGGTCTCCGAGGCATGAGGTTGGGTTCTGGGGATCCACTGAGGCCCTCACTTATCTGAGTGAGCCAGCTTGACATTTCTGAGTGAGAAGTCACGGGTCTAATTCCTTCACCAGACATGCTTTAAAAAAAGCCTTAACATCACAGTGGAATATCTGTCACCTCCTCTACCTGGCAGCAGAAGGAAATCCTATTTGTACAGCATCTTGGGGGCCCATCTCAAGCTGGAACAACAGAAGCAAATTTCAAGGGCCGACTTCCTTTCCAGTCCTAAAACTCAAATGGAAAGCAGAGAACCCAGTTAACCTCATTTCCCTCCACTCAGCCTGACCAAACAGACAGGGGTTTATCTTGCAAAAACCAGCAGCAATGTGACTGCTTTACCTTGGAGCACTGCTCTCCTTTAACACAGCTTGAATTCACTGCTTCTGCAGCCCCCACACAGCTCTGACACGCTCATGTTTGATTTCCTCCTCTCTGCAGGTGCTCAGAGGTGGGAAGTACATTTCACCGCTCAATCACTTTCATTTCCTCTGACACTAGGCAGGTTTGTGACATTGCTGCCAACAGACGCTCAGAAGCCAGGGCTACCCTCGTCTTGGCTAGTATTTAACAGGTCTCCGGTCAATCAACCATACTCATGAAGGGAGGCAGAGGTGAACATTTTAGAGCACCAGCTAGTGTGCGTGTGCACCGCTGCCCTCTAGTGGCTAGCTTACAGCATATAAAAGGCCTATTAGTGACAGCAAAGGAAGATTCTTCTGGAAAGCTCTCGGATACTACACTGATAAGAGCTGTATAGGAGCCTGCATAGAATTCATAGAATTTTGTTTAGCTGGGGACCTTTCACCTGCTACGCAAGCTAGGGACTCTCTCTCTCCAGCTTTCTCCGTTTAATTTCCTCTTTAGCTCGCTTCCCTCCTCCCCATCTCACCACAGACTTAAAGGTTCTTACACTAGCACCAGCTCCGACTGTACTATAAAGATATAGAGAAGACAGATGCTTCTAGCAAAGGCGTCAAAACAGTTTTTCCCTCCTATTACTCTCAGGAGACCCTTTGAGCATCTGCTTTCTCTGAAGTGCTAGCATATCGTTGATACTAATAAGAATCATCAGGGTCATTTTGACAGAAATGATAATATTCTCTGCAATTGTGCAATAATTTTAGAAACGTCTCCAGAGGAAAATCTTTCACTGTTTAATGAGAAGGAATTCTAACAAGCAGCGGCTTCCAGAGTGATGGGCGTTGAATCAGTTCCCTGATCACATGAAGGAGGAGAAATATTAGATTTTCCCCTTATAAAGAAGCTATATACAGTGGTGGATTAATGCACAGGCACACAGGGCCTGTGCCCCGTGGCCCTGGCCAATTTGGGGGCCCCTGCAGGAGCACCAGAACCTGTGTGGAAGTGGGAGAGCCACCATGTCCAGAACTGTGGCCCTGCCCCCTGCTCCTCCTCTTCCCCCCAAGGTCCTGCCCCCGACCAGGCTGGAAGCCAGAACTGGGCCATGGTAAGAGCCGCCCAGGGAACCTGGACCGCTGTGGGGAGCCCCATACCCTCCATCTGCCCTAGCAGGTGCTACACTTTACAGCAGGGGAGCTGTTCACCTTATCAGCTCCCCTGCTGCGAAGCGCAGTCCCTGCCGCCACCACCGCTCCACACCTGCCTGAGGCTACTACACCCATGATAAAAAGTGGACCGGTATGGTTCCGGTGCCCCTGGGAGGCCCAAATGTTCTTTGCTCCCAGGGCTCCAATAAATCTTAATCTGCCTCTGTGGAGAGAGAGAGAGAGAGAGAGAGAGAAAGTGCGAGCACCTATGCAAACTAGCCGACTCTAATGTAGAGGCAGGCTCTTTGCTATATGGCTTTTTGATAGACAGAGACAAAGTCAAGGGATCTAAGCACAGGCCAGTGAGTCTGGAACTCCTGAGTGTTAATCCTTCCTAATACCAGTTCTTTCTGTGGCACTGAAGTCACTGAACCTGTCTGCCTCAACTTCCCCATTTGTAGAATGGAACTAATGATGCTTACCTACCTCACAGAGGATTTCAATATCATTTGAAGATGAAAAATATTATTAGCTAACATGGCAAATAAAGCCAGCTCACTTAACTCAAGCTTGGCTAAGGGATGCTGTTGAGCAGGCAGCGGTGTTAGTCACACACCAGTTTTGTGCTCAGAAAAAAATGTACTTTTTGTTTTAAGAAAAAAAGACTGTAATGAAAGGGATAAAATCTGTAATATTTCTCTGTGGCCCCTTCCAGACCTGCATATCTCACATATTTAGATACGTGCGCTGTGTGTATTTTAGGTACTTTTATTGCTTATACTGTAACAGCTCATTTGCAACAGAGCAACACTAGCATGTATGAAACATGTGTGCCAGACATGGGCATTCATTTCCAAGTGACATATGCTGCCCAGATGCAACACACATTTCAGTGTGTGGCATGCACATGCACTTTATTGATTGGAACTTACAGCATCTGCATACTCTAAAAGGGTGAGGTGTGTGCCCTGACATCCAACACAAAAAAAAGGTCCTTAACTTTCCTAATTTGAAAACAGTTTAAGAATTTAGGATAGTTATTTAGGATGTCACCATTTGGTCTCCTCCACAGTCTGTCAGCTCTTATCAACATGCAAGTTACTGAAGCCTTGTCTACACTACAAATGCTTTGCCAGTGTAACTGTACAGTAACTCCTCACTTAACGTTGTAGTTATGTTCCTGAAAAATACGACTTTAAGTGAAATGATGTTAAGCAAATCCAATTTCCCCATAAGAATTAATGTAAATAGGGGGGGTTAGGTTCCAGGGGGAAATTTTTTTTGCCAGACAAAAGGCATTATATACATTTTAAACAAGCAATTTAATACAGGTATAAGTTTTAATACTTATATTTAAACAAACAATTTAATACTACAATCATCACAAACAATTTAATACTACAATCATCACTGCTGAGTATGAAGCTTGGTTGAGGTGGTGGAGTCAGAGAGTGGAAGAATATGGATTGTCCAGCACAGGCACTGACTTTTCCGGGGGCAGGGGGCTCAAATCTCGGCCCATCCACTCCACCCCTTCCCCCAAGCTATGACCCTTGACCCGCCTCTTCTCCCCCCCTACCTCCTCCCCCTTTACTTCGCACGCTACGTCCTCGCTCCTCTCCCCTCCCCCCGCCTCCTAAATGCCGCAAGCCAGCTGATTGCCGCAGGCAGGAGGCAGGGGGAGGAGGGGGAAGGCGCTGATCCCCGGGGTCTACCAGTGGGCGCGAGGTGCTGTGGGGTGGGGTTGGGGCGTAGGGAGGCTGCCAGCTGTGGAGAAAGCAGGCAGCCAAACAACGTAATAGTGGAGCATTGCACAACTTTAAATGAGCATGTTCCCTAATTGATCAGCAACGTAACGTAACGAAACAACGTTAACCGGGACGACTAAGTGAGGAGTTGCTGTATTAGCAGAGCCCACTTAGTGTAGATGCAATGTACACCAACAGGAGTTTTGCAGCTGGCATCTAATTCCTTGAATGACATTAGCTATGCCAACAGAAGCATTCCTCTGTTGGCAAAGCTGTGTCTGCACTGGAGCTTTGCCAGCAGAGCTAAGTCAGCTAGGGGTATAGTTTTTTCCACACCCTTGACAGACATCGCCATGCTGACAAAACTTTCTAGTGTAGACCTGGCCTGACATAGCAGCCGTACATCCCAACCCAACCCTTTGCTTAGATCAGTGATAAGTACCTGAAGGGTATAAATAACTCCTTTCCGCAGGGAAGGCTAGATCGAAGGTGGCATAACCATGATAGTGGGATGAAACTGAGCAAAGAAATATTCAAGATGAATATCAGGAAAAGTTTTCTAACGGGAAGACTAGGGACTGTGGCAGTCTCCCAAGGGCAGCAGAGCAAACCCCGCTGCTAGGCAGATTAAAACCCCCAGAAATTACTTGAGAAGAGTTAGCAAAGAATCCTGTGGCACCTTATAGACTAACAGACGTTTTGCAGCATGAGCTTTCGTGGGTGAATACCACTGAAGAAGTGGGTATTCACCCACGAAAGCTCATGCTGCAAAACGTCTGTTAGTCTATAAGGTGCCACAGGATTCTTTGCTGCTTCTACAGAACCAGACTAACATGGCTACCCCTCTGATACTTGAGAAGAGTTATTTGCTTGAATTGCCAAAATGCATTTATCTCGAACTCACATCACTTTACTAAGTGTACAAGAAAGCAATGGAAAAGCCTAACAGAATAGGGCACCCCACCAAAAGCTACCTCCCTTAAACCATGTAAAAGGGCTGGAGCAATGTAAAGGGGACCCTGGCTCCAGCCAGGAGAGGATAACCCCAACCCAGGTACTGTGGCAACAGCCTTCTGGCTGCCTTTCAAGGACTGCTCATAAGCGCTGCGCTGGCATGGGGGTGGGCTGCTGGGGTATGTCAGGAACGAAGCTGCTGTCTATATTGTGCTGGGGGCTCCTCAGCCCCCACAGCAGCCCAGGATTGGGAAGATGCAAAGATGGCTTAAAGCCAGCTTCCTCCCCTCACACCTGGGCTGTGAATTCTCACCCCTTAGAAAGATATGCCCTCCCACAACCTCTTGCTGACCCCAAACAACATAACCCACTTCATCCGCCCCCTGCTACAATCACCCCACCCAACCCATTCTCCAGGAATAGTCTCACACAGAAGGTTCTTGCAGGTCACCCAATCTGGGCTTTTGCATACTGTTGTGGGTCATGCACACCCCGTCCCCTTTTGGGATGAGGCATGGGTCATTATAGGCTCAAGTCTGTGGGACCCCTCTGGGTCTCGGGAGTAATGTGGCCTACCAGTCAAAGTACTTGTCCTCTCTATCAAGGCTGTGCGGCCTAGCGGTCAGAGTCAGTAGAGCCTTTTATATATATATATATATAATGGAGATATACCCATCTCCTAGAACTGGAAGGGACACCGAAGGGGCATCGAGTCCAGCCCCCTGCCTTCACTAGCAGGACCAAGTACTGATTTTGCCCCAGATCCCTAAGTGGCCCCCTCAAGGACTGAACTCACAACCCTGGGTTTAGCAGACCAATGCTCAAACCACTGAGCTATCCCTCCCCCCTCCACTGAGCTGCCCTCACACTCAGGGCTGATGAGGTGGGGGGGTCACCTCAGCATGGGCGGTGGCCTGGATAGGAGGACCCGGGCCCTCCTTCTCCACCGGGTCCCAACCCAGAGCGCTGTCAGTGGAGGGATCCAGCTGAAACACACCAAGCTAGTCTCTGGTTCTCCAACCACCTCCCTGCAAAGATTCTCTGGGTTACTTCCTATCCACTTCTCCGCAGCATGTGGTCTTGTGGTTCCCCCAGTTCCTCCTCCCTCTGCAGCACACGGAGCCTACGGGCCGTGGGTTGCTGCCATCTGGCTGGCCTCTGCGTTGTGAAATGTTGGTGGTCCTTCAGCAGGAGCCTGCAGCACACCTCCTTCCTCTCCGGCGGTCAGACCCAAATGAAATGGGCTGCTCCCTTTTATACCTGGCTTCCAGCCGGAGCATGCCCAGCAGGGTTGAGGGGGCGTGGCCTCCTCAGCCCAAAGAGAGGAATTAACTCCTGCAGTCCCAGTGCGGGGCATGCACGCCCTGTCATACACTCCCCACTGTAAGAGGATTCTGGTGGTGGTTCCTCTCCTGTATCCTCACTTCCCACTTGGGAAAAGAAGTCTGTGTTTCCCCGGGTCTTATCGGGTCAGTGGGTGACTTGAAAATCATAGGGTTGGAGTGAAAGGTACCACCTCATGACCAGGGCATTGGTGTCATTCATCCTAGTGAGCCATCGAAGTGGCACATAGTCAGTGACCAATTGGAAGGGGTTTCCCAGCATAAAGTACCTAAGGGCGTCAATTGCCCACTTCACCGCCAGGGCCTCCTCTATCATTGAATACTTCTTCTCTCGGGAAAACAACTTCCTGCTCAAATAGAGCATTGGATGCTCCTCTCCCTCAACCTCTTGGGACAACACTGCTCCCAATTCCACTTCTGATGCATCAGTCTGTAATATGAAGGGTCTGTCAAAGTCTGAGTGGAATAGGACAGGTTCCCTAGTTAATTGGTCCTCCAATTCCTGGAAGGCTGTCTCACGATCTGTTGACCACTGTATCTTACAAGGCTGCGAGCTTTTCATTAGGTCGGATAAGGGTGCTGCAAGCATTGCAAACAGGGGTCGGCACCATCATGTTGTACGATGGACATGTGACAAGATTACCATACTTAGTGATGGAAATGAGGCGACAGGTTATGTCTTTCAGTCATTCAACCCATCAAATAGTGCAAGATTTTCCACACTGAAAAAAACCCAGTAACCTAGCTAGCTAATAAATAATAATATTAATAATAAATTCAACTCACTTTAGTGTTTTTGAATGTACCTCACCACCGCAACTACATCGAAGTCCTTTGTGCTCATTGCTGAAGTTGCAATATGTAGACAGGCATCAACCCGACAGTTCTCAAGGCGATTCTTTCTGGATGTTTTGATTGAGTTCATGTGGCCGAAGTCTCATTTGCACCAACAACATGTGTCAGGGCTCAGTGTCAGTAAAAGAAGTGAAAGCCTTGCCAGGTCACTGTATTCACTCTCACTTGACTTAAACAAAAGACACCATAATTTGATAACATTACTGTCACAGCGGTCTAAGCTGAAAAGTGTCTTGACCGCGTCATCCTTGCAGTACAATGTACACTGCATTTCAACCTTGCTGAAGTCAATGTGCTTGGTAAATTTTACTGAAAGTTTTTGAATTTCTGAGAGTGGTGGCGTTTGGTTGCAAGGGTCCAAGTAAAGCATGCTTTTCACCAAGTCTTTTCAGGAAACCTGGCCTTGAATGCCTGTTCAAGTTTCTTTGCATATTCGATGAACATTGCTTTTACCTGAGCAATCTCTGTTCTGGCAAGTAGTGCTGCTCCTCCCACTCCCTGAGCATCTCTGTGACCTTGGCACGAGGGACAGACAGGTTGCTTGGAGATACGAAAGATTCCAGCATAGAATCTTCATTTGAAGGCTGTTTAGATGGCTTCAAAATGACCTGGCAGTACTTCTCCAGAGGGTAGTATGCATTGTACAGAGGAGAGTTCTCTTTCTGCTGTGCCAAATTCATTGCTGCAAGAAGTGGGAACACCCAATTCAGGAAAACTGAGATAAAGAAGGAATTGAGGAGACTGTAGCATGTCATAAATATTCTGGCAACCTGTTCTATAATTTAGCGACCCATTCCCAAATGACTCTCTCTCAAAGTATTGCACTAGAGAATCCCGCAGTAGCTTGAACCCCTCAATGCAGGCAGCCAAACTTAACCAGTGAATTTTTTTGTAGCTAACCAGATTTGAATATTCCTCTTCATTCAGCTCACAGATCTGTCTAAACTCCTTTTTTCTTGAAGCCCCACTGAAATGTCTAAGTGTCACTTTGATCGTATCTTCCACAAAGGCAGGTATGACTGATTCAGCGTCTCTAGCCATTAAGGCCTGGCAATGGGTCATACAGTGCTGGATGAATAAATCATCATAGCAATCTTTCAGTAGCTTTGAAACGCTTTCATGTGCGGCTAGCATTACAGATGCCCCATCTGATGTAAATCCCACAATTTGCTCCACAGGGTACTTGTTTTGGTCATTTTCCAAACAATCAATGATGGCAGCATTCAGATTTTCAGCATTACAGCATTCAGCTATTTCAATTAAGCTCAAAAACTTGGAGTGAATTTAACTTGTCTCAACATTCACAAAGCGATGGTAAATAATAAGCTGACTCTTGTCACTGTGGTCAGTACTTTCATCACACATTAAGTTAAAAAATGGAGCATTTACTGCTGCTTTAACAGTTTCCTTGTAAAGGTAGCCACCTAAATTCTCGGAGTGAAGTTTTTGAAAAGGAGCAGATTTCGGGTCAATTTTTTCGGCAATTTCTTTGAAGTCGACATCTACTGTAAATGGCAATTTGGCTTTTGCTAACCTGTAGGCAAGGCAAAGATCATTCTGTGCATCTTTGACATCCCAGTTAAGAAAGTCAGTCATTGACTTTACCTGGCTTCCTCTTTTTGCTTTGACCTCCTCGATGAATTTGCCCTTCTCTACACTTGACACGTTTGAAGTCTTGCACATTTTTTGCACCACTTCTCAGCATGGTTGCATGCTACAATTGGCTTGAGCTGTTTTATTACTTGGCCACATCTTGCGCACTCCATAAAACAACCTGTGGGTCTTTCAAACATAAAATATTCTCTTTCCCAAGCGGGGTTGAATGAACTTTTTTCCAAATTCAGTGCCACATTGTGCACATTTTCCCTCCCACTGGAATGAGGGTAAAAAATGCCCACAACATTAAATGTAGCTAACACTATGTCTGATTGAATAACAAAGCCTCTTTTGTTAAGTGTCAAGATTCTACAGTAACCATAGTGACTGTAGAATCTTGGCTTCTCTGTCACTTTATGGAGAGCTGTAGATGCCAGATCTGGCCCATTCACATCATAACTGGAGATGTTTCTCCCATGTGAGGCTGTATGCCACTATATTATCTATGTAGGCTGCTGCATATGGGTGGTGGAGTTGCAGCAGTTTTTCCCAGTGGTGTGGGTCATCTTCTACAAACCTCCTAAGCATGGACTTCAGTGGCCCGTTGAATCTTTCAATGAGGCCGTCTGTCTGCGGTTGATATACAGAGGTCTTTAGCGCTTGGATGTCCAGCAATTGACATAGCTCTGCCATCAGTTTAGATGAGACATTGGTCCCTTGATCAGTTAGTATCTCCCTGGGAATTCCCAGCCGGGAGAAGATTGTCAGGAATTCAGCTGCTACGGTAGGAGCTGTGGTGTTCCGTAGCAGAACTGCCGCAGGGTACTGGGGCATATAATCCACCACCACTAGTATGTATTGGCAGCCGGATCCGCTCTTTTCCAAGGGCCATATCAGGTTTGGGCCAATTTGCTCAATGGCACCCCAACTATGGGGGTTGCGAGCAAGGGCACCTTTGGTACCCCCTTCTGGCCAGCCTGTAGACAGGCAGCACAGAAGTCCCTCACTTCACAGGACCAGAAGAACCTTTGGACCACTCATTGCAGGGTTTTCTCCCTCCCCAAGTGCCCTATGCACTCCATTGGACTAATAGCTGTCATAATTCTTCCTGGGTCTGGGGCTCATGGACCACACAGTATAGCTGGTCTTCACAGATCTCAAATTGGGATCCCTGCAGAGTCTGTTGCTTGGACCCCCATTCCGGGTCAGGGTTTGTCACCTGCTCCCAGGCTCCATTCAATGTTTGGTCCTCCCATTGTTCCTTCATAAAGGCCCCTCCAAGCTCCAGTCAATCACGCTTGGCTGCCCTGGTCGTCCTGACTTCGGAGAGGGATATTCAGGGGGTACTAGGTTTAGGAGTAGAGGGACCTTCCTTCGTGCCCTCCAGTCCCTCCTGCGCTATGGGCCCTTGTCATAGGTTTATTCCCCACTTTGAACTTTAGCGTCCACAAGATGGGGACCTGCATGGGCTCCTCTAAACTTAAAACCTAGTTTAGATCTGGTACACTGCCACCAGCTAGAAATTCCAGTGTCTAGTACACTCCCTGTTCCCCCAAACTTTCCCTGGGGAACACAGATCCCAACTTCCTTGGATCTTAACACAAAGGGAAATAATCCATTCCCCCCACCTTCTTCCTCCTCCCCTAGTCCTTGGGAGAGATCACCTTGATTCAAACTCCTTGAATCAAAACAAAGAGGGATTCACTTTTCCCCCCTCCCCTTCCCCCGAAAATCCAAACAAGGGAAGAAATCAGTCAGGTTCTAAAAAGAAAAGATTTTATTAAAAGAAAAAAAAGAAAGTACACTATCTCTGTAACACCAGGATGGAAATGTTACAGGGTATAACTTATAAAACTGGAGAGACTTCCCCTGCTCCTTTCTCAGAATAATCCAAGTAACAGCAAACAGAAATAAAGATATTACTCCAGCAAACACAGAATTGCAAATGCAGAAATTAATTATAAGACTAATCTGCCTTTCTAATACTCACTATACTGAATAGTAGAAAATACTTCAGGAAAACTTGGAGAACTTGGAGATATGTCTGGCCCCTCTTAGATCCAAAGAGAGAACAACGACCCAAACAAAGACACAGACAAAGACTTCCCTCCACAGAGATTTGAAATGATCTTGTCCCCTGATTGGTCCTTTGGTCAGGTGTCCGTCAAGTTACTGAGCTTGTTAACCCTTTACAGGTAAAAGAGACCTTAACCCTTAACTATCTGTTTATGACAGCCCTCTCTTTAGTGGGCGGGCCTTTTCTTCGTTTGGTGCCTGAAGGCTCCAGTCCTGCACAATCTTGCAGAGCCTCCACCAGTCCCGTCCCAAGATCACGGGGCCAGCGTCAGGGCCAGTCTGACCCAGCACATTTCCTCCTGGTATTCATAGGCCAGCTGTACCCACGCAGCTGGATATAACCGTACATCCCTGTGGACACACTGTAGGAGTATGGGGGCCCCCACTGGGTCGGGAGACTCAATCAAACTGGCCTGGACCAGAATCTGGCTACAGCCTGAATCAACCAAGGTGGCAACGGGGATCCCTCCACCTGCAAGGTTATCAGGAATTTGATGGAGCCTTTCCAGTGTGCCCGGGAGCCCGCGGTCAATGCTTGGCCATAGCTGCAATCCAGGAAAGGACAGTCACAATGGAAATGCCCTTCTTGGCCACACTCATAACTCTTCCCCCATCCCACCCCTGTCGGGGCTTCCATGACTGGGCTAGCCAGTCTCTCTTGAGAGCCATTTTTCCCTTGACCGGGGGTCGAGTCACCCTGCTGTCTTCTGGACGGTGCTCCTGCCCCACCAGTTTTCATCAGTTTGGGATGGGGGCTTAAACTCCCCTGCTCATTTGGGCTGGAGACTCGCTCCGATGGTTGGCCTAGGTCCTTGGAGGTCTCGGACCTTTTACTTTGCGCCTCTGACCCTTCGGTGCCCAAATAGTTCTCCATCAGGGAGACAGCCTCCAGCACCAACAGCAGTCCTGTAGCTTCTGGGCCATGGCCCTAGGCCGGGCCCCCGGTGGGTACCACTCCCAATGAAACTGTTGTTGGTAAGTTTAGGGAGAAACACCCATCTGATCAAGGATGGCTGCCTTGACCTTCTGGTAGTATAATGCATCCTGTGGATCTAGTTTGTGGTAGGCTGTCTGCGCAGAGTCGGTCAAGTACAGTGCCAGCAGCATGGCCCAGTGTTCCCTTTGCCACCAAGCATCAGTTGCAACCATTTCAAAGGTTACCAGAAAGGCCTCAGTGTCATCACCGGCCATCTTGCTCAGCCATATGGGCAGTTCTGTCAGGCCCCCCACAGTTCCCACCCCACCAGTATGGGCGTCCAGTGGGGGAATGGGCCTCCATAACGTCGCCATTTGTTGCATCAGGTGCTCCTGTTGGGCCTGCTGTAGGGAGGACACCTCCTGCGGTAGCTGCTGCTGCTGCTCCTGCTGCTGAGCCAATTGCTGCTGCTGCTGAACTGCCATCTGTTGTATAAGCTGTGCTTGATGCTGATGGGCCGCCTGTTGCTGCTGGCTCTCCAGCAGCCATTTTAGGACCTTCTAGGCTTCCATCCCTCTAGGTCACAAGGGTACCCTCACAACCAAAGGAAAGAACAGTGGTAACAAAAGGGAAATAAAGAAGGGGAGTAACGGTTGCAGACCTCCCTTCCAGTGGACCTCTCAGTAGGTCCCAATCGGTGCCCATATTATCCACCAAGTTGTCGCGGGTCATGCACACCCCATCCCCTTTTGGAATGGGGTATGGGTTGTTACAGGCCCTGGTCAAGTCTGCGGGACCCCTCTGGGTCTTGGAGTAATGTGGCCTACCAGTCAAAGTCAATCTACTCGCCCTCTCTATCAGGGCTGTGCAGCCTAGTGGCCAGAGTCAGTAGAGCTCCAGCACGATCAGGGCTGTGTGGCATAGTGGCCAGAGTCAGTAGAGCTGCCCTTACATTCAGGGCTGGGAGGCCTAGTGGCCAGAGTCAGTAGAATTGCCCTCACAATCAAGGCTGGTGAGGTGGGCCGCCACCACAGCATGGGTGGCAGCCAGGTTAGGGGACTTGGTCCCAACCCAGGGTCCTGTCAGTGGCAGGGTTGCCTGCCACCAGCTCAGTGGGGATCCAGCTGAAACATGCTGAGCTAGTCTTTGGTTCTCCAACCACCTCCCTGCAAAGACTCCTGTGGTTACTTCTTACCCACTTCTCTGCAGCTTGTGGTATCGTGATTCCTCCAGTCTCTCCTCTCTCTGCGGCACCTGGAGTCTGGGGGTCGTGGGTCACTGCTGTCCAGCTGGCATCCACATTTTTTAAGTGCTGGCAGTCCTTCAGCAGGAGCCTGCAGCACACCTCCTTCCTCTCCGACGGTCAGCCACAAATGAAATGGGCTGCTCCCTTCTATACCTGGCCTCCAGCCGGAACATAACCAGCAGGGTTGAGGTGGCATGACCTCCTCGGCCCAAAGAGAGGAATTAACCCCTGCAGTCCTAGCGCGGGGCATGCACGTCCCATCACACAGACCAAGGAATGAAGTCCCAGACTCAAGGACCCCTCCTGAAAACACCCTGATATCAGCTCCCTCCCATTTTTGTATAGCTGAAGGGGGTGCTTAGCTCAAGTGCCCCAGAGAGTAATTGTCGTGGGAATGCATGAAGAGAGAGAGAGTCTCTCTAACAGCTGGCACCCAAACCAGAAGGGGATTATCTAGTACCTAACAGGGAACCAGGCTCAGATAACAGGCCTATAGGTGTGCATGCAGACACTCCCCCTAGCAAAGGTGGACCAGCTATTTGTTTAGGTTGCATAAATGCCATAAAAATGGAGGTGGGTGGTGACCCTGATTCAATTTTTCTCACTTCACTTCGTGCTCCAGCTGAAGAGACACATGCCCATGCCAGCACCTGCACAAAGGGAGAAAAGAAACAGCGGGAGCCACTGGTGGGCATGGTTCCCTCTGGCAATGCTGCCGCTGGAGGCTAACCGAAGCAGAGCACTATGCTATGGTGACCCACACTGAGGAGTGGCAATGAAGGAAGACGTCAGAGGGGAATGTAGTTCCTGACATGCTGGCCATCTGCATGTGTTACAGAGAGTTCAGGCTCCAAGATTTAGTTTTAGGCCCCTTGCTAGTTTAAATGTGGCTCTTTAACTCAGACTAAAAGCCAGAGACACAGTAACTGCCCACTGTACTGCAAATAGAAAATTACTGTACGGTTCAGCCCTCCTTGTTGCTCGGTCACCAGCCCCGTTCTGTTGTATGCTGCAGCCTGCTCAAAAATTCAGGCACCTGCAGAGCTTGGCTGCTGCAGACGTTAAGCATGGCCTTTGTGATGCCAGAGGTTGAATTACTTCAGGATACCATCAGTTAACAAAGGAAAATGAGCAGGAGGAGATTTTCGCAGCTGCGAGCAAGCCTGGGAGGAAGTGTGGCTCAGTAAATCAGGCAATGCCAGCCGAACAATTGGAGGAACTGGCTAGAGGAAATGACTAAACTCAGCCAGACGGGGCAGTGCTGGAGAGGCTGGTTAAAATAAATAACTGATCCACAAAAGCTAAACTGCAAAGGTGAGAGGGAGGCGATCAAACTTCTGTGAACAGAGGTTGCAGGATGAAGGCTGATAGGTATCCCCCACTGCCTATACAGATGAGGGGCACTTTAGCTGGGAGGTTATTGCCACAGGTCTGGGATATTCAGCCAGCGCTGCTCCAGAAGGAGCAGCTCTTGGGGCTCACATAGACTGCAGGGATGTGATCAGAGTGCCAGTTGTAGGAGCATTTCCCAATGCTGCCTGACAAGCATGCCAGCCAGTGGAGTACAGGGCCCAGTAGTCACGGCCAGCAGGTTCCCCACCAGCAGAGCGGAGGGTGGGTTAGACAAAAAAAGACATTTGCCCTCCCACCGTTGCATTGTCACAAAATGCAAACAGAGTGCCATGATGTCAGGCTGTCACACACACTAGGCTGTGGCTCTCTGTGACTGTGTTCAATCATGTGGCTCTTGGAGTGCGGATCTGCTCTGAAAGTGACAGTGAGGCTTCATTCATCTCTCAATGTGCTTGGGTTACAAAGGTAAAAGGCAGCTTCTCTAACTGCCGTGCCAGTCCTGCAGACAGACCACAATCAAACTAGGCTCTTGCCGTTTCATACATTATCACCAGCCAGGAAGATTCTGCTGGCCAATTCAGGCCCCTGGTTACACCGGCACAACCCCTTTGTACAGTTGGATTTTAGACAACAGTTCTGTTAACACACAAAGTGGAACAGACTCGTGCTCAGTCTTCCTTAGTTGTGCTGGCTCTGCAAGACACATGGGAGTAAACAGCTGTAAAATCTACCTTTCTCCCTGAAGTCAGCAGCCATGAAACTGAATTCACACAATTCAACTGATCTGTTGGGTGAGAAAGGGAATACCAATCACTTTACAGACTGGAACTGAACTTCCAGGCTTAGATATTGTTTCCATTACGGAGCATATTTCTGTTTAACATTCAATGAATGTTTAGATGTGATAGTGGTGCACTCAAATACAGGTTCTTCACCATCTCCTGTCCTTTCGAAACAATAGGGACAAATTAATCCTTGGCCTAGCGACACTGAAATTAAAATGTTTTCCAAGTGGCTTGGATGAAGGGAAGAGTCCCACAGCCATTGAAGTAAAACCCATCCCCTGTCCCCTTCACTACTGCTCAGATTAATACAGAAATCCACTTTCAGGAGAGAAAGAGCTTTACTGCCTTGTGGGTTCAGCTAAGAAAACAACGAGCCTGCGGAGCATAAACATTCGTCTGTTATCACACTCATTAGCCTCAGCTTCAAAGAACCCAACTGTGTTTATACAAAATACAGGAGAGTTTGCTGAGTTTATTTTAAAATAGGAGCTCTAACAAACAGCACTTTTATAAAAACAAACAAAAGAACATAACTGTTTCTGCCTTTGTTTTATAGAAGAGTCAAAACAGAGCTCTCTCCTTTGACTCTAGAATAAATGAGTTTGTTTCTTCGCAACAGTTATCCCCCTATATAAAATGTATTGTTTAATAGCTTTGATCTCCCTACAGGCAGTACTTGAATTTGTTTCAAAGTTCCGCATAGTTAAATGCTACCACATGCTATAAAAATCTCTGTACTGCCTTTGCTGTTAACACCAGTAAATTGGAATAAGAATTTGAAAGTCATGCTGCCAAAATAGAGGGTGGCGCCCTTCACTCAAGCTAAACACTTTTTCCATTCCTGCCCTGGTCACAGTCACCGTTCAACTTAGCAGTCTGAAGTTTATACAATAGCCATTATGCTATATACAGTAACACTGCAGCCTTTCTGTGGCCCTGGGAAATGCAGAATAAATATATCAGCCAAAACCAGCAACAGCTATTAAAGTCTTTCTGATCCTTGTTAATCCCTCAGCAACCTGGTTATACTTGTTTATAAAACCCACAAATGCTTAGACAAAAAAAAAATGAAGAAGAAAATCAGCAGAGTGTGTGAAAAATCTCCATGCAGTATAGTCTGATGTAATGATTTGGGGAGTTTCCTGGAGGGGGCATGGCACTTTCAGGATAAAGAATTTTTTCCATTTCAAACTTTTTCCTGAACGTGATAACTCAATATTCTTCAAAAGCCCAGTCAGCTGCCATAAGTCTGTGACAATTTCACCTTCCCTGCGTACATTTCAGACACCGTGGTTTATAAACAGGTATCCCTCTACAAATGATTACATGACTCCTATTTGTCACATAATTCTGACCCCTTTTAAAGATGACAATGTTTATTTTTATTGTGGTAATTGCTGAAGGCCCAGCCTTACTTTGCTAGGCACCATAAAAACATATAACCGATGGATGGTCCTTGCCATGAAGAGTTTGCATCTAAAATGCTGCATCATCTCTTATAGACACAGGGCGGTTCTAGGTATTTTGCCGCCCCAAGCACAGCAGGCAGGCTGCCTTCAGTGGTTTGCCTGCGGCGGCACGCCTGCGGGAGGTCCACCGAAGCCGCGGGACCAGCAGAACCTCTGCAGGCAAGCCGCTGAAGGCAACCTGCCTGCCGCCCTTGCGGTGACCGGCAGAGCGCCCCCCGTGGCTTGCCGCCCCAGGCACGCACTTGGCGTGCTGGTGCCTGGAGCCACCCCTGTATAGGCATAATCTTGATATCATAATTTCCATTTCTGTGTAGTTAGGAGCACTGAGTGATAGTAATCTCTTCCCTTCCTGCAGATCTCCTAAAATGTTCAGGAGTGGAATAAAACATTGTCCAGGCTTAGAAGTAGTTCATGGCATGCTACCAGGGCCCATACCATTGCCACTTTTAGAATGGACTACTCTACTGCAATATGGCTGTGCTGTTTGAGAGCTGAAGCTAGTGCAGAACATGGCAGCTCACTTGTTCAGTGAGCACATGACACCAGTCTTTCATGAGCTCCGCTGGCCGATTGTTGGCTTCTGGGTGGAGTTGAAAGAGTTGGTTTTGACTTATAAAGGCCTAACTCATTTGAGACCACCACTCTCTTTGTGCCATATTGCTGCAGCTGAGATCAGTGGGGGAGCTTGGAAACAACTCACAAATCATAGGCACAAACTCTCCAGGGCTGGCGCACCCACAGAAAAAAAAGTGTGAGCTTAGCACACACCAGATGATCAGCTGTTGGCAGCCAATCAGCAATTGCATGAGCAGCCCCCATCAGCTGTTTTCTCCATTACAGCCAATCAGCTCTCCCCATCCAGCGAATCAGGTTGCTTTGTGCCAAAAAGCTATCTTCAGTTGTTTGGCCTGAAGCCAGGTTCCCAGCATGTGTGGTGGCTGCAGTTCCCTGCCTGGCTCTGACTGCAGCAGGGCCGCCCAGAGGATTCAGGGGGCCTGGGGTCTTCAGCAGTGGGGAGCCCTCGCCGCCAAATTGCCGCCGAAGACCCGGCACTTCAGTGGCGGGTCCCGGGGCGGAAGGATCCCTCACCGCGGGTCTTCGGGGCACTTTGGCAGCGGGTCCCAGAGCAGAAGGACCCCCCACTGCCGAATTGCCGCCAAAGACCCGGAGCGGAAGAAGCTCTGAGGCCCGGGCCCTGCGAGAGTTTTCCGGGGTCCCCAGAGCGAGTGAAGGACCCCACTCCAGGGGCCCTGAAAAACTCTCATGGGGGCCCCTGTGGGGCCCGGGGCCTGGGGCAAATTGCCCCACTTGCGCCCCCTCTGGGCAGCCCTGGACTGCAGGCAGGTGAATCTTTTTCCAGGGCAGAGGGAACTGGGCTGGGGCAAGCAGAGACATAGGCAGCTTCTGGGCTGGCCTCAGAGAGCTGGGGCTGGGGCGAGACAGACAGGCAGCTAAGTTGATGCAGTGTCTGGCACCCCTCTTTGGTATGAAGACCTCAAAATCCCAACTTCCTTCCACCTTGAGAACCATCCTGAACCTCCCAAGCCAACCCAGTAGCTTATGCACTCTCCCACAGTCTACCCCCACAGGCACTCTGGATTATAGTTTAACTTCTGGGGGCCCACATAACATTAAAGCAAGGAACACAAGTTCCTTTGCAAAGCCTCAAACACACGCACTTTATCCAGACAACACAAGCGGCTTCTGAATACAGTTTCCCTTAGACTGGTTTCACCCCTGTTCTGAGTCTTTGGATTTGGTTCAAGTCCTTAAGGGAGAGCAGGTCCCTCCTGCCTCCATTCTTTCTGCTGAGACTTCTGATTCTGGCAATGACGTGGCTCCCCTGGCTTAAAGAGCATGTCATTGTTAGAAACAGTGACCATTTTCCTTTGGTCCTGCACTTCTGTTGGGATTGCTGGCAAAGAGTTACTAGAAGTCAAGGGATCTGCCTCTAACTCCAGGGTAGAGCTCATCAATGTTGATGACTTGTTGATGGCCATGGTTCAGTTTCCCGACATAGCATGTTTTCTGCTACAAACATGGAAGTTAAATCCACTCTGAAGGTTACAAGTAAAACAGAAGAATTCATATTTGGACACAGACATGTTCCCCAAACCGTCCCCAGGCATGATCTTTGAGCTTCATTAAAACACTGCTTTTTAGTGTTTATTTATTAGTGTTCAGAATATTTCATACCATACTAAGTAATTAAATTATGTACCAATAAAACAAATTCAAACTTCTATTAGTAACATGTGGTAGGATCACACTTTGTGTTTTGGCCCTCATGGAGATACTTAAAAGACAAAAATGAAACCCCAAACAAGACAAAGTACAGCTCTTCAAGCTTGGCTGGCCGCATGAGGCTAGGGCTGGGAAGAGGCGGGCGAGCAGGCAGCTTCTCAGCTCAGGGGATGGAACCTGGGGTGTGTGGGAGCCAGAATGGGGCACCCGCTGGCAAAACCAAAAGTTAGCACTTATGTCACAAATTGTCACCCTTGTGCTTCCTCTCCACTTTCTCTACCTCTTGGCTGTTTTTGGCCCCCAAGACATATGCGTAAGGCTACAATTTTGTCACAGAGGTTATGGAAATTGTGAATTTGAATAAAGTCTGTGAAATCTTGGGAAGGGCTGTAAAAACATTTGATTAGGCCACAAAAGCAAGTGGCATTGCAAGCCGGTGCACAGAGTTGCAGTGCCACTTAAGTTGGCCATCCGCCCCTCTGTAGATGGAAGCAGAGGGATGGACAGGGCAAAGTGAGTGGTGTTACAACCTCATGTGCTAGGTTCCAGTGCCCGGAGCGGAGAGCTGGCCCGAGCCCCATGGGACAGGAGCTGCCGCTGCAGCATGAGTGCAGGGCAGACTTGCTCTCCAACCCTGTGACTCCTTTGGGCTTCACCTTTCAGCACCCCCACTATTCTATAACATATGTTAATATAGAAAAAGCCACATTATTTGGTGACCTTTCTGTGACTTAGCACTTTTTTCCTGCACCACTGCTGTGAAATTTACTAAAAATTTCCTTGCCAAAATCATAGTCATATTTATGCATATCAACTGCTTATTAGAAGACATCACAAGTCACTCTATGGAGGCTGGTTGCACTTTGCACCAGCTCCCTTGGTGTATAAAAGGAATGAACCCATCATCCACATGTCAACTAACTGATCTGCCAAGCTACCTGAGTCTGTACTTCTCCTGGGTAAATCTGCATAGCATTTGGCTTATGGCTTGCCTGGTTTTTACAGTGTGCAGACTTGGCGCTTCCTTGGTAGAATAAAAGAGTCCATGCAGAGCACTGTTAGCTCGCTCTCTCTTCTACAGCCTTTTGGTGTGAGGGAGACACTGATTGGCCTTGGCAGATTTAACACAGGACAGTACATTTTCCCAAGGCAGGTCGTGTGGCAGTAAGAAAGTGATTGAACTTTCTGCCATGCAGTCTGCCCTAGGAGCAGTTAAGTGTTTGCTTTGGGTCAGGACTGGCACAAGTCATTTTCTCAGCATGTCTTCAGGTTTCATGCTACATAGGGATTGCATGAGTTCTTTTTCCAGTCTCTGAGGATCACTGGAGGTGTTTACACTTTTCCACAGTGCGGTTGCTTGTTGTTCTCTGGGGTTGGAAATGCAAGGATAAGTTCTCTGGATTGATAAAATATGTGGGTATACTACCCTGCTTGAAAGGATGGTGACCCACCAAGAATTCCCGAGGAGAAGCTTCTCTATGTTTCTTTCCCAGTTTCTAACTGTATATCACCACCCTGGTACACTGGCCACAGTGGCAAGTTTCTTGTGAATCCTTTCAGCATAAGGCCCTGGAGTGCTGAAGGTGGCTTTGTCCTGCAGTGGACTGAAAACAAGTAGTAAGAGACCATCTTCAAAGAGGATTAGGATATTAACTTGATTTGGTTTTTCAGTTTATGCAATTCTTATACTTTGCAGCACTGATGGCTCTTTGGAGAGGTTTCAAAAATTCAATTTATTAAAAAAAAAAAAGCAATTAGCGCTTACTCCTGCTAACTGTTGAAGTATGAACAACTGATCCTTCTTCCATCTGCCACCCACCTTTGACCCCGATTTCTTACTTGAGACACAAACAGGAATATCTCAGAGGGGAAAAAACAGTGGGAGAGATATTAAGATTCTGCACTTGTGTTAGAAATATAAATCATCTTTGAAGTATTCAAGTTTTTTTTACCTCATTAGAGAAAGAACTTTCCCAATCAGAGTAAGGTCACATTGTTATTACTATTATTCCGGCTGCTGGAAACTGGTATTTTTTCCCACACATTCCACTGGTGATGTGCTAATCGTAATATTTGATGATAAGGTTAATAAAGAGGGGAAAATATAAAATCAGAGTGCATTAAAAAGGCAGAGGCTGATATAATTACAATCCCTGCAGTGAAAGTGTTACTTGCAGGGAAATATGAGAAGAAAGCTAAAGAGAATACATCACACAGTGGTCCCAAACTGTAAGCAGGAACATGTTTTAACTTAAATGAAGCATGTGGAGAAATGAGGAGACCATGGTAAAAAAAAGAGGATTCTACTCTTGTTCCTCTTGTGTATCTATTTTCTTGTCTTCATTCTCTGTCTTACCATGTTACTACTGATTCCCTCCACAATGTCTTACTGCGGGAGGTTCCTCCTATGCTGACTCAGCAGCATTTGCCTCACACACATACTAGCTGAATGACAGGAAGTGCTGAGTCCCTAACATTATGCTGGGGGACTGGTTCATTAGTAATTCAGAGGAAAGAGTGCCACCTGCTGAATCAGCACAACTTGCTGCAGTACTGAGATCTTCCCAGAGGTCCCCAAGCTGATTAGACTGTGCAACCTGAAAAGATCAAAGCCAGAGGTGGTTTATACAGCTGTGAGGCAGATATACAGCTGGAGGCCAGATACAGTCCTATATTTGAGTTCAGTGTCAACAAGACAGTTAGTTTGTTTTTATCAGATGAATAAGCAAAATAGACCATTTGTTCAACTGATACTAGTCTTGAGAAAAGAAGACTAGGGGAGAGTGAGCCGGATAATAGTTTTCCAATATGTTAAAGGATGTTATGAAGATAATGGTGATCAGTTGTTCTCCATGCCCACTGAAGGTAGGATAAGAAGTAATCAGCTTAATCTGCAGCAAGGAAAATTTAGGCTAGACATTAGGGAAAAACTTCCTAACTGTAAGGATAGCTAAGCCGTGGAAAAGGTTAACAAGGGAGGTGTGGAATCCCCATCATCGGAGGTTTTTAAGAACAGATTAATAAACACCTGTCAGGGATGGTCTAGGTTTACTTGGTCCTGCCTCAGAATGGGAGTGGCTGGGGTGGATGGACTAGATGACCTTTCAAGGTCCTTCCAGCCCTACATTTCTATAATTCTAAATTAAATATGTGCAATCAGACTGGAAACGCTTGAGGCTGCCTGCCTAATAGTCTAGCAGTCTTCCTCCTACTGAGCTCCAGGGAGAAATAGTAGTTTAAACACAAAGGTCCAAACAGACATTCTAGAATCCAAAGAAAGTTTCTGCCTCCAATCTGTGGTCGTGTCTGCACATTCCATTTAGCTCCACATGCGCAGAACAAAAAGCCCAGTTCCCACTACAGATTCATCCACCCCAAAAATGCTAAAGCACGAGTTAGTTGTTACATCTTCCCAACAGCCACAGCAGGACTTTACAGATCTAGGATAATCATTTTTAACAAATTCTGTGCATCAAAGCAGAACCTTAACTTTAAAAACGATCATCCATTGTCCCCAGAATCCTTTATTGCAGTCTGCCCTATGGAGTCCTCCTAATCCCCATCTTTCTGGATTTGAAGTTAATTGCTTAGATAACATATCCAGAAATATGCAAACCAGGGGAGTTTTGCAGGATACATTGAAGATCTGCCCCAGTGCTTTATTCTGCAAAACTTGCCTTTAAAAGGAAATATCTATTTTGCTCCTTTCCTTTATGCAGTCTTTGGCATCTAGGAATACAGTTCAACTCTCCAGGGCCAAAACATGTGCCTCTAGCATTTTAATGTGTGACAAAAGAGCAAGAATATGAGAGAACAAAAGATTCGAGAAACTATTTCAGTAACTGTGGAGGGAAGAAGGGTTAAATAAATACAAAAGAGCTTTACACTTCTTTTTCAAGGTGTTTAAAATTAATTATCATTTAAACAAATCAGCAGTGAAAAGGATAAGGGCCTGCATGGAGTGGAAGCAAACTTGGGTCTAACATTAGCAGTACACCTCATGGTAACGAATAGCTGAGAAATGCCCAGAATACTAGACCTTTCTCTTCAGATTTAGTTCTTCTTTAAACATGTAGGTATCTCAAACTCCCAGGACCCGCTCCCTCTCCAAACTGGTACCGTAAAGCTTAATATTAAACCTGCTTTCTTCCTGCAATCTGTTATCCACAATAGCAAAACTAAATTTACTGACTTAGACACGGTTATCTCTTTTCTAGTGCACTTGTTCCCAGTTCTGAGTTTCCCAATCTGGCTCTGATCTTTTAATCACAAATGTTCATAACACTGATATTAGATGTCAGAGGGGTCTTCTCTTTTGCATGCAAAAACTTCTGTCAGTCTGAAGGGAGAAGAGCTTTCTGGAAATTGAGAGCTACCATGGGCCTCAGTCTTGAGAGAGAGGAAGATGGCACTGGAGCTTTTTCTGCCCTCAGAGAGGTTCTTGTATAGAACCAGTGCTATTCCTTTTCTATTCACTGGTCCTAGACTAATGATCAGCTCCCCAAATCCCAACATGACTATCCATCTGCAATGACCCAACAGCACCATTACCACCCACATGCATCCAGCAGTCATAGCATCCAGCAGCACCACCCTTCAACACTTGCGATCAGCACTTAATATGGGTGCATAATGTATGTGCACCAGAAGGAGAAGAGGACAATGAGAAAAAGTTGAGTAGGTATCTGCACTAGCAGCAGACCATGTCCATTGTGGCCTATATTTGTAGCATAGCATCCAAGCTTGTTTCCCAGCCAGTCCACCTTTGATCTGCAGTACAATGGGGAATTAATATTATATTGATCTTTGAAATCATCCATGAAGACAATTCTGCTCTCCACTTCAACCAGTCTACTTTTTTCCAGCATATTCCCTCACTAATAAGCCTTGGTCATTTCCACAAGTTATTGTGGAATACAAACATTCACGGGGAGAAAATAGTTCGGTTGCTGCCTGATGAGATGAGGGCTTTTAACACTAAGGATATGTCTACATTGCAACTAGGCTCCCAGGCTGGCTTTGCCAGCTGACTCGGCCTCGTTGGGTTCAGGCTAAGGGGCTGTTTAACCGCTGTGTAGACATTTGGGCTCAGGCTGGAGCCTGCGCTCTCAGACCCTCCCACCTCACAGGTTCTAGAGCCTGGGCTCCAGCTGGAGCCTGAATGTCTACACTGCAATTAAACAGCCTCTTAGCCCAAGTCAGCTGGCAATGGCTAGCCACAGTTTTTAACTGCAGTGTAGACATATCCTAAGATGTCTAGATACCTTCTTCACGGTTCAGTTAGTGCAAATACACCTCTACCTCGATATAACACGACCTGATATAACACAAATTCAGATATAATGCGGTAAAGCAGTGCTCCGGGGGGGGAGGGGGGCTGCGCCCTCCAGTGGATCAAAGCAAGGTCGTTATAACGCGGTTTCACCTATAACACAGTAAGATTTTTTGGCTCCTGAGGACAGCGTTATATCGGGGTAGAGATGTATCACTAAACTAACTATGTGGGATGGAACCTTTCCCTCATTTCAATAATGGAAATGTGCTGAAGCACACAATCATTTTTCAGTCACTTATTCAGCAGCACACACAAAAAATTATACTAGCACTGAAACGTACGACTGATCTCCCACTAAAGAACACAGGCAGCTGGAGGTACTTTGACTTCAATATTGATCATGATTTTTCACAATTTTAATTTCATTTCTAATTGTTTCTTCAATCCATCCCCCTTTTGTAGGCTCTACATTGGTCTTGCCTAGAACTGGTCAGGAATTTTTCAAGTAAACTTTTTCTCTTTCCCTTCAAAAAATGCTGATTCATTGAAACAAACTGTTCATAAAACAGTGCTGATTTAGACGAATCTCCCAACTCAACATTTTTTAAAAAGAAGTTTCAAAATCATCACAACATTTTGTTTCAATATTTTTGAACCAAAAATCCAGTTTTCCAGTGTAAAATTACTTTTTAATTAGAAATTGAAGGTAATTAGACTGAAAAATGTTTTTAAAATGGTCAAAATCAAATCAAAACATTTTGAAATAATTGAAATTAAATGTCTGGAGTGACCCAAACTGAAATAAAAATTGTTTGGTTTTTTTGGTTCATGAACATTTTAGATATTTTGACACTTCATCCTGATTCAGGACATTAAACACATTCAAACTCTCATAACTATTTGCAAACTGAGAAAACCATTTCCTGAAGACTCCTGTCTAATCACATTTCCAAGGGCTAATGCAGTGTGTGCAATATGTTTTAAACTAAAAGAGTGACTTTAACTTTTAGAAGAGGAGAGTAGATAGAGTTGGAGAAAAACCACCAGTACTATATTGCAACTCCTTTCAAGGGAAGACATAGTTCCCAAGAAAGAACACACCACATAACAAATTTAGTCTTAGCCAAAAGGCTCTTTTTGGGTGTAGTCACATACTGAGATTTATTTGGTCACCTAAAGCAAGTCAACATGAATCTTTCAAAGGTACTTGAAAAAATATAGTGCCCTGCAAGGTGACAGGTTTCAGAGTGGTAGCCATGTTAGTCTGTATCAGCAAAAACAACGAGGAGTCCTTGTGGCACCTTAGAGACTAACAAATTTATTTGTTTTATGCCCAAATAAATTTGTTAGTCTCTAAGGTGCCACAAGGACTCCTCGTTGTTTTTGAAAAATATACTTTTCCATTTTCACTAGTGTCCCGAGCCTCTGAGAGGGGTCAGGGGATGGATCACTTGTTTTGTTTATTGCCTCTGAAGCACCTGGCATTGGCCACTGTCGGAAGACAGAATACTGGGTTAGATGGACCTTTGGGCTGACCCAATATGGCCGTTCTTATGTTCTTATTGTACATCAGTGTGAATGTTCTAGATGAAAAGCCTTACATCGAGGACTGGATTTTAAAGAGTGGTACTGACCTTAGTATTTGTGCACTCTTAACTCCTCCAGTGTCCCTATTGAAAAGAACAGCCCTGGTACAACTGTCATTATCCTTCAGTGTCTCTTGCGCAGTGGCAAACCAAAGAATACTAGAGATTATTTTAAACATATATATCCATTTGTTGTGGTCTCAGAAACAAGCAATCCCCACCAAGCTTTGTACACTTGGGAACTGATTCCATTTAGGGTGATGGGGTGGCTTGCCTTGAAGGCTCTTATATTTCCTCCTGTGCCAGTCTCCTGGGTTCTGCCTAGCTATATAATTGTGCTGATTGGGTCTTTGAATCATTTTCAGTGTTTTGTGGTTTGGGACTTTTACTGTACAGTACATATAGGGTGACCAGATGGCCTGATTTTATAGGGACAGTCCCGATATTTGGATTTTTTTTTAATGGGCTCCTATTATCCCCCACCCCTGGTCCCGATTTTTGACACTTGCTATCTGGTCACCCTAAGTACATAGATGCCTTGTGAGAGGTGGCCTGTAATTGGGTTAAACTGTCTGATTTTAACATAGGAAGTATTTTAATACTCCAGCCTTAGTATTTAACTCAGCCTTCATGAAAATGTCCTATAGATTTTAATAATGATGAATTCAATAGGATTCTACAGAAATTACTCCACAATTTTATAGACTTTAATAAAGAATAACAAAGCAATTAACTTTTTATTAAATTCAATAGGATGGTTAAAAAAAGCCTTATGTCAAACTTCTCATTTTGTATTCAACCCTATAAGAGCTTTCCTATCTCAAAGTTAAAATTACACACTCAAACAGCATGTAATTCAGTTGACAACCTTAACAGAAATCTTAAATCCTCAGGCCTGGTAGGCCGAAAATTAGACACAGCCACTTTTGGTTTGGTTTGTGGATGCACATGTGCACATCATGTTGACCCTGTGCTTTGCCCTGGGAAGCAGGATTCTTGCCAAATCCAATACCCTGTGGGTTCACACACATGGAGCTCAGGGGAGGGGCAAAGGAAGTGCACACATGCCCATTGCTGCAGAGAAATCCAGCACTGAAAGCTTTGTTGTTATAGGGTCTCCCAGGGGAGCACTTTTCGTTTGGTTTCTGAACTTTTCACTGCTTTTTCTCCCCAAGGAAAGATTTTGTTTTCCAGGGTGTGGCTTTGGCAGTGGTATTTCTCACAGGCTACATGGCAAGTTTTCAAAGCAGTAGAGTCCAAAACACAAGAGAAAACACTCAGATGTTAAAGCTACGGTAGGATCCTGTTGTATTAACGGAACAGAAGTGCAGTGACCATCTCAGAAGATAGAAAGAGTCTGTCAGAAAAAAAAAGTCATTTTAAAATATACCTGCTCTGCTGAAGAGCAAGGACTGGCACATTTGAAAGTAATGGGGGGGGAGGGATAGCTCAGTGGTTTGAGCATTGGCCTGCTAAACCCTGGGTTGTGAGGGGGCCACTTAGGGATCTGGGGCAAAAATTGGTCCTGCTAGTGAAGGCAGGGGGCTGGACTCAATGACCTTTCAAGGTCCCTTCCAGTTCTAGGAGATTGGTATATCTCCAATTATTATTATTAGCTGGAAACTTTAATTGTGCTTGGCTTTGACTCATTTGTGAGCTTGATGTATTTGGAGTGAGCGTTAAAAAAATTCAAATGCTGCCGCCTACTTGACCAGGCAGGATTTTCCAAGCTTTATAATAACCCCAAGCCCAGTGAGTCTATGATCTGTTTTATTGCTGATCATTTTAACCTTGTATGGGCTGTGGGATGTGGCATCTGCCAAATGACTGGTCAAAGGCTGGTTACCAAGGTCTACCACAGAAAGCGACTTATCCCAGGCTTGCTGTAGGGGACAAACCTTTCTGGGAATGTGGGAGCGGAACCCTGCCGCTTGAGACAGGAGGACATGCAATAACAAACCAGATGGGATGAGGGGAGGACTAAGGAGAAAGTGCAGAGAGGAGCCAGCCAGAGACTCCAGCCAGTAGGAGCAGAAGCAGCCAAAGCAGGGACCTTTGGTCTTCTAGACAATCGGAGAACTTTCTACAGTTATGACTGGGACTTTCTCTGCCCTGTGCTGATTGGCTGTTTGCCCCAACCCTCTCCTTCCCACACCATCTCTTCACCTCAGCTTCTCTTCACCTTTAGCTTGGTCACCTAAAGCAAGTCACACCTTTCACATTCCACACCTGCCCCTCTTACCCTCTTCTCCCCTGTCCTGTCCCAATTATGGCCACTCCTTCCCTTTTCTTTTCATTTAGCTGATCCCCTCCTTGCTAAATTCACCCCCCACCTTGTGGAACTAATATGACCTTTGCTCCCATCACTTAGTTCACTCTGCTTGAGTTACACCCTTCCCCCTCCTACTTAGACTGTAAACTCTTCAGGGCAGGGACTATCTGCTACTGTTTGTACAGCCCCTAGCACAACAGGCTCCCACGAGGGGAGCACAAGGAAACAATGAGACCATATGGGTCAGCATGACAGGCAGTAATCTCAGCACACCATCAGTCTAACTTGTCTGCTTGCTGCAGGCATCAAGGCAAAGGAGAGTTTTAAGGAGGACAATGAAGTGGCTTTGGGGATATTTACAGCCTTGTATTCTTCACACCTTTCCAGTGATTGCTGCTAACATTTTAATAAGAGGCTTCCACAAAAAGTCTCCCTTTTAGCCTGCAGTTAGACCCCTTGTCCCACCCCCTCACCCCCCAGCACTTCCTACACTTGCAGAGAATAGTGGGGATGTGCTGGGAAATCTATTTGACTCCCCATGTAAACAAAACACAAAACTAACCAAACAAACTGTGCATTTTCCGGCAACGTTAATACTTTGTCCCTGAACACAGCACTCAGCATATTGACTGTATAATACAGCTAATAAAGTGGTAATTTTGGGGCCAAGTCCCTGTACCCAATAAACTTTTGAAGATACTCCTGACACTTGTAATCTGGCGAGTTTCAGGTGTATTTTTGAGTGTTGCCTACTAGTGGTATCGATTATTTACCATGTTTATTAGGGTAGGGCCTAAGGATGTTTGGATGTAGACAGCTGGTGGTTTTGCCTTATACTTTGATTGTAAGCGCTTGGGGGCAAAGGTGTCTGTTCTGTATTTGGTATTTGATCCAGAGAGGGGTTCAGTCAGACTAGGCTGCACTATCACCCTGGGTGCCAGGGCCCTGACCCAAAGACTTTCAGCTAATTTCAATGTGTTTAGGATCAACGCGCAAGTAAATTGCAAGTTACCCCATCAATGTTAATGAAGCAGATTACCCAGGGAACAGAAAAGACAAAACACACTGAAACCATGTCCAGATATCACCCATGTGCTGAAACTCAGCAGCAGAAAGCAGACTCGTGCTGAACAAGACTTTTCTGAACACATTAACTATCTGAATAGTTCCTACCTCTCCTGTTGCTTTCCGTGTGTGTGCAGCCACTGGGGAAAGCACAGACCTTGATGCCCTCTGCTGGCCACACGAGGCCATAACATGGCATAGACAACGGCAATCGTTTAGAAGAGATCGGGTGAATAGTTCTGAGCTTTGCCACTTTGTTTTACTTTGTTCCTCCTCTCTTGCTATACTGGGATACTGCCTCGGCCATAGCATTATATTTAAAAGTCGACTGGAAAGTGGACTATTAGTGAATAGTGAAACTATTAAGGATCTCAAATTAGTAACAAGATTTAGGCTTAAAACTAGAGCTATGGCCTTGGATCTGAATTTCCCCCACGGTGGTACGTGGTTTAATTTTCATGCCCATCTCATTTACATACTAGATTTAAAAATAAAATATTTGAAATTCAAGTTTGGTCTAAGAAATATCTGAGTTCAAGGTTATTTTTCCCTTTCCACTACCTGATGCAGTAACATAAGCACTTAGGCCTGATCCTACTCCCATTAAAATAAAAAACAGTCTTTGCATAGATTTTAATGGGAACTGGGCCAGCATCTTAAAGCATAGCAATTCTCTGCTTGAGATTACCTCCGCTTGTTGGGGAGACACAAATCTGAACTCAGTACTTGGTAGAATTTTGATTATTTATTAAAAGTGTAAATATATTGGTATAATTTAAATCTACACATTTGACACAGTTGATCTGGGATCTTAAACAGTATTTTAAAATTGACAGAACATCTCCCTTGTAGGGCAAAGAGGCACTGCTTCCATCCCTGCATTTGGCTTTTACAGTGCCAGAATCAGAATGCATTTCTAAATGCAGCTGATTTCTCCCTTTGGAACGTTTGATCATCATTAACTTTTCAGGACAAGCCCACAAAATTCCTATGCATACATTAGACTTCAGGCTAATATAGATATTTGAACATTTCTTGTTCCTTTTATACTGAATATTTGTTAGCAATAGCCCTTCACTAGAGACCTCACAATGTCAATTGTTATTACTTAGTTGTATGCAAGATCAGTAGGATAAGGTTAATAAAAAGCCTTCCCTGTATCTCTCTCTCTCTCTCTCTCACACACACACACACACACACACACACACACCAGTGTCAGCAACTGATTTAGTGTGTGATCTTAGTCCCCAGAGTCATGAAGTGTTAGACTTCTGGACATGCTGCAAAACCCATCAATTCTCTCAGACATTTAGGAAGAAGGTGGGTTGAGGAATGAAGAGGGAATTAAATGTTGATGTGTTGAATTCTTATGCAGGGACATTTTTACAGTTGTTGTCCTTTATGGAAAAGTCTAATAGAATTTATTACAAAAAATGAACGTTTATGGGTTTTTAAACCATCTCATAGAGTTTAATAGCAAATTATGTCCTTGATTTCTATAGAATGGTTCAAAGAAAAAAAAATCTATAGGTTTTTAGAGTAATTTCCACAGAAACCTACCAAATGTGTACAGAGTCCTGTTGCTTTCATCACTATTTAATTCTGCAGATGCTACAGACCACAAATACAAGTTGAAATAAATAAGCAAAACCTCCCGGGGTCTACCTCAATAGATTCAGAGCCTGTGCTGGCTGGCACTAAAATCAATGGCCCTAGAAGAAGCTTGCCTCAGATTACTGAGTTCCAGCTTTCATGTGATTCAGCTCCTTGTTTACCAAAGGGAATAATACATGGACCTTTTCATTAATAAGAAGCATCTGATAGTCTAGAAATTATCAACTTTCATTCCTGCTGGAACAGTCCTATTGAATTTCACAGGGATTAAACCCATACATTTCTATAGAAATTTAATAAGGTTTTAAATAATTGCTCTAAAACTCTAATAGAAAGTAGTAAGCCATAAACTGGCATTTTCTAATAAGTTATATAGGATGGCACACAAAAAAAACCCCAAGACACTACAGAAAAGCTGTTTTCCATTAAATTCTAGTGAGCTTTCCCATAAGGGATTGGAAAAACTGGAATTCTTGAACAAGCTAAGGGAGGTGGGCATCTAACTCCTTTAGGCCCCTTTGATAGATGAATGTTTCAACCTCACAATCAAAGGTCAAATGTATTTGGTTCTCTGCATGTTGTAGCTTTTTGTGCATTGATACTCACAACTGGCACCTGCAGGAGCAATTTCACATTTCAAAGTACACACTTCAAAAACTCCCCTCCCCCTACCCTGCACCCCCCTGTTACAGCCGAGTTAGAAAACCAAGGTTTGTAGGCTGGGAGGGAGCTGGATCAGAGTCTAGTGGGACGCAGAACTGACATATAGCTCATACTAAAAAAATGCACCCAAACTGTTATGATATCTATTAAGTGACTCCTTTAACCTCCCCACCACTGTTTTGATGCCATATGCTTTATTGAAAAGTGGGCCTGCTTCAAAGTTTTCAGTTATTTTCCCTCCTTAGGAGCTATTTTTTCTGGCAGAGCCAGGAACACACTTTATTTTTCATAGTTTTCCAAGCAATCTGTTGTGACTTTCTAAAAACTCCAATAAGCTACATTGGGATGTGTAACTTGGCTACTGCAGTGCACCTTGGGTGGCTGAAGGTGCTTAGCCTCCCAGTGCATTTGAACATACACCAAGACACTCAAATATGTACCCATAGCCAAGTAACCCACACCTTGTTGTTGTGCCTTACAGTGCTTAAGATCATGGAAAAAGGAGACTGCTTCAGTTTAGTTAAGTAGCAAATATGTTCTGACAATGAACAGCAGTGTAAATTTTAGTCTTCTGTGCAGCATTGAAGTCATGCAAAATCATGGTGTGTGGCAGCTCCCCACCCACCAAGTTGCTACCCAAGGGGCAGACAACCCAATGTATCTTTCAGTATATTACATACCATTGCTAAGACAATTCTGTACTTTGCCATTCCCATGCATAATGAAAAGAAAAACTTTACACACCACTACATTTGCCACATGAAAAGATCAGTTGCTCCAAAAATGAATGTGAATTTAAACTGTTTCAATTAATGCTGAGGATAAACCAAAATTAGAACTAGCCTATTTCTTGGGGTTGCAGGAAGTATTGTAATAGGGAGGCAGGTGTGACTGCTTGGTGAGAGGCCAGGTTGAGAATCCTGGGCAAAGGCAGTCCCATCCAGCACTGCCTCTTTAGGCCAAGAATCCCCCCTGCCTCCATTTTGCCTGGCCACTCCTACTTTCAGTGCCTGTTCCCCACTGGCTGATTTGGAGATATGGAGAAGAGGGCAGCCAGCTCAGAGAGCCACAAGTGTCCAGGATAGGTACTTCCTAGCATCAAGCCCCAAAATGGATCTATGCTGAATAAGTTGGTAGGTAGATGGTAGAGAGTGGGTGGAGAGCAGGAGGATGGATAACCACCCACCCACCATCCCTTTCAGCACGTGGGAGGGAGCGGAACAAGAAGGGGAGGTGGTTCCAAGCAAGGTGGAAGGAAAGGATGAAACAGAAGCACAGAATGTGCTCTTCTTTTATCTTGATTTCACCAACAAAAGCAGAACAAAATAAAAAGAACCCAGGCACAGTTTGCCCAAGGAGAGAAATAGAGGAGGAGTCACACAAGACTGCTTAATGCACCACAGCAATGCATTCATGTCACCATGATGGGCATGGAATATGAACAGAAATAAAGCAGAATACTCAGCTCTAATCCCTCACTTTAGGATTCTAGAGCAGAACACTTAAACTGCCTAAATACATGGATTTGTGACAAAATCTATTCAACACAAAACAGCTACATTTATAAAAAAGGCGGATCAAGGACAATTCCGAAGAACCTAGTAACTAATTTGGGGCTAAAGCATCAGTAAGGTCTCTGCCTATATGAGCATACTTTGGTGCACGTAGCTGAATGACCCTAACAAGGGGTGGGGGGGAGTAGTACAGTTTTCACTAGTAAAACTTGTGTGTCCCAGTGGATGTGGCACTGGAGAATTCTACTGCCTACTGTGACGGAGTGCAAGGCGTGCATAGGTGAGCTTGCACTCTGATCACTCTAGAGACTGATTAGTGCCCCAGGAGAAGCTGACTGAGGGCAATGATCTGAATCAGACTGGTGGGCTGGGTGAGATAAGAACTTAATTGGCCCCATCAGCCCAGGGCTGATAAAAGAGGCACAGGAAGAAAGTGCAGGGGAAGGAAGGAAGGAAGGAACGAACGAAGGAACGAACGAATAGGGCTAGCTGAGCCTAGCCATACAGAGGCCTCAGAGATCTCTGTTCCCTTCAGATCCTGCTCAGAGAACCTAAAGCTCAGCAAATATTGTTAATAGGCAAGAGCACAGGGGACTGTGGTGACCCTAACAAGGTGAAGGGAAATAGAAATAAAGTTACACTAAGAGCACACCTGGTGGAGCCCGTGCGGTTTCTGCAGGGAAGATGATGGGGGCAGAACGGGCCCCTGTTACACTTACACATGCAAGTAGTGGAATCTTAGGCACCTGCCTGCAGAATAGTGCATGGAAGTGTGTACACCAAAGTGCAACATGATCAGAATCCTAAAATCAGTCCTTTGCTTCGATTAGACTGTGTGCATGTCTATGCATACGTACGCAGGCACAGAAGTACAGCTCTCTTTAGGATGAACACATGATAACTGTTTAAAAGTACACAGCACCAGTACATGAACATTTAGTACAAGATGCAAAGATATAACAGCAACATAGAAAATGAACAAACCTTGAGGAATTCTTCTCTCAGTCAGGGTTGTTGGCTTACACACTGGAAAATAAAGCTTCAGGTCATAAATAAATGCAGGTAGGAATCTGTTGTTTCTGAATTGCTTTTAAGACGCTAATTTTGACAACGATATGCAATCACACATTCCTTTATGTATCCAAAGAGCTACGCATGGGTACATGGAGACACTCAGAACGGTGACTTTGCAGGACACTGTGAGGTAGCACTGGAGAACTGATTTTGATCAATTGTTGTAACCCTTAACTCAGTGGTTCTCAGTCTATGTCTAAGGGGTCCGCGAAAGGTTGTTGTTACCATAGAACAGTGGTTTTCAGCCTGTGGTCCGCGGACCCCTGGGGACCCACAGACATGGGTGGTGTATACTGGGGCTAGGGGAAGCTGAAAGAGCTCTCGCTCCTTGCTGCAGTGCCACAGCAACGGAAGAGGCACAGAGCATTTCAGTATTGGGGCTGCGGGGGGGAGGGGGAGGAGTGAGCTGGGGGCAGGGCCTTTGGGGGGGGAAGAGGCGGAGTGAGGGTGAAACAGGGATGGAGCCATGGGCAGAACAGGGGCAGGGCTGCGGGGGAAGGGGTGGAATGGGATGGGGCCATGGGTGGAGCCACAGGCGGAACAGCAGAGCGGCTCCAGGCTTGGAGGTCCACCAGGGCAGAGAGCTCTGCTGTGGTCCCGGCCAGGGCTAAGCTCTCAGCTGCCCCACCTACCCCATGGCCCCGACCAAGCTCTCAGCACCCCGCCCCCCCCGGCCCGGCCGGGGCCATGGGGGAGAGCAGTGAGAGGGGGCAGGGCCTCGGCCAGAAGAGGCAGGGCAGGGGCTAGCCTCCTCAAGGGGAAGTTTCATCCACTGCCCCTGCCCACAGACTATGTCTAAGATTTCCATTGGAAAATTTGTAGGGGTCCGCAAATGAAAAATGGTTGAGAACCACTGTCTTAACTGACTTGCAGCAACACTTGCACTGATCTTTCACATTATGATTGAGCCTTGCACAGAGATAAAACCTAGACCTCTGCCTACCTGACCTGGCACGATCTGTAACTCAACCACCACATGACTGAAGGGTTTGTGAGTCTGCACGGAGGGTGAGTTAGACTCACAACTGAGGAACAATTGAGCTATAATTCATCCACAAATTCTAGTCAAAACAAATCCATGAAGGGAAGTCACTTTTCTGCAAGGAGCCATTAGGAGAGACTGGCATGGGAGTAACTCACTAGCTTTAGTGGCTCCCACCTGGTTTTTCAGATTGGTGATAAAAAATAAACTGTCTCTGTTTATCTGGTGTGAGGTTGATTTCTTGTAGCGTTAAGGCTGTCTGGGACCTCACAATTCCCCTTCAGATCTTATTAGATCCAAAGAAAATCCTCTTTTTTAAAGAGAGACCATCATAAAAAGGCAAGTGGTCTTTTTTGCTTGGAATCATCCCAGAGCAATACAGCTCCCTTTCTGCCCATAAACCCCTTCATATTTACTTTATCATGAAAAAGGTTTGGGGTGTTTTTGTTTTGTTTTTTAAAAATAGAGCAATGAGAATAGTAACACACTGCTGAATATCAAGACACAGGCATGGGCGCCAGCTTATATGGGCTCGTGGAGCTAAAGCCCCAGGAATATTCATAATCAGGGGCTCTGTTCCACCAATATTTTCTCCCCCTCCCTGGAGCTTCTTTGCCTGAATGTAAAGAGAGCACGCAGCGCCCGTCTCTCTCCCTTCTGCTGCCGCAGCCTAAGGGCTAAAGCTGCAGCATTAGCATAAGAAAGAGCAATGCTAGCTACTGCTGTAGCACCTCGGGAAGGGGAGGGGGAGGGGGAGAAGAGTGGAGGGGGCCGTGCTGTGCTGTGCTCCCCTCCCCTGCCCCTACCTGGAGGAGACCGAAGGGGACTTCTGGCCAGGAGACAGACATCACTCACCTTAGCAGCAGCTTCCGTGAGTGTTTGACCCTATGATTTTTTATTATGTTTGAGTGTTTGACCCTATGATTCTGCCCCAGCTCCTACCCCCAGTGAGGCGCAGCAGGCTGCACAGGGGAGGCAGGAAGCCACATGTGAAGGCAATGCCCCCTCCCCCAGCACCCACCAACCCACCCACCACAGGAGGGATGGGAGAGGGAGGCTTCCTAGATCTGAGCAGCTGGGGCTTGGGTGAATTTTATGACACCCTGCTCCCCCGTCCCATAGCCAGCCACCACCCTGCCTACCCCACTTCTGCCCCATGCTGGGCAAGGGGCAGCCCCATCCCCCATACACAGTGAGGCTATGGTGAGGGGCAGCAACATGGAAGGCCACCTGTGCCCCCCCCCCCCAGTACCCATCATAGGGGAGGGGAGTGAGCTTTCTGGACCTGAGAGGGGCTCTAGGAGCATGTGCAGAGTGTGTGTGCCATGGGGGGCAGGAGGGGTCCCTCCCCTGGAGCTTGCTGCTGCCAGTGGTGGTGATGGGGAGTCCTCTCTGGCCCTAGCCCTGGGGCAGCCTGTCTGCACCCCAAGTTCCTCATCCTCAGCCCTGCCTCACCCCAAAGCCTGCACCCCCAGCACCGAGCACGCTCCTGCACTGTGAACCCCTCATCCCCAGCCCCACCCCAGAACCCTCACCAGAGGGGAAAAACATGCAACTTAAATTTGGTGGTCAGTTTGGAGTATCATTGTATTTAGCACAATATTTGATTATTTTACACCCTTCAAAGTATGTAACTGGTCGTATACAGGTGTTTTCTCTGAATACTGTCTGTGTGCCTCAGTTTCCCCAATGCATTTCTTAAGGCTCTAGATGGTGGGATAAGGGGGTGTGATTGTTGTAAAGCCCTAGAGGGCCAGTGTGATGCTGTCTGCACAGAGAATGGCCGACACCCTGTCTCCAGGCAACTGATGGCCTGGCCACTCTCCTGCAAGGTGCCAACTGAAGGTGTTGGAGAACAAAGAGATCAGGTGGCCTCCTAATGCCTGGAAAAGAGACAAAGGCCAGAGGAGGGAGTGTCAGTGCCTGTGTAGACTTCCGGGAAGCGCATGGTGTGGAAGGGGATGCTGGGATGCTTTGGAACAACTCCATACAAAGCCAGTCAGGACTCTGGGGGAGCCTCCTCTCTGAGCATACTGTCTCCAGGGCAAGAAGCTTACACCTTCCTGGGTCTGACCTCGGAGCATTCAGCATGCCCTTCCACACCATGCACTTTCCGCAGCGAGTCTGCCCAGGCAGGTCCTGGGGCAACCAGAGGTCCCTGCACCCCAACTCTGCAGTCAGATGTGACTCTCAGCCAGACAGTAAAACAGAAGGTTTATTAGATGACAGGGATACAGTCTAAAACAGAGCTTGTAGGTACAGAAAACAGGACCCCTCAGTCAGGTCCATCTTGGGGGGTGGGGAGCCCAGACCCAAGTTCTGGGCCTCTCCCGATTTCCCCAGCCAGCTCCAAACTGACACTCCCTCATCTGGCCTTTGTGTCTCTTCCGGACAAGGAGGCCACCTGATCTCTTTGTCCCCAACACCGTCAGTTGGCACTTTGCAGGGGAAACTGAGGCACCCACAGAGTATTCAGAGAAAACATTAAGAACATTCCCACTTTGTCACAACAGGTGCAACAAAAATTAATACTGTATATTGAAGCAGGCAAGTGCTGCTTCTGACTTTCCACTTTTAATTGACCCTTGTAATCTTGTGGTGCTGACGCATTGTAGCTTCATTTTATATCAGCTTACAGGGTGAGAGCAGGGGGGGGGGGAGACCACCATTTTGGGCCCCACCAAAAATTATACGAACCTGCCGCCTATGGACACAGGTGCAAATCCTAGTGTTGCTTTGTGATGAATCCCTCCATAAACCAGCCCATTTTTAAGTTGGGTCAGTACATTTTCAAACATCCAGACATACTATTACAGATGAGGCTACAGGAACAGCATCAGAAACCCCGCCACACTCTTCCATGCATTGACATTAGAACTGAATCTATGTCTGAATTTACATGTTCCACTGCCTAATAACCAGTGTAGACAGGAGTGTCTCTCCCCCCCGCCCCCCACTCAACCGTTGTGATAGGGGAAAGTGCTTTGGACTAATCCCCTAACAGGACTGTAACACAATTTATACCACCCAGAATTATGCTATGTGCTTCACGTAAGAGACAGTGAAATCTTGGCCCCCAATGCAGTCAATGGAAATTTGGATTTCACAAACAAAACCTAACCAGAGTTGTGATCAACGTTTTACACATGACCACACAAGTGAAGTTGATAAAGCAGTAGGCAGAAGTTGAAGTGGGTAAGACCAAGGGTCACAGCAATACAACTATGTGGTTACTTGGTTAAAGCATGTGCACAACCTGATGGCTGTTTTTGCCCACTTCTTCCATACATATATAAAAATGATAAAAGATACAGATTATTGAATATCAATGACTTGCTTATTGTGAGACTCAGGGGAAAAGAATATTCCCAAGAGATGGTGGCAGCTTGCTGGGCCAGAGTAATGGGTGCCATGGGGAAAGGTCTCCATGTTTTGGAACAGCGTTGAATGTGTATAGTCATGTTACTATTGTCATGTAGGAAGATGGCCAAGAAACTCATAGAAAGCAGCAATGCTGGTCTCTTTCTAAAAGCTTAAGATGTAGATTTACCAGTTTATAATTTTCTTATTGATTGCTCACATATTTTTAGTGGGTGAGCTTACTGCTTATGAAAGTGAAAGAAATGTCAGACTGGCTGTAGCCAGAAATAGTGTAGGTAGGTGCTGAGCAAGCTTTCCCTCATGGCTGTGTTAAAACATCTGACTTAGCTCCTGCAGTCCCCTTGCTGCTGTTTCAGTCTGAGCTGAATTGCATATCTGTTTACTGGTAACAATTTTCACTCAGTATTTGAGTCTAGCAGTCAAATTTGCAGCTGGTGTGAACAAGGCAACTCCATTGATAGCAATGGAGTTGAATTCACTTACAGAAGGGGAGCATTTAATACGAGATCTCCAGAACTGAAATGTTAGAAGAATTTTGCTATTCCATCTAGCATAGTCTGGATGCAGCAAACTATTGACCATCTCACTGAAATAAGGCTGCTCACCCCACACTCAGAAAGGAGAGATACTTTTTTTAAAACTATGTGATTGCAATCTTTATAATAAAACCTTCCAGTTGGCACCTATGTCAAAGCAGATTCACATTAAAGGTTTAACAATCTTGAGATTGTCCCTAACTCAAAATCCCTGTCCATATTAAGACTGGAACTATCACAGTCACAACTGTTTGAATATGGTTTTTTTTTCTAGCAGAATTTCAGCATGCTTTCTTTAAATTATATTAACATGAATTTATTTCTGAAAACGTATTGCTAAACTATTATATAGACTACCCTATAGTTAATTTACTACATAGACATAAAACACTTTAGTATGGTGGGCTAAAGAAGAAACATGTCTACACAAATCAGAGAAGTGATGCCCAAATCTTGCTAGGCATCCTTCTAATTTACACAAAGTCAAAATTTTAAGAAGTATTTCAAGTAAACACTTCCACTCCACACTGTCAAATGCCTTCTCAGCATAAAGGGAGAATGCCTAACAAAGATCTTTTTTGTATATACTGACTTAGACTAAAGCAAGAAATACATTATTTTAAATTAGTTTTATTAAAAATAAGTACATAAAAATTAGAGGCATAATATCTATATATCCATAATCTAGGATATCTGCAAATACTACTTTGTATAATATCTGTGCACGACTCTCTCCATTTTCCATAACTCTTTACCAGACTTAGAAACATCAAATGTGAGCCTTGGATAAAGTCTATGTGCTTAAGACTTATTAAATTTCCATTATTTGGCTACCATATTGATGGTACAAAAATTAACCAGGGAGATTAGGTGTTACAATATGACCCACATGCCTTTCTATACTTGTTTTAACAGTAAAAAGTAGTGGACACATTAATTGCAACTATATTATCTTCTCTGACTGAATGATTGAACACATTCAGCAGTGTGAAGGTCAATCACACTTTTATCCCAGGATCACCTAGTCTATTTGCTGGATCAGTTTTTGAGTTCAAGATGACTTTCTTTCCTTCTAAATGCACGTTAGCTCCTTTATAGAAATGGAAGATGTGCCAGGCCAGACCAGCCTGTCAGTTCATCAAATCTATAATCAGTGGCAAATATCTGGTGCTCTAGGGGAAGGCATGCCCCCTTCCTTATGCCCTATATATACTGCAACATATATTCAATTGATGTAGTCTGGGGTTTTCAAATGGCGCCTAAGAACTGAAAATCCCAACCGTGATTACATAAATAGAGATGCTTATTCACATCATCCAAAATATTTTAATGTGGTGTCCTACTGCTCTATTCCCCATAAACAAGAGTGTAATAATAAAAGCCAAGAAAAGCTTTTATTATTTTTCTCATGCACCATTTTCCATCAACAGTGAGCAAGATTCTCAGCTGGCATAAATCCATGTAGCTGTAGCTTCAGAAGTCCATGGACCTACAGCCATTTATACCAACTGAGGATCTATCCCAATATGCTTAGTTAGTAAAATATTAGTAGGGGAAGATGGACCTTTAATTAGATAGGCTAGGATTTCTCAAGGCTTACTTTTTTGCTGATAAAACTTCAGTTTAACAAGATGCAGATTAATTTTAGCCTTCTGGATGAGATTTTGATTTTAAAGAGATCCTAGACCATTCACTTCCCTTCAGAACCTCAAGTTTTAACTTTAAATTGTTTGCATAAGCACATTTTTGCTTCAAATCTATTGTCGCCTCAGTTGGCTTTTTAACTGTTTGAGGCTGATGTTTATGAAATAATTGCACCCTAGAGAAAAGTCTTTCTGCCTTCTATAAAGAGTTGGGATTGATAGAAAGAGGGAACAGTCTCGTAAAAGTCCACAATGTGCATTTAAATGTGCCAAAAAAAGTAGGATCACTAGACAATGTCATGTCCAACCACCAGGATTTATGTACTCTTTTCAAGAGAAAAATAAAGTGGTGTGTAATCTGATCTAGGAACATTGCCTGCAACTGCTTCAAAGACACATTTGAGTCAAAAGGTTAGGAGACTAGAAAATAAATCTGTCCTTGAAAGCAAATGATGCAAAGCGCCATAAAATATCTTTTTGCTGCAGTCTTTGCCATAATGTATATTCACCTAATTCTGTAAGCCACTGTACATTTTCCCCAAGAATATGAGAACAGACAGACATTCATTCTTGAAGAAGAGGATGGCCTGGGAAAGAAAATAGTTACCTATTGTTAGAACACTAACGTACTTCTAGATTTCTGTGCATCTTTTCTGGCTGTATAGCCATAACTAAATAACTATCCTTAGAACATATTTATTATTTGTATTGTGGAGGCACCTAGATGCTCCAGTCAGGGACCATGGACCTATTATACTAGATACTGTATACCTGCGCGTACACACCAACAAACTTACAATCTAAAGAACTGTGCTGATCCTAGGCCTATTTCTGCTCACTTCACTCATACAGTGGAATGTATGGATATACTCTCACAACTGAGTTGAGGGAAGCATGCTTTGGCCAATTATCTCTGACCACAGTAAAATTTAAGATGTTTTAGGAAGAGACAGTAGGCTGAAGTTAATTGACACTCATTAGAAGGCATTTTGTGGTGATGCAGTAAGGATGCCAAATAAAAGACATTGCATTGTATTAAAAAAAAAGAATACCCATGCTGACTTCATCTCCAAAATATAGGCGTGTGTGTGTGTGTCCTGTATTTACCAAATGGAGAAGAGAAAGAATAGTCGAGTGGACAATGGCTCGAAAAGCCTGTTACAAACATTGAAAAGGTACCATATTACAGAAGAGAAATACAAGTTACTCTTGGCAAAAAATGGCAATTTTTTTCCATTCTTTAAAATTTTATGTGAATTTAGTGCTCATGAAATGGCTAGATTAACAGCCCTGGAAAATTAACCCCCTCTTTTATCTATAGAACATGTACAGCAATGTCTGTGACATGAGTTGCTCTACAACAAGCTGCCTATACCTACCCCCTTTGCTAAAGGGACCAAAAAGAGGCCATGGAATAATTCCTTCCCCAACCCCATTCAGTCCTTTGCCTCTTTTTTAAGACAGCAAACAAAGATGCTAGGTAGAATCCATGATGCTTTGTGTGCTGCAACATGTATGACTGTGTTATTAATGTATCAGAAAAACATTTGGACTGGGTCATTACTTTGTCCCCTGGCATCATGGCATGACTGAAAATTTTCTGTTACAGAATGTCATCTGGATTCTATATCAATTGTTTGCAGTCCACCATGATACCAACAAGCAAATAATATCCACTATCTGTGAAGGACCTAGTTTGTATTCTTCTAGCAAAAAGAGAAAAAAACACCCACCAAAGAAAACACAATTTTAAATTATATTTCCATGGCTTTGCCAGGACAAACAAGGGAGCAAACAAAGCATAACTTTGTTGTCTTTGGCTCATTAAACTCAGGAAAAAACTCCAGTATGTCAAATGAAAAGAGGAGAAAGCTATTAGGAACATGAACATTATTTTCAAACATTTGAAGAGGTGATAGAAACACTGCAGAGTGAAAACAGAGCACACTACTTTCCCTTTACAAGGGCCATCATCTCAAAATGATACTCCTCAGTTATATTCACCCTCCAAATAGCCCCTGGGATAACATTTCTACCCACTTTACCTTTATGAAACTAAGAATTTTAGGACCTGATATTAGGACCTGATATTATTTAGGACCTGATATTAGGACCTGTCATTTAAATCAGTGGGAATATGATCAAGATTAGATGTTTTTCTAAAAGATAGTTCCTGTTTGAACTAGAGCCTATTTGAGGGAATTTGTGTGGCCTGTGGTATATAAGAGGTCAGACTAGATGATCACAATGGTCTCTTCTGGCCTTGGAACCTAATCTGTGAACACTACATGTAAAATTTGTGTAAGAAACTAACAATTCTCTGAGACATAAAAGAGGCTGATAAAAACAAACAGATGATCTGGGAAGTCCATGATCAGCTTGACATTAAAAGCTCCCCATTGTCAGAAAGGTTGCCAACTCCAAGTGTATAGAACAGTGAAATTAAACCTGTACAGTGAACAGCTGGCTCTGGTTAATATTTATGGCCTTCTGCAGCAATGGTGGGAGGGGTTTAAACTGATTCAGGAAACTCAGAGACAAGGTGTCTTTGAATCAAGTCAGCACTGACCTATGTGATCTGAAGCATCTCTCTTACCAGTATTTGGAGCATAAAATCATATCATTTATGCCTAACTGCCACATGTAACTCTGTACATGTGGGATAACATTAAAGCAAGGCAAACCGAGATGTCCGTATTCTCCCTCTGTAATTTATTGCAACAAAGTCTACATTTTCTGACTGCCCTGGCTTCAAAACTTCAGAGATTCTGCTAAAATAAGAATAAAACTTCAGTTCTGCCCAGTAAGAGTTTTTGTTTGTTTTGTTCTTTGTTTGTTTTTTAAAAAAATTGTCAGTGCTGCAAATAATGTTCCCAATCACTTCAGTGAAACAAGACTTCAGGAGTACAAAAGTATTGTTCAGGCATGCAGGTGTGAAATCAGGAAGTCCAAATCACACTTGGAGTTGCAGCTAGCCGGAGATGTTAGGAGTAACAAGAAGGGTTTCTTTAGGTATGTTAGCAACAGGAAGAAAGTCAAGGAAAGTGTGGGCCCCTTGCTGAATGAGGGAGGGAACCTAGTGACAGAGGATGTGGAGAAAGCTAGTGTACTCAATGCTTTTTTTGCCTCTGTCTTCACAGACAAGGTCAGCTCCCAGACAGCTGCACTCTGCAGCACAGTATGGGGAGGAGGTGACCAGCTCTCTGTGGAGAAAGAAGTAGTTCGGGGCTATTTAGGAAAGCTGGACGAGCACAAGTCCATGGGGCCAGATGCGCTGCATCCGAGGGTGCTAAAGGAGTTGGCCGATGAGATTGCAGAGCCATTGGCCATTATCTTTGAAAAATCATGGCGATCGGGGGAGGTCCCGGATGACTGGAAAAAAGCTAATGTAGTGCCCATCTTTAAAAAAGGGAAGAAGGAAGATCCAGGGAACTACAGGCCAGTCAGTCTCACCTCAGTCCATGGAAAAATCATGGAACAGGTCCTCAAGGAATCAATCCTGAACCACTTAAAGGAGGGGAAAGTGATCAGGAACAGTCAGCATGGATTCACCAAGGGCAAGTCATGCCTGACTAACCTAATTGCCTTCTATGACGAGATAACCGGCTCTGTGGATGAGGGGAAAGCAGTGGATGTACTATTTCTGGATTTTAGCAAAGCTTTTGATACAGTCTCCCACAGTATTCTTGCCAGCAAGTTAAAGAAGTCTGGGCTGGATGAATGGACGGTAAGGTGGATAGAAAACTGGCTAGATGGTCGGGCTCAACGGGTAGTGATCAATGGTTCCATGTCTAGATGGCAGCCGGTATCAAGTGGAGTGCCCCAAGGGTCGGTGCTGGGGCCGGTTTTGTTCAATATCTTCATTAACGATCTGGAGGATGGTGTGGACTGCACCCTTAGCAAGTTTGCAGATGACACTAAACTGGGAGGAGTTGTTGATACGCTGGAGGGTAGGGATAGGATACAGAGGGACCTAGACAAATTAGAGGATTGGGCCAAAAGAAATATGATGAGGTTCAACAAGGACAAGTGCAGAGTCCTGCACTTAGGACGGAAGAATCCCATGCACTGCTACAGACTAGGGACCGAATGGCTGGGTAGCAGTTCTGCAGAAAAGGACCTAGGGGTTACGGTGGACGAAAAGCTGAATATGAGTCAACAGTGTGCCCTTGTTGCCAAGAAGGCTAATGGCATTTTGGGTTGTATAAGTAGGGGCATTTCCAGCAGATCAAGGGATGTGATCATCCCCCTCTACTCAGCACTGGTGAGGCCTCATTTGGAGTACTGTGTCCAGTTTTGGGCCCCACACTACAAGAAGGATGTGGATAAATTGGAGAGAGTCCAGCGGAGGGCAACAAAAATGATTAGGGGGCTGGAGCACATGACTTATGAGGAGAGGCTGAGGGAACTGGGATTGTTTAGTCTGCAGAAGAGAAGAATGAGGGGGGATTTGATAGCTGCTTTCAACTACCTGAAAGGGGGTTCCAAAGAGGATGGATCTAGACTGTTCTCAGTGGTAGAAGATGACAGAACAAGGAGTAATGGTCTCAAGTTGCAGAGGGGGAGGTTTAGGTTGGATATTAGGAAAAACTTTTTCACTAGTAGGGTGGTGAAGAACTGGAATGGGTTACCTAGGGAGGTAGTGGAATCTCCTTCCTTAGAGGTTTTTAAGGTCAGGCTTGACAAAGCCCTGGCTGGGATGATTTAGTTGGGTTTGGTCCTGCTTTGAGCAGGGGGTTGGACTAGATGACCTCCTGAGGTCCCTTCCAACCCTGAGATTCTATGATTCTATGATTCTATGATAAGCCTTCCGTCCCATCACTAATACTTCATAAGCAAGAAGAAATAAACCTTCTGTATACTGTCATTTAATCAGACAAAATATTAATCATAGAGTGGTGACAAAGTGACAGGAGGCAGGAAATTCTACGCTGAGGCTATTATTTTATAACCATGCCTTTATAGAACACACATGTATTTCAGCATGCAAACTAATTTTGCCTACATCTGGAGAAAGAAAGAACTGCACATTTTACTCTTTTTTCTTGAAAGACAGAACAGTAATATACTGAAATACATGTAATGCAGAGATCTTATATGTTGTTACTTACCTATAAGGGTACAGGAGGATTAAGAACATAAGAACGGCCATACTTGGTCAGACCAATGGTCCATTTAGCCAGTATCCTGTCTTCCAGTAGTGGCCAATGCCAGGAGCTTCAGAGGGAATGAACAGAACAAGCAATCATTAAGTGAGCCATCCCTTGTTGTCCACTCCCAGCTTCTGGAAAACAGAGGCTATGGACACTCACAGCATGATGTTGCATCCCTGCCCATCCCGACTAATAGCCATTGATGGACCTATCCTCTATGAGCTTACCAAGTTCTTTTTTGAACCTTGTTATACTTTTGGCCCAGAACATCCCCTGGAAAAGGTGTGTTGCAAAGCACTTAGCACAATGTTTTTATTCTTCTAAGTATATTAGTTGTAATGTGTGTGTTGGGGGGCGGGGCGGGTGGCCTCAGTTTACACAACTTACATAGGAAAGTGCAAAAGTTGGTTTTTCACTGTAGGAGTCTGTCTGCATACTCTAGATAAGTGGAAATCTTAATAGTCCACATTTCCCAGCCAACCGTAATTTAGCAAGGGAAATTTAAATGTGTATTTTATACTACAGCTAGTAATACAGTAGGATTTAGTGGTCCAAAACAAAGTGTTTGAAAATCTCATGCTTTTTTTAAAATAAGTCTTACTTGACAAGTTTATATGTTTGGCAGTTATATCAAATCCTTCTTTGACAGATGTCTTAACAATAACAGCATTTTGAAAAGAAAAAAGCATAAGCCACATTAAGACACACCAATATTTGGAGTCACTAAAGGTTTCTGAATCCATGTGCATCTGAAATCTTTAAAATAGAGTCCAGAAGACTGTACACCCAATTTTATTTACCTGATACCAGCGCTAAATACTCTTCAAGTACATTTTAGTATTCATCCTTTCCATTCAATTAGCTATCTCAAATAATAGCCTTTTATAACAAATTATGTTTCTTTGGAAAGTCCTGTAGTAAATTGAAAAGGAGAAATTACTTACTTGGTACAGCAACTGGAGTCCTCCGAGACATGTGTCACTATGGATGCTCCAGGTGAGGATACGTACGCACCTGTGCACTCTAGACTGGAGGTTTTTGGCAGCGGTGTCCACTGGTCTGTGTCTGCTCTTTCGAGGCCTTTGTGCTCCAGCATGAAAGTATATAGAGAGAGGTGGATCCGCTGCCAGTCCACTTCCTTCTCAACCATGAAAGTCGAACAAGAGACTCCGAAGCAGAGGTAAAGGACGGGTGGGTAGTGGAGCACCCATAGGGACACACATCTTGAAGAACTCTAGTTACTGTACAACGTACATAACCAGGGCTGCCCAGAGGGGGGGCAAGTGGGGCAATTTGCAAGTGAGCCCTGGCCCAGCAGCGGTCCGGGTCTTCGGTGGCATTTCGGCGGCGGAGGGGGCCTTCAGTGCTGCCGAAGATGCGGAGCTACTGAAGGGCCCCCCGCCACTGAAATGCCGCCGAAGACCCGGACCGCCGCCGGGTGAGTGCAAGCGCCGCAGCTCCCCCGCTTTGCCCCAGACCCCCTGAATCCTCTGGGCATCTCTGTACGTAAACTCTCCTTCTTCAAGTCGTGTCCGTATAGGTATTCCATCTGAGGAGACTACCGAGCAGTACCCCCATCATGGAGGTGGTGCCAAGGAGGAGGATTCAATACAGATGGTAAAACAGCTTTACAGAAAGACATATCAGCTCTGCAAGCATTTAGGCTTCAGTACACTCCTTATAATCGGAAGACACATTCCGATCTGAATCAACAATGGATGATGTTGGCTATGTGGAAAATCATTAAGTATAGCACACACCACTGGCGGCGGGTGACTGGCAAATGACATGATGCAGCACAGGTCTGGGCAGTAGCCCTTATTTCAACATGCTGAATGGAAGGTACCATGCTGCTTAGAGTCATGGACCAGTGCAAGATCATTATTTGTTGCCCACTTCAACAACTGTTCACCATTTGGGGCTGCAGTCGCATTACCCCATTTGCTATGATGACTATTAAAAGTCATCAATATGCACTGCTGGATGCTTAAGCCTTGGGAGAACTTGTGGACCTCATCTTTCACCTGGTGGTTTATATATATTTGTGATTTGAAACCCACCAGCTTCAATCATGTCACAAAAGGGTGAAAATTGAATATAGACAGCATTCAATATGTCATTACAGATGTATGTGGCTTGGCCATATTTCACATGAAGATCATGACTTGACTTAGATCAAAACCAATGATCTTAAATTGATGTGCTTCATTCAGATCAATGTGAATTTCTTGTAGACAAATGACGTCAGCTAGAACTTCCTTTGCCAGAACACCAGTAAGTTTCCACTTGGCAGCAGACAACCCTTCAGCATTAAGCTGGAGGACCTTAAGTACCCAACCTATGACTAGAAAATGATCGTCCAGAACCTGTTGGACTGGTTGACTGAGATTCGCAATAATCCTTGATTTTGATCTGCAGTTGGATTCTCCATTTCTTCAGATCACAAACAAGTTGCAGCTGGGTACTTATGGGGGACATGTCGCAAACGCTGATCCATTGGTTTGGATCACCATAGGTTTAAATGGGAGTTTCCTCAGCATGTTGAGGACTAGAGTTGAGGTCCCATGGTAGAGTTGATTCCTTGACAGGTGGACAGAAATTGAAGAGGCCTTTGACAAACCTAGTCGTGACTGGGTGGATGAAAACTGAAAACTTCACGATTTGGGAGTGCAAAGTGATAGCAGCTAGGTGAACTTTAAAGGAACGTAATGATAATCCTGAGGTTTTTAAACTGAACATATAATCAAGAAAGTGTCAAGACAACACTCAAGAGGAGTTATAGATCAGTGACTGTACCAAGACTGGAATTGTTTCCACTTCTGCAGATAAATTTTCCTTGTTGTAAGTTGTCTGCTATGAAATAGTACCATTTACTCCTGAGGGAATTCTGCACCAAAAAATTAAAAATGATGCACACAATATTTTAAAATTCTGCAAATGTCAATAAATAAAGTGGTTCTAGTGTGGTAGTGGGGAGCACAGGCCACTGACTGCATTGAGGTGGAAGATTAACCTGAAGCCCACACCTCCCCCAGTAAAGGGATTCGGCAGTGAGGCTACACCTGACTCTGACACTGTGCAAGGGCTGGGTCTGCCCCAGAAACACCCTGGGGCCCTGCCCCTCTGCACCACGTGCACCAGGTGGGGATGGGCAAGCTCAGCCCAGCAGGATCCAACTGTGGAGGGGCTTAGTGTGGGGGAATCCAGGTGTAGGGTGGCTCAGTGGGAGATCTGGATGCACAGAGGCTTGTTGGGGGGTTTCAAGTGAAGGGGCAATGGGACTCTGCAGGGAATCCAGATGAAGGTGATTGGGGCTCAGCATGGGGAGTCTGGGGGGCACAGTGCAGGGTACGAGTGCTGGGGGAGTGGGGCTTGATGGGGTGAAGGTCCAAGTGCCACTGATTGGGGATTAGTGGGGTTGGGTCTGGGTGTGGTCTCATCAGTGGGGTCTAGGAGTAGGGCGGTAGGACTTGTCAGGGTGAGGGGTCGATGGGCCAGCTTAATGGGGAAACCCCAGCTGCTGCTGAGGGGATGCTGCATGCTGGGTTCCTGCTTTCCCCTGCGATTCCCCTATTCCATTATCTTTTCCATCCCCCTCCCCTCACTCCCACATTCCCCTCCTCTGCCCTATTCCACCCCTTCCTTCCCCACTGCCTCTTCCCCCATCCCCTCATACTCCCTTCCCTCATTTCCTCCACCCCTTACCCAGCCCCACCGCGGGCACTCACTGTTGCACAGAAAACAGGAAGGCTCCCAGCACAGAGACACTAGGACTCAGGAGGCGGCATTCAGCTGCAGAGTCAGTGGAACTGAGTGACAGCCTCCTTCAGCTGGACAGCTCTGCGCTTGCAGAAATGGGGGGAGGGCCAGTGGCACAGAACTCCATGTGCCCTCCATGCCTCACCTCTGTCTGGGGGGGGCAATCCCCCCCAAAAAAACTGCACACATGGCCCTCCCCTACCCCACGTGGCTTCCCTTTGCTTCCCTGACATTTTCTGCAGGAAAGCACAGGAATTGTGTATGGGGGCGGAGGGGAGAGGATGGCATTTTCTGTGGGCACGCAATCATGCAGAATCCCCCCGGGAGTAATCATTTGTACATCTGGGAAGCAGTCTTGTTCTAGATCAGAGAGCCCTCTCATAGCCACGTCTTGAGGTGAAGTGCTGGAAGATTGGGGTGTGTTATGGATCTTGACTTTTGGGTGAGGAGATTCACTGTCAAGGGAAGGCAGAAAGGTGGCCATAAAGACACGTGAACCAGTTCTGGGAGCCACACCCGTCTTGGCCAAGATGGTGCTATAAGGATGGCTACCAATTTTTCTTGTTTCAGTTTGTTTCAGTGTATTCTGATCAGGTGGCCCCAATATGAAATAGGAAGTGCTGGCAAGTGGAACAAACTGCTCTGAGCTCTAATATGTTGATATGGAGGATAGCCACCTGAGGGGTTCATCTTCCTTGAACTGTGAGGTTCCGGGAGTGTGCACCCCAGCCTATCAAGGAAGTGTCTGTGGTGATGATTCTCATGGGAAGAATGGAACTTCCACGCACACTTTTTGTGGATCTTTCCACCAATTTAGAGAGCCAAGGACACCCTGAGATACAGACATCTGTTTGCGTAGACTGTGCTTGTTGGGCAGGTAGACAGTTCTCAGCCAGGCCTGAAGACACCAAGAATGTAGTCTTGCTACGGTGTCACAAACATACAGGCTGCAATATGGCCCAGAACCTGCAGACAAGCCTGTGCTGTAATTTACGGACTTTGCTGTGTGTTTGAAACAAGGTTAGACATTGTGGTAAATCTGTCCTTGGGCAAACATACTCTGGCAGTGCAGAAGTCTAGAGTGGCCCCCATGAAGTCTATGCATGTACTGGTAGATTTTTTTCTCATGGAGGCAGAGGTCTAGTGAGTGGAACAGAGATAGAACCTTGCTGGTTGCTGTTTGAGCCTCTAGAAGTGAGTGACCTTTCAGGAGCCAATTACTCAGGTAGGGGAAAAAAATTATTCCCATCTAGGCTGCAGCAATTGATAGGGCCTTTGAAAGACCCTTAGGTGGCAGAAAGGCCAAAGGGTAGGTGGTAGTTCTTGCCTACCTCGAAATGTAGGTATTGTTTGTGTGAGGGATGCATGGCGATATGGAAATAAGCATCCTCAAGTTTGAGGAAACAAAGCAATTTCCAGAATCCAGAGAAGGAATAATCATTTCTAGGGTTATCATTCTAAACAATTAGCACAGATGAAAGTGCTCAAAGTCCCAAGGTCCAGAATTGGTCTCCATCCCCCATATCTCTTCGGGACCAGGAAGTACTGAGAAAAGAACCCTTTCCAATGAAGTCCAGTGCAACAGGTTCGATCACCCTCAGTGTTAGAGGGAAGAGATTCTCATGAGATGGATCCCTGAAGCGGGACAGAGAGTGAGGCCTGGTCTACACTAGGACTTTAATTCGAATTTAGCAGCGTTAATTCGAACTAACCGCTCAACCGTCCACACCAGGAAGCCATTTAATTCGAACTAGAGGGCTCTTTAGTTCGAATTCGGTACTCCACCCCGACAGGTGGAGTAACGCTAAATTCAACATGGCTAGCTCGAATTAGGCTAGGTGTGGATGCAAATCGAACTTAGTAGCTCCGGGAGCTATCCCACAGTGCACCACTCTGTTGACGCTCTGGACAGCAGTCGGAGCTTGGATTCTCTGACCAGCCACACAGGAAATGACCCGGGAAAATTTGAATTCATTTTCCTGTCTGGGCACTTTGAATCTGACGTCCTGGCTGGACATCGGGGCGAGCTCCGCAGCACCTGCCACGATGCAGAGCTCTTGTTATCTGTGAATAGAAAGAGGGACCCAGCATAGACTGACTGGGAACTCTTTGATCTGATCGGTGTGTGGGGCGAGGAGTCTGTGCTTTCGGAGCTGCGCTCCAAAACACGGAATGCAAAGACCTACGAGAAGGTCTCCAAAGCCATGATACAGACAGAGGATACAGCCGGGATGCAACGCAGTGCCGCGTGAAAATAAAGGACCCCAGACAAGGCTACCAAAAAATCAAACCGGCAAACGGACGCTACGGAGCCTGCCACCACTGCCCCACCAGTGAGCATGGACTCTGATGATGGGACAGTGTCGACGGACAGTTCCTCGGCGATGTTCGCGGACGGGGAAGATGAGGAAGGGTTTGTGGAGGACGAGGCAGGCGAGAGCGCTTACAACGCTGGTTTCCCCGACAGCCAGGATCTATTCATCACCGTCACGGAGATCCCCTACCAACCCTCCCCGGCCATGAACCCGGATCCTGAATCAGGGGAAGGAGCAGTCGGTAAGTGCTTTAACCATGTTAACTTTTATTCTTAATATAACAGGAATCTTAAGTGTGTGAAAAGGAGGGCTCTCTATATATGGGGATAGAACAGAAATCATCCTTGGAGATCTCCACGAAGCTCTCCTTGCGTTAATCGAAAAGCATCAGCAGGAGGTTCCTGGGGAGAGCTGCCTTATTGGGTGCTCCGTGGTAGCACACTTTTCCGCGCAAGGCTTTCATGAGGTACTCAGGGAGCATTGCCTCCCCGAGCACGGCTGCATCGGGCCCTGGTTCGTGCTAGCTTTCACGCAGCATGCGCTCTCTATCTCCTTCAGTGACCGTCCTCAGGGTGATCTCGCTCGGAGACTCCTGCATCTAATTAGGGTAATTACTGTAATTTTACGCCTGGTCCAAAGTATTTTTAAAAAATCTACGGACAGACGGCATAGCACAGACTCAGCACGCAGCTGCGTGACGAGCGTAACGGAAAGCCAAAGAATATAATGGGCGCTCATGGAGGGAGGGGGGAATGAGGACGCAAGGTATCCCACAGTTCCTGCTGTCTCCGAAAAGTATTTGCATTCTTGGATGAGCTCCAAATGCTTCTAGGGTCAAACACAGTGTCTGCGGTGGGTCAGGGCATAGTTCGGCAATTTGCGCACACACCCCACCCACCACCAGAAGTGAAAGGGAAAACAATCCTCTGTTGACTCTTTTACATGTCACCCTATCTTTACTGAATGCTGCAGATAGACGCGATGGTGCAGCACTCAACACCAACATCCTTGCTCCCCCCACGCTATGGATGGCTGATGGTACAAAACGACTGGTATCCGTCCTCATCATCAGCCTATTGGCACATGGGGCAGTGCAAAAGGACTGGTAACCATGCGTACTAGCATCTGTGAGGTCGATCAAGGGCGCCTGGCCCTAATTTTTCATGGTAGATGGTGCAGTATGGCTGGTAACCGTCCTCATCATTGCAACAGGGGGCTGAGCTCCATCAGCCCCCACCCTTCCTGTGTAAAGAAAAGATTGAATTGCCCCTGGACTAGCAGAGGGATGATGGGCTCCTTCATCCACAGTAATTAATGTCCTGCCTGGACTATCATTGCAGCTGGAGGCTTCCTTCCACTCATTTCTCACAAACAAGTCACTGTGTCTTATTCCTGCATTCTTTATTACTTCATCACACAAGTGGTGGGACAATGGTATGGTAGCCCAGGAAGGCTGTGGGAAGGCCGGAATGAACAGGTGTTGTTGTTGCAGGAGCACCCCCTGTGAATAGCATACAGCTCCAAATTTATGCAGGATTGGACACAGAGCAGCTGTGCTCTCTGGTTCTATGATACAGTGGTTCTCTAGTACACTTGCCCATAATCTAGGCAGGACTGATTCTATTTTTAGATACCAAAAAGGAGGGATTGACTCAGGGAGTCATTCCCAATTTTTGCTTTTGCGCCCCTGGCTGCTTGGCCAGGGGCACTTATGACAGCACCAAATGGTGCAGTGCAAAAGGACAGGTAACCATGCCCATCTTATTACCATCTTATTACCAATTTATGGTATGGTAGATGGTACAATATGGCTGGTAACCATCTCTGCTGTCATGCAAAAGCAAAAGCATGCTGCTGTGTAGCGCTGCTGGACCGCCTCTGTCAGCGGCATCTAGTACACATATGGTGACATACACAAAAGGCAAAACAGTGTCCCTGGTTGCCACGCTATGGCGTATGCCAGGGCAATTCTGGGAAAACGGGCTTGAAATGATTGTCTGCCGTTGCTTTCCCGGAGGAAGGAATGACTGGCGACATTTACCCAGAATCCACCGCGAAAATTATTTGTGCTCCAGCAGGCACAGGGGTCTCAACCCAGAATTCACAGAGACAGCCTAGACTCAGTTAATTGTTCGCAAAAATGTATCTTTGCAAGGAATTCACTCCCTGTTTCCCATCTCACACCTTCCACTGTCTCCAGACCTGCCACAGCATCCCCCTTGCAGAGGCTGGCAAAGATTAGGCGGAGAAAGAAAAAGACAAGGGACAAGATGTTCGATGAACGTATGGGCTGCTACCTAGCCGAGGCGGACCAGCAGAGCCAGTGGAGGGAGACCGTCTCTCTGTACCAGCGCTCACACAGCGAACGGGAGGAGAGGTGGCGTGAGGAAGACAAGCAGGCGACTCAAACAATGTTTGGACTAGTGAGGGAGCAAACGGACACGCTCAGGCGCCTTGTGGATGTTCTGCAGGACCGCAGGAGGACAGAGCCCCCCTGCAGTGTATCTGCAACCGCCCTCCCCCGCCACAAAGTCCCATACCCCCCTCACCCAAAATAACCAGAAGGAGGGGCGCCAGAGGCCATGTAAACTGTCACTGCACCCCAGCAGAGTGCTCAAGTACCCAAAAGCTCTCATACCCTACATTTGCAGAAGTCGTTCCCTTCCGGACTCACACAAGTCCCAATCCCAGTTCCATCCCCTAAGTGTCTACTTAAGTAATAAAAATACTTTGCTGTTAATTACTGTTTCTGTCATGTTTTTTCAAAGAAGACTGTGTTTGAATGGGGGGCGTGGGGAAGGGGGTTGTTAATTGCATAGGACAGTCATCTTTCCCAGGGTACAGACACGGGGGCAGGATCAGCAGCGGGTCACACACACAGTGCAGTCAGTAGGCACCATGGTCGGTATGGGAGGTGGTTTCCAGGTTCTGTGTGGGCGGGGGGGGATGTGACTTTGTAGCGGGGGAGGGCGGTTACAGATCTTATACAGCGGTCCTTGTCCTGGACCGCTGAGTCACGCAGCAGAGGAATCTGTATCCGTACTCCTCCGCCACAAGGTCACATATCCCCCCGCACACAGAATTCGAAAAAGAGGGATGGCAGGCTCCGTTGAAAGAAGCATTCTGGCACTGCGGACCGCTCTAGGAGCAGGAGCCTGTCATTCGTTGAGTTTAGAGGCGGTCTTTACATCACCGCACACTCTACCCAGCACAGTCTGCCTCCCAGTTTCAACCCTTTAACGCAAAGTCATGAATAAAGAAACCTTTCTTCAGTAACAATGGGACATGTATTTTATTTTTACACGTGTGTTGGAAGTGGGGGAAACGGGGTGAACGGGGTATGTAACCGAAGAGGAGAGTCAACAGTCAGTGGGTAAAGAAACGGGCAGGTTCAGCTTCTCTGTAAAGAAAATGAACAGTCACAGGTCACGCTGCTCGCTGGTATTTGAAGAGTTCCTTGTCGCTGTCCCAGGCGCCTGTATAGGGCTTCATGAGCAAGTGCATTAGCGGGCAGGCTGGGTCCCCGAGGATGACTTTAGGAATCTGCTCATCCACAACAGTTATTTCGTGGTCCGGGAAGAAACTACCTTCCTGCAGGCGTCTGAGCAGCCCACAGTTCCTGAAAACACACGCATCATGAACCTTGCCCGGCCACCCGACGTTGATGTTTGCAAAACGTCCCCTATGGTCCCCCAGTGCTTGCAGCACCATTGAAAAGTAGCCCAATTTCTCATCAGCTGACTGTGGAAGAGGTGGACGATAAAGTGCGAGGAGGAGAAAACGGCGATGATCGCAGCGGGCTCCATGCTTGCAGTGCTGTGGCGTCCGCACTGTCACTGACCAGAAAAGTGCACGAACAGATTGCCCGCAGGCGCTTTCAAGGAGGGAGGGAGGGAGGTTGTGATTGACGGTTCAATGACGACACTTACCCAAAACCACCCTCGACACATTTCTCCCCCCAGCAGGCATTGGGGGCTCTACCCAGCATTCCAATGGGCAGCGGGGACTGTGGGAACTGTGGGATAGCTTCCCACAGTGCACCGCTTCCAAAGTCGACGCTGGCCCCGTGAATGTGGACTCAGAAATTCGAATTAGTGTATTTAGTATGGATACACAAATTCGACTTCATAAGGTCGAATCCACAAATTCGAACTAAGTTGATTCGAAATAGTCTTGTAGTGTAGACAAGGCCTGAGAGTGAGGTGGTGATAAGAAGCTGAACTGAATGGAATAGCCTGTAGAAATCATTTGCAGGATTCATCTGTCTGAGGTGATGAGCTCCCAGGAAGGTAGAAAATGGGATAGACAATCCCCATAAGGGTGAAAAGGAGAGAGGTGCAGTGTGGTATCCACAGTGGAAGGTAGTTTGTGACCTTCGACCAATGGCTCAGTAGAGATGTTTTGAGGACATCACTGGCTGAGAGGCTGCTGAAGAGGAGGGCCCATTCTTATGGAATCTGGGCTTCTTCCTGGGAAGTTCAGCCAGTCTTGTGAGCTGGTGTCAGACTGGATGAGATTAATGATCCCTCTGCAACCTGCTGTATTTTTCTTGTCACAGGTGTACAGATAGCCAGAGATTATAATGTCACCTGGGAGTTTTTGAGAAAATGAAAGGACCTATCCACGGCATCACTAAACAACTTGGGACCTCGAAAGGAAGATCCTCAACAGTGTTTTGCGTCTCTTGTGGGAGGCCAGATGGCTTACAGTCAGGAAGATTAGTATGACTACTGCTGTAGCCATGGAACATGCAGATATGTTGGCGGCCTTGAGTGAGGCCTGGATAGACGTCTTGGCAACTGTCTGGCCTTCTGTAATGAGGACTTGAAATTGTTCTCTCTGATCCTGAGGCAGGTGTTCAATAAAGGCTGAGAACTTAGAATAATTTGTTGTACTTCACCATCAGGGCTTGGTCACTGGCTACTCTGAACTGCAGAAAGGCCAAGCAGTAGCTCTTGTGACCCAGGAGGTCCAGTCACTTTAGCTCATTGTCTGATGGTGTTGACTGGAAATGGTGTTGTCTGTTTCTCCTTTGAGTGGTCTCAACAACCATGAAGTTGGGTGTAGGGTGAGAGGGAAAAAATAAAGAATCGGAGACCCTAGGTGGAATTTAATATTTTTTGTCAGCCTGCTTGCACTTGGTGGGATGGTAGCTGGAGTCTCCCATACTGTGAGTGCTAGGGCCTAGAGAGTCATTGATGGGAAAGGAGATCTTGCCCTGGCAAGATGTATGAAGAATGTCCAACAGGGAGCATTGAGGCTCCTGTACCTCCTCTAGTGGAATTTGTAAACTGTCTATTATATGTTTCATTAGATTGTTCTAAATAACAGAAAAAATAATTAAAATAAACATATTAAGAAAATAAACAAAATAAGTGAGATGTGCACCGTGATGGTCTGTCTCAAGACACAGGTGATTAAGAAGAAACGTAAGTGGCAGTGAGTCTGCCCCTCCCTATGTGCCCTTGTACCACAGCACAAAGGTGCCTAAGGCACAGGCATGGACCTGCGGCCACTGCTGACAAAAATTACACTGATGTGAGTGAGATCAGATTCTGACCTAGCAGACAGGTCTGTTCAGGAAGAATGACATTGTATAGTCACTTTTCATAGAAGAACTGCATTTTAAACACTACATATGCACAATAGGGCCATATTACTGTTGCTGTGTGATGTAATTTTGGACGTCCTGACTATGGCCCAGATTCAGCAGAGCACTTAAGGATTTACAGTATCATACATTACACTCGGACTCCTGTCCTTTCATCCAAAGCATTGAACAATTGCTAGTAAACAAGTATCTAGCATGTTTACTCACCAGATTGGATCTCAGTGTGAAAAATAGCTCAATGGTTATAGCTGCCTGCTCTGTCCTGCACAACATCTCTGAAACAAAGGGGGAAAACTTACTCCAGAGGCGGAGGGCAGAGGTGGAGTGGCTGTCTGCTGAGTTTGAACAGTCAGACACAAGGACTACCAGACAAGCTCAATGAGAAGCTATACAGCTTAGCAAGGCTTTGAAAGAGCACTTAAACAGCAAGCCACAGTCACGTGTTGTGGTGTACTGTGTTTAGCATGGGGCAGCAGTTTGGGGGCCTGTTATGATTTGTGTGGTGCTTGCTGCACATTTGTGCATAGATCAATGGTGATGCACCTATTCATGTTGGAGGGCCTGCTGTACATTTATGACAGCTACACTGTTTGGCACTGATCCTGTGAATGTACAAGACCACTACTTATACTGCCAGCAGTCATTACACACCATGTGTTGTAAACTAACGAAGATGAATAACTTTCAAAACAAAAGTCTTATTAAATTGCATTTGAACTTAAATATCGGAACCTTAATAAATAAACCAGATGAAGGGTTAAAATCCATGTGCATTTTATATAACAACCTGGTATATGGATTGTGCCAGCTCTTTTCCAGACCCAAAGTCTAGAGTATGGTCAACAGACCAGAGGCCTAGCAAATAGTGATCAGCTAAAAGAAAGCTGGGGTAAACAGATACTCTTGTTTTGCTAAAATAAGACTAGTCAGCAAATTGCCAGGTGTTGGAGCTAAGAACTAAATAATTGTGTCTTATTCAGAGTTGCAGATTGAACAATTAATCCCCGTTCCTATTGTATTAGTCTCTTCTGTAGGGAGATGTTCTTCCCACAGGTCCAACCTTGAGTTTATGAAAAGTTGGCACATGTCAGTATAAGATATGGCATCCTCCCACCTTCCCTTCCAAGGGACCAATGCCTGCCTTAAAACACAAAGGAGACAATCTTAACTGCCATATACTTTCACTGTTTCTTTGCTTTAAGCCCTAGGAATGTATCTGCTGGACAAAGAGAGGAGCTACCCATTCCTATGGACTCCATATCAGAATTCAACACAAATTTTATACTAATAACATTTTATCAAAGTATTAATTAAATGTTAACTTGCTAACTTGAGACCATGGGTGGAGACATTATGTAACCTGTTAACCATTGGCTACTGTGCTATCTTGTCTTGCTGCAAAACCTATCCTGGGGTGTGGAACTGCCTACCCCGTCACTTTCCCCCACCCATGGAAAATCCATATATTCTATTGTAATCAATTAATTGACAAAGCAGCAAAGAGTTCTGTGGCACCAGATCCAGATTAACACGGCTAACCCTCTGATACAATTAATTGACAGTGTCTCTGAGCCTAATAAGCAAGGTGACACTCTGCCAGCAGTGTGTAATAAACTCCTATGCTTGACCTCTACACGGTGTGGATTTATGTCCTTCAGTTTGGGGGCTTTTCCGGGATTCAAGCTTGCGAACTGGCTGAGGATCTGAGACTGAAATCCAAAAGAGGTGAGTATGTTTACTTTACCACCTCATTAGGCCAGGGATAGAAGTCTCTCATCCCCTTTCAGACACATCTTGTTTCCTTTTTTTAATTTGTGTGAGGAACCTAGACACGTGTATTCCAAGCAGAGGGGTTAAATAAGGGTACCACTTGAGAGGGAAGACTTGTGCAAGAGGGTTATGTACTGTTTAAACTAAGGGGTGTGTTACGGAGGACTTGGATAAACCACCAGCAAGCGATTGGCCGTGAGTTAAACCCAGGATTGGCTGGGTACACAAGCAGTAGGCAGTGCAAACTGGTGGTCCATTTCCTCATTGCACGTAACATTGCAAGTCCTAAAGACCGTGCGGTATTCAAAAAGGAGGGAGACGTCCTCATAAAACTGTCAAGGCTGTGGAGATTTGAGACAATAGCATAAAAAAGGGGTGAAAGTAACTCCTCATCAAGGCTGACAGGCTGTGGAGATTGAAACTACGGCATTTAGTGGGGGAAAACATAAGTTTCCAACAAGGTCAGCAGCCGGGGTGACTAAAACCCATGGCGTCAAAAAGAGAGGTGATAATTAGTCCTCGAGAGTACTTGGAATATAAACACGTCAAAACTCTGCAGGCAGCAGCTAAAAAAGCAAAATACTCTGCAGCCAGACCAGAGGCAGATCTGGTTACTTGGTGGAATAATCAGAAAAGTGACAAACCAGACAAAGCAGTAATAGTTCTATTGGATATTCTTAACATAAAGGAGAAAGAGGTTGCAACTTTAAGATTTGACAACTAGGCTCTGAAAGATAAGAGCCTGTGCTCTAAATGTAACTGTCTGGAAATTGGAAAAGATCCCAGAGCAAGAGAATCACATTCACCATGCCTGGAGGGACACACCTCCAGATTGGGAGGGGAAGAGCACACTCCTGGCATTTGTCAGCCAACTGCTCCACCAATTAACTATCTGTGGGAAAACTCAGCAGCACAAAGCAAAAGGGAGGAATCAGAACCTCCTCCATACATTTCTTCGCATGAAAGGCCAAATTTAAGCACCCACAGAGATAATAAAGGAGCACCACAAGGATTAATTGCCCCAGGGGAGCAAGTACAGCGTATGGCTCCAATCAAAACACAGCTAAGGAGGTTCAGAAATGTTAATGCGGAGGGTGAACCAGTAAGGGGACTTAGAACAGAAACAACTGAAGTTTACCCCCCAGGAAAAACAGACACTATTGTCTGATTTACCCAAACTCAATTGTAATAACAAAAATACGGAGTTCTGGGACAAGCTGGATGGCCTGACTGAAATACATGGCCCCCATAGGAAGGACGTTCACATCCTGGTCAAGTGCAAGTGCCCCATGGATGTGTGGGAGAACCTAGATAATAGATGGAAGACAGGGCGCTGGGCTGAAGATCATAACCCCAACCCAGTGGGAGGGGATCAGGCTGAAGAACCAGCAGGAATCCCAAACCCAGACGCAGGCACTGTAACAGAATTCAGGAATGCACTGTTGTTCTAGGAGCCCAGACCACTAACTGGGGGGCTCTGCAATCTGTGGTTCAGCAGAAGTGGGAGTCTGCCATGTCCTATGCTGAAAAGAAATGGAATGCATTTCGAGCTTATTCAGGTCTGGAGAATATAACATCCTGAGACCATGATGTATTCCTTCAAATCCTAAAGAAAGGGCTGTCTGCAGATCACCAAGCAGTCCTGGCATTAGGCATCTCAGTGGGAGAGACAGAGGCCTGGTCTACACTAGGCGTTTAAACCGGTTTTAGGAGCGCAAAACCGATTTAACGCCACAACCGTCCACACTAGGAGGCACCATATATCGATTTTAATGGCTCTTTAAACCGGTTTCTGTACTCCTCCCTAACGAGAGGAGTAACGCTAGTATCGGTATTAAAATATCGGATTAGGGTTAGTGTGGACGCTGATCGACGGCATTGGCCTCCGGGAGCTATCCCACAGTGCACCAGTGACCGCTCTGGACCGCAATCTGAACTCGGATGCAGTGGTCAGGTAGACAGGAAAAGCCCCGCGAACTTTTGAAATTCATTTCCTGCTTCCCCAGCGTGGAGATCTCATCTCATCAGCACAGGTGACCACGCACAGCTCATCAGCACAGTTAACAATGCAGTCTCCTGAGAATCGTAAAAGAGCCCCAGCATGGACTGCACGGGAGGTACTGGATCTGATCGCTATCTGGGGAGAGGATTCAGTGCTAACAGAACTGCGTTCCAAAAGACGAAATGAAAAAGTATTTGAAAGAATTTCTAAGGCTATGACGGATAAAGGCCACAGCCGGGACTCAGTGCAGTGCAGAGTGAAAGTTAAGGAGCTCAGACAAGGCTACCAGAAAACCAAAGAAGCAAACGGAAGGTCCGGGGCAGGTCGAAAAACATGCCGCTTCTATGCTGAGCTGCATGCAATTTTAGGGGGCTGCGCCACAAGTACCCCACCCCTGATCGTGGATTCCGAGGTGGGGGTTGTAATCTCTTCCATGGCTGAGGATTATGCAGACGGGGAAGATGAAGATGAAGAAGAGGAGGAAGACCTAGCAGAGAGCACACAGCACTCCGTGAGCCCCAGCAGCCAGGAGCTTTTTATCACCCTGACGGAATTACCGTCCTCCCAGCCCTCACAAGCGGAATTACCGTCCTCCCAGCCCTCACAAGCCACTATCCCAGACAATGACGCCATGGAAGGGAGCTCTGGTGAGTGTACCTTTGCAAATAGCAAACATTGTTTTTTTAACCAAGCCTTTTTTAATGATTGATTTGCCCTGAGGACTTGGGATGCATTTGCAGACAGTATAGTTACTTAGAAAAGTTTGTTAACATGTCCGGGGATTGAGAGGAAATCCTCCAGGGACATCTCGATGAAGCGCTCCTGTAGGTACTCCAGAAGCCTTTGCAGAAGGTTTCTGGGCAAGGCAGCCTTGTTCCGCCCACCGTGGTAGGACACTTTACCACGCCATGCATGTAGCAAGTAATCAGGTATCATTGTGTGGCAAAGCATAGCAGCGTATGGTCCCGGTGACTGCTGGCATTCAAGAAGCATCCGTTCTTTATCTTGTTCTGTTATCCTCAGCAAAGTGATATCGTTCAGGATAACCTGGTTAAAAATCAGGAATTTAAGTAAGGGGGGTGGCCATTTTTCTACTGGGTTTGTGGAATGCATCAGCTTAAAAAAAAAACTTTCCTGCACGTAGCGAAGCGGGGGGAGGGGAGGAGTGAAATGCCGATGATCTTTTCTGTGTTTGGTCACCGGCGATCTTCCCCAAGGTACCAGACACGCAGGGGGTGGGGGGTGGGAAGGGTGTTGATTAGCAGGGAGCTAGCGTGGTATTAGCCATGCGTTGGGGGGAGGGGTAAAGCACTGCAGAAGCCGAAAGACAGTGGCTTACCATGGCCGCATGCAAGCTGAATTCTGATGCCTGGACCTGTGTCTGAGAGATGTGTAACTGCAGAGCTGCAGGCACTCACTATTAAGATGAAAAATGCGACCTTGTAGGGAAATCACATGTGCTAGGTGAATACTGCTTTTCACTGTGAAAGAGTATAACCATTGTTCTGTAAAATGTATCTTTCTAAATATTTATCTCCCTCATGCAGCTGCAAATTTTTCAACCATCCCTCCTCCATCCCAAAGGCTAGCACAGATAAGGCGGAGGAAAAAGAAGACGCGAGATGAGATGTTCTCGGATATTATGGAAGTTACACGCAATGAAAGAGCTCATCTGAATGAGTGGAAGGACGTGGTTTCAAATTACAGGAAAGAGGCCAGTGAACGTGAGGACAGGAGGGATGAACGTGAGGACAGGAGGGACAACTGAGATGAGAGGTGGCGGCAGGAAGACCGGCAGGAAAATCAGCGGTGGCGGCAGGAAGATCAGCGGTGGCGGGATGCAACTCTGGGGCTGCTGCGTGATCAAACTGACATGCTCCGGCGTCTTGTGGAGCTTCAGGAATGGCAGCAGGATCACAGAGTGCCGCTGCAGCCCCTGTATAACCACCCTCATCCCTCACCATGTTCCACATCCTCCTCACCCAGACGTGTAAGAACGCGTGGGGGGAGGCTCCGTGCACCCGCCCACTCCACCCCCGTGGACAGCCCAACCAGAAGGCTGTCGTTACTGTGAATTTTTTTTAATGGCCTTCTCCATCCCTCCTATCCTGTGGCATTTCAGGGCAGGGGCAAGCAAGTCACAAAGTTCCATGAAAGTGCCCTTATGCATGCGAAAGTTTCGCAGCCACTGGGAATCGTCCCACACCTGCAACACAATGCGGTCCCACCAGTCAGTGCTTGTTTCCCGGGCCCAAAAGCGGCGTTCAATGGATAGAATCTGCCCCATTACCATCAGGATCTCCAAAGCGCAGGGGCCCGCGGTTTGAGAGAATTCTGTGTCTACGTCCTCATCACTGTCATTGCCGCGCTGCCGTATCCGCCTCCTCCTCGCCTCGGATTGAAGGTCCTGGTTCACCATAGACTGCACGAGAGTGCGCGAGGTGTTTAAAACATTCACGATTGCGGTATTGAGCTGAGCAGGGTCCATGCTTGCTGTGCTATGGCGTCTGCACAGTTCACCAAGCAAAAAAAGGCGCGAAACGGTTGTCTGCTGCTCAGGGAGGGAGGGGTGAGGCTGTACCCAGAACCACACGCGACAATGATTTTTGCCCCATCAGGCACTGGGATCTCAACCCGGAAATGCCAAGGGGCGGGGGAGGCTGCGGGAACTATGGGATAGCTACGGGATAGCTACCCACAGTGCAACGCTCCAGAAATCGACGCTAGCCTCGGACCATGGACGCACACTACCGATTTAATGTGTTTAGTGTGGCCGCGCGCACTCGATTTTATAAAATCTGTTTTACAAAACCGGTTTATGCAAATTCGGAATAGTCCCGTAGTGTAGACGTACCCATACTCAGCAGTAATGAAATGGGCCACAGAAGTAGAAAACAGAAAAAAGAGGAAGGTAGCAGCGACCACACCCTCCGAGGAAATTGTAGCGGTTCATGCAGTTAAAATCACTACCTGCTTCACATGCAATAAGCCTGGACATCTGGCACGTGATTGTAAAAATAAAAATAAAATCAAAACATGCAGTAATTGTAAAAGGAGCAGCCACTTACAGGAAGACTGCTTCCACCCCGGAGGGGGAAAAGAAGGGCAGTGGCCAAACAAGCAAAATAAATCTGATACAACTAGTGCCCAAGAACAAGAAAAGGATAAACAAACCCAGGAGTTGCTCAAACTCCTGGCTAGCAAATAGGTATCAGCGGCCTCTGTGGCTGGAATCAAAGGCGACCCCAGGATGTTTCTTAACACACGAGTCGGGGGCCAACTGTGCAACATGTTAATAGACACAGGAGCCTCGGTATCGATAACCAGCCAAAATCTCCCTCTCACCCGTAGAACCATATGGATTGAAGGGGTGGGAGGGGGAAAATTAAAAGCAACCCTAAGCCAGCCAGTGGAAATAGAATTTAAAGATATGATCACAGTCAGTCAAATCTGGGTTTGCCTCAAGCAGAGAGACACAATTTGCGGCATAGATCTCCTTAAGGAGCTCGGGGGAGTAATCAACCCCAGAGCTAGCTGCATTGAATGGGCCGGAGGGTCCAAACAGGAAAGATCATCTCAAAATATAGCCATGATTGCCAGTAATAGGGTAATAATACCAGAGTGGGGGGGGTCCAGTAGAAACCCTGTGTTCTCTTCGCCCTGAAGTGTGGGCAACAGATAAACAAGAGTGTGGGCTAGTAAACATGAAGCCTATATCTGTAGAAGGACCAACTCACAAAGCCCACAGGCAGGACCCAATTAAACTGGAAGCCTTAGAGGCAGTTAAAGCTATAGTCACTAATTTGGAATCTAGAGGGGTGATTAGAAAAACCATCTCCACAACTAACTCCCCAATTTGGCCCGTCAGGAAGCCAGACGGGACCTGGAGGTTAACTATAAACTACACCAACCTTAACCGGGTGACTCCAAAGGCACATCCTATCGTGGCAAGCCCTGCCACTATTCTTAATTTGCTAACACCAGGACACTCAGTATTTTCAGTCCTGGATGTAGCTAATGGATTTTGGAATATTCCCCTTGCAAAAGAGAGTCAGGGAAAATTTGCATTTACAGTAGGAGACCAGCAGTACACTTGGACCCGAGTACCTCAGGGGTTCCATAATTCTCCCTCCATTTTCCACAGGGCATTGGCAGAAGTAATAGCACAAGTGTTTTTGGAAGGGGATACTGTGATAATGCAGTATGTAGATAATTTGCTAATTGCCAGTTCAAATGAAAAGGACCATTTAAAAACCCTAAACAGACTGTTCCTATATCTTCGCAAGGCAGGATTTAAATTAAGCCCGAAGAAAGCTCAATTGCAACAGCAGCAGGTTTTATACCTAGGGCATAACATCTCCAAGGGAGAAAAGGCACTCACAAGCGACAGAAAGCAGGCAATTTTAGGGTTAAAAAAACCACAGACAGGGTCCTGGGACTCCTTAATTTTTGTAGAACCTATATACCAGAGTACTCAGAGATGGTGGAACCAATTCAAAACCTCACTAGAGGGGAAAAGCTTGCAAATGAGTTAGTAATATGGGGCACAGAACAAGAGGAGGCATTTATAAAAATAAAACAGGCTCTAGCCTCCGCCCCCAGCCTGGGCTTACCCAATATGGGGAAGCCGTTCCACCTTTACTACAGCCACAGCGAGACCCAGTATTCAGCTGCTTTAACTCAACTCCATGGAGACAAGCAGAGTATGGTAGCATACCTATCTACCATAAGACCCCCTGTATCCCAGGGATTACCGGAGTGTAGCAGCTCTAGATTGTGTTACGTGGGCTGTGAAAGCTTGTGTATCATACACTCTCATGGGAAAATTAGTGCTCCATACACCTCATACACTTATTGATCTCCTTAACACCGGGCGACTAAGATCTGTAACAGATGCCCGCAGGCGTCAGTGGGAATCAACATTGTGCTTGCAAACCCCTAACTTCTCCATAGTAAAAGACAAGGGAATAAATGTAGCCGAATATCTGAACATAGAGGGGGAGGTACACGAATGTCTTATAGATAGAGAAGAAGTAGTGTTGGGAAGAATTAAAGAAGAGCCATTAAAGAATCCAGATATAGTTTTGTAGGTAAATCGATCAAGAAAGTATAAAAATGGAGTGCCACACACCGGATGGGCAGTGGTAGTCAGTGATGGGACAGTGATAGCGTCAGGTCAGATGGAAGAAACAAAGTCAGCACAAGAAGTGGAGCGAACAGCCCTCACTGAAGCTTTGAGAGTGGGGGAAGGCAAAAAGCTCACTGTATACACAGACAGCAGATATGCATTTGGAGTAGTGCATGACTACATGGACGTTTGGTCACACAGAGGTTTTATAACAACAACTGGCAAGCCAATTAATAATATGGAAGCAGTTCAAAGACTAACAGAAGCTGCCAAACGACCATCAGAACTAGCAGTAGTAAAAATAAAAGCACACAATAAGATCTCTAGTGAGGAACAAAAAGGAAATTATTGGGCAGATAAATGTGCCAAAAAAATTGCACAAGCAAGTCCTATTAAGGTTTGTGCAGCTAGAGTGCCAGAAGAGGAAGTACATTTTAAAAAGCTATATGCAACCATAAGCCCAGAAGAGAAAAGTAAATTAAAAGAACAAGGCTGTGTGTATAAAAATCACCTCTGGTATGGGCTGGGGGGAGGAGCTGGTAGCCCCAGAGTGCATACTGGCTCTACTGCTCCATGCCATCCACTCTCCAGCTCATCTGGGGTGGAGACAAATGAGGGCCGCCCTGGAATACTGGTGGTGGCCAGCCATGAAAAAAGATGCTTTACAATTTCTCAAGAGATGTGTGACATGTGCACAAGTAAATGTGGGTAGAAGGAAAAAGGTGTCTCTGAATCACCAACCATGACCAGAGGGACCATGGCAAAATTTGCAGATTGATTTTACTGGACGCTTGCCACAAATGTGTCGCATTTACCCAAAGGTTAAAAGAATTTTAAAGCCAAAATGGCAAGGCCCTATGAGGGTCTTTCTGACTACTAATACATGTGCAAATATTGGGGGGAAATTGGGGACATTTTGGCGTCACCAAAATCAGTTAAAATTGTTTGAATCAGCATCTGTCAATACTAACAATGTTTCCACAGGTGAACAACAAGAGGTGAAGGAGGAAGAATTGAAGGGTGACCAGGACAACCAGAGAGACCATAGGAAGGCTCCTGCTATGTCTCCTGCTGTCCCTGTGGTGATGAGCAAGGATGCAAGTAGTGTGCCAAGTGAAAAGGAGGACTGGAAATGAGTCACTAATCTCCCTCCTCCAGGTTTGCTTCGCTTTAATTGCCACACTAAAGAAACATTTAGCTTTTGCAGAACACTTGCAGTGGCCAAGAAACAAGCCTGGCCAGAAGTACAGGTGGCACTGTGGTTAGGACATGAGCACACAGTAGAACACAAGAAGGTCCAAATAAAATCATACACTGATGCTCATAACAACAGGGAGGCTAGTAACATTACAATTTTGATAATAGCGACTGCCCTGTTATCGGCTGGTGTCAGATTATGGAGTTTCATGGAGGCATTTGGAAGGAATCATGGAAGTGTACGAGTTCCCCCTTTGAGCAGGGTGACACTCTTAGACGATGTTGTGGCCCTCTTAGAGGGACAGTGTCTATACTTAATGCACCCAGTGTCTGAATTACCTTTAAAGGGGGACAGCTGCGTACTACTAGTAAAGAGGATTACAAAGTCTTGGGCTATCCCTCATTTGAACACAATTAGATGGCATATTGCCACAATGGCTTGGGAGGAATCACACAGACCTTGATACTGAAATTTGTGTGGGATTTTGTGGGGAAAAAAACAAACACTCATAAAAAATCATGTGCCAATTATACTAACATGGTACCTATAACGTTTGGGCTTGCTGATTCAGGATGGGGCCTACCACTTAAAGCACGGACGAAGGTAACCCCAAAGGCATGGCACACATTTGTTAAACGATGGCCCAAATTAGAATGTCCACGACTGGTAAATAACTGGGTTATCAGAGACAGAGTGGAACCACCTGACTGTGTGTTATGCCCTGAACAAATCCCCATTCCAGAACCAGGATTAATAATAATAGGACCAGTGCTACCGGTCCTCACCTCGGTGGTATTCCACACCTACAGGGTCGAGGTGCGTATTCCTTTAGAGGAAGTGAACAATGTGCAACGGTCAGGCCTTGAATGAGTAGAAACATTACTAGCCTAACAAACCAAATTGGTGATCGCTTAATTAGACAGAGGACGGGATTACTAGATACCCTTGTAGGATGGTTTGGTGCAAGAAATTCTGTGTACATGCCCATATAATGTTCTTATGAATCTGTGTAGGTTCAAAGTGGCCATCACTGAGAAACTGGCGCACACGGAGCTGGTCCAAATGAATGGTACCTACCGGTGTGTGATTGCCCAGAACCACTCCATCGAGCTAAATGGAAAGCCCCGCCCCTCGAGACATCCATCCGTGTGCATAACAGTCCCTCGAAGGTCAACCCTGACGGTTGATGGGATGCGGCTCCACCATACTCCGCCAATGATGGGTAACTTAACATGGGATCCAGAATAGCACTATGCAGTTAGTATCTAGAGGAGGGTCTACTGGCCCTGCAGGCGAAAATCGAGGAGTTGGTGGCCGAGGCCCAGAGGCATATTGGGGAAGGCCGTCTGAGGTACACTCAGGGGAAACTGTGGACCAGGCTGATGTGAAGTACTCGAAGGCGCGGAACAGGCGGTGAAGGTTAAAGCAATAATTATGGGCAATGCAATCTCAGGTAATAAGGTCCCCTGGGGATGGATCTGGGTGCTATTTTGTCAAGTTATGTGGGCAGTGTCTATCCTGACATTCCTAATGTTACTAGTGCTTTATCGGTGACTCCGCAGTAGGCTGGGTACATTATGATTGATATATTTGACCTGGTGCGTTAGGGAACCCTAGGGTCAAGAGGAGGGACTGAAGGGTCAAAATCCATGTGCATTTTAGATAACCTGGTATATGGATTGTGCCAGCTCTTTTCCAGACCCAAAGTCTAGAGTATGGTCAACAGACCAGAGGCCTAGCAAATAGTGATCAGCTAAAAGAAAGTTGGGGTAAACAGATACTCTTGTTTTGCTAAAATAAGATTAGTCAGCAAATTGCCAGGTGTTGGAGCTAAGAACTAAATAATTGTGTCTTATTCAGAGTTGCAGATTGAACAAAGGATCCCTGTTCCTAGTGTGTTAGTTTCTTCTGTAGGGAGACGATCTTCCCACAGATCCAACCTTGAGTTTATAAAAAGTTGGCACATATCAGTATAAGATATGGCATCCTCCCACCTTCCCTTCCAAGGGACCAATGCCTGCCTTAAAACACAAAGGAGACAATCTTTATTGCCATATGCTTTCACTGATTCTTTGCTTTAAGCCCTAGGAATGTATCTGCTGGACAATCAGAGGAGCTACCCATTCCTATGGACCCCATATCAGAATTCAACATATATATTTTATACTAACATTTTATCAAAGTATTAATTAAATGTTAACTTGCTAACTTGAGACCACGGGCGGAAGCATTATGTAACCTATTAACCATTGGCTACTGTGCTATCTTGTCTTGCTGCAAAACCTATCCTGGGGTGTGGAACTGCCTACCCTGTCACTTTCCCCCACCCATGGAAAATCTATATATTCTATTGTAATCAATTGATTGACAGTGTCTCAAAGCCTAATAAGCAAGGTGACACTGCCAGCACTGTGTGTAATAAACTCCTGTGCTTGACCTCTACACGGTGTGGATTTATGTCCTTCACCAGAGAAAGGAACATTGATGTTCCTTGTAGCTACACATCAGCAGTGGCTCTCACAGGTCAGTGTAGATGAAGCTGGGGTTGTCCATGCATTGCCCTAGTGTGGAGTGGTAGAGGTAGGTGTGCTATCCCTGAGGCCATGAGGAATGCTGCAGTTCTCCACAGACAGCAATGGGAGATGAGCCCAGAATTCATGAACCTAGAGGTCCACAAGAGTCTGCAGCATCTGAGTTTGCTGACGGAGAAGCCCCATTATAGTCTGGGGCATCTCCCTCTCCTTTTCCCAGGCCTTTCTCCTCTCCACTCTTCTTCTCCATATAGTCTCCAATATTCCCCCTACAGGCCCTCTGTCCAAGGCTGGATGCAGCAATGGGCTTGCAGCATCTTGCAGGACAAGTCCTCCCACGTCCTCTTTTTTCTCCTCATCTGAGAGAGTCATTCCACAGTCCATACCCCGCAAGGCCACAATGGCTGCAGCTACAGATAAAACACAGCAAAGGTACTATTGTCAGTAGAGTAGGAACAGAAAGCTAAACTTAAGATTCAGAACTCCCCCCTTCCCTTGCTTCCCTAAAATATTAAACAAGACAAGCTTATTGACACTCGTGCTTTGGAGTTCTTGATTCCTGGTGCCGCACTCAGCTCAAGCCACAGTGAGTGTGACCCACTGGAGTCATGGGAATGAGAAGGGAATTAATCAGTTGAATAAAATTATAAATATAAGGCAATGGCACTGAATACTAGCACCATTTGCCACAAGTGGTGATGGTTTTAGCTGATCTATCACCCCTGGGGGTAACAAAGGAGCAAAGAGCACAGCTGCTGCTGGGGTCTCAAAGGTGTCTGGGCCTATATGCTACTAGCCGGTGTACTGCAATAGTGTCTGCTGAAGTTGTTGCTGACTGGCATGGGAAAGTGTCCTACCATGGAAGAAGAAATAAGGCTGAGATCCTTAGAAACTTTCAGGAGAGAATTGCAGTGAACTTCCTTGGAAGTTTTATTGAGGATTCAAAGGACATCTCTGTGTACAGAAACAAAGTAATCAGCATGCCCCATTCCCTGCCTAACTCTACAGGGGAATGAAAAGGAGATAGCACCTCTACCTATCTTTATTGTTACATTACCTCCTGTAGTATGAGTAAACTAATGAACAGTTGATAGTTGGGGGTGCCATCACTGTTATGGAAATTTACACACCTACCCAAGGTTCCTTTCCTGGCATCAGGCTAATCTGTGCTTGACTGGATTTCGGAGGAGTTAAAGACAGGTCCTGGCTCACGGCACAGCTGGATCCCCTTGTTGCCCATCTCCCAGACTCCTACTCCTCTTCTTCATTGGTTCTTGCTGTTCATGGCAGAGACCTGGGATTTGGGCTCCTCAGAGGTATCCACAGTGGTGGTGGTGTGTCCTCCAAGTATGGCAAGCTGCTCCTTATAATAGTGCCAGGTCTGAGACTTGGCACTGTTGGCCTTGCTGGGCTTCTAATGTGCCTGCTGCAGTTCCCTTGCTTTCACGTAGCACTGCTTCTGGTCCCTATCGTACCCCTTCTCTGCATCCCCTGAGTAATCTGCTAGTAGATGTCAATGTTTCTACGGCTGGTTGGGAGCTGTGTCTGCACAGCCTCTTCTCCCCACAGGCCCAGGAGATCCAATTATCTCCTGTTTAAGCCAGGCAGGAACATGTCTGGAGCATGTAGCCATCATGGTCGGCTGGGCAGTTGCGCACAACAGAGAGCAGATAGGCATGTGCCCAAGCCACATAAAAACAGGAAAAGCGTAACCAATGCTACTAGGTTGGAGAGTCAGGGAAGAGATGTATTTCTAAAATTTCCGTGTGTGACCAGCCTGATTTTTAAGTAGTATCATAATGTTTTGGAACCTGTATTTCCAAACTGTGTTAAAATCTTGCTCTAATAACCAGGAAAAAGCCTTCTACTTTGTATTAATTTTAGAATTCTATCTAGTCTAATTAAAAAGCATATGCTGTAAACAGAGCCATATTAAGTCAGCAGCTGCTCACTGATTATGTACTGTTAACAGGGAAATGAAAGTGAAAAGTGAAAGTGAGACAAAAAAACTGGAATCCTAATAACGTTTTAAAAGATTAACTGAAAGAGAGGAGTTTAACCAAGCAACCACACCGTAAACCACCTGCTGAACTGAAAAGCAAAAGGGACACTGAAAAGAAGCAGAAGAATGTGTTGGAGCCGTTAAGGTAAAGAGAAAGCATCAATGGATCAAAACACTTCCAAAGGTCTGACACATTGAGTTTCAGAGGGACTAACTAGGAAATAAGAGCAAAACAGAAGGCTATCTAAAAATATTAATCTTTTCAGTGCCTCAATCTATGGTATTTATAGAGAAAGCTTCACCATATTATCCAAGGGCTACTTAAATCTCCCTGCTGTCGCCAGATCACACTAATGCTACTGCTTGCTCATCAAACCAGATGAGACTGGGAGGATGGAAAGGTAATATTTTATTAAAAGAAAATAGAATGTGACCCCCATTCCAATATGAAACAGTTACCTAATAACGGGTAACAAATCCAAAAGTTAAAAGATACTGAACCAATGTGCTATGCCAATGTAGAGTTTTGGAATATAAATGAAAATTTAACCACTTAAGGAAAAAATCCTTGGCTGAAACAAACTAGAATTATGCATATAAATTACAAAATAGTTGGATTAATCATTAAGGAATAGGAGGCATGGGCAATAGAATAATTTAACAAATATATTTATGTTCAGAGACTCTTAGAAAATTGATTATCCTACTAATGCTGGATTGTTTCCTACTCCCTGTGTAATAGATAGATGTTCCTGCTAGGAAGTTTTCCCTGATATTCAGTCTAATTGTACCTTCCCTTAATTGTATCCAATTACTCATAGTTTGAAAACTTTATGTATCATTCTAAACAATTCTTTTCCCTCAGGGTTGGCCTTACCATGAGGCGAACTGAGGCGGCCGCCTCAGGTGCCAGACTGTGGGGGGCACCACTAGGACCCAGAGTGTAGAAAATTGTGTCTGCTGCTGGTGCATATGTATTCTCTCTGCTCTAGATGCACAGAGATGGTGGAGTACTGTGCTGGAGGAAGGAGGGCACAAGAGACCAAACAGGCAGGCAGGAGAAAAGGTGAGAGGGAATAACAGAAAGCAGCAGGAGCTGCAGGGAGAGAGAGAAGGAGGAGCCTCTTATGTACTTCTCTAGCCTCCCCAGGAGCCTGGACTGATTAACACCAGCTTCTCAGGGAGCTTCCTGTTTCCTGCTGCTTCCCCGAACCCACTTGAGGAGAACAGGCAGTCAACTGAAGTAGTAGGAGCCAGTTAGGCCCTTAAGATGCTGATATCTTCCCTCACTCAGGCCCTGCTACCAGACTGCTTATTTGTCCCCTTCAACTGAGTGTTGAGAACCACTATAACTGGCACAGAACAGCAGTCATGAGTGAAAGAAGAAAACGCCCCTCTGGGGCAGCATTCAAAAAAGCAAAGGAAGCTTTTCTATCTAAGCAGGAAGGAGCTCTCCTGAGATACATAGACACAAATGTTCACGGTGAGCCTTCCAGCCCCAGTGAGGATGTGAGTGATGAGGAGATGCCTGATCTTCCAGTTAGTCAGAGTGCAGGTGACCTGGCAGCTACTGCAGCATTCATATCGCCATCTCAAATGGATGTAACCATGCACATTCCTGAAGAAAAGTGTAGATCAGAGAAGAGTGTGGTGGAGGCGCAAGAAACAGCTGCTGCTGAGGTTAGTTCCTTAAGTCTAGATGATCCAGAACTGTGGACCCACTTGAACTGTAGCCTAAGGGACTTCCTTGTACTGCATGGGCCACAGCAAGTGAAAAACTTCATGTTCCCCAAAGACAATGAAAATAGAAATTTCCATCCAACACATTACTGGTGTGAAATCCCCAATGGTGACAAAGTAGAGAGGCCATGACTTATGTACTCAAAACCCCAGAATGCTGCATACTGTTTTTGTTGCAAACTCTTCCAGTTTAATGTTCCAGCCACATTGGGTTCCACAGGAACAAAGGACTGGAAAAAGCTGGCTAAAAATCTGGCATACCATAAGAAGGCTGCAAGTCACCAGGGAGCGTTCCATAGGTGGAAAGAGCTTGAGATGAGACTAAGGTTAAAGGCCACCATAGATGATCAGCATCAAGAGAAGATTGCATCGGAGTCTCTTTACTGCCTAAATGTTCTGAAAAGGCTCATTGCCATTGTGAGAATGCTTGCTACCCAAAACCTAGCACTGCGTGGCACTTCAGATCAGATGTATGTGCTAAACAATAGAAACTTCCTTAAAATTGTGGAGCTGATGGCTGAGTTTGATGCTGTACTCCAGGAGCATCTAAGAAGAGTCACCAGCCAAGAAATGTACACACACCACTACCTTGGAAAAACAATTCAAAATGAGATCACACAGTTACTGGCAACAAAAGTCAAACAGCAGATTGTGGCAGATCTGAAGTCAGCAAGAAATTACTCTGTTATTCTGAACTGCACACCTGACATCAGCCATATGGAACAAATTACTTTAATGGTGCATTTTGTAACAACAACAACAGAACCTAGTGAAAATGTCCCTGCAATGGTGACTGTCAGAGAGCATTTTCTAGAATTTATTGACATTGATGATACTACAGGAGCTGGTATGACAAATGTGCTTCTTAAAAAGCTGGAAGAGACGGGAATTGCAATAGCTGACATGAGAGGTCAGGGCTACAATAATGGTGCCAACATGAGAGGAAAGAACAGAGGAGTGCAGACACAGATCCAAGAGTTAAACCCTCGAGCTTTTTTTGACCCATGCAGTTCTCATTCATTGAACTTGGTGGTCAGTGATGCAGCATCAGCTTCTAGTGAGGCTGCTGAATTTTTTAATGTAATTCAAAGCATCTATGTATTTTTCTCTGCATCAACTCATTGATGGCAAATTTTGAAGCAACATCTGGGAACATCCTCTCTGACACTGAAACCACTGAGTGCCATACGATGGGAAAGTCAAGTGGAGGCGATAAAGCCTATCAGACACCAAACTGGGAAGATAGATACATATATAACTTCAAATTTCTGTGTGGCTTAGTGTTGTGGCATGACATACTGTTTGAAATAAATGTTGTAAGCAAGAGACTCCAAGGTGTTGACCTTGATATATCTGAAGCAATGGAACAACTGGACAAAGCAAAGTCATACCTACAGTCTTACTGGTCAGATAAGGGATTTCAAAACATTCTGAAGAGTGCACAGAAGTTGGCAGAGGAATTTCACACCGAAGCTATTTTCCCACCCATTCAAGAATACAAGAGTCACCGAAGATGATGATATTTTGATTACGAGGCACGGGATAATCCCATAAGAGACCCCAAACAACAATTCAAAGTTGAATTCTTTAACCAGGTGCTAGATTGTGCAATACAATCAGTTGAAGAATATTTCATGCAGCTCAAGGAACACAGCAGTATATTTGGGATGTTGTATGATATTCCAAAACTCCTCATTATACCTGAAGAAGACCTACACCAGCAATGCAGGGCACTAGAGACAGTGTTGACACATGATGACATGCACGATATTGATGCGAATGATTTAATGATGAACTGAAAGCCCTTTCAATGTACATTTCAGCAGGATCAATTCCAAAGGCTGTTCTGGAATATATGTGCACAAATAAGATGGCCACCCTATTTCCAATTGCTTTTGTTGCTCTGCGCATACTTCTAACACTTCCCAGTGGAGAACTCAGCTTCTCCAAACTGAAGTTAATAAAAAACACATCTATGCTCCACAATGACACAGGAGAGGCTGGTCGGCTTTGCAACCATCTCAATAGAGCATGAGCTGGCCAAGACTGTGGACCTTCAGGAAGCAGTTCAAATCTTCGCAACCAAGAAGGCACGGAAAGCACAACTTTGGTTATTCAAACAGATAAAAATGCCAGTGTTTACTAGGCAGACAAGAAAAGTTATGTTTGCTGTTCAGGCATTTGAAAATTAAGTGTTACTTACAATTTTTGAACAAGACATTTTAAGTTGTTAGTTCTCCTTTATTGGGGTTGGTAGCAGAGCAGTACCATGAGAGGAGTAGAACAGGAAGAAGGCAGAATTGAGACCTTTCAAAGTTTTGGCCCAAGTGAGGGGGCATGGGGGCATCATTTGAGCTCCCCGCCTCCGGTGCCAAAATGTTGTGGGCTGGCCCTGTTCTCCCTCCTTGAAAAACTCCAAAAGGGAACAGAGAAGCAGGGTTTAAAACACCCTCCAATGTTAAGATGCAAATAAGTGAGGGGATGGAGGAAGAAATAAGTCGATACTGGACAGAAAAAGAAAGCTGATGTTAACAGCTTGGAATATTCAAAAATATGTACATATTCCTCGATTTGAAAGAGAACAGCGGAGTTTTATCATGCTTGAAATGGGAAAGAGTCATACAGAGTTATGGCAGTGGTTATATCCTGAGGAATCATGTCAGAAAAATGAATGGGAGTATATGTCTCAGTAATTCATGGTGGTTTTCCTTCCTGTATCAGACTATAAAGATAATATGTAGAATAGACATTTTCTGGGAGTAGTTCCATGTAAAATTCCAAAACAAGGCTGTAATGTTTATGTTTAACATGAATTTGTATCCATAAGTAAGAGAGATCAGCACGAGAACTAAAATGTAACTGAGGCCTTTCTGTAAAATTGAAAATAAGTTTCTCATCATTAAAGAAAAACAGAACTACTTCTAAAGTGTAAATGGAAAACTGTCTCAGAAGTTTCAGGCACTCTATATGGAAGTTATAACTTCCCATACTGCAGACAGAGTTAAACAATAATTCCTTATCTGAAGAGACTTATTTTCATGCAAATCTTGAATATACAAGTCATCTGACACTTACGGTATGTCTACACTGCAATTCAAAACTCACAGCTAGCCTGGGCCAGCTGATTTGGGCTCATGGGGCTTGGGCTAAAGGCTGTTTAATTGCAGTGTAGATGTTTGAGCTCAGGCTAGAGCCCAGGCTCTGGGACCCTGTATGGTGGGAGGGTCCCATAGCTCGGGCTCCAGACTGAGCTCGAATGTCTACACTGCAATTAAAGAACCTCTTAGCCTGAGCCAGCCACATGTGTCTAATTGCAGTGTAGACATACCCTTAAAGTCCAGCTTTGGCCACAAAGATTTACATCATAATACTAGTCCATTAAATAGGCATGGGCTTGAGACAGGCGGGTTACGCAGTGCAGAAGAAAGTGAGATGCACAGTGATTGAGAAGAGCCACTTAAAAATGACCCCGACTTCTTGGATATGACAGTCTCCACAAGATGCCAATGGCTCTGGCCAGATCAACTGACTTTAATGTTATTGCTTGCAAATAAAACCCAGATGAGCCTGGAAGGACAAAAGCAGAATGTTTATAGAACAGTAACACGGGAGAAAGAATCTTTCATTAACATCACAATGGTGAGATTTAAATAAAAGGTCAAATATAAGGAATGCGCAACCACAGCTGTTGAAGACCTACCTCAGAGAACAAGTACCATGAACAGTATTACAGTTAAATAGATCTACTGTTTTAGAGAGGGATTAAAAATGATTCTGAGAATCAGTTTTAGTTAAAGATTTTCAAAGCCACATGTCAAACAACCTACCTACTAGATTTGGTAGGCTCATCACCCACCCATTTATTTCAGACTGGCAAAGGGGATTGTGAATTCTGGGATCACCTTATATGTCATCCAGCTCAGATTACTGACTAGAGTAAGAACAGACAGGTTACCAAAATGAATGACAGACAGGCAGAGAGTGATAGACCAGTAAGATCACTCATGAAGCAGGATACTGAAAGGCCCATCAGCTCCTGCTCTATAAACCAAGGCCCTGATCCTGCAATCCAATCCATTACGGTAGATCCTCTTCCCTGTGTGGAGTCCCACGGAAGTCCCCAAGGGACTACAAATGCAAGATCAGGATCCAAAGGAGCTACACAAATCTACCCTTGTAAAAGGTATGGGTCACTATGCAGATCCTCAAGGAACTGGAGAATCTGTTTAAAACAATACGCAGCAGAAGCGTATTTACTGATGATACACTGCTACTAAAAACTGTAGTGTAAGGAGAAATATTAGCCTTTTCATAGCTAAGGTTCAAGTTTTCTTTCAAATCCAGTTTTTATCTTGGTCCCTAACATGAAACCTAAATCAATCTACTCAGTGTCACGGCATGATCTTATAGGAGGGTAGAATTTTACTGAAAATTTTGAGAAATCGAGCAAGGCATCTGGGAGACACAAGGTTTCAAAAAGGATGATCTCATTTTTGACCCATTTCCCAACTGTTGCTTCATCACAGCTCCAAAACAGTTCAGTCTAGAAATCCTAAGCTTGTGTTAGTTGATCTTGGCAAGAATCTTCAACTAGTTTGTTGGCAGAATTATTGAAGTAAAAATGATTTATGTATCTTTATTCTTCCAAGTACCCAAAACTTGTGTTGGATGTCTCACCACACAAAGTAAAAACCACAGTTCCTGCCCCATAGACCATACAAAGTTCAATATGACAGAACTCATGAAAGAGAAATGTGGGGAAGGAGAGGGCAAGAGGAGAGGATGTTAAGGGTGACAAGAAGAATGTGGTTTCTCATTAAAGAATGTACGCATCTTGGCAGCTATGTTACTTTTCTGTTGTATTACATTCTACGGCCCTCCTACTGCCCCAGCCTTCATAGAAACAAATTTTTAGAAGGGATTTGAAGGTGACAAGGGAAAATGGCTTGGCAAACAGGACCAGGAAGGGCATACCAAGTGAAAGGGAACTGAAACAGACAACGAGGGTACCAAGGCTACTGTCAATGGCAGAACAGAGAGTGAGTACGATCGGCTCTGGAATTCTCAACTTTGTGGCTACACTTGGGCACAGAATCATATAGGAGGTGGATTCTTGTCTGACAGAGTGAGGGAGAGGGTGGAGACCTCCAGTCTTGGGAGCAAAAGGAAACTATAGGAGGCAGAGAAAAAGGGGAGAGGGTTGAGGGGTCAGTGGCAGCAGCCTCCATCAACACTACCTGCAGGCTCCATTGGGACACTGTCACTGAGCAACTTCAAAATCTAAAGAAATCCTGGAGTAAAAGGCTATGTTAACTTGCAGTTAAATTATATTTACCACCTTACGGCAAGACACCCTTAATAGAATGCTGCAGGTTTCCTTAAATAATGTAATAATTAGAAAACAAGGGGATTTACAGTTGAGGTTGCACTTAAAAATAATTCCAGACACAGAAAATATGGAAATGCAATTAAGATCTCACACCGCTTTAGCTCTGCCCACAGACCCTCCCTTAGGAAGCAATCCAATAATGCACATCAGCAACAAAAAACAGAGGGGTGATCTACTTAGACTCCCTTCCTCTTGTTAGATTGTTTGTACACAACGGTCACATTTAAACCAGAAGTTGTCAAACTGCTTCTTAGCAGACTACTTTCTGGGCACAGCAACCCTGTGACAAATATCAGCACCTGCTGCCATGGAAAGAACAATATTTAGGAAAACATCTAGTGATTTTTAACTCTCTAATGTGATAAGCACTGTGTCATTTTAGGAAAAAGGTCATCATGGAATCTCCCTGCTACACATGCTGCTTTGCCCTCCTCTCCCCAGGCACACATGCCCCTTGAGAGTTCACCCTCCTCTTCCCTGCCTGCTTCTCTTCTCACAAGTAGCTTTACTCCCTTTAGCATGTAGTTCCCCTTCTGTTTGCAGCTTCAGTTCCTAATGACAGTTACTCTTTCCTTTCTTCCTCTTGCGTAGCAGCTGCCCCTTGTGGAAACAGGCTGACTTCTTGTTTCCAGATGTTTTACAGGCATCTAGGTTCCTCTTTGCAAGGAGCAGCTGAAAGCAAGGCGAAGCTGCCAGCACTACATGGCCTACCAGCTTTCTGATCACTCACTCACGCACGCCCGTCACCCCAATCGGGGTATGGGCCGCCAACCACAGACCTGATCACTAGCTGTCTAAGCCAAAGTGCACCTGTCTTTACAGCAAACTACTACTGCCTTTTTTACGTTCACATGCAAATACTAAGAAGATAGCCTTTTACATCTTCTTTATCACAAGTGACCATTAGCCAGAACAATCATTTGGGATTATTCCCTGAAGGTATACAGGGTTTCAAGGGTAACAGGGTTGCAACACTTTAAAGCTTTGTATAGCTACTAGAGATGTTGATTAATTGCAGTTAACTCACACAATTAACTAAAAAAACAAATCATGATTAATTGGAGTTTTAATTGTACTGTTAAACAATAGAATACCAATTGAAATGTATTAAATAATTTGCATTTTTTCTACATTTTCAAATATATTGATTTCAATTACAACACAATATACAAAGTTGACAGTGCTGACTTTATATTCTTTTTTATTACAAATATTTGCCCTTTAAAAATGGCAAACAAAAGAAACAGTATTTTTCAATTCACCTCATACAAATACTGTAGTGCAATCTCTTTATTGTGCAAGTGCAACTTGCAAATGTAGTTTTTTTTTTGTTACATAACTGCTCAAAAACAAAAAATATAAAACTTTAGAGCCTACTAGTCCACTTAGTCCTACTTCTTGTTCAGCCAATTGCTAAGACAAACAAGTTTGTTTACATTTATGGGAGAAAATGCTGTCTGCTTCTTAAGCCTGGTCTACACTAGGCGTTTAAATCGGTTTTAGGAGCGTAAAACCGATTTAACGCCACAACAGTCCACACTAGGAGGCACCTTATATCGATTTTAGTGGCTCTTTAAACCGGTTTCTGTACTCCTCCCTAACGAGAGGAGTAACGCTAGTATCGGCATTAACATATCGGATTAGGGTTAGTGTGAACGCTGATCGACGGCATTGGCCTCCGGGAGCTATCCCACAGTGCACCAGTGACCGCTCTGGACCGCAATCTGAACTCGGATGCAGTGGTCAGGTAGACAGGAAAAGCCCCACGAACTTTTGAAATTCATTTCCTGCTTCCCCAGCGTGGAGAGCTCCATCATCGCAGGTGACCACGCACAGCTCATCAGCACAGTTAACAATGCAGTCTCCTGAGAATCGAAAAAGAGCCCCAGCATGGACCGCTCGGGAGGTACTGGATCTGATCGCTATATGGGGAGAGGATTCAGTGCTAACAGAACTGCGTTCCAAAAGACGAAATGAAAAAGTATTTGAAAGAATTTCTAAGGCTATGACGGATAAAGGCCACAGCAGGGACTCAGTGCAGTGCAGAGTGAAAGTTAAGGAGCTCAGACAAGCCTACCAGAAAACCAAAGAAGCAAACGGAAGGTCCGGGGCAGGTCGAAAAACATGCCGCTTCTATGCTGAGCTGCATGCAATTTTAGGGGGCTGCGTCACAAGTACCCCACCCCTGACCGTGGATTCCGAGGTGGGGGTTGTAATCTCTGCCATGTCTGAGGATTATGCAGACGGGGAAGATGAAGATGAAGAAGAGGAGGAAGACCTAGCAGAGAGTACACAGCACTCCGTGAGCCCCAGCAGCCAGGAGCTTTTTATCACCCTGACGGAATTACCCTGCTCCCAGCCCTCACAAGCAACTATCCCAGACAATGACGCCGTGGAAGGGAGCTCTGGTGAGTGTACCTTTGTAAATAGCAAACATTGTTTTTTAAGCAAGCATTTTTTAATGATTGATTTGCCCTGAGGACTTGGGATGCATTCGCAGACAGTATAGTTACTTAGAAAAGTTTGTTAACATGTCCGGGGATTGAGAGGAAATCCTCCAGGGACATCTCGATGAAGCGCTCCTGTAGGTACTCCAGAAGCCTTTGCAGAAGGTTTCTGGGCAAGGCAGCCTTGTTCCGCTCACCATGGTAGGACACTTTACCACGCCATGCATGTAGCAAGTAATCAGGTATCATTGCGTGGCAAAGCATAGCAGCGTATGGTCCCGGTGACTGCTGGCATTCAAGAAGCATCCGTTCTTTATCTTGTTCTGTTATCCTCAGCAAAGTGATATCGTTCAGGATAACCTGGTTAAAAATCAGGAATTTAAGTAAGGGGGGTGGCCATTTTTCTAATGGGTTCGTGGACTGCAAGCTTTAAAAAAAACCTTTCCTGCACGTAGCGAAGCGGGGGGAGGGGAGTGAAATGCCGATGATCTTTTTTGTGTTTGGTCACCGGCGATCTTCCCCAAGCTACCAGCCACGCAGTGGGTGGGGGGTGGGTGGGAAGGTTGTTGATTAGCAGGGAGCTAGTGTGGTATTAGCCATGCGTTGGGGGGGAGAGGTAAATCACTACAGAAGCCGAAAGACAGTGGCTTACCATGGCCGCATGCAAGCTGAATTCTGATGCCTGGACCTGTGTCTGTGAGATCTGTAACTCCAGAGCTGCAAGCACTCACTATTAAGATGAAAAATGCAACCTTGTAGGGAAATCACATGTGCTAGGTGAATAGTGCTGTTCACTGTGAAAGAGTATAACCATTGTTCTGTAAAATGTATCTTTCTAAATATTTATCTCCCTCATGCAGCTGCAAATTTTTCAACCATCCCTCCTCCATCCCAAAGGCTAGCACAGATAAGGCGGAGGAAAAAGAAGACGCGAGATGAGATGTTCTCGGATATTATGGAAGTTACACGCAATGAAAGAGCTCATCTGAATGACTGGAAGGACGTGGTATCAAATTACAGGAAAGAGGCCAGTGAATGTGAGGACAGGAGGGATGAACGTGAGGACAGGAGGGACAACCGAGATGAGAGGTGGCGGCAGGAAGATCAGCGGTGGCGGGATGCAACTCTGGGGCTGCTGCGTGATCAAACTGACGTGCTCCGGCGTCTGGTGGAGCTTCAGGAACGGCAGCAGGATCACAGAGTGCCGCTGCAGCCCCTGTGTAACCACCCTCAACCCTCACCATGTTCCATATCCTCCTCACCCAGACGTGTAAGAACGCGTGGGGGGAGGCTCCGTGCACCCGCCCACTCCACCCCCGTGGACAGCCCAACCAGAAGGCTGTCGTTAATGTGAAATTTTTTTAATGGCCTTCTCCATCCTTCCTATCCTCCTCCCAAACCACACCCTTACTTCTCTCCCTCTTTTTATAATGAATTAATAAAGAATTCATGATTTTTAAACGAGAGTGACTTTATTTGCATAAGTAAGCTGTACTCGAAGGGGGAGGGAGAGTTGCTTTCAGGGAATGAGTCAATCAAGGGGGGGTGGGTGTTCATCAACAAACACAGCAGTCACACTGTACCCTGGCCATTGATGAAGCTCCTTTTCAAAGCTTCTCTGATGCGCACCGCTTCCTGGTGTGCTCTTCTAATCTCCCTGGTGTCTGGCTGCGCGTAATCAGCGGCCAGGTGATTTGCCTCAGCCTCCCACCCCGCCATAAAGGTCTCCCCCTTACTCTCACAGAGATTGTGGAGAATACAGCAAGCAGCAATAACATAGGGGACATTGGTTTGGCTGAGGTCTGAGCGAGTCAGTAATGTGCGCCAGCGCGCCTTTAAACGGCCAAATGCACATTCCACCACCATTCTGCACTTGCTCAGCCTGTAATTGAACAGATCCTGACCACTGTCCAGGCTGCCTGTGTATGGCTTCATGAGCCATGGCATCAAGGGGTAGGCTGGGTCCCCCAGGATAACGACAGGCATTTCAACATCCCCAACTGTTATTTTCTGGTCTGGGAAGTAATTCCCTTGCTGCAGCCGTTTAAACAGAGTAGTGCTTCTGAATACGCGAGCGTCATGAACCCTCCCTGGCCATTCCACATGGATGTTTGTGAAACGTCCCTTGTGATCCACCAGTGCTTGCAGCACCATTGAAAAGTACCCCTTCCGGTTTACGTACTGGGTGCCCTGGTGCTGCGGTGCCAAGATAGGGATATGGGTTCCATCTATCGCCCCCCCACAGTTAGGGAATCCCAGTGCAGCAAAGCCATCCACTATGGCCTGCACGTTTCCCAGAGTCACAACCTTTCGTAGCAGCAGCTTAGTGATTGCTTTGGCTACTTGCATCACAGCAGCCCCCACAGTAGATTTTCCAACTCCAAATTGATTCCCGACTGACCGGTAGCTGTCTGGCGTTGCAAGCTTCCACAGGGCTATCGCCACTCGCTTCTCTACTGTGAGGGCTGCTTTCATCTTGGTATTGTGGCGTTTCAGGGCAGGGGCAAGCAAGTCACAAAGTTCCATGAAAGTGCCCTTACGCATGCGAAAGTTTCGCAGCCACTGGGAATCGTCCCACACCTGCAACACAATGCGGTCCCACCAGTCAGTGCTTGTTTCCCGGGCCCAAAATCGGTGTTCAATGGATAGAATCTGCCCCATTACCATCAGGATCTCCAAAGCGCCGGGGCCCGCGGTTTGAGAGAATTCTGTGTCTACGTCCTCATCACTGTCATCGCCGCGCTGCCGTATCCGCCTCCTCCTAGCCTCGGTTCGAAGGTCCTGGTTCAGCATATACTGCATGAGAGTGCGCGAGGTGTTTAAAACATCCACGATTGCGGTATTGAGCTGAGCAGGGTCCATGCTTGCTGTGCTATGGCGTCTGCACAGTTCACCAAGCAAAAAAGGCGCGAAACGGTTGTCTGCCGCTTTCAGGGAGGGAGGGGTGAGACTGTACCCAGAACCACCCGCGAAAATGATTTTTGCCCCATCAGGCACTGGGATCTCAACCCGGAAATGCCAAGGGGCGGGGGAGGCTGCGGGAACTATGGGATAGCTATGGGATAGCTACCCACAGTGCAACGCTTCCGAAATCAACGCTAGCCTCGGACCGTGGACGCACACCACCGATTTAATGTGTTTAGTGTGGCCGCGCACAATCGATTTTATACAATCTGTTTTACTAAACCGGTTTATGTAAATTCAGAATAATCCCGTAGTGTAGACGTACCCTTATTTACAAGTTCTCACTTTCAGGTGACCAGGCCTTCCCATAGCACTTTTGTAGCCGGCACTGCAAGGTGTGCCAGTTATGCTAAACATTTGTATGCCCCTTCATGCTTCGGCACCCTTTCCAGAGGGCATGCTTCCATGCTGATAATGCTCGTTAAAAAAATGTGTTAATTAAATTTGTGACTAAATTCCTTGGAGGAGAATTATATGTCTCTTACTGTTTTACACATATTTTGCCATGTATTTCATGTTATAGCAGTTTCGGATGATGACCCAGCATATTTTGTTCATTTTAAGAACACTTTCACTGCAGATTTGACAAAACACAAAGAAGGTACCAATGTGAGTGTGACATTACACCCCATATTCTTCATAGAAATATTGTTATATGAATATGGCATAACTAAGATATATTTTATGCAAGATGGGTTGTGTGCAGTATCATTGGAAAAGTTATGATTTATTGGATATGATTATCCTATTTGTATGCATGTACCATTTCTATATCTGAAGTTAGGAATACAGATTATGTATCATTTACAAAAGTGCTTGCAGCTGGGGAACACCCACCAGACACTAGGCAATCAGCCTGGATGGGCCATTAGGAAGAACAGTAGGACTTTGAAGATACTAATCTTCACCTTTCTGAGAAGCTTCCTGGGACGCTGTTTTCACACTGCAGAGTCATATGATCATGTCACCTGTACAGGATACCATCTTGAACTACTGGTATTTCACCACTGGAAGGGGGTGGGGATCAAACTAGGAAACAAAGGATTACTGCCAGATGTAAATCTTATTTAAGGCTAGGGAATGAATTAATCTTCGTTCTTCTCCACTGCCTCCTCGCTCAAGAAGAAAGACTGCTGAAAACACCTGAAGAAACAAAGGAACTAAGGGGGGAGCTGAGACAAGGAGAGAAAGGTTCAGCCTATAGAAGGAATACCTGATTTAAATTGCAAGCAGTGCAGTTTAGCTTCAAGAAACTCTGCAACCTGCATAAAATAACATTTAGGGTGAGAATTTGCTATTAACCAGTCAATTCAGTGCATTAAGCTTAGTTTGAGTGTTTTGTTTGCTCAATAATCTGCTTTGATCTGTTTGCTATCCCTTATAATCACTTAAATATATCCTTTGTAGTTAATAAACTTGTTTTGTTTTCTAAATCTCAGTTTGTGCAATTCATAACTGGGGTGAGGCTGGGGGGTAAAAAGCTGTGTATATCTTCCTCCACGTTGAGAGAGGGAGCGAATTGTATAGATCTCTATACAGTACAAGACAATATAATTTTGGGTTAACACTCCAGAGGGTGTATGCACTTGAGTGGTGGGCAATCCCTGAGCCGAGTCTTCCCACACAGAGCTGACTGCAGACTGTGTGTGATTCTACAGCTGGGTGTGTCCCTACTGATGTGTGCTAGAAAAGGCCCGAGGGCCGGGCCCAGCAGGACAGGGTGAGGGAGCCCAGACTGGTGGAGTGGGCAGGCTCAGTGGGAACCCAGTACTTCAAGTGGCACCCCGAAAGGAGGGGGCAACCCATCACAGTGAGATTTCTACAGACAGCTACATCATTCGACCCCAGTTTAAGAATCTGATATGCCTTCCAAAATCTGAGAGGGGAGGTGTAGAGCATGCTTCCAGAAGTCTTGAAAGAGCAACACTCCGATGCAGAAACTACAGAACCCGAACCACCAAAAAAGAGAATCAGCCTTACTGCTGGTGGCATCTGACTCAGGTGATGAAAATGAACATGCATCGGTCTGCATTGCTTTGGATGGTTATCGAGCAGAACCCATCATCAGCATGGACGCATGTCCTCTGGAATGGTGGCTGAAGCATGAAGGGACATATCAATCTTTAGCACATCTAGCATGTAAATACCTTACGACACCGGCTACAATAGTGCCATGCGAATGCCTGTTCTCACTTTCAGGTGATATTGTAAACAAGAAGCAGGTAGTATTAGCTCCTGCAAATGTAAACAAACTTGTTTGTCTGAGCGACTGGCAGAACAAGAAGTAGGACTGAGCGGACTTGTAGGCTATAAAGTTTTAAATTGTTTTATTTTTGAATGGGTTTTTTTGCACATAATACTACATTTGTAAGGTCAACTTTCATGATAAAGATTGCACTACAGTACTTGTATGAGGTGAATTGAAAAATACCATTTATTTTGTTTTTTACAGTGCAAATAAAAAAAAATATTAAGTGAGCACTGTACACTTCGTATTCTGTGTTGTAATTGAAATCAATATATTTGAAAATGTAGAAAACATCTAAAACTATTTAAATATGCTATTCTATTATTAACACTGCGATTAATCACGATTTTTAAAATCGCACCATTAATCGCAATTTTTTAAATCGCGTGATTAATTGCGATTAATTTTTTAATCGCTTGACAGCCCTAATAGCTACATAGTTACCATGCCCAGGGCTACAAACCTTTTTAAGGACCAGACCAAATATGAAGTAGTTTACATGCCTAGGCACAAGGAACCACATTTTCACATAAGACGTTGACACTAGTAATGTTTAAAATTACACAGGTAAAATATGATTTGAGTGGACTCCATACCTTCAACCACAGACTAACAGCTTCTGAACATTAATATCAAATCCTTATCAAAGTCTGCTTTTTAACATGGGAATTAACTTTTAATGCTAAGATGATGAATAAAGGAAAAGTCATTCTATTGACAAAGCATTTGTGAATCAGAAATTCATACGTGCAGATGGATGTTACTATTTTAAAAACTATATTAATATGAAATTTATCTAATAAAGAACTTTTAACTCACATGAAGAACCTAACAGATTATAGTGGTGTCTGTTGAAAAGTAATATTCCTTGCTGTGGGGGATGTGCACGACTTTACAGGAACGTGCTGTTTTCAGCCACCACACCTCAGGCAAGAGGAAGTACATTTTTCTGCAGTTACTACTACAATACCAGATCAGACTGCAGTTCCAGAAAGGAAAACCAAGCCTAAGCCATACCACTGCAACTCTGAAAAGTCTGAAATATTAAAAATAAATGGTAAATATAAATTTCAATATCATGGCTATATGATGCTCAAATTATGGCTGTTTCTCTGAAGTGCAAAGAAGGTATCAAAGTGTCATTGTCAATATTACTTTTTAGTTTTGGTGTACAGTACAGCAATGGTTCTCAACCTTTTTGCGCTCAAGACCCATTTGTAAACCTTGAGGACTTCAGTCACAACCCAGAGACTGTCCCCACCAAAAACACCCCCAGACTTGATGCCTCTCCCTCCTGATGTCTGTGGGAAGGAGAGGAGCTTAGAGCTAGGATTCCAGATGCTCCAGCCAGATGTGAACAGCTGGGGAACCTTCCCCACTAATTGGGGGGGGGGATGGACAGAGAGCAATACAGCTCCCAAATAAATCACACAGCCCTCCCCCTCTTGGCCCCTGGGAACAGAAGGTAAGGGGTGGGGGAAATTTGGGGGCCTGGAGGTGAAGTGGGGAGATTGAAAATACAGTGAAGAAGTTTTGGGGCTTCTGGGAGAAAGATACAGAGGGTAAGGGGCAGCAAGTCAATAACTCCCCAAAAACCCACAGTTCCTCCCCACACAACTCATGACGGCAGAGGGTAAAGGCGTGGGAGGATTTGGGGTACTGGGGGTAAAGTAGGGTGCTAGGGACCAGGATGGGTGGTATGGCACAGGGGAAGTCACCTGGGGTGGAGGAAGGGATACATCAGAGGGCCAGTATTTACTGGAAAATATGACACCAACTGCTCCTTCCCAGCTCCTATCCTGGGGGGGTTAGGTGGGCTTGGCTCCCCACTCCAAGCATTACCTCCAGGGTCACAGCACCACCCTGGCACCTCTGACCGAGGAGGGAGTGGGGAGAGGAGGCATGTGACCTGGCGCATGGGACTGCAGTACCACTCAAATTTGGTCCAGTCGCTCTCCTGTCATCATGAAGAGCAGCCCTGTGATCTTTTGATGCATTAAGGCAACCCAATTTTGTGTCATGACCCATGGATTGACAAAACCTGCACTGCAGTAAACCCTTGTTTGTGTAGTTTAAAATGGTTAAGAAATGGGTTGAGAGCACTGCTATATGAAATTACATGTTAACTATACTAACAAGTTCCAGTCGCTTTATTATATCTTGCACCGTTTACATGTGTGAAAAACGGTTACAAAAGGCATACAAGTACTTTGATTTAAAATAGTTTCTAGTGCATTGATGTGTGTGTGTGGGGGGGGGGGGATTGCACTAGCATTGCATCATCTTTTAAGCCATGATTTCATTGGAAAGAAGTTGCTTCTGACACTTCCTTTGCTTAGCACTGTTTGTCCATTAGCTGACAGGATTCCGGAAGTCCTTTTCCCAGGCCCAATCTATTTTGCTTTTTTGAACTGTACCCAGAATAAGGCTGCTTCTAAGAAGGTGGATATGAAAGCTGATGTCTGGATGGTCTTCATCCACAGGTCAGATGGAAGAGTGAGGAGGGCTTTAGAGGAGATAATGCCCAGAGAAACTAAATAGTCCTGCACAAGGTTTAGGACAGTGGAAGTAGGAGGTAATTTTCTCCATCTCACCTCAAGTAGAAACTAAGTTCAAGTAATGTTCTTCCAATTATTACCACAAGCAATTCTCACAACAGAGTAGCAGCTACCGTGTTTGATTGCTAAAGGTCCTTTTCCCACCATTGTTCACCAAACTGTTTGCATTATTAATCTTCAAAGAGTCCAACAGGCTTTTGATTCGTTCACTTGCCGCCGGTCCCTTCCTTCTCTTCTTGCCCTTGATACAGTTACTTGCTACAGATGGTAGCAGTAGGGCTGCCAGTCCCCAAGGCTGGCTATTATTCAATGAAGAATGACCTTTATCTTCCTGCTGTAAAATCCAGGCACACTCTCTGGCCAAAGCTACAAATCTATCCAGCTGGCTTTGATTGACATTCTTGCTGATATTGAGGGCCTGTTCAAAGGGGTTTTGGATGTAGAGAGGAGAAGGCTCAGGCTTATTTTGCTCCTTTCCCTGCAGATATTTTAAAGATAGGAAAGACAAATATTTCACATGGGTATTATACATACAGCAAATAGAACAGTTCAGCTAAGTTATTACAGCAATATTAAATATTATCACTTGATTGCAAAGGTCCTTTGACCTAATAAGGAATTCCTTTCATAAAAAGGAAAGTAGATGTTCATCAACTTAATTAGCCTGTCAATCTGACCATGTCATTCCCACTCTTTGTGCCCTTTCAATGGCTACTTCTTGTTCACCATAGCACGTTTAAATGTCTCATCTCCTTCAAGGCAATGCACATCTCCACATCTCAGACTTTGTCTCTGATGCAATTCTCCCATTCTCTCTTCTACACCACCAAGACAAGTTTCAGCCTTCCACTGTTGTCTCCGTTGTGCCCTGTATGCATGGAATGAATACCTTCTCCCATGGTGTCCTTCATGCATGGAATGATTTCTATGGCTCCATTTGTTAAGCCAACATGGCTACAAAAATCCCTCCAAAACACTCCATTCTTTCACAATGCCCATTAAAGAGTTAATAATTTTTTAAAAGCGGTAAGTTATTTCCTCCCCTGGATTTCCCCCAGTGCCTCCTGCCTTTTGCACATCTCTCTCAGATTTGAAGCTTTTCACAGCAGGGTCTGCCTTCTTGTATTTTCTACAGTGCTGAGCATGTTGTCGAAACTGAAGTGTATTTTTAAATCAGTATTCCCGAGTGCCTTTTCACTATTATAAAATGCTCTTGTGAGCTGTCTGGGCAATACCAACTGCTGCACACTGTGGTGTAAAGCTCATGGGCTCTCTCACAAACTAAGGAAGGAACCAATGCCATGCCAGAGTCTGTTTCAGGTCCTTGCCTTAGGACACAATTTATTGGTTAACAGAAAACTCATGAGTAACACCAAAACCAAGCAATTCTCCTGCCAACCATGCCCTGAAGTCCTTGAAGGCTTCTCCTTTGGCTCTCTCAGTACTGAAAGGAGAACATAACCTTCCTTTAAATCACTTGCTGGTTCATGGGACAGGAAGGTAGCCCTTAACCCTTACCTGTCTATTTTACCCTATTGCACATAGGTAATAGGTAACATGCAAACAACAAATTCTCTTATTTGAAAGAAAGAGGCAAGGGAGTCCTTATACATGTAACAGAAAGCAACAACATAGACGAGCTGAGGGCCCAATCCACACAGCAACTTTTAAATGTGATCTAGGTAAGCAGTTTGGAGCATGGCCATCTTATTTATTTAGATATATGCAAATTCTAAAAAACGGTTATCTTAATTAGTCACAAGTTAACAATGTTCAGGTTGTATCTGCAAAATAACTTCTCTGCCATTTCAACCAACCGATAAGTCCACACATACCATGACATCCAGCAGTGTTTGTGTCAGTGTCTTCTGCGAAAATCTGGGTAGGTATCTCCTAGTGCGTGAGCAGGAAATTGAGTGCCCAAAGGGTACACCCACATAGCAGCACATGGGACAATATACTCTGGGATCTCCTATCTCACAAAGAGCTAGTAAAACAGGGCTGGTTAAGCCAGTTACATAAACATGGTTAGGGAGTCCTGTAAACATTGCAAACAACTGTGCTGAATGAATTACATGAAGAAATGCATGTGCCAGTATAGGTCCCTAAGCAGACACAAAACACTTAACTGTCACTGGTAAAATAAGGAAAGTGATAAGAAAATTATTTTTATGATTATGAAGAAATGTACATTAGACAGTTAGTCATCTATTAATTAGTAGGATAAATGGATAAGGGCAGCAGAATTTGGCTCTTTATGCAGTATTGCATATTTCTACCTCTCTCATATAGTGAGATCTGTGACAGTTAAAGAGTAATGGGAAGAGATTAAAATGCATTTACCTTTCGAATATTTATAGAGTTCTTGTTGAAAGAAAAATTCCCAAAATATTCAAAGAAGTCACTCAGCAGCACATCTGAAAGGAAAAAGGTAAAATAAGGAAAGTGATATGGTTCTCACAGAAATGGAAAAACCATTGAATGAAGATCCACTTACCCAATGTTTCTGTATTTTCTGTAGGCTTAATTTTGTTTAGATTGCTAGCAAAGGTACAGTCATGACCTTCGACTATATGCTTATCTTCTGCTTCTGAAATGACAAGTTATGAACAATGTGTTTAAATGTGACATACTGTTAAAAAAAAAGTCCCCCATATTTATTAAGCATTACTCAGACATCCTCTTCAAAAAGAAAGCAGTACCTTAAATCAGTGCAAGTGGGTACAGAAGGTAAATTACTTTTTACAATTAAATTAGTTAAAGATTTAAATGGTTTAAATTTGTGGATGGGGGAGGGAAAGTGCTTAGGACTAAACAGGAGATTTTTAAAAGCACAAATGGGTAAGTGCATGACTCTTATTTGTTCCTTTGAAAATCGGCCACTAAGACACTTACACAAGGAGGCCCTACTTATGGCCTGTACCATCACAAATCAGTGGGGTTACAGACACAAGGAAGGGTTGCATGATCGTATCCTTCCTCTCGGATACTTACCCACAGTGCATTGGGATTTTTCTTGTAACATTTCAAATTTCCACATTCGAAATTTCAAAGGGAATTAAAAAATAAAGCTTGTTGGTAAACTGATTTTGAAAGCTTTTAAAAATTGTTTTTACTTCAAAACTACTAAAATTCAGCATGCACCTTAGCCTTTATTCTCCACTTCAAAGCCTGGAAGGGAGCACATCTAAAGGTTAGAACAGATGACTGGTGAGTCAGGCCTCTTGGATTCTATTCCGCACTTTTTCACTGGCATACCTTCTTTGATCTCGGGCAAAACTTAATCCATTTACCCATCTATAAAATGAGTAAAAGCTACCTCACAGGGACATTGTGAGAATTATTTGCAAGTCGCTGAGCCCTCTTCGGTAAAAGCTATCAGTCAGAAATATATCTTTTGCTTTTAATTTCTTTAAAAGTTTGATATTGATGTCAAAGTTGATGACTACAAATAACATATCATACCAAATGACAGTGAAAAGATAATATTACATGGTAGTTTATGGTTAATTTATTGAGGAACAGAAGATCAACAAACCAGAAGAAACAACAACCTGGACTTTTAAGAAAATGCTGACTTTTAATTGCCTAATGCACAGAACAATCCCACTCTTTGAGCCAGTTAAAATAAAGCTTTTCTATAAGTACTGCAGCTCTCCTACTGGGATTAAATGAATAATTTAGTATCAAATTAATGTTGTCAATGGAATTTAATATTGTGACTGGAAAATTTATTTTAAAGGCAAAATCAATCAAAGTCTCTGATTCTCCAAAATATTCACCTTGCAACAGTGAATCAGTACCAATGCTCAACGACTTGGATGTTCTCTCAAATATATGGCATTTGCAAGATTATTTTGGACCATCAAAAGTGACTGCGATTCACACTAAACTCAATGAAACCAGAGTGGAGAGAAAACACGAGAGCTAGTTCAGTCCTACTCCAAAATGGAAATGTTCTTACCTGCTAGATCTTTAAGTTGGTCTAGTGTTGGAATGATAGGTGGTGTTCTCTTTTGAAGGAAAAACAAGGCCATCATTGTTAGAGAGAAGTTCGTAATCCAGGGACCGGGAATGGTACTTGTGATGCCATGTACACGGGCCCAGCACCGCACACTGAACACAAGAGCTCTTACACGTGAGTCAAGGCTACCATATATATAAAGGAGTTCTGAACTTCTCATGGCAACTCTGTGAGACACAAGTCCAAGGACCAAATTGTAAATATTAAAGAGAATCACCAACTGTCAAATGTAACCATAACTCATGCTGCTCTAAGACGTAATAATTATAAAGAAAGAGGATCTTTTTTCCAAATTGTTGATTATGATATAAGAGTAGGAGAGAACACCTGAAAATGTCTAAGATGAAGTTCTGGATGGCCCTATAATTAGAGACTTAAGTGAAGTGGAAGAGAAATACTATCAATACGCTTTAGAAGTGGAATTTGCATTGTGTAAAATGTCCATAGAAAAATTAATACAAACTTACAAAGGAGAAATAAAGCATTCCAGAGTCAGAAAATGCAAAATTAACTTTGAAAGTGCAGACTTAAATGAGACTCTTATGCTTCTGAGTATCTTAATAGACAACATCTGTCATAAATTATCTAATAAAAAACCAAATACAATCTGGAATTTCTTAGATAACCTTGGATACAAAGGGTTACAATACAATGCATTCAAAAAATCAAGTAAAATCTAAAGACCTTAATCTCAATGAGACCTACTAAGTCTCAGTGAGATCTACAAAACAAGCCACATTTGAAGAAAGTCAATTCAGCAGTTTTCAAATTATGAAGGTTTAAAGTGAAACATCCCCAAGTTTATGACAGCCCAGTGTAAAGTTGTTTTTAAAAGCAAACTATTAATACCACAAGTGGCAGGTACGGATACACGAGTTACTCGCTCCCAGCATTGCACGTACTCCTCTAGATTATGCAGCACCACCTCAAAAGGACAAACATAAGCTTCGTAAAGTCTAAGTCAGATTTTGGGAGTAGAAAAGTTACTTTTCTTTTAAAATTTAGACTGTGCTGAAGTGCTTTACACTAGCCCCAATGTTCTATGCTATTTTAAAACAAGCAAAAGTGAAGACAATTCCTCCTCCATCTGTATATGCACCAAAAGAGGAGGGGGAAGCTTTCTACATGCAAAACTACTGAACCACACTTTGCAGTCTTAGCTTGTTCCACAGCCTCATTGAGCATATCTACACTGCACTCTAAACCCAAGCTCTGACTCAGATTTGAGCCCAAGCCCACCTATCATCCACACCCAAATCTGCCTGGCTTCGGTCAGTAAGCACTTAGGACCAAAGTTCTAGGACCCTGCTAGCGGAGTGGGTCAGAGAGTCCCACCATGACTAAGGTCTAAGCTGGGGTGGGCAAACTTTTTGGCCCAAGGGCCACATTTGGGTATGAAAATTGTATGGCGGGCCATGAATGCTTATGAAATTGGGGGTGGGGGTGCGGGAGGGCTTGGAATGAGGGGCTGGGGGTGCAGGAAGATGCTCTGGTCTGGGACCGAGGGGTTCGGAAGGCGGGAGGGGATTCAGGGTTGGGGCAGGGGTTTGAGGCACGTGAAGAAGTCAGGGTGGCAGGCTCTGGGTGGCGCTTATCTCAAGCAGCTCCCAGAAACAGTGGCATGTCCCTCCTCTGACTCCCCCCTCTGCCCTGTCTGCAGGGGCCACCACTGCAGCTCCCATTGGCTGCGGTTCCTGGCCAATAGGAGCTGCAAGGGGTGGCACTTGATGTGGGGGCAGCATGCGGAACCCCCTGGCTGCCCCTACACATAGGAGCCGGAGGGGGGATGTGCCACTGCTTCTGGGAGCCGTGTGGAGTGGAGCAAGACCCCGACCCCGCTCCCCAGCTGGAGCACCTGAGCGGGGCAAGCCTCAGACCCCACTTCCCGGTGGGAGCTCAAGGGCCGGATTAAAACGTCTGGAAGGCCGGATGTGGCCCCCGGGCTGTAGTTTGCCCACCTCTGGTCTAAGCCCTGTCATTCTGCATGGTGACTGCAACTTAAGCTGCAGACCCAAGACAGAAGGTCTGCGTAGCACAGAATGGATGTGTTACAATTACTGGACCTGGCTCTCAGCTATACTGACCCCAAATTTACAATGCACTGTGGATGCTCAAGCGCAGGCTTGGAAACAAAGTCCACAAGTCCAGGTCTCACAGACCCAGGTTTACAATGCAATGTGGACATACCCTTAGCATGCCAAAATTTCAATAATTGCACACATTGTACTCAGTTAACTTAAAAAAAAAAATTCACCTCTGAGCAGAGTACAAGATTAAAAAAATGCAAAGGAATTTTTCTCTAAAGTTTATGTGCAGTTAAAAAAAGGAAGGGGGATTACGATCATGCTATTAAAAAAAAAATCAGTCTACATATACACTTCAGTTAGCATATTCTCCCTTTTTCACATGGGTGTCCACAAGTAGAATGTGTTAAGAATTGGAGGAGCAGGGAAGGGTATGTGTTTACTTCTGACTTAAAAATGATAATGCAGTGAAAGAATTAAGTGGCGTACAAACTACAGTAGTAGGCAATTTTTAAGATCCTGTTTTCAGTTGCCAAACTAACAGGCAGAAATTTTCCATGCCAGGTGTATGCCTTATGATACATTTTTTTTGGAACGTTTCAGCGAAAATGGCTCAGCCATTTCCCAGAACAGGACTAGGGAAAAAACACGTTTTGCCTATGTTAAAATTCACATTCCACTAAGCATCTCTAGTGCCTTTGTGCTTTGGAGTTGGGACCTGAAATTTGGCAGGAGGTTTGCACTATGTCAAGGATGTGCCTTTTTCTGTTCCCATGAAATATCACCCAAATGTGGCCAAAGTTATAAACTTTTGAAAAATCTGTTTGCATACTTAGTAGAGATTTGCAAAAATTTGGCAACTAAATTCTCCAAATGTTCCATTGTCACTGGACATATTCCTGTGTTTTTATGGGTTTGGGTGTGTACCTTTATACGCATAAAAGAGAACAGCAGCTCATAAGTCAAAAGAAATGTAACTAAAATAAACAAGTGTGCAATGGACAGCAGGGAAATGGTAAAGAAACAGATTTCAGTTGGAAGCTTTCAAGAAGTTATTAGCTACAGTAATACAAATAATAGTAAGCATACTTTTTTAAAAAAACTGATAGATTTGATTAATTGTAAACGATACTAAGTCTTGCAGTTACCAAGAGAAGACAACCTCATCTGGTTCTACAACAATATTGCCCACACTGTATAGTTAAATTTTGGCCCATAGTCAGTGATTAAATGTAGTTTCTTGCTTTGCTATTCTCCTCTTCCTCTCTTGTATAATCACTTTTATCACTAATGTACAAGATATCACAAGTAAATACTGTAGGTGATGCAACAGTCTCAGGAAAAGTCAGAAAAGTAAAGAGGAGGAACACCAAAAATTAATTACAGGCATAACTCAGGAGCTTGTTCCAGTGTCTTCTACAGCACACCAGGTCTCTCCCAACCCATGATCAATAAAAACAAAACATTTACATGCCTCACTGGCAATCATGTGGCTATTTGGTACATGTAATCAAAAAATTAAAGCAAAACTAGGAAGAGAAGTGGCAGGCCATAGGGCTATTTTTAAGAAATCTACTCCCCCTATTGGGCATCATCATGAAAGGCATTAAGTACAGAAACATCAAGTCTCACTTCCTTTCTCTTTAAAACAACTGCCTGTTTGCACTGCTTAGGTGGCAATATATCTTGAATGCTAGGCTAATATAAAATAATTCTCTGTTTGCCTGTGTTCAGTCCAAGAAAAAGACAACTTCAAATTGCCTTACAGTGATCAGACTTCAGGTTAATGCAGGAATATAAATTAATGTTGGTATTATACAATTGCCTAGTCCTAAAAGCAACAGAGAATCAAAAAAGTTATTGAAAAGTTAATGAAAAACTGTATGTTCTTGATTTCATATCCATTTTATTATATTGTTTTGATTTCATATCCATTTTATTATATTGTTTTGTATCCATCTATTATTGTAAGTTTTATGTCTTTAGTTTTAGAAAAAGTATTTATAATCTGTATTTTTACTGCTAAATTAAATAAGACTAGTCCTCAAAATTAGTCTTCGAAAATGTGGTGCTTGTTTTGTTTTATTTTTAAAAGAGTTGTCAAATATATTTCGTGCTTTAGGCTCATGTAGAAAAGGAAAAAAACTTCTCAAATGTATCATTTGTTGATAAACAGACACACAGAGAAGTGTATATAAGTAATTTTCATTATAGCTTTCCACATACATATTATTGTTCTATTTAAATTTTTTTAAATGCTATTGCATTTCATTACCTATTGTTAGTTGTCAGGTCACACTGGAACCCCGCTGGTTGATGGGAAAATCTCACCAATGGACAGCGAGCATTGAGTATCTTTTGCACACCCACACAGCCAGGGCCAAAGTTGTCAATGCAATCACCAATCACAGAGAGGATTCTCTGCGATGCTATTCTTTGAGAAGGTACTCTCTTCATCTGATATTCCATATAAAAGGGACCTGTTTTCTAATACAAAAAAAGATGAAGGTAAATTACCAGTTCTGAAAATGACATAAGATTCTGGGACACTTCTGAAAGACAACTGGAACCACTTGCAAAGAATGGTTTGTGATTAAAGATTTTAAAAACACACATTGCAAGTAGTTTTTAGGACTCAATAAAAGAAAACATTTTAAAATATCACTTTATCTTTGCCCCTCTTACATTTTTTCCAGATTAACAACTGGGAAATTAGAAATGCAATTGCTTAGATAAATATATGAATGCTGTAATCTCACTATTGTATACAAGTAAATAGTACAGTAATTTCCAAGATTTTTTCAGTAATGTAAAAACAGAGAGGTCAAGATGAAGCACACTGTTTTAGTGACCTAATTTAATAAAAAAAACTAGAAACAAGAAGTACAACCAAGCTACAAAACGTGTTATTTCCTCTCTTTTGACCAAGGTGTTTGTTAGCTTGCACAAACCACATTTGTGAGGTTCTTTGTTAAAGAACATTTCCTTTTAGCTTTTGGAAAATCCCAGAGTTTCAGCACATTGGTTTATCATTACCTCACAATGCAGCCCAGCTTCTTGAAGACTCTTAAATTCATTATCTCAGAAAAGAAAGCTAATGTTCTACGTATTTTATAGAGTCAGCACAATTCTCTATAGCTGTATTCTAACCAAGCCAATGTGTATTTTCCTATAATGTGTCCTCATACCTGCTAATTCATGTCTAGTTTAGGTTACAGTAATAAATTTTTATTCACACTTATGAAATAACTGTTCTAGCATATTTAAAAAAAATTCTCAGGCCTTGTCTTCACTGCACGCTAACCTTATGGTCAGCCTGTTTCCCTCCTTAGTATGGTATGCCTTCACACATCCACGTCTGCCACAAGGCCACCACCACACGCTAAGCCATAAGGCAGCTTTTAATGAGTGTTGCTACTACGAGGTTTAATGAAGTGAACACTCATAACAAATCAAGATATCATGGTCCTCCAATACCTTTCCATAAACTCACTGGGCACCACTCCTATGTATTACTTTGCCATCTACCGGTGCTCTCACCCATGACTGGAAGTGGTCTATCTTCATATCCCTTTGCTCAGCATCCATGGTCTACCCTATCTGGAGTTTCCCCATACTTGTCCACCTCTGGTGTTTGAAACAACAGAATAGCAGCCCCTAAGCCGGTGTATCAGCCACATGACCATATGAACACACCAGAATTTTGGTGCAGCTTTGGGCTAAAGTGAGAAAAATCCACATTTAATACCAGAGAAAAAATATCACACTGTACGAAGACGTATCTAAATAGCTGCTGGTTGATCATGAGATTGACCAGATGGGACAGCAGGACAGGGAAAAAATAAATGGGACACAAGATGAACTACTGGAAGGCCAGAAATAAAAATAAGAAATTTGGTGAGAATCCCCAAAACCTGTCCATTTTATGATGTGTTGAGAACCCTCATGAACAGAGAAGCCCATTTCATCTTTAGAGCCAGTGTGGGAGGGAATCTGGAACCTTCATGTCTGTGAAGATACAACCCAACCTCTCCTGGACAACCATCAAGGAGATGAAGCAGAGAAACTGAAAGAGGAAGGTGCCCCTAGCCTGGGAGGCAACCTTGGCCCCAATTTACAGGAGCTGTTCCCTTATACATCCCAGGAAGTCACAACATGGTACAGGCATCCCAGGCAGAGGAAGTAATGAAGGACTCAGAATCTCAGGCCAGTAAGATGGAGGCTGTCATCTTTGTTATTATGCAGAATATTACAAAATAAATACATTATTTTATAATCCTAATTTTGATTTCAGTTAAGGGTGGATGCAGCACCATTATGCTTGAATATCTTCCACACCATCCCTCTTTTCCAATCATGCGTCAAAATGGCGTATAGGCAAAGAAAAAGAATGCAAACTGGAACTTCACAGTGGCTGAAGGCAGCAGCTTTTTTTTTTTTTTTTTTAATGAAAGCATCTAACATTAAAAAGTGTAAAGGTTTGTGGACATATCCTGGCCAAAATATAAACTGCCATAAAATTGTACTCAAAGGCACTCACCACTATCCCAAACACCTGTATGTTCAGACCCCATGCCACCAGTGCAGACAGTTTATTTTGTATATGATTTTGTTCCATTCCTGGAGAAGGGCAGGGGGGAGATAACGTATCAGCTTGCCCAAGTTAAAACAGGCCAGATCTCTAGAATACCCTGGCATCATGAACCCAGCCAGTGCATCTGATGTAGGTATCCATGGACATGCCCTGGAGATCCACAAGAGCCTGCATAATGATGTAGTAGTATCATTTCCTATTACTATACTTGCTTGCTTGAGATGGTGGATGGGTATATATGTCCAAATCAATCATACCTGTATAGTTCAGGAAGCCCATCTGTTCAAGCCCTGCAATTATTTCAGGAATATTTCCAATTTTGGCAAGCCTGGAGGACAATACATCATTACGTGCCTTGCAAACTTCAACGATCACTGAACTACCTGTAAATTTTCCAAACCCAAATGGATTGCCAACAGATCTGTATCAGTCTGAGGTTGTCAGTTTTCACAAGGCAAAGAGCAACACAATTCAGGACCATTACCGGCTCTCATGCTCTCTGCAAGGGCAAGGTCCTCACACAGCTCCATGAATGTGTCTTCATGTGAAAGTTCTGGGCTCACTGCTGGTCATCTCATGTTTCCATCACAAAAAGGTCTCACCAGCAAATGTTTGTATTCCTGGCCCAGAAGCAGTGGTCTGAGTAGGGGTCATCTGCCATTACAAACAATACCCGCTCAGTTCACGCCTCCACATCCAGATGGTCCTCTGGAATTGCTCTTGCTATGCTACTTCTAACAGCAATTTGCTGCCTCTGTCTTCTCTAGCCTCAAAATAGCCTTTGAAACCCCTGCCAATGTCTTCTGGTAGCAGATGGTGCAGGCACATGAAAAAGAATCGCTGCCTCCATAAAAAGCAGTAGTTTTAGACTCTGGTAATTAGGGATAGGCGGATCCATACCTTTGGCCAGCACATAGCAACACAACACTACACCAACTAGGTTACTGCCAGGAAATGAATTTCATGGGCCTAGACCATGCCATCCAACAATCCAAACAGTAAACTAACAAGTTGCACAACACCAACCCAAGAATATGAGCACAGTGTGAAAGTGAGTTGTGGCATCATGAATCCCAAATTACAAGATCAGACAGCTGTATTGTTTGTCACAGCCAGTGCAGATAAGGGGTGTGACAGCAACCTGCTATCATCAACAATGTGGTCGCACAGCAGCGGGGCTGGCTACCACATGATTACTTACCCCATGATTACATGCAGTGATGACAAAGTTTTGTACTATTTCCTTCTTTTGACACAACATCATTACATACGGACACTGTTTTTATCTTCAAGTCCACTTGTTGCTACTAATCTGACAATATTCTAACTGGATGAGCTCAATGAGAAAACCCAAAATGGCTTTCAGAGCCCCACTGAGAATTTGTGTCAATATCGCCAACTAAAATAACAGCATTGCCAAAGAAATAGGCTTTAGAGCACTACTAAATGGCATCAGCAAACAATAGAGTGGGTTAGGGAAAACTAGCAAGATAACCTGTAGCTTTAATTTTACAATACAGGGTGGACAAAACTGAATTGCTATTTTTTTTATTTGATTTCCATTTAAATGGAACTCATTTAAATTAAGTAAATTTTGATAATCTATAAAAATCATTTAAATTAGAAAAAATATTAGGCAGGACATGTTTGTGGCCAAAGTTTTAAAGAAAGTCACAACCACTGAACTGGTGGAAGTCAACGGCTAAGCACATGTAAACCAGCTTTTGACAGCCTTCTTGCAGGTGCAGAAAGATATTTTCCTAATTTCAATTTATTTCACTAATTCAGTTCAATGACTAGTTCATTAAAATTTAAGAAACTGACTGGTAGCTGAACTAGGAAAGCTTATTTTCCTCTTCCAATCTATGAACAAAAACTAATTGTGAGATGAGATCTACAGTTCTGAAATCCTGAAGGACATGGCAAACAGAAACAGTCAGTTCAATTCCCTAACTACATATACTTTTTTTGTTTAAAAATCAGTTAGGTTTTTATCAAAATATTTTTTGCATTTAACTTACATTTTTTCCTCTTGTATCCAGCACATTTAAAATATTTTTATCAGTTAAATAAAACCATTTGAAAAACACTCTTTTTATGCAGTTAATTCCAATTTCCAAATAGAGCTTGAGACAAATCACAAGCAAAACATTAAATCTAATAAAGAATACATAATTCTCAATTTTCTAACATAATACAAAATGTAAAAATTAAGAATGAACAAACATATGCTAAGCTTAAACTGCTTAAATAAATGTTCACAGATAAAGTCTATCCTCCTGGTTAGCAAGAAACAGTATCAGTTTTGATGTAAAGGCTACGTTTAGATGCAAATCAACATTTTTAATGGTTACCAAGCAATGAAGAATCAACTTTTTTTTTAGGAAAATAACTAAGTACAACTGCAAAACCAGATTTAAATTATTTAAATCAAGATTTCCTGCTTGCTGATTTAAATCAATCTACCCTATTACACTAAAGTGCTAGATGCCAGCTGGACTGATTTACTAAAGAAAATCCAGAGCAAGACATCTCAGACCTACTCACATCCCGGGTAATGGCTGAGATAGATTTCAACAGAAGGAGGTTCACCTATGGAACACAGTTCTTGAGTTTAACTCAACTGACTAACAAAGTATTTAGAGGGACTATGAATGCAAATTGCCAACAGTCCAGTACATTCACTGCATTCATTTTTATTGGCAGATGTCTTCTCAATTTGCTCTGATTAATGAAGTTAGTTAGTGCAGTAAAGTACAGTAAGTTATACAAACCCAGTATAAACTTCCCCAACTGCCATTGGTAAGTGCCAATAATCAGAAAAATAAGCATTACTCATTCATATACTTCCACGTGGCAGTGAAATACAGTAGCATATGTTGGAGGTGGGTCACAAAGGAAGGCTGGAGAGCTGAAGTGAGGGGTCATTAAACTGTGGCCAGGTCTACACTAGAAAGTTAGGTTGATACAGCTATGTCGCTCAGGGATGTGAAAAGTATGCATCCCTGAGTGACATAGTTAAGCAGACCTAACCCCTGGGGTAGACAGCTCTAGGTTGACAGAAGAATTCTTCCATCAACCCAGCTACCACCTCTTGGGGAGGTGGATCAACTACAGCAACAGGAGAACCCCCCCTTCACTGTAGTAAGTGTCTGCACTGACGCAGTACAGTGGCCTTGCTGTAGCAATTTAAGTGTAAACATAGTCCTAGTCTTATAGACAAAATATGGTGTCCTAGAAACTTAGGACATGCATGGAAAATTCAACAATTTTATATTAAGTTTTTAATTCTCCATGCTCCAAATTCTACAAAAAAAATTCTCTGTCTTATTTTAAACAAGCCAACTTGCAAACAAATTGGCTACTTCACTCAGCAAGTTCAGTTTGGGGGTTTAAAGTATAGATTTCTATTCTAAGCCCGAAGGGTTTTGTCCTGGTGCTTGTCCTCAGCATTAACTATGGAGTGCAGTTGCTGTACAGTACAGTGAACACTACTGGGGACACTACAGTTTACTTCTTGCCATGATGAGAAAAACCTGTTTATTCTTCCTCTGTTTCCAGATCACAGTTGTTAATTCATTAAAGTCTCTAGCTCTGTACACCCCCGCAAAACACCAAATCCTCTTAACAGACTCTTGTGAGAGACTATTTGAAATCTTTTGAAAACCTCAGTATAGCATATCCAGTTTTACTTATATCTTTATGTGGTTAAATCTGTCAAAAAATTCCTACAAGTTAGAGACATGCAGTTTACCCTTACCGCTCTTGTAGGGCTCCTCCCAATTTCATCCAGGTCCAAAAACATGTCTAAATCACATCCTAATTTGCCAAAGGTGTTCACTGAGGAGCCAAATGGCTTCACTGTGCACTCTGGGAAATATGCACATGCAATTTCCTGAATCAGAGAACAGGCTAGAAACCGGAGCTTAATGTTCTCCTCTGTTAGCTGATATTCATCCATTAGAGTGTACAACTGATTACTTACCTAATGAAGAAAAAACAAACATCAAAATATATATTAGTTCCATTTTCTTATTTATTTCTTTGCTTAGCATCCGGTCTTTCTGACCTAATTTAATACCCCCCTCAGAGGCTATTCTTCAACTTCTTAAATGAATGTCAGTGCTATGTCACTTACATTGCTATAGAAGTAAATAAAATATTTACAAATTAAGATGCCCTCTAGAGCTTTAAACACCAATTCCTTCATTTCAGAAACCACCCCCAACACATTTAGAGATATTATTGAGGATTTTTCCTTATGGAGCAGCAAAGTAAAACCGAAAGAAAAAAAGAAGATAATAGATCCAAATGAAAACATGAATCCTGTTGGCCATGATACTCAGCATTTTGACTCTTATCAGATACCAAAGTATTCACCATAAATGATGCAAATGCATTCTGAATGCCCCAATTCCCAGGCTATTCAACTCACCACTGCGGGTTAATCTAGCTCTAACCCAGAGTACCTCTCCTGTGGTGTTGCAATTTGGTAATGGCTTTACCAAAAAAAAAAAAAAAAAGTGTTTTTTCGTTTTGAAGAAGAAATGGAATGTGCCCCTCACCTCCACAGATCCCTTCATCCTATCAAGCCATCCAGTCCATTACTGGTGCAATTTCCTACTGCAGGAGGGTGCCCCCATTTCTGTTCAGTCATCTGCAGTGGGTGCCATTTGCTCAGCTCTGAAAGGTATCCCAAATATCTTTGTACTGATAGCAGTAGTGCATCAAAGAGAAATTCACAGGTAAATAAGAGGAGCACGAAGAAAGGTAGAGGGATACATTCCTCAGCTGTAGAACAACACTGGTAGTATTCCATAGTTCTCTCAGACATTAACATTGTAAGTGATGTCCTACTTAGCTTATGGCTAAGACTTTCTTCTTTGGGGCTCTCCGAGCATACTCATTACTAACCACCATTCAAGAATCTAATCACCATATATGAACCAAAGTGGGCAGTCAATCTCAGTTACAGCACTGTATATCCAAAGTAACTCAGCACAAGTCAATGGAGTTAGTCTGGATTTACACTCTTACACCAGTATAAATCCCGAGTAACTCCACTGGCCGGCCTGCATTCCTGGGATGGGGTAGTACAGAACGCTTAAGCAGGAATTCTGCTGCTACCATATAGGGAACATTGCCCCTCTCTACAATTTTCCTCCATGGAATCCTAAGTACACCAGTCACTTCTGACTTGATCAGTACATATATCCACTTTTTTTTGTTTCTTTTTTTTAAACTAAAATACATTTACGAGCTGTTTTTTTTACTTATAGCCTGGGAACCTGGTCCCATATTGTAATATTCCAAGAGCCCTCACTCATATCATCTTCAACAGAAGCTTTAGAGTTAGAGTAATAAATAAAGAGCAAAAAAATGTGCTCTGGACTAAGACTCAAAAAAGGTAAATATTAATATATTGTAAGACTTCTGAAAACAATTTTTTTCTTCAAAAATTGCAGTGAAATTGTACAAGTCCGCTATGTTCTTGTCTTAGCCTGACATGTTGCATTACTCAGACATTACGCTTCAAGGTATCAGTCATAGTAGTTTACTTAAACATTCACCTCCCTCTCCCTTCCACCTCTTTCCACCATTTTTTCTTCTACTTTTTGAAGCTCAGAAATATCAGAAAGGCCAAGTCTTTCTTGTTTTTACTGATGGATTCATAAATCTCAAACCTCAAGATAAGGTGTGGGAATAGTGGAAATAAATATCAGTTTGTTGAAGAGTTAACTGTTTAATACAAACAGGTGCTAAAAAAGATTTGCAAGACTGAACAGAAGTAGACCATCTCATTCAGAGATTGCTTTCATACACACTAATGGTCATAACAAATAAAGTAACCACTTGACATATTTATTTCAATTTATGAAATGCATTTATCCAAGACAACCCCCTAATAGCTCAGACAAATATTTCTGATCAGTGGAATTAAGCTGTAAAAGCCCAAAAGGAACTTTAGATAATTACACATTTCCATACACAAAATTAAAAAGAAAAAAAAAAACCCTTAAGAGAGCTATAGCCATAGATGAGAGGTGGGCAAAGTACCGCCCATGGGCTACATCTGGCCCATGGGACTGTCCTGCCTGGCCCCTGAGCTCCCAGCTGGGGAGGCTAGCCCCTGGCCCCTCCCCTGCTGTTCCCCCTCCCCCACAGACTCACCTCACTGTGCTGTGGCAGGGGAGAGCATGGAGGGAGGCTCACCTGCAGCCTCAGGGGAGCAGGTGGGCGGTGCGGGTGGCGGGAACACGGGCAGAGGACTCAGGAGGAGCACAGGGAAGCCGCAGCAGTCCAAAGAGAAGCAGCACTTTAAAGGGGAAACCGCCGCTTCTCTCCAGCTGTGCGGCTGCCCCTGTTCCTCCTGAGTCCTCCGCCCATGCTCGCAAGGCCACAATCCAAAAGGGGCTTGGGGAGGGGGGGGTTCCAGATGGGGGGAATCCCAGGGGGGTGGTTAGGGGAAGGGGGTCCCAGGAGGGGGCGGTCAGGGGACAGAGGGGGGGTTGGATAGGGGGTGGAGACCTGGGGAGCGGTTAGGGGCAGGGGTCCCAGGAGGAGGCGGTCAAGGGAAAAGGAGCAGGGGGGTTGGATGGGTCGGGGGTTCTGAGGGAGGCAGTCAGGGGGCAGGAAGTGGGAGGGGGCCAGGCTGTTTGGGGAGGCACAGCCTTACCTACCCGGCCTTCCATACCATTTTGCAACCCCAATGTGGCCCTCGGGCCAAAAAGTTTGCCCACCCCTGCCAAAGACTTACACTGTCAGCACTACAAAGCTTCTGAACAAGATCATTGACTAGAATGGTGGATTGCTTATGACAGTGAACTGGTGCCTGATCAGCAGCTTGAGTTGATGGGTTTTTCAATGTTAAAGTAAAAAGTCTAGATTTAAATGGAACAGCACATTCCTCTTCAATGCCTGGGGTTCGGATAACATCCTGTAGTGAAGCTATGCTGTCTTTTTCAGAAAATTCTACCACGGCGTAGGTACCCTAAAAGCATTAAAAAGTGAAGAGACCTGGTAAAATAGCTGGTACAAGGCATAAACAATTACATTGATATTACTGTTGCAACAGTAATCATAGCTGTCTAGCTACAATATGATTTTTATCCTATGCATTTCACACTAATTCACACCTCAGCACCTTTATACTCTTTCACAAGCTGTCAAAAAGAGAATTTAAGCTGTATACCATTTGACATAATGAGCACATTTCTGCATTAGAAAGTAATCAAATTAATGAAAATATTTATTTCCACTACTGCTAGATTTAGGAAGTGAATGGAGTGCAAATAAATATGTTCTGCTGTTAGGCAAGCAAACAAGTGGCATGAAAGTTACCGATAGAGCTTTAGCCCCGCCCAAAAATGTGTGCTCTTCAACTCATTTTGGGTGTCGCTATTCAATTAAAAGAAACAAATCTTGACTGAAACATCGCGAAGTAGGAATAAAAATTCTTGATTTACTTAATATCTTGTAAAATTTAACAAACATGAAAAGAAATACACACAAGTAATTTGTCAAAGAAAGATGCCCAACTTTTGAGAGAGACAAAAACTAGTTTCTTGCAAACCAGTCACTGACATTTCTTTTTGCCGAAATACAGCTTTTAACAAAAGATTTTAATTTAAAATACTCCAAGTACGTACATAGCTTTCATAAAAGTAGTGACTGTTAATTTTTCCATGATGGGACAAATACTTGAGAAATTTTTTCTCACTGATCTTGGCTGGGCAGTTAATTAAAACAGTCCGCTGTGCTTGCTCTAGCCTTTCTGCTTGCACCTCAGGAAATGTCTTCTTTCGGGTACCGACTTTAGAATCTGTGAGAGGGGGTAGAAAAAAAATTCTGCAAAAAATGTAGGTTTTATACAGATTTTTGTAGCTTGATGTTAAGAAACCTACAGAACTCAGTTTTAAAAACTAAGTTACTAATGGGCAATCCCCCAAAAGAGAAGTTCTTTCTCCCCTTTGCATCTATTTTTCTTCACCTCCCTACTGTTTTACTTGTTTGCCACTAGTTTTTCCTTCTCCTCCCATGTGTGCACTCCCAAGAGGTTTGCACCGGTGCCCTTTTTCAGCAGACAGTATTTCCCCAATGGCACTGACAGGAGCCACAGTGAAACTGGGAACAAAAAAACCCAAAACCAATCAACCACCAACAAACAGAAAACACAGGAGTGCTATATGAAAGTGTAAGTGCAATTCTTCCACAATTTTACTAAGTCAGATAAGGGGGGAAACCCACAACAATGAATTTCCATTCCACAGAAAATGTATTTCTATAGTGAACCTGTTATGTTGACATTATCGACTGGCTTGATATTTTCTATGTAAAACATCTACTTAAACTGAGCCAGAGCATATTACAGTTGAGAGCAGCTGTGATACAAACGCACAACAATCAGATAATGACACATTCTTCAGCCCAGACCAGTAGCTCCTGTCCTTCCTTGATCATTAAACTCTATACAGAATACGCAACGATACTGGGTCTGGAAACCCATGCCAACTCCCTCTTAATACACTATGTCTTAGTGTAGTCATCTCATCTCACTTTTTCTGACATGCCCCAACTATTTCTCTTTTCCCCCGTCCTTGTTTTTTCCCTTTTCTGTCTTTCTTTCAGTTTTGCTTTCTGCTTTTTATTCTCCCCACCCCCCGACCCCGGGATTTTTTCTCTCTCATTTCCCAACTACTTTATGCTTATTTTTCTCTCCCACCTTTTATCTGTTGCAGGTTCTGTCACTAGATCAGTGGTTCTCACCCTATTTACCATTGTGGGCCACTTATGCAGCTCTCTATGTGTTATGTGGGCCTCATCCACACAATATATATACTATCTGTATGGCCTGAGATGACACATGGGCCACAGCTGTGTGTTGATTGGGCTGCCCAAAGGTTGAGAACCACTGCACTAGAGAGTTCTGCTCCTCACATGCTGTCTGTGTCTGTTGGACAGAGCTGGCAGGCTACGGTGCTATTTAGAGTCACCTGAAGACGAGCTGGTGGGAAAACACACAGAAATAAAGAGGATGAGTTGCTGCCACTATCTGCAGCACTGCAGCTGGGTTTAAAAACAAATTATCAGGTTTACACAGTACCAAAGTGGTACTGAACTTTAACAGTAACTGTTAATGTGTGTTGTGCAAACACATGACAAATATGATCACTGTCCATTCTATGTGATGCTTTCTAAAGCTATTCCTAGTAGGGACTTTTGTTTATTTTTAACATATGAACCATCTCTTCTGAGAATCCCAGAGATTCCATAAACTCAACTTCCAATGATTCCTGAACAATTTTCTAGGAATAACTGGCAGTACTCTATGAAGAAGTATATTGAACCTTTTTCAGTCTTTTGTATTTAACTTAAAAAAAAAATACCTTTACACAAGTTCAACTGATATGCTTAATGAGAAAAAAGGTCAATCTTGGAAAAAAACCTAACCACTAGATACTGAAAATAGTATATTTCAGTTTTTAAACTATTCCAGGGAAAAAGTCAAGATAGGATGTATTCAAATAGGTTGTTTCTGGTTTGCAGAGATTAGAATTAGATATTTTAACTTGCATGGTATGCCAGGCAAAAGCTATTAAAATATAAGCCGATACAATTTAAGTCCTGATTAGACAGTCTGAAACAGAACACTGGAATTTCCAATACAAACAGTAACGCACGTGACAATGCTCTTCAAAACTAGACGCTTAGTACTGCATCTTTCCTGGACACATCCATCCCACTCCCGTTTTGACAAAAACAGGATGGTTATTCTCTTTTGATCTTAGTGATGCATATTCAGGAACTGGTATATGGCAGACAGTGACAGCTCTGCCACGTTCTAACATAGTCGTGCCCAGAATGCAGCCCACTGACTAGAAATATGGCGTCAAACTTTTAATAATGAGAACAATCAACCACTGGAGTAATTTGACAAATGTCATGGTGGATTTTGCATCATGAGGAATTTTTAATTAAGGTTAGTTTTTTTTTAAATGATATCTCCCTCCAAATAATTCATAGAGCATATTTAGCTTCTGTTAAGCAGGTCAGCCTAAATGAGCACAGTGGTCCCCTCTAGCCTTGGAATCTAGGAATTCTGCGACGTGATCTCATTTCACAGGGCAGGGCAGCCCCCAGCCCCTACACACCTCAGCCTGAGGGAAGGCTACTAGCTCCTGTAGCATCTGCGGGCCACTGTTCCCGACGGTAGCTCGGAGCGAGGCTGCAACCCGCCCGGTTTGTACACAAGCTGCCAACGCAGCCCCTCACTCGAGCGGGCAGAGCCTGGCCCCTCCCAGCTCTAACCCGAGCCACAGGGGCTGGCGAATGATTCCCACGCGGCGGGGCGGACACGGCCGCTCCCCAGAGAAGCCGGGTCACAGCCCGCTGCGCGCCATTCGCGGGGCTCCCCGAGCTGCCGGGGCACGACAACCCCGCCCGGCTTCGGGGCTATCACACCCCTGGCCCGCGGAAGGGCGGAGGCGCAGCCCCAGCCAGACCCCGGCGCCCAGCGGCCTCCCGCCCCATTGCCCGGCAGCGCCCAGCCCCGGAGCCGGGAGCTGCCCCCTTGGCCCAGTGCAGCCGCCCCCCAGCCAGGCCCTGCCCTGCCCTGCCCGCCACAGACGCCGCCTCACCTGCCTCCTCTCGGCCAGGGGCCCTCTGCGCCGCGGCCTCGCTGGAGCTGAGCCGGACCTGGCCGAGGCGCGGCCTCCCCGGCGCGCGGCGCGTCCGGCCTGTCCCCCGCGCGAGGCAGCGCAGCCGGCACCACAGCAGCAGCCCCATGCGGGACGCCATTACCGGAACGTGAGGTGAGGGCCAGGGTGAGCCGCCGTGCGCAGGCGCGAACTCGCGCGCAGTACGGAGCGGCACGAGAGTCAAATCTCGCACCTAGTTCTGCTGCTCGGCTACCGGAGTCCAGCCCTGCCTGGCGCCTAGGAGCCTCCAGCCGGGCTCAGCGGGAGCGGGGTCCGATCCTCCAGCCCCCGCCCGTGGGCCGGGACCCATTCGCCTCAGCGGGCTCGGGCCTGCTCCTGCGGGGTGAGGGCGCGGCGAGCCCCTGCTCCCCTGGGCGTTCAGCATCCCGCGGGCGGGGGCCCCGGCAAAGAGCCGCTCCCCCCCTTTCATGCACGGCGCGTTGCCGCTGCTGCCGCTGCGCGAGAGCCCCGGCGTGAGCCGGGCTTGGAAACAGGCGTTTCGGCTGAAGGAGGCGCTCCCAGGGGCTCCTCGCTGGAGTCCAGCCCCCAGCCGGAGGCACAAGAGAAGGTCCCGGTCCTGCAAACAAACCCACGTGCTAACCCTCCCGTAGGCGGGGCAGGGCAGCCTGTCACTGCCTAGCGTGACCGGGCCCACGGGCTCCTCCTTCCCGGGACATAAAAGCAAAGGCGGGTGCGAGACAGACGCCGAAGAAAAGGGGACGAGCCGGGCAAGGGTTTGGGGAAGCAGCCAGGCTGGGGGAAGGTGCAGTGAGGACCCCGTTGTGAGTGATCTGATTATTTGATAAGGTGAAACAATGCTGCATGATCCCTATTCTTGTTATTGATGTAAACACACGATGAGCTACTGCAGTAAAGTCAGTATACACACTCTCTACCTTTACTGCAGTACAGCCATGACAACATGCCTACCTTTGTCAGTGGTATAACCGTACCATTACACGTACCCATAGTGAAACGTTACAGCTATTCATTCCCCTTGGTTATATCTTTTAGAGGTCTCTTTGGAGGGTTCATTTGGCCCTGCACAGATATATAAAGTTAAGCATATGAGTGGCTGTAGGATCAGAAACTTGGGATAAGACTGTGTGACTTTGAGTAAGTCACACCACCAGTCTCATTCTCAGTTACCCCATCTATCAAATGGAAATATCTGATTTTGTATAGTACCTTGAAATTCATGGATGAACATTCATATCAGTGTAAATAATTATTTTGTAATCTTAGCCTTGGTTTTAGGATGACACGGGACAGGGGGAAGAAGATCTTTTAAAGATTACTTCTAGGATTGTTCTTCCATGTGACCAGAACATTTCAATTTACTCCACCTATATGTAGCAACTGTGTGTTTTTCCTCTGGAATACTATGACACATTCCTCATAAATTCACTGAGGTGATTAAGAGCAAAACTCCTCCTCTTCTTCCTGTGAGGTTGGTCTAAAAGAAAAATGATCTCATTAAAATTAATTGTGGGTGTAAGAAAACTAACAACCCCATCAGGTTCCTGAATAATAGCTAAGGTCCAGCTGCATGATAGCTGGTACATAACCCACCAGTAAAACTCTGTTATTCAAACTCATCCTCCCAACTTCTAGCCTCTGTGCAACTCCACCCTTTTCGGTACTCCAGCTCTCACTTCTTAGAGCAGTAGCTCTCAACCTTTCCAAACTACTGTACCCCGTTCAAGAGTCCGATTTATCTTGTGTACCTCCAGTTTCACCTCACCTAAAAACTACTTACTTACAAAATCAGACATAAAAATACAAAAGTGGCACAGCAAACTATTACTGAAAAATTGCTGGCTTTCTCTTTTTTTACCATATAATTATAAAATAAATCAACTTGAATATCAATATTGTACAGTACTTACATTGCAGTGTATAATATATAGAGCAGTATAAACATGTCATTGTACGACATTTTAGTTTGTACTGACTTCACTAGTGCTTTTTATGTAGCTTGTTGTAAAACTAGGCAATATCTGGATGAGTTGATGTACCCTCTGGAAGACCTCTGTGTGCCCCAGAGGTACCCCTGATTGAGAACCACTGTCTTAGAGGACACCTAAGTGTTGCAGGAAGTGGTTTAGGTGCTCGCTAGGTGGCAGTCTGTAATTCTGGAGGATCTCTCTTCCCTCTAACTAACCAAGTGCTAACTTACTGGAACAGAGTGTTAGATGGAGCTATGCTGCTGGAGCTGTTGCCTTTAGGATGCATAGACAACTGGTGCCTCCTGGTAACTAGGGGGGCACAATGTAAAAGGGGGGAACATGTAACCCCCCCAAGTTGCCTCTGGAGGGAACTTCCAGCCCCACCTCCCTGGGCCAGGGCTGCCAATTCCTCCAGCTCCTCTGGAGCTGGGGCCACAGGAGCGGGGAGCATGTGCCTCTGCACCCGGCTGGGGCCAGCCCTGGCCCGGGGAGACTCAGCACCAGGGTCTGCCTGGAAATCTTGGACACCTCAGCAGCGGGAGGGGCATGGGCAATGCCCCTACGTCCGGCTGACCAGAAGCCAGGGAACCTGCTCCTGGTACCATCCCCAGTGACCCCTGCACCCAGCCCAGGCCTGCTGCACTTTCCCCACCCCACCAGAGTTACCTGCAGAGGAGGGCTCTGTACTTCTCCCGTCGTGCCCTGCCTTCCTCCCCCCATATTTGGCCACTTTTGCTGGCAGCAGATCCTGGGTGGGGAACAGGAGGGAGCCGCTTCTTACGCTGGCTGAAGATGGCCGCTCCAGGTCGCTGACTCTGTGTAGCATGATAGCTGTATGAGAGCGCCTGGCTAGGAAGGCGGCAGCAGCCCACCGCCTACACTCCCTGTCCAAGCCCGGACAGGGACCGAGCAAGCCAAACAGTGGGGGGGGAAAGGGAGGCCTCTGGCTCACTTGGCCCCTGTCCCCGGCAGCCAGGCCCAAGCTGCCTCCCCAGCTGGGTTCTCGCAGACAGTCGCCATGCAGCAGAAAGCAGTGGCCGCCCTTAGGCAGCCTGAGAAGTGGCTGGTCCTGCTCCGCGCCCAGGCCCAGCTGCCAGGGACAGGAGTTGAACAAGCCAGGGGGGAGGTGCAGCAGAAGGACAGAGCCCTTCCCGCCTCCCCCCTGCAGGCTGAGCAGAAATCTGGGGAGCACTTGATGCTGCATGGCCCCTCTACGCATTGCTATGTTTGGATGTAGTCCTGAACATTTGGAGTGATTTCCAAGAGTAAAGGTAGTTCACTCCAGGGCTTCCACCAAATTCTAAGCTATTTACACTGCCTGCCTAAATCCTCCAGCAGTTTCAGCTAAAGAGGGTAGTCACTTCCTGCTCTAAGTGTGCCAGTGTCTTGCTGTTAAATGGCACCTCTGGTCCACCAATAGGTGACTGCATTTCAGTGGTAAGCGAAATGGTTGCCAACTCTCATGATTTTGTCATGAGTCTCATGATAATTATTGTTTTCCTTAAAGCACCCGCTCCTGGAGTCAAGTGGATATGTGATAATTTCAGCCTTCATTCTTAAAGAGAAACTAAGTTTCTAGCCCTCATGGCTGTGGTGAAAGCTTTAAAATGTGACCCTGGTGCACCCTAAAGACTCAACAAGCAGAAGGCAAATAAAAAGAACAGCAAATCTGTTATTTTAAAGCAGGGCTTTGGAGCGGAGCCCAGAGCAGCTCCAGAGCAGTGGAGCTGCAGGTTTTTGCCTGGAGCAGGAGCAGAGCCAGAGCACAGCTCCAAAGCCCTGTTTTAAAGTCAATCTTATGATTTTTGGTGTGCCTGATTCATGATGTTTGAACATTTGGGGTTGTGAGATTTAATTAGTAATCTGCATTAAGAGGTGTGGGTGGAGTTCTGTGAGCTAAGGGGGCTGGAGAGGCGCTGCTGGGTTATGCTGTTCAGGCTGTGCAGACCTAGGTGCTCCCCCAGGCAGGAGCCCTGGCCTATTTGGTCCCAGTGTATATGATGGATCTCCGAAAGGCCTCCCCCTCCCCGTTTGTATCATACGGGGACGGGCATTGCGAAACGGTCAGGCCGGCGGCCGGGCAGCTGGGCGGGGACTTCTGGTAACTAGGTCAGCAAAAGCCAAGAACAATCTGCACTTTCCGCTGTGGATGGGGGAGGGTGACTAGCCTCTTTCTTTCTTCCTTGCATTGCACGGGGGTGGGGCCCGATATATACCCCCATCAGCTCCCTTGCATTGCACTGGGGTGAGACTACACACCCACATCAGCTTCTTTGTAATGCACCAGGCCCGGGGGCGAGAATATACCCCCCAATCAGCTCCATTGCATTCATGGCATGGCATGGCATGGGGGGGGGGTTGGATAGGGAGTACAGCCCCCTGTCCGTTCCCTGGCACTGCACTGGGGTGGGAGTCAGGAATGAGATCCCCCGGGCTGAGGGTCAGGGAAATACTCCCCCTCTCCCATCTGCTCTCTCGCATTGCACCGGGGTGGGGGTCGGGACAATGTTCTTAGGGGCGCACAGAGAAACAGCTCCACTCCAGCTCCCTTGCTCGTTATACAGCGGGAGGGGACGGGAGACTTTGCTCCTGCCACGCGTTGCCCAGGAGGGGTGGCGTTGTGGCCCCGCGGACCCCTCTTCGGGGCTAGGAAAGACCCTTCCCCAGCAGAGCTCAGGGGGGAGGCGGCGGATTTTCCGCCAGTTTCGCGCCGCGCCGGCCTTTCCCTTTCGGGTTCCGGCAAGTGAAGTAGAAACCACTTCAGGCCCTCCCCGCGGGTGCGTCACCGCCCCTTGGGCGGCTGCTCCGGCACCCGGAGCTACCTGCTCTTCCGCCTCTCGCCGAGTTGTCAGCTGGAGCCCGGCGCTGCCGATGCGCCCGTCACTGCCCCGCTGGATGCGCCCGGCTGGCGCCGCGCTGCCTGGAGCCCTGCCTCCCGCGGGGGCGCGTAGTGGCAGGTAACGCTGGCTGGGAGCGGGGCTGGGCGATGTGTGCGGCGGGGTGGGGATCCCCACCTCGGGCGATGGAGCCTCTTGTTTCAGGGGCCGCCCTGAGCTCCCCATAGCGACCCACATGGCGAGAGCATCTGCCCCCGTGTTAGGGGATGTAACTGCTCTTGGGGTGGGCGTTCCTGTATATCGCCCTCCATACACACCGGGTCCAGGAACTGCTCTCGAGATGAGACCGGGGCTTCCCAGACGCTGCGAGTCGCTGGAGCTGCCATCTCCGCCAATGGGATGTCACTTGTGCAAACACAATTTGCAGTTAATCGGTATTGTTTGTAAAATGCTTTGGCAGCTGTTGCCAAAATTGGAGGGGAAACGATCTGTGCACAAGCTGGTCACTGTATTGGAGTGGGATGCTCCTTGCTGTGGGAAAGAATGGAAATGTGTAAAAAATATGAATTTTGGGGAGGAGGGGAAGTTAAGGAAGGAGAGTGGATGGAGTATTCGCTTTTTCCCCATGACACTTTTGGTGGGTTTTAATGACGCACGCATGTAAAGATAGAAGAAGTGGTGAGTGAGACAGTGTGGCAGGCAGTAGTGTAGACCTTGTTCTCTATTGAAGTGAAATGTTTAGTGTAACCCAACCTATTCCCTGGGGCTCCAGCAGGGGCATTGCTCACAAATTAGCACTCCCTGCCCGATGCCTGCTTGGCTACGAGCATAGGGATTCAAAACCAAATTCGCATGAAAGACTTTTCCTGTAAACAACTGAAATACATCTCTTCCTTTATTCTCCAGTCACACCATGTTAGCACACATCCGTTTTCCTCAGTTGTGAGGGGAAAATGGCAATGTCTGAAGGCTTTTTTTAAGGACTTCTAGAGAGGGAAAAAAGAATATTCCTTTGACCCACATTGAAGTATGTGTTTTGGGTCCTTATATGGCCCCACCATGAATTATCTGCTTTGGTCATGTATTTTATTATGGTGAATTGTATTAGATCAGGTATTGGAAAGATGTAGTCAGAAAACATATTCCTCCAAAATTAGGCTATGTCCCTGCTAAAGAGGAACACAGCTGATGTAATGCCTGTGTATGCTCCTAATGTGTCTGTGGCTCACACACTTGAAGCTTGAGTTGGCCAGGATTGTGTTTTAACTAGCTGATAAAGCCCTGATACCCAGGAACCTTTTCCACCTCCCACTGAATTAGTTAAGCACTATGTAAAGCATCCTTGTTTAAAGGCTACATAATAAACTCTAGACAGGGTCCACTTTAAATATAGATAGAACAAATGGCTGTTCAAGGTACCACAGGTGTAGCAGGTCATATTTATTTAATGATATTGTATAAGTGGCAGTGAGGTGCAGGCATGTTCTAGTTTGCCGGTGAAAACCCTTTTCAAGGGATCCCTGTCTCCTAATGAAGATTACTGTCCAGAAAATATTCCATCACACTGTCTGTATTCAGTTAATGGGATAAAGACACGGACAAATTCTGCTTTGTATTACATGGGTGTAAGTCTAGTGTAGCTCCACAGAGTTTAATGAAGTAACACCAACTGTCTGTCTACAGAACTCAGCATAGAATTTGGCCCACTATCAGTAGCTAGTGACAAATATAAAAATGGGGGAATGACCTGGTATTAACAAAGTCCAGGAAATATGTGATGATAAGAAGCCTAGGGACATTGCTTAGAAGGTGCTGGGATTCCTATCAAAGCACTCTGTTCATATTCAGGGGTTCTGTCTAACCTATTAGCCTGTGTCTAGCAGCAGTCTGTTAAATTTGAAAATTCCCCTCTAGAGTTCCTTAAACTGTAGCTTGAAATTGACATGGTTCTTGTCAATTTCATGGCTCTTCTCCCCAATCTGAACAGCCCTAAAGACAATTTAGAGTCATTTAGATTTTTACACTGCTGCAGGTGTCTTTCCTCTGGTTTTGTGGGAGCTGTCTGTCTGCAGACTAAAGGAGATATAGTTGTGTTGGTTCACATCTGGAAGGTTATCAGTTACAATCATTAGGGCTAGACGTTTTTTTTTCCTGTTGAGAGCCTAAATTTTGTAGAAATAAATGGCATAGGCTTTTCTGCAGGGAAAGTTTCTTCTTCTTCCATGGTGGGAGAGTGTACTTGTCAAGCCCTGTCAATCTTTCCTTGAAAGCACTTATAGTAAAAATACAGGATTTACTCTTTTATGTATAACTGATGGCCAGTCACACTACAGTAACACCATGGCTTTTTTTTTTTTAAATGAGGAAAAAGATAAGTAGATGTGTTTTCATTGAGTCAATTAGTTCTCATTTTCAGGCCCTGATTCTGCAAGGAATCCTGCATGGATGCAGGTGCCCTGGGGACTCAGAAAATTGAGACCTCCAGTTATATGTAGGGCTTGGGTTTTCTTTTTAAGACTGAAAATGCAGAAGTTGTTAAAGCAATAGTTTTTCCTTTTTCCTTTTTTTGTTTTGTGAGGAGGCTTGTGACTAAAAACTGCTCTTGAAAAATCATCTAATTGTTCATGTGATGATGATGATGATCAAGTGATGACAGACGATAAAGGAAGTCTCATGCTTAAACTTTAGTCAGCTCACATGAATCCATACATTTTATTTTATTTGGCTTCTGTAGGTGAAAGCAGAATTCTATTTAAAAACATGAGTAAAACCAATTTACAGACTTTTGATTTCTACAAATATTTGGACAACGCTGAATTAAAGTGACAGTGATTTGATCCCAATTTTGCACATTCAAATATATGCAGTACTAAGCAGGCTTGGGGGAAAATAGTAAATTCGCCAGGGGCAAGTGGGAGCCATCCTTGTTGCGTGGTGCTTAAGATGATAATTTCTGCAGAATTTTAGCTTTCCTTTTTTAAAAGAAAAACTTTCTAAACTTTATTGTAATGAAAATCATCTTCCAAATAAAAAAAAGTGTCGTTCATTGCTTTCCCCCACCTGCAGTAACCTCCCAAGTCTCTGATGCAGTCTGCATTTTCCCAAGCCATAGATAATATTCTGGCCATTTTCATTGCTGTTCAGACCTTTGTGGGCAACAGCAGAACTGTCAATGTGTGAAAAATGCTGCTGCTAGGGAAAGTCTTGAGAAACAGCAGTGAAGTCAGGCAGTGGAGTTACTTCTAACCCAGGCTGTTGGAGAGGTGGGTCTTATCTACTCTATAAGATTTCATGATAGCTGTCAATAATTGTCTTAGCCGAATGCCAGTTTACATGATTGGCAAGTGTGTTCAGACACAGTACAGATTTGTAAAAAAGACCTGGCCTTACAATAGAAGACCTGTCCCATCTGTAGCAGCCAGCAAGCTTTGAGCAGGGAGGAAGGATCAGAAAGCTTGTTCTCCTTTCTAGCGGTTTAAGGGTAGGCAGGAGAGAGGATTTGAATGTATACATCTACTTGCCAGTGTCTGATACAAAAAGAAAGACCCCAAAGTAGGGTCTAAGGATAGCACTGTGGTAGAAATCCCAGTGCTCTTTTCTTCCCCCCAAGGCTGGGGTAGTAATTGGGGTAAACTTCATACCAGTGCATTACCTCCCGCCTTTCTGGTATGTGCCCTCTCTCCCCTCTTTCATATCTTCCTCTGGCTCTGGTTAGTCGGTGTCTGCTACAAAATGCTGGTTTTTTTGTGTCCCTCCCACCCTTATAATGCTAGTAATTCCTGCCAGTGCCATGCTTTCCTCGCTCCCCGAAAGCCCCCTTCTTAAGGCCAAGGGCATATGTGCTTGCATTCACTTGGCACAGGGTGATCTGAACTGGTCTAGGTTAATGCAGCAACATTAATTTATGCTGCATGTGGGCGTGGGGAGATGCTGCTGCTTTCTGCCCCCTCCTCTTTCTAGCCATGGAGCCTGAAGGGACTGCAGAGAAGCGGGGGAGCATGTCGCAGAGCTGCCACTTCTCTTTCCGTGGTCCAGATCTGCTGAGTTTTCCTGACCTACGCTCAGACCTGCAGCATGCGGTCTGAAGTTATCAGCCAAGTCAGCCACGTCATTTTCTTTACTTTTCTCCAACGCTGGTTCTGACGTAAATGCTCTCTATGTGTGACTTGAGAAATATGTGCCAGAAGGGTTCCGTGACCTCACAGGGAGGGGAACAAAGATAACATCTTGACCAGAAACATACTGCACTTCCTGACAGTCTTAGCAGATTATGTCCGCTTAGGTGTCACTTTCTGGTTTTCCTCTTCTAATACAACCACGTACTCAGGGTAGATTATGGAAAAGGCAAACAGAACATCTGTGAATGGGATGCACTTTACTCCATTCTAGGGGAAAGGCAGGATCCTCTTTCTCTTGTTTTTCCAAATGGCAGGCATAGAAATTAAAAGGTGGAAATCGACACTGCAGGACTGATTTCCTACCTTACTCGGAAATCTAGATCTTTTTGATTCTGGTGTGCACTCATATTTTTTTCTTCAAAAATTCCCCTTATCTGAACCTTATGATCTTCTGCTTTTCTTTCCATGAGACCAGTGGAGTGAATGATCATATGAGCATGGGGCAGTCATTCAGTGTTATGATGTCTGTCACTTCTGGACAGGTTTGCAGAGTGTTTTGAAAAGAACAAACAAGTGCAGAATTTTGTGCAGTCAACTGTGAAGAGGGACTGAATATACAGAAAAATCTGATTGAACTCATTATATTAGGGTTTTTTTGTAATGGTTTTGTGCAGTGCAACCAGAATTAATTTCAGGTAAGAGTTCATTGGCTAATGAAATCTGCATGAAAGAGAGCCCCCTAGTCTTACTTAACATGGATTTTAAGGAGGCTGGTGTGTGGATGCAGTTTGAGTAGGAAGGTTCTTAGTGTTTGTGTGTTGGGGAATAATTTGGTTGAAATACAAAAATTTAAAATTAATGCTAAGAATTTTTGTTAGTGGAAAAGTGCTCTATATAAATTGAAAAACAAATGAAGAAAAAAATATAAACGTGGAATAAAGAGGAGGATGGTAAGGACAGACGTACTTTTTTCAGATTGCGGAACTGTAGCATTTTATTGGCTCCTCTGGATCCCCTTATGCTCTTACAGGTTTGAATACTGAGCATTTTGTAGCATATATATACTTGCCTCTTAAAGTCAAACCCCATATTTTTTATACTGTATAGATTATGCTGTGGCAGGCACTAGTGGTGTTGCACCATTTAATTTGTACCATGGTGTTACACAACCTGCATTTTGCTTCTCTCATTGTTTGCTGATCAATATCCTTGATTATTGAATGCTTTATGGGATATCTCGTGTTCTTTGGGAGTCATAGTGGAGAAGGAGAAATTACACTTTTTTATAAAGCTGTTGTTCGCTTCTGATATAAAAACAAGGTATATTATTAACGTTTCAGTGTATTGCTAATTATGTGCAGATTTACTAATTATATGTGGAAAAAAGATTTCAGTTTAAAATCTAACAGTATAACAAATACACATTCCTCATCCTGTTCTTTAAGTGCCTATTTAGCCAAAACTATTTGTTTAGATGCTAGTAATGCTTCTAATGTTTATTTTTGTTTGCCTTTTACAGGTGAAGTTTAGAAAACCGGATAGTAATGGAGTATATGAGCACTGATAGTGACAAGGAGATTGACTTGTTGCTAACGCACTTAAATATGTCTGATGTGATAGACATTATGGAGAACTTTTACCCAAATGGAGAGCTGGCAGTTTATGAAGACAGTCTGATTACTATGCGCCAAGAAACAAATCAAAATGGGGGATGTAAAGAATCCTTATTATTCCGTGGAAGAGAGGTTTCTTTGCTGACATGTGTCAGGTACGGGACTGAGGAAGACTTGCTCGCTTTTGCAAATCAGGTGTCCAACACTGCAAAGCAAATTAATGGACAGAGACAACAAGAATCTGGAATCCTATTAAACATGGTATGTCATTTTGCATGAAAAAGAATGGAAATTTTTGAATGTAATTACTGCAAACTAAAAACAAACCTACAAATTCTTAAACACACATTGACATAGTGACATCCAACAATAACAGTAGGAGTTATGTTATAATTGTAGGAAAAGAGTGGTCAATAAGATTATTCCACTTGACTTTTGGGGGGGATGCTTTTTGATTAAATTCAATATTGGAACAGTGTTTCTCAATAGAATTACTTCTCCCTCTTAGTGCTTACTGGTACAAAATGTGATAATCTGATATACACACAGTCTATTTACAGACTGTAGAAAATTACAATAAGGAATGGTTAGCAATGCAGTGAATGTTTATGAATTACAATATGCTTTGTTACCGTAACTCTCAAATGCCCCTCATTTTGAGGTACATCGTTCATTTTGGTCCCAAAGTTATTTGCATTCCATAGAAATCTGTTGTTGAAAACTACTTATATCCATAAATAAACCGTCACGGAACAGAGTGGTAGAAAGAGTTATGCACACAAAACAAATGAATCCCAGAGCATTTAAAGTTTCCAGGAAGGATTTTTTTTTGTCTCCCTCATTTTGGATCTTTGCCACACTTTGCATCCCACATTTTGGCCCTTGGTAGGTAGAGAGGTATGTTTGTTATCCCGATATATGCCCCCAATTTGAAAACCCTGGATCTGAACTTTGGGAACATTTGAACTCTGGACTTGAGCCTATCTTTTATACACAGCCGTGAGTAATGATAACACTGAGTGATGGCTTTCAGAGCAGTCCTATTATTACATGTTCTAAGATACAAAATTAAAAGCTCACTGGGAGTTGGTAGAAATCTAAAACGGAGGGCTGGTGGTTTCACTAATTCTTGACTTTAGGTCATGGGGTATGAAGAACTTGTTTCTGTTGACTCAAAGCTCTTCTCATCCTTAAATCTCCTAATACGGTGGTCTTCCTGCTGTCAGGAGACCTTCTCGTTAAAGATTGAGCATATATAAATAACAGGAATTTCTCAGGTTCCTGAATTTCATTCAGGTTTAGAACTGTTCTAAACCTGAATGAAAAACAAATGAATCTAAACCTTCAAGTGCACTGTTTATTGTATACTGTACCGTGACTATTTATTTTCTTGAGTTCAAAATTTTCTCTCCCTCTCTGTCCTAATCTAAATATTAGCATGGCCCCCATCACCAGAACACTCCTTTTCGATGTGTTCTCTTCATTGTATTGGCAAGGCATTAGCGCAATCATACACATTTGAGACAATTGGGATTAAGTTTTGCAAACTGTACAGTATTTTTGTGAACATATGTTCACTTTTTAAACTAGATGACACTGAAACGTGGCTTTGCTTATGTAGCCTATACATAGAAACTACTGAAAATATTGTGTTACGTGTTTGTGACGCACCTGGGTAGACTTTCAATTAGGTACATGATTATTTTGTGTGCATATCATTTATGCAGATAACAGATATGTGGGTGCACGCAACCAGTTAGGCAACTCAGGAGTGGAGCCCAGGGTATTGCCAACAGGTCACCTCTATGTGGATCCACCAGTCTCTGCCCCCTGAAAAGTGGAGGAGAAGTGGGGAAGGTGCCAGAATGATTGTCATCTTTGGTCTGCTGCAGTGGAAGCGAAGTGGTTCCCCTGCCATGTAGTTGGTGGTGGGACAGATGTCCCTCCATCCCATTCCTTTGCACTCACTTACATAGCTTGGCCTCAAGGACTTCATTCTGGGATGCAGGAATTCTCTTAGTGAAAAAGCTACAGGGCTTATGTTTTTTAGTTACCACCATACCCAGTGTTTTAGTAACCAAGTTACCTGTGTATTTTTCAAGCCACTTTAAATTAAATTAAATATAAATAAATTATCCTACGGTGATCATAATTTAGGGAACATGTTTTGCCAGATGTTCAGTTTCTCATTCCACTGAGGTGAGAGATCAATTGCCCTCACAAAATTTGCTGGGTTAGCACCCAAGAAATTATGATGATTGACAGATTCAGGCCTCTATTCTTAGTTTATTTTTAATAAAGTTTTCATCTTGTTTTTTTTAAATTACCATTGAACCCCGAAGATTACTTCAAAGCATCTCCATTTTCTAAACAACCCAATAGCTAGATTTAACAAAAGTGAAATTACCAATTGCTCCATTGGTCTTGGTTTCCCCATGGAGCCATTCATATGTTTTTAGGGCTTCAAGATAAAAAAGTCCTGTGTCTTCCAGAATACAGAATTGCTTTTGCACTGTCTGACAGAGTCATCAAAGTTTGCTCTGGCAGAATTCTGGAAGTGGAGAGAACCTTCTGATGATATCTTGTTGTCTCGGAAAATGTGAGAGATTTTATAAGGGGAAAACTCACGGTTGATCTGTGGCAGAAGGAGAGGCCATAATAGTTTCTTACAAATGTATCTGCTAATTTCTAAAAGATGAAAAAATTCCTGAGAAATATGAAATTCTTCAGCCTCTGTGCTAGTAATATATGGAATGAACAGAGAGGTGGACATTAAATGTATGCTTCTTTGCATCAGTTTTTGCTCCACTATCCGCAGTGTGTGTGTGTAGTGTAATTTGAAATATAACAACTGGTCTTTGTGTCTGCTCATAATCATCAAAATATAAACAAAAAGTGTTCATTATTTTAACATCTTGAAACAAGTTCAATATTAAATATGTACAATCTCATTCTTTCAGGTAGGTGCAATACATAAATACCAATTTTGTCAGTTGAGAAAATCCTTTTGTTATTGAAAAACATCTTCTGTTATTTCAAGCATAGATAGATCAGATTTGTTTTTACCTGAATGACACTTTAAAAAAACATTAATCTCCACAACATGCTATTTTATGTAGTGTGCAACTGAGATGCTTTGCAATACAGTATGTGAGACACCTTGCATCACAGGTGTGAAACTAAAGTACAGTAACTCCTCGCTTAATGTTGTAGTTATATTCCTGAAAAATGCGACTTTAAGTGAAACGATGTTAAGCGAATCCAATTTCCCCATAATAATTAATGTAAATGGGGAGGAGGGGGAGGTGTTAGGTTCCAGGGAATTTTTTTTCACCAGATAAAAGACTAATATATATATATACACACACACACTATAAGTTTTAAACAAACAATTTAATACTGTACACAGCAGTGATGATTGTGAAGCTTGGTTGCAGTGGTGAAGTCAGAGGGTGAGATATTTCCCAGGGAATGCCTTACTGCTAAATGAACTAGCAGTTGACTGAGCCCTCAAGGGTTAACTCGTTGTTAATGTAGCCTCACACTCTACAAGGCAGCACGAATGGAGGGAGGGGAGACAGCATGGCAGACAATGTGTGTGTGTGAGAGCAGCACATAGCAGTGGGGGGAGGGACAGCTGAACTGCCAGCAATTGATACCCTGCTGGGCACAGGGAACTTAGGGGAGCTGATGGGGTGGAGGGCTGCCAGTTGACTCTGGTTCCAAGCCCCCACCAGCTAGCTCCAATAGACTGCTCTTTCTGCAAGCAGTGGACAAAGCAGGCAGCTGCCAAACAACGTTATTAAGGGGACCCGGATGACTTTAAGTAAGGAGTTACTGTACTGCATTGGTCCATTTTTGTTTCTTTATGTGAATTCAGAACCTTGTTAAATCCCAGAAAACAGACTATCCATATCTGGAATATATCTTTATAGTAAAATAAGACTTACTTAATTGAAAACTTATTCACTGGAAGTATAATAGCATCAAAAATCGAAGTGCTTAGTATATCATCAATAAAATTTACAGATTTATAAAATCATGTAGAACTTTGTTTCATGGTATAATTCAAACAATGTGAGGACACATGGCAAAGTTTAAGCCATATTTCTGCCTTTTAGTAAGCTGCAGAAAATCTCATTTCTTTATCATTTGTAAGTCTTATTCCCCTGCACTACATGTGATGTTAGGAAATGCAGAAAGTCTTACTCATCTTCAGTAACATACTCTGTGAGTAATAGCTATGTGGCATAACAGGTTATCAGATTCCAGTAAAGAACAAACAAGCCTTCAGGTAAACTTGCACAACCCTCATGGTTAGTCTCAGTAAATGTGGTGGTGCTGCCAGGCAATTAATTGCAACTTATAAAAGATTAATCATTGAATAAAAGTGTAAATATATCTGCCAATAATGAGTAGGCCTCACGCTAGTCTCATTCTATGTTTCTAAATAAAGACTACTGAATATATCATAGGAATCACATGTGTGCAAAGGTGTTTGATCAAGAAATGCTGAATTAAGTAGACTTAAGTAATGATGTGATGACTGCACATGTAGAATTTTCTGAAGTTGAAGTATCTACCTTTCTAACATTTGTTTCTTTGCTTTTTTTTTCTTTTATAGATCACTCCGAAAAACGGACGCTATCAAATTGACTCCGATGTGCTTTTGTTTCCATGGAAGCTGACTTACAGGAATATTGGCTCTGATTTTATTCCTCGTGGAGCTTTTGGGAAAGTTTACTTGGCACAAGACAGAGAGACAAAAAAGCGAATGGCATGCAAGCTGGTATGTTAGTATGGTGCTTTTCTCCCCAAGTAAATATCATGCAATGTGATATATTTAACACATTAAAAGAGGATACTTCTGCATTTAATTTCAGTGCCAGTTGGGGTATCGCTGTTGGTTTTATTGGATTAGATGGTGCGGGGGTGGGGGGGAAGCGGGGAAGGGGTGGGAGAAGAAATGTTCTACAATTAACATTTGCACTAATAAAAAAAAATTTCAAGAGTGCTTAGAGTTTGAATTACTAAGCATGGCTTTTTTCCTGGAGTACTGTCAGCAAAAAGTTGAAATGTTGCATTCTGCATTTTTTAAGAAAGCACATCTCTTTAGAGGAAACCCCTCATTTTGGGGATGTAAGAGGTAACGGCTTCAGCATTCTGAAAACATACAATGATTTGTGTTACTGCAGTGCTGTGCAGACCTGTTGCCTAACTAGTATTCTTGAAGTCTTTACATTAAATCTTAAGCCATCAGTATGACACAACACTGGAGATGAAAACGTAGCCCCATTGAATTCAATGGCAAAACTCTCATTGGCTGACTCAAATGGAGCCAGGATTTCATCCTGACTCTCTTTTGAATGGGAAAGGCTTGCATTAGGGTCCCAATTCAGCAGCACACTTACATGCTATTGATTTCACTGGGACTTAAGCTCATGTATAAATGCTTTCCTATATCAGCTTAAGTGAGACTAAATATGTGCTATTTCCATATTTGCTTTGAGTGTATTGTAAGGATAAGTAGGAAAAAAAAATCCATGATTTTCCACAGCCTGGGGTTTTGTGTCAGGCCCATCTCTTGTATGAAAACAACTCTGCATTTATCTTCAAAGTACGACATTGTCTTTAGTAATAAACCCGTCGGGCCAAACTAAGGCTCAGCAGTGATGAGCTGCCAAAATCTTTGGAACTGGTTCCCTACCGGGTCTTAGGCGGCATGGCTCCGGCGGCTGAGGGACCCGCCACTGAAGACCCAGTAGGGAACTGCCCAGTGAGTACACCCCCCACCCATGTCCTTCCCCCGACTGCCCCGCTCAGAAACAGCAACCCATAACCCCCCCCTGCTCCTTGTCCCCTGACCACTCCTTCCCGAGACCCCCAACCCTAACTGCCCCCCAGGACCCCACCCCCTGCCCAACTTGCCCTGCTCCCTGTCCCCTGACTGCCCCGACTCCATCCACCACCACCCCGACAGACCCTCGGAACTCCCACGCGGCGCTTACCCAACCCCCCCCTTCCCCATCCCCTGACCGTCCCCCCAGAACCTCTGCCTGATCCAACCCTCCCCCGGCCCCAGCCTCTTACCCCTGCCGTGGCCGGGCCCAGGGTTGGGGCTGGGCCGGAGCCGGGCAGCACTGCACGGCTGGAGTCGGGGCCAGAGCTAGGTGAGCTGGGGCCGGGAGCAGGGCAGGGAGCTGCCAGAGATTTTGTTAAATTTAAAAGCCCTTTTAGAACCAGGACAACCGGTTCTAAAAGGGCTTCTAAATTTAACAACCGGTTCCCGCGAACCGGTGGGAACTGGCTCCAGCTCACAACTGAGGCTCAGGTGGAGCCATGCTCCATGCCTTCCCATCCCCCCTTATGGGCCATGTAACAGTGCCAAGAGTGGGTGCCCTCCTTGCCTTTGCTCAGGGAACGTGGACCTGGCTTTCCCCTGTGCAGAAGACCTGGAAGGAGGGACTCACATGCGCTTTCCCGCCCCATAGACCCAAACCAGGGCTTCTTTAATTTGGCACTTGTTTGTTTAGCTGCAAGTGTAAGTAGGGGCAGACACTCCTGTTCAGACAGATGTTAGCAGCAGCAGGTGATTCTCAGCATATAGATGAGACTTCAGATGGCTAATGGGAAAATGGAGCTTTTCTTTTTTTTTTCTCCGGAGCCAGGAAGTCTGGTCAGAATTTTGCCTACTCCTTTAGGTTTTGATGGGAATGGATGTTGCTAAATTGCTTTTGTCTGGGACATTACAATCCCTTTGGGCATAAGTCCAAAAGCTGTGTCTGTTTTACACAGGATGTGTCTGAAACAGAAAGGAGGAACAATTCAAGAGCAAAAATAAGCCTATTTTAATGAGTAAATAGTTGTATTTGCCTTTGTTTTTAGTTAACATATAGAAAACCTAGCCGTAGAACGGCTAACTTCAGAATAAGTTTTGTTCAAGCTGATCTGTCTTCATTTTGTCTCAATTTCCTAGGTCCCAGTAGAACAGTTCAAACCATCAGATGTTGAAATCCAGGTCCGCTTCCGCCATGAGAACATTGCAGAGTTATATGGTGCTATTCTGTGGGATGAGACTATCCATCTCTTTATGGAAGCAGGAGAGGGAGGATCTGTCATGGAAAAGTTGGAGAGCTGTGGACCTATGAGAGAATTTGAGATCATTTGGGTGACAAAGCATATCCTCAAAGGACTTGATTTCCTTCATTCAAAAGGAGTCATCCATCATGATATAAAACGTATGTATCTTTCATTCTTTAAAAGGCTATTTCTTTTCCTTGTTACACATGGAATACTTACCCTTTTTTTTTAATGCTTCTACTTTAGAGGACAGTTTTGAGGTGCTGAGGACCATCAAATCCTATTGGCCTTAGAGGGGAATTGGCTGACTGACACTCAGTATCTCACAATATCAGGCCCTCAGAATAGAAGCCATTTAAACTGATCTTTTTACTGCTTTTCTTTAATGATTCTGGTGTGCTGAAACATCACTGTTTGTTCCGGGGGGAAACGTTAGAGCCCTTTAAGTAATCCAACTCAAAATGAAAAAAAGAACCTGAAGAGTTCAAACAAACACTCTGATTGGGCCAAAACTTTGCCTCTCTCTGTCTATTTTGTCCTAGGGTGAACAATTTGCCCTTCTGTTTTAGTTTTACATTGTTGGTGTTTGTGTTGTGGCTTTGCATTGCTGTTTCTGAGACTTTGTTCCCACTCTGTAATTGAACTAGGCATATTATTAATTTTTTATTGGGGATTATAGTTTACCTTCTATCAAGGCACCTGTAAATGCTAGAGCCCATAAATATTACTTCTGCCCAGCAACACCACAGAGGTCAAATCCTGCTTTCTCAGGGAAGCATGGGTCTTAATTAATATTTGGTCTCTAATATTTACTTTGCTGCTGATTCTGCTAAACGTGGGGGTTTAAAAGTAGGACTTGAAACATTTGAACTTACTGTTAGAGTAACAATACACAAAATGGTGGCCCCAGTAGTTTGTCAAGAGCTGCTTAATCTGTGGTTATGATTTTTTTTTTCAATCTTACAAGTAAACTTTGAAACAGTGGCAACTATTAAATTAAATCATTTTTTTCCTAGTTGCATTTTGTGTCTTTTTCCAGTAAATATCTTGCAGAGCTGTTCAGTCATTGACCGTAACAATGGAATTAATTAAAAGTCTTTCTAAACACCACATATGAGTGATACATATTTGACGTTTGGAAGAATTTAAACTTTTTTTTTTCCCCCAATTTTCCAGCAACTTTTCACTTCCCTTTTTGGGCTGGGTTAGGAGCATTGGTTAGGTAGATCAAAAGACGGGCTTGAGAGCACCAGTTTTGATTGGTGTCCCCACAGGCCTGGATGCTGTGTGGTGGTGATGCATTGTATCATCTTGTGGTGACGGGATGTGTCATTGGCAAGAGAATGGGGATAAGAGAAGAATTCTGTCTGAAAGGAGCCAAGCAGCCTGAAGCTAGCCAGACAAAAGCACATGTGTGTGCAGTGTACTGAGTGAGGCAGAGGGATGTCAGTGGTGGTCCCCTCCTCCTGTTTCTATCTGAATGAAGAGCTTGACCATGGTGGAGAATCTGTATTGGTGCAAAACCAACTGGAAATGGAGCGGGAGTGGGAGACTGTCCTGGAGACTGTTCCTGGAGCTTTTAGATATTTCGTCCATTCTACAAGTTGAAATTTCAGAAGTGAATTTATGTAAAATCTCTGGAGCTGGCAATGGAGTCTCCTGTCTCCTTTTGGAGGAGGAGCAGGTTGCAGTGGGTGTCTCCCTCTTGCCTTCTAGGTAGAAGAGAGGGAGCATTGGTGGAAGGGATGAATCTTACTTTAAGGGAGTAGAGGTAAAAAAGGACTCCCAACTGGGACAATATTTCTTTCCCCTCCAGATTCTGTCGGTGGGGAAATCTCAAACTCCCGGATCCGCTTCAGATTCCCCTACCAGCAAATCCTCCCTTCGCCATCCCTCAGTGGAGGAGAAATTCAGGGGAGCAAAGCTCCACCAGGCGAGGGCCAGGAGGAGAAACTCCCCATTGGCTTTCAGCTGCACCTCTCTGAGCTCCGTATTTTTAACCCTTGGCTAAGATGCTGTGATATCAAGAAACTGCTCTTTTGAGGCCCAATCCAAAGCCCATGAAAGTCAATAGACGTCCTTCCGTTCACTTGAGTGAGCTCAGGATCAGGCCCTTGGTATTTGCAGCCCTTCCAAAATGAGGAGTTACTGGAAGTCTTGTGCTAGAGCTTACCCAGATAAGATTTCAAGCACATATCTCAAACTTTGTAATCTACTCTAGGGAACAATAAGTGCTGGTTCAGGCACCTATCTCAGTTACTACTTGTGTTTCTAGCAGGGTCACTCTCTTGTTCACTTTCATACTATATTAATCTGCGTCTTCACAACTGTGCTAACAGTTGTTAATAAATCTGTGAAACCAGAGAGCAGACTCATAACCAGAAAAACAGCTGAAAGCTCACTTGAAGAACCAGTAAGGTGCAAAATGACGAGTCTGCTTCATTTTTCAACTTGCACAAGGGCAGATTCTCAGGGACCACAAGGTTGGATGCGGTTTTGGTTTTTGAGTTTTGGGCAAGCAGAAAATCCCCTTTTTAAAATACAAATATCTTCCACTACTCATTTGAAAAGAAGAATGGCTGCAAGGATTTAGCTCAGACTTTCCACACACAAACAAACAACCTCAACCCATAGGTTGTTTTTAAACATGGAAAGTTTCATCCCCCAAAGAGTTGGGTGTTTTTATTTTATTATTTTATTTATATATTTATTTTAAGTTTATGAGCAATTGGAAACAACACTAATGATTTTTCTTGCATCTTAAACTATGATGTTCACTACCCTGAAAAATACAGCTACATAATAAATATGTGATTCTGAGGATTACTTGGATTACCTGCACTCTGATTTAAAAGACAATTCTGCATGGATGTAGGAAACCATGATATAAACTCAGAGCAGGCCTGTGGCCAGGGGAATAGCCACTTTGTGCATGCTCTGTTCCCAATAATTTTTACAGTAACTTCTCACTTAAAGTCATCCCAGTTAACATTGTTTTGTTGTTACGTTGCTGATCAGTTAGGGCACACGCTCATTTAAAGTTGTGCAATGCTCCCTTCTAACGTCGTTTGGCAGCCGCCTCCTTTGATCACTGCTTGTAGGAAGAGCAGTCCATTGGAGCTAGCTGGTGGGGGCTTGGAACCAGGGTGCACCGGCAGCCCCCCTATGAGCTCCCCCTATCAGCTCCCTGCTCCCCTAAGTTCCCTGTGTGGCAGCTGCCCAGCAGGCTATCAATTGCTGGCAGTTCAGCTGTCCTTTCCCTCACTGCCATGTGCTGCTTCTGCCCTCTGCCTTGGAGCTGCTCCCCTGAGCCTCCTGCTTGCTGTGCACGGGGGAGGAGTGGGGGGGCGGGAGGAGGGGAGCTAATGTCAGGGTGACCCACTCCTCCCTGCTCCTGCACCCTGCTTACCCCATCTCCATAGAGCAGAGGACACACACGGCAGGGCTCAGGACAGAGGGAGCTTCCTGGCAGCAGCAGCGGTCTCAGCTTGCTGATCTACTTAAAAAGGCAATGTACTTAGAGTGGGGTCAGCGTACTTAATGGAGTAATGCACATCTCTCTCACACACATGGTGTGTGTCTGTTTGCCATGCTATCTTCCCTCCCTCCATTCGTGCTGCCTTGTAGAATGTGAGGCTACATTAACAACAATGAGTTAACCGTTGAACTAGCCAATTGCTAGCTCATCATTTAGCAGTAAGGCATTCCCCGGGAAATATCCCACCCTCTGACTTCACCACCTCAACCAAGCTTCACAATCATCATCGCTGTGTACAGTATTAAATTGTTTGTTTAACTCTGTGTATAGTGTGTGTGTGTGTGTATATATATATATATGTCTTTTGTCTGGTGAAAAAAATTTCCCTTGAACCTACCCTCCCACATTTAAATTAATTCTTAAGGGGAAATTGGATTTGCTTAACATTGTTTTGCTTAAAGTCGCATTTTTTCAGGAACGTAACTACAACATTAAGCTAGGAGTTACTGTACTAGGAAAACCATCAAGAAGTTATTGGTCTGAACAGTATTCAATTCGATTCCGCACTGCTAAGATGTACGGGCGAGGCAGTGAGGCACAGGGGTGGTGAGGGAAGCCAGTGGCACTGTGCCAACTGAATTATGACAGCTGCCAATGAGGCTGAGGGCTCAGAGCGCTGCAGAGAGAAAAACCCTACGTGTGAAATCCCTCTCTGCTCTGAATCCTAGGACCCCTAAGGATTTGGCGGCTCTGCCATTTACCGGCTCCATGAAGCCCAAACACCTCGAGGTGACCCTTGTAGAATTGGTAGTGCCATCCCTGTGGCTTTCACTGTTGGAAAATAGTCTGACCTATAAGATCCATGTAATACTTAGAGCTAAATAACTTACTGCCGGTGATGGTGTTGATCTGTGAAGTGACATATAGGCTGAATATACGTCTAGAGCTTGGACTGTCTTCCCTTTTCCCATTCTAGTTCTGTACGAGACATTTATGTTGCACAATAAATGGCACCAGCTTGCTAGACCCTAAACCCCTGTCTTTTTTGTTTGTTTGCCTTTAGCCAGCAACATTGTTTTCATGTCAACTAAGGCCGTTTTGGTGGATTTTGGTCTAAGCGTTCAAATGACAGATGACACCTACTACCCCAAAGACCTCCGAGGAACAGAGGTAAGAATGTGTGCACAAGGAAAGCCCTGTGATTGCATCGTTGTTGCGTTGTAATGATTCTCAGACTTTCCAGAAGACTTGAGTGAAATTAATGTCTTATTTTTTAAAAATCATTTTTGTCTCACACTTAATTCGTTTTGTGACATAGACTTAATTACAATTGACTTTTTAGATTAGTGAGTGGGGAAGTGTAACTGTTCTATCTTGTAAATTTTATTTATTATCCTCAAACTAGTCAATTTATTAACTATGGTTAAATCCAGATCCAAGGGCGAAATTCTGGTCCCACTAAAGCCAATGGTAAAACTCCCATTGACCTCAGTAGGGCTCGGGTTTCACTCCGAGGGATAGCTCCACAAATCCAACATTTGGATCCCAAACCCCCTGCTCAGCTGCAGCCAATCCTGTAGACGTCTAAATTCCCTAGGTGTCTAAGTTTCTGCTGGTGAGCACGCGCAAATCCACCTCCATCCTGACACCTGGTGCCTAGCTCTCGCTTAAGCCCCAGCAGGATCCTCAAACCTGATGTTCCCCCATATAGGTGTCTAAAATATATGTTAGGCCCCAATTACGCACAGCTGTAAGCTCTTGGATAAGCCAATGGGGCTCCTGACAGGTTTAAGTCTTTCCAGGATTGGGGTCTTGCTTAGCAAACGAGAAGCGGCAGTTGGCTTGGATGGACGAAGAAAGCATGGCCTTGCTTAGTACTGCCAAAGAGGCTGTGCTACAGGAAATGTTTTCACTGGAATGCTGACTCGCTTGTCATTTTGATAGCCTTTCCGAGCAAAGAATAAGTATGTGTTTAAAGGAGACGTTTACATAACCCTCTCCAGAGGAGTGACGTGCTACTTGCAAGGGCAGCACAGATTAGTACGTTTCAAAGACACAATTTATGTTTCTGGGAACATTTTGTTTCAGGAGGATGCTGGAACGTTTTTTCTGGCTTTCCAGTCAGAAGAGTTCAGAACTGAGATACTTTTACCTTACTAAAAATAACTAGCTCCTTGCCGTTAAGCTGACAAAATGCCTTTTAATTCTGTATGACAGTGTTGGGTATGGAGCTGTGTGGTGGGAAAGAGGTGAAATCCTGAGGTAGACTTTCCAAGGGAGGGAGAAGATGTGTGTAAATAGAGAATATTTAGGTTTGTGGCATGGAAAGGTGGAGTTAGGCTTGCTTGGAATTAGACCAAGAGTGCATGAGCCAAGTTCTGCTTAGTGAGAAAAACACACTTGCTTATTTATATAGGATTGATTAAACGACTCTGTAGTGTGAAGCCAGTTAAGTGCTCACAGTCCTGTACCTTCACAAGGCATATGCAAATTCATCTAGTCCCTTAGTGCATAGACACATCTTCCACCTCCTGGGGGCGGGAGAAAGACACTCAGAGGGCAATGGGCCTCGGTGGTTGCTGTGCTGTTGATGCATTGCAGCCTCATAAGAGACATAGGTGGGATTGTGGAGAATGGGGGTGGGGAGACTCAAACTTTAGGTAAAGCTTTGTGGGAATACACACAGGCTACCCCATGAATTTTAGAGCCTAGAAGGAAAGACTCATGCTGTGCTTCCTGCTGGCCTTCATCTCCTTCCAACCCCACCCTCAGCAGTGCCTGCCCGGCTTGCAAGGTTGCTGTGCCATCAGTGGGTGGCCTAGCTGCCAGTGACCCACCTGTGTCACCTCTGAAAGCTCTAGAGGGATGGTTACTGCTAGTCTCTGTCTAGGCAGGTATTTATACTACAATCACAGCTCTGTTATTTGAGTGGTAATGCTGTGTGTGACTTGCCACATAGAGCATTCCAAGGTTAAGGTCTTGTTGCAGGGTGATTTTGGATAATACCAGTTGTTTTACCAGTTGTTCAGAGGGCATTGGATGAGGGGGAAATGTAAACTAAAGCAAATATACTGGCCTGCAAACCTAATGGGTGGACAATGCAATGGCCTGTTGAAATTTAGCTCCCCAGGCCCATGAGCTCTGGGAGTGCTGTGCAGGCAGCATCCTCATCCCCCAGCAAGAGAGAGTGTCTCCGGCAGCCTGGCCAGCTGATTACTGAATAGAGCTGATGGCTCCAAGTGAAGTTCTCTCCAGGCTGAACTGGAAAGTGTGATGGCTGCGTATTGAGGACATGCAGGGTGTACAGTTGAACAAATGACGAGGGGGCATGTCACTGTCCAATTGTGGTGCCTAACCTAGGGGGAAGGCAAAAGCAGAGGCTCACCTTCCTTTCAATGCCCTTCCCAGATTTACATGAGCCCCGAAGTGATACTCTGCAGAGGCCACACGACGAAAGCGGACATCTACAGCATGGGGGCTACCATCATTCACATGCAGACTGGCAGCCCACCGTGGGTGAATCGATACCCTCGCACCTCATATCCATCGTACCTCTATATAGTAAGTATCCATAGAACAGCTTAGGTCAGCCAGCCAAACAGAGAGAGACCCCGCTGGGTTCTTGCTGGTAAATCCCCAACCTTCCAGCGGAGTCTGAAAGTATTTGCTGCCACAGAAATGATGCCATTAGCCCAGCTCTGAAAGAAATATTATAAAGCAGAAAAGCAGGTTGTGATAACTTAGGAGACTGAGAAAGAGCCAATATTAAGATTAAACGGCTACAGTTCTACGGCACTTGGATGTTCTGTGAGGATGAGCTTAGAGTTATGCAAAGCTCAGTCATTTCAAGTGCACGTGAGTTCACATTTGTTGCCATTATGGGGTTTGAACAAACCTAAAAATCCCAGAGCGAAATTAACTAAAAGCCTCTCAATTTCACCCAGTTTTGCACTGAAGCCTGGTGAATTTCTCATGCACAATGCCTTAAATGGGCTCCAGTTTGCTTAAAAGGTTTACAGGCCTTTGGCTGAACAAGTCTGAATCTTTGGTTTACATTTAAACCTGAAAGCAGGTTAGGTTTGCATGATTACCTGTTCCATTGTGACTGTTCAGAACAGTGCCAGAGTGGCAAGTTTTTATAACTTGTGAGTTATGAGAGGGGAATTCCCAATTGTCAAAACTGCCAATGGCAATGAGGAAGTTATCATCTTAATGCTGAGAAATCTTTCTTTCTTGTTTGCTAGATACACAAGCAAGCGCCCCCGTTAGAGGACATTGCAGAGGATTGCAGTACCAGCATGAGAGAGCTGCTGGAAGCCGCTCTGGAAAGGAACCCTAATCACAGACTCTGTGCTGCAGACTTACTAAAACATGAGGCCTTGCATCCTCCACCAGAGGACCAGCCACGATGCCAAAGTCTGGACTCGGCCCTGTTTGAAAGGAAAAGGCTGCTGACAAGGAAGGAGCTGGAGTTGCCAGAAAACATTGCAGGTACAACAGCAAGCATCCCACTCTTGTGCTTTTATACTCTATTCCCCATCTATATTGTATTCACTGAAACAGATAAAGCTAAAGGGATCCAGGGCCTCTTGACAAGAGAGCTTAGTAAAAGTCTTGACAAGATGAGGTCAAATGCAGGTCTCAATAAAATATGTGGCAAAACTCCCATTGACTTCAGTAGGACCAGAATTTGGCCTAAATTCTGTAATTCCAGAAGAATCAGCTTGCCAGAAAACCCTGGCAGTCCTCCAGGACAGTTTTCTAAAAGTACATATTACATTACTGAATTGTTTGAACTCTCTCCAGTACTAAGGCCTTTTTATTATTAGGTATTAGTTTGGGAGTTTTTTAATATGACTTTGTTTTATTTTAAAAACTCTTTATACCTTGACCATGAAGTTGAGGAGTGTCAGCACTGACATGCAAGGCCTCTGAAAGGGACTGTTTAAAAACAAAATGCAAATGATTACGCACATACCAAGCCACCATACTGTGTGCGATACATGCTTATAAAGGGTGAGGCATGAACCAGTTAAAATCTTACAGGATTCAAGAATATAATATCAGGTCCGAAGGGAGATCTGGCGCCGGCAAGCTGTTAACAGCCTGTATTTCTCTTTTCCTTTCTTTTAAAATATTTGTAGTCTACAAATACTTGTAAAATTTGGTGGACGCATCCTGGCAGTAGGCACTTAGAAAAATAAAACACAACCAAACAAAAGCCCTAACCCTGATGAAATGCTTTCTGTTATTTACTTTATTTTTAAATTATTTAAATCACACCTATGCCCATGTGTAATCAGTAATATGGTACAACAAAGCCCCAGCAGCATTAAAGTAAATAAAATAAAAATAAAATTATGTTTCTATAATGGCACGATCCTGCTGTTTGCTTTGTTAGGTGCACAGTCCTTTGGCCGCTACAGCACTCCAGAGGCAGGGCTCTGTTGATGATCAAGGGGCATTTGGCCATTAATCTGGGACTCTGAGTTCGGTGTGCGAGTGCCCAGGACACTCATTATAAAAGTGCTCGAGGGAGTTCTGAGGTTGCAATAGCTTCTTCAGAACCATTGCAATTTATGAAATCATGTGCTAAGTAAAGCAGAGGCCCAGCCCTAGTTCTGCACTTTGCACTGCCTAAGTGATGATGTAATCTGGCCAGTGGAGGGTAGTTCTCAACTGGCATAATGCCAGCAGAGCTCCCTCTATAACGCCAGCCTGTCCTTTGGAATCCTGGCTTAGGGGAATGTCAGGAGATGATGGAGCTCTGCTTCCTTCTGGCAATTCCCAGCTGGTGTATGGACCTTTAGAGACTAGATACAATTTTCATTCTGCTCTATCCGGGCTCTGGGAACCTAGGAGCTGTAACCGGTTCCAGTCCCCCCACCTCCACTGAATGAATCTGGCCCTTTTGGTCTGGAGATGCTGATGACTTGCAATATTTTGTTTAAAAATTTAAGCTTTTTTGAATAAGTCCAAAAAAAGTAAAAATAAAAATTAGGCCATTCAAAAATGTTGGCAGTGTTTTAAATGAGTTTTTATCTTAGATACTAAGGTATTTAACGCATTTCACCTCTTTCCTTTTCAGATTCATCTTCATGTACGGGGAGTTCGGAGGAATCGGAGCTGTTAAAAAGGCAAAGGTCACTGTACATAGACCTTGGTGCTTTAGCTGGCTACTTTAACATTGTTAGGGGACCACCAACATTAGAGTACGACTGACTCTAGTGATTTCTTGTGTCTGCTGGTCGGAGTTGGAAATCTGTCTCTTCAAGCTAATTTTGTTTATAAAATAGTGCCTTTTTGAGCTGTAAAATGTGAACTGCTTTTAACTGCACAGATGATTAAGCTAACCAATTTGTGGACTCTGGTAAATGTATCCCAAGCAAGCAATAACATGTTCCCTGACAGCAAACCAACAATACGAAGGAGAAAAGAACACCTTATTGGGAATATTGTTATCTGGAGACTTTCCCTGCACTGTGTGGTTTTTTTGTACATGCACTTTACATGTTGTGGGCTATTTAAATTTTATACAAGTAGAAAAATCCTTTCATTTAAAAAAATTGAATATTTTGGGGCAGATCCTCCAGCATGACTGAGCTGCACTCGCTGTAAGTCTGGCTGGGGAGAATTTGGGCCATCTTTGGCAATCCTATCCAATCTTCAACTGGCTCAGCCTTCGGCCAATCTCTCAGGGCAGATTAGGGCAGCCTTCAGACTGATGTGAACCATGCCAGCCACCAGTGGGCCTTGGAGCTATGCATCACGGGGGCGTACTGGTCACTCTGTCTTTGTCCTTCCCACACCACGAAAAAGGTGGGGGGTATGTAGGAGTTTCTTAGGTGGCTCCACAGCACATGGAGGTTCTCTGGGAAGGGAGAATCCTCCACAGGCTTTAGGCCAGCGTTGTGCTATGAGAGCAATGCAACCTTCCCTCACAAGCCAAGCATCCTGGCCCTGAACCTACATGTGATTCTGAATGTTCTGTACATTAGAGCCAATGCAAGTATATCTAGGGCAGTGATGAGTTTGCGGCCAGCAATGTTGGGAGAATTCCTGATTGTTGTATTAATCACTAATAAGCTGAACAGAATGCTTTAAAACTGTACATGTTGAACTGACTTAATAACTATGTATGGGAAAGCATGTCAATAGTGACAAGCTGTGTTTATGTTCCTATGGAAACAATTTATCTTGTTCTCGCTATGCCTAATGTATCTAAAACGTGTTGTTTTGGATGATAGTAAAACTGTGTAAACTACATAGTTCTGTACATCCCATGGGATGAGAATGTAAACTTTTATAAAACTCTTCAATGCTTAGGATCATATCTCTGTTAAGCATTTGTTAAAGATGGCATACTATGTATGTTGTATAGCAACTCCCTTATGAAGCAAGGCCTCGTTTTTAGATGTAAATTATTTGATGGCGCCTATCCAGGAGATGATCTTAAACTGATTATTTTCACTTTGATACCAGTACGATTGGATGAATAAATCCGATGTGTTAGGAAGTGTTCATTCTGTCAGTTCTTTCGGGATATTTAGTTCTGGCTGAATTGCAGAGCCAACTGGGAGAGCTTACAGTGGGCTTGTGGAACTCTGTTTACACTTTCCCCTGCCAATGTAAATTACTCTTGTCCAGTGACAACGTGAGGGTTTGGGGGAAGATCAGTGTGACAGTTGTATGGGTGCTCCCAAACCTCTCTGAACTACCAGGGAAAAAGGAGTGATCTTCATGCCATCTCCTGCCATCTGCTTATCAATAGTTGCCAACATTTAGAAAAGTTTCCGAGGTACCAACTTTCAAATAAACTTTGGTGGAGGATGAGGCTAGGGGAGGTCTTGGAGTGCTAAGCCTCCAATCAGTGGAGGGTTTTGCGTGCACTCTGGTGAATGTTAGGCATCTGTATAGATCACTTCACAAACATTAACTGCTTGTCACCCTGCCCCTCCAAGGGCTGGTATGTGAGGAATTGTGTTCTGGTTTCTCACATGGTACATTGGAGGCAGTGGCGTTGACTTAACTAAAGCCACCAAGGGAGTTGATATTAGAGCTGGGATTGAACCCAGGAGTCTGTGGCTCTCAATCCTGTGTTTAGCCTACTCTCATTATCAAATTCTCTCTCTTTGGGACGGAGCCATTTTGGCTACTCAGCCTGGGAGCCAGCTCAGCTGCAGAGACAGCCTGTTGTCAGTTGGAAGGGAGTTAGAGCCATTAGTGTTGGTACTGGCAGAACTGCACCCTACAGCTGCAAATTGGTGTGGGATCCCCGCCCTCCCTTGTAAGAAGTAGCCCCAAAGGAAGAGTGACTCAGGTGTTTGAGACTGAACTGGACAGCTGCTTCATTAGTTAGGCTTTCTGGGCTGCAGCCCGTGGCAGAGGGAGGCTATGGCCTCCCCCAAATGTCTGCTGTCCCTCCTGGAGTGGAGAGAGGATACTCCTGCCCCACGAAGACAAGGATTGACTTAGGATAGTTGTGATTCATCATTTGGACTTTTGTTTGCCCCAGAAATGGAGGAATTCTGAACTGGCGGTCAAATCTCCATACCAGCTCAGGGAAGGTTTTGCCCAAGAATGAGGGGAAATGGGGGCACAGAGGCACTTGGATGTCATAGAAAAAAGCTGCCCTTTCACTATCCCAGCAGACTGTCACTTTACAAAAGCATATCTCTGTCTCTGCAGCTAATGGACACATTCATAATAACAAGTGTATTCAAGATCCCCCAACTCCTTACCTAAATGTTGTCACTCTTCAATGTTAACAATACAAACCTCTGGCAAATTGATGATAGAACTTCCATAATGGAGAACAACACAAACTTGTATCTGGACAAAATCCAGTTTGTGCAGCACTAATGGGAGTAGAAAGCGATAAAATCTTGCTGTTTTTTGCAACTGAGTGGACTTGTACAAGGTCTGCTAGGTAAGAAGGTGCCTGTTTTCACTTTCCAGAGTAGTTAAAAACCCCACCTTTCTTTGCTTGGAGCTACGATGAATGGGGTGGTAGCAGTGAGGGGGAAAAAGGCCGTGTAGTGGGCTCAGCAATTCTCAACTCATGGCTTCTGAGCTTTCATGAGGGGAAAAAAAAAATCACGTGATCATTCCCTTTTATTCTGTCCAGCACAGGCCTGGAAGGGACTTCCTGGGTCATCCAGGGCCACCGAGAGCAGGTTTGGGCCCCGGTGAAAATTTTTTTTCGGGCCCCACAGCAAGGGCGGACTGGCTAAACAGGGACAAGGAAGCCGGGCCCCCTCCCGGTCAGCCGGGCCCTGGTAACTTGTACCGGCTTCCCCCCCCCCATTTCGTGGGCCCTGGGGTCATCAAGTCCAGTCCCCTGCAGGGCAACCCTATCCTATAACCCTGTTCATAAATGTATCAAGTTTCATCTTAAAACTAGGTCGGTTGTTTGCTCCACAGCTCCTATTGGAAGGCTGTTCCAGAACCTAACTTCTCTGATGGTTAGAAACCTTTTTCTAATTTCCAGCCTCAGTTCGTCCATGGCCAGTTTTTATATCCATTTGGTTTTGTGCCAGCATTGTCCTTTTGTCTAAATAGCTTGTCTCCCTTCCTGGTGTTTACCGCCCTAATGAATTTATAGATAACAATCATATCCCCTCTCAGCGTTCATTTTGCGAATGTCTAAATGTTGATGTGAGAATAACACTGCAACATTGGACAGTTTGTGTGACATCACTAATAAACTCATGTACACGGATGGCATTTGGGCATTCCATTTGTATTGGCTGTGGCTAACAAAATGAACAGGGATTAGGTTGTCGGTATAACTGACTCAGGGCTTGTCTGTGCGGTACAGCTATATGCACTAGAGGGGCGTGATTTCTAAAGCGCACCAACGTGCTGCGCACTAACTGGCCTATGTAGACCCTGCTGGTGTACGCAAAATTTCCCTACTCTGCATCATGCTGTCTGGAGTGGTTCATGACCATCAGTGACAACCTGTGACATTTTGAAGTGCAATCCAGACTAGCGAGGGGCTGTGTCACCCTTGCCCTGTGAGCTTGGGTGCCTCACAATGCTTTGCTGTTGTAGCTCCCTCCCGGGTCACTCACAAACAGCCTACCAGCATGCAGGTCACACCCTGCATGTAGGACCACAGCTCTGGTTCAGCAACTCTGGCTACAGACACTTGTCAGCAAGACACCAACCAAATTCTGGCTCCCACCAGCCTGGGTTATAACTTGCAAGGTGGCCCCAGCATACTCCCAATCTCAAATCCCCCCCCCCAGGAATGTGTAGTCTGTAGGCACTGTCCCGCCCTCTCCAGGACAGTTCAGATAACAAAGGTATGTTGACCCTGTAAGGGAACAATACACAATAATTTACCATCTTCAGTGGAGTTACCCACAGAGTTCAGAATACTAGATTAATTTTGACTAAAGAACAAAAAGCCTATTGTAAAACTAGGCAAATATCTAGGTGAGTCGATGTGCCCCCTGGAAAACCTCTGAGTACACCCAGGGGTACATGTACCCCTGGTTGAGAACTACTGCATTAAAACACTGCTATTTCAAACACCTGTTTAGGCATCACTGCAATCCACAAAACTTCTGCTCAGCTGACGTTCAACTTCGTAGCCACCCAAAGTCCCTAAGAGCCCAAGTTTTTGCAGTAAAAGTTCCTTAATCATCTACGTTTCAGCCTCTGATCATGCACACTGTAGCCTCCCCATAGGCATCCAGATGTCTGTCCCTCGCCTAAGTCCTAGGGCAAGGCCCAGTACTGGTTTATTACTGAAGGCTGCAATGTCGTTGCCTTGGTGACGCTGTTCAGGCTGCTCAGTGGTTTTGTACTAACAGGATATAATGTAGCCTACTAATTCATCAGACCTCAATGTTACTCATAAAGACCACGGGCCCAGTTTGGTGACAAAGGCACTCGGCCAGATTTCTTGCTTTCAAGGCACAGCCCTAGTGCCCTGGCTCCGTGGTTACAGGTACACTAACCCATGAGTGCCCAGTGGCAAGGAATGGCTCAGTCAACAGCAGGAGTCTCTGATGTCCCCTAGTCTAGGGGTTCCCAAACTGTGGTACATGTACCTCTGGGATATGCAAGACAGCTCTGCGGGGGTACGCAGGAGAAATTGTGTAATGGTGGATTTTATTTATTGCATTTTCATAATAAGCTACTGAGACAAAGCTTTAAAACTCTGTGGGAATTTATTATATAAAATACGGCAGTTAATTTACTTCAAGATGTACCAACGAGAACACAGATACATAGAGTTGCTGATGTACAGCACCCTCACCTCCAATCACCGTACAGCATGGGTTCAGTTGCCCAGGAACTGTCAAGTCTAACGGAGTTTAGAACTTAGGGTTGTTTTTTTCCCAGTTGTATATGTCGCACTATAACTATATCTGTATGTAACTGTGAAATAGGGATAGATAGCTAGGTAGCGTTAAGAAGAATGCACAAAGTATCAGTGATGAGAAGGGTACGAGTATGCAGGCAGCTAGTAGATCTGGAAGGGGGTATGCAATAAGAAAAATTTGGGAAGTTCTGCCCTAGGCCACACAAAGGATCAAGGCAAGGTACCCCAACATTTATAGACTGAGATAAACAACTGGGATAAACAACTTACATACCACCTTAGGTGTTTCAGTACATCTGTTTGTTACCTCCCCTTTTTCCTGATATCTCGGCAATAACCTCCCTACTCATTGTTCTGTCAAACCATCTTATCCTGTACTAGACTGGGGTGTATCTGTACTAGAAGCCTTCTGAAATGTATTTCAAATTTACAAGTGTTATTATTTAGCCAAGGCCAGGCCTACTCTGGTTCACAGCCTTTGGTTCAGGCCTCAAAGCTTGCATCAGGCCCTGTGTTCCAGGCTCTCTTTCTCTCTACTACATTCCCCTGCTTTTTGGTCTTTTTTTTTATGAGCAGGACATTTACCCACCAGAAAAGCATAATGCATGAACTGAAAATGACCCAGTGGGCTAAACACTGTTTCTTGTCCATTTTGCTTTACCCAGCCATACATTCATGCCCCAAGTGTCCAGTGGTCTGCACATTCCCTCATATGACATGCGGACAGATTTCTTCAGTCATTTGATCTTAGTCCCATAACGTGGGCCTGGGAATGTTAGGTCCAAGACTTTAGTTGAGAGGTGTAGTCTTAAATTCATTTTGAAAAACTGGGCTAGGCACTAGTACAATATGTTCCACAGTTCTAGGTACATGAGAAGTAAAACAGGAATTGGGAATAGTGACATAAAAAATAAGGACTTTATATATAAATTTATTGTAATTAGTTACTACACAGGACTGTCCTTCCATGTTACAGATTACCCTTACTGCTGGTTACCATCTTGAAAGCTTCTCTGTTCCATTGGATTGGCCTCAATTATTGTGGCCACACACTGGAGTTGCAATGTTAACATTCCTGGTATAACAAGCTGGGTGTGGTGCTCTTTAGGTTTGCATTGCTCTCTGATACACCAGTAGTTAAAGTAGATTCATTTGTTTGTTGTAGATGCTGTCTTCCAGATGACCTACTGAATGGACAGTAACCAATTTATCAAATATTGCTGTCAGGATTTGATATTGGTAACCTGGCACTGAACAAAATTGTTTTGACTAACATGTGCCTTAGTTAGAATGCAGTGTCACTGACCCCAAATTTTGAGTGATACCAATAGGAAATCTGTTTATATTAATGGCAAGTTACATACAGCAGTGCTATGCTGAGTTGATCAAATTCAAACACGGGAGGGATGGATGCAGGGTACATCACAGCTCTAAAGTTACACAGAAGCCTTCTCCCTTTATATACGTTACATCTCTCATTGCATTTGCTATACATTGCATCACACATTTTTGCTTTGGCTTGGTTATTTTGCAGGAATGCATTGTCCACACAGTAACCATGATTCGACTTCCTCTTTACCTCATCTCTACATTCTTTGTCCCTTGTTATTGAATTTATAGCAAATAGTCCCCTGGGTGTTCTCCTTCTTATCTGAGTTGGCTCAGGCGTTCTGTCTTCTTAGCCTACTGACCTATTTACTTTTTTATTTAACACAAATGTTCTGTATTCAGCCTAATCATTTATTTCCTTCCCTAATCCTATCTTCCAAAAAATGAGGCCTCCCACCATGTGTTAATTACTCATGTCAGGCCAGGCCACAGCTACATTCCTCTGCTTTCTTTTTATATTAGTATTCATTTCATTTGCATTATATTCCTGTCTTTCTGTGCTCCCCCCGCACCCCCAAGTTTATTACCCAGCAGCACATTCCCAAGACCACAGTGGTTGTAATAATTTGAATCACCATTAATATTAGGCTTAAAGTACGAACCAGGATGTGCAAGCTCACCTCCTCTGGTGCAGCCCACCAGAGTGTCTCCATTCCCTAAACAATATTATCCCCAATTGCTTGTTGCTTGGCTATTAGTTGGGCAATGGACACCATTTGCCCTATTTTCCTTTGTACCAAATTAGCGATGTTAATGGACAAGGGAGGTCTGGGTGCAAAAAAGGTTAGTCACCAGTGACTCCCATTCGGTATTGTCTTGTAAGGAGAAGGCCTTTTCCTATAGCCATATTGTAAGGCCTAAGGCCTTTGTCTGCAGCCATATTTGGAGAGCAGCAGCCATTAGCCAAGAAGCAGAAAGTCACATCCTCACATTCCATCTAAATGACATTAAAACAATGTAATACTGGGCTGTTAAGAAGGCAATTCTGTCCTAATAGCACCCGCCATCACCAGACAAAGGAACAGATCTTAGGGTGATTAAAGAAAACTTAGTCTGACAGCATTTGTGTGGCAAGGAATCACTTATCAATAGCTGTGGTTGTGAAAGCCTCACTTCTTTATTGTTTTGTCTTTATGGTCCCCACTTCTCTATTGGTTCTTTGATTGTTTCTCTCTGTTACATATTTCATTTTGCTAGGTGTAAATCAATTAAGGTGGTGGGGTATGATTGGTTAAAGAATTGTTCTACAATATGGTAGGATTGGTTAGAGAATTGTTTAGTAATATTTTAGTAAAATGATTGGTTAAAGTACAGATAAGCAGGACTCAAGTTTCACTATATAAACGGGGGTCCAAGACGGAGACCAGCAGAAGGAACAGAAGAATAAGAAGAAGGAAAGGCCTGGAAGAAGAAAAAGAACTCACCTCTAAAGGCACAGCCTAAGATCAGAGCTGCTAAGAATCCTCTGCACAACCATGACATGCAACAACCAGAATTCAGATGAGACTGACCTTGCCTGGCCCACAGGGAAACTCCACCTGCCTGATCAGGATTGGTGAGTATAGCATTGTATGCTTAGCATGTGTATTCTGCTTGGTAATTGTTAATAAATAGAGGATCAGGATATTACTGTGCAAGGCTCTTTCACTGGTAAAAGACCCCTCAAACCTGCAGAGTGTAAGGTTAAGCCCTGAGCCCACAGAAGGGTAAGGGTGGGCGCCTAAATTAACAGGGTTATGCCTGACCCGTAGGAACAGGGCAAGGATGGGTGCCCCTAGAGTGTGCAAGTAACAGATAATTTTGTGCGGGTAACAGTCTGTCATAGCCTCTGTCACATTATCCTTCATCTGCAGACTGAGAGGGCGGGTAGAAGAGCAGGGACAGGGGCTGCTCAGGGGAGAGGGAGGGAAGAGGCGAGGTGGGGTCTTGGGGGAAGGGGCTAAGCAGAGGTTGAGCACCCCAGGGGAAAATTGGAAGTCAGTGCCTGAGGTTGCCACAGGGTCCCTTCTGGCTCGCTTTAAAAGAGTTTATGGTAGAGGTGCTTACTTCAGAGCGGGTTGGGAGTTTTCTCTTATTTATTGCACGTGGTGTTATTTGCCACCAAAACAGAGGGGGTTTATTTACATACATATCCACCAATCACTTTGGGCCTTCTAAAGTGCAATTGTTTTGCCTTAGAAAAACACCCAGTCTTGTGTATATGCCACAACCTTCAACCTTTCTTTACCAATTTGTTTTTTTCCCTTGCCTTTATATTGTTTGCTGCAATTAGTTTGTTATCTTTTACTTGTATTTAGTTAAACAGTTTGGCAATCTCACGCACATTGTAAATGGTGTACTGTTTCTTCGCTAGTCAGCCCTTAATACTATGAATTACAGGTTCAGAGACAGTTTCCGCTGCCTGGTGGTTAATGTTTGTTTGTGTGTGTATAAACACACACACACGCCCATAAATACAAACATGTTTCTCATATCACCCCTGTTCCAAATGGATATTACGATTCAGATAATCTTGCAATATACTCAATATTTTCATCTAGATTTTGGAGTGTCCTGTTTTGAAAGACACCAGACTCCACTATAGACTTTTGCCCAGCCCTTGAGTCTTATGCACAATCTCGATAAGATGCTAGTATATCAATTAACAAAGAAATATACAGCAATAATACAGTTGCTTTTACACAGTAGCCAAATTCATCTATATTTCAGTGATAAAGATTTAAAGTCACAGGCAAATGAACTTACTTTGCTCAGTAATTAGGGCTGTCAAGTGATTAAAAAAATTAATCGCAATTAATCACGTGGTTAATCGCACTGTTAAACAACAATAGAATACTATTTATTTAAAATATTTTTGGATGTTTATTACATTTTCAAATATATTAATTTCAGTTACAACAGAATACAAAGTGTACAGCGCTCACTTTATATTTATTTTTTATTACAAGCATTTGCACTGTAAATAACAAAAAAAGTATTTGTCAATGCACTACCGTACTTGTATGAGGTGAAATCTCTTTATCATGAAAGTTGAACTTACAAATGTAGAATTATGTACAAAAAAACCCGCATTCAAAAATAAAACAATGTAAAACTTTAGAGCCTACAAGTCCACTCAGACCTACTTCTTGTTCAGCCAATCGCTAAGACAAACAAGATTGGTTACAATTTGCAGGAGATAATGCTGCCAGCTTCTTGTTTACAGTGAGAACAGGCATTTGCATGGCACTGTTGTAACCGGCGTTGCAAGATATTTATGTGCCAGATGCGCTAAAGATTCATATATCCCTTCATGCTTCAACCACCATTCCAGAGAACATGCTTCAATGCTGATGATGGGTTCTGCATGATAACAATCCAAAACAGTGTGGGCCGACATGTTCATTTTCATCATCTGAGTCAGATGCCATCAGTAGAAGGTTGATTTTATTTTTTGGTGGTTTGGGTTCTGTAGTTTCTGTATCAGAGTGAATTTTAAATACAGGTCTATGCAAACACTTTGAAGGTATTAAACTTTCATAACACTTGGTTGTGTTTGGGATTCAAAGGTGGAAACCTGTTGAAATTGTTTGGTTAACTTTAACATTTTGCAACATAACCAGACATAGTATATTTTGTTATATTTTTTGACATTTTTGTTATTAAAATATAGTTATAAAAATGTTATATTTAGTAAAGGCCAAACAAGAAATCAACATTTTGTTACTATTACCTTTGCATTAATGTTGAGGTTTCCCTTTACATTTTTAACTTTGAATAAAAAAACCTGTGATTAATAAAAGAATTATTTGTTTGAAATTGCATTATTTATTGAGGCAAAAATATATGCACATATATTTATAACTGAGGCCATTTTAAGTTTGCAAAACATTTAATTAGTATTATGATGGTTATATTGCAACCATCATGTTAAAATAGTGCAATACCACTTATATTTAAAAAAAAGGATAACATTGACTTTTTCTGTAACAAAATTAAAACAAACAGACAAAAATAGTCATCTGACATATACAACACAGGACAACATATGTGACATACAAAACAAACATACAATTATTTAAAAATGTTATTAAATGAAATAAGAAAAGCCCATATTTCAAATATAAATCAGGGATTAGGATTAGAGGTAGAGTTAACATTTCAGTTGGTTGGCAACCATATCTTCAAGAAAATTAGGAGTATTTCCAGCTGTTGCACTCCTGAAGGGTTAAAATAATTAATTCACCGGGCTTATTTAAAGTAAAGTTTTTACCTTGTTTTCTCTTTGTTTATTTGTTATTTTGTTTTTGGTTGCTTCCTCTTTTTCAGCAGTTGAGGTTTCTGTAATAACTATCACTTTTAACTTTTAAAACAAAGAAAAAAGCAGGGGGAAGGGAGAAGTACAACCTAGGAAGGGAGAGAAGCATGAGCCAAGAGAAATGAACTCTGTCAAGTTATCTTAAAGTACAGGCAGCAAAAGCAAATTTAGTAAACTGAGAGAGGATATAAAAGAAAAGTTAACTGGTATGTAAAAATGTTTGAGAAAGAAGATTATATTAACAACTCTGAGCTAGGAGGAGGGTTCAGTGGGTTAAAGCAGGCGGTTGGAAACCTCTATTCCTGGTTTTTATCCTGGCTCTGAGAGGAGAGTGGAGGTTGTTATCTGCTCTTGCAAAACCTGAATTTGTTCCCCCAGTGTCTGTTGCTTTTGTCTGCATGCCAAACGGATTGCAGGAGTGCCCTTCCCTGCTGCTGTTAACCATTTCTGGGCAAAGCCACGTGTTAATGTATCAATTCTAGGTGTTAACCTTCTCACTCTTGGTTTTTCATCTTGACATTCTTTTTTATCCACTCCCTTCTGATCAAATCACAGGTCCGGTCTTCTAATTTGGTCTATTAACTGTTCTATTTTTACCCTCCTCTGATTTACCAATTTAGTGAAAGTCTAGTTTGCTACTTTTTCCTCCTGTGTACTTACTTGGTCATTCCCAGTACCCCCTTTGCAGCACCCATTCCGATCATCCCCTATTCCATCTTTTAATTTTGTTAGGGCCACCTTTTTTCATTTCCATCCCACTTCTTCAGGTGCTATGAAAGTACCCAAAGTCTGTTGTTGCCCCTCATAATTTATAGTAGGGGATGGCACTTTCTCTTTTTTGCAATTTAGGCTTGAATAGAGACTGGGAATGGCTGAGCCATTACACACATTGAATCTATTTCCCCATGTTAAGTATTCTCACACCTCTTGTCAATCTGTCTGTAATGGGTTATCTTGATTATCACTACAAAAGTTTTTTCTCTTAATTAATTAGCCTCTTAGAGTTGGTAGGGCACCTCCCACCTTTTCATGTTCTCTGTATGTATATATAGCTCCTCACTATATGTTCCATTCTGTGCATCCGATGAAGTGGGCTGTAGCCCACAAAAGCTTATGCTCAAATACATTTGTTAGCCTCTAAGGTGCCACAAGTACTCCTGCTCTTTTTGTCACCAGGTGAGCTCCTCTCTCTGTTGGATCCTAATCTGTGTGTTGATTCTGCCTTCCAAATCCCAACTATCCAAATATCTGACCTGTAACAGATTTATAGTTCTTACACTCTTTTATGCATAAAGGAATAAAGCTTTCTCCCTGTGAAGCTGGAGAATATGTACTCCTTGTTTTACAAAGATGAAATTTTTAGTTCCCAGTGTTACAGAAAATTCTAGTAAGCAAATTCTTACCAGAACAGAGGAGGGGAACAGAACTGTTGCACCCTTGTTCCTTCTCCTTTTTCAAAACTGCTGCTGTTTCTATGCTCTGGGGTCGGGAAGTGAGCTATACCCAGGACTGGAGATTTGTCTGGTTAATTTTGAGAAGTTATGGAAGAACTACAGTAAAAATGTAAATTAAACTCTCCTAACATATTATGCTGGAGAATGTTGCTATCTATCAGAAAGCAAGTCTTTGATCTATGAGCAATCATAGACCTTGCTGAAGCTGATGGATGTGCTAGTCACCTTTTGTTCTGGCTAAACAGAAGAAGCAATTAAGCTCCTTTATGGAGAAAGGTACCTGAAACAACAGAAGCTACCACCCAAATAATTGGACTGCATGGGAGGGCCTAAACAAAAATAACTCATGAAGAATAAGAAGGGTTTCCCTGGGACAGACTGCAAATGCAGGGACTGGGGCACTATAGATAAAGCCCTGTGAGTCTGAGTGTGTCATAAGAAGAGAGAAAGTGATCAGATAGTGAAAGAAACAGTGTGAATGTGTCCCTGGGGAGAAGCTGAGAGCGCAAGCTTTTTTTAGGCAGAGGGCTGGCTGGAAAAAGGCTGGGAAATTGTGAGCAAGGAAACTGCCTCCTGCTGTGTTCAGAGAAACAGAACTTTGTACATTCTTTGTAAATAAACTTTGTACATCATCTTAACAGAAACAACCTGGCAATGCCTGAATAGTGGCTAACCACTCAGGCCAAGGCAACAATATCTTTGTGAACCCCATCAGTTGGGGCCAGATTCAGCTTTTAGCCACACCAGTGTAAATCCAGTGTGATTTCAATGGAATTACTCCCAACTTGGACTGGGTCTCTGGCCACTCAGGCATGTCCCCATAGGTCATTCCCTTCTTTATGCTAGTCTCTTTCACATGTGTACTTCATGCTTGCAGTCCCTGGCTCTTCTTCCCCAACAAGTGCCTCAGGAGGCACCCACAGAAATAGCATCCTCTACTGGCTGCTATTATATCACTCTGTGACTCCTCACATAAGGAGAACAATTGATCAGCAGCCTCAGCTGCAGCCTGATTCTTGATTGTTCCCCAAACATTCTCCAGATGTGGATCCCCAGGCCTGGTGTCTCTCTCCTCTGCAGTCCTGCCTCAATCACATGCGTGTGTGTGTGAAGACAAAAGGGGGCTGGGGACTTGGAGCAGATGCATTTGTCTGAAGGGGGATTGGACACAGATGGATTTGTTTGGGGAGAGAAAAATGATGGTTCTGTTTGTGTGTGGTGGGCTGGGGGGGCTGATGGGTTTTTGTGCATGACAGGGTAGGGGAAGTGCTGAGTTTGTGGTCGGTTGGGGGTGGAATTGGTGAATTTTTGTGGTGGTTGGGATGGAGGGAGCGGGATTTGATAGAAATAATTATTGTCTATGGTCACACACTGTATCTTTCATGTGGATCTTTTGCAAAGTTCTGAGAGCCTCTCAGAAGCTTTTGTCCAGGCTGCCTCAGCCTGCCAGTTTGGCCAAATGACACCAGAGTGGCTGAGATCATAATCTGGCCCCAGAAGTCCACATTGTTTACATTACTGTTAGATGCTTGCTTTCTATTAGCCCTCTATACAGCTCAGGGTTACACTGTATGGTTGTCAGGATTCTGTATTATCATTTATATTGCAATAGCATCTAGAAGTCCCAATCAGCCCCATTGTGCCAGGAGCTGTACAGACAAGTAAAGCAATGGCCATCCCTGCCCTAGAAATACCACACTCAAAACTTTTCAATGAAATGTATTCAGGTATCTCCAGTAAATCCATCCATTACCCATCACATCAGTCTCACCCAACACCAGCATCACAAATGATCACACTCCACCATTCCTGTTGGAGAATAATTAGGAAGCCTGGTCTGTGCCTGGTATCCACAACACAGCATGTCATACTACAAGCAGACACTTAAATCTAGCCACAGAAATAGACCTATAGTTCTTGTGACCATGCATTTGAGGAGGGCATTCCTAAACCTTCCTGCAGCCTGATCTGCACCTCAGGATACACATAGTTAGCTGAGGAGGATTTGGATTGATGTTTGCTGTTCTGGTGATGTGAAGAAACTGTGACACATGGGAGATGGCCCTCCATAGCTTCTCAGTAGGGGGCTGTAACACTAAGTATTACCTAGATAGCTCTTCTTTAATCCAGAGCAAAGAGGCAAAACCTTAACCATACAAATTGACTGTGATGTGTGAAATTAAAAAAAAAAAAATCCAGCTTTACTCTGGATAGTGTCTCTCATATAAACTGTCTAACACAATGCCACACAATGAAATAATACATTTCAGAGAGCTAGAATAGCTGTGTGGTGGGGACAGGGTACATGTATTAATCTTTCATTTGAAGTGAGATGGAGAGTCCCTCTGTTGGATACACAGGAAGGCTTTTCCAGATGACAGGAACTGCGGGAGGAGAGAGCTCTCACACCCTCAGTGGCTAGATTGTGTCACAGGACAGGGAGGAGGCTGAAACAGCAATAATAGGAGGGAAAAGCAAGATTTCCTTCCTCTTTAACTCTCACTTACAGTAATTCAAGATCAACTCTAGATTCCTTCCCCCCCCCCAAAAAAAAACCCAACCCCTCATGAGTTTTGTACAAAGAGGAAGTCTTTAACTGCTCTGTCCAAAGGTGCCAACTCTGTGGATGCTCTGGGGCTCAAGCACCAACCGAAAAAAATAGGGGGTGCTCAGCACCCACAGGGCCAGATTAATCTTTCAGTGTCTTCCACTCACATTCCAGAAGTGACCATGTTTCCTCTTGCAGATGTCCCTGATGTCCAAGGAGGCTTTCAGGACCAGTGCAACCAAATGTAAATTAGAGCAGCCCTCTGGCTTCTCTAGCTTACACCTGGGACTGGATCCCTGCCAGCCCTAGCATTCAGGAGCCTTCAAAAGTGGTGTACAGCCACCTGGGTCCATCCCAGACTGCACTGCACTGAGCTGAGTTTAGTACAGCTTAGAATCAAGGCCAGGGTCAGCCAATGAGAGCATGTTGTGCTGATGCAATGTGATACCTGCTGTAGAGCTATGATGGGGTTGGGGGCTCTATGAATCACGTGGAACAGGAATTATCCTTCGTCTGTGTATACACTTTCATAAACTAGTTCAATTGATTTTCATTCTGACTCCTCAAGAAACTAATTTGAGTATCCATGTGACACTCTATGGGGTTCGTTTGCGCGGTGGCCTGGGCAGCCACAGAGGATGCCTTTTCTCTTCTGCCTTCGTACCTTTGGTTCAGGTTCCCTGCCTGTAACAAGTGCTGTCCACTGGCCGGCAGGCCCATAGGTCTCTCTGCAAGCCAGACTATGTAATACTCCTAGTGGGGTTTTCACACCACATCTTCCAGGTTGTGCAGCACACTCAGCACTTTTGTTTGTTCTACAAACAATTTTCTTTTAACCTTTTGGTATGAAGACATTGCATGTGTTTGATAAGAACCAGGAAATGAAAAGTTACATGAAAGAGAAAAAGAAAGAGAGAGATGTGGCACTTCCTTCTGAATTGCATGTAAATAGTGGCTGGCTGGCTAGAAACATTTTTTTGTAATACAAATATGGGCATTAACTTCAGCTATTATCTAAATTATGGGGTGAGCTCTGCACAGAACCAATTGCATGTGGAAAGCACTTCTCCATAGCTGCACTTTTCTTCATGTGCACCCACATTCTAGTATGCAAAGGAACAAAAGCTCATGTGTATCTTAAGTGCACAAGCAGCCATATTAGATCAAAACTTACCCTAGTCATACGCAGGCCTCAGAAGCATGTGGAATAGTTGGGTCCTGGGCTGAAATAACTCTTGTGTATACTCCCAGACACTGAAAGCCATGGGAACAGGGGAAAGAGCAGCATTGCCACTCATGTGAAATATTCTAGTTTACTTGAGAAACATCAGATCCTGGCCACTTGTTTCTACCGTGTTCACAAGGTTCACAGTTTGCCATCACAACAGAGAGGTAAAATCAATGTGATGTGGAGCCCTGACTCCATATGTAAGACCCATGGTCAGAAGATTTAGAGGGATGGAATTCTCTGCTCCCTCTGTAAGGGCAGAAGGCAAAAGCTAGCTCTGGCCAGCTTCATTTAAATGAATTATAATATTGTTTACCCAGAATTCCATCTATTGTCTTGTGTCGCTTTCGCAGGAATTTGTTTGTTTTGATTGTACAAATCAGGGGTGGCCAAACTGAGGGTCTTTTATAGTTAAAGTGCAGCTCGCGGAGCCCTCCATGTCCCCCCATTCTCCATCTGCCAGATGGGGGGGTGGGCACTTGGGGCTTCTGCCAGAGATGACAAGGGCTGCTACTTTAGCTCTGTGGGGAGAGGCAGCAGCAAAAGCAGCAGCTCTCCCTGCAGATCCCAGCTGTTTGCTGCTGCCTCTCCCCATGGCCGCAGCTCCCAGCTTCCCCGCTCCAGCAGCTGCCGTTCAGGGAGGGGGCCTGGTGGCACCATGTGACCGAGTGGGGTCAGCAAAACCTGGCAAAAATCTGGGGGGACAAGTGTACTCATGTGCCCCCCACCATATGTCACCTCCGGCTTCTGCACAGCGGGGAGGAGGGTCTTGGGGCTTCAGCAGGAGTGGGTCTGAAGCCCTGAGCCCAGGCAGACGCCTCCCATGGCGATGAAGTAGGGTGACCAGGTGTCCAGTTTTTGACTGGAACACCCGGTCGAAAAGGGACCCTGGTGGCTCCCGTCAGCACTGCTCACCGGGCCGTTAAAAGTCTGGTCGGTGGTGCTGCGGTGCTAAGGCAGGTAAGTCCCCACCTGTCCAGGCTGGCACCGTGCTGCGCCCCGGAAGCGGCCAGCAGGTCCAGCTCCTGGGCGGGGAGGGGTGGGGGGGTGGCACAGCATCCGCACACTGCCCCCACCCTGAGCACAGGCTCCACACTCCCATTGGCTGGGAACCTGCCAATGAGAGTGGGGGGCGGTGCCTACGGGTGAGAGGGGTACGTGGGGTCTCCTGACCCCTCCCCGCAGGACCTGGACCTGCTGGCTGCTTCCGGGACACATGCAGTGCGCTGCCGGGACAGGCAGGCAGCCTGCCTTAGCCCCCACACTGCGCCGCTGACTGGGAGCCACCTGAGATAAACCTGCACCCCAATCCCCGTGCCCCAACCCCCATCCCAGCCCTGAGTACCCCCATACCTGGATCACCCTCCTGCACCCCAAACCCCTCATCCCAAGCCCCATCCCAGAGCCTGCACCCCCCAGCACAGAGCCCTCACCCTCTCCTGCACCCCAGCCCCCGGCCTGAACCCGCAGCCCTCTCCCCCACTCCGAATCCCTTGGCCCCAACTCCCAGCATGGAGCCCCCTCCTCCATCCCAAACCCCTCATCCACAGCCCCACCCTAGAGCTAGTATCCCCAGCCCAGAGCCCTCACCCCCTCCTGCACTCTAACCCCCAGCCTGAACCCAGACCCCCCTCCTGCACCAACATCCCCACATTTCTGGCCCCACCCCAGAGCCCGCACCCCCAGTAAGAGCCCTTATCCCCTCCCACAGCCCAACCCCTGCCCCAGCCCAGTGAAAGTGAGTGTGTGGTGGGAGAATGAGCCACTGAGGGAGGGAGAATGTAGTGAGTGGGGGGTGGGCCTTGGGGAAGGGGCGGGGCAGGGGTGAGGTCTTGGGCAGGAGCAGGGCTAGCATGTTCAGTTTTGTGCAGCTAGAAAGCTGGCAATCCTAGGCTGAAGCCTCAAGTCCTCCTCCCAGCGTGACTGAAGCCCTGAGCCCTGGCAGGTGCGCCCTGGCTCTCAAACTTCTGAAGATTGTCGTATGCACCTTGGACAGTCAGTAAGTTTGGCCATCCCTAGTATAAATGGTCACAGGTTGTTATTTTTACTTACTTGTGAAAGTGCACCAGAATGTGCAGGATATGTCCTGGAGTGAGTGGGTCACCCTGAGGTCACAGGCAGTGAGCTTAGGTTTGGTAACAAAATCTAAGCTCAATAGGAAAGCCAGGAGCTCAATTGCAAGAGCAGAGACTCTATCCCAGGGGTCAGCAACCTTTTAGAAGTGGTGTGCCACGTCTTCATTTATTCACTCTAATTTAAGGTTTCGCGTGCTGGTAATACATTTTAACGTTTTTAGAAGGTCTCTTTCTATAAGTCTATAATATATAACTAAACTATTGTTGTATGTAAAGTAAATAAGGTTTTTAAAATGTTTAAGAAGCTTCATTTAAAATTAAATTAAAATGCAGAGCCCCCCCCGGACCGGTGGCCAGGACCTGGGCAGTGTGAGTGCCACTGAAAATCACCTCTGGCACGCATGCCATAGGTTGCCTACCCCTGCTCTATCCAAACGGTCCTGTTTTGTTTTATGGTCCTCACCTGGAGATTCTGTACCCTGAGTGGAATAGACTGGTGTTGATGATGACGACAACAACGATGATGAAGAGCTCACTTCTTAGCAAGGTTTGACTAGCCCAGCAACAATGTAGAGCTGACTTCTCAGCACGCTGGCCTATCAAGCCTGTGGAATCAGAGCTAATATAACAGAGCTGAGCCAGGTAGCTACACTGTTTCTCTGTTAGGATATAGATATTCAGGTCTGTCTGCAAAGGCCTATACTTTAAGAATGTCGGTGTATTCTTATCACTTAGCTAGTTATAGAGGTATAAAAGAAAGAATCAAAATCACTGTCTGTGTAATGGCCTTCTCTTACTGTGACAGGCTAAGGCCTTCAGCTAAGATGTAGTTAGGCAGCCATAAGCTGGGAAGTGTATGGTCACATCCTCACATTCCAAACTAGTCACATTGAAATAAGGTGCCGTTGGGCTATTAGGAATACAATCCTGTCCTGATATTTCTATCACCTCCAGAGAAAGAGAAGAGCCTAGAAGATGTAAAAGAAAACTTGGTTTGATAGCAAGAACTCACTTATCAATAGACACAGCTGGAAAACCCTTATGTCTGTATAGATGTAGTTGTGAAATCCTCACTTCTGTTTTGTTTTGTATGTTTATTTGCACGGTCTCTGTCTGGTTCTGTGATTGTTTCTGTCTGCTGTATAATTAATTTTGTTGGGTGTAAACCAATGAAGGTGGTGGAATATAATTGGTTAAATAACCATGTTACAATATGTTAGGATTGGTTAGTTAAATTTCAGTAAAATGATTGGTTACGGTATAGCTAAGCAGAATTCAAGTTTTACTATATAGTCTACAGTCAATCAGAAAGTGGCGGGGGTGGGGGGGATGGGAACAGGGACTGGGGATGGGGAAATTAAAATCATGTCTTGCTAAAGGGGAAAATGGGAACAGGGGATGGGAACGGGAACAGGAACAGGGACACAGGCAAGGCTCTGTGGTGTCAGAGCTGGGAAGGGGGACACTGAGGAAGGAAACTGGAATCATGCTTGCTGGAAGTTCACCCCAATAAACATCGAATTGTTTGCGCCTTTGGACTTCGGGTATTGTTGCTCTCTGTTCATGTGAGAAGGACCAGGGAAGTGAGAGGGTGAAGGAATAAGCCCCCTAACATCTACATCGGAGAGGGATCTGGCAGAGCCATCCTCTATGGTGTGGAGCAGATCAGTAGAGCCCACACCTTCACCATCGCCAACCCTAACTGGACTTGTGAGTGGGGTTATACATGGGTGGGTCTTGTGATGGAAGTAAGCGTTCTGGACCTCAAGACGCCAGGCAATTATTATTTGGGACTAGGGCTTTGACCAAACTCCGGATGTGCAGTTTTGGGTTGTTCAGTTCCTTGTATGGAAATATGCTACTGTGACACTTTCTGGGGGTGTCCAGGACTGCGGGGACATGCTACCCTCCTGCCTCTAGTGAGAGGGGGTCTTTCTTGTCCTAGCTGGATGTCAGCTTCCTGACTCTGCTAGTCCTTCAGCTCCTCAGCATTCTCCTCTGCCAACCTCCTCTTTGGCTTGCAGGTTAACACTTGGTGTACCCCAGTCCCCGCACTGCTCAGAAGCGTCTCCCTGTACTATCCACCCCTGTCACTGGACACTCACAGAAAGAACCAGGGAAGCTGTCTCCAGAAAGAGAGTGTGCACACCAGCTTGTTTGATTCAACTGAAGATTCACACTTTGCTTAACACCATAGCACTGAAATGTGTTTATAATATACACAAGAATAAGTTTATTAACAAAGCAGACATTTAAAGAGATAGAGCAAGGATGGTAAGAATGACAGGTTACATATGAAATAAAAGTATATATACTTGAGTAAATATATTTTTATTAGAGTCTAAACCTAATGTTAATAGGCTAAAATCGTACTCTAAAGAAGTTTCTCACCTAAAGCAATCTCCCAAAGCCTTCAGCCCACATGGCTGAGAGCTACCATTCATAGTAACAAAAAATAAAGTCCTTTTGTTCCCTCAGTGATGGATAAACAGGATGCTTTTGCCTTCCTATTATACCACACAGTTCATTGTCTCTGCACCCCAGAGACAAGACAACCACCTGTGATTTTAATCTCCAGTATCATCTCATGTTGACTTCACATCCTCAGGTTGACTTGGAATGCCAGTGTAGCTCCCGTTGTGGTTTGCTTATAATGCTTAATTTACATGTGTCAGAGAGATACACATCTTATCTCCTGTCTGGAAGAAACCTGTTTGTCAAGTCCTGCTGGCTACATAGCTTGAAACGTATTTTAGTAGGTACCATAAGTCCTTACACACCAACCAATGCTTATGATGACCAGTGTGCCACTGGCTTTTATTTGATATCTCACACAACATTCTTTATAGATAAATACTATGACAGCAAGGTCTTAGGTGTAGTGAGTTTGTTAGGCCTGTGAGGATTTTTTGTTACAGAGTAGTGAGCTCTTTGCCAACTGGAACCTATGGGCCTCTGTGTTACAACTGGACTTTTGTGTTTCTTTTGATTGTTTTTTCCTTGTCCTCTGGTGAAAAGATACTTGTGAATTCATGTTCCTACAGGACTCCGAGTGCTTGTGAGAGGGGAAGAACCACATGCAAGGCAGACTGGGGATGTTTTATTTGTTTTATTTTAATTTCCAAGGGCTGGAAGTGGGAGTACGTCTCGGGGACCCTTAGGGAGTTTGAACCTGATCCTTGCTGATGCCATTGGCACCTGACAGAAGGGTTGCATACGGAACTATATAAATGATGACAGTAATAGACTGTCCTCCTTTCAGCTATTTTTTCATATGGGGAAGTGGGAAAGCACTATTTGTATTAAGGAAAGTTATGCCCATTTCAGACTGCAGTGAGCTGGCTTATTAGCCAGAAGTTGGCCATAAACCATACTTCCGTGTTTTCACACTGTCCTTTTTAATTTTTTTACATAATTTTTCTAATTTTTACAATCGTAAAGGTCACCACACTTCACTTATTACACTGTTTTTGTAAACAGAAAAAAATCCCTTCTATTTATATCTAGGAAGTGGTTTCAGTGCACCACAGTCACTGCTATGTGAGAAGCAATTCTGGCAGAGGCAAGCTGCATGCATGCAAAATTAAAGCCAGAACCACCTGAAAATAGATCCCATTATCAGAAATGACATATTGAGTGTTTTACTTGCAAACAGTGTCTGGAATAGCATCAAGCTGCCAGTGACTGAGTACCAAATGAGATATGAATTCAATTCCAAAGAAACTTGGTCAGCTTTGAAATATTGTGTTGTTTTAAATGAACCATCATTGTAAAATGTGCTTGAACATAGAATAGAATCATAGAATCTCAGGGTTGGAAGGGACCTCAAGAGGTCATCCAGTCCAACCCCCTGCTCAAAGCAGGACCAATTCCCAACTAAATCATCCCAGCCAGGGCTTTGTCAAGCCTGACCTTAAAAACCTCTAAGGAAGGAGATTCCACCACCTCCCTAGGTAACCCATTCCAGTGCTTCACCACCCTCCTTGTGAAAAAGTTTTTCCTAGTATCCAACCTAAACCTTCTTCACTGCAACTTGAGACCATTACTCCTTGTTCTGTCATCAGGTACCACTGAGAATAGTCTAAATCCATCCTCTTTGGAGCCCCCTTTCAGGTAGTTGAAAGCAGCTATCAAATCCCCGCCCCCCATTCTTCTCTTCTGAAGACTAAACAATCCCAGTTCCCTCAGCCTCTCCTCATAAATCATGTGCTCCAGCCCCCTAATCATTTTTGTTGCCCTCCGCCGGACTCTTTCCAATTTTTCCACATCCTTCTTGTAGTGTGGGGCCCAAAACTGGACACAGTACTCCAGATGAGGCCTCCCCAATGTCGCATAGAGGGGAATGATCACATCCCTCAATCTGCTGGCAGTGCCCCTACTTATACAGCCCAAAATGCCGTTAGCCTTCTTGGCAACAGGGGCACGCTGTCGACTCATATCCAGCTTCTCGTCCACTGTAACCCTAGGTCCTTTTCTGCAGAACTGCTGCCTAGCCATTCTGTCCCTACTCTGTAACAGTGAATGGGATTCTTCCGTCCTAAGTGCATGCTTCTTTAGCTGAGATGTCGATATCAATAAACTGAGATTGCATAAACTTAGTGGCATTTTGGTTTGGGGCTTGAGTTTAAAAACTGTGTGCAATCAATTGAACATATAAAATGCACGTGCAACTGTATGTCTAATTTTTTAGGTCAATTGCCATGATTAAGTGTGTAAGATGGGTATTTGTATAGGCATTGGGTATTTCTGTGGGATTAATGCCAACAGACAGATAGATGTTATGGGGCTGCAAGCAGTCAGTAGAAGGGAGCAGCACTTCTTTGCATCACCCCACTGAGCTGTGCTTCAGGTTCAGCCTAGGATGTGGGACTAAGCAGGAGGGAAGCTGCAGTCTGATCCAGATTAAGCATGCCTCTCAGACTTGCAGCAAACGTCCACCTCCTCTTATTCTAGGAGACTAGAAAGGAGGACAACGCCTTAATTGCTAGGGATTCTGCTTTATCCAGAGGTTCTACTTTGTTTGCTGGAACATAGCCACTTGGCAAGTCTTTCAACTGGATCTTTCCTCATCTCATTATCTGCTAGGGCCAATGGGAGTCTCCCAAAACCTGCTACCAACTTGATTCTTCCTGCATTGTTTGCTTATCCAACTTCAGTTACCAAAAGAATACATCTTTCTTAAGGGCCTACTTGAAAAGATGGCTTCTCTAGTCTCTATCTCCTTCATATAGGGCACAGGCAGTGTGTGTAATAGACAAGGGGAGGCTAAGCCTCCCCTGGTGCAGCTGCCACACCCCACTGTTGGACGCCTGGGCTGTGGTGGCCTTGCCTGCACTCTGCCTCTTCCCCTCCCTGCTCAACTTCATCCCCGAGGCCCCCATCACCTGCTGCTGCCTGGTGGGTCCCTCCTGTCCTCCACTCCATCCCCCCCTCTCTGGAGGTCCCCCCCACTACCTGCATTCCTCCTCTCCTCCAACCCTCTGCCTGCGAGGCCCCTGCCCCGCCTGCCGCGTCCCTATGGGTGGTGGGGGATTTGTGGAGGAAGGGCGTGTTTGGAGGAGAGCAGGGACACGGAGAGCATGAGTGGTGGGGGCCTCAAAAGGGAGGAGGTTAGAGGAGAGGAGGGATGAGGACAGCGGCGAGTGGTGGGGGCCTCGGGGGGAGGAGAAGAGGAGGAATGTGGTGAGCGGCAGTGGGGGGGCCAAGTGGGGAGGGAGGCTGGGGCAGAGTGGGGGTGAAGTGTGGGCGGGGCCATGGACAGAAGAGGTGGGGCCACAGGTGGAAGAGGTGGGACAGGGAGTTACCCTCCCCCAGGGGAAGCTTCACCCACTGCCCATGACAGGGGGTCCCTCCATCCCTACTTCTAGCCACTCTACTATAAATGTAGCTGCATGTCACTAAATAGCAGCACCCAGCATTTAGAAGGCAGGACAAAGTTGGCTCTGTCCCCTTGGGATAACAAATCAGCCAGCACTTGGTGTTTCTGACCCACAGCAGCTCCTACTAACATGCCCAAATCATTTAAAAATAGAAACATAATTAAAAATAAATCTGGCCAGCAATGGAACTGGGTTCTGAGCAAAAGACAACCTGGACAAGCGCCTTCAAACTCCGTGGCAGGCCTCATGAAGAATCAGTGCCACAGCTGGCTGGCTGGCACTAGAACAGAACCCCCCATCATTTGCCAGGAGGCCAAATGGTGAAATGCTTTTTCAGGGCTGCAGGTGGCCCTAATAACTAGGTGCTCCCTCCACTTGTGTTGGTAACTGGAGGCATGAAAGGGGTAGCACTGACTCAGGAGTGTACTCTCCAAGCCCATGAAAATCTCTCCACCATAGATGGGGCAAGTCATGAGCAGGTGAGGATGGAGCCAGAAGTTTGCTACATGGTCTCCTAACTTGATGGCTTTTCTGAGTTGAAATCCGCCTGGCAATTAGCACTGTAACTCTCTCTCCTCTAGACAGGAGATTTATTCTCTTCTTTGTACAAACCTCCCGCTGATATTGATGAAAGTTCTGTGTGGAGAGAGAATGTGAAATCTCGGCTGGCATGGCCTTATATTGCATGATGATGAAACTTTTATACAATCGTTATACCCAAAACTGGCAGACACAAGAGGAACTCTAGCCCGCAGAAGGGACTAACACTGTCTCGGCCCCATTCGAGTGTCATCACTGGGAACAGATCCATACCCGCCTCTCTAGCTGCGCTTGATCTCTGCACTCCAACTAACTCTCAGCAGAAGAGACAGTAAATCTAGTGTAGCTCCAGTACTGCTTAGTATTGCAGAATAAGACACATACTTTGAAGCCTGGTCTGCAATACAGAGTTAGGTCGCCACAAGGCAGCTTATGTTGACCTAACTCTGCAAGTATCTACACTAAAATTTTGCTCCTGCTGACATAACTTGCCTATAACATTGACTTAATAGCTCCACCTCCACGAGAGGCATAGTGATTAGGTCAACGTAGTTAGGTCGACATAGTGTCAGTGTAGACATGTTACTTACATTGACTTTAGTGGCCTCCAGGAGGTGTCCCACAATGCCCCACCTTGACCGCTCTGGTCACTGTTTTGAACCCTGCTGCCCAGTGGCCAGGTACACAGGTACATACCCAGCCCTTTTGAAGCCCCAGGAATTTTAGAAAATCCACTTCCTGATTGCCCTGCTTGGAGAGCACACCTAGCAACTCTCTGGTATTGATACACACTGCAGGTGCGCTCCTGCTTGGACTACTCACTAGTGCTACGAGGTTCATACCAGGGTGGACAAGAGCAATGCCAGGTAGAGCACACTACAGCAACACACATTACTGTGGCTTACTATTGAAATGGTCTTTCAAAGGCTCCCTGAATCGAATAGCTCCTCTTTGCATAGCCCTGGCATCCGGCTGCTCAAAATCAGCAGACAGCCATTCCACCTCCACCCCGGCAGACATTTTCCCCTCTTTCCTTCACACATATTATGCAGGATACAGCAGGCAACTATAACCATTGAGATAGGCACCGACTCTGTGTGTGCTCTGGGGCTGGAGCACCCACAGGGAAAAAATAGTGGCTGCTGAGCACCCACCAGCAGCCTCCCTATCAGTACCTCCCTGTACCCCCAGTGCTTCCTGCCTGCCGGCGGGCCCCGCCAATCAGCACCTCCCCCTTCCTCCCTGCACCTCCTGTCCGCTGCAATCTGCTGTTTTGTGGTATGGAGGGAGTCTGGGAGGGATGGGGAGGAGCGAGGACGCAGCATGCTTGGGGGAGGGGGCGGAACAGGGCGGGAAGAGGCGGGGAAGGGTGCAAAAGGGGCCAGAAGACGCAGGGCGGGGGTGAGAAGAGGTGGGGCAGGGGCAGGGTGGAGCTTGGCATTGAGGGAAGGGGTGGAGTGGGGGTGGGACCTGGGGCAGGACAATGAAAAGTCAGCACCTGTGAATTGAAGCTCGCCATGGTGCTATCGAGGTGGCCTGTGTATGGCTTCATGAGCCACAGGAGTTAAGTGGTAGGCTGGGTCTCCTAGGATCACTACTAGCATTTCAACATCCCCAGTGGTAATCCATGGTCTGGAAAGAAAGTCCCTGCTTGTGGCTTTCTGAAAGAGTCCCGTGTTCTTAAAGATGTGAGCGTCATGCACTTTCCCTGATCAGTCTGCGTTGATGTTGGTAAAGCATCCCGCTGATCTACCAATGCTTGCAATGCCATAGAGAAGTAGCCCTTTCTGTTGACATACTCTGTGTGGCAAGGCACTCTGGTTCCAAAATAGGGATATGCCCTCTATTGCCCCACTGCAATTTGGAAACCCCATCCACTATGTCCTGCACACTGCCCAGAGTCACACTTCCCTAGCAAGAGGTGATTAATGGCCCTGCACACTTGCATCAAAACAACCCCCATGGCGGATTTCCCAGCTCCAAATTGATTCCCGACTGATCGGCGTCATCAGTTGTTGGCTGCGTGTGTGTGTTCTCTGTGTGCTGCACTGGCTCTGGCCTGATAGCCCGTACAGCAGGCTCCAATCCAACTGCCCAAGAAACCCACAGACTCTGTCTGTAGCAAAGGCACCTGGCCAGGTTTATTGTCGATGATGCACGGTAATAGCACCTGGCAGACTGTACGGGGATAATAAGACGTATATTCCCATGACAATGGACTCAGTTCAGTGAATGGTGGGACTTTCCGTTCCTCTCTTCCCGCCCCCTGCCCCCTCCAGGCCAGACAAATATATCCCCTTTATGACCCCATTTTATACACCAAAACAAACAAGTTACATATTGCCCCTCTGACATGATTAGTTACCACCCTTCACCTTGTACATGCTGGTTCAATCAAAACATCTTTCTATCACGCTGTCATCCTGACCTTATATTTAAGAGAGGCCAGTGTGTCCCTGAATCATCTTCGAGGAGTGTGTTTACACCATAACCTTGTATCAGGGTTATGATAAATGAAGGAGGAAGCTCCCTTTTATGGACACTCAGCAAGCCAGCAGCATCTACCAATCCAAGGTCAGAGAAAGGCTGCAACCTGGGAAGTTTAATACAAGCCTGGAGTGGCCAGTATTAATTTTTAGAATCCTTGTGGGCCCCCATGTTCTGCACTCGAAGTGTCAGAGTGAGGAATCAGCCTTGACAGGAGTGTTCTGGTACGACCCCTCTGGAATGGGTTTACGTGAACACTTAGTGACTAGGAGTGCTTGTGTTTTTGCAACATCAGCCCTGTTTCTGTCAGGTACTGTGAACTTGCAAATAGGCATGTTTTGTAACAGGGCCTGACTTTAGTTCAGATCTGAGGCCTTACACCAGGCCCCTTATACCAGGCATCATGTCTCAGGCTCTCTTTCACTAGCAATCGGGCATTGCACGTTTCCACAGAGTGATTGCCACTCACTTCTCCACTGTCAGTGCAGATCTCATTTTGGTGTTGCTGGGCCCGTGAGCTCTGTGCATGTGGTCTTGGGCATCCAAAAGTTCTGCTGCCATTGCTCATCATCCCAAACCTGCATGACAATGAGATCCCACTGATCAGTGCTCCTTTCTCGGGCCCAGAACTGGCACGCCACCACCTGCAGCTGCTCTGGGAATGCTACTAACAACTTTGAATAGTTTCTTTTTATGTCCCACAGCAGTCTAGACTCCAAGGAATCATGATGTTCTCCGCAGCTCCTCTGGTGGCTTTGCAAATATTGCAGGATCAGGCGCCATGTGCTCACAACGCTCATCACAATAGTGCACAGCTGTGCAGGAGCAATGCTTCTGACACAGATGGCGGCATTGCAAAACCTTCCCAAAACACCCTGTGCTAGATAGTGGCATGTTGCACAGTGAGATAGCTACCCAGGGTGCAGTGCTCTCTGCATTGATGCAAGTGCTGCTACCTGCTAGTGAGGATGCGCACCACTGACACACGGAGCATAGTGTGGACACCAAAAATGATTTAATTACTCGGTGGCCGTATGCCGACATAACTTAGGTTGACATAATTTTGTAGTATAAACAAGTCCTGAGATGGCTGCAATGGGAGATGGTCGTTGCAAGAGGCATGACACACAATCTCCTCAGGATACTTTCCAGAGTATGTTTAGTTCACTATATCTACACAAGTTTCTCTTCACCTTGAGGTAAGATGCCCAAGCAACTAGCTTTTCCTAAACTGCCTTTAGGACTTCAGCTAAAACATGTGTGTGTCCCAGCCCTTTAGCCAGGAGCAACTGCTGTCTGTGGCTATGTCTGCACTGGAGCTGGAAGGTATCATTCCCAGCTTGAGGAGACATACCCATGCCGGCACTGATTGAGCTAGCATGCTAACAATAGAAGTGTAGCCATGGCAGAGTGGGAGAGGCTGGCTGCCTGGGGATGTGCCTAGGGTCTTGGATGGGATTGTCCTTAGGGGGGTGGTGTTAGTCCCTCTCCTAGGGTTGCCAACATTGTATTTCAAAAACAAGGGACTGTTTTTTTAGCACACCTGCCCTGCCCCACCCCTCCTCCTGATATTATTATAATTTTTATCATCATCATCATAATAATGAGCAGTATTCACCTACATTCACCAGGGCTATTTCTTGCTGCTGTTTGCAGCACTCAACAACTCCTGATCTTGTTGTACAGAGAGGATAAAATTAGGGCTCTCCCTTGTGATATGGGACTGTTGGTAACTCTCCCTGCTTGTGCCTCAGCAGCCACTCTTCTATTTTTAGCATGCTAGCACAAGTATGGCTACTAGAGCTGGAAATGACAACATCGAGCTCCAACGCAGACCTTTCCTGTGTCTCTCTGTCCCCCTTTACTACCACCCTGACCTAGCCTGAATCAGACTCTGTGTCTAAATCCCTCCCACCAACCCAACCTAAGAAGTGCTTCTGTGTCTGGCCTTCATTTAGGCATCACTATCCCCCAAGATGGCATCAGCCCTTTTGTACACTCTGCTCGATCTCCCCCCAAGTCCCATACAATCTGTCTGGAGCCTTCTTGCAAGGAAAGAGGAAACCCACTTGAATTCAGTGATCCTCCCTCTTACACAAGGCTCCTGTTCTAACTGCTAGCTACCTGTTTGTTGCGTAATTACTCATGGTTGAGCTATTAACCTTTGGGAGGGCCCCTGTAATTGTCTTCAGCTGCTAACTTCATACAGGGCAGACACCTCAAGAATTGAATACACAGCAATATGGCACCGCCTTTGCCACAGCAGTAGCTGGTCAGCTATATCTAACAAGCCATGCTATTGTAAACAGGTAGCAACTCATAAAAGGAATAGTCATCTTACACATAAAAGCTTTCCACACCAGGATAATACAGCGAGGATTATTATTCACTCCCTCTCAAACTCCTACATTTGTGTTTAGATGCTAAGAGTATGGCTACGCGGCAATTAAACCTCGGGCTCGAGGGGCTTGGGCTAAGGGGCTGTTTAATTGCAGTATAGACGTTTGGGCTCAGGCTGGAGCCGAGGCTCTAGGACTCTGCACGGTGGGAGGGTCCCAGAGCTTGGGTTGCAGCCTGAGCCTGAACATCTACGCTGCAATGAAAGAGCCCCTCAGCAGAGCCTCGTGAGCCTGAGTCAGCTGGCATGGACCAGCCACGGGTGTCTAATTGCAGTGCATTCATACCCTAAGGGGATATCGGTGCTGTTGCCGTGATTTTGGCACTGAGTGATGCAGCTTAATCCGGGCAGTAAGTATCTAGACATGCTGTGCCTGTGTGCACAGGTGGAAGGAGAGAAGAAAGGTGCATTTTGGGGGCAAAAGGAGTAAAACAAAAATAAGAGACATCGATACATAGATTTTATGATGCTCATCTAGTCCAACCTCCTGCATAACATAGGCCATAGAACGTCCCCCCAGTAATGCCAGCAATGAAGGGAATTCTTCCCTACCATGTTCCCAGAAGGAGGAGGGGGATGTAGGAGAGCCATGTGTACATAGGACCAGCAAAACAACAACAGGATACTGAAAACCATTTTTGTGTTAATGTGAAGTGCAGAAATCGGCTTCGCACATATGCTCAGATGTTGCATTTGTTTAAAATTCTCAGAAAACCACAATGTGGTAATGGAAGTAGGGCAGAATGACTTGCCCCATTTGGGTTTAATTCTCCCTACTCACATATGAGTGTATTTGCAAGCAGTACTGGATGTGTGTGTCTATGTGTGCAACTAGGCTCATAATTAGATCCGTGCCTGCCTCGCCCTGTGAGTATGTAAATAGCAATACACGTGCACACAGAATTGGCATGCATTTGCGTGCACTTGCCTGGGTACTGCACACAAAAACGGTATGACTCTTCCTTTATTGTGGTTTTAGGGTAGGAGACGTTTGGTATTCCCCATACCAACATTTCACTACAGTGAGTCATCTGTCAAGCGACCTTTACATTTCACTAGTAAGCGCATGTACAGTATTAGCCACTACGACAGCTAGATGAGGGAGAAACGATCGTGTCCGGTTAATGGCCCAATGGTTCCAGTTGAGATGGCAACTTGCAGTTTACTCCCCTATTTACAGCCTTCTCAAGCTGAAGTCTCTCATGCATTGGATCAGCCCAGAAGTGAATTGGTTTTGTGGAAAGTTTTGTAAAAAACACATTCAATCATTTTTGCATTAACTGAATTTCGGGGTATGGGGGGGATTTGTTTCTGTTATGTTGTCAGCTGCTCTTTCTGTGCATGGGTTAGTCAAAAATGGTTTTATTTGAAATCATATCCTGGGAATTTCCAAACTGTCTAAGGGAGTGAGGCACCCACCTACCACTGAATTCAAGGGAAATTGAGCTCCTAACTCTCTTAGGTGCTATTGAAAAGCCTGGCAGTAACTGGCAAATATATTATGTAGTCCTAGCCAAGGAACATGTGCTTCACCTTGTCAGATGGAAAAGGGTTTTGAAATACTCACCTTATGGATAATTTCTGTCTTCTGACTAGCATGGCTCACAGTGGGCATTTGTTTCCTTAGGTTCAGAAAGAATCACTTTGGTGTAATGCTTGGAATGTTTGCTCTTGTATGAGAGGCATTGTAGCCTAGTGGATAGAGGACTGATGTGGGACTCAAGCAACCTGGGTTGGCTCTGCTCTTAGCCTGGCGGGTGACCTTGGGTAAGTCACTTCACTTCTCTGTGTGTCTCAGTTTTCCCTCTGCACAGTGGGGATACTGATACTGACCACTTTGAGATCTACAGATGAATGTGCTGTATAATATAGAAGTGCTAGATTATTATTATTATCTCTGGATGGTGAGCAGAGGTGGGGATTCTCAGTTATCATGCAGGAAAGCTCATATGCCCACTAGTGAAGTGCTTTTCAACCTTTTGGGGTCTGTGATCCCAAAAAAGGACCATAAAATTTTTCTGTGTCCCAAAGGATAGTGGTATTTGGATCATAGGAAGAACAAAAGGGAGGGTTTAGGGTGCCGTGAAGTAGAGGGATGGGGATGCTGAAGGGTAGGGTGCTGGATTTGAGGGGCTAAGTATAGGGCTTAGAACTATTACTAACAGCAACCATTGGCCTATTTTCTAGAGATGGGTGAAACTCTAATGAATGTAGTGAGAATATCAACAGAGAAAGTGTTCACACAATTTCATCAGATCTTGCAATATCTCGGGCATTCCCACATTGTGAAGCAGACCTTGCAAAAGAGGATAGGCAGTGTCTGAGGGTATTTTGTATTTCCCAGTCATCTGTGTGAGTGTGTGTGTACACAAGCCTGTGTGAGGGAGAGATCATACATATAATGTCTGATACAGCAGGAAATACAGATTAAAACACAGAGGGACACACATGGAAACACACAGCTCCTGTGTGTAGGTGTTTGCATTTTTTGTAAAATTGTTTAAAAGTAAATATTCATCAGCTTCAGCTTGTAAAGTTTACCCAACATCTGTAATATGTGAATGAACCCGAAGCAAACAGCTCGCAGGTCAAAACCTTAAATGCCCTTTTGCTGAAATTGTTCTATTAGGCCATAGTGGGAGGGGTGGTATAGGCTTGAGGCTGTAACACTGGTCTGGTGCTAAGGAAAGCTGGCTTCTATGCTTTGTTCTGCTGCTGCTCCATTGGGAGACCTTGGGCAACTCCCTTCCATACCTCAGTTTTCCCATCTGTAAAATGGGGATAATGATATTTGTGCTTTGAGATCTTCTGATTAAAATAATTATATAATAGTTTTATTATTATTATGAATTAAAATGTTACTCTTGTGATGTTGCACTCCATATGTTTTATGGAAATATGCTTATGAGTGTGAATATGATGTAACTGGAATATGCTTTATGCGAAAGGTCTCTTGTAAGGTATTATAACAAAGGTTATAGCCTACTGAATATATTCCTCCTATTTATATGTATGTATCATTCTTATATCTGAAGCTAGAAATATGAAGTATAACTCTAAGGTCCTATTGTAATTATGCAAAGTGTGGGCTATTAATGGTAGTTTAGAATCTTGATGGCTCCCATTGACTAGGACAATTGGTTGTAAATGGTTTTACAAAGCCTGCCTGTGTCTGTTTGGGCCAGCCCATGGGTAATGAATCATAGAATATCAGGGTTGGAAGGGACTTCAGGAGGTTATCTGCTCAAAGCAGGACCAATCCCCAGACAGATTTTTACCCCAGTTCCCTAAATGGCCCCCTCAAGGACTGAACTCACAGCCCTGGGTTTAGCAGGCCAATGTGCAAACCACTGAGCTATCCCTCCCCTCCCCAAAGAATGAGGTCTTACAGTGACATGTGACCATGTCACATGATACTGAAATCCATCTTAAATCTGGTACTTTTCCATTTAGCAGGAAGGGTGGGGACCCAGAGAGACAAAAGATTCCCCCTTATGCCAAAGCTATGGGGGTGGAACAGAATAAAGGGGGTCGCCAGTCATGAGACAGCCCCTGTTTTCCACCTAAGATGACTGCTGGAACTAACAAGAACTGTACCAGAGGAAAGAATTGGGCCCAGACTAGGAAGGAGTCTAGTCTGTGAAAGAAGCTTATTGGAACACCTCTGAGGGTGAGATATTATCTGTAATCAGTTTCTTAATGTATTAGGCTTAGACTCGTGTGTTTTTGCTTTATTTTGCTTGGTGACTTACTTTGTTCTGTCTGTTGTTACTTGAAACCACTTAAATCCTACTTTTTATACTTAATAAAATCATGTCTGTTTATTAATAAACCCAGAATAAGTGATTAATACCTGGGGGAGCAAACAGCTGTGCATACCTCTCTATCAGTTTTATAGAGGGCAGACGATTTAAGAGTTTACCCTGTATGAGTTTTATACAGAGTAAAACAGATTTATTTGGGGTTTGGATCCCATTGGGAGCTGAGTGTCTGGGTGCTGGAGGCAGGTAACCTGCTAAGCTGTTTTCAGTTAAGCCTGCAGCTTTGGGGGCATGGACCAGACCAGGGTCTGTGTTGCAGCAGGCTAACGTGTCTGGCTCAACAAGGCAGGGTTCTGGAGTCCCAAGCTGGTAGGGAAAACGGGCTCAGAGGTAATCTCAGCACATCAGGTGATAGTCCCAACGGGATCTCTGTGACCGAACCCGACACAACTGTGTGCTGGACTTGTAGAAGCTTTGTCTACTAGATGAGACATAAGGCTGAGATTCAGGACAATTGAGATCTATTCCTGCCCCACACTTGGGGTGTAACCTCAGGCAAGTTACTTATGGCCTGGTTTTCAGAGTTGTTGTCTGTCCCTGTCTACACTGCACAGAACTAGAGTTAGCAGACTCTGGGTTTGGTAATGTAGGGCTTGAGCCTCTACACTCATTTGTAACCTGAGGTTAGGAATTGTTGAACTCTTGGTCCCAACCTGGGGTTCCAGTGTCTATACTGCACTGTGCGAGCCTGAATCCACCCCACTCTCCCCATCTCAGACTTCCAAAATATCACCTCTCTAGCTCTTTGTTTGTGCTGCAGTATGGCAAAACTTGATCATCCAGAAAACAAAGAATTGTCAGGGATTATGCAATACTTCCGCAGACTCCCAGAGCACAAGTCCAGTAGGGCTGTATCTACACTGCAAAGCAATAGGGCTTGAACTGTGGGTCCTGGCTTGACTCAAGCTTGGACCCTTCACCCCTGAAGTGTCCTGGGACCTGGGTCTGAGTTCTGGATTAGCACATTTTGGGTGTAGACAGAAGGGGAGCTAGGCTTGATCCTGAGTTTGAACCCTGGGCTTACACTGCAGTGTAGACATACCCTCAGTTTCTCCATTAGTGAAATGGTGACAGTAGTGATTACCAGCACTTTGAGAGCCTCAGATGGGAGTTCCTATGGGACAGCAAAGAACTATTACTTATTAACTTTCTGTAATGTGGCAAAATTAGAAATGGAGCATGAATACTACTTTTCCATCTGGCTTCCTGCATGTACCAATCCATCACATTCTCTGCAGTTAAACAACAGTTGAAGAAATTATTAGTGATGAGGAGACCTCAGCGTTCTGGTTTGGTTCAGAGAAGCAACCAGTTTTAGTGGTTTATTTAAACTTCTGCAAACCGGCAGCACAGAAGTTCACGAAAATGAAAAAAATGATGAAAACGAAAGTTAATCAACTTTTTTGAACCATCAAAAAAAAATGGTCTGAGCTCTGGGTGGAGGATGAAGAGAGTGGGCAGCAATTCTGATCTGAACTGGCTTGCCCGTCCTTGAAATTATCAGGGTGTGGCTAACATGTAGATTTATCACCATTCGGTGTGACTGTCACCAGACACTGCAAAATGAACAGAGATGGGAGGAAAAGGAGAATAGTTAGAGGGAAAACATTGCTTGGATTGGAATGGAGCCCCAAAGCCCTTTTCTCGGCTTTCTCTCAGGGTCAGGTTCCAAGTGCTTTTTTGCTCCTCTCTTTTGGCTGCTCCTGATTTTTGGCTGCTTCACCCTGCTAGACCGACAGATAGATAGATGTACACACACAGACACACAGACACTCCCTTCAGCTCCTGACCAGCCTTCATGTGGTCTTTGTTTTGGGTTTGTTTCAGCTATCTTATGCCAAACTGCTTCTTACATTATTGTGAATGCAGGGCAGCTATTATGCCCACCGGCTTCAATGAGCTTTCACCCAACCTCTGGTGTAACAATATATTTTTAAAGCTATTTTATGTAATGTTTAGCATTTTTTTTAACTGGATTAGTTACAATTTTCCTCTCTCTCTGAGATGTGTACAGTCAGACTCCTGGTGCTACGCAAGGGATATGAAAAATAGTATATATATAAACTTTAAACATTTTTCCAAAACATTTCTCCGTGGGTTTTTTGTAATATATATGGTGTAGAAAGAGATCACAACAAGGTAGTGGGATATATAGATTTTATTGCCTTGTTTTTTGAGAAACCTACATAACCCTCATCTTTGCCACTTGTGAGTACAGGGGCCACCACAAACTCATGCTAATAAAACTCTTACAACCACATCATGCCACATCATCTATCTATCCATATAAACACATTTATATACATAATATACACACATTTTTTTCTGTGACACTGTCGTGTGAAAATCTGCCTTTCACCAGAATGGGCACTTTTTGGGCTCCTATATAAGCAAACATCTCAGAACAATGCTAGTGCTAAATGTCTGTGTGTTGTGTATTGCAGGGGTGGCCAAACTGTGGCTTGTGAGCAGTTAAAGTGCAGCTCACGGAGCACCCCCAAGCTCCCCCTATTCTTCACCTACCAGACGGGGGGTGGGGAGCTCAGGACCTCTGCCTTGCAGCAGGATGGTAGGGTAGGGGCTTCTGCCCAGTGGGGAGGGGGGTCTCGGGGCTTCAGCCCTATAGGGTGCACCTGCCAGGGCTTAGGGTTTCAGCAGGAGCAGGGCTGAAGCCCCAACCCCTGGCTCCCAGCAGGTGTACCCTGGCTCTTGAACTTTTGAAGATTGTCATATGTGGCTCGGAGGACCAGTATGTTTGGCCACCCCTGGTGTATTGGAAAAGTGACCTTTTAGTGAGTTCCCTCCAGGGGTAAAAGTAACTTAAAGGACTTACCGGTATGCCGGAGTCCTGAGCGGGTGTGGCCTCAACGGGAAGAGGCAGGGTCTTTCAATCACCCCAGAGCTATAGGGTGACCAGATGTCTCGATTTTTATACGGACAGTCCCGATTTTTGGGTCTTTTTCTTACATAGGCTCCTATTACTCCCCACCCCCTGTCCCGATTTTTCACATTTGCTGTCTGGTCACCCTACGGCTCTACCAGCTGCAGAGGTGGCTGGGAGCCCCAGGGCTCGGGGCGAATTAAAGGGCCTGGAGCTCCGGCCTCCTCGGAGCTCCGGGCTCTTTAAATCACCGCAGGAACCCTGCCCCTGCTACCCAAGGGCGGTAGGGCTTGGGCTAGGGCTGGGGTAGAGGCGGCAGGGCTTTGGCAGCGATTTAAAGGGCCAGAGGCTCCGGCTGCTGCGGGGAGCCCCGGGCCCTTCAAAGTGCTGTTGGAGTGCTCGGGCAGAGCTTTAAAGGGCCCGGGGATCCCCACAGTGATCGGAGCTCTGGGACCTTTAAATCGCTGCCGGAGAAGCCGGTTCAGTCCGGCACAGCGTACCGGACCGGACCGGCTTACTTCCATGTCTGGTCCCCTCCCTGCTTTTACTCTGCCCTTTATTCTTAGTGTCAGCAAGAACACCAAGTCAGCGCAGCAACAATGTGTGAGAGTAAGGATGGCCCAGTGGTTAGGGGACTAGCCTGAGACTTGGGAGCCCGGGATAAAATTCCCTTCTCTGTCATAGGCTTCCTGTGTGACCTTGGGCAAGTCATGTAGCCACTCTATACCTCCGTTCCCCATCTGTCAAATGGGAATTATAGCACTTCATGGCCTCACAAGGGGTATTGTGAAAATACATACATTACAGATTGTGGGGTGCTCAGACACTGTGATAGTGGGGGGGCCATATAAGTACCATAGCTAAATATGTGAGACTGGAGTTGTAGTAAATGGTAGTGAAACCCCAAAGAAGACTCTCTCATCTAGATCTAAGGTTGCTTTATCTACATTGTGAAGTTCAGACTTTATCTGGATGCTCACTGTATAACATGAGAGGCATGGGCTATACACTGAGCAGGAAAGGTTGATAGGAGGGCACATTTTGACAGGTATGGGAAGCCATCAAAGTGTGCCCTCTCCCCAGCTTTCACCCCAGCATGGGGAAGGCACATTTTGACCAGTACAGGGAATCCACCAAAACTTGCCCACACCCACTGTCACACCTCGCCCTAAGGAAGGCACATTTTGATGGCCTTTCCACTCCTAGCAAAAGGTGACATCTCCTGGGCCAGAGGTGAAATCTGGAAGATGAGTACATTTCCTCAGGCTCCCATACCCATCAAAATGTGTCTTCTTTGGGATGGTGGGGGCAATCCAGAAGTTGGGCACATTGAGATGGGCCCCTCATTCCCCTCAAAATGTGCAGCCATAGATTACAGTGCCCAAAGTTAAGATGGCCACAGGCACATTTTGAGTAAGGGCATGTTTTGATGTGACAACAGCATTTATTTTCCAAAGAGGACCAATTAATTGTGTCTCTGTGCTGCAGTGAATTTGCATGATGATGAAGAGATGATGCAGAGTGCAATTTATTTGAACCCATTCTTAATTTTCACTTCAATCTCAACTGAAATTTCTATGCAGGTTGCCTGACAACAAGGGTCAGCTCTACAAAAAGCCAATTAATCTTATTTATCACATGTGACAAAAATATTTGCCTCCTACAACCTCCCTCAGGACTATACTAACACTCTGACTGTCACGCAAATTACTCCCTTGGTGATGACTACTCTAAATAATGTAACATTGAAACTCCCTCCCTCTTTGCATCAAGAGTCAAATTAAAACTACCCACTAAGAGGTGGAGTAATTATGATTTATGAAGATGCTGCCACGTGGAAATGCTGTGGTGAAAGGACCACGTGCAGTAAGACTGATGGTGTGAGGCTCTGAGGATGATCAAGAGTTTCACATGCCCAAGGAAGTGAACAGATAGAAATGCTTTGCCTCTGAATGATGTGACAATTGAGACTCTGGTCACTAAAAAGTCAGACAGCTCCTGCACAAAGCCGAAGCTATAACTCTAATACAATGATCCAGAGTGTGTGTGGTGGAATGTGGCTGCTTACCTCACGTCTGAATAGGCAGGTCCTAAAGCTGCTATCACCAGCCTGAGGAAAGCCAGCCTAGTACAAGGTTGTGGTATCCCCATTACTGGATGGTTTTAAGAATAGTTTGGACAAACACCTTTCAGGGACGGTCTTAGTTTACTTGGTCCTGCCTCAGCACAGGGGGTTGGACTTGATGACTTCTTGAGGTAACTTCCAGCCTGACATTTCTATGAGAAGTTGGATCCTCTGGTGACAGAGTCAGCACAAGGTCAGTTAGGTCCCTTTTCCACCTTGCTGCCCACGCTAACTGGGCCGAAAAGGGCCTGGCCTGAGGAAAGGAGGCATAGCTGAGATGCCCCTGTGCCATACCAATCCTAAACAGCAGTTTTGGCCCTTTGGGACTGTCGGGAGCCAGTGAAATTGGACCGGTGCACAGGAAGATCAGCCCTGTTTGGGATCATGGGGTGTAAATAAGAAATCTTTTCTCACATCCTCTGACCTGTGCTCTGTGCAGATCAGCCAGACTCCAGCATTGGGCCAAACAAATCCTGATTCATTTGTTTTGTAGGTTTCAGACAGTGTCATTGTTTGGAAATAGGAAGCACAAAGCACGGCTCTACCTTCTGATACAAATCATAAACATGCTATTTCTTTGAGAACTTTATTTCTTGCATAACAATCAGATTGAAAACTTCTGATGCCATCTAGTGATATTTCTTCAAATTTCACACTTCCCTTAACATTTTTAAAGGCAAATTTAAGCATGCTGTTTCTGTCCTCAAAGCCCCAAAAGGTATGGGAAGAAAAAGAACAATGCTACTACAACTGCAGTTAAATTGGCAACTTAGCAGGTTTTCTCAGTGTTATGCTATAATAAGCATTTTCAAAGCTGCCTTTATCTACTGTGTATGTCACTTTTCCCAAATGTATCCCTGTATGAATAACACACTTCGTAGTGTGTGGATAGATATGCTATCGATCACATATTCAGTAATCCAAATACATTAGCAGCCATCAATTTGCATTGCATGTTCAAAATCTAGAAAATACTGGTGACTTTTCAGTTATTAATTCCTTCCCCCCATCTTAAAGGAGACAATAGGAATAAAAAAAAAAAAGTCTAAATCCACAGATATGCATATCCTGGAGCCTCCGTATGTCTTTACACAGGTTGAATTAGGGGTATAAATCTCCAAATGATTCAACAGTTGAAAATTTTTTTACAACCCTAAGATGTTATAGAATATTAAAGTAATCAGATGCAAGACATACTATGAAATATTAAAGTGACCTAATGCAAATCGTACAGCAATTAACAAAAATAACCTAGGTAAGTTGTTGACAGGAAAACATCAAGCATTAATCAAACAATTCTACCAGTCACCCAAATTCAGTCCCCTCCAACAGTGTGTTCACAAACAGAAAACTTTGAAATTGGGAAACTGAGACATCTGTGTGTTAGCCAGAGATACATTGAGATTTATAGGAAGAAGCCTGAACACGTGTGAATTGGCTAAATAATGGCCTTACTAGTTCATTAGCACTGTTTTTAAGACACTTTAATGAAGCTGTGTAAAAGCCATATGCTGCATTGATTTTTGAGCAAACTCCCAATAGTGGGACAGAACAATGGCAGGAAATGGCCCTTTTGCAATTTTCCTCTCGTTTTAAACTTTTCTTTACATTGTTACAGACAGCATGAGTGTGGACAGTCAAGAGGAATTTGTTTTAAAATTCTAGCTGAGATTTGCAGAAAAAGTTGGCCCAACTCTACAACCAGTACAGAAATCTTGGTTAACTCTATAAGTGTCCATTCACATCACTCCATTTCCACAAAGGTCACTTCCTTGAACTTACTTTTTGGCTCAACCTTTAAACTTATCTCCCATCCCTCAAACATGATCTCACTGGAAAGTCCAAGAAAGCATCAGCACAGAACTTTCAGACTCTTCCAAGGCAGGAAAAACATGGTTACTTCCCATTCTTGTGTAAAATGTGTAGTTTGCTGGATGTTCTTTTCTGTGGTGAGCCAGTAACTGAAGAGTTATGTTCATAGCCTTGGGATATCCTCACAATAAACATCTTCTGAAGTTATATCCATGAAACGTATTGTTTTGTATACTTTCTTTCCAGGCCCCCTATCTCTTTAATCATCACACAACATGATGTGTGTTATTCCCTATAATGTTTTACTGGTCCATGAATCCCTCTTGTGGGAAGTGTAAATTTTAACATTTCTCTTAAAAAAATAATTATTGCACAAAGCCAACACCTATAAAGTATAATCCTTCTCAAGTTGCTTCTTAAACTTTGTTATTTGGTTTGTTGTCATCCATTTCATGCAGCAGTGATTAGAAATAAAAAAAAAAATCTACACACCTATCAGGGAAATACCCTTGAAAAAGTCAGAAAATCCCAAAATGTATCAGAAAGTCACTTGAATAAACATTTTTAAGGGACCTCTGTATCAATACACAGCCTCTAAGAACTGCAGTGCAAATAGAGGAACCAGAAATGTATTTGCACAGCAGAGGGAATTTCAACATCAAGGAATTAACTGAAATGTATGAAAATCAGTGGGGGCTAGAGACTGAGAGGGGGAAACTGTTTACACAAAACTGGAGAGGAAAAGAGAGGTGAGAGAAGCCCTGCCTCAGAATGAGGAGAGGGGCTAGATGACCTCTTGAAGTCTCTTCTAGACCTACATTTCTATCATTCTATAAAGGATGGTTGGAAAATAACAGACAATACCCTGGAGAAACTACAGGATGGGAAGAAATATCATGGCTCAACATAGTTACTGGGATCAGTTCAGATCTTGTGTAAGTGATTGAGATTCCATTGAAGTGAATAAAGTTTCATCCATTTTCATGAGGACTGACTAAAAGTTAAGGCACACACATGAGGAAGTTGCTATGGGTTGCCTGGTCAGAATGTGCAACATCGAGGGTCTGTTTCCTTACACGATGTGTCAGAGAGGGAACTTGGCAGGACCCATTCTTGGGTTAGTTCTGAGTGATGTGGCAGTCTCTATGTGACAGGGGCCATTATGTGCTTAAGGCTGCAAATTTATGAGGGTGAAAGTGAGACTAAAAAGGGAGAAGTAGAAACACTGAACTCAGCAAGAACAACCATTGGAAGAAAGTGGGGATATTGGGTGAACTGATTGGAACAGAGAGGGGGAAACCAGAAATGCAGTATTTGTATTGCTATTGCAATAACTGTCATTGCACATCAACTGCTTAACCAAGCTCATCTTGTGTCCTCTGGCAATTGGCAGGAGCATGCGACCGTAGATGACTGCTCTTTGCACTTAGTGGTTTAAATAAAGGAAAGAAGCCAGTGCAAAACTTAAGCTAGCAGGAATGGGAGGTGGTGTAGGAGATGGCTCAGGCAGGTGAGAGTATAAAAAAGAATTAAAATAATGCCTATGTCTGAGCAGACTGTTGGAAAACAGGGCAGACACCCCAAACTGGTGGAGTGTTCTATAAGTAGATTTCATCAAGCCAGTAACAAATGGGATCTCCTGGATCACTATATCCATCTTACCATGGAGTCCAGTCTATTTTGCCACTCAGACAAACTGAACTTTGTGATAAATGGCCACTTGCACCAAAAATCACAGTACATTCATGTTGCTCTCAGTCCCAAGAGACCAGTCACTTACCCCAGATCAATTGATACCCAAGGTTTTACATCAAAGACAATGCTGGCAGCCAATTCTATAATAAATCAACTAAAGGTTTATTAGCTAAGAAAAAGAAATGAGAGTTACTGAGAGGGGAAAGCCAATAAAATATACATACTGGTGAGTCAACATATGTAATTCCAAATGGGGGCAATGATGTTGTGATGTGGTGTTCACCCACACAGGAGTGGAAGGGGTTAATGGAGGCCTCATGGGCCTGCCACACCCCATCACAGAAAAGAGCAGTGGAGGTGAGTCCTCCAAGAGGCCTACAGAGGTTGAGCAGGAAGCAGCCAATTGGAGGGAGGCTGCATGAAGCAGTCAATCAGGGCCCAGTGGACTAGTACAAAAGGAGCTGCAGGTAGAGTTGGGCCAGTTCCTGTGGGGAGCCCAAGGAGTGAGGACGGTGTTTCTAGCCAGCTTCAGTAAGGGTAGCACCCTGGACAGAACAGTTGCTGGCAGGGACTGGGGGAGCATGAGGGAGCTCCTGGCTGGTTGCTGGGACTTTCTAGCTGAAATCCCAGAGAGGACAGCGAAGAAGGTGCTTGGGCTGTGGGGAAGTGGCCCAGGGAATTGAAGCAGCATTGAGGGAAGTTAAAGAGACGCAGTGGGAGGCTGCTATATACAGGTTCTCTGGGTCAGGAGCCAGAGTTGTGGGTGTGCCCAAGTCTCCCCCTCCTATCAGCCACTGGGGAAGAGGCCTACATATTGGACTTTGATGAACCCCAGAAAGTGGAAATACAGATGGTGAACTGGCCGGAGGGTCGAGTCATGAAGAGGATGCTGCGGTTCTTGGACTGAGGCTGGTCTGCAGGCAGAGAAGATGATGGGAGAGGCCCTACTAGGAGAGGGAGCACCAGCTGGAAGAGCTAATACCCATGATGGTCATCAAGAGGCACCTCTGTGGTGAGTGGACCCCATCACAGATGTAATAAACTGCCAGTTTCCCAAAAATCTTTCCAGGGTAGGCAGATTGTCTCTTGGGAACTCCACGTTGCAACAGGTACCCTTCTTTATAAGAGTCCAGACAGTCCAGAGATGAAGGCTCTTTCCCTGAATCCATACTTAGAGCTTCTTCTCACAGAAAACAACTGACAGTTTCACTGTCCACATGAACTCTTCCTTTGGTGATGAAGAGTGAGGAATGCATTTAGAGGCTTGATCACCAGTCATCACACACAATGACCACTTGCTTTGAAATTAGCACTTTTCTGTTAAAGTTCTTTGTTCACATTCCACAAGGCTTCTTTCTCATTTGATGGGTTATTTAATTACTGTTGTATACACAATGTAAATATTTGCTATTACATTATTATGGGATACAGATAAATGAAAACAATGGATCTAACATCCCATTTGTTTTCATGAAGTTTAAACACCAAATACACTCACTTTGATCTATACTAATACACAAGTGAATTGACCTGGCTTCCAGCTATGCATCTGGCACTTGGTCTGCCAGCATCACAACACCTTTTTATGGTCACTTGCCATGTCTATTTTAGTGAATTAATTTACTGACAAACTTTCAATGAAACAATGGATTTCAAGACAATATTTGGAAAAATATTTGAATGCTATCAAACTATTTGAGAACATGCTACAGACAAAGAATGATTATTGGCAAATAACTTTGAATAACAAATGTATTTTAAAAATGAGAATCTGCTTAGGGACACTTTGTGAACAGAAAAACTCAATAACCAAATTCGTCATAACAGAGCAACTCTGCTCTTGTCATTGGTGAGAGGGTAACAGTTTCTGGCTCTCTCCCTCATGGCATAGTCTGAAATTATAACGTGTTTGGTGTGGGATGTGGCACCTGAGGTGTGCAACCATTTCAGACAGCTGCACTGTAATATTCGTGATTGTGCACTGTGGTATTATTGACTTTTTGAGTATTTATGTCAGGGAGGAAAGGAGCAGACTAAAGCTTTGGGAAGTCATCTGATTTGTGTGACTAGACCCATAATTGCACATATTGAAACCTTAGGCCCAATCCTGCAAAGGGTTTGCATGGAGACCCCTTGAAGCCCATGAGACTTCGAATGGGTGTAAAGAACAATCTGCCAGCAGGGATCCCATTGCAGTACTAGAGCCTTCATCAGCCAATCAAATCTCTCATTTTCTAACTGTGCATCATTAATTGTCTGTGGAATGAATAAAGAACTGTATGTTTGCACTTTTATCAATCAAGATTTTTTCCTTATGGGTCCTGAAGCCATAAAGTCCCTTTTAGCCCTTTGTAGGAATTATGTTGAACCCAAAAGGTGTGGTCATTTTGGAATGAGGGACTATTTCTGATTCTTTGACTCCCTACTCTGGAGAAAGAGGTTTTTAAAACAGCCCATTTTATCTCAAAGATAAAATTTAAAATAGTAAAAAATAGTCTTCAGCTGCTTATGCGGATAAGTAGAGATGCTCAGAGTCCTATACCTTGAGGTCTAGTGAACAAACGGTGTACTTTGGTCTCTGGGTACAAACAAATCTTGTAAAGAACAAATAAAGACAAATTATGTGCTTAAAGCACCGAGTAAAAGATTAAGGGGCCCATTCTGCCTACTCCAGAAAGACCAAGGCTCTTTTCTATCCAGCCATCTGTTAAGACATTAGCAATACTACAATTGTCCCTGTTTGTACAACTGTAAATTAAACACAGCGTACTAGAGCTGGTACAGTCTACAGAAGCCTTGTTAATTTACATGAAGTTAAATAAACAGCAAGTAACAATCGATTTCCCCGAAGCTCATATCACTTCCTGCTAACCCACAGTCATGGAAAGATTCCACCCCCCCATGTTAATATATTCTGATATCTGACAGCCTTTCCTTCCACAAAAAGCTTTCTGAAGCATTTGAGCAGGGCTTTCTTCTGAATGCTTTCTCCCTTTTTTGGATAAGGACCCTCAGTCCAGGTAGATAAGCCATTGCAGAGGGGGGAAAGATAAGCCACCTTTCCTGAGAAAATGTATTTAAAAATGCTCAGGAAGTTCCTCTCTGCTTGGATATAATGCGGCTTCCTCTGGCCTGCTGTTAATGAATTGCCTTTTGGCTACTCTCTGCTATGTGTACACAAGGGTTCTTATTAAATAATATTTGCCAGAAAAAAGGGTCTGGACAAGCCAAATGGAGTTGACACGTAGTTGGTAGAGATAGAAAAGCCACATAAAGATAAAGGCTTTCATGTTAAAAAAAAAAACTACAACAACAAGGCCTATAAAAATAATAATCAGAATACAACGTCACTTCCTTGAAGTATAAATCACTATTCCTAGTACCATCCCAGCATGAAGCCCATGTTCCCCTACACGTACGCAAACAGGGACAATGTTAATATTGTCCATGTCTGACTGGATGGAAGAGAACCTTTGTCTTTCTGGACTAGGCAACACACCGGCCCCTTTATCTTTTATTTTGTGTTTTAAGCCACAACCATTTATTTACAGCTGGCACATTCGCAGCAGCTATTGTTAAGGTTGTGCCTTAGTGTTTTCGTTGTAAAACTCCCTACTTGCTTGTAACTTTCCGAATCGTTCACCATTCAGTCTTGCTTGCAGTGTTGTTGTAGCCATGTTGGTCCCAGGATATTTGAGAGACAAGGTGGGTGAGGTAATATCTTTTACTAGACCAATTTATTGTTGGTGAAAGAGACACGTTTTCCAGCTACACAGAGCTCTTCTTCAGGTCTGGGGCCTGGTCTACACTACGAGTTAGGGCACTGTAAGGCAGCTTACATCGACCGAACACTGTAAGCATCTACACTACAGTGGTGTTCCTGCTGATGTAAGTCGCCCACTACATTGGCCTAATAACTCCACCTCCGCTTGAGGCATAGCACTTAGGTTGATGTAGTTAGGGCGACACAGTGTCCATGTAGACACCATGTTTCTTACATTACCTGTTGCTCCCTTTGACAATCCAAGCCCTCCCCCAGCCCAATGCCCTACTTTAGCTGGTGCAAGCGCTTCCAGTGAGGACATGCATCACTGGCAGAAGGTGAGTGTATGTGATGGGTTGAATCACAGAAACCCCCTTGGGACTGCCAACTGATGTGCTGAGACTACCTCTAAGCCCATTTTCCCTGGCAGCTTGGGACTTCAGTGCCCTGCCTGGTTTGAGCCAGACACACTAGCCTGCTACAAACCCAGACTCCCAGGTCCGAACAACGTCCCCCAAAAGCTGCAGGCTTAACTGAAAACAGCTTAAGAAGTGTTCCTGTCTCCAACACTCAGATGCCTAGCTTCCAATGGGGTCCAAACCCCAAATAAATCCATTTTACCCTGTATAAAGCTTATACAGGATAAACATAAATTGTTCGCCCTCTCTAACACCAATAGATATGCACAGCTATTTGGTATTAATACATACTCTGGGTTAATTAATAAGTAAAAAGTGATTTTATTAAATACAAAGAGTAGGATTTAAGTGGTTCCAAGTAATAACAGACAGAACAAAGTGAATTACCAAGCAAAATAAAATAAAACACGCAAGTCTAAACCTAATACAGTAAGAAAGTGATTACAGATGAAATCTCACCCTCAGAGATTTTCCAGTAAGCTCCTTTTACAGACTAGCCTCCTTATAGTCTGGGTCCTTCAATCACTTACACCCCTGTGGTTACTGTCCTTTATTCCAGTTTCTTTCAGATATCCTTTGTGGGTGGAGAGGCTATCTCTTGAACCAGCTGAAGACAGAATGGAGGGCTTTCCAGGGGCTTAAATAGACTTTCTTTTGTGGGTGGTCCCCCTTCCTCCCCCTGTGAAGAATCCCAGCTACAAGATGTAGTTTTGGAGTCACATGGGCAAGTCACGTCCATGAATGACTCAGAACTTTACAGGTGGCAACCATTGTTCACATGCTACCTTGAAGGTCCACAGGTAAACTTCTTATGTGGATTGGAGTCTTCCAAGATGCATTGTCTGTTAAGAATTTCTTGATTGGGCATTTAACTTGCAATTCCTTTCTCAAGAAGCTGACGAAATGCCTTACTAAGGCTACTTAAAATCAAACAAGTACACAGCCAATATTCATGACTTCGAATACAAAAATGATACATGCATACAAATAGGATGAATATATTCACTAGATCATAACCTTTGCAGAGATATGTTATATGGCATATGTAGCATAAAACATATTCCAGTTATGTCATATTTACATTCATAAGCATATTTCCATAAAGCATGATAGGGTGCAACATCACAGTGTGGATATGAAAAAATGCAGTAATTACTGCAGAGGTTGTAAATTAGGTCGACTTAATTTTGTAGTATAGACATGCCCAGAGTGTTACAGTTAAATACAAAGTGGAACAGATTGTTTAGCATTAAGTAGTTAACACACATTGTAAGAGACTATTCAGGGTGAAGTGGTCTGTTAACACCTCTACAGTCAGAGCTAGTGGGTGACAGGTTAATGAGCCATAAATGCAGTGTCTCTGTTCAGTCCATGATTTTTAGCATCTAGCAGAGTTATTAATTTAAGCTCCCAGGCATGTGTAGGACACATGGATCTTCACAGGTGTGTTGTGGGGTGTGTTGTTCACCATAGCAGTGGAGATATGTCTGTAGGTTTTGCATCTTCAATTATATACTGTATTTAAAGACAATTAGACTTTGTCTACACTGGCAGTGCTAACACCACTCTCTCTCCTGCCGCCAAACAGCGGCTACGCTGCATGTCTTCTAGCAGCACGGATATAGCGGCACAGCCCTGTCGCTAAAAGCAACCTAGTGTAGACGTAGCCTTAGGCTTTGGCTACACTTACACTTCAAAGCGCTGCCGCGGCAGTGCTTTGAAGCGCTAAGTGTAGTCAAAGCACCAGCGCTGGGAGAAAGCTCTCCCAGCGCTGTCCGTACTCCACCTCCCTGTGGGGAATAACGGACAGCGCTGGGAGCGCGGCTCCCAGCGCTGGGGCTTTGACTACACTGGCGCTTTGTAGCGCTGCAATTTGCAGCGCTGGAGAGGGTGTGTTTTCACACCCTGCTGCAGCGCTGCAAATTTGTAAGTGTAGCCAAGCCCTTAGACTCGTATTTTTAAGTAAATGCATGTCACTGTGCCAGGCTTCTCCCCAGTCTCAAAGCATTGCTGCCACACCCAGTCTGTTGTAAGAAGGTTTATTTCCTTAACAGAGGTTAGCAAAAAAAAACAACAGAAAAATATTCTTAACTCACTCCTTAGCCTCAGGCTTAAGGGCCAGCCCCCAGGGGTTTCTGGCACACTTGCTGAGTCTTGGCAGTTTCCCAGTCTCTTAGTTCTACTCTCTTCCTGGAGCAGCAGCCCTTCTCTGAGCCCTGACTCCTTGCTCCAGGAGCTAGCTCTACTCCAGTGTGCCTTTCCCTCTCCGGGGCATAGCCTATCTCAGGCCAGGTCTACACTACAGAGTTAGGTCAACGTAAGGCCACTTACGTCGACCTAACTCTGTAAGCGTTGACACTAAAATGTAGCTCCCATCGATGTAATTGGCCCACTACACCGATTTAATTCCACCTCTGAGAGGCGTAGCACTTAGGTCAATGTAGTTAGGTTGATGCGATGTCAGTGTAAACACTGCATTGCTTATATCAACTGTTCCTGTCTTTCAGAAGCTGTCCCACAAGGCCCCATGCTGACAGCTAAAATCAGTGCAAGTGCTCCTGGGGAGGTCATGCACTGCTGACACAAGGAGCGTAGTGTGGACATGCAAAAGCTATTTAATTACCGAGGTGGTGGTATGTTGGACGTAACTTGGGTTGCCTTGATTTTGTAGTGTAGACTTGCCCTCGGTCCTGTCTTACCTTGGTATCCTGACTTGGCTCGACTCTTGGTTACTGCCTCTTGATCCTTGTCAGCTGGTTTGTCTCTGGATTCTGGTGTTCCAACCCTGCCTGATTCCTGGTAATTGGCTACTGGCCCCTTGGTCTGTGTCTGATGCTAACCTCTTGGCTGGGCCACCCATGCCCTGAGCCTGACCGGAAGCTCTCCAAGACAGGGCCTGTCTCTTACTGCATGTTTCTATAGCCCTTGACACAACCTCAGTCTTGACCATTGCCTCTAGATGCTAATGTACTGTAAATAATGCGGAGTAGATGTACCCTATGGTATACGGACATGCAACTGGGGATGTGACTGCAGCTTTCGTAGCCCTAGCTGCACTAGCTTTTATGTAGCTAGCTTGGTTACAGGAGCAGTGAAGCTGCAGCAGCAAAACCTCCTGCACAAGCTAGCTGCCATAGGAATTACCCAGGGTTCCAGGGGGGGCTTATCTAGCCCATGCTGAAGTGTGCACCGCTACAGCTTCACTGCATTATTTGAGTAGCTAGATTAAAACCAACTTGGGTATGTCTACATGTGCTGATGTCACACCCTGTGCAGTGTAAATGTACCCTTAGGCAGACTTGCACCCAAAGGGACATCATTCATCTTCATTTCAAAGCTACCCATGTTCCACAGAGATCTGGTGCCCTCACTTAACATGAGACTGAGCAGGGACTATCCTCCTTAAATGTTTGTGAATCACCTTGCTCCTGCAAACAAACAATTACTACTAATAATGGAGTTATTGGCATTGAAGGAAAGAGCCCTGCAGCATTTTAAGTTTTCTGCATATAGAATTTGAGTCCCTCATTTTGGATCTAGTCACATATTGTGTGCCACAGGTGGACTTTGATAGACAAATGTATGGGCAGACTGGCTCACTACTTCTGAATAGTGAGTGCCGGGGGAGCAAAATCCTGCACTGTCTTGACCTATGGAGCTTCTGAGCACTCACAACTCCCATTGACTTCAGTGGGGGATGTGGGCGTTCAGGATCTCTCTGGATCAGGCCCTTCCTATCCCATTTGCACTGCTGTTACTAAAATTACAGTGTGATTTGCACACTTCTAGTGTAATGTTTAATTTGCCAGTAGATGGCAGTGAAGGGCTGGCATTTATTTATGTTTGGGAGGATCTTGAACTGGGATATTAAAACTTTGTGCAACTGAGTGTGGTAAATTACAAGGTGTGGCCTGCTATTGATGTACTGGATATTGTAGTAATACCTGAGTTTCTGTCAAGGTAAGATAGAGTTGAAAACATACAAAAATAGCTCAAATATAGAATAGTACAATGGAAACGCACTACAATCTGTTTTAAGTAATACTTCAGTCAGTCTACCTGTAATTAAAATTGCAGACATTCCCCCTCATCTCCCCACCCCCAGCTTGTTCCATAATATGAGAACAAAAGAGCACTCAGTGGAAGAACAGGGCAATAAATTAAAATCTAAAAAAGTAATCTTTTCCCACAGCATTAAGGGTCCAATTTTGCTTCCACTGACATTGGTGACAAAATTACTACAGTACTAAACATAGGAATTGCCACACTGGATCAAACCAAAGGTCCATCTAGTCCAGTATCTTGTCTCTGACAGCAGCTGGTATCAGATGCCTTGGAGGAAAGTGCAAGAAACCCCATAACACAGTTACAGGATAACCAGATTCCATGGAAAGTTTCCTTCAAACCCTCAATAGACAGAGCCTGGCGTAAGCCCAAAAGCATGAAAACAATTTTGATCACATTCAGCCATCAGGCTCCCGCATCACCTCCAGGTCACCAGCAAGGTTCAAAACCTCAACCTTCAAATCTCCAACACAGAGCTCTGTCACTTGAACAGCAGGCGGATCTGGGGCAGGAGCAGAGAAGCCCTAGCTGTTTTGGTAGCCAGGATGGAAAATATTGGTGGTGCTTCACCCCCCCCAAGCAGGGGGAAGGAAGCCAAGTGACATAGCAATTTGGCACCCCCTGGAAATTGCTGCCCAGGGGACCACCCTGCTTGCTTGATTCTGAATTGGGAGCAGGGTTGGACCTGTTATCCTGTGGCACTCATACCTGTGGGAGTCTATGGAGTGGCTGGAGTTAAACGGGCTGGTTAGTCTTAGTTTTGTCATGAGCAGTTATACAAGCTGCGACAGTGTCATGCTTTAGGACATTGCTGATCATCTGGAGAGGTCAGGGAAGAATCCTCCAGCTCACCTCATACACAGTATTGCACAATTGTCTGCACTGTAGAAAGGGAAAACATCATGGCAAACACCACCCGTTGGCTACTGCTGGTGGTAAGATGCCAGAGGATAGGGGATCTATAATTCGGTGGGGGCAAAGCTTCTGCAACTGGTCATATGAACTCTTCAGGGTAGGGACTGCCTGTCTCTTTGTTTTGTGTTTGTACAGCAGCCAGCACAATGAAGCCTGGTCCGTGAGTGGGGGCCCCTAGATGCTATAGCAATATAAATAATATGGGTACAGAACATTAAGGTTATGTTTCACTTCCTCTGACTGCCTGAATATCTATTTTCGTTTTCTTTTCTGGCATCTCACTTGCAGCTGGGCACTCGTCTCTTCTGCATTTTCCAGCTACACAGCTACTTGGCTGGTCAGAAGAGGAAAATCCTGCACTTGACAGCAGTTTCTCTCCACTCGCTGTAACTCAGTGCGTTAGCTCTGCTCAGCCAGCTTTACCCCATCACCATAGAATAGAAGACTTCCTGGCTTGTATTTCCCACATGGCAGCAGGACCCATGTAGCTACACCACAAGCCCAGATGTTACAGTCTAAAAAAGGAGGCTGCTGGGAGTTGCTGTTTCTTACCGTATCTTACAGTGAAGAACTGCACTTATGATGAGTACTGCCTGCCCCTTACTGGTATCTTCTCAGTGTGAAACAGACAGTGATCAAGGACGAAAGAATAGACCTTGAAATCCAAAATTGTGGGATCTTTGTCCTCAAGACGAGCAGTAATCACTATCTAATTTGATCACAATGTGACTAAACCATCCCAAGACAGATGAGGCGGCACATATACAACAGTAGTTATGGAAACGGATCCCACAAAACAAACCACTCGATATGCCTCAAATAATCAATATCTTTGACTATATAAAGGCAGCATGGGCTAGTGGATTGGATCTTGTCATTGTCTGTCACCTAAAGATTCTCAGCCAGATCCTCAGCCAGCCTTGATTGTCGTGGTTCCATTGATTTCAATTGAGCTATGATAATTTACATAATTCAAGGATCTGGTCCTCTCATTTCCTTGCTTTTGGCTCTCGAATCTTTGGTCTTGGACTGAAGGCAATGAAGAGACTCTCACTGATACTAGTCGGCTTTGAGCAGGCCCCTCATGTCTAGCTTAGTGATTATTTAGAAATTCCTCAGTGCAGTGTCAGAGCTAGTTCTTGGTCTGATTTCCTCAAAGGATTTTATGTAGTTGTATTGTGGTCGCTACTGAATATAGTAGATTGAATATAGTTACTTTTAGAACAGTTTCCTGTGTGTTACTCAGGACTAAGTCAAGAATAGCCTCCCCTGTAGAGTGTACTCCAGGACTAGCTGTTCCAAGAAGCAACCTTGTAAAGTGCTGGAGAAATTGCTTCTTTGAACCTTGTCCTATCCTGACTTTTAATTAGTTGATATCTAGGGAGTTGAAGGACTGATTATTACCCTTTTGTTGCTCTTTGATCTCCCTCAGTACTGTGTGCTCAATATCCTTTCACTGCTTGGGAGGCCAGAGATATGTAATTCTACTAGTATATTTGTATTCTTATGAATTGGGATTGATGTCGATACCAATCTTATTGTATTGTCTTCTGTTCAGAAACATTGATCTATTTAGATTTCTTTAGTTAGTGCTACTCCCCCAACTTAATCTCTCCTTCCCTGTAGAGTTTGTAGCCAGTTGTTACAGTGATTGTTGTATTTCCCACATTAAAGACCCAGTTGGGGTATCACTGCATGGAAGGGCAAGGGAGAAGAGGCCCCACTACTCACGTACCCCTGCAGAGGGGTTAGCCTCATTGTGGCTTAGAGGCTGAGCATTATGACTGTCCCAGATGTCAGCAGTGGCTGGCAGAAGGTGGGAAACACAAACTATTTGTAAAGATTCTTTATTATGAAACGTACGATATCTATGATGGTGGCTACCCATAAAGAACAGCTGCAGATATGCTCCATGTTTCATGTTGTGCCTGTTATACCTCTGTATGGCAACTGCCTGTTTAAAGTCTACCTGAAGAATCCATTTTAGAAAAGCCAAGTAATCATACATGTTGGCTGCAGTACTCCGCATTTGGCTTTTATCTGAAATTACATTCATGGACTAAAATGCTGTTGTGAGATGATGGTCCTCTGCTACACAGAGTCAATGCTGAGGATTATGGGTCTTGCTGCTTGTCTTCCAATTCCAATGTAGTTAAATATTGCTAAGCCTGACAAAGGGCCTGATCTTACTGTCACTGAAGAAGCTGGCAGAATCCTCGGAGTGCAATGAGCACAGGATCAGGCCCCAAGAGAATAAGCGGAATACAAAGGTTATCAGCCACTTTTTTTTTTCAAGAGTTATTCACAGCATTTCTCTTGAATTAGCCATTCCAGCTATATTGAACTGGTCAGTGTCATGTTCCATAATTCTTTCTTGTAGATACATTTCAAGCAAGATGGTTCCTTTACGGCCCAGCTCTGTGGGAGCATTGTGTGGAGAGGCAGTGTCTGCCTCAGCTGGATTTCTTCCTGGGGTTTCAGGGAGCTGATTGCTGTCAGTATTAGAAAACTGGGGGCAGACTATGTTTGCAGCCTGAGAGGATCCTCCTCAATAATGTAGCTGGGCTGTGCAAGTGCACCTGCCTTGAGTCTTCTCTGCATGTTCGGGAGCCCTGGTGGATGTAAGAACCATCTGATGTGGCTTTACAGTGGGAGAATGGCACAAGCTGAGTTATCCTGTCAGCCAAAGGATATGAGAGTCGTCGCTTTTATAATCATCAGAGTAATCCTAAGCAAACCTTGAAGCTTTAATGGGAGTCATTTTAACATATTTCCTGTAATTTGTAATATTTATTTTGATATATGTTCAGAATGTTTATGTAATTTTTTTCATGCATGAGCGACCCTTGGCAGAATCGAGAGATCTTCACATGCACACAAAGTTGCTATTATGATTGGCTGAGCTTTAATAAATGATTTGTAATCCCAAACATTGGCCATGTGTTTGGAACAGAGCTGTGCCAGGACCACACTACCCAGTGTTCCAAAATGGAAATATCGACTTATTGCAAACAACTTGACCTCAGATGACCTTCCAGTGACCCCACCCCCAGAAATTCTGATCTGGGTTTTCTACCCAGAAGGCTTTGTCAGCAAAAACAAAAAGCGTCTGCTTTAAACGCTGATTCTCCACTACACCTTGCATAGTCATTTACAAACATGCAAAGTGGGAGTAAAATGCTCTGATTGGGATGAATGAATGATGTGTTCTAAACTCCCGCTGCACAAGTACAAATGGCTGTACAAGGTGATGGAGAATTAGGCCCAAAGGCCAGATTCTGATCTCTGATACTGCAGTAACTCCATTGAATTCAGTAGTTACTCTGGCTTTACACTGGCGGAAACTGGATCAGAATCTGGCCTCAAATGTCCACTATCAAATCTTGAACAAGGTATTTTATATTTTCTTTCAATACTTCTTAAAAGAAACAAAAGCTGGTGTAAGGTAAGAAACTTCCCTTTTTCGGGCAAACAACTTTCCACTGTAGAGAACCGGGGACCTCTGGCTCTCCATGCATGAGCTAAGGGAGCCAGCTCTCAGCCAAGGCTGTAGGAAGCTCATCAACTTCTAAGTGGCCTACACACCACAACAGAGGATGGTGTTTTACCAAGCTGGCCTGGGTTACCCATATGACTCGCACACATTGTAGTGTGCATGGACACTGTGAACAATGAGACAAGCATTGCTTGGCTGGAACTCATCTTGCTGGCCCAAAGCAGGCCTGCAACTTGTGCAGGGGAAAGGAGGGGAGTGAGAGCTCCTGGGTAGGCTACATGGACCTTGGGTCTGGGTACATAGGCACCAGCTTACTCCCTGCCCCAAAAGAGGTGGGTGAGGCAGCATGGAAGAGTGTCGTAAGTGGCACAGACCAGCAGCAACTCACTCCCCAGCTCCTGTAACAAAGAGGAAGACAGCAGGAAGTGTGTCTCAGCAATGCCGGTTGGGGTGGCGTACCGCATGCGTGGCCCTTTCCAGGCTGTGCGTAGGCACAAGTTAGTTCATCACAGACAGTAAGGAGTTAACATCTTATCAGTCACAGCAGAGGGGCCAAGGCTGGAGCTGAATCACCACCTCCTTGCTACAGGTGGCCACTCCATGTCAGACCTGTGGCTCAGTGGCATTTGGCAGTCTGCCATGGGTGCTGCTTATAAGTGGAGCCCTGCTCCGGCTCCTTCTAACCAGGGGGTCCCTCCCTACCATTTCAACTGGCCCGTGCGTTACTTCAGTTTCTCTCTCACACTTCAGAAGCCAGCTCTAATACAAATGGATTTAATAATTGGTTGTTTATGAAGAGCTAGTCCCTGCCAAAGCACTCAGGGCTTTAAACAGACCACAGAAATACAGTGAGCATCAGAGAAACAAATAACAAAATGTTAGAAATCTAAACAAAGTGTCCTTGCTGGAAAGGGGCAGGGTGACTCAGCAAAGTACACCCTGTACAAAAGAGGGGCAGGGTGACCAAAGCTCAGGCGAAGGGTTAGAGAGTGACGCCTACTCTCTAGGGAAAACTATGGTAACCCGCTGACCTTAGGCAGAAAAATCCCCCAAAGGGAGGTGGAGTCAGTGCACCAGGCTCAAAGAGGAGATCTGATAGAGCTTAGTTCCTTTGCATGAAGGTGCTCGGAAACCAGCTTGGCCAATGTGAAATAGCGCTGGAAAGAAAGGAGTAGCTTTGAATGGCAGAGAACCCTTTCTGAAGGAATTACTGTAGCCAAGCCTGGTCATTAGAGCATGGTGTCAAGGCAGTGGTGAACTAAATAAAGGGGTAACTGCTGCCTTCCCCAGGGTGTGACTGAATCTGCTCTATCACAGGTACGGTACAGTAGATCCTGATATCTACCTGGGAGCTATAATAACCATCTAAGCCCCTCCACTCACTGGACACCTTAACATCTGTGATATTTTTGGTTACCTAGAATTAAAATAAAGGAGGGTGAACTAGAATTGAGCTGTGCCTCGCTCAGGCCTTGTGTGCGTACAAAGCAGCAACAGTTTGATGAAAATCAATTTAATGAAACTGATGCAAATCCTTGTGGGGACACATGTAAATCAATAGAAACCAGATTTAAATTGAATTAAGTGTTCACATGAGGTTTGCACAGGTTTAATTGATTTAATTTTTTAAAGACACCTTTAGTTCAACTGCTGCACCTTTGTGTGTAGACAAGGCCCCACATCACGTACACACGGGGGAATTACTTAAGCAAACAGTACACCCTCCCAGCAATGCATCAATGTCTTTGTAGATGGCATGGGTAATGCATTGCATTATTATTTTCTAGCACCATCTAGTGGCCATCTCCTTGCCATCCTGGCTGCACATTTTTTTAACAGGCCAATTAATAAACCAATCTCCCTTTAATATAATTCAAGCAACCGATTACAAAAACCTTATGATTAACTTCTGGTTTTGCATTTATTCTTTGTAATCATTTCCCCACTAACTGTCTTATTAATAGGTAGACAAACAACCTATCCCATAGCGGTAGGCCGTATAGCCTATGGAGACTGTGAAAGATCAACAGCTGTAGAAATGAAATAACAGAACTTTTATTTTAACTACCTCACAAGAACCTGATTAGCCTGATTAAGCTGATGTGAAAATAAGTGATCATTTCTCTCTAAAAACACCCATATTTGACACAACTGACACAGTCCTAGTTTTCTTGCCTGAAATACGTTGGACAAACAGGCTTAAGAGAAAAACATTCACTCCTTTAATTTACAGTGCCTGTCACACACAGAAAACATGCCAGTATTTTTTGGCTGTGTGTGTTTTATTTTTATAGAACATACATCAATACTAAACACAGGTACAATTGAGTAGAATATGTAAAAAGGCAGAGAATAAAAAAAATTACACCAGCTAGGACAATTATGTGAATATTAATGCTAACATAAATAAAACATTACACAAAGTGTCCAGAATGTGATCTCCAGGCAGCAATCTGCCAATGACACTCCAACAACCCCTTTCCCAACTTCTAATGGGGTGTACAAACCCCACAGCGGGCAACAAGGAGTTAAGGAGCTGCTCTGGGTTCAGCCAGCCCTGCCCTGCCACACCTGAAAGAGATTCACAGGCTGGAGGAGGAGTTAAAAGGGAGCAAAGCAGCTCACTTGCGGGCAGGCCCAGGAAGAGATAGGACACTTAACTTGCAACTCCCTAGGAAAGGGTGTAGGGAAGAGAGGATCTCTCTCATCAGCAACTGCCTGAAGGTCCTGCCCTGAAGGAAGGGGGGACCTGCTTCTGCTATACCCCCAGAGGGAGGCATTTCCCCCACTTGCATACTGTTTACTTGTTTTGTGTTTTGTTTGTGGACTGCCCCAGTAGGGGAGAGATCTGGAACTGACCTGGTCAGAGAGCCAAAGTCGCAAGAGGAGGCAGCTCTGCCTTCAAGAGGGAGAGAGCTGCCATGCCATGTGGACACAAAGAGGCTCCAAGCAGTGAGATGACCCCCTTCATATCTTCTTGCTGCAGACTGTGGACAACAGAGGAGTAGTAGGAAGTGGCCCATTGAGGGCAGCTTTAGAGCGCTCCTGGTGTCAGACCCATAGCAGCTCTTACAGGCACTGGGCTGGAGCTCAGTGGAATGGGAGGGCCTGCATTCCCCTACCAAACCCCGCTCTGCATTTTGAAGGAGTTAATCCCCTGACCACTAGGTGATGCTCCCACCGAGTGCAGACCATCACCATTTGGTGGAGAATGCAGGCAACTGTCCCAGCCCTGGAGAGAGGGCAGGACCAACGGGTGCAGATGGTTATACACCCTCAGGCTAGAAGATGTGGGCAGATCAAAACAGAGCTACAGTGTCTGCTCAAGTGGATGATGGAGAACCAGCAGCAACAACTCCTGCAGCAAATGGCTGCCAACAGCAACAGCTGATCTGGACTTAAGGAGACAACAGTAGCAATGTTTAGTCCAACAGGTTGTGATCTTACTGCCGCCCCAGAGTCCCCCAGGGCCTTCCCCTCCATGGGTTATGAGCCCAAGCCTGGGGGCCCCACCTGTACCCATATCACTCACAAAGATTGACACCGAGGATGACCTAGAGGCCTTTTTGGTAACATTTGAATGGTTGCAACAGCAGACCAATGCTCATGTGTCTTTTGAGCCATCCTGAGGACCCCTCACCTGATGGGACCCAGCTCAGGCCACTGTCAGGGGCTGCATGCGGCACCCACCCAAGACTATCCCTCCAGGTGAAAGCGACCATAGTGGATTACTTCAACATCAAGGAGGAGCCCTTCCATAAGAGGTTCTGGGAGGAGAAATGGAGCTTGGTCCCACATGGTCACCCAGAAACTAAGGGACCTGTGCTGCAAGTGATTAAAGTCAGAGCCGGGGACAGGAATCAAGGTGACCAAGCTCATTCTAGTGGAGCAATTTGCCCAAATACACCCAACCGGTGGTAGGGACTGAGTGCTTAAACACTAGTCAGAGTCCCTAGCCAATACGGTCTGGTAGAGGGAGAATTATTTAGCAGCAAAGATGGCTCTATCTCACCCAAGGAACTGCAAGACGTCCAGGGAACCTCTTGACTCAAGCCCAACCAGGGGAACCAACGAGCAGACAGAGGTCTCCGAAGCACCAGCTAGCCGTCAAGCTCTGGACTGGGCCCCACTAGGCCCAGTCTGGCCAAAGGCCTTAGGACACCTCTGGTCGCTCCTGCTTGAAACCCAGAATGGGGGAGCAGACATAGGACCTAGGGAAGGGCAACCTCAGATATCAGGCCTATTGCCTGTGGCCCCACGGCCAACCACAGGTGTGTGCTTTTTTTCATGGGGTGCCTGCGTTGCTGGTATCAAGAATGCCCCTATATGGAGTGTGGCTATGGATAGGTGTGAATGGCAGAAAGCCCAGCAAAAGTAATAGTCCCTGTGTGGATAAACGGAACAGAGGTATGGGTATGGGTGACCCTAGTCTGGGACGACTTAGTTTCCCTGGGAGCGTCATGGTTTGGGACCATCCTCCTGCAACGTATCCACAGAGGCATTAAACCCTATCCCAGTGCATGTGTGCAGTTGACTGTAGGGGAGAATGCAAAGTCTCTTGCAGTGGGGCTGGCCTTGACACTAGCCTATCCCAATATCTTGGATCAGGATTGGGAATATTTCCCTGAGGTGTTGAGGAAGTAGCGGAGGAGACCTGGGGAGACAGGAGGCCACAGCCTGAGACGTTGGCCAGTGTAGGTGAGGAGCTGGACCGTGCAGAGGGAGAATCCAGCAAAAGGAAGCTCCTCCTCCTAACAGCTAGGTGATATTGACTGCCCTACAGGAGAGAGACATCCTGAGCAGAGACAGACTTCATAACAGACCAGAGGGAGGACGAAACCTTAAGTCGGGCTTATGACCAACTGCTGGTAGTTAATGGGGAAGTGATAGACCCTCACTGAGCAATGCAGTACCCCCAGTTTGAACTCTAGGCAGAGCAACTGCACTGGCTAGAGAAAGACAAACTAATGGCAAAAGAACTGTAGTAATGCAGAGTTCAGGCTGCTTGGTGGCAGGTCGTCCCCTTGCAGACACAGAGCTGAGCAAAACTGAAGTTTCTGAACATCAGAAAATGTAGAATTGCCCATGCTACCTTAACTGTGCCCTCTTTCAGCAGTGCTCCACTATGGCCCATTAACACACACACCTCTGTGCTGCCACTCACATAGTTACTGAAATGTACCAGCTCTTCACCTCCTTTTACAACTGTTCACTCTCCGCCACGGGATCCCATCTAACACTATGAAAGAAAAATAGGAGGTGGAGAGAAGGTTGCCTCCACACAAGAGTCCGGAAGTTCCAGATCCTAGTGTACGCTCACAGGCTTAGCCAACTTCTCGGACAGAACACCACATGTGAAGAACCATTTCACAGCCTTTGGCAGCTCCCTTACACTTGCTCACAAGATACCACCTGAGCCTACACTTTCACTTACCCATCATTAAAGCATCTCCTGTTCCACTCACTGCTGACCATATCCTTTCTGCTGAAAGCCCTATGCCCTGCTATTGACATAGCCTACACAGTTTTGCATAGAAATGATTCATCCTGCAGATCCACATGCACCTCTTCACTTTGCTCATACACACGAGACGGTGCAAAACATAGGTCTCCTCTGTCACACACCTCCAAAGTAATCCCCAGATTTTGCAAAGCTAACTATCAAGCAGAACTAATTACTGTCCACTGTCCACATGACACTGATCACACTCACTTTACCTTGGGTGCATGCAGATAATAAATGCTTATGGCTGCTCTCATATCCTAGTGGCTGCTGACAATACCTTTTGTAACAAAAGCCCTATCCCTGCTAATTGTTACATACACAATTCTGCCCTGAAATGATTCGTACTGGATCTTGAACACACACAGGCCGTTCTACCCTTTGCTCACACACATCAGAGGGTGCAAAACATAGATCTCTTCCTATCATAATTACAGCTCTATTGCACATCTCAGAGTGATCTCACATGTCCTCATATCCCAAACATACCTTTACCAACTAGTCCAAGTACTCCACCATTTCATGGAGGTTCATCTAATAGACTGACAGTAGCTGGAGTGTACACAGATAATTCCCATTGGCTACCGCTAGCGCCAGGGGAACAGAGGGAACTTATTTTTTTCCTTTTTGCCTTTTGATTAGGTTGTATGGAAATACATTTCATTTATCACGCACCTACACTCTGCCCACTAATCCACCTCCCCCAGGACTACTTCTAACATTCTAAAACTCTGGGCAAAATTGAATACTTGCCTTTTAAAAAAATTGCCTATTGCAAAAGTCTGTTTTTCTCCCACAATATGGAATTTCCCCTCCATTTCCCCAAATCACAATGGTCTGAAGGGAAGGCCAGACAATATTCAGTCCTGGACAAGTGGTTGGTTTAAGATCTGACATCTACTGGGTGAAAACCAGGAGCTTTATACTATTTGAAAAGGGGTGTGTCTTTGCATTCTAAAGAGATGCGGAACACTTTCTTCTGACCCTGGAAGGTCCTGAGATGTCATATTTTACAGTTGTGAAATTATTATAGGCACAGAAGCACCTTTCGGTCCTTATTTTAGCAGTTTTTAAAATTTTGTTTTTTTTCTTGCTCTCTTAATCCTGTACAAGTGACTGCATGGTGCATAAGGCTTTGCAGGTGTAGAGACATAAAAATAGTTTTATAAACCTTTATTGGAACTATGTAAAATATTTGCCAACTAGTTTTCCTATGAGCTGTACAGGGCCCATGATGATGTGGCATAACCATTGTATTGGCATTCCTTTGGGATGCATTGCCCACCTCAGCTCACTTGTGGCTTTATTTGAAACAAAACAAAACATCTAATTAAACACAGAACAACAAGTGCAGTGACACCTAATGGGGCAGCAATATTTTTTTAATGAGGGGTCAGGTGTGGCAGAGGAGAGGGATTTGAGGTGGGAGTAAGAATGCGATTGGAGGTGGCAGCTAGAGCAGGGTTAAGGAGAAGGAGGAATCAGAATGAGGTTGGGTATGTTGGCGGAGCAGAACTTTGAAGAGCCTTGGAGATCAGTTGCAATACAGAGACAATAAAATGTCAGGTGCAAGAGCAGAACTCACATTCAGGGCTTGGAACATGCTGTGTCAAACCACACATTTGAAACACTAGGGCTTTGCCTCATCTGGGCCTTGTTAAAGTTTGAGGAAATGGAGCTTGCAGTTGCCAGGTATAGCTGGGAGTCTGACTGCCTGGCATCGATTTTGGAGCAAAGAGATACTTCACTTACCTGTAGGCAGTTACCTTTCAGACCATGGGCTCCTCATGGCACAAACTTACACTGTTGGGGTATCATGGGGGAATAAAGTTTAAACACAACCAAACAATATCTGTGCACCTTGTTGCCCTGGTAACTAACAATTGGGGTATTGTAGGTCAAATAACAGAACAGGGTTTTAAAGTATTAGTGTGTCATGCTGAAGACCTTATCCTTCTGAATGCTGAAAGAAAGAAACTTGCAATTTTAATTGCTACTGGCCTGTATGTGCCACAATGAATGTAGCAGCTTCAGACAGGGAGTTCATTCTCTCTGATGTGACTTTTAGCTGTAGCACTGCTGATATTGCTTTTTAATTTCATTTTATCCCATTTGCTTTGACGTAGCATAACACATCCACAGGCACAGGAAGGGCTGGACAGGCTGCTTGTGTATCTTACAACTCCAAGGTCCATGAAAGCCGGGAATGGTCAAAACATCAGTCTCACAGTGGAGAAGCGGTTTTGATGACTCATATGGCTTAATAAGTATGTTTAAATTATTATTATTTGCCCTGTTAGTTAGGGTGTGGGGCTGCTGAGAAGAGGCCATTCCAGACTGGAGTTAAGCTTTCATTTCCAATGATCACAGGGTGCAGCAAATGCTCAGGAAGAAGTGATTCAGCTCACTAAAAAAACTGGCTGCTAGGAGGAGGCTCCAAAATGAACAGTAAGAGCTACTAAGGGAAATGGAGGCTTCCCTGCTGAGAAAACATATTTGTGAGACGGTAATGGGGAGGCCATTGGCAACACCATCCTTCCCTTTGAGGCTTCAAAAGAGGAGGAAGAACAAGCCTGCTTTTTTTTTTTTTAAATCTGGATGCTATTTGAGGAAATGTACTATTTATGGGGTCCTTGATTTCTCAGGAATGCACTTTCACCATCCTACAGGGATGAGAGGAGAAGGCAGGCATGCTGTATGGCTTGAGCTGTGCTGTATGTTAACAAAATTTCTGGGAAAAATTAATGTTTCAAGCCATGAATGCGCTAACCCAGGTGTAGTTAATAGGCAGATCTGGACCACCACACACTTTTGAACCTGAAATCTTTTTATTTACTCATTATTATCATTGTTAGTGTTATTTTTTTTTATGATTTTCTCTGGAGTCTGGACCTTGACTATACATTGACCAAGAAATTTGGACCTTGACAAAAAAGAATTGACTACCCCTGCTCTAGCCTGTATGGATGTTTCCAAGTATGGTTGCTTATGTCACACATGTATTTCTGGCCTTGGAAAAAACTAGTGTACCAACCATCCATTGCTCCTTTTAGAATGTATTTCTGCTTTAAAAAATGACTTTATAAAAAGACCAGTGTTTATCGTCTAGCAATGATTCCCATATGAAATGTGCTCTATTTACAAGTAAAAAGATGTTCTTCTAATTGTCGGCCTGCAAACTCAAATTGGGCTTTCCCCATCCTTGGAACCATCACCCACAATCAGGCCATTGTAAACTATCATTTACACCCGGGTAATCCCATCATTTCCAAATGATGCCAGCAGAGACACCTGTGCAATCCCAGTGCTGTTGGTGGATTAGCACAAGTGTAACTGATTGGAATCTAGTAGCCTGTTTGGTTGATGCATGTGATGAAACAGAATTCCCAGTTGTCTCAGAGCTGCATTGTGAAGCTTGCTGCATTTTAGTTGCTAAAGTCAGCAGATACAACTCAAATTACACACCCGAACAGATCTGCTGTGTATGAAGGTATTGTGTTAGTCACTTTTCAGAGTGGCACAGAACTTTACATTGATTTCAGTGTCCACTCTAAATTGACATTCCCTCAGTATATATTTATGTAAACACACTGGGCTAATTGTCATGAATGACGTAAAAAAACTGTTATATACTCATCAATATCCACTCTTTCCAGTTCCTAGTGCAGTTAATGGCATGATTCCCACGGGGTCAAATTATGTTGCAACTGTAGATTGCCACCAATGCAATTTTATTGACTTCAGTGGAGCTGTGTCATATTTGCACCACTAGAGTTGAGAGAAGAATTTGACCCATTGACTTTAATGAGACCTGAAAGGAACCCTTAACTCTGGGTTACCCGTTCATGTGTGTGGTTGCTTAGACACATGAGTTAAACACCCACGTTCCCTTTCTTATTGTGCATTTCCCATTCAGGTTGCTCAGCAGCATCTGTGCTAACGCTCCCTTTCATTCTTAATGATATTGTCCCATAATCTCCTCTCATGTATACAAGTTTTACATCCGGGTAACTCCATTGACTTCAGTGGAGTTATTCCTGAGTCTCACCAGTGTGAGATCAGAACCATGCCTACTATCTGTAAAGTGTGCTGTAAGGCACGCATACAAGAGTCGGTTGCGGGATGATGGGGAAAGCAGTCAGGACAAAGATCCCACTTTTGTAATAAGGCCCACATTTCACCTATTGCACCGTGCCATCAGCACTAGGCAGGTTTAACTAGTGGTTGGGAGCTCCCATAGACAGCACTGTGCCCACCCCATCACAGTCCTGCTGTAGGGGTGTCCTGGGGGCTTGGCCTGAAGAAAAGGGGCCTGGCTGGAGCACTACTGTATGGCAATTCCTGTTTGGAATGGTCCCTGGGAAACTACTGAGTCCTCAGACTGCTCTAAATGGCTTCTTGGGACCAGGCCTATGTTCAAAAGCCCAAAGATTCAGGGACCCTCACCTCTGTGGGCCTTCCTAAAGTGGACCCCAAGCCTAGAAGGTATAGTACCCAGGGTCTGGTCGCATATTTTCAGTCAAATGTGCTGAATTGCACCCAATTTGCACGTTCCTAATTTAAACGCTCAATAATCAGTGCATGCGCATACATCTGGTGTTTGCAGATGGCCAGTTACCCACTTGACTAGCCATGAACACACTCAAATGTATCATTTGCCTGTATGCATCAGATAATATATGTTTGTGCATGCTGGCCGTGCACACACAATGCAGAGCGAGTGCTCTAAACATTTACTGTCTGGTCCTGTCTATTTAGCACGTTGTGGTTTTGATGAAGTTTTTAAAATCAAAACACCAAGTTTTCTGTGACTTGCTATATTTATAAAACTTTGCATTCACTGACTAATGAAGTCCCTGAGCATATGCAGTTACACTCAGGGATAGCTTTGGTTTTGCACATAGGTCTCTTTGCACATGGTGACACAGCTCTAGGTGGGAGCACACCAGGTTGCTGTTCTAGCGGCGAGGCCATTATTTCCAGGGTGTCGGATGCATATACAGGACTTGTGTTGGAGAGTTATATATTTCTGTATCCAGTGGCATAGCCAGGTTGTACTAGCAGGGGGAGTGAACACATTAAAAAAAGGCGCCGAAGCAGCGAAGAAAAAAAAAAGAAAAACCCAAGTCTTGCTGTCGAAGACTGAAGGACTTGCCACCGAAGACCCGGAGTGGCTGAAGGACCCATTGCTGAATTGCCACCGAAGACCCGGAGTGGCTGAAGGACCCATTGCTGAATTGCCACCGAAGACCTGGACTGCTGGGGTGAGTGTAAAAATTAAAAAGGCGCCACTTTTGGGGAATGTGTTCAGTGGGGAGCGGCTGCTCCCCCGCTCCCCCGCAGCTACGCTACTGTCTGTATCCTGGTCACACCTTCCCCGCAACCCAGTTCCTGTAAGTGTTAGACACATTTGAGGGACTGACTGGGCATAAATGACTTACACGATTTTATATTTTTACCTCACTTGTGGCTTTCCCTTAGAATGGCCCTGACTCCCCAACCATGATAACGTCATAGAGTATCCTTCAGGATTGGCTGTGCCTTGGGCTTTGATGGTAGCAATCCTAGTGCAGTCATTATACCTGCTAGAGTTTCCCGACAAATGATGGGTGGGTGTGCTGATAATATCGCTGTATGTTGATCTGATTTACCACTGTGCCATAAAGAGGAACTCATGTGACCCCAGGAGTTGTCCTTGTAGGCATTGCAGAGCCCTTTGAGCTATATATTTTTCCCACTGGAGACTGGCTTTGCTGTGGGGAAGCCTTTTGTGAGTCTCCCATTGAGGAAGCTGTGGTAGATGGTGCTCATGAAGTGACTGCTCCCTCTAAGCATCACCCTGGGATCCATTTGATTGGCCCTACAGAACTCAGCAGTGCTGACAGCCCCTTCCTTTGTATCCTAGCTGGCTCTCCACAATACACATGAGATGGTGCCAGGCCTTAATAGCAACTGCATTCTAGTTTTAAGCACCCGGGGAATATGTTATGCATTATTTACTTTCCTTCTGGAGTCTCTGGCTTGGTATGCCATAGTTACAGCATGCATGTGGTTACCCTAGTGGGTGTCATAAGGAAAGTGAAGTATTATACATCCAGTGACACTGGATTAGAGCATTCACTTAAAGTTATTTCCTGCTACACCCAGTAGCAGTATCAATCACCATTCAGTAGGTAACACTTTTCTTTCAAATTTTTTACCTCTTTACATTTGGAATCCCAGGGGAGCCAAGTGAGGTCACTTAATTAGGGTAAACTGCAAAGAATGGGACAAGCAATCCCTAAAGCTGGTGGATATTCCAATACTTAGATTTACCAAGCCAGCACAAAACAGCTTCTATTATACCTCACTGGTTACTCAGAAGTTAACAACACAGTTCTCTTAAAGTAACCCAGCCTCAGGCTTCCACCTAGACACCCAAGTCAAAAATGATGAGGATTACTGAAAATCTTATTCATCATATAAAAAAGTTCTATTAATCCCAAAGGATCAGTTTTTACCTCCCAGGTTAATGAATATTCCAGATCTTACCCAAATACATGCTTACAGCCAATTCCTATTAACTAAACTAAAATTTATTTAAAAAAGAAAAGAGAGTACAGGTTAAAAGATCAGTATACATACAGACATAAGTACAATCTTGAGATTCAGATTAATAGCAGAGATGGTGAGCTTTGTAGATGCAAAAATTTCTTTCAGAACTAGTTCATAGGTTATAGTCCAATGATTGTATTCAGGGCAGTCCAGTCAGGATTGGGATCTCAGTCCTTATGGCTTAGGCTTCCCCTGCATGAAGCCTCAAGCAGATCTGAGATGACAGGATCAGGACCTAAGCCATTTTTTATACAGTTTCAGGCCTTCTTTGACAGGAGTCCCTCTGCAAACAATAGGCACTCCTGGGGACTTTGAAGTGGACCCATTTCCTAAGCATCACAAGTAATTATTCACACAGATCAACATAAGGCAATTGCCTGTTTTTCCACCATTCACAGATGATTTGCTATACATTTCAAAGAGAGATGAATACAGTGATATCCTATGTTTACAGTTTATTTAAATGTTAAGATGCCCTTTTGATCTCTGAATTAACAGAATACAACATAAACAGGGACTCTTTGATTACACTGTTGACTCTTACCAATATATATGTAAATGCACAAAAACCTAAACATTATCTCCCCATATGTCTTTAAGGGTTGCATTTGAGTAATTTATCCTGCAGGATGCTTAACGCTTTCTGGCCATGCGTCACAGCACAATATTATTTTTTTGAGAACTTGACAAATATTTAATAGTGAATAAGGTTTTCTGGATCAGTTTGACCCCCTACCTTTGTTTAGGTCCTGATGACTGCTTGCTTATTCATAAGCATTTGCTGAACAGCTTAGATAAACAATTTTCAGCCCAGGAGTTGTCTGGGAACTGTTCTCATCAGCTAGTCACTTTTCATTATTTGTGGTCACCCAAGCCACAGAGTGTTTTTTCTGTTCCCTAACTGGATGTTTACAAACAGTAGAATGATGAATGACGAATAGTGAATTCTCTTCTTTGAGGGCGAATACCCTTGTCTGCATGCAAACGTGGCCATTTGTATCAAGAGCAGTCATCGCCCAGTCATTTTTATAAACAAAAGTAATTTGAGCAAATGTTCAGGAACACCAAGGGAACCAGCATGGTTAAACCAATAGCCATGTGGAATGATTGCAAATGCTGTTTGAGGGTTTTATTGAACCTGACGTTTCTTTTGAACATTTAATTTGGGGTTTGAATTAACACTTGTGTTCTTGGCCCCATAGTTTGGGGGTCAGAGCAGGGGATTCAACGATTAAACAGAGGGCGAGGTTTCATTTGTAGACATTAATTTTGTTAAGCACGACAAAGTCTTCTATCATACTGCACAACTACCTTTAGCGGAAAAGAAAGTCTCTTCAGTCCCACACGTAATAGTTTTACTTTACACCTCTACTACAAAACTAACAAGTACGGGATGTGTCAAACATGTGTTCCTCTTGTTCAAAGCTCCTACTGAAGGGAGGACTTGAAAAGGAAAATCATGGTAAAGGGGTCTCCCTGGGGACTCTCCCTTTTATATATAAAAAGAGTGCCAGCTATTCAAATGTTCCTGAGCTGTGATAGCCTCTCAATGTCTAGTTAACATGGAGGAAAGAAATGTCTGTTCAGGCTACATGCACCATGATTCAGATTTCTAGACAAAACAAGCAGACAGTGTTTTGGAAGGTCCATTTTGTCATGCATCCTCTCCCTAATATGTAATTAAATGTAACCTTAGTTAGAATGCAGAGGTCTTGGCACTTGTGTTTTAATTTCTTCAGGGAGTTAAGGGGTACATTTTTTTTGTTTGGTTTTTTTGTACTTTGTAAACTCCCTAATTGTCGTTGTTCTTAGATTTTCTTATTCTTCCTGTGCTGATTTTGCACATTAATATGTTGAGCAAAGTTAATGCTACTGTATTACTTTGTTTTGTTACCAGTTGGCTGGTACCAATAATACATCTGTTGGAGGTACTCTATCACCTTGCCTGGAAAATAGGTCATCCTAAAGGCAGTAATGTCATTTTTCTTGCATATTTTTCAAATAGGACAGAACTGCCAAAAGCATTGTAGGACTTCTTCTGAGTAAGGGAATCCTCAGGGGGCGTATGAGCCACCACAGCAGCACCTGCACTTCCCCCTCTTCCAGCTGCAGGGGTGGCCAAGGAAAAGGAGGCATGGTTAGTTGATCCCTCACTACCAGAATGACCTCCTGGGGGCCCTGGTAGCCACATAAACTGAAACTACACCAGAAACTAGTCTGTTGGCCAGATACTAGTCCCAGGATTCGGTAAAAGGAGGCATGGCCTCAGTGTTGCCAGCTTTTGTGATTTTTGTTGTAAGTGTCATGATATCTGGGGACAGGTGACTAGGTGAGAATCTCAACTTTTATTAAAATACTAAAAATAAGTTACTAGTCCTCATGGTTGGGTCCCATTTTCAAAATTTCTCCACAAGTGCACTCTCAAAACCCACAAGTCAAGGAAAAGAACCCAAAATTATTTTTGTTAAACAATCGTATACTTTTGAGGCCAATCTCGTGATTTTTTTGAACACTTGGGGTTGGCAACACCATGTTTGGGGCGCTAACCCACAGCAATCCTTGTAGCAAGGCATGCTGTTTTGGCTGGCCCCTGGCATGAGACACTCAAGATGGCACCTTCCCCAGTTTGAGTAAATGGTCTGGCTCAATGATGGTGAAAAGAGGGGTGATTTTTATTTTCAGTTGGTTTTGGGTCAGTGTTGTAATTTTCAGTTCTGCCCCTTCTCTTTATGCTCAGCACTGCCCAGTAAATGTGAGAACAATCACCCACCAGAAACCCCCCCACAGAGCAGTGGGAGCTGGAATGGCCTGGAACCTGTTCTTTCCTATTCTGCTCAAAGCTAGAATAAAGACGTACATTAACCCTGTTTGTGTGCCACACAGGATGGCCTCTTTGGGAAAGAGTTATGCTGCTTTTCCTGCACTGATTGGGATTTAGTCCACAGAATTGAAATGAGCCTACAGTGGTTACTATCAAAGAGTCAGCATACATCATAATAATTCTTAGTATTTACATAGGGTTTTACATGTTGACTTTTTTATGATGTCCACTGTATATTTATCATGAAAAAACAACAGAAAGTGCTAGTGTAAGGAGATCATACATTGCCATTCAACAAGAATATGCCTGGTTTAAACAAAGAATTATTCCCTCTGTACTATTAAAATGTAAAATTCCACATTCTATGGTACATATGTCACTTTCTTTGAGAAGGTTTTTTTTTTGCTTCCAAGGCAGCAAGTGAAGCAAATATTCCTATGGTAACAATCTGTCATCATTAGTAAATAGTGTGGAGTAACATCCTGAGTAGGAAAGCTGGGCACCAGTTCTATTTGACCTGAAGCACATGAACTGTACTGTAGTTGGCAGTTTTGATCCCAGAAGGGTAATTTTATTGTGACTCTACTCCTGTTTCTGAAACACACACAAGCCATAAGGAATGCACCCAGGGTAGAGTGTCTCCTTTGAAAGAACATCAGCGTGGCTGGTTTTTAGTGTGCTTGTGTTTATTTTCTTTCATGTCCATACAGCACATATGAGGCCCTATTTGGGAAGCAGCTGCACCTCTGCAAGTGCCTGAAAGCCCGTGGAGGAATGGGAAACGTGGGTGAGAGATTCCTGCTGCAGTTCTAACTCCCCTTTTTTATTTTGTTCTTTTCTATTCTGTAGTTTTCTAATAAAATCCTGAAGACAATCACTGACACGAGCTTCAGAGAAAAACTGACTTCTGACCTCAGGGGAGATAGGAACTTGGAATATGCTTCAAGAAGGTACTTAAGCGTGTGCATAACTTTAAATATATGAATAATAATTCCTTGCTTATACACAGTGCTTTTCAGCTGTAGATCTCAAAATGCTTTACAAACATTTTACCCTTATTCTCATTTTACAGATGGCACAGAGAGGGGAAAATTACATGCCCTAGACCACCCACTAAACCAGTTGCTGAGTCAGGAATTAGGCAGGACTATCAATGACTACAGTGAGACTATTCATGCGCTTAAAGTTAAGCATGTGCTTGGATATCTTGATGAATCAGAGCCAGAATTAGTGGGTGAAAGGCTGAGTAGAAAGTGCCAGGCAATGGAAGTTGTGATCAGCACCCCCAAACAATGACATGAGGAAGGTGGTGAGGGTAGACACAGGGAGAGATAATCTTGAAGGACACTGTGAGCTGTTACACAAAACAAATAAAATCCAACACAGACATTATTAAACAGAAAACATCTCTAGGGGAAAAAAGAAGAAACCAAGGAATAAGTGCACTCCACACTTAAGAGCAAATGAATTATTCTTGCAAAGCACTTTGAGGTTGTCTGATAGCACCTTTGATAGAGGGTCCCAAAGCTCTTGGGAGTAGTGGTTACAGTGGTGGTCAAAACTCAGAGTATTATTATTATGACTACATATAGAATCTGCCCACTCACTGTTGTTATCATCATCTTATCTCTTTATACAGCTATTTCTATGAAAACGAATAGATGTCCCATTAAGAGGAGACTTCATTATAGGCTCAGTCAGCAAAAAAGGGGGATTTTGAAGAAAGAATTATTTTATGTGTACACAAATCTGTCTTTACCAACACCAAATAATGGTAAATTAATATGAAATTGGAATAGCTTATCACACAAGCTGAAGGATTTTTTGAATTGTTTTAAAGTATTTCCTCCCCGCCCCCAGAAAACACTAAAAGTTTTGAAAGAGTTAAGTTCTGTGGCTGAGCTACCTTAGAAATGAGGGAGGTGAGAGTTAGCACAATGAGACCCCTCTGCCAACCTTGAGTAAGGTCCAGGGCATCGGAGCCTTCCCAAACCCCTGAGGCCCCGCCCCAGTCCTCCTCTTCCCCCAATGCCCCACCCCCCCTAAGGCCCCTCCCCTTTCCCCAAGTGCCCACCCCTGGCCAAGCCAGAAGCTGGAGCGAGGTCGGGGAGCTGGTGGGGTGGGACCGAAAGCAGCCCTCTACCTGTGTCCCTGCCCCCTGAGCCCACACCCATGGCAGCTGGAGGAACTCAGGCTCCCCACAGCTGCCTGCGTGTCTCCCTGACCCAGCTTGGGTTAATTAATAAAAGTGATTTTATTAAGTATAAAAAGTAGGATTTAAGTGGTTTCAAGTAATAACAGACAGAACAAAGTAAGTTACCAAGCAAAATAAAACAAAACACGCAAGTCTAAGCCTAATACATTCAAAAATTGAATACGGGCAAATCTCACCATCAGAGATGTTCCAATAAGCTTCTTTCACAGACTAGACTCCTTCCTAGTCTGGGCCCAATCCTTTCCCTGGTACAGGCCTTGTTAGTTCTAGCTCAGGTGGTAACTAGGGGATTTTTCATGAGCGTCAGCCCCCTTTGTTCTGTTCCACCCTGTAGCAGAGTGGTTACCCGCTCCTGCCCTTCGAGGCATAAAGCAGCCCAGGAGAGGGCTGTGGCTGGGGCAAGAAGCCTGGACTGGTTGGGGAAGGTAGGCTCAGCTGTGGCCAAGACCCAATCAGGCCCAGCTGGCCCCTATAAGAGGCAGTGAGCCAGGATCCCAGTCAGTCCCCCTCTGTCTATAGAGGGAGAAGGGCCTGGCTGCTGCAGGATTAGCAGGAACCTAGATTTGGAGCAGGGCTGGGGAAAGGCCAGAGGGTCTGGGAGCTCTGGCCTGGAAAACCCCAGGCTGCAGGCCTGCTGACAGGTCTATTAGGTACTGGGTTGCAGGGGACAGCCCATGGGTAGGCAGAGGCAGCAGGTCCAGAACCCCCTTTGCCTATGATGAGTGGCTTACACTGCAGTCTGCCCCAGTGAGTGGGGGCTAGACGGAGACTGGCAGTAGCCTAACCCTGAGGCGAAGTGGGGATAGTGGGTGGGGGTTCCCCTGGGAGGGGGAGACCCAGAATTGTGGAGGTACTGCTGGGGGGCAGCACCCAGTTAAAGGGGAACTGGGTCTGGGAGGGACACGGGGCCAGAGGACAGGCAGATCAGTGGCCTGCAGAGGGCACTCTGGAGCTGGACTGAGCTAATTCCTGGAAGTCACCAACAGGAGGTGGCGCAGGGGTGAGTCCGCACCTCTACACACCCCCTTTTATAGTTTTGGCAGAAGGCAGGAATCTTTTGTCTCTCTGGATCCCCACCTCTCCTTCTAAATGGAAAAGCCCCAGGTTTAAGATGGATTCCAGTATCATGTGACATGGTCCTGTGAGACCCCTAGTCTCCATTCTTCCAAGGCTAGCTGGCAGGTACCCTGGAAGGTTTGCAAGTAAACAGAGCCATTTACAGGTGATCGATTCTGAAGCACCCTTAATGGCTTCCACATAACATGTTTATATCAGTAATACAAGTTTATATCTTATTCTCCTAACACCAGACATAGAAATAATACATACAAACAATTGGGATGAACACACTCAATAGATTATAAGCTTTGTAATGATACCTTACAAGAGACCGTTTGCATAAAGCATATTCCCGTTACATTATATTCACACTCATAAGCAAATTTCCATAAACATATGGAGAGCAACGTCATACCCTCCATCTGCCTACGTTACGGGGGGCCCGAGGAGAGCAGTCCCCAGCTTGTGTCCCCATCCACCGGCCCTAACGCCCAGGGAAGGTGGAGGGTCCGCGGCTCCCCACAGCTGCCCACGCAGCTCTTACCACGGCCGGGCTGCGGCTCCGAGACTTCCACGCCTGGCCGGAGCTGGGTTGGGGAGACCCATGTGGGCAGCTGTGGTGAGCTGGCGTGGATTTGTGGACCCTCCACCTCCACCTACCCTGGGTTCGGCGGGGAGCCCAGGGGGCAGGGACATGGGCCAGGGGCTCCTCTTGGCCCCCGCCACACCGTGGGCAGCTGGAGGGTCTGTGCGGCTGCCACAACTGCTCCGTGCTGGCCTGGCTGGGGGTGAGGCCTTAGGGGGAAGAGGAGGGGAAGGGGGTTGGGTCCACCCTGGTGAAAAGTAGACAGTCCAGGCCCATCCACTTTCAAAAAGTGGGAGGGCTATGGCCCCCCTCCACCCTGGTTCTGGCACACCTGGCTAAGGTAATTCCAAAGAGGCCACTGATGTTGTATACAATAGCATCAAACTAAAACACTCATTCCTCTTCATTCATATTAATGAAAACTTTGACCAAGCTGGCTAACTAATGTGCCAAGGAGCTATACTTGATTTCACTTACTAGTTTGATGAGGTACAAGTTTCCATTTTCTCCAGGCAGTGTCTGTAAACCATTGACCTTGCTAGGGAAGAGAAACAAAACAAAACAAAACAAAAACCCCAAGGGTTCATTTTGTGTGCACGTGCAAGATTACTTTAACTACGGTCAAGAAAGTACCTTGTGTTTACCAAGGCAAGTTTTCCATTATATACACAGATTTTTAATATAAAGGGTCATTTTGAGAGCCCACAGCACAACGCTTTTAGGTAGGCCTAACAGAACTTCTGGAAATGTTTAATTCGTATACCGTGTTGAAAGCTGTTTCTCAAACAAAGTGTGCATCATTCAATCTATTTATAGAGTGCCTTGGCGCCTCTTAAATGTACTCTCACTCTTGAAGCTAAGAAAGTCTTTCTTTTAATATTTTTTTTGTGCTAGAAGTTAATGGGAAGTCAAACGAGTTCAATCTGGACAAGAGTATTTGGGGTTTTCTTAGTCTGAAAAGTTTTTATTAAGGGTTTAGAAAATATGAGAACGGCAAGGTTGGAGCTAAAGAGTGGATACTCCCTACTGGGGTACAGTGTAACAGATTACATCAATATATATCACTGTTTCAATCTGCAGCTATAAACTGCAATCAAGGGCCCAATCCTGCACCTGAGTGATTCCATAAATGCAACAGGGTTGCATGAGTGTAGAAGAGGGTGGAATTGGGTCCTATGTTTTGTTCCCTATTTAAGGTCTGACTACTCATGGAGTAAGGTAATACTCAAGGTGAGTAAAGGTGGCAGAATTGAGCTCTTGGCTACTGCGGGTATGCTTTAGAATTTCATGTTGGTTTTAGAGACATGACCAAGCCAAGTAATACTCTCTAGTTAAAATGGGGAATGTTGCTGGAACCAGTAGCATTTTCAGAGCTAGAATGAGCTTTTAATGAGAGCTTTGCATTTGGAATAGGACAGGTACTAAGGAATATGTTATGGTTTGACCGAAATACTCTTTCAAATCTGGATGCGATGAAGGTGAAATCTGGACCAGACATTAATTGCTGAGCAATGTTGCTCAATTAAGAAAATAAAACAAAAAGGGAATCAAAATGCTCAGAGTCTTACCTTCTTGGAGGCCATTCAGACTAAGATAATTACTTTTGCCACTAAATTAAATATATTAAAATGAATCATCATAGTTGATTTTTCCCAGCCAGTGACAAATTTGTGCAGGCTGGTGGGATTGGGGAAGCCTATACAGGGTCCATACCAATATGTTCCACGGAGCCCAATAGGGTCATCCTCTACAACAGTTCATAGTGCAGCTTGAGGGGGCAGGACAGAGTCTGCTGGAAGATGAGCGTTGTTGATGGATTCCCATCTGTCATTGTCCACAGAAGAGGGGCAAAGCAACATGAGGCTTTTGCAGCCTAATTATGCACCTAGCTGCCTGTTTATGGGTGCAGTTTGCTGACTTAAGCCTGAAAATGTGGGGTTCAGCATGTGTATACAAGTGGATTTCTCCTATCAGGCTCCAGAAAAGGAACAGCACAGCAACCAGCAGTGCAAATTTCCCTACCCTGCCCTGTCAATGTGCGTTGACTCTGGCCTTGAAGGACCATGTCTAGGAGTGGAAGGATCCATTCTGCACGTGCTTTGGGTCCTTAGCATCTCTGCTGAGACTGCCAAAAATAAGACCCTGCCTACTCTAGAAAAAAATTGCAGCAGTGTAACTACATTGATGTAAAGTGGTATTTACACCAGTGTGACCTAGGGTGTGTCTACACTGGAGCTGGAAGAGACATAACCACACTAGCTCTGACTGAGTGAGCACACTAAAAATAGCAGTGTAGTGCAGGTGGCATGAGTGGTGGCATAGGCTAGCCACCCCGAGTATGTACCCATCTGTGACCTATATGTGTGCTCAGACCACTAGCCCCTCCCATCTCTCATCCCACAATGACAATACTTCTATTTTTAGCACACTAGCTTGATCATATCTAGTGTGTGTATGTCTGCCATGCCTGAGCTGGGAATTGCACCTTCCAGCTCCAGTGTTGTCACACTTTTCATCTGTAATTTACAGATGTGACGTGTAAGCCCCACCAGTCCATCAGCATTAGGAGTCTGTACCATTGTAACTCCACCAGCACACATTTCTCTAACTTAGACATGACTAGAGCTGGTCAGAAAAATGGGGAAAGGGCTGGGATTCTGAGAAAAAAATTGACAAGGACAAAGCCAAACCATTTTTGTCAACAATTCCACAGAATTTTTTTTATTTACAGCAGAAATTCAAATACCAAAATATTTCAGCCCCCAACCCAAAATATTTTGATTTGAAAATGCTACTGTAGTGCCTCAAAGGAGGTATAGTTCAAGTGCCTCAACTCCTTATTCCTTTATTGCTGGGCTCCCTGGCTGGACTACATCTCCCATGATGCACCAAGCTCTCCGATCTTACAGGAGGTTTATCACGGGAGTCCCTAACCATGGCACATCACGGATGATATAGTTCAGCTGTGGAGCCTGGCCCACACAGAAGAATGTGGATATGAGGCAACCAACTACATTTCCTATGCACTGTAGAAGCATTTCCTAATCAAAATATTTCAGGTTTCAGCCTGATGCTTTTTGTGAAAAAATGTTGTTTAGTCATAAACCCAATTTTCTATCAAAATATAGCTTTGGTGGAAAAATTTTGTCCAGTCCCAGAAGTGACCTTAATGCCATTTGTGGTAGTGGGGTTGGTGATACAGAAACCCGCCTACCGGATCTGCCACACGGGGGTCTACAGCTTGCTCAGATCCTTCCCCATTGCACATCCCTTGGCACTGGCCAGGTAAGGGAAGGGTCCTGAACTAGAAAGCAGCAGTCACCTGGTGAGGGAGGAGCAGGGCCGGCTCCAGGCACCAGCATTCCAAGCAGGTGCTCAGGGCGGCAATCTGCAAGGGGTGGCAGTCCGTGTGTTTTTGCCTCCAAGCAGCATGCCAAATTGCCGCCGCAGAGGGCGGGGGCAGTCTGTGTGCCATTAGAGTGGCACACGCGTTTCCGTGGTGGCGGCGGCAATTCGGCGGCAGCTTCTATGTTCAGCTGTCCGCGACGGCGCAGCTTCTGTCTTCTGGCTGAAGACAGTAGCTGCCGAAGTGCCGCCACCGCAGAAACACGCGTGCCGCCCTAATGGCGCATGGACTGCCCCCGCCCTCCGTGGTGGCAATTCGGCGTGCTGCTTGGGGCTGCAAAAACAGTAGAGCCGGCCCTGGGGAGGAGCTTCAGAGCAGCTGAATGCGGAGAGAAACCCCAGGAATTGTACGTAGAGTCCCATGTGGAATAGGCTGTGACTGCCAGACATTACAGCCGGGTGCAAGTCTGTGTGTGACTTATGGGGGGAGCAGCAGGAGCTAGGCAGGGAGCCAGTGAAGAGCGGCCCCAATGAGACACATTAACTGAGCCTGGCTAAGAAACCAGTATCAGGATACGTTTCTGATCCTCTGGAAAATTATTTAATCTGAACAGGCTTCAATCTTCTACCAACAGCTTTGAGGCAATTGCTCATGAGCTGCTGTATGCCAATGACTGTGCTCTAGAGGCACATACTCTAGGAGAGATACAATTAATTCCGGACAGATTCACAGAGTCTGCAGAAAGGTACGGGCCGACAATCAATCTGAAAAACACAGAGGTCATGTATCAACCTGATCCAGGGAAACTCTACCGGAAACCAAAAGTCACCATCAGCAACACACAGCTAAATGATGTTGCAGACTTCTGTTATCTTGGTAGTATATTGTCAAATGATCTTACAAAACCAGTTAATCATTTATATGAAGTATAGTTGTAGCTGTGCTGGACCTAGGATATTAGAGAGACAAGGTGTGTAATTGGACTAACTTCTTTGTGTGGCTCAGAAGCTTATTTTTCTCCCCAACAGAAGTTGGTCCAATAAAAGATATTACCTCATCTACCTTGAATTAGTTCACTGTTTGGTAGTCTATCAGGCAGAGTCTGGCAGTGACGTAGTATTAAGCTTCAAACTAAGTTAAAAATCTATAAAGTTGTTGAGTTGTACAGCTTCTTGTTTGGGTGTAAGATCTGGACCTGCTACAGGTATCACATTAAACTTCTAGATAAGTTCCATTTACAACATTTGCGTGCCATACTCTGCATTAAATAGTAGGATAAAGTTACCAGTTAGGAGGTTCTGGAACATAGTCACTCCACAGGGACAGAATCCACACTTATTGCATCACAGTTATGCTGGGCTGGTCACGTGCTGAGGAGGGATGATACCTGGATGCCAAAGCAGTTGCTGTATAGAGAACTGAAAGTGAGCAACTGGATATTAGGCTGCCAGAAGAAATGCTTCCAGAACACACTGAAGCTGAAGCATAACTCGAAACAGTGCAATATTGATGTTGACAGTTGGGTGTCGTCAGCAGCAGAGTGACTACTGCTTGTCAGTGTAGTCTATGATGATTTTACCAGTTCGAGATTAACTGCCATATGTATCTAGAGGCCCAAAGGCTGAGTCATTGTGACACTGGGCAGCCCTGTATTCATGCCCAACACACTATTGCAATAATCTTTGTACAAAATATGTCTTGTGAGGTATCATTTGAAAACTAATAACTCGCTGAGTATTAATATTTGTACATTATATATGTAAGTGATAGTATTAAGAGTTATGGACATATACTAGAATTATGACTAAAGTGTGTGTTTAGACCAAACATTTCAGGGGGAGTTGATAAACAGGTCTGCCTTAGACAAAGGAATGTGTATTAGATTCTCTGACCAGTCTGATCTTCAGGCAAAAGACAATGAAGGTGCATTTTTACATATTAGGTAAACAAAGCTATTAAGTGGGGAAAGAAAGAGCATGGAGCTTCCTTCACCAGCAGACACCACGGTGCTTTCTTCACAGTTTGAATAAACTTTACTTTTGAGGGGCAACCATCAGAAGAATCCATTTCAAAGGTTCACTGGTCTATAAAGATGAGGAGTTCTGAACCTCAAGTGATAAGCAATTGAATCAACTAATTGAATACACCATTACTGCATTATAAGCGTATACAGAATGAGGTCGTTTATGAAAGCTAATGACACACACTGGCAATTCATATCACTGTGAAATATATGTATTAACAGTATATGAGGAAATTTGGACATTTAATGATATTATGCTTTAAAGTCTGTGGCCAAACAGGGAAAAACAGATTTCCTCCCAGACAGGAGAGAAGGCAGCTATTTACCTGTCTCCTACATAAATTAAGCATTGTGGAATCAAAACAATGGAAGCTCCATTTACATAGAGGGGGATGGGAAGCTCACAAAAGGGAAGAACAGCATGAGGTCATCCTGCCTCTTGAAACAGGGTTGCTGAACTTTGGAAGATAGAAACAAGGACAGAAGCCATATTTGGCATTCATCACTAGACAGACAGAAAGGAACAGAGCTTTTGCTAGCTGAGAAAATGGGTCCTTTAACCAAAGTGGTGGGGAAGGATTGTAGTCTCTGGAAACTGAATATAGGTGAGATGCCATCTGGAACAAAGCCTGTACCTTGCTAGATTGAATTTTAGACTTTTAGATGCGTATTTCCACTTTTATTTGCTTGTAACCATTTTTAACTTTATTCCTTTTTCATGGCATCATTTAACCTATGTCCTATTATTAATAAATTTGTTTATTTTTACTATAAGCCAACTCAGCGCTGTGTTTAAATGGAAGGGTATATTCACCTCAGTAAAGTTAAAAAGCTGTAATTCGCTTTTGGGTCTTTAGAGGAACAAATGAACCTTGTGATTTCTTTGAACTGCCCAGGAAAGGACTGGACTTTATAGAGCACATGCAGTTTTGGAAAAAGTTGGGACTGGGTCTGGTTGGGGTCACCCTGCAAGTACTAACCAAGACTGGTGGAAGCCAGAGTAGGACTGTAGATGAGAGCTGGAGTCAGAGCTGCTGAACTAGGCTTGATTAGCGTGTGCGTGCGTGTGCGCACGCACGTACACACACACACACACACACACAGTGTGACCTGCATGCTTGTAGGCTGGTTGTGAGCATCCCAGCTCAGGAGCTACAGCAGCAAAGCATGGTGAGGCATCCAAGGTTGCAGGACAGATGGTGACACACTCTGTCACTGGTCTGGAGTGCACCCTGAGCCCCTGTAACAGTCAAATGACACTCTGGTGATTAATATAATTATGACATATATGTATGTGACGGTGTTCCCCAGAATCACCCTGAACTGTGGGGCCGCTGAGCCCTCCAGACCCATCAACCTGGGCTGTCTCTCACACTGTGGTGCTAATGTCACGCTACAAGCTCTGAAAGGCATTTCACTTACACAGACATCCACAGGCAGGAGCACACCCAGCTGAGTTACATGAATGATCTCCCAGCCATCAATAGGGAGGCATCAGCCAATTCCCCCAGCTCCAGCCCTGCACCTCAGAACTGTACCCTCTTGCACTAGTCAGAAGTGCAGATTCCCAAAGTGCTTTAACCAAAACCACACTGTTTTAGGTAAAATATAAGGTTGATTTATTAACTACAGAAAGATAGGTTTTAAGTTATTATAAGTAGCAGGCGTAGAGACCAAAACTGGTTACCTAAGAAATAAAAATAAATTTGAAGTCTAAATTCTAACTTAAACAGACTAAGCAAGATTTGAATCAGTTTCTCACCCTAACAGATGGTATAAGCAGCTTGCAGTTCCTCAATACACAGACTTGACTCCCTTCTAGCCTGGGATCAACTCCCCAGTTCAAAGTATTTTTCTTCCAGATGATCTTCCAGGTGTTGGAGAAGGGTGGGAGGAGGAAGAGGCCAAGTGAAGATGTCACTGTCTCTCTTTTTATACTTTCTTTCAGCTGCTTGCTGTGACATGGGGGTTAGGCAGTCTCCGCTGGTCAGGCAGTCACTATTGCCTACTTGCCTTCTCTCAGAAGTCTCTGGGTTGGCCATTGGGAGAGTGGATTCCCTTTAATGGGCCATTAGCACATGTCTGGCTGGTCCTTTGTTGCAACTGAAAGGTAGGCTGTTGGTGTCTCCCAACCTCACAACATATTTCAGTAACACACACATAGCAAAGCTTCATAACTTCACATACAATGGTAGGCCATACAATCCAACACGATATTAATGTTCAACAGATCAAGCCTTTTAAAATGATACCTCACAAGGCATGTCTTGTACAGACCATTTCATAATCATATGGCAGTGGTGAATGTGGAGGTTCCAGGGTGCTATTTTGAGGTACAGTGTCTTAACACTATATGAGGAAATATGGATGCTTAATGATATTATGCTTTAATGTTTGTGGCCAAACAGGGAGGTTCTGAAATGTAGTCACTCCACAGAGACTGAAGGCATGCTTATCACACCACGGTTATGCTGGGCTGATCATCTGTTGAGGGTGGATGACACCAGAATGCCAAAACGATTACTGTAAGGCAAACAAAGTGGGCAACTGCATAGGCGGTGGCCGGAAGAAATGCTTCAAGGACACACTGAAGCATAATTTGAAACAGGGCAACATTGATGTTGACAGCTGGTGAGCAGTAGTCAGTGATGGGGTCACCAGTTCAAGATTAACCATTTGGATCTTGAGGCATAGAGGTTGAGTTGCAAACATTGGTGGACTCAGCAGCACAGACTGTAATCCCTTCTTTGGCATCAACCTATCTGTGCATTTCATGCGGAAAGGACTGCCACTTGTGCATCAATCTTTTTAGCTACAACTGTGCTCACAAGACATAATACTGTCATCACCACCATTTTCAGTTATGAAGGGCAACAACTGGACTGAGATCACCACATTTATTTCATGTAAGTCATCTTTCTTTATTTAAAACAAGAATGAATTTCTTACTGGTCAAAGTTGCCCTTCCTCCAGCTCATAACCACTAATTTCCTGAATGTGCTGGGTTGAGAATGTGCCCTCTGCCCCAAGAATGAGGAAGAAACAGAACAGAAGTCACAAACTCTTACCAGCTAGAGAAGTGGGGAATGAAGTTAGCAGCAGCCAACTCTAACATGGCAACTTTGGGCAGCTTACCTTTTGCCAGATTTAAAAGGCCAGGGGATAAATACCTACTTATGGGCAACTCTCTAAGAAGGCACAAAGGAAACTACTGGGAAAGAGATTGTGTCTGCCTTTTTTTGATTTACCACCAGAGCTGTGTGAATAGTGGATGTTTTGGTTCACTGGAAATTCTGCAAAGTACAAAAAAATTATCTGTTAGGTCATATGAGGGGTGTCTACCCCACACAGGATTGAAAGGGATTAAGATGGTCAGGGAAGCCTATTAACTCCATAGGCTGCACCTGGAGGGCAAGCCAGGGAGCAGGGAACTAATTGAAAGCAGGTTCAGCTGTGCAGGAACAGGAGGGGCCTGTATAAAGCCCAGGAGTTGTGAGTAGTAGAGGCACTACTGGGAAAGACCGCAGGAAGCAGTGACTTCCTGGGAGGAGGGTTTTGAGCTGGTGCATCCAGAAAGTGGAAGGGAGCCAGAGTCCAGGGAAGGAGTAGTGAGGGCAGAGAGTGGAAAGCCAAGAGCTGCTGCATTGTGGGTCCCTGGACTGAAGAGGGCCATCAACCCAGAGCAGAGGGTGGGGCTGGGTTCCCCTGCCAGCTGCTGCAGGAGTGGCACCACAGGGCAGTGAGAGCGAAGACTGTCTGGGACTGCGAGGGAGAAGGGACTTTGCCCCCCTGGAACGGGGAACACTGAGTGACCAGGCCAGACGGCTGAGTCATGAAGGGGATGCTGCGGTTCCTGGAGCAAGAGAGGGGCTATAGGCTAGAGGGATAGACAAAGTGCTGGTGTGCACACTGTGGAAGGGGGTGTTGGTCTCAAGAGGTGATTGAGGAGGAGCTGCCAGACCAGCAGTCAGAGGTGTGCTCTGTTACAGGTCAAATCAAAGATTTTATTTTGAACCTTTTTTTTTAATTTTTAAAAATAAAATTAAAGGAAATTTTGAAATGAGAAGTTGTTTCAAATCAGCACATTTAATTTCAAAAATGTCAAAATCAAACATTTTATTTTCTGAATTCTTAAAACAATTGGAACAATTTGGTGAAATCAATGTGAATTTGCAAAAATGTTTCACTGCCACCAAATTACCAACTTCTTTTGCACAAAAAAAATGTTGGTTGAAAAACTTCATCCAGCTCTCTTAACCACTGTACTCTCCTAGCAGGCTGGTTCATAATTGTCCACTGGGGAGTTCTTTGTACTTTTGTCTGAAGCATTTTGGACTGACTGCTGTTGGAGTGAAGATACTGGACTAGATGTACCACTCATCTGATTTACTGTACAGTTCCTATATTCTTATATGCGCAGTAATAGCTCAAGCTCTAAGCCTGTGAAGGAGCATTAGTGGGCTCTCTCCCTTCAGTCATTTTGCTTCTTTCTGTGCAGCTCTTAAGTCTGTCTCTCCAGCCCTTCCTGTCTCACCCTACTGCAGATTTGGTTGCTTGTGGCTGGTAGGCAAAGAGAAATGCAACATATGTGGGTATGTGCAGTTGCCGATTTATCTGTGCTGCATGCCACATGAGTCATGCTTTTTTGGGAAGTGGGGAAAGGGAGGCAGTAAGGAATGCCAATAACCTTGATTTGCCTGATCTTTACATCTTCTTTATCCTTTGGCTTGGTTTTCATCGCACAACAGCCATGGCGTTGAATGCAGATAGAATAATGATCAGTCCAATCCAGACAGTCATTTCATGATAAGTCAGGGTGCAGATTTTACAATCCAGGTATTAGTGTGTGTGTGTGTGTGTGTGTGTGTTTAAAATCTTCTTTAACTTAAAATCACCAATATAAGCTTTCTGAAAACTAAAATAAACCTAAATTGCTCCAGGACTCAGATCTTGTTTGCCAAATGCTAAGCTGGAGTGACGTGCTATAGCTTTGTAATAACTATATATAGTGTGTGTTTGTGAAGGAAAGGCAGATGGCCCTTAAGGATAGCTCTGCTATCATAAAATATTAACAATGGAGCATTTCACTCAGGGATCTCAAAGCACTTTACAAACATTGAGCTAGATAGCGCCTACCCCTTGCATGGGTTTGATGAGGGAAGGTGTGAGGGCCCTTTCCCACTTTGCACCCAGCCATGTAAGAGTAAAGCACAGTCACCATCCCTACGCTCAGGGGAGTGCAGGACTGCTCTACTTGGCTGGTGAAAAGTTGCTGCCTTGACAAGGTGGGGTGGGCCCATTAGCAGTGCCCCTCGCAGCAACCAACGGAGCTGGCTACTGAGGAGAGACAAGTGTGCTGCTGCACTGCCCCAAAAGGTAGAGCAACGTACACATTCTGCTTTCTGCCAGGAGCTCTGGGAGGGGTTGTGCTGCCTGTGAGTCACAATTGCTCCCCAAACTGTCTTTGTGATGATGCAGCTGGGTGAGCAAATACCTCATTAGCCAGTATACAATTAGTGCACACCTACTTTTGTGTATCATCAGTTTCCTGGGGAAAAGTGGGCATGTCAAATCAGACTAGGACAGAAAAGGTAGCCGATTTTTAGCTTTGTTGCCTGGGCCCTGATAATGTCCTGGAACTCTTCTATATATTGCCAGGAACTGAGGTGGTTGGAGTGACCGTTTACTCATCCCCTACTGAATGCCCAGAGACACTGTTGTACTTAAATGCAAGTTTTGCATTTTTATCTCCTTTGTGGTGGATGGAAGAGGCTATTCTAGTTATCTCCCTTGTGCCATGGGAGGGATGCAGTTTGCTTCACAAACACAAAACTGATGCTGACTAAGCCCAGGCAGCCTATTGATGTTGAAGCTTGTGAGACCGATAGAAGCCTTTGCTTGAACAAACAGGGTCCCTTAGAGCAATCCCTTCCTGAGCAAGTTCAGGCTTTGGGGCCTACTGACAACAACCACTTGAGGGTCTCCAAACAGTCCCAAGTGCTCAAAGCTTGCTCAAGTGGCTGAGTCCATCCGTCCTTCTCAGTCTTCATCAGTGTCCTTGGGATAACATCATTCACCATGCTAAGCATCTGTCAGCTAACTTGGGGCCTGGCATTGCAAACCCAAGCTGTCTCCTTGCAAGCAGTGGGCCTGTTTGCAGGAGTCAGGGTTTGTTGGCTTGGGCCCTTATGTGATATATCTTCTCATGCATCATGAACACCGGGCACGTTATCAAGGCATATTCCTCTTTTCTTCAATAACCCTTTCATTTCTTTCTGAATGCCCACCCTTCTGCTTTGCTACCTGGCTCCACCTCTCATGCACTTGTGTACTGCCAGTACCTCCTATGCAGGCAGCCAGCCCTGGGTGCCTTCCAGCAATGGTTCCTTTCCTTCTCTTTGCTTGTCCATTCATTCAACAGGTATATTTATTAGATCGCATACCTGCCATGCAGCATTACACCAGTTAGTCTAGAGAGGGTTGTGTCCTGTCTGTCTGACCAGCCATTTGTTTAACATGGTTTCAAAAGGCTGCCCATACGAGCCTGCTAGACAGTAAATGTATTTTTTCAAAGGATCAATTTTGATAGTACTGTACAACTGCTAATGAATGTTAGGGCATCATTTAGGGACTAGAACAAACTAAGCTCCACCTGCAGTAAAGATGCAGGGGTTGGCAGATAGCCAACAGAAAAGGAAAAAGGAAGGTCCCTTGAAAAAATCATTCTTTGGCTACATCTGCACTTGAAGCTGGGGGTCTGATTCCCAGCTCACGTAGATGAACCTGTGCTAGTGCTGCTTGAGCTGCTGTGCTAAAACAGTGGTGAAGCTAAGGTAGCTACCCTGCTATTTTAAAGCACTCGCTCAAACAGAGCGAGTGAGCACACGGCTACACAAGCTGGGAATTACCCGCCACCAGCTCCGAGTGTAGACCTGGCCTTCGTTCAGAACTTCCAGCTTGTGGCTCACATCCAACCTGTGTCATTTCCATGGCAAAGTCAGAGAGAGCTGGAAAGATGTTCTTGAAGATTTCATTTCCATGTCTAGATTGTTATTCACCCATTTCTGTGATGTGTTGAACTTGTCAGGCACTGCTGCTGTTGTGGACTTACAGCCTCTAGTTTGAATATACCTGACCCAAAAGCTTTGTTTCATTTTTTTTAATGAAAAGTTGGGGGCAGAGCTAAGAACTTTGATCAAACTCCTAAAAACGCCAGTCTTCTGATACTAGGGAATACCACAGCATTGAAGACAATGAATGAAAGCAAATAATTCGCAAGATACCAATTAGGTCTAGTGAAAATAGGACACTGTGTGTGAATTTTTAATGAAAATGTTGTCCCTTTTTTGTTGAAATGTTTCAAAATTTGAAATTTTTCACTAGCCCTCGTACCACTCTAACACCTTCCACATTCACACGCATACATTCATGGACCCACAACCACACAATTAAGTCCTTTTAAAAACAAATACATTTTCCATCCACCAGACCATTTGAAAATTCACCCGCCCCCCCACTACCCGGAAACATGTTACATTTCCCCCCTACCTTCAGAAATTGAATGTGCAAATGATTCATGCGCAAGTATGTAGGTGGCCCCTAAAGGTAAATGCATGTACATGTTTTCCAAACCAAAAATGTGCGTCTGTTTAAAAGCAGCATAAATGAGCCTCCACACAGCTCTCTGGAGACCTTTATACAATACTGTTATTCTTCCAACCAACATGCCAAGCCAAGTCCTCGGGGTGAAAGGTGCAAGGAAGGTTTAGAACAGAATAGTTTGGCAGAAATCTGGAGGGATGGGGAGATGTTCAGTTATGGGCCGCCGAGGGAAATGGAGAGCTCTTGATGGTGAATGGTGCAAAGCTGAGAATGGGAGATTAATTTTACCATGTGATGCGATGAATCACTAAACATGGAGGTAGTGTGTGGCAAATCCACCCCAACAACAGTGACTGCACAATCCACAGCTGGATCATTTGGGAATGTTTATCTTTCTTCTTCCTTTTATTGTTTTTCTAATAGTGAGGCACCAAGCCAAACTTCCTTTTTGGGGTCAGACCCACCTCCGTATGGCCCTTTATGCACTCTGGAGATGCACATGGGTGTGTTTGGAGAGCTCTCACTGGTTATGTCATTTTGAGAACAGGATGGGGGAAAGTCTACTTCTTGCACTAAACACAGAGTCCTTCCGTTCTTGGTGTGAAGGGTGCGGGCAGGGTTAGGAAAAGGCTATAGCTAGCTGAAATCCGCCCCCATTTTCTGGAACAATAGAAGGCCTAGTCTGAATTGGAACCACTGTGGTTCTATTGCCCATGGAACGGGGCAGGATTTAATGCCCAGGCAACAAGTGCAAACTCCTGTACATGGAAGCCCAGCTACATGGAGTCTCCCTGTGCAGCTGCACTCAGCAGCAATTTGGGGTGGGGCAAGTAGAGTGACCAGATAGGAAGTGTGAAAAATCGGGACAGAGGGTGGGAGGCAATAGGCACCTATATAAGAAAAAGCCCCAAATATTAGGACTGTCCCTATAAAATCGGGACATCTGGTCACCCTGGGGCAACACCACTGGTTCTGCTTCTACTGTATGAATCCACTGGACATTAGCCCACATGCAAAGGAAGACCACAAGGCCGCAGAGGCCATTATTCCAGCTCTGTGGGCTGGTGTAGAAGCCGCAGAGTGGCTCCTTGGCTGCTTCAGCATCAGGGCGAAGAACGTGGCTGTTGCTTGGGCCCTAAGAAAAGGATTTGCCCCATTATCAGCTAAGAAGGCAGAATGCTGCTGTCTTAGAACTGTTAGCTAGTGACTCAGGCTACAGAGCCAGCTGGCCTTGCGTAACGCTGTCAGGTCAGGATTGCCAGCCGTAGTTTTGCCCTTTGGCACTGCAACAGAATGAGCCCTCTGTAGAAGTCCGTTTGTTTGATTAAGGAATACAGTTCCTCTGTGTGGCTCCGGAGATGGAAAGACAAAACTCAAACTGTTAAAAACTGTGAAGTTTTTCAGGCCACAAGAGGCTGAAGTTCTCAGACTTCCCCCTTTCAAGTTGTAGTTCAGCATAATTGTTAGTAAATGATCAGCAATGCCTTTAAAAGCAAGCAAGTGGAAGGAACTAGGAAGGAAATGTTTATGTATGTACCACTGCACTGCATACAAAATGAACTGAGTGAAGAAAGTGGTTTCATAGAAAACATAACCTCAGTTAACTTTTAACATAAGGGACAGCTTTGGTGAAGCAGTTTCATTGAGCCATGAAATACTGCATATTGTTACATGCCAATCTCATAGAACTACTGGAAACAGTAGGGCTAGGAGTAGGATTTGATTTAGCAACATGGTGTGCCTCTCCCTCAGCTCCTTCCCATAAATATATCAAGGGCACAGGCAGAAAACCAGGGAGTAGAGTAAGGATGGGGTCTCCGCAGCAGGGCTAATAAAGATTTGGAAACATTCTAGTGGCTGTCAATAAAAGACACAACCACTCGATGCCTAGCGCATTTTGGAGTGAATGCTGATTGATGCCATTGTGTTTGGCAGCTGCACCTTGCATTGTTGTTCCTCCATTGCTCACCTGTGCATGGCATTGGGCACATTGAGTCCCTAAATGCCAAAGGGATCTTCATAGCCCAGAACTCTCCCTGCTCACCCCGACTTGCCCTGCCTCTTGTCATCCCCTTCTGCAGTCCCACTTCCCCCATTTGTAATCTGCGGGCAAGCAGCCAAATTCCCAAAGCTGAATGCTGGCCTCCGATTCCAGCTCTGTAATGTCTACTCCTGTCGCCTGGCTTCCCCGCAGAGTGACGTCATTCCACAGTGGCAGAAAGGAAAATACCCCATTAGTTGATGTTATGCCAGAATGTCTTTTACTGATTTGAGATGGGACAGGGCTGCTCTGCTGCCTCTAAACAGCATACGTGAATGTCTTGCTTGTGAAAGGTGAGAGACTGGCAGCCCTGGAAACTGAAGCCCTTGTTTTACTCACAGAACAGGTGCAGTCGGGCAAAGGTGAAGCAAACTCCACTAATATGTGTCAGACCTGATGGAGGAACCAACTCTAGGGAAAAATAAAGTCATTCCGCATCAGTGATCCATGACCACTCCGCTAAAGCTGCCAGAAACAATGCCAATTACTGCTGGTGGTTTATGTGATCTGGCTACCTGTCCATTGGAAACTAGACGGAGACCATCTACTCACTGCACACAGGCCACCAAACAGCGATCTGCTTTCTATAATTTGTGGTCATGAGTTGCAGTACCCCTATGGGATGGATTTAAACTGATCTACTGTAGGAGGTGAAGGGTTCCACATCCCTAACCAGGTCCCTGCATCATCCAGTGTTACAAACCCTTATTAGCCTTAGATAACATGTAGGTTTTTATGTCTATGGCACCCCCCCAACTGTGTAGGTTTTTATGTCTATGGCACCCCGCTGTGATGATAGTAGTCTTACAGAATTACCAACTGTGTACATTACACATAAGGATTACTTAACCTCACTCACCACCAAAATGCACCCACAGCTGGGCTGTGATGCAGCAGCCATTACAGACGGCACCAGACATGCTACACAACAGGATGGGAAGAATGCAGGGAAAAGAGACAAACCTTTTAGAGGTAAGGAGCAGGGTATAATTACACTGCATTGTTTAAACTAGAGCTCAGACTCAGGGTTGTGCCTCCTACCCCCACCTCCATCCACACACAAATCGGTCTGACTCGGGTCAGCAAGAACTCAAGATCTAGGTCCTAGGTCCCATCCAGGGGGTGGATCTGAATCTCAGATCCAAGTCCTGTCATTTTGCTGTGTGGCCACAGCTCAAGCTGCAGGCCTGAGTCAGAAGGTTTGTGTACTGAGGTATAGATGCATTAGCACGGTTATGAGACCCAGGTCCGGCAATTGTAAACCCAGGTTTACAATGCAGTGTGGATGCTCACTTGGAAACACTGAGTTCATGAGTGTGGGTACCACAGCCTCAGGTTTACAATGCAGCATATCCATCCCCTCTCTGCCCAGCGAAGCGCTTTTAAAGTGGGCAGACTGAGAGCACTCAAGGTGGTTGTCCTAGGAAAGGGAGGCAAGAAAGGAGAAATCTTCAGGGATGATGTTGCTTGGAAGCCCATTGATGACAGTCAGCACTGGAAACTGCTGAAGAAATCTGCAGCAATGGAGCCCAGGGCACTGCTATTCTTTGCTATATGGTCAGTGCCACTCAGCATGGGGAAGCTGCTGGGCCTACAGTGTGGTGGTGTGTGGGCAAGGAAAGGCAGGGCAAGGCTGAGGGGTAGCTGGGGCCAATGGGATGTTGTAACTATATAAAAAGGGAATACCTGACAGGTGTGTTACTCGTCTTCTTAACTCCTTGGGGCAGGGACCATGTTTACACTTACGTTTGTCCTGAGTCTATTGCAACAGGGCACCAATCCTGATCAAGACCTTTGGATGCTACTGAAATGTAAGTGTAACCCTTAGATAAGTATTAATTTATCATAAATCCTTAGATAAAGACTCTGCTAATGACAAACGTTAGCTGAAAGAGTGTAAGAATCCCTGGGAACACACTAACTTGAGATTTAGGGTCAAATTCTCCTTTCCATTATACCAGTGCCACTTCCCTGAAGGTAATCTTCACTGTGGGGACGGAGAAGAGTCTTTGTCTGCAGACTACACTGCCACCCTGATGGATGTGCAAGTATCTAAAAGATACTGTAGAGTCATTTACTTCTGTGTTACTTCTGAGACTCGGACTATGAGACTTTTGCCTTTTCCTCCCTCAACACGTTTAACTTTTGACCTATGTCAGCTGTCAGATTAGAATGAGTTTAGTCACATCAGTCTGGGCAGGAATTAAAGCCAAGCCCTGGAGGTGAAAGAGCAGAGCCTTAAAGAGATCACCTTAATTGACTGGGCCTCTTAATCCTCCTGTTCTTGTACATTAATCCAAATGCCTTGAGTTCTTCTTTTTAACCTGCTTTTTAAAGCCAAAGGAGTTATATTTTTATACAACAAAGCTGAGCGAAGAAGGCAAATGTGACCTTAGCCCTTCTAAAGAGGGGGCTTTAAGACATTTTGAATGCTGGTCTTTATTCCGGTCACTCCTCGGCAGTGTAATAGCTGCAAAGTATCAGCCAGATCCTCCTTAACCTGAAACCTGTCAGTGATGTTTTGCAGAAGAGTGCTGGTGTTTGACATTCCATTTGCAGTTTCCATTTATGTTCTTAGTGTCCTGATAACCCGGATACTTGAAACAAGCACAAAGAGATCACAGTTTAGAACATGCTAAATTTATCATTGAAGGAGTCTTGTTGGCTAGGACACCATTTCTCAGAGCACCTTCTTGACACAGTAGCTGTCAGTGTGTACCCTGTTGTTGCCAGTCTCAGCAGAGAGGCCAACTTCTGAATGGGCCATGAAGACTGTATTGTCCCCTAACTTCCAGAGATGCCCCCTTTAGTCAGTGGTGTGGTGGTGAGACAACTGGGGAAAATATTGAATTCAACTGCCCATGCTTTGTGTTACGTAGCCAGACGGAAAGATTTGGGCTCCAGCAACTTTAATGAGCAATCGACTAAAAACCAGATAGATTTCCATTGATACGTATTTACAGGCAAACTGTCATCATGCATAATTAAGCAATTGAGTTGGCTCTGCAATAAATAGATGCAGCATCTGTTTTCCAATGTGGATGTATGCATTTAAATATACTGCAAACAGGTGTTCTGGTGTCCTAAGTGGACAGTGGGAAAGTTAATCAGCATATCCCAAGGATGAAAATGTTAATAAAAATACTCATTTAACTCTTCAGGGCACTAATCATGCCTTTGTGCGTGTGTGTGTATATAGCTCCTAGCGCAGTAGGATATACATACAGAAAGTGGTGTGGCCTAGATGATAGAGCACTGGACTGGGATGCAGGAGATCTGGTTCTAGATCCAGCTGTGCCACAGACCTGCTGCATCATCTTGGGCAAGTCATAGCACCTCTCTGTGCCTCAGTTTCTCTATCTGTAAAAATGGGGATAATGATGATGCTGACCCCTCTTTGTAAAGTGCTTTGAGATCTACTGATGAACAGCACTATAGAAGAGCTAGGCGTTATTATTCGTATAGCTCTGATCCTGACTGGGGTCTCTTGACACTATTGCAAGATGAATATTTAATAAGAGTGCAGGAGGAATTCTTCTGACCATTATTAGGCAGAGTGAGAAATTCTGCTCTCAGTTACAACAGTGCAACCATATTGACTTCAGTGGAAACTGCACTGATGCAAAATAACAGAGCAAAATTTGGTTCAAACACTTCAAGTCTGATTGTTCCCCAACCAGGCTGCTATGCACTGCTCTGGCCCATCAGTTTCTCCCCTCTCTGTACATGAACACAGCAGTGTTACCTGCACAAAATTCTCTATTACCTGCACACTCTAGGGGCACCCACTGTTATCCTGTTCCTTGGGTTCAAGGCATAATGCTGTTAATTTAGGCACCCACCCTTACCCCGTTCCTAGGGCTCAGGCGTAACCTTACACTCTGCGGATTTGTGGGATCTTTTACCAGTGAAAGAGCCTTGCACAGTAATATCCTACTTAACCTCTATTTATTAACATTCATCAACACAGAATGCACATGCTAAACCAGAGGTGGCCAATCTGAGCCTGAGAAGGAGCCAGAATTTACCAATGTACATTGCCAAAGAGCCACAGTAATATGTCAGAACCCCTCAATCAGCAATCCCTCCCACTCCGCTCCCAGCGCCTCCCGCCAGCCGCCAGCCCCGCCGATCAGTGCCTCCCTCTCCCTCCCCGCACCTCACGATCAGCTGTTTCATGGCATGCAGGAGGCTCTGGGATAGGGGTTGGAGCGAGGGCATGGCAGGCTCCCGGGATGGGGCAGGAAGGGGTGGAGTGGGGGCAGGGCCTGTGGCAGAGCCAGGGGTTGAGCAGTGAGCATCCCCCAGCACATTGGAAAGTTGGCGCCTGTAGCTCCAGCCCCGGAGTCGGTGCCTGTACAAGGAGCCGCATATTAACTTCTGAAGAGCCGCATGTGGCTCCGGAGCCCCAGGTTGGCCACCCCTGTGCTAAGCATACAATGCTCACCACTCCAAATCGGCAGATGAACGTTTCTTGAGGGCCAGTCAAGATCAGGTCATCTGGGGATCTCCAGCTTCTGCCCGGTGTCATTAGCAGAGTGAGGTCTGGCAGTTCTGATCTCGGGGCTGTGCCCTGGAGTTGCTTCCAAAGAACTTCTGTTTGGACCCCAGTTTATATAGTGAAATTTGAGTCTTGCTTAGCTGTACCTTAACCAATCATTTTACTAAAATATTACCAAACGATTTTCTAGCCAACCCTAACATATTGTAAAACAATTCTTTAACCAATCACACCCCACACTACAGTGGATTTACACCTAGCAAAATTAGTTATGTGACAGACAGAAGCAATCAAAGAACCAGACAGACCATACAGATAAACAATAGAGAAGCAGGGACTGTAAAAGCAAAACAATAGATGTCTAGATTTCACAATCACAACTGTTGGTAAGGGATTCCTTGCCACGCAGATGCTATCAAACAACGTTTTCTTTAACCATATTAAGATCTGTTTCATTATCTGATGATGGTGGGTGCTATCAGGGGCGGCTCTAGACATTTCGCTGCCCCAAGCACGGCGGCATGCCGCGGGGGGCGCTCTGCCGGTCACCGGTCCCGCGGCTCCGGTGGACCTCCCGCAGGCACGCCTGCGGGAGGTCCACTGGAGCCACCTGCCACCCACTCGGCGACCAGCAGAGCGCCCCGCGTGGCATGCCGCTCCAAGCACGCGCTTGGCATGCTGGGGCCTGGAGCAGCCCATGGGTGCTATTAGGACAGGATCGTCTTATTAACAGCCTGATATTACATTATTTTAATGTAATTTAGATGGAATGTGAGGATGTGACTTTCTGCTTCTTGGCACTTGGATGCTGCTCTCCTAATATGGCTGCAGAGAAAGGCCTCAGACCTTACAGTAGAGAGAGTGAGAAACAACAGAACAATTAAACAGGATATAAGGCACATGAAGCTCAACCTGCGCCGTCTGGCTCGTACCAAGGACTATGCGCATTAAAATTTCATCAAAAGCAAATTTAAGCCCTGAGCTGTAGCTCCAGAAACACTGAGCTTGGCACAGCTCAAAGAGTGTGTGTGCAAAGGCAGCTTTAAGCCATTTTGCACCCCCCCAGTCTGGAGGCTGATCTGTACCTGTCTGATCTGGTCTCCTTGATAGTTGCTATCACTTGTGCTGGCTGCCAGCAGCCCCGGGGGACCTTTGTGACACCCTGAGATTGTCAGGGGCATGGATATCGCAGCCATGCCCCTTCTCCCTGGCCAACACTTGTGCCAGCTTCAGGGATCACTGGGGTGACCCTCCTGTGGCCAGCTTTAAAGCAGCTTTGCACTGGCAGAGCAGTACAAATCTGACCTAACACACGGGAAAATCTGTCCCCCTTCAATTATTATAGTCTACAGTTCTAGTAAAAATGTGGGAAGACCAAAGAGTTTTGATACATTTGGTACATACGAATATTTATTCAGTGCCACATGTATGCATTGTACTCTGCAGACAAATAAATTGGCTGGTTTCTGCCATAAGAAATGCCCGGACACTGTAAATACAACTTGTCTATAAATACAGGAAAGGCAGCTTTTTCTGCATGTGATGCTAGAGAGATATCCATATGAAACGTCAGAAAGAATGAGGTTCCAATTAGAGCAGGGACAATTTATTTTGCCTTGTTCTGAGCCCACTCAATGTGGGATCAAACATTCAATTCAAATATTTCCAAGGTCAGATTCTACTGAAGAGAGGCTTGCTAAAAGCGTAATAGATTAAAAAACATCCAGTGAAGTAAAGTGCAAAACAAAGTGTTAGAGAGTGAGCAGGATTAAAACCAAGCACTGCCTCCTTTGAGGGAGAGAGAAACTCCAATGTGGGGCAGGAGAGGTGAAATCCTGGCCTTGTTCATCAATGGGTGTTTTGCTGTTAGCTTCAGTGAGGCCAGGATTTCACCCAATATACCTAATCATATGTATAGGGCACTCACTTGTGGAAACGTAACTTCTGAAGTTGTCCTTCTATTTCACTGTATATCCAGCAAATAATCCCATATATCCAATAGCCCAGGCTTCTGTTTAGCTGGGAAATATTATTTTAAACTGAGTGAATCACACTCGAAAAAACTCATGATTTCAAATTACCTGGGGAAAAACAGGGTTCACGAACTTGAAGTAATTTTGTGCACCCTGGGAACACACACAATAATTTGAGATTCACAAAACCTCAAATTCCACAAGGCTTTTTCCTCCCAAGGTTTGGTATCGTTGGGCCAGAAGCCAAGATTTGTCATCAAGTTGAGTCCTGTATGGATAGTGACAATAATGCTCCTTTTTTCCCACCTGGCTAGAAATAGAGCCCTGAATCTCAAAAGCTGGAAAATAAGATATTTGGGCAGCAGAAGTGGGAGACAGGAGGGACTGTCCCTTTGAAGTAATCAGCTACACAAGGCGTTGGATAAGAGAAGGACTTCTTGTAATCAGACATCTGAGAAGACTGTCAAAGAAATCTCCAAACACTTGACTGCAGATAAAATAGGAGCAGCAATAAAAGTGAAACAGGAGCCATTAACTCTCCTGCACCTGGAGAATGCAGAGTGCAGAGCAGGGAATGAGAAAAGCGGGACTGTTCCTTTCCTACTGTACAGCGCATAGAAGGCAATAATGCCCTTTGCACCTACACTACAGGGGAATATTAGCAAGCTGCTGGGGTGTAGTGGGCGAAAGGGGTGGGGGGTTCCTTAGCAGCAGAGAAGGGCAAATATTCAATAGATATTGCCCAGCATTTGTTCAAATAAAACTGAGAATTAACCTTTACGGTATTCAGTCCTTTTTAGTAGTGTCCCATGAAGAGCCATGATATGGTATGGGATAGTGTATGATCATGGTATGAGAAGGGGGTGGTTTTTGTTCATAAGAATGTCCATGGCAAATGAAAGTCTGTGAATGCTTGTGTGAATTCTTCCCAGAGTGTTTACACAAGAAATGCTTGCACTGCCATCTTGCCGTTTCTTTCACTTCCTTCCTCCTGCGTATAAAAATGTCAGTCACCCAATCAGGGAGCTAAAACAATGCCTTCATTGAGACTTTTGCCGTCATTAGGACTTTAGGATTGACCCAATGAAATGATGTGCACATCACAGTTGTTGGAATCTATTTTAATAGGGCTCTGGCCTTATTAATACTTAGGTTGATTTCTCACACACTGTGAGGACTTCTGTTATGTCAGCAAGATCCTTCTTATACTAACTCATCTAAGCTTTTATTGCTTCCTACACTCATTCACACATAGAAAATGTTGTGGGCCAAATTCTACCTTCTGTTATGCGAGAAGCCAATGGGCATGAGATCAGAATTTGATCCAACATATGTAGTTAATGTAAATGAAATGCCACAGCAGGGTAAAGCGCCATGTATTTTAGCTGTTCCCCCGCCCTTTACTTGTTAAGCTACAGTAACTTTCCGCCTGTTCCCCCAATTTCTAATACCTGTTTAAATAGTCTAAAGGTCTCTTGTCAACATAGCTCTCAAACTTCTAGCTCTTTGAGGGGTGAACTTACTTTGTTTTATTGCTTGTATGGCATTCCTCAAAGAAGGGGACTTTGACCTTCTTAAATTCCTGCTGGAGATTAAATACCAAACCCAGCAGTCCACAAGGGAGTTAATAGACAGCTTCAGTACACACAGCAGGCCCTCACAAGGAGGTCAAGTTATTAACACGCTGGGAAATGTAGATTGTATCTCCTAATGCAGGATATAACTTGCATTCTAGATCAGCTCCTGACAATGGTTCCCAGAAAGCCGCATTTCAGAGTGGAGCATGTTGGCTATCAGCAGATCTACAGATTTTGTTCGTTTCGCTGAGCTGACAAACTTTGCTGGTTTTAGAGGCTTTCATATTAACTTTATTTTACATATTAAATTTATCTTCCGAGGCAAACTATGCCTTCTATACCGTAATCACTGAGTACCATGTGGTTTTATTTTTAATTCAACAGAGAATATTACCTATGGGCTTAATTATCTGTTCAGTATGCAACATTGCTATTACCCAAAGCTGGATAATACTAATAAAATCTTTGGTTAATATTCATATTTTTAAACTAATTAGTTTCAGCCATGTTTTCAACTTGTATGTGTTCACTTGCTGCAGAGATTTGAATGATCAGATTTGATTAGCATTAATGTCTGTTTAAGCTTGCAACCATGAATATTTCTGGAAGACAAATGTTAAATTTGTTTTTTCATGGGTTTTTGCATTGGAAGAGTTATGCTCAACTAGCCAGGCTCAAGAAACAATATCACATAACTAGAGTTGGTCAAACATTTTAGAATGTTTTGAATTTGAACAAAAATCAGGAAAAATTTATATTTTTTCCATCTCCCCCCTTATTTTTGATCAGCTATACATCTATCTCAATTTTTTCTTATTTAAAAGTTCACATTTTGAAAAAGGAGAGAAGTGGAATTCACAAAATGTCTTTCTTTATTCCGAGCCAGCTTTATGTAACTGATCACAACTAACCCCACCACATTTCTAAGTCTGAGATGCCAGGAAGTGAAATGTATGAAAAATGAATACATTGAAATATATTACTTGTTTTGGCTAGAATTACAATAAACAAAACAAGATCCACTCCACAACAGCTGTCCACACATATTTTCTGCTCCAAGGTTTCCAGAAGTCTTGGAAATGAACTTACACCATACAAATGGAAATGAAAAAGGCATTAATATTAGCGATGAATGAATCTCAAGAGGATTGGCATTTGGGTTTGGTTTGGATAAACATAGCTGATATATGCAAAGTGTGCCTGGAGAGCCTGCAAAAACAAGTTTTCTTGGGAGATTTTCTGCATTTCTGGTTGGGCTTGAAATACCATGACAGCAGGCTTTCCTGCAGCACTTCAGCACTCCATGTTCGTTTCCTAACCAGAACTCAGAGTCAGAAATGCAAAGATGTCTGAAAATGAACAAACCCTAATAAAAATACTTTGGCTGGGAAGTGCTAAAGAAGTACAATGATTTCAGAGCATTTTTACAAACAGTAATTCATAATGAAACCTCACAATACCCCAATGGAGTAGTTGTTGTTAATCTTGTTTTATAGATGAGGAAATCGAGGCACCAAGCAGTTATGGGCCTGTTTTTTCCCTAAAGCTCTGCACACATTTACATATGAATACCTAGCATAGGGTCACTCTACAATTCAGCATAGAAAATGTCAGTCAGTGAGCCCTATAAATAAAATCAGAGAGCAGAGGAAAAGCAAAAGAAATCAGGAGTCCATTGTGCCTGACAACTGGTATTTTGAAGTGAAATCTCCATCAGTGTAAATTAATCAGACCTATTAAGTTCCAGTAACTAATTTCAGATAAGATACTCTTTTCTCATTGAGGCTAAGTTTTAAATGTAAGAACTTCTTCCTGAAATCTGATCTGCCATATGAATCCTAAATCCTAACCTGGACTGAGCAGCTAAGGACTCAAGATCAGCTTCAGGCATTCAGTGGACTGTACTTCAATCAGTTGTACTGAGCTGTCTGAATGGGTCCATGCTACCCATCGTGAATGAGTATAAAGTTTGCCCTCTCACTAGGCCACCTTGCATTGATTCAAGTAGGGAGGCTGTTGTCTTGAACAAAAATAAATACTCCCTCAGCTGGTGAATCTCTGTAGTTTGCTGGGTGCCCCCTCTCTGGCCCCTTACACACTCCACAGTATCCATGAACTCTGAAATGCCCCCTTTCCCTGCTCTGCAGCTCCTCAGCTGCAGATTGTTGTTGGAGACTGTAATCTCTGCTCCCTCTGGGCCATGCTCCCCCACATATACTGCTGCTCTGTGAGTAGCTGCACTACTCTGAGTGCAGGAGGACCAGAGCTGGAAGGCGTGAGCAATAACATTTGGGAGAGTAGGCCTGTGGGTGGGGGAGGAGGGGAAGAATGTGAGGAAATCTGAAGGGGCAGACACTGCAGACTTTGGATCCTTTTTGCTTCAGCCCTCTCCACCATTTCATGCTGTTTCCTCCCAATACCAATAACATGGTTAAAAAAAGAATTAGTTAATTCATGGAGGATAGGTCCATCAATGGCTATTAGTCACAATGGGCAGGGATGGTGTCCCTAGCCCCTGTTTGCCAGAAGCTGGGAATGGGGAACAGGGGATGGATCACTTGGTGATTACCTGTTCCGTTCATTCCCTCTGGGGCACCTGGCATTGGCCACTGTCGGAAGACAGGATACTGGGCTAGATGGACCATTGGTCTGACCCAGTATGGCCGTTCTTATGTTCTTAATCAGCCACATAAGCCAGGGCTACAAAACAGGACAACACAAACCACCACCGTCTAACTTATATTGGGCAATTTGACCACGCCGCAATGAGATGCCGCAGTGCTGCATTCTTCACACTAGGTGGTGCTGTGCCAGGGTATGAATAGCTGCACTCCCCGCCCCATCAGATGACCTCACATGGTGTCTCTCAATAAGTACTGCTTCTGGTTCCAGAGAAAACTCAGAGGCAAAGAGATCCCCTCTGGCAGGAGGGCCTAGGCCTAGGCCGTTGCTTTGTGATAACTAAAAGATGTTGAAAGAACACAGGAAGGAAATGGGCAGCTTGCCGTCGGGGGGTCTCCTTCACTAGCTTTCTCTTTGGCTTTTGGCTTCAATGAATGTTGTCAGCGATGCTGGACTATCTTTCCATTCACCCTTGGGTAGCCCTGCCCCTTGGCCACGCTCATGCCCTTTGACAGTTTGTTCCACCCCTGCCCTTTCAGACACGGACAAGCTGGGAAACTGGGAAAAGAAATTGGTTAGCCTGTTCCTGCTTACAGCTCTGTGCCGTACCGGCTTGCAGCCAGCCTAGCTTTGCCAGTTTGGGGGTAGGTGGACTGGAGTTATGCTCCACTCCATAATTCCCTTTGGAGGAAGTGTCGCCTCCCTGTCAGTGCTAGACAGGGTCGGCTCTAGGTTTTTTGCCGCCCCAAGCAAAAAATTGTATTGCCCCCCCGCCTTTTTTGGACTTTTACATGTTTGCACTTTGCAATGTTTTTTGTTTTGTTTTGTTTTTTGACTGTTTAAAATAAAAAAAAAATGAAAACAGAATGTGTAGTTAGTGAAATAAAACAAATTCCTACCAGTGCACTCATTTAATTTTAACAAAATCACAATTACAAACACTGATACTGGTAATGTTAAAAGAACGAGTAATGCTACAGCAGTGTTTGGAGGGACAAAATCCTTTCTTGCTATAAATTCTAATACTTTTAGAGGAGAAGTTTTAGGACTTATTAGCTCAGATAAAGCTATGTGTGGTTCAGACACAGCGGCTGCCAGCAACTCCGGACCCAGAGAGGCAGCAGCAAACACAGATTCCCCCTGTCCCGTCACCCCAGCTTAGTGGAAATCGGGTACACGGGTGGGGGGAGGGGGACACTCTGCCAATGAACTGAGGGCTGGGGAGGAGCGGGGACAGGAACAGCAGCAGTTGCACACGTGGAGCAGGGCAGAGGAGGGGCTCCCCCTGCTCCGGAGCAGTCACCTGGCTCCGACGGCTGGTCCTCCAATTGCCCCCTGCAGCTGAGGTCTCTCCCCTTCCCCCACGCTGCTGCTCACCTGCCTGCCGCCAAGCGAGCCTCTCGGCAGCAGGTCAGGTGGGAATGCAAACCCTCCGCACGGCGGAATGCCGCCCTTGGAAATGTGCCACCCCAAGCACATGCTTGCTTTGCTGGTGCCTAGAGCCGGTCCTGGTGCTAGACTTTCCTCCTACGTGTGTGCTAGGAGCATAAGTGGTCAAAACTGTGCCTGGCCTCTGTGCAGGGAGGCAGTGGGGCTGAAGGGTGTCTTATACCATCCCCTTTGCACGTATGCACAGGGGTGGGCACAATCTCACCCCTTGCTTACAATCTGTAAAGTGTACATAAAACGCAGTAGTCTACAAAACGCTATCACATGTTTCAGTCATTGGGCCAAATCTATCCCTGGTATAACTCCATTGGTTTCACTCCTAAGAGAACTTTAATTTTCTGAAGGATACTGGGTGACACTTCATGTGCCTAAATATATCATTATGATCTTGTTTTCTAACCTTATTCCTGATCTCCTTTTGCTCTTGAAAGCAGAGAGAGGTATGGTCTGGTGGGCCAAGCCCATGACTGGAAGGCATCAGCTATTGACTTCTGAACTTTTTTTTGATGCTGTCTCTTTCTGGTGCCCGAGGCAAATTGCCAGGACCCCTGTGCCTCAGTTTCCCAATCTGCAAAATGAGGTAAGAATAATTCCCTGGCTTGCAGGCTGTTGTGAGGGTACATTAATGCTTGCAGGGTTCTTTGGAGTTCATTGGTATTAATCAGTTTGTGTTTGCTGATTTGTTCCATTCCAGTGGGTCTAACTCAGTGTGGAACCTGCAGGCAGCTCCAGTCTTAAACTGAAATCATGCCAAAAAGGAACTATCTTTTCCTCAGTCCTTCAGCCCTGCCATTTGGAGGCACATAGTTCTCAGGTTGCTTGGTATGAGTTTCTGTGTGACTTGGCTATGAAGCAATCAGCTACGGGTTCTGTCAGTACCTCTTGCTGGTGGTTAGCACTGGTAACAAATACTGGTTTGCATGGACCCTGCCTTCCTCTTGGCACAGTGTCACTGTTGGGACAACAAGTACCACTCCTAGGGACCTGGGTTCTCGCAGTGGTGGAAGCAACCTGCTGTGTCTTTCTCATGCAGCTAATGTTCCCTTGGCAAGTTTGACTTTCTCCCACACCTTCCTTCCTATTTGCCCTGTGTCTGAGTCCTTATTGTTTCAGGTCTGGCCTTTGAGGGCCACTGACTTACAGAGAACTTGGAAACTATGGTGCACTTGGCATCAGCCATAAAGGGGCTACAGGTCCCATAAAGGAGACAAAAGTACTGTAACTGGAAGAAAGCATAAATCCCTGGCAGGAGTTTTAATCCTCTTACCATGCTGTCAGTTATGATTTATCTTCCCGTTTAACTTTAATACTGTTGCATCTTCAGTGTTCTAACCCGGTGGAACAGCTGGGTCATTTTTCGGGTTTTGAAACCATGTAACATGAGATGAATTCAAAGTGCCTCCTCGGGACATTGTCACTGGAGACCGGCACTTTGTTCATCTTTGTGGTGGCGTCATTAGGCTCTCAAAGTCCACATCAAAATCCTAATTCCTAAATGATTCTCATCTCATCAGCATTTCCCCCACCCCCTCTCAGAGCACATAATGTTTCTATTGTACAGAGGCTGTTTTTCTGGGGAAATGGCAGGGATTTCAATATCATAAAGGCCGAAGCCAGGCTTTGATATACTGTCAGCAAAAGCTGAATACTGTAATTTTAAGCAATTTTCTAAAAGCTTTCATTCCCCCCTTCTCCCAGTGTTTTTTTCCTTATGAGCTTCTCTAACACGTCTTTCACATGATGCTCGCACGGCAAATTAATGTAGTGCTGTTGATGAGAGACAGTGAGTTACTGTGAGCATAGACTCTCCCGTCTCCCTTTGCTATTACACCCTGGCAACTTCAAAGGTCTAGTCATCCTGTTTCCATCTTCCCGTGGGTCCGCTCGGCCTGACTCAACTGCACAGTTCAAAAGTGCAGGCTCATAGGGCTGGCGACAGCGGCCCCACCCCTGCAGTGCTCTATCACATTAGGCTTAGTGACAAGATCTGACAGACTTGGTCAGTATGACAGAATTTTTCCCTTCTCCTTCCAAGATTAATTATTGCACTGGGAGGATAATGCTTTTCCCTTTTTACTCTGAACTAAGGCAGTCCTTTGTGCAGAGCCTTTTTTTTTTGTACAAATATTTAATCTTTTCCAATCTGCCCTTCTGCACCCGCCTGGCAGTTCCTGTGGCTATAACCACGCTGTTTGTTTTAGCTTGTAACAGGACACTGTTTTGAAAAGTGATGCAAAATTCAGATTACTGTATGAATTTAGGCTTTATTTTGCATGAGTGCATTTCAAGGCAGCTATAGATTCTTTTTCAAAACCTTTTCTTCTCCAGTAAGAATGATTTTGCTCCTGCAAAGGGGAAGAGTTTGGGTAGAAAAGGCTAAAGCTGTGCCTGAGTAATTGTCAAACTACTGTTCTCAGAAACGTGGAGCTCTGTTGACAAACTTTTCTGTGCATTTCTTGTCAGTGGACTGTGTACCTCTTTAGGAGGGAGTATGGTAAAAAAGGAGAGTGAATGATTAGGAAACCAAACTCCTTTGTTCCGTTCAACTTGCTCCTTGAATGAGCTTTGGTGATTCTTTGGATACAAAACTTTCGATTTTGGGTGCCTACAATTAGGCACTCAAATATGTGACCTGCTTTTTGTAGTGCTGAACAGCGGCAGCTCCTATTGACACAAGTAGGAAGCTCAGCATCTTTTAAGATTAGGCCACTTTCTGGCTGTAAGTCCCAGATCCTCAAAGGTATTTAAGTGTCTAGCCCCCATTGATTTGCCTTTGAGAGTCTGGGCCAAGGTGTCTAACTTCACGAGCCCAAGTTTGACAGTCTTGGCCTTAAATCTCTCTGTGCCTCAGTTTATCTATTGTAAAGTGAGTATAGTAATAATAAAGCCTTGTATCAATACGAAGCTAAAAGAGTAGGCTTCATTTTCATCTCACAGCAGCTGTAACAAGACTTTTTACACACTACTGAGAAGAGCTGCAACGACACAGTGCCAGGGATTCCTCCTCAGACCTCCTCTTTGGGGTAGTGGACATTTCCTCCTTCTCTTCCTCTTCTGCGCAGTGTGAGAAGGGCAGGAGAGAGAAAGTTGTTTTTGTAGTGAGCCAGCCACTCCCAGTCCCTATTCAAGCCCAAATTAATGGTGTTAAATTTGCAGATGAACTTTAGTTTGCATCCGACGAAGTGGGCATTCACCCACGAAAGCTCATGCTGCAAAACGTCTGTTAGTCTATAAGGTGCCACAGGATTCTTTGCTGCTTTTAGTTCTGCAGTTTCTCTTTGAAGTCTGTTTCTGAAGTTTTTTTGTTCAAGAATAGTTACTTTTAAATCTGTTATAGAATGTCCAGGAAGACTGAAGTGTTCTCCTACTGGCTTTTGTATGATACCATTCCTGATGTCCGATTTGTGTCCATTTATTCTTTTACGTAGAGACGGTCCGGTTTGGCCAATGTACATGGCAGAGGGGCATTGCTGGCACATGATGGCATATATCACATTAGTAGATGTGCAGGTGAATGAGTCCCTGATGGTGTGGCTGATGTGGTTGGGTCCTATGATGGTGTTGGGTCTTATGATGGTGTTGCTAGAGTAGATATGTGGACAGAAAAGGCAATGAGGTTTGTTACAGGGATTGGTTCCTGGGTTAGTGTTTCTGTGGTGTGGTGTGTAGTTGCTGGTGAGTATTTGCTTCAGGTTGGGGGTCGTCTGTCAGGGCTGCCCGGGGGGGGGGGCAAGTGGGGCAATTTACCCCAGGCCCCGGGCCCAGCAGGGGCCCCCACGAGAGTTTTTCGGGGCCCCTGGAGCGGGGTCCTTCACTCGCTCTGGGGGTCCCAGAAAACTCTCATGGGGCCCGGGCCCCCAGAGCTTCTTCGCTCCCGGTCTTCGCTGGCGGGGGGGTCCTTCCTCTCCGGGATAGAAGGACTCCCTGCCGCCGAATTACAGCCGAAGCGGGACCCGCCGGCGGAGTGCAACCGGGTCTTCGGCGGTAATTCGGCGGCGGGGGGGTCCTTCCGTTCCGGGACCCGCCGCCGAAGTGCCCCGAAGACCCGCGGTGGGGGCTGCACTTCGGCGGCGGGTCCCGCTTCGGTTGTAATTCGGCGGAGGGAGGTCCCCGCCGTGGGTCTTTGGGGAACTTTGGCTGCGGGTCCTGGAACGGAAGGAGCCCCCGCCGCTGACTTACCGCTGAAGCGGGGCCCCCCACCGCCGAAGACCCTGGGCCCCCGGAATCCTCTGGGCGGCCCTGCTGTCTGTAAGCGAGGACTGGCCTGCCACCCAAGGTCTGTGAGAGTGAGGGATTGTTTTCCAGGATAAGTTGTAGATTGTTGATGATGTGCTGGAGAGGTTTTAGCTGGGGGCTGTATGTGATGGCTAGTGGTGTTCACTTACTTTCCTTGTTGGGCCTGTCCTTTGACTTCTGGGTACCCGTCTCGCTCTGTCAATCTGTTTCCTCACTTCCCCAGGTGGGTATTGTAGTTTTAAGAATGCTTGATAAAGATCTTGTAGGTATTTGTCTCTGTCTGAGGGATAGGAGCAAATTCTGTTGTAAGGGTTTGGCTGTAGACAATGGATCGTGTGATGTGTCCTGGATGGAAGCTGGAGGCATGTAGGCAAGTATAGTGGTCAGTAGGTTTCCAGTATAGGGTGGTGGTTGTGACCATCGCTTATTTGCACTGTAGTGTCCAGAAAGTGGATCTCTTGTGTGGACTAGTCCAAGCTGAGGTTGATGGTGAGGTGGAAATTGTTGAAATCCAGGTGGAATTCTTCAAGGGCCTCCTTCCAGTCTCTATGTAAAAGAATAAATGGACACAAATCAGACATCAGGAATGGTAACATACAAAAGCCAGTAGGAGAATACTTCAATCTTCCTGGACATTCTATAACTGATGTAAAAGTAACTATTCTTGAACAAAAAACCTTCAGAAACAGACTTCAAAGTGAAACTGAAGAACTAAAATTCATTTGCAAATTTAACACCATTGATTTGGGCTTGAATAGGGACTGGGAGTGGCTGGCTCACTACAAAAGCAACTTTGCCTCTCCTGGAATTGACACTTCCTCATCAATTATTGGGAGTGGACTACATCCACCCTGATTGACTTGGCCCTGTCAGCACTGGTTCTCCACTTGTGGAGTAACTCCCTTCTCTTCATGTGTCACTATAATAATGCCTGCAGTTGAATTTTCCATGCATCTGAAGAAGTGGGTTTGTTACCCACAAAAGCTTATGCCCAAATAAATCTGTTAGTCTTTAAGGTGCCCTCAGACTCTTTGTTCTTTCAACTGTGTTAGCACCCACAGGCTGCAGGGATGCCAGGCACTGGGCAGAGAATCTCTGCTCTGGAGGGATGGGACAGGAGCTCTCAGTAAGCACAGAATTGTCATGAAGATTCTCCATCTAGCCCCACCCAATAGTGATCATTGGAAAGGGAGGGAGGAGGAGAAAACTCTCGTTCTATCAGCAGAGCCCTGACAGTTCTGGGGACACCCCACTGCCCCAGGCGCTTCCAGCCCCTGTAGCCAGAACATCCATTGAAGAGCCCCTGCAGCAGCAGGTTTGGTTCGCCCTTTATTTTTCTCATTGCTGCCATGGTGTTTGTTGCTCAGGCTGTGACTGAGTCGATCGCTCGCTTCCTGCTGGAATTACCCCCACAGTGTTGACTACAGTCTTAAGGCTACAGTTGCTCTTTCTTCTTGTATAGCCTCTCTGGAGGAAGCAAGAGAGTCTGAGAACAGGGAATAATGCAGGAACAGGAGATGTTTACATTACACACAGTGGTGATTTTAAATGGCTTTTGGCCCTTCCCCATCCAAGCTACCCATCCCTAAGATAGATCACCCTAGTGCCCAGCTGAGCTGCACAGCCTTCCAGGGCTTTGGCATCCTTGAAAGATGCAAATGTTTTGGCCTAAATAACGCCTATGGGGAATGCAATGACAAAAGATAATAGAGAGGAAGGATGGCCCAGTGGGAAGAGCAATGGCCTGGGACTTGGGAGACCTGGATTCCCGTCCCTGTTCTGCCACAGGCTTCTTGTGTGACCTTGGGCAAATCACTTAGCCTCTCTGTGCCCTAGTTCCAGTCTGTAAAATGGGGATAGTAGCACTGCCCTGCCTCACAGGAGCATTGTGAGGATAAAGACTGTGAGGTACTCAGATACACCAGGGTCATAACCGTACTTAAGATTTCTAGAATTTCTATTAAAGTAATAGATCAGCTTTATCAATGCATAATCTGATACATGCCAAACCAAAATTTATTCCAGAAAAAAATTAGGCCCTGTTTACTAAATACCTATTTGACTAATGGATCTGTTAGAAGAATGTATTTTCATCTGAGCAGGTTATATGTTCATATATGCAGTTTACCATATTTTCCTGAACTTGTTACTGAAGGATTTGCTAAAATGTAAACATTTGCCAAATGTTTCACTATAATTGACTTAGAACAGGTCTGAAACTCTCAACCATATCATTCTCATTATCTCAATGCAATTTAACTTCAGAGAAAAATTTAGCAGAGTAATTTAATAGAGAGAAAGGCAAAGCCATACAGTTTAGTGGTTTGCTAGTCTTTCTGCTAACAAGGAACTGAATTTCACTCTCGCTGTTTCGACTTGAGTCAGTGTTTTCTGATGAGATCTCAGGTCTCAGTGGATAAAAATCTTGCTCCTGGCATCCCTGTTGTGCTTATTTTCCACATCAAGACATGGCAATGTTTGTAATGAAATGTTAGCAGCTCATTCACTCTGCAAACATCTGTCTTGGAGGAGACGATTGCAATCTCTAAATTTATATTCTGATTAGTATAGCTGTAGGTTTGTCATGGTAAATTTAGAGAAGTCACAAGCTGTGAAAGTCATAGCAAGAATGAAGACTTATGGACATGTTTTATAGCAACAGTCCTCTGTAGTTAATATTGGAGTCATCTCATTAGCTCCTGGGATACTCAGCTACTGCCCCTTCCTCACCTAGACCACAATGAGCACTCTCCGTTCCTCACAGGAATTGCTCATCACCTTCACACACTTCATTCTCAGCCGGCTTCATCGTCTTTTGTTCCCTACTCGTTCCTCAAGCATTTTAAATTTCTAGGGGGGAGGAGTTATCACACCATCATCTGCTTTTCTTTCCTAGTTGTTATCCTGGTGTAGCACGCAGATGTGCCCTGTTGTGACTTCGCAGCATTGCCACTCATTCTTCTTGTGAACTTCTATGGGCTAGACTTTAAAGATATACAATCTTCACAACCCATTACCCATTCATTGGCTCATCCACCACACACTTATTCATGTAAAAATAACATCAGCCCTGACAAACACTCATCTTCAATTTTTATATTAGAGCACAGCCAAACAAACATTAGGAAAGTAAAAGGCAAGGGGATATTGGTTGTCAAATTACTGTATCTATGGACTGGTTCTTTGCAATTTGATTTTCTTTTTATTGATGATATTTTAACATTAAATGAAGTCTACTAAAATTAAGTCCAAAGGAATAGTGGTTGAGATTCCCGTATATTTTGTTTTGTATTTTAATGCTGTAGTGATATTCCCAACTGCAAATCATAAAAAAACTGTCCTTAAACAATAGTAACAACTGGTGGAATATTAAAACTGATGGCTGGTTGAAACCACCAATGGAATAGTCCCAAAATGTCCATTTGCCAAAGATGGTCACTAGGATTCTCTGAACTGCATGCAATAAAGAAGGAAGACAGAAGGTTGGAATACCTGTGGTGGAAAACCCAATCAGCACCTGTACATGAGAAGGTCAAAACTCACCTACGGACATATACTGCATCCTTAAGAAGAAAAACTAAAGAAACCTTCCTATCGTGACCAGTGGAATATTGTGAGGAATCTGGGTTACCGAGCAGTGAACTGGCTCATTGACCCAGAGTGCCTAAACATTCCCTCAGACCTAACCCTGCCTAATGTTCAAAGCTCTCTAATCTGGCTACTTCATAGGAAAAAGCTGTACAATTTGAGGGACACACTGGGAAAAGGAAACAAAACTAAATCCAGGAATGGCACTCAACTCCGTATGGAGTTGGGCCCCTCACCCATGTCAAAGACCTGGAAGCTCTGGAAAGTATCAAGCCCACCACCTGTGGAAAGATTCCTTTCTCACCATGGGAAGAATAGCAGTGGTGTAGAATAGCAATAAAACACCTGACTCCCATGATAACTGAGATAATTTATGTCTTGTTCAAATAAGGCTAGTTTCCTAAAGAATGCAATAGGCTGGCCAAATTTGAAGACGTCTAAGCTTGATGCTAACGATCCTACTTATTTCCACCTGTTTTCCAAACTCCTTGTTTTTGGTATCTGGGCACCAATGGGATGTGTCCTCTTAGTTAGGTTTCAAACCAGAACAAAGCTCAAGAATGACCCTCCTGGCACTGAGGGGGGGAAATATTTTGATTTGCTATTAAGAAAATGGAAATGAAATATTTCATTTTGGGTTGATTTGAAATGAGACATTTTGGTTTGTTGAACCTAATTGAAATGTTTAATTTCAGGTCAATTTGACATTATTCTGTATCTCTTTGAGCTGCCACGAGACTGTCTCACGAGAGTTGTAGTTTGGGTTCTTTATGCTCCCATTCTTTCCTATAGACCAGGCTCCCTGGCTGGACTAAATCTCCCAAGATACATTGTTGTCTCCCCTCCAGTTGAACCAACATGTTGCATCATGGGAGTCGTATGATCTCACTGCATCATGAGAGTTCTTGTCTGGCTGGGGAGCCTGGCCCATAGATGAAAACTGGGGGCTTGAGGCACTTGAACTACAACTCCCATAAGGCATGATAGCAGGTCAGGGGGACGCAAACGAATGTTGAACTGAGCCCAAATGAAATGTTTTGATTCCAGAATGTTAAATCTTTTTTCTGTGGAAATGTCAAAACAAAACTTTTCTAACAGAATTATTTTATAACTTTTTATTCTGTAAAAAACTTTGATTATTTCACCTTTCTACCCTTATTTGAGATAAAAGCACATGTGTAAATATCTAACAAATGGCAAGATTGAGCCAGGGAAATGCTAATACTCCCAGGTCTTCCTCTCGTTCCTGTTATACCAACTGTTGTAACTTTACAAAATACCTCTACAAAATGACATCATGCCACAGAAAACAGACTGAGGGGATGGAAGCACAGGCTCACTTTTCAGTGGCTAGGCTGGCTCTGATCACCTGGATGTAGTTAAGACAAATCATACTGAGCTGTTCTGCTTTGCAGAGGCTGAATTTCTTGCTGTGTTACTGTGTGTTTATCTGAGATCTTGTTAAAACTGTTGTCCATTTCTCCTGCCTTTAGATCTTTTGCTTTCCTTAAATGCTAAAACTCCAACTGTGACCCCTCAGAGAAACTGATTCATTTCATCAAATGGATCCTGTAACTTTGATGTGGAAGCTTTTATTAAAAGGATCCAACATAAAGGAGACAAGGAAATGTTTTTGGCTGTTCAGAAATGCATTGAGAAAGAAAGGGAAATGGATATCAGAAAATAAGCAAAGTAAAATATCCGCACTTATTTAATAGAAGGAATTGAACATTCTCTGGGTTTGTGCAATATAATATTATAAGGTAAAACAAGTAAACGTTATAGTAATAAAACTTAAAACATTGCAGTGTTTAGGTGGCACAATGAAAATCATTAAAAGTCAGAATGGATAGAAACTAAGCTACCAACAACATCCTTTAAGTTTTATAATATAAAGCATAAAATAAAGTGCAACATATTATGCTATGGATTTAATCTGGAAAGCAGGAAGAGAAAATACTAATTATGTGCAATGGGCTGTGTTAACTTTACTGCTATACCATGAAATGTAGCATTTTCTGCCTTTATGAATTTAACTGCAGGTTGAATGTTGCATTAACACTTTTTTCACTTAATTGTTTAGTTTAAAAGCATCCTTCACTGAGGTGAATTGAGCGGAAAAAATGGAGTGAATTCCACCCTTCATGGTAGTTTAACAAGGCAGCAGCACATCATCGAATCATATAAATGTAGGACTGGAAGGGAGGACTTCAGTAGGTCATCTAGTCCAGTTCCCTGCACTTAAGGCAGGACTAAGTAATAACTAGACCATTCCTGACAGGTGGTTTGTCTAACCTGTTCTTAGAAACCTCCAGTGATGGAGATTCCACAGCCTCCCTAGGTAACTTTTTCCAGTGCTTAACCAGTTAGGAAGTTTTTCCTAATGTCGAATCTAAACCTCCCTTGTTGCAATTTAAGCCCGTTGCTTCTTGTCCTATTTTCAGAGATTCAGAACATTTTTTTACCTTCCTCCTAATAACAAACTTTTATGTATTTGAAAATTATTATCATGTCCCCCCTCAGTCTTCTCTTCTCCAGTCTAAACAAACCCAATTTTTTCAGTCTTTCCTCATGGGTCATGTTTTCTAGATCTTTAATCATTTTTGTTGTTCTCCTCTGGACTTTCTCAAGTTTATCCACCTTTCCTGAAATGTATCACCCAGAATTGGACACAATACTCCAGCTGAGGCCTTATCAGAGTAGAGTGGTAGAATTACTACTTGTGTCTTGCTTACAATGCTCCTGCTGATACATCCCAGAATGATGTTGGCTTTTTTTTGTAAGAGTTACACTGTTGACTCACATTTAGCTTGTGATCCACTGTTGTAATCCCCAGATCCCTTTTCATAGTTCTCCTTTCTTGTACTTCCCTTTCTGCATTACTTCCATCAGTTTTAGTCCGATACCCGAACATTCACACCTGAAAAAGTTAGCCCATTAACTTTGTAATAACATAGAATTTGAAGGTTATTGCAGAAAACCAGCCAAAATGAGTGATGCTCTAAAATCAAAGGTGCTTCTGGGTTTTTTTCCCCACATGGATTTTCTCTTGTCACTAATGTTAAAGCAAAGGATTTTTTGTTTTGGGGAGGAGTTTGCTGTGTGTTTCAATGCTATTTACAGTCTCACTTATTTAAATGATCCAAATGACAAGCAAAGGGTATGCCTACACAGCAAATAGAGGTGATTGTAACATCAGTAAGCATACCAATGCTAACTTTATTGTAGCTAGCGTGGATAAAAATAACAGTGAAGACATGGTGGCATGGACTTCAGCATGGGCTAGGAACCTGATTAGATACCAAAGATCCCTGGTAGGCTTGTATTGGGACAGCTAGTCTGCGCTGAAGCCAATGCTGCCATGTCTTCACTACTATTGTTATCCATGGTAGCTAAATTAAAGCTAACACAAATATAGCTATTCATGCTACAATCACACCTTCATTTGCTGTGTAGGTGTATATCCTAATAGCTCCTGCTCTTACTCAGACTCAGCAAGTTTAAGCAGAGATGTCACTGACATCAAGTCATTTCTCAGTCTTCTTTTTGATAAACTAAACAGATTGAGCTCTTTAAGTACTGAGATAGAGATTTTGGTAAGATAGAGAAGAGTGGTTGAGAGGAGCAGTGATCTGATACAGGACTGGCTCTACTGGCCACATGAGACTAAAGATATCAGGCCAGATTCTCATCAGTAAATGCCACTGATGTCTATTTTCAGGAGTAAGTTTGACCCATGTGACTAAGGGCATGCAGGATCAGACTCTTGGCTAGAAAATAAATCTGTAATAAATACTCTAGTTATATCTGTGGTAATACATTATTTTTCAGATAAATTTGCAGAAATATAGTATTTGGGCATTTTTACAATATTGCCATCATGGGGAATGGTGCTGGTATGTCTCTCAATGGCAGCAGACATTTTGCTGATACAAACAACTGTTAAATTAACCAAATAAAATAAAATTTACAACCTCCACCTTTGAAAGTATCTTGCTGTGGTCATTAACATAGTGAGAGGCACTTTCTGGAACCGATCCTGCATTTGTAACAAAGCCAAAATGTTCCACTGGCTGCAACAGGCATTATTTGTATGAGTAAGGACTGCAGGACTGGGCACCCTATAGGATCAGTCTCTCCATAGTGTAACCTCCTGCTTGAATGTTGTTCCTATTAGTGACTTACCCCTCTTTGCACTTGGATGTAGTAATTGGGATAGCCATTAAGCTGTATTGCAGTTTTCCTTTAAGAAAGAGTGAAGTCATTTTTAAGTTAGAGGAGTGCAAAAATCCCATGCAACTGGTAAACATCTATATATAGTAGCACACTTTTAAGTTAAAAACATCCAAGGAAGATTTTTGGTGTGTGGGAAAAAATGTTAAAAACAAATCCCCTAATTTGCTTGCTGCCGAGATTTTTGCCAAGTGAATATTTATGTCCAAGTTATAAACTTCTGAAAGATGGGGCGTATAATGGAAATATTGAAATAGTCTTAAGCAATGCAGTGCTATGCACTGACGTACTGTATGGGGTCAGCCCTGTTTCTACTGAAGTCAGTGGCGAGCCTCTTTTTGACTTGAATGGGAAGATGCCCAGGCCCTATATGTCATTTTTCATGCCTTAGTGGGAGTTTTCATACTGTGTCTAGAGATGATCTCATGATCCCTGTTGTCCATGACTGCTGGCAAGGTCTTCTAACAGTTGGTTAGCTAGCTCAGACATCAGTGCTGGCCAAGTTACCTGGAATACTCACGTCATCACAAGATTTACAGGTTCTGAAATGCAGTGGAAATATGGAGATAGAGAAAACCTAGCAAATGCTAGCTGTAGAAATGAATGGAAAACTTGCTTTCACACAGAAACCAAGGAAAATATATTCTGCATGTCCTTTGAGATTACAGATAGATAATATTGAAAGCGAGTTACTTATTCTATGTCTGACTAAAAGTGAAATCTAGGACTCCCAATCTTCCCTTCTATAATTATACGGCGAAAGGAAGGATACCAATCAGCTGTTACCCAAAGTAACCACTCGATGTCCCCATAGTGCTACAAAAATGCAGCACAAGTAGTATTTTTCTACCTGTTCAAAATATCCAGGAAGACCTTTTACGACACATCGTTTGACACAACTGTAGTTGATACCATCAAGAAATTCACAGAATTCCATCATATTTCTATGTCTGCTCCAGGCACTTAATAGGACCATAAATCTGCAGAACATGCATAGAATATGTAACAGAGAGCCGTAGTTTGAATCACAGAGGAGAATTTGGTACTTAATCCACCCTACTGTCCTTAGCTTTAGGGTGGGGGGAAAACCTGAGATGGAAATCTGTTTCCTCCCAATTTGGATACATTATGTGATATAGATGTTTCACATGCCAACATTCATGTGGGTTAAGATCTGGAGTCTTGAGGTGAGAGGAGCCTTTTGTGAAAAAGATTATCATTAATTATTTCAGTGTCAGCCCCATGCTGTCTATTTAATCTAGGTTGGGATGTCAAAACTGCCAAAGTTTGATGAACCTGGGAATATTTTCAGACCCAACTCCATTTATAACAGGATGGTTGCTCAGATTTTCTTTTTCCTTTTAGCAAAAACAACTTTCTGGTATTTTTGTACATTGCCAAAAGATAGCAAAAAATAACAAGGCACAGACAATTCTCACAAGTGGGGACAACTAACTATTTCTCTTTAACTATGTGTCTCGGGGACCTCTTGATGGCAGCTGGCAGAGGGCATAAGGGTTAAAGGAATCCCCTGGGTGTGGTATTTACATTCTAGTTCATCAGACTGTCATGTGAGGTCTCCAGTGAAAGCCTATGTCACATGGAAAAAGCATATATGGATGATGTGTAAGGAGTTATGTATATAAATGGAAAATTATGTTAAGATCTGTGTCGAGGGACTGGTCACCAGAAATGGTGAAAAATAGATAAACATTTTGTATTTGAAAGAAAACCATCTATCTGTTTTCATGTAACTTAAGTATTGTATGGCTCACAATGGGCCTCCACTCATCAGTCTGAACCTGATAATAATGAAGGATTGTGAAATCTTCAAAGAGAGAAAAATAACAGGAAGAGGTAAACAGCAGGGTTTATCCTGTTTTGCAAACTAAAACAATGGAGTCGAGTACTATATCTGGGGTACTATAACTAGGAACCCCTAGTTATTCCTTTAATCTCTGAGGCAAGCTGTCAGTGGGCTTGATCTTATGAGAAGGGGTCTCAACCAAACCGCTTGAAAATGCCAGGGGAAAGAACTTGAGGTAAGCTATCTTGCAGAAGATAGGGGAATGCCTTGTTAGCTACGTTTAGCCTCTAGAAAGTGTGTTATGATTTTATTTTATATGTAACCATTTGTTTCCAATATTCTCACTCTCTTTCACTTGAATGTCTGTTCTTTGATGATAAACTTATTCTTGTTTTTGAGATAGATATGTGTTAAGCAAAGTGGTCATCCTGAATTGAATCCTTTGGGAACAGCAGGCCTGGCAGTTCTGTGAGTGTTCAGTGGAACAGGAGCGGAGCACTTCAGAGGGATGCTCGGAGGGCTCGGGGTTTTGTGTGTGCCTATTGCTAATCTGTACAGAGAGAGGCCTACAGAGGCCTGGAAGACAGTGTTTGTATTGCCAGAGGCTGGTGGTTTCAGGGACCTGATCCACAGCAGGCACAGACAAGACTTCCTCATGCCCTGGGAAGTATCACACTCTCAATCTCTTTGTGTCAAACTTAATGTCACTTTAGCTTTTGCATTCCAACTGCTATTGTGCCAATCAACCCACTTAGATTCCTTTTAGTGAAAGAAAAAGAACACATCGAACGGATGGGTAATGATCAACACACATTAAAGAATTCTATAAAAATCTAATAATAGACTGTAATAATCTTAATGGATCCCAAAGATTTAGTAGTGTTTCCAGCCATTTTATGGGATCCCATCTCAGCTCACCAGGGGATCGCCCATCCTTCAGCAGCACAGCAACTCCCATGCAACCCCTGCAGCTAGTGTAAGGGAATGGGTGAGCGGTGATGTGGCTGGTGTATCAGCTCCTGGGGGGACGGGGGGAGGCATAGGTCACTGATGCATGCTGTCTCTCAGGGTGATCTAACTGATGCTGAGGGATTGCCTAGCACTCAGCCAGCCCAGGCGCAGGGAAGTATAAACATGGCTTAAGCCATGAGTTACACAGTGCACTTCTCAGCCTTAGCTGAGTCTGGGTCCTTGATTTAATTCCTGCTTTCATTGTGGACTTTTTATTTAGGATTTTTAGAAGGTCTAGAAATGGTTTTCAAATTAGGATCAAACTCCCACTTTCTAATAGCAGAAATCTGATATAAACAAGACTACTGCATGCACCAGCCACCAAAACTCTGGGGCTCAATTCTGTTCACTGGCCTGCAAGATACAAGGCTCCACTTGCCTATAGGCAGCTGAGGACAAACCGGGATGATTGTAGACTCCACCATGCTTGTACTGTGGCTAAGGTTTCTAAACTTTGGATTATAGTAGCATTTATTTATCTTTTCAGCCACTTGGAAATTGATTTCATATTTATTGCACATTTTTCTGCATTTCAGTGGGAATGTGTGTGATACTGACAGTGTTGAATTGCTCGGCATTTTGATTAGCAAATACCAGTGAGACCATGGCACATATTTCGCTCCCTTTAGTATACAGGTAAATCTTATACATTCTCTGTGGACAAGTTCATACACCTTTGAGCTTCTCCAGTTTGCCCTCTTTGAAAACCCCAAAGCACCCAGCAATTTCTGGAAACCCCTTTTAACCAGTTATAACTGCAGCTCCAGAACCTTGCCTATCAGCCACTTCACCTTCCAGTTGCTGTTTCATACAGAACTAAGCTTAGGAAAATCTTCTGGAGTTGAGTCCTAAATAGCATGTGAAACTAAAGTCCTGAGCTGATTTCTTTTAAATTAATAAATCCATTTATTAAAAAAATATTTGTTGTTGTTTTTTGTTTTTCCTATTGGTTTGTGGAATGGATTGTTTGTACACACTAACTGCCAGAAGTGCCCAGGGAGGGAGAGAAACACTCCCTTTTCAGGAAAACATAGACAGCCCTGAGAAGTCATAGCAGAGCCAGGCTGGTGACTTTCTCACAGGTCACATCCATCCACCCACTCAGACAGGTCTCGCCCTTTGCAGTGCATTGTCCAGTCCTCCCTGAGGAAGGAAAAGGCAAAGAGTGAATATTAGGTTTTATTATTATTATTATTATTATTATTATCATTAATAATAATAATACATTATGTTTCTCTAATGTCCCTTGCAATAGAGAAGAGATGGGAATCTGTTGTAGTAAACCCTGGAAGAGGATTCTTCTTTCAGGATGTTGGACACACAGAGACCCTGAAGCTCCCTGGATCTTTTATCTCACAGACTGAGGAACACAGCCTGTGCTGTGCAGTGTGTTACCACACTAAGTCTATCTAAACTTGGCCTGGAGTAAGCAATCATAAGGCTAGATTCTGTCACCGTGACGAAGTGGGACTGTTCTTAATGTTTCCTCTGAATACTGTGTGGGTGCCTCAGTTTCCCCAATGCATTTCTTAAGTCTCTAGGGGGTGAGAGTGTTGCAGAGCAAAGGGCGAGTGCCCATAAATGGCCGACACACTATCTCCTGGCAACTAATGGCCGGGGCCCTTCCCCCCAGCAAGGAGATAGCTAAAGATGTTGGAGAACAAAGAGATCAGGTGACCTCCTGGCCCGGGAAAGGAACAAAGCCCAGAGGAGGAGGGGCTGGAGAGTCAGTTTGGAGCTGGCTGGGGACGAGGAATGAAGTGCAATCGTGGTTGCCTGGCTCGCTGCCCCCAGAATGGACCTGGCTGAGGGGTCCTGTTCTCTGTACCTACAAGCTCTGTTTCAGACCGTGTTCCTGTCATCTAATAAACCTCTGTTTTACTGGCTGGCTAAGAGTCACGTCTGACTGCAAAGTGGGGGTGCAGGACCCTGTGGCTTCCCCAGGACCACAATAGCAGCCTTGCTGTGGGAAGCGCACAGAGGGGCAGAGGATGCTGAATGCTCCAAAGGTCAGACCCAGGAAGGTGGAAGCCATGTGAGCTTCTTGCCCTGAAGACAGTCTGCTCACAGAGAGGAGACTTCACCAGAGTCCTGACTGGCTTTGTAGGGTGCAGTTCCTGAGCATCGCTCGGGAACTCCGTGATAGTCACCCTTACCCACATCGAATAGTACCTCTCTGATGGAACAGTCCCACTGAAATGAAACCCAAGGAGTAAGGTACTCCTCAGTGTCAGGGCAGCAGAATTGAGCTCATTGAATGGCTAGTCGACCATGCTGCAGTAATTTCCATGCCAAAGGATCCCTAAGTAATTTACTGTCTACATAGCATACAGAAATTACCTCACCCATTCTTACATACTGCTGCCTCTGTGGTGAAATATGCACAGCAACACCCTACTGCAGGAAGAGCAGAGGGATAATGTAGCCCTGAAACTACAGAGGGGAAACCTGAAAACAGAATGGGTGGCTCCCCAAATTGGAACTTAGTCAGGAACTTAGTTCACACATCTATTTTTGTACAAAGTGCTATGGGTCTTGTGATAACTCCATATTTATATGTGCTTTGGAATTTTTCTCTGCCCTCCTTTCTCGGTCTCTATTTGTTTATTACTCTGTCTTTATCATGATTTATACTCCTTAATCGGGACTCAGGACTCCACTATGTTAGGCTCTGTACATCCCTAAAAAGACCCCACCTTGCCAAGGAAATTCCAATCTTAGCATAGGACAAGAGACAACAGGTGGAGGAAAAACAAAGTCGGGGCAGACAAGGGAACATGAAATCACTAGGGTTGGTATAATGAGTAGCAGTCTCAGCCTGCCAACTGCATAGCTATTGTGTAGCTATCGTGGCAAAGGTGAGCCTTAAAGAGGCCAGTGTAGTGGCTATGTGAATGTTTACTGTCCCTTTATGCCTCATTTTTGCCTTGTTTTGTCCAACATTTTTTCCCCTCTGTTCCTTTCTCTATAGTCTCTCCTAAATGGTTTCTCTTAATTGAAATTAGGCAATATGAGTTTGCTTATCAGTCACTGTCCATTCACCAAGTTCTAAGGCTGTATTGTGTTTACTTGTATTGCTTCAGCGTTAGATTTAAGCGAAGGGCAAACATTCACAATCACAAACGCATGTCTGTATCTCCAAAGAGAATCTCCGAGGGAGCCCCTTACCAGGCATCCATTCCTTGTGGGTCTCGCACAATTCTTTTGGCACAGACGATGTCATCCGTTATGTCATTTGACAGCAAGTCTGCAAGGAAAAGAGGGGAGCATGAATGGGGGTTTACCGTATGAGACCTCAGTATGGTGCACCCAAATATAAGGGGCATGGCTGTTCAGCTGCGCACCCTGCTGGCCAGCCTATGTCGCGCTCCCCCAGTGGCATTCCAAAGGGGCTGCTTGCTTGTGCAGTTGAAGAGCTGCAGTGTTGAACTGGGCTCCCCTTTTCCTCCTTGCTGCACTGTCAGAGCAGGGAGAGTGAGGGGAACCTAGGGCATTACCACTACAAACAGTTATTTTTCTCTCCTGCTGACAACAGCTCACCTTAACTGATCACTCTCCTTATAATGTGTATGGTAACACCCATTGTTTCATGTTTCCTGTGTATATATAAATCTTCCTTCTGTATTTTCCACTACATGCATCCAATGAAGTGAGCTGTAGCCCACGAAAGCTTATGCTACAATGAATTTGTTAGTCTCTAAGGTGCCACAAGTACTCCTGTTCTTTTTGGGAGGGGAAGGTAAGGTAGGGAAACAGCGATGGGATGGGATGGGGGAATGGGCTGAAGAGAACGTGGTGGTGGGCAGAAGGAATTGGAGTGGGAGAAAGACATGAGGCCAGGCCAAGGGAATGAGTGAGAGGCAATGAGAGAGAGGGGGGTAGAGGTTGCTAGAGGAGAGAACCTGTGAGGACAGTTAGATTTAATGTAAGGAAGAGTGAGTGAGGTGCATGGGAGAGTGAATACACAAGCGATAATGGGAACATGGGGCTGGAGGGGCTGAGCTCATAGGAATTAAACTTGTGCTCACTGAGCCTGTCAAGCCACATAACGAGAAAAGAATCAGGGACCATTGTTGGGTAGCTGAGAGATCCAAGGGCTCTGCCCTACCCAGAAAGGTCAAGAGGAGAATCCCGTCAGCATACATGGTAAATAGCAGGTACCTCCCACTGCAGCTTGCCAGAGGCTGCACTGCACCCTCTGCTACTTTCCATTGAAGAGAGCATCTGGTGTGTTGGTTGGAACAGGAGAGTGGGAGTCCGGACTCCTGGGTTCTGTTCACAGCTCCACCATGCTGCATGGTCTTGGTCATATCAATTAGCCCTTCAGTGTAATCAATGTAATAACACTGTTCCCACAGGTGAACCGGGAGGTTGAATTAATTCAAGTGTTCGACATACTTTGATACCCTCAGGTGAAAGGCAGAGTTTTATTATCCCAGGATATGTCTTGTGTGTATCCCTGCCAAAGGGGACTGTACCTCATTCTGCCCATCCCCTCTGGGAGGGTTCTGAACCTGCCTTCCCACCCCAGCCCAGGCAGTGTAGCTCCCAGGGAAAACACATTACTGTGGCTGTGCCTGGGTGTCCACCTTAAAAGTGGGGAGTTCCCATGATGGAAGTGGTTCCACATGACAGGTAATACGGCCCCAGGCTGTTATCTTTCCCAGGTAACCACCACATGGGTAGTGGTGAGAAAATGTGTTTTCTCCACCTCAGCCCCACCCAGTTCAGAGCTATCTACTCTCCACCCAGATCCCACAGGGAGCCCTCCACAGGGACCTAGAAAGGGGGGCTGGTACCATGGAGGTGGCTCACCCCCTCTTCCATGCAGGGGGGAATGATAGCTGTGTGTTAATTTTTAACTGAGGAATGAAGAGCAGCTATGACATGGGCAGGAATCCTGCAGCGGCTCTCACCACTCTTGGGGGTGGGGTTAGGGACAGTACCAGTGCAGGGTATGTGGCAGAGGTTCTCAGTGGGGCTCCGGTAGTTGTTGCACCAGACACGGCTGTTGATCTGGAAGATGCCATAGTCCGTGCTGCCATCTGCATTGTCGTCCTCTGCTGCCGAATTGAAGCCGCTCTCAAAGAATGCCATGCAGATCCCTGATGTGGGAAGAGAACATGCTCAGTGTCCACAGCAGAGGCTGTCCACAGAAACAGGGGCAACTCGGGGGAGTACGGGAAGGCAGAGCCCTGGAGAGGAGGGAAACAGCATGCAGAGACAGACAGATAGGGGGAGTGGGGAAAAGGCAGCGGGAACAAGGGTGTGGCAGAGAGGATGAAAGAGTGCAGGGATTTTTGCGTGAGGGGAAATTGGGGAGAACTGTGTGTGTGAGAAGGAGGGAGCACTAAAACTCACAGTTGGCAAGGCTGTAACCCTCATACCCATCCAGCCCTTCTTCATGAAGCATATAGGCTAGTTCACATCGGCTAAAGATTTTTGCTTCGTTTGCCGTGATCAGGCAGCCGAGCAGGAAGAGAAGTGTGAGCGCCTTCATTTTTGCCAGAGAATGGGGAACCTCGGTTCCACCTGTGAGGAAAAAATACAAGAACTAACTATCAGAGGGGGATTCTTTGACCAAAGGTCTAACTCCCTGTTCCCAAAACAAGTACTGGCAGGACTGTCTCTGAGGTAACCCAAGATTGAACTTTTTCACCCCAGCTATGGTACCTTCTCTTTCTCCCACGGCTATAATCTTGCCGTCAGAGGGGTATTTGTTTTGCACAGAGGAACTACAGCATGTGCATACGTGCACAAACACACACTGTAAATTGGACAACCTAAAAGACTAACAAGTCTTATTAATCCAGAAACTGAAAGCACTGAGGCTAAAGGCATCAGAACTTCACAGCTGACTTTCTCATAATTATGTACACGGTGAAGAGTCAGATGTCCACTGGGAACAGGAAGGCTGACAAGTGCGATCCACCTGGCAAAGGGTTACACATATTAAAGTCTAAGATATTTGGGCCAATGGCCACTTCTTATTCTGGAAGCATGTCCACACTGACAGCAGTAACTTTGTTCTCTCAGAGGCCCTTCTCTTCCCTCCCTCCCCCTGTTTTCCCTGGGATCCTTATAAGAATAGTTTGTGGCATTGAAGGCCCAGACCTGCCAAGTCTACTGTTTCTCCCTGTATGCTAAAGTTTTGGTCTTTTCTACAGGTCTTCAAGGAAACGTGTTTTTTTCTGATGCTCGGCTCAGAGTGTGTGTGGATGAAGGGAGGCAGGAGGGGAGAAACCTTGTGAAATTGGAGAGTTGTGTGTACATATTAAGAAAAGCCTTGGCACTAAAATGTTTCAGAGTCATTTAGTGTTTCTCTGGCATCCCTCCTTTAGATTCTCAAACCCCAGATTCTCCAGCCTCACAAGACAGCAAATACTTTCTGTTTTGGTTTTTTTAAACCACATTTCTCAGATTTTTCCTTTTGTCCTATTCCATCTTGAAATCACTTGAAATTTATCAGCTTGTTCCTGAGGTCACAAAGCAAAGACCAAAAAAAAAAAAAAAGAATGTGGCTTTTTTAATCCCTGTATTTCCAGACTGAATATTTAATATGTCATTATTGGATCTTTTAAACCCACCATTAGAGACTTGTTGAAAATGACCTGGCTTACTTCATTTCATTATGGCATTTTGGGGGTTAATTAAGTGATACAGTTATAAGTAATGCTAACAGGCATTTTCCCTAATCCTCTCTTCCTCATCTTTTTAGGACTTGTCACCATAAATAAAAGAATAAGAGTAAGAGTGGGAATATTTCATGGGTTTATTATTTATTGGATTTATCTATATGGGGCCTTGTAGCAGGGTGGACCCCTGCTCCTGCCCTGGAGGGGTTAAAAACAGCCCTGGGAAGGAGCTGTGGCTGGAGAAAGCAGCCTTTAGGCTGGGGCAAGAAGCCTGGGCTGACTGGGGAAAGTAGGCTCAGCTGTGGCCATGCTCCAGTCAGGCCCAGCTGGCCCCTATAAGAGGTTGTGAGCCAGAAGCCCAAAAGGGAGTCAGTCTCTCTCTAGCTATAGAGGGAGATGGGCCTGGTTGCAGGGAGCTAGACACAGGGTATCTGGGGGAAGCAGGGCTGGGGAAAGGCAGAGGAGCTGGGGAGCTCTAGCCTGGAAAGCCCCAGGGTGCAGCCTAGCATTAGGCCAAGAGGTACTGGGGTTGCAGAGGGCAGCCCAGGGGTAGGCCAAGGCAGCAGGTCCAAACCCTCCTTGCCAGTGATGAGTAGGCTGATACTGCAGCCTGCCTCAGGGCGTGGGGCTAGACAATGACTGGCAGTAGCCATATATTGAGGCAAGGTGGGGATAGAGGATGGGGGTTCCCTGGGGAGGGGAGACCCAGAGAGAAAGGGGTTACTGCCAGGGGGCAGCACCCCATGTAAAAGTGCACCGGGTCCAGGGAGGGACATGGGGGCCAGAGGATAGGCGGATCACCGGCCTGCAGAGGGCGCTCCAGTGCTGGAACGGAGCTAATTCCCAGGAGTCACCAGCAGGAGGCGCTGCAGGGGTGAGTCGACCTGTCTACAGGCCTACTCTTAGCCCCCTTGTTCCACCTGTTTCACATCACTCCAACAGCGGAAAGCAGCTGGAAAAATGACCTAGCTGGGCTGTTCTCTTAACTGTGGCTGGCCCTACCCCGTCTCTCGAGTAGGGTACTGGTTGCGGGTGAAAGTAGGGGGGTCACCCCAATCAGGAAGGTATAAAGCTGCGATTGACCCCGACCTCCACACACACCGCCCCCCCAGTGGTGCTGAGTACTGCTTGGCTGCAGGTAAGGATTCAGCTATGACCCTTATCCAGAGCCATCAAACATGCAAATATTTCTCTCACTAGTGGTTTGTTGCCCCTAAAATGGGAAGGCACAAGCTTCTGATAGGTTGAGCCTGAACTTATGTAAATATCTACACATTAATGCTAATTTGCTACACTCTGTTTTGTCTCCAGATGTTGGCAGGTACTAATGAAACAGTAGCAAAAGGTATTATCAGCTCTTACCGGTGGCAGTAGCCACAGCAGGACAGTCCAGAGCCTGCTTGGACAGGATGGCTAATAAATTAACGGACAATGGTACCCCCAAATCCTTAACTGACAGCTTCTGATCACAGCTTCCTCCAGAGCAGAGTCTGGTCTGAAAGTTCCCAACCGACACCCAGTGTCTCCCCCTCTAACTGCCCCTCTTCTAGAACCTGCTCCTTTCCATGTCCCTGTGACATCACTCACCATCATTCTCAGTTCAAAACAACACAACAAAGCTTTGTTGTGTGTCGTACGTCTCAGACTCCTGCATTCTAAAATATACTGCAGAATTAAATAATGCAAGGAAGTGGGTCATCTGTAGCAGAGCTGGGTGAATACTGCAAACATATTTCTTCAAATCGTCACTTCAAAAAGCATGCTTAGGTCCTACTGTAGGATATGTGCACAAAAATAGTTTTGAATCCTTAATCACAAGTATTCACACCTGAAAATGGATTCTAACTCTTCCAATCAGGCAACAGAAGCTTGCCATGTGACCAAATGCTCATGTAAAACCTGTGACAAAAAACACTTCTAAAACACTCACAAGTTGCAAGAATTATTCCCATAAATTATTCAGTGAATGCTTTCAAACAACAAATTATTTATTTGTTTTGTGGTAGAATCCAGAGGCCCCAGTTAAGCTTGGGGCCTCATTATGCTAGCTCCTGTAAACACAAAGAGTGAGAGACAGTTCCTATCAAGACTGACAATGGAAGCATTTTTATACCCATTTGACAGATGGGGAACCGAAGCACACAGAATAAAAGCCTGGTCAGGCCCTAAAGGACTTACTCAAGGTCACACAGCAAGTCTCTGCTAGACCCAGGAGCTAGTCTCCTGAGTCTCCGTTCAGTGCCTTAACCACAAGACCATCCTTCCTCTCAAGAGTCAGGGACATAATGTAGCTCCCACCTCCTTACCTCTGCCTCAGCACAGAGGGGAGCAGAGTTCTCTCCCTGTTTTCCCCAGGCATTGTGACTGCTTGATACAATGCACATTATCTCCTGGAGCTCCTGCTGGTGCCATGCGGCTCCAACAGGAACTGAGAAAGACACTTCTGGTACCTAACTGGGTATTGCAGCTCGGTTGGACCAGTGAACCTGGCTGCTAGAGACAGGGAAGTGTAGTAACGTTATACAAGGCACTGGTGAGACCTCATCTGGTTTAGAGTATGCAGTTCTGATCTCCCATATTTAAGAAAGATGAATTCAAACTGGAACAGGTGCAGAGAAGGACTTCTAGGATGACCTGAGGAATGAAAAACCTACCTTACGAGAAGAGACTCAAAGAGCTTGGCTTGTTTAACCTAACCAAAGGAGGGCTAAGGGAAGATATAATTACTTTCTATTAATACATCAGAGGGATAAATACCAGGGAGGGAGAGGAGTTATTTAAGTGAAGCACCAATGTGGACACAAGAACAAATGGATATAAACTGGCCATCAACAAGTTTAGGCTTGAAATTAGATGAAGGTTTCTAACCATCAGAGGAGTGAAATTCCGGAACAGCCTTCCAATCTGAGCAGTAGGGGAAAAAAACTAACTGGCTTCAAGACTGAGCTTGATAAGTTTATGGAGGGGATGGCATGATAAGATTGCCTATGATGGCACATAGCTGATCTGCAACTGCTCGCACAAGTATCTTCAATGGCAGTGATGGGACACTGATGGGGAGGGCTCTGAGTTACTACAGAGAATTCTTTCCCAGGTGCCTGGCTGGTGGGTCTTGCCCACATGCTCAGACTTCCAACTAATTGCCATAGTTGGGATCTGGAAGAAAATTTCCCCCAGGTCAGATTGGCAGAGATCTTGGGGGATTTTCGCCTTCCTCGGCAGCATGGGGCCTGGGTCACTTGCAGGTTTAAACTAGTGTAAATCACGGGTTCTTGTTGGGATTCCCGCTTTCCACTCAACTTCCCAAGAACTCAGTTCAACTCCAGCTTTCATCATTCAGGTATCTTTATTTGGCATATAGCAGTGGTTGATCAGACTCAAACACAAGATGTAGGGGGGTAGATGCAGGATACATCACAGCTCCAAAGTCACACAGAAAATTCATTACACATCTCATTACATTTACCATACATTGCATCACACATGTTTGTATTGGTTTGGTTACTTTGCAGGAACCAATCCCTGTGCAGCATAAGCTGTCCATGCACTGTCTATGCTTTGATTTCCTCTTCACCTCATCTCTACATTCCTAAATTATTTTGTCCCTTGTTATCTAGTTCACAGGAAATAGTTCCCTGGGTGTTCTCTCTCTTGGCTTAGTTGGTTCAGACATTCTGTCTTCTTAGCCTACTGACCTATTTACTTATCTTTTTTAGCACAGACATTTTGTTTTCAACCTGATGATTCATTTACACCCTAATTCTGTCATCCAAAAAATGACGCTTCCCTCCATGTGTTAATTACTCATGTCGGGCCAGGCCTCAGCAACAGTTCTCTGTAACTTGAAGTCTTAAAATCATGATCTGATTACTTCAGTAGCTCAGTCAGAGGTGATGCGTCTATTAAAGGAGTAGATGAGCAAGGTTCTGTGTCTTGAAATATGCAGGAGATCAGACTAGATGATTATGTTGGTCCCTTCTGACCTTAATGTGTATGAGTCTAATATAGAACAAGGTTCAATTGTTAAGAATATAGGAATGGGCCTACTGGGTCAGACCAGTGGTCCATCTAGTCTAGTATCATGTCTTCCAACAATGGCTGGTGTCAGATGCTACAGAGGGAATGAACAGAATAGGGCAATTTATTGAGTGATCCATTCCTTTTCACTCAAGTGAAGTCCCAGCACGTGGCAGCCGGAGGCTAGGGACACCCAGAGCATGGGGTTGCATCCCTGACCATCTTGGCTAATAGCCACTGATGGGCCTATCCTCCAGGTACTTATCTAATGCTTCTTTGAACCTAGTTATTGTTTCGGCCTTCACAACATCCCCCTTAGTCAGCTCTTGTCTAAGCTGAACATTCCCAGTCTTTTTAATCTCTCTTCTTACGGAAACTGTTCCATATCCCTAATCATTTCTGTTGCCCTTCTCTGTACTTTTTCCAAGTCTAATACATCTTTTTTTGAGATGGGACAATCAAGACTGCACGCAGTATTCAAAGTGTGGGCATAGCATGGATTTATACAGTGGCATTATGATGTTTTTCTATCTTATTATCTATCCCTTTTCTCATGGTTCCCAACATTCTGTTAGCTTTTTTGACTGCCACTGCACATACAGCATATATTTTCAGAGAACAATGACTCCAAGATCTCTTTCTTGAGTGATAACAGCTAATTTAGACCCCATCATTTTGTATGTATAGTTGGGATTCTGTTTTCCAATGTGCATTACTTTGCATTTATCCACCTTGAATTTCATCTGCTATTTTGTTGCCCAGTCACCCAGTTTTGTGAGATATTTTTGTAACTCTTCGCAGTCAGCTTTGGACTTAGGTATCTTATATAATTTTGTATTGCCTGCAAACTTTGCCACCTCGTCTTGTTTACCCCCTCTTTGGGGGTCATTTATGAATGTGTTGAACAGCACTAGTTCCAGTACAGATTCTTGGAGAACCCAGCTATTTACTTCTCTCCATTGTGAAAACTAACCATTCATTCTTACTCTTTGTTTCCTATCTTTTAACCAGTTACTGATCCATGAGAGGACCTTCCCTCTTATTGCCATTCCTTCCTACTTTTCTTAAGAGCCTTTGGTGAGGAACCTTGTCAAAGGCTTTCTGAAAGTGCAAGTACACTATATTCACTGGATCCTTGTCCATCTTTGCTGACCCCCTCAAACAAGACTAATAGATTAGTGAGGCACGATTTCCCTGTACAAAAGCTGTGTTCATCTATGTGTCTAATAATTCTGTTCTTTACTATAGTTTCAACCAATTTGTGTGGTACTGAAATTAGGCATACTGGCCTGTAATTGCCAGGATCACCTCTGGTGCCTTTTAAAAAAATCAGTGTTACATTCGTTATCTGCCACATATCTGGTACAGAGGCTGATTTAAGCAATAGGTTAGAAACCACAGTTAGTAATTCTGCAGTTTCATATTTGAGTTCCTTAAGAACTCTTGGGTAAATACCATCTGGGCCTGGTGACTTAATACTGTTTAATTTATCAATTTGAACCTCCTCTATTGACACCTCAGTCTGGGACAGTTCCTCAGATTTGTCACACAAAAAAAACTGACTCAGGTGTGGGAATCTCCCTCACATCCTGTTCAGTGAAGACCAAAGCAAATAATCCATTTAGATTATCTGCAATGGTCTTGTCTTCCATGAGTGCTCCTTTAGCACCCCCATCATCCAGTGGGTCCACTGATTGTTTGGTAGGCTACCTGCTTCTGATGTTTGATGTTAGCTTTTGTGTCTTTTGCTAGTTGCTTTTCAAATTCTTTTTTGGCCCTTTTAACTATACTTTTACACTTGATTTGCCAGATTTTATGTTCCTTTCTATTTTCCTCAGAAGGATTTTACTTCCAATTTTTAAAGATATCTTTTTCTCTCTATCTTTTTCTCCCATCATTTATTCTGTTGTTTAGCTGTGGTGGCATTTTTTGGTCCTCTTACTGATTTTTTAATTTGAGGTTTACATATAATTTGAGCCTCTATTATGCTGTTTCTAAAAAATTTCCATGCAGCTTGCAGGCATTTCACTCTTGTGTCTGTTTCTTTTAATTTCCGTTTAACTAGCCACCTCATTTTTGTGTAGTTCCCCTTTTCAAAGTTAAATAATGATGTGGAGGATTTCTTTGGTATTTTCCCCCTACAAGGATGTTAAATTTAATTACATTATGGTTGCTCTTACTGAGCGGTTCAGCTAGATTCATCTTTTGGACTAGATCTTGTGTGCCACTTAGGACTAAATAAAAAATTGCCTCCCCACTTTTGGGTTCCAGGACTAGCTGCTCCAAGAGGGAAAGCCACTGGTCAATCACCGAAAAGGAATGTTACGCCATTGTATACGCGCTGGAAAAGCTAAGCCCATCTGTTTGGGGATGGCATTTCCACCTGCAACCCAACCATGCTGCGCTGTGCTGAAGTGGCTTCATACCGTCAAGGAAAATAACAAAAAACAAAAAACTTCTTTAGTGAAGTTTAGCTCTACAGGATTTTGATTTTGAAATACAATACATTTCAGGAGCTTCTAACAAAGTGGTTGGTGCACTCTCCCATGAAAGTTTCCCAGTTTAACCAACTGGTTAAAATCGTCCTTGAAATGTGGGAAATATTGTTAGTTTTTATATAATCAGTAGTATATCTAAAGGTGCGTGTGTCTTATTAACTCTGTTTTCTCCTAGAGCTCCAGGAAAAAAATCACAGCCAGTGTGGAACAGGCTGTCCAGCACTGTCTGTGATTTGGGGTGTGTGTCATAAATATAAAGGGAAAAGTAACAACATTTATGTATGCAATAACATCAAATCCCTCCTGGCCAGAGGTACAGAATCACTTACCTGTAAGGGATTAATAGTTCAATTAACCTAGTTGACATTTGACTAGAAGGACCAATGGGGAAAGAAGATACTTTCAAATCTGGGGGCAGGAGGGAGGGGAGGTTTTGTTTGTGCTCTTTGTTTTGCTCTCTCTTGGGACAAAGCGAAAAACCAAGCAAGCAACCCAGGTCCTAGTGAAATGATATATCTAAATTTACAGAAATTGTAAGTAATAGCAAGGAAATGCGTTAGATTATCTTTGGTTTTAGCTTGTGAATTTTTCGTATGCTAAGAGGAAGGTTTATTCCTGTTTTGTAACTTTGAAGTTGAGTCTAGAGGGGAATCCTCTGTGTTTTAAATCTTTTTATTACCCTTTAAAATTACCTTCCATCCTGATTTTACAGAGGTGCTTCTGTTACTTTTTTCTCTATAATAAAGTTCTTCTTGTAAGAACCTGATTGATTTTAGTGCCCTAAACATAAAGGGTCTGGTCTGTACTTTTGTTAAAGGCAATTGGTTGATATATTATTCTCAAAGCTCCCTAGGAAAGGGGGTGAAGGGACTTGGGGGGATATTTTGCTGGGGGCTAGGGGTCCAAGTGGCCCCTCCCTGAATGTTTGTTTAAATCACTTGGTGGTGGCAACAATACTGTCCAAGGACAAGGAAAGGAATTTGTGCCTTGGGGAAGTTTTCAACCTAAGGTGGTGAAATATAAGCTTAGGGGGTCTTTTGTGCGGTCCCCACTTCTGTACCCCAGAGTTCAGAGTGGGAAGGGAACTAACAGCAGACTAAACAAGCCCATTTCCCTCAGCCTCTCCTCATAAGTTAGGTGCCCCAGCCCCCTGATCATCCTCCCTGATTGAACTAACCTCATTATCTCCAGCCTGCTTCTTGCTTTCATATATATACCTGCCCCTGGAAATTTCCACTACATGCATCCAACGAAGTGGGTATTCACCCACGAAAGCTCATGCTTCAAAACTTCTGTTAGTCTATAAGGTGCCACATGACTCTTTGCTGCTTTTACTGATCATTTTAGTTGCCCTCCGTTGGACTCTCTCAAATTTGTCCACATCCTTTTTGTAGTGGGGGTCCAAAACTGGACGCAATACCCAGATGGGGCCTCACTAGTGCCGAACAGAGGGGAATAATCACTTCCCTCCATCTGCTGGCAATGCTCCTACTAATGCAGCCCAATATGCTGTTAGTCTTCTTGACAACAAGGGCACACTGATGACTCATATCCAGCTTCTCATCCACTATAATCTACTGGTCCTTTTCTGCAGAACTGCTGCTTAGTGAGGGTGATCATTTCTCAATCACCCTCACAATCATGGTCAGGTGGTTGGTAGTATATTCCTACTCCTATACTCTGATTATTCAAACATGGAATTTCTCTGTTACTATTTGATTCATTTAAAACTTTTATTATATTTTACTCTATGCTTTCTTTCACATATAGCGGCACTTCCCCAACCAGTGTAACCTACTCTGTCATTCCTATATATTTTGGATCCTGATATTACCATGTCCCGTTGATAATCATCATCCCACCAAGTTTCTGTGATGCCTGTTATATCAAATCCTCATTTAATACCAGGGACTCAAGTCCACCAATCTCAGTTTTTAGACTTCTTGCATTTGTATACAAGTACTTATAAAATCTATCAATATTTAGTTGTCTGTCTTTGTGTGAGGTAATTGAATGGGACTCTTTTTCATATAACTATTTCTCTTCAGTTCCTCCTACCTGCGCTCTATTAACTTCTATCCTCTCCTCTTTAATAGTATATAGAGTATCCCCTTTATTAAATCATTCCCTAAGTGATGTGCTTGTCTGAACCATGTGCTCCCCCACACCTATTGGCTTTCCCACAGCTCTCTGTTTAAAAATTCTTCTACAACCTTTTTAACTTTACATGCCAGCAATCTGGTTCCATTTTGGTTTAGGTGGAGCCCATCTTTTCTTTACAGGCTCTTCCTTTCCCCAAAGGTTCACCAGTTCCTAATAAACCTAAATTCTTCCTCTGAACATCATTGTCTCATCCACACATTGACATGTTGCAGTTCTGCCTGTCTAACTGGCCCTGCGCATGGAAGTGGAAGGATTTCAGAGAATGCTACCATGGAGCTCCTGGACTTGAGTCTCTTACCTAGCAGCCTAAATTTGGACTCCAGGACATCTTTTCTACCTTCCACTATGTCACTGGTACTTACATGTACCACAACCACCGGCTCCTCCCCAGCACTGCACATAAGTCTGTCTAGATGTCTCGAGGTCTGCAACCTTCGCATCCGTCTGGTAATTCACCATGCCCTTCTCCTGGTCATCACAAACCCACCTATCTATATTTCTAATAATCAAATCTCCTGTTACTATTATCTGTCTCTTCCTAATAACAGGGGTCCCCTCCGCTGGAAAGGAACCTCAGTGCAAGATGATACCATGATATCATCTGGAAGGAGGGTCCTGACTGCGCGATCATTTTTCTCTGCTCCAGCTTGATGTTCTCCTTACCCGAGACTTTCATCCTCCTCAACAGCACTGGGGCTGGGTCGCTCTACTGTGTCCTGGAAAGTCTCATCTCTGTACCTCTCTGTCTCCCTTATCTCCTCCAGTTCAGCCACTCTGGTCTCAAGAGCCTGTACTCGGTCTGTGAGGTCCATGAACTGCTTGCAGCGAATGCACTATGCCACCTGCCCACAAGGGTACATGCATACATGCGGTATTCAGTGCAATAAACTGGATATCCCACACTCTGCTGTTGCCCTTCTGCCTGCATTAATTTTACTTTTGCATGTTTTTGTTGTTGTTTGTTCTTTGAGTGTGTGCATTTTTGGGAGCTGGAGATGGGGGTTGGCCTAAGTTTATAGAATGTTAGGAGTATCTGGCTCTCACGCTCCCTCGCAAAACTCCCATTTGCTTCTCCTCTGTGCTAGCTCCTCTGGTCACTTACAAGCTGGCTTTTGAACCCCCTGTTCTCCCTGAGTTACCCTTGCCCCCTTGTCACGGGATCCTAAAGGGGTTAGTTGATCAAAGGATGGTAGACTAGCAGGGCCGGCTTCAGGGTTTTTGCTGCCCCAAGCAGCAAAAAGAAAAGAAAAGAAAAACAAAACAAAACAAAACAAAAGCCGCTATCATGATCTGCAGCTCTACCGCTGCCGCTTCAGTCTTCGGCGGCAATTCACCGGCAGGTCCTTCGCTCTGAGATTGAGTGAGGGACCCGCCGCCGAATTGTCACCGAAGACCCGGATGTGCCGCCCCTCACCGCTGGCCGCCCCAGCAGCTGCTTGCTGGGCTAGTGCCTGGAGTTGGCCCTGCAGCCTAAAGCCTTCTTCGGAAGCTCTCAGCCTTGCCTAGCAGGCGACTAGGCTCAGCACACAGCCCCCCAAACAGGCTACACTATAAACTTCAATCAAGTAGGTGCACACAACAAACAAACAGGCAACAAACTCACCCCAGGAGTCATGTAGTGGGTCCTCCTTCACCTGGAGAACTGCCTAGTAAAATTCTCCTGTTTGCTAGCTCCAGGATTTTGTTTAGTTCCATTTTGTTTGATCAGCTCATTGTGTATTTGTTATACTCAGCATGGAAAATTAATAAACCCATTTAAAAATACTGTGTGTGCGGGGGTGGGGAGGGGAGAGGATGGGAATCCCTTCTTAAGGGGGCACTTGAATAACTTAAAGCAACAGAGCTGATTTGCTTTATTTTTAAATGCCTAAATGGTGGCATAATTTTCTTACTTCTTGGATTAAATTTATTTTGTATCAAGCTATAAGAGATTTCAAACATATATAAGATTTCTCTTCTTTTAGATTAAATATTAATCACAGCATCAGAGTAATAAATAAATCAAGTCTGCCTGATTGTTTTAGCATGCAAGCCCCTAATCGCTTGGAAACATTTCAGATGGGTTTCTGTTTCAGCAGGAGACTGAGTACCATGGAGCAAGTACAGTATATGTGACACTACAAGATTTACAACTTAATTCCCTGCTTGGAAACAAAGAAACAAATAGCTGTATGTCATGCACTGAACTGAAACATTATGGATTCTATTATTACTCTAGTTTCTTCAGGATTTCTCAGTGGTGGGGAAAAAATCCTATTAACTTTCTTTTATGACTACCAGCAGGGTAATGTGGAGAGAATAATCTCTTCCACGTATAAGGTCTGGGGCCCCTAAAACCTGAATATCAGCCCAGGAGCTTTGTCAGAAGGACTTACTGCTTCGTTCCCTCATAAAACGACTATCTCCATTAATCTGTGTTTATTTTTCTTCTGCTTTTTAATTTGCTTAATGGACTTCAGCCGAAGTCTCTCCCAGCAGTCAGAGGAAAGTAAACTCTGATAAATCCTTAGGGACTTAATAGTCACAGTTAAGCACTTCTTTGGATTATTTTGTCTGACTTTCATCTTCGCTGCTGCAGAGATGATGGCAGTAGAGCACTCCAGCTTTAACCCCATGACTTACGAGCCTGGGAATGAACTGACAAAAGATGTTTCTCTTTCTCCCTCCTTCTCCCACCCTGCTTACATGGAAATAAAGCAAGACTAGCTTAAACTCTAGGAAATGATGTGTCCTCCTGGTACAGCCCTGATCCCACAGAAACAGTGCACATGGTTCAAATACGGTTGATAAATGGAAAATTCTTTGCCGGGAGTGCTGGCTGACTTTGTGCTGGTGAGGGAGACAGCTTAGATTCTCCAGGCTGCCTACCACCTGTTCTGCTGGTCCAGACTCTGTAGATGGCTATTGAGGAGGAAAAGAAAACCTGAAGATCTTCCATCAGGGTCATAGACCAAGAGCTCCGAAACATGTAGTTTGTTAGTCTCTTACCTGGTAAGGGTTTTGTGACATTTCCTTGCTTGCGGTCTTACTGGCATCATCTATTCATTAATATTTCATGTTATTAGTATATTATTATCTTCTTTTCAATGGGTAGCCTTTGAATCCGTTGAATGACAGCCAACAGTGGTATTAGTTTCTAATTACCTTGTTGTTAAGAGTCCAAGTCCTTCCTGGTTTTACTCTTATATTGCTTTTTACACTACAGATGTATTGCTGTGCAGCCTATATTCCTGGAGGAGCTGCTTAGTCAGAAATTGCATTGTAGAATTAGATCCCACTACCTACTTCTGACTCTGAACAAAGGTTTACTTTATTGACCATTTTAGTAATTCACTTTATTTCATATTCTTCATGTACCATGGAGATAATTAGATAGGTCCTGTCAAGCTGTCTGGTGTGGCTCACGGATATGTGTACCAACCCCAAACTGGTTGTGAGTTATATACTTAGATTTCACCTAGTAAGTATCAAGTGTGAATTCCTCAGGCACTATAACTGCCTTAAGATGGAGTCACAGACAGGCCCCTTGGGCCCTGTGGTCTATCTTGCCACCCAGGCCAAGCTTGCCTTTGTGATAGATGGTCCCTTACACCAAAAATCACAACAATACTCAGTAGGGTGAACTGATGTCCCGATTTTATAGGGACAGTCCCGATTTTTGGGTTTTTTTCTTATATAGGCTCCTATTACCCTCGACCGCCTGTCCCGATTTTTCACATTTGCTGTCTGGTCACCCTAATACTCAGGTTACTCCCAGGCCCAAAGGATCAGTCACTTATACCACATCAATTGCACCTCAGATATCAAAGCAAGGATAATGTGTAGCCAATCCTATAATTAACTAAAGATTTATTAACTAGGAAAAAATAAGAGTTATTTACAAGGTGAAAGCAGGCAAACATACACAGACAAATGAGATACAGTCTTAAGTTCCAAAGGGGAATAGAAGCTGCTGCAATATGCTAGCTTTATATATGCTTTAGAGCTAACCCAATCTAAATAGCTGGGGATCCCTTGCTTATCTTAGAAATCTTCACCCTTCAGAGTTCAAGCAGCATAGAGATAACATTTTCTTCTCGACAGGGATATTTATTCCCTTCATCCCGAGTTCAGGGTAATGGGACGAGTGTTCATGCATGTCTCCCCTTCTTGGACGTGAGGGAAACAGTCAACAAAGTCTTTTGTCCACCAATGTTTCACAGTGGCTTGTCTGGTTTCTCTGGGCCTTCTTTAGTTGGAGAGGAGATGACACCTCTAGTGGTAAACTAGTATTTTATACCTGGTGACATTTCTCTCCTGTTTGATGACTTACACAATTACAGAGCAAACATATTACCTTATAACATGTGATACAGACGTTATAAGTGAGATTAATGCATGCAGTAACTTACAAGCATTTCATAAAGTCTAAACACTAAACACATTTTTGCCAATACTAACACACAGGTGAGCCAGCCTGGGTTCCAGCTATACATTTGTCAGTGTTCAGTGAGGCCTAAGGGCCTTGGCATGAGCTGGCATCTGCTCTGCCAGCATCACAGGTCCCATTACACTAACCCTTCCATTTACTATTTCTAATCATTAGTCTTTTTCCAATCTCCACTGTTATCTGGTTTGTTGGTACAATTTGTACATATCATCTGTGGATGGCCATAATGGGGAGTGAGAAATGAAGTAGTGGCATAATGCTAGAAGCTGAGCTCTCCTTGTTAACAAACCAGACCACAGAGAAATGAATAAATATGGTACCCATAGGATTACCATAAATGCTAATAAGAATTTTCTCTTTATCATACCTTTGGAACATCTTGACTCAACCTGAATAGATCAAGATGTATTTCTACCATAGAAGATCCCCATCACAGTTTGTGCCTCTTTTTGACCCATTTGATAAAGCTAGTGCCTGTGAACATATTGCCTTACTTTTGAGCAACAGTGGAGACACACAGTAGGTTCACCACTACCTCACAGACACACCATAGACCTCTACCACAGACCTAGAGCAATATAGGTTTCCAAGGTGCTTAATAATACACACACCTTATTGGACTGGTTTACCTGAATACCTAGAGAGTGACAGAAAGTACCGGCAGCCGCTTCTTACCGGTACACCCGCACTGGCCCACCTCTGGGAAAAGCCATCATAGATTTGTCAAGAACAAATAGTGCCAAACCAACCTCATTTCCCTCTTTGACAGAGTTATTGCGCTAGAGGTTGGGGGGAGCAGTAGACATGATCTACCTTGATTGTAGTTAAGGTTTTGATACAGTCCCACTTGACATTTTCAAACAAACTAAGGAAATGTGGTCTAGATTAAATTACTATAAGGTGGGTGCACAGCTGGCTGAAAGACTATACTGAGAGAGTAGTTATCAGTGGTTCACTGTAAATCTGGGATGGTGTATCAAGGGTCAGTCCTGGGTCCAGTACTATTCAATATTTTCATTAAAGACATGGATTATAGCGTGGGGAGTATGCTTATAACATTTGTGGATGATGCCAAAATGGGAGGGGTTGCAAGCACTTTGGAGGACAGGATTAGAATTCAAAAATGAGTTTGGGAGATTAAACAATTGGTCTGAAATCAAGAAGATGAAATGAAATAAAGACAAGTGCAAAGTACTTCACTTAGGAAGGAAAAATCAAGTGCACAATCACAAAATTGGGAACACTTGGCTAGGTGATAGTACTGCTGACAAGGATCTGGGGGTTCTAGTGGACCACAAATTGAATATGAGTCAACACTGTGATGCAGTTGCAAAAAAGGTAGTGTAGTAACTACAGTGTAGTAACAGAAATACCTTATGTAAGACATGGGAGATAATTGTCCCGCTGTACTCCAGTTCTGTGTCCAGTTCTGGCCATCACACTTTAGGAAAGATGTGGACAAACTGGAGAGAGTTCAGAGGAGAGCAACGATAAAAGGTTTAGAAAACCCGATTTATGAGGAAAGATTAAAAAACTGGGCATGTTTAATCTTGAGAAAAGAAGACTATGGGGGGACCTAATAAAAGTATTCAAATATGTTAAGGGCACTTATGAAAAGGATGGTGATCAACTGTTCTCCAAGTCTACTGAAGGAACAAGACATAATGGGCTTAATCTGCATAAATGGAGATTTAGGTACAGATTAGGAATAACCTTCTAACTATAAATGGAGTTAAACTCTGGAATAGGCTTCCAATGGAGGTAGTGGAACCCCCATCATTGGAGATCTTTAAGAACAGGTTGGACAAACACCTGTCAGGGATGGTCTAGGTTTAATTGGTCCTGACTCTTGAGGTCCCTTCCAGCCCTACATTTGTATTATTCTATGCTTGTGTAGGATAAACTGTTAGGTCCAACAGGGTTACACATATGGTCAATCGCTACAGAATTTGGACCTTCAGTTTTTAATAGAATTCATTGTTTTATGTAGTAACTAACTATCATAGGCATGAAAAATAGAAACTTGTCAAAATGAAATACCTAGTACAAAGTCATTAAGGTATGTGGGGGAGCAGAGACTGAGGATCTATTTTGTCTAACAGCCAGATGACTTAGGCCCCAGTTCTACAAAGCTGCAAGCATGTATTTAACTTTATGCAATGTGAGTAGTTCCACTGAAGTTAATGAAACCATGTGCAGGATGTGAAGTTATGCATATACATAAATCTTTGCAGGATCAAGGCCTTATTCAGTAGCTCAGTGAGCAATCAAGAATGAGATCCATGTCCAAACTATCTTGAGATGCTTGCACTTCCAACTAGTGGAAACTAGGAGAATCACAGAGATACCTGGTCTTGGTGAAGGACTAAGCCTGAGGATGTGGATCCTTGGTCTTGTGCATCTCTCAGGAATAGATCTAGACAGCTGTTCAGCAGCTGAGAGAGGGTTAGTGATATGATCATAGTTTCTGGGGAGTCACTGGAGACAGACGCCAAATTCTGCAAAACTCCCATTGATTTAGTAAGGGCTGGAGAATTTGGGCCTGAATGATGCAGCAAATGACACCTGAAGAGTGAGGGCCCCTGTGACGAGGTGCACTCACCCTGCACTGGATGGGTTAACTCCTCGCTATCAGGGGCGGCTCTAGGAATCCCGCCGCCCCAAGCAGGATGGCGGGGCGCGCTCTGGCGGTCGCCGGTCCCGCGGCTCCGGGGGACCTCTTGCAGATGTGCCTGCGGAGGTTCCGCTGGTCCCGCGGCTCTGGTGGAGCATCCGCTGGCGTGCCTGCGGGAGGTCCACCCGAGCTGCGGGACCAGCGAACCCTCCGCAGTCATGCCTGCGGGAGGTCCACTGGTCCCGCGGCTCCAGTGGACCTCCCTCAGGCATGACTGCGGAAGGTCTGCCGGAGCCACCTGCTGCCCTGCCGGTTCAATGCCGCCCCAAACGCGCGCTTGGCGCGCTGGGGTCTGAAGCAGGCCCTGCTCACTATGGGCTGAGCAAGCCACATCCCCATTTCCCTACTGGGCACGCTCCAGGTGCAGTACTAGTATAAAAGGGAGCAGCCCAGCTCAGTCTGGGCAGATGCTCCTTGCTGGCTCCAGCCCGGGAGCAGCTGGAGCCCCTGACCACAGAAGCCAGAGGTGCTGAGAACCAGACAGATGCCCAAGTGCATGCAGACACCCGAGAAGGGTCAAAATCACTAGGAACCACATGCGCTGAGAAGCCTGGGGATCCTTATGATGATTTAACAGCAGCTCCAAGATATTTGGTAGGAAGTGGCCTGGGGGGGTGGGCAGGGGGGACTAGCTATAGTCCTGCTGGAAACCAGTGTTATTCAGTTGGAGCCCGGCTGGTGCAGTGACAGGACACTACTACTGCTAGGGCCCTGGGCCAGGACCTGGTGGAGCAGGGAGGGCCTGGGTCCCCATACTTTGGCCATCACCCACCCCCTAGGTGGCGCCCCCCTTCCCCAACCATCCGCTAGGCCTTACAGCCCTGGAAGCAAGGGCAACCCTATTGACTTTGGTTGTCAGGCCTGGCAGCCGTGAAAGTCCGGGCAACTCTATGCGTTAGGCCTTACAACTCTGAGAGGAGGGACAACTTTGAGGGGGTCAACAAGCAAGCGGACAAGGGGGATCCAGTGAATATAGTGTACTTAGATATTCAGAAAGCCTTTGACCAGGTCCCTCACCAAAGACTGTTAGGCACAGTAAGTTGTCACGGGATAAGATGGAAGGTCCTCTCATGGATTGGTAACTGGTTAAAAGATAGGAAACAAAAGGTAGGAATGAATGGTCAGTTTTCAGAATGGAGAGAGGTAAATAGTGGTGTCCCCCAGGGATCTGTACTGGGACCAGTCCTGTTCAACATATTCATAAATGATCTGGAAAACGGGGTAAACAGTGAGGTGGCAAAATTTGCAGATTATACAAAACTGCTCAAGATAGTTAAGTCCCAGGCAGACTGCGAAGCGCTACAAAAGGATCTCACATAACTGGGTGACTGGGCAACAAAATGGAAGATGAAATTCAATGTTGATAAATGCAAAGTAATGCACATTGGAAAACATAATCCCAACTATACATATAAAATGATGGGGTCTAAATTAGCTGTTACCACTCAAGAAAGAGATCTTGTAGTCATTGTGGATAGTTCTCTGAAAACATCCACTCAATGGGCAGCAGCAGTCAAAAAAGCGAACAGAATGTTGGGAATCATTAAGAAAGGGATAGATAATAAAGCAGAAAATATCATATTGCCTCTATATAAATCCACGGTATGCCCACATCTGGAATACTGTGTGTGGATGTGGTCTCCCCATCTCAAAAAAGATGTATTGGAATTGGAAAAAGGTTCAGAAAAAATGTTAGGGGTATGGAACAGCTGCCATATGAGGAGAGATTAATAAGACTCGGACTTTTCAGCATGGAAAAAGACAACTAAGGGGGGATATGATAGAGGTCTATAAAATTATGACTGGTGTGGAGAAAGTAAATAAGGAAGTGTTATTTACTCCTTCTCAACACAAGTAGTAGGGGTCACCAAATGAAATTAATAGGTAGCAGGTTTAAAACAAACAAAAGGAAGTATTTTTTCACACAATGCACAGTCAGTCTGTGGAACTCTTTTCCAGAGCATGTTGTGAAGACCAAGACTATAACAGGATTAAAAAAAGAACTAGCTAAATTCATGGATGATAGGTCCATCAATGGCTATTAGCCAGGATGAGCAGGGATGGTGTCCCTAGCCTCTGTTTGCCAGAAGCTGGGAATGGGCAACAGGGGATGGATCACTCAATGATTGCCTGTTCTGTTCATTCCCTCTGTGGCATTTGGTATTGGCCACTGACGGAAGACATGATACTGAGCTAGATGGACCTTTGGTCTGACCTAGTATGGCCACTCTTATGTTCTTATGACAACTCCTTTGGCTCTAACCATTAGACACTACTATCCTGAGGCCAAGGGCAATCTGGCACTTATTCACAGGGTGCACTCACCCCACACTGGATGGGGTTACCCCCACCCCATCACAGCCCCATTTAGATTAGCCTCTTCCCTATTGCAGATGAGAGCCTCCATGGCAGGTTAATCTGATGCGCTGATCTACATATGGATGGCTGGGATCCTGCCGGGAGAATTATCACAGCTAATAAGAGTAAAAGTTGCTTTGTGGGAATTAGGAGTACTTGTGGCACCTTAGAGATACAAATTTATCTGGTCATAAGCTTTCATGGGCTAAAGCCCACTTCATCAGATGCATGGAGTGGAAAATACAGTAGGAAGATATATATATATATATATATATATATATATATATATATATATATATATATATATACAGAGAACATTAAAAGATGAGGGTTGCCATACCAACTCTAATGAGACAAATCAATTAAGGTGGGCTATTATCAGCAGGAGAAAAAAAACTTTTGTAGTGATAAGCAGGATGGCCCATTTCAAACAGTTAACAAGAAGGTGTGAGTAACGGTAGGGGAAAAATTAGCATGGGGAAATAGTTTTTAGTTTCCCTATCCACTCCCACTCTTTATTCAAGCCTAATTTAATGGTGTCCAGTTTGCAAATTAATTACAGTTCTGCAGTTTCTCGTTGGAGTCTGTTTTTGAAGTTTTTTTGTTGAAGAATTACGACTTCTAGGTCTGTAATTGAGTGTCCAGGGAGGTTGAAGTGTTCTCCGGCTGGTTTTTGAATGTTATAATTCTTGATGTCTGATTTGTGTCCATTTATTCTTTTGCATAGAGACTGTCTGCTTTGGCCAATGTACATGGCAGAGGGGCATTGCTGGCACATGATGGCATATATCACATTGGTAAATATGCAGGTGAATGAGCCCCTGATGGTATGGCTGATGTGATTAGGTCCTATGATGGTGTCTCTTGAATAGATATGTGGACAGAGATGGCAACAGGCTTTGTTGCAAGGATAGGTTCCTGGGTTAGTGTTTCTGTTGCGTGGTGTGTAGTTGCTGGTGAGTATTTGCTTCAGGTTGGGGGGCTGTCTGTAAGCGAGGACTGGCCTGTCTCCCAAGGTCTATGAGAGTGAGTGATCATCCTTCAGGATAGGTTGTAGATCCTTGATGATGTGCTGGAGAGGTTTTAGTTGGGGGCTGAAGGTGATGGCTAGTGGTGTTCTGTTACTTTTTTTGTTGGTCCTGTCCTGTAGTAGGTGACTTTTGGGTACTCTTCTGGCTCTTTCTAGTACTTTAATCTCTTGACATCAGACACACTGAATGTGTGAAAACACAAACTAGGTGGGTTTGTTCACACTGCACCTGGCTACCACAACAAAAATAAACTTGACAGAAATGAACAAGCTACAGCCATAAAATAAAAAATAAACTGTTCCATTTACAGCAACTCTTCAAAGTCCACCAGACAGATTTCTGGGCCTGCTGGGGCCTCTTGTAGCTGATTCAGTGAGCCCAACTTTGGAAAAGACTGTTGACTCAGCCTGCCTCATCCCATGCACAAGTGTAACAGTGCTGCCTTTGATAAAGCCTTAACGTCAGTCAGTCCCAGACCCTGGCTCCTACAAAGCCCATATCCATGTGACAAAGGGACAGCCAGTGCTGTGGGAAGGGTTTGTTAGCATCACTACTTCCATCTGTCACATATTAAATCTTAGAAGCGAGAGTAAGGAGAAGACTATATGCATAAAGGAACTAAAGGCCCTCTTAGTTCAAGCATCCACCTAGTGTCTTGTTATATGCCTCATATTAGGTATTTGTCACATATTTGGACTTTGGCAGGTTGAGAGTTGCAGTGATAGCCTCCTTCTGAACAGTGAAATAAGCCCAAATCTAAGGGCTTGGCAGATCATGTTCCATTGGGGTCAGGGGAACAAAGCCCTTCCCCACGCACAGAGTGACAAAAGAGCTGTTCTACAGCTGCTACTGCAGCCTTAGCACTGCTGCTTCTGTGTCCTGGACTGTGTCTGGGGGCGAATGGCTGGTGCACCTGTGCAGGGGCCTGCTCCAAAAGTCCCTCAACACCTACACGATGCTCATGGGGAGTGGGTCTGCAACACAGGTAAATCCTGCTCTTCCATGTACAGCAGGGCTGCAGTGTTCCCACTGCCTCCGGGGCTCTCTGAATCTGGTGGAGCAGCACGGGAGGGATGAGACTTGCCCCTACATGCTGAAGTCTTTAGAGATTTTGCTAGTTCACCTTATGTGCATTCGATAGCTAGCCATTGCCATGAATTACCCAGCATGTCACATGGCCACACAGCAGGAGAACACTTTCTAAGAAATGTTCTCATTCTGCTTATTTTGGTGGGCTCTAGTTCAAAGGCTTTCACAATGGGCTATTCTAAATATATGAAGTCATAAGATTTAGGAACACAGGATCTGCCCTACTGGAGCAGACCATTGGCTCATCAAGTCATGTATGCTGCCTTTGGCAGAACCCAATCCTGGATTGTGCAGAGGAAAGTGGAAACCCACATAATGCATCTAGCAAAGGTTGTAGATCCAAATCCAATTAGTCCAAGTTAAATCCAAACACTCTGTCAGAAGGCCGTGTTGACTATTTTAGGTTGGGACCATTTCAAAACAGAGGTATGGTATTGTAGATTCCTTGTTAAAATACAATTGTGATGAACTGGGGCTATCTCTGTACAACTTATCAATTCTGATTGATATTGTGAAGTTGTATTATGAAAACCTGCTGTGTCATCTCTTCCTATATGTATGTGGATCCACCTTTGCTGACAGGCCCTGTAGCAGATACAAACCAGACAAGGACTAAAATACTTAAGGGTAACAATGGTACTTAAACGTCACAAACAGTTATGATAAAAAAGCAGCTGCATCCTTAGAAAAAACAGTTTAGCTGATTCTTTTAAAGGGAGAGGAGAAGATAGGAGCAGTGGAAAGTTACCCAAAAGACAGAACAAATGAATACAGGGGGGTTTAAATAGAGAGCCACCACACAGGACCAGAGGAGGAGAGACAAGGAGAGGAGGCCTGGGTAAGAGAGAGCCAGGTCACAGAAGGTGGATAAGGGGGCTCCAGGAAGGAGAGATCATCCAGCATGTAGCACCCTTTTCAGGCAGGAGGTCCCTGCCTGATTTCCTGAGCCCAGATGGCCCCCAGGATGCTGGACAACCCAAGGGATTCAGACCCCTGCCCAAAGAATACCATGGAATGGTGAGCAAACTGAGGCAGGGCATTTAGTGTTTATTGTTTTGTATGATTAGTTTGCTTCTATGCTTTACATGATTGAGTTTAAAGAGCATAAAAGGGTTAGTTTGTGCAAAGTGTATTTGTGCCAACTGCTTCACAAAAACTGTGTGCCCCTGAGAGAGTTCGATTGTAAATTAGAAGCGTCAGACCTGTGGGGTGGAGTTCTGGGGAAGGGGTGTATTTGAGTAACTGAGGTGTCATAGGGGTTAGTATTAGTCCTGGGGCCCAGGACAAGAAGGGGAAGGACACTGAGAGTTGGTGCCCAGGAAACGTGCCGGAGAGGCCAGAAGAGGAACCAGTGACACAGCCTGCTGAGGCTCTAGATGCTTAACATAGCCCAGAGACTCCAGAGCCCACAGGGTTGGATTCCCCTCACAGCAGTCCCTGGAGGCGGTTGGGAGGAGTGCCCTCTAGGATCTGTGACAATAATGTAGAGCAAATAGATGCATATGAGAAGGGTTTTCAAAAAGTCATTTAGGCCTAAATTTTCCAGGAGGCCACTGATCTGGAGTGTCTCAAGCTGAGGACCTAAAAAATGAGGTACTCCAGTGGCCAGTTGTGAAAGCTTAAACCTTTAGCACCTTAGGACTTGGGAAAAGACCGTTTGAATGACCTCATTAAGGAGTTGCCCATCATGCTTCTTCATTGTGGCACCTTGGGAAGTAAGAGGCGTGGCCCTGCAGCCACTCCCCAAGGTGCAGAAAGGTGACATTTTCAACAACAAGTGTATTGAATAAGAACAGAGTGACTGAAGCTAAACCAAGGTCCTGTCTGTCTGCATAGACTCTACATATCACATGGCAATTCTTAGATGCGTATGGATTTGTTCTAATGCCCTTCCAATACTCATCTTATTGAGCAGCATGCTGGGTTGTCCAGCTCAGTCCCAGAGGTGGCAGCATTTCATTACATAGATCACATACCAAAGGCTCAATTCTGTAGGTCTCACTGAAGCGAAACTCCCACGGATGTCAACGTAATTTGTATTAAAAAGTTACTGCTGAGGTCTGGTAGCTGCCAGACACCAAATACACTTAGCTTAAATGACAATTCTGGAAATCTATTGCCTCAACCAGTGTGTGCTGGCAAAACACATTCTGGCACTTGTTGAAAATGTAGTGCTAACAATTTGCACTGGTGCATCTAACCCCAAATATTTCCACATCTAGAGGATCAATGGGAGTTCTGACTGAGTGAACGCAGCAGAACTGGGCACAGGGGGTCGACTCCTTCAGTGCTTATTCAATTATTAATCAGTCTTTGCACAGGCAAAACTCCTACTTCATTTCAATGGGAGTTTTGCCTGAGTAAGGACTGATTAATAACAGAGAAGGGACTCTGTGATTTGGCCCATTAACATAAATGTATTTCCTGAGTAAAGACCTCAGTATTTGCCCCACAGCTTATAACACTCTTGGGATCTTATGGTATGAAAGTCACTACATAAATGTAAACTATTATCACTTACTATTACTAACACACTAAAACCCAGAGTAATATTTTCCCGCAAAGCTTTAACTATAACAATATTGTCCCAGTAGCTCAATCACCAGAATCGTGGGGATCATTCATGAAAGGGTGACTGATGGTTTCTGTCATAATTGAATCCTGACCTTTCCTGATGAGAGTTTTCTGGAAACTCTCATCAGCAACTGTCAGTCTTGGAGGCCTTCCTACAGCTTCCTGGCTAGACTGGCCTGCAGATACAGTGACCATGGCAACACATACCTTTAAGGGCACTCACAGATAAAGAATAGAACATTATATATTTTTTTCAACTCCATTGTTGTTTTTATAAAGTGCTTATATTTAATATACATCAAAGGTATTTATGGCTTCACCTCTTCAGAGCTGGAAAATTGAGCTGTGTACACGGCACAGACAATGGCAAACCTGATTGATGATCTATTGTACATTTCCAATGCTGAAGTTATTTTCATTCAATGATACACTATGGGTGGCCCCTTTGTTCTACTCCATCATTTTGATACATGTGCCAAATTCCTATGTCTGACACATTTGAAGAGATAACTTGCATGATCCTGTGCTTGCTTTTGACTATCTTTCTTTAAAAATGCAGTAAAACGTTACAGAACAAGCAGCATGACTCAATGTATTTTTCTGGATTTCAAAATATTTGGGGTTAGATGTGCTAATGATTTGCACTGGAACTACATTTTCAAGGAGTGCCAGAACACTTTTCACCAAGTGCACACTAAGGCCACGTTTACACTTACCTGCTGGGTCGACGCGGCGAGTTCGACTGCTCGGAGTTCGAACTATCGCGTCTGATCTAGACGCGATAGTTCGAACCCCGGAAGCGCTAGTTCGAACTCCGGTACTCCACCGCGGCAGGAGGAGTTGCCGGAGTCGACCTTGGAGCCGCGGAGTTCGCTTCCGCGGCGTCTGGACGGGTAAGTAAGTCGAACTAGGGTAGTTCGAATTCAGCTACGTTATTCACGTAGCTGAATTCGCGTACCCTAGTTCGACCCCCGACCTTAGTGTAGACCAGGGCTGAGAGGGGCGAGGCAATCGATTTCCAGTCCTGTCAATTATATTAACTGACTGCATTTGGTGTCTGGCAGCCACCAGATCTTGGATGGCTGAACAGATTTATTTATAAAAACTTTACAAACAATAAAACAGCAATTCAAGAAAATAAACAACATTGTTATGAATAAACTGTTTCATAGGCTGGCTGGAGCACAGAACACGTCCACTCCGTGCAGAAATCACAGCTCATATTTAGAATCAGAATATATTTAAGGCCCAATTCTGCCTGCCCTGGCCAGTTGCACTGGAGGAATAAGGTGTCACATAAGACACCAGCACAGGGACAACCCCAGTTTGCTTTCAGGGAGCTAGGCAGAGCAAGGGATCCTGCTGGAAACACTAGCAGCTCATGTGTGCCAGCAGAACTGTACTGGGCAGGAGTGTTGGCTAATTTTTTCACTCCCTCATCCAGCATCAGCAGAGACATAGGCGCCGACTCTGTGGGTCGGAGCACCCATGGGGAAAAAATGGTGGGTGCTGAGCACCCACTGGCAGCCCCCTATCAGTCCTCCTCCCTCCCCCATTGCCTCCCGCACACCGGTGGGCCCCACTGATCAGCGCCTCTCCCTGCCTCCCCGTGCCTCCAGCCCGCCACGATCAGCTGTTTTGTAGCATGCAGGAGTTTCTGGGGGAAGGGGGAGGAGTAAGGATTCAACATGCTTGGAGGAGGGGGCGGAATGGGGCGGGAACAAGCAGGGCGGGGTTGGGGTGGCAACAAGCAGGATGCGGACTTGGGGGAAGGGGTGGAGTGGGGGCAGGGCTGGGGTTCGAGCACTTCCCCGGCACTTTGGAAAGTCGGCACTTGTGAGCAGAGACATTTGTTCTAATTCTCCTCTTGCATTGGTTTTACACCAGTGTAACTCCTGATTTTAGCAGAGTGACTCCTGATTTACACTGGTTTAAGCGAGATCAGAATCCAGTCCTACTTGCTTTCTAAACGCCTCGAGGCAATGACTCTTGCTTGGGTAGTGTGCCTCTCCCCTTCCCCAGCACACTGCAATGGATTGGCAGTTTTGCCTCCTGACTGTCTGCCAGTGACATTTATTTATTGTAAATATTTTTAGTATGACATTGGGTACAACAGTAAATGTCAACGGCACCGAATATAAGTACTGGGAAATAACCTATTTCGACAATACATGTCTTGGCTGTGTCTTGAGTTTTATTTTCTATAAGTGCCTTGGTATTTATCTTGTAGCATGAGACTATTATCCTCTCACAATGTTCTGTTTCATTCACCTTATCTCTTAAGTACAACCCTTTATTTATAGAAGGAATCTTTGTGGTTTGTCTGGACTCTAGAGATTTTTTTTAAAGAGAAAGCACTGTGTTTCATATCTGAAGGGTATTTACTCAACTTACTACACAGCTGGCTTTCGCTGGTCAACTCCTATTAAAGCTAATGAGAGTTATGCATCTAAAAAGCTTTATGTAGCAAGCTGAGACGTTACATATGCCCCTTCTTCATTTTCAAACTAAATTGATTCATAATATTGAAAACACAGAGAGGAGAAGGGGGGTTCTTTAATGATTTTGCTTGAACAAATACAACCCTGTTATTCTTGATTGATGATCATGCTTTTCCTGAAGCGAGTCCCAGACACATTTTAATAGACGTTTTAAATGTCTTAATACCCATCTGAACAAATATACTATAAGATCATGAATGGTGTGGCAAAAGTGAATAGAGAAGTGTTACTTAATCTTTCACACAGTACAAAACCCAGTGGCCACCTGATGAAATTAATAAGCAGCCTGTTTAATACAAACAAGAGGAAGTACTTTTTCACACAGTGCACAGCTAATCTGTGGAACTCATTGCCATGGGATGTTGTGATGTCAAACAGCATAACTGGGTTCAAAAAAGAACTGGATAAGTTCATGGAGGATAGGTTCCTCAAGGACTATTAGCTAAAATGATCAGGGATGCAACCCCATGCTGGGGGAGATCATAACTCTGACTACCAGAAGCTGGGAGTGGAAGATGGGTGGCTCACTCCGTAATTGCCCTGTTCTGTATTCTCCCTCTGCAGGTGTGGTATGGGCTACTCTCAGAGACAGGCTACTGGGCAACATGGACCAGTATGATCCAGTAGGACAGTTCTGACTTTTTTATGGTGGACTTTCCTGGTGCCTGGATTTCCCACTAGTGGGTAAGTTAGAAATGCTAATAAGTTAGATACAACTGTTTTGAGTTTGTTTCCAATCTGCTAAGAAGAAAAGTTGCTGTTTATAAACTTTTTGTTCATGTTCGTGAGGGAGTTTAGTTCTTCTGGGACATGCGTGGCAGGGAATTAGACTAAATGACCCATGTGGTCCCTTCTAACCCTATGATTCTATGATTCTACGCTGGAATGGCAGCCCAGGATACTCAAGGCCTCCATGTATCCACAGAACAGGGACAGTATACTAGGCAGCCATGCAGGCTTCCCTGTGTGCCGCCACAGCAGAGCTCCCTTTTTCAGTTGCCAAATGGGAAGAGGAGAAAAACCTGAAAACTGAAACATCCTTGGCTCTCATTTGTTCATCAAAGACAGTGAACATTTTTGAGAACTTTTTTCCCCAAAAGATATATTTACCATTTTTCGATGAGCTCTGAACCCCACCTGCAACATATCCCCAGCCTGATTAGAAAGGGCTCCTTGAACACAGAAATATGAGGCTTTCAAATTTTGGTATCATTTTGTGAAAATGGTCTGAATTCACAGCGGGGAGAACTTTGAATTTTTGCGGGGTCATTTTCTCAAAACTAGCTCTAGAGTGACTGGTTGCAACTGCTGGCTTCGTGGCAGATGAGAGAAGTCCACCCTGGTGTGGGCATACTGTACATTAAAGTAGCAGGCTTGGTTCATCTTACACCCAGTTATTAGCGCTTCTGGGCTGCTTGCAGTACTCATGATAAGCTTAGTGGGACTCCTGCCTTCTTTCTGGATAGTTGTGCCCCATTTTCTGCTCCAGTCCCCCTTTAGGCTTCATCTCCTCTCACTTACATTTGCATAAATTAAGGGTAACCCCACTGAAGTTTGTGCTACACAGCTGTAAAATCTGGGTTAATGAAAGGAGACTCAAGCTGGAATTTGCGTATACATTTCACTCATTTTGCACAGCCACAAGATCCCAACTCACTATGTTACACTATGACAGGTTTGAGTAGCAGCCGTGTTAGTCTGTATCCACAAAAAGAACAGGAGTACTTGTGGCACCTTAGAGACTAACAAATTTATTTCAGCATAAGCTTTCATGGGCTACAGCTCACTTCTTCGGATGCATAGAATGGAACACACAGACGGAAGATATTTATACATACACGAAAGCTTATGCTGAAATAAATTTGTTAGTCTCTAAGGTGCCACAAGTGCTCCTGTTCTTTATGTTACACTATGTGTATATGCTTTTTCTAACTGATGTACCCAACTCCTCATTTACACCACCTTTGAATTTTGCCTCCGTCACTAACTAGAATGGCTTTCAGACATATGTTTCTACCAACACCTGTAAGTATTAAAAATCTTTCTTGGATACTCAGGGGAAAAGTCATCACAGTAAATGTCCTTAATAAGGAATTCAGGCCATTTCTGGTTGGTTTTAATTATGACAGCCTTTCAGATCTGGTGAAGGGGCTGATAGCTCTGTCCTGTTGAGATGTTAAAGGTCCCTTTGTTTAAGAGCTCATAGCCTGATCGGAGATTGTCTGTAGTTCACCTTTAGGATATAGAAAAGTGCTGAGACATGGCAGGATCTGATGCTGGCAGCCCCGCAGATGGAGCTACAGTACAGTATGTTGTCAGCATTGCTGTTCCTGCTCAAGCCTGCTTACTCCAGCTATGATGCTATCAGCATTCTTTGTCGGAGTCTGTCTGAGTGATGGATGATTAATGAAGTAGGGCTAAAACTATCTGTGAGAAAGAAGTATTGCTCATTTCACTCATGTCACAGTCCTAATTGGGACTGTCTGACAGAATCTGTACTGTACCATGTATGGACACCAGGCATACAGACAGCCTGATTCCAAGATTGTTGTGATTTTCCCTAATCTCCTCTTACAACACGCCTCCGGGGGTGGGGGAACCAAACAGAAACCTCTGATTTGGGTGGGGGGAGGAAAAACATTAAAACCCTCACAAACGTTTTATGAAGTACTATGTGATTCATTTCATAAGCATTTTCTCCAAGCATAGAAAGGTGCACACACTGTCCAAAGGGAAAAGCTTGCCACTGTGTAACTAAAACACAATAACAGAGACCCCACCATTCTACTAACTAGTAAGACCTATTGCTCTCTGTATCTACCCTTTGAGAGGCATCAAGACATTTTCCAACTTATGTGCTTTTTCAGCATCTAACTTAATATGATCAAATCAGCCCAACAGCACTAAATACATCTGGCCATTTTGAATTCACTCATCCTGTCTTTTGTGATTTTCCTGCCAAATTTTTCTTCTGTGGTAACCAGTTATTGTCTGGTTCAAATTACACATGCAAGAGATCGGGGGCCTGATTTTACACCCTCTTTGCACAGGTAGAAATATCTACTCAAGTTGCAAGGCCGTGGACAATGAGGTCTTAAATATGTAATTTTGAAATCTGCACCTTTTTAACCTTGATGTTACTTAAATCTATCTGCCTTCTGTGACATGCTACTGGAGTTGGGATCTCTCAAAAATGTATAGTACCTGGATGTACTCTTCCACCGCACCTGTGAAGAGGAGCAGGAGAGAACACATTCTAGGGAGAGATATCTCTAGGAGGCTTCTTCTGACAGATAATTCTCATAAAAATGCTTGACAAACTGTATATTGTGAAATGCTGAAGTGATCCTATGTTAAATCAAGCGCAAAAAGACACTAGAAAGCTGTCAAGAATTCCCTTCAGTGTTTGAGCTGCCCATTCTGAATTGACTGAACCAATGGGTATATATCTACATGGCATCTGGGAGCAAGCCTGGGTCCACAGACTTGTGCTGGTGAGGCTCACGCTGGCATGCTGAAAATAACTGTTTAGATGTTGCTTTGTCATTGCAGCTCAGGCTGGAGCTCAGGCTCTCAAACCGGGGGTGGGGGATGGGCTTGAGCACAAATCTCTGGACCTGGGCAGGGAGGCTCACTCCCTGATGCAGTGTAGACATACGCAATGAGTCCCTGAGGATAGTGGAGATTCCTTTCCATTGTGGGGAGCCAGGAGGTATCCTACGATGTCTTTTAATCTTCTGCCAAATCAATGACCCCTTTGTAAGACTGGAATGTTCAAACCCACTGTCTGGGGGAGATACTGTGGGTGGTATCATGTTAACTGAGCAACAGGACTGGACTTATTAAACAGCTTTCGCTACCGATCCATGTCACCCACTGAGTACCTAGCTAAGGACGCTGAATGTGCTATTTCTGCTGGCAAGGGCACAGTAGATTGAAGCCACCTCCTTGGCCCCAGTGTTGCTTTTTCCAAGTAAAATCTGACTTTGTAATGCTCTTTTTAAAAGTACCTGCCCACTGAGGGAATTGTATCTTGGCAAGTCGTTCATGTCTAATGAGACAGTCCTGGCACTGTAGCACTGTATTCAATATTTAACGAAAAGTCCACCTGTCTAGATATGCAGGCTTTTTATCCTATTGGCCTTTAATGTAATGCATAATAATTCAAAGGAAACCTATGAACTTGGAACTTGTTCATATCTGTAACAGGCCAGATTCTGGGTCATGCCAGAGATGTGCACTGCTCAGGAGCGGCTCCAGGCCCCAGGACGCCAAGCGCGTGCTTGGGGCGGCATGCCGCGGAGGGCGCTCTGCCAGTCGCCGGGAAGGGGGCAGGCGGCTCCGGTGGACCTCCCGCAAGCGTGCCTGCGGAGGGTCCGCCGGTCCCGCGGCTTCGGTGGAGCATCCGCAGGCACGCCTGTGGGAGGTCCACCAGAGCCGCGGGACCAGTGGACCCTCCACAGGCACGTCTGCGGGAGGTCCACCAGAGCCGCGGGACCAGCAGAGTGCCCCCCGCAGCGTGCCGCCGTGCTTGGGGCAGCAAAAGGGCTAGAGCCGCCCCTGGCACTGCTCAGTGCAACCCAGGGGGATGCAAAGGTAGCGCTAAGCCATTGGCATTGTACTGGACCTTGGGTACAACTTAAAACAGTTTCAGGGCTGCTTTAAGGCATACTCACAAGCAAGTGTGCCCAAGGGGCCATTCCAGTACCTGGGGATTGCTGGAGCACTGGGGTGCATCCCACACTGGAAGGGAGAGCAAGAGGGTTGTGATGTAGAATCACTTTGCCAGCTCTCTGCTCTCAAGGATCCCTTCTGCTCAGGAGGACTCCCGAGGAAGCTGGCTAAACCAGCTTTCTATCTGTATTGCACGTTTGCCATTTTAACAGCACCTGACCTCACTCTACTAATTCCTCTCCCCTAGAGCCACTTCTAAGAGTTTAAACTGCTGAGTAGATTCACACAAGTGGTCCTACCACCATCAATGGAGGAGTGACCAAGTGAAGAGAGGAGGATAGTCACAAAAGCAACAAATGGGAAGGTGCAAGAAAATATGAGTTAGAGCAAGTCTCCACCCTACTTTAACTTACACATTCTGGACCCACGTCCAGCTTGTCAGCAGCACATAAGTTCTGCCAGCTTACATTCTCGTAAGTGGGTGTAACAGGTCTAGGAGAGTCTGAGTGAGTGTAAAAGGGGGCAAATTCTGCTCTGGTTTACACCCTGACTTCATTGGAGAAGAATGTAACCCAAAGACTCCAATTTACTGCACTTTACGGATCTCCTTTTAGGCTCTGTCTACACTACAAGCTCGGATGTAATTCCCCAGTTCATGTATCCATACGCACATCTAGCTGGGCTCCGAGGCTCTGTCTGCACGACGAGGTAGGGGTGTGATTCCCCAGCTCATGTACAGATACTCCTGGTAGCTCGTGAGCTAGCGTATCAGTGGTAGTGTAGCCATGGTAGCGCAGGCAACAGTAGACGAGGCATTGCTTAGCCATGCTGAGTACAAAAACAGCGGGTACTTACTCGCCTGTGCCTCCGCTACTGCTCTCCATACAACCCTGGCTACACTACTGTGTATACCTGCGTTAGCTCTCATCAAGCTACCGTCAGTATGGGTATGCAAGCAGGGGAATCATGCCCCTCGCTGGTAGTGTAGGCATCGCCTCAGCACCCATTTCTGCTATCTTATCCGTAGGACCAACTTGCAGAGGAAAGTATTACTCAGTATGAGGAAAGGTGGCAGGCTCAGCAAGTCTAAGGGGATATAAAGCTGGAACAAAATACAAGTTGTGGGAATTGGATAGAGGAATAAGTTACATAAATTAGACTCCCTCTAGCCTGACTTAGCCTCACCTCCCAATCTGGCCTGTAGTGTTTGGTTCAACATGCTCCAAGGGGCACATTCCTGTCTCCTTCCAAACTGTTCCTACAGCCATAAAAGAAACCTGAGTGGGGGCATCTATAACTCGTCTAAAGTGTGTCTGAAGATTATTTGGGGTGGGCAGGCTAGTTTAAGAATTTCAATCATTATCTTCTCCTGGGAGCCTCTTAAGGGATAATATTTAGAAAGCACGTGGAGGAAGGTGAGGAAAGTCCATGTCATGTAAATCTATCAACTAGTTCATCACAGACAACTCTGAACCTATCTTCGCAATGGCGCCGGCTGGATGGAAAGGCGATGCTTTGCTGCATCCTAATTTTGGTCTGATCTCAATGAACCTCTGTGGTTCCATTGATGATGATGTGAGAACACTTCCTCTGCAGTCATTCATGATTGTAAACAGTACAGAGACCAGCTCTGGCCATTCAGATTTATTCCACGTTTCAGTGACTGTAGCCTATCTGTTGATTTTAAAAAAGGAGCAGGAAGTAGCATAGCTATCAGGAAGAGCTCACCAAGGGGACTGTGTGTGCATGGGAAACAGAAAATCCATTATTATTTGTTAAAGTAATGCTCCATGCTTGTATTTCCGACTGCTCGTCCTTCCAGTTTGCCACCTGGAGTCTTGAGAGGCCTGCCAACCCCAAAACAATTAGTTTACAGACAAAAATTCCCATTTAAAGATTGTGGGTTTTTTTAAACAGACACCCACATTTCGTACAGCTTTCCCAACACAATACAAGGCTGTACTACTGTAAAATATATTTTAAAACAAATTTCATAAGTTTATTTTCATGCTTGTGTGTCTCCTCTTCTTTGTTTTGTTTTGTTTTTGTCAATACATTTCTTTCTGCTGACCAAGGAGCAGGAGTCCCAGCTCAGGGAGTTTACTATCAGTCTTTCCATCATGTGGGGTCTCCTAATCTACTAGTGCCCTGAGATATGCAGGGAAACTCTATGGATTTAGGTTGGAGCATTTGCATGAGGTCCCTCCTATAGGGGCATGGGGACTTTTTATTTCCACAGGAAAGGCAGCAGGGGTCCCCCCTGACTCTCAGAGAGGCCAGGGATAATAGTGGGGGGATCCCCTAGCACTTACCTCAGCAACAAGGGTGTATCTGCTCATGTGAGTGAGTTGGCCAAGGCTGCTGCAATTTTCTTTTCCTGTCACACAGTCTTCTGTTGTGATGGGGCTAGCATGGGAGGGGCCCTAAGAGCAGGTGGTCTCAGTGTCAGCACCCTGTAGGGATGCACAGGGAAGCTGGTACCTGTGTGAGCTGTTGTTTCAGGCTGTCTGCAGACTCATGCAGACATCACCCAACTACACTTGAGTCATGTTTTCAAGGTTGTCTTTGCAACCCTGAGGGCTATAAACATTTATTTTAAACAAAAGTTCAGACACTGATGTAATCACATGACTTGTGTTGTTGGGACCCAGCCTTAAACCTGGCAATAGACATGGTAGAATTACCCTGTGCAGCAGCAGCCCAAACACTGCCATTAGCAAACTCACCCATGACTGCTGGGGTGCTGGTTGAGACCCAGCTCAGCCTGGAGCTGGCTGTGCAGCAGGACCAGGTTGGTGTGCAGCAATTCTTGTTGCCTGGCCTACATCATCTTGGCCATCTTAATGGAGGCCTGGATAGCTAGCAGAGAGTGGAGAGGAGAAGGGGGACAATGAGAGCAGTCAGGCACATCTTCTTTACTCCCAGTCCAGCAGCCTTTTAACCAGGTGAACGTCCTCATGGGAAAGGCATTCCCCTACCCCAGCCCTCAGTGGCCCTGAAACACTTTTAATAAAGGGGGGTGGCTGAAAGCCAGCCCCCTTACCACTGTCCGTGACCCCTCCCCCCACCCCAGAGCTGAGCCTGGGAGCGGGGTTGTGTCTCCAGGAGGCAGGGACCCAGACAGGGGTAACGGGGGTGAGGCTGGTGCCACAGCTGGGGGCAGGCATGGGGTTGGCATCCGGGACCCTGAGTGCAGGGCAGCAGCAGGACCCCGGGTGTGGGGCCAGTAGCAGAACCTCATGTGGGGTTGGCAGCTGGGACCCCGGGAACGGGGCCGGGAGCTGGCACCCTGCATAAAACCTCAGGGTGCTGCAACACCCCCTACACCCATAGTTCCCACACCTATGCCAGCCCTTTGTATTGTGCTACAGTAGTGGACCCAGTAGGAGCATAACCAAGAAGCTTTTGTGGGCTAGAACCCTTGAAACCTTTTTCTACTATCAGGAAATGTGGCCCTCCTAGCAGGAACTGCTTTCTGCCAGCAGGTGGCAGCATTTCCTTCCATCCTCCTGAGGAGCTGTGCTTGCAGGTAGAAGCAGCAGCAGACCAACTGTCTACTGTCGCAGTCCGTCTTCTCCTGGCGCTTACAGACAGCCTGGATTTGACCTTTCGTGTTTTCCTAGAGCTGGCTGGAAAAATGGAGAACGTTTCTCATGAAAGTTTTTGTGATACTTCCTGTCTCCGCCACACACACACTTTTGTCAAAATTTTAAGACAACTATTTCTACTAGGTTTGGTTTTTAAATAGGCTCTACAAATGTATGGATGGTTGGCAGTCCAGAACCCCAACTTACTTTCAAGACAGTACAGAATCTGAAGACAGTACAGTGGTGGCATTTCTGTTACGGGATATGTCATATTCACAGTTTAAGGCCAGAAGGGGCTGTTATGGTCATCAAGTCTGACCTCATGCTTAACACAAGACCCCCACCCAGTAATTTCTGCATCAAGCCCATAACTTCAGGTTGAGCCAGAGCATCTCTTTTAGAAAGATACCTTTAGAAACATCCTTAGTGTTGTAACAATCAGGCAAGGTACTAACAAACTTCAACAGGACTTTATTTTTTAAGTGGAAACCTCTTTACCACGCTGCTGCTGCACCCTCTGTAACTCTCACTCTGCCTCCTCAACTCCTCCCCCCTCCTTCCTGTTTCCTGTCTCCCAACAGCCAGTGCTCCCAGTTCTAATAATTACAAGCAACATCTAAACACCACTTAGGAAAGTTGTTCCAATAGTTAATCCCCCTCACAGTTAAATATTTGCACCTTATTTTTAGTCAGAATTTACCTACCTTCATATTCCAACCATTGGATCTCAATACACTTTTTTCTGCTAAATTAAAGAGCCATCTACTGCGTAGGTGCTGGAATTAGGGATGCTGGGCATGTGGCCACAGCTCCTGGCTTGTAGTGGTTTCCATCATACACAGGGTTTACAGTAAACCCCCACTGTAAAAATTGTTCCAGCACTACTGATCTACTGTAAGAAACCTCTTTCCTGTGAATGTACTTAGAGACTATGATTAAGTTACCTCTTAACCTGCTCTTGCATACGCTAAATAGATGAGCCTCTTAAGTCTTGCACTATAAGGCATATTTTCCAGACTTCAACTCATTCTTGTATCTCTTTTCAGAACCCTTTTCGATTTGTCAACAGCCTTTTTGAAGTGTGTACACCAGAACTGGCCACGGTGTTCCAGGAATGGTCTCAGTAATACCCCCTCCCTACTTCTACTTGATATTCACCTGCTTATCCATCCAAGGATAGCATTTGCCCTCCGTAGCTACAGCATTGCACTGGGAGTTTGTGTTCAGTTGGTTATCTGCCAAGACACCCAAATCCTTTTCAGTGTTACTGCATTGTAGCATGCAGCCGCCCCCACGCCATTATTTGTTCCTAGATGTCTGACCTCACATTTGGCTGTATTAGAAACATACATTGTTCAAATGAACCCATTTTACCAAGTGATCCAGGTCAGTTTGTGTAACTGACCTTTCTCTTGTGGCACCTTAGAGACTAACAAATTTATTTGGGCATAAGCTTTCATGGGCTAAAACCCTCTTCATCAGATGCATGCACTGGAAAATACAGTAGGAAGAGATATACCGGTATACACAGAGAACATGAAAAAATGGATGTTGCCATACCAACTCTAACAAGACTAATCAATTAAGGTGGGCTATTATCATGTTCTCTGTGTATATATCTTCCTACTGTATTTTCCACCGCATGCATCCGATGAAGTGGGTTTTAGCCCACGAAAGCTTATGACCAAATAAATTGTTAGTCTCTAAGTACTCTTCACTCTTTTTGCTGATACAGACTAACACAGCTACCACTCTGAAACCTGACCTTTCTGTGACCTTCCTCTGGCATTCTTTACTGCTCCACCAGTTTAGGTGTCTTTGCAAATGTTACCAGTAATGACTATCCACCCTATTAATGTTCATCCATTCAGCCTTTACTAACTCTTCTCTTTTTATGCCCCATCTCCATTACTTTCTCTCGCTTCATCCACTGTATCTCTAACAGGGAGATTTTCAAAGGCACAAAGGGTAACTAGTTGGAACCTTCCCCCTAAATCTCAACTAAACCCCTCCCAGATCTCCTTAGACCAGAAATCATTTGCTCTGGGCAGCATTTTGTTTTGGGACTCTGCATCAAAAACATTGTATGAAAAATAAAATCTTGTGTTTTGGTGAATGTACGCTTTAATTTTCTAGACTCACAGTTCCCACCATGGGCTGTTCATTAATGTCTTAGAATCTGGTTCTTGCAAGAAAAGCTCTTCTAATCAGAGGTGTATGTGTGCGCACATTACACTGTCTTGAGGCACATAATTACAGATTTTTTTTGTGTCGCATGGAATGATACCAATGAGTCCAGGTGAATCATGAACCAAATATTCTTTGCATTTGGGAGCAGGTTCTCTGCTTCCACACACACAATTCTGTCCCATGCCCACCCACCCTTGAAAACTTCAACCACCCTTTTCACTATGGTGGTGTTGGTGGTGGTATTATTAGTGCATTTCATCTTCATGGAGCAGCCAGTTACCCATCTGTTGGCAACAGCTACACAGGGAATTCAACAGTCTCTTTATAAAGTCTTGTCACTGAAGCTGTCTTCTAGCTTCTCAGCATTCTGGGGCTTCCCCTGAACTTGTACACTGCATACACCTGAAATCTTGCATGCTTGGAATCTCAGAGGCCTGCGATGTGCACTGAGGTTCCAAAGAAACCGCAAAGTGCTCTCAAGCTGGGAGAGCCCACTGAGAAACTATTCAACAGAGAGAAGGAGTGAGGTTTTTCCCCAAAAGCATCTCCTTTAAGAAGAGGGGAGCAGACCACTCAAGTCAGCTCCCCTAGTACTGCAGGAATGGAAGCAAGACTCATAGCTGCTACAAAAGACAACTCACCTGCCACAATGACAGCTCTTTAAAGGTATAAAATCCAGTCACCATCCCACTGATTTCAATGGGAGTTGGATGGGACACATAGGGAGAGAGAGAGAGGCAATATGGCAATTATGGGAGGTGACGGGGGGAGAGAAAGAGTCAGGAGGGTTCTGAGACTTTCAAGAGGACTTGGAAAGATTAATGGGTCCCAATCAAAGATCAAACTTTTGGGTGTTGATTGAATGGCACTGATCCTTCACTAGACTATGCCCCATAAATGGTTTAGTTTAGTAAGTGTCATTGTGTTTTTCTCAGAGGTTTCTGGGTAATGATATAGAATATGACATGATTGATGTTGTGGTGGGTGACTCCCCCATCACAGGCCACAGAGGATTAAAGGCCGAGTTAGTCACATTCACTTCACTTGGGCAGTAATCAAGTAGTTACTCATCAGCCAAAGAGGGTGGGACTCAAGAAGGATCAGGTGATAACTCAGACACATGGGTTTTACAAATAGGCTGAGAGAGTTCAGTCAAGGGGGAAGCAGCCACAGGGAGCAGGCTGGCTGGCTGGCAGGCACACTCCTGGGCAGGAGTTCTCAGGAAGACTTGGGTTGGGCAGGACAGTGCTTGATACCAGAACCAGGGAAAGTCAGAGGAGCCCCAGAAAAGGGTTGAGCACACGGCCGAGAAGACAGGTTGATTCTTTGGGACTCTGGAGTACACCTGGACATTTTGTTTCCCCAGAAGGGGTTTGGGCTAGCCACTTCTCAGTTAGAGGGCTGTCTTTTCACCACAAAGATGACCTGCATTGGACTCTGGAGATGAAAACCCCATGCAATGTTGCATCCTGACACAAGGGGGTGCTCTGTCACGAGAGCGCCCCAATCCAGATGCTTATAGCAATCCACATATTCAAAGTGCTGTACACAGCAATACTTGGCACATAAGGCCAGATTCTGGCCCTTGGATCTGGCCCCTTTTGTACCCTTCTGGTGACCCAAAGGAGACAGAAAGCAGCCTTTATAAAGAAATCTCTGGTTGCCATAAAACCAGCATACCATCTGCTTCCCCACAACATTATCATCACCCAGTATCAAACATCCCAGTCCTGAGAAACCTCATAGCAGGGGCGGCTCTAGCAATTTCGCCGCCCCAAGCACGGCGGCACGCCGCGGGGGGCGCTCTGGCAGCCTCCGGTCCCGCGGCTCCAGTGGACCTCCTGCAGACATGCCTGCGGAGGGTCTGCTGGTCCCGCGGCTCCGGTGGAGCATCCGCAGGCATGCCTGCGGGAGGTCCACCGGAGCCGCCTGCCGCCCTCCCGGCGACAGGCAGAGCGCCCCCCGCGGCATGCCGCCCCAAGGACGTGCTTGGCGCGCTGGGGTCTGGAGCCGGCCCTGCCTCATAGAAAAACAAGCAGAGACCAACTGCAAGCTCACTCACTTGAAGATAATATCCTAGACCTGACACAATCTAGATCCAGGCCAGGACATAGGACTGAAACCATTTTAGTGGATGATGATCTGCTTGTCTGTGGATAGTGGGCAGATATACATTTTAATCCTCCTGGACTCTCTGCAGCATTTGATACTATCAACCATGAATGCTGCTGAGAGAGATGGAAGGTTCCAAGGAAATGTGCTGAATGATATGAGTCCTTCCTGGAGGGATAGTCCCAGTGAGTAGTGATGGGGAACTGCACGTCCACCACTAGACCCCTCCCTTGTGGAGTCCCACAAGGATTAATTCTCTGGCTGACCTTATTCAGCATCTACCTGCAGACACTAGGTAAAGTGGTCAAAGGACATGGACTCAAGTGCCAGCTATATGCAGACGATACACTGCTCTACCTATCCTTCACCATGTGTGGCCACTCTACTACTGCCCAGATAGCCCAGTGACTGGACAAGAACAGCTCATGGATGAAGAACAATGCGGATGAACGAACAAGACAGAGGTGATGCTGGTGGACAGAGGAAAACACTCTGAAGAGTTCGTGGACACAGTGCAGTCTCCTATGGTTGAAAGTGCACACCCACAGCTGGTCAATTCATTCTGTGCTTTACAAATGTTCCTGGATTCCTCACTGATGCTAAGCTCTCACGTAGAAGCATCTGCAAATAGCACTTTTTCCAACTGGCTGGGAGACTCCGATCCATCCTGTTGCATAATGGCCTGGCCGCAGTTAGACACACCATTGTTAATTCCTGTCTGGACAACAACAATTCAGTATACCTGGGCATGATGCCATCAGCCCTCAGGAAATTCCAGCTAGTCCAGAATGCTGTAGCACATCTCCTCGGCAACATGGGATTCTGGGAGCACATCAGGCCTATCCTCATTCCCCACCCTGTTTTCCCATAGAATAATGAATTAAGTTCAAGATCTCATTCCTCATTTTCAAGGCACTCAGTGACTCAGGCCCAGCATATTTAAAAGATCACCTAAAGTTCCCAGATGAAGACCATGGTTGACAGCTCTGCTCCTCTGACACAATGAGACTTTCTATCAGAAGGATAAAGCATGTCTGTGAGGGAGACAGAACTATCTCCAGGGCCCGGCTGGGACTGTGGAATGAACTCACATATAAACTAAGAGCTATCACAAATGTCACCACCTGCCACTCTAAGTGAATCATAGAATCATAGAATCTCAGGGTTGGAAGGGACCTCAGGAGGTCATCTAGTCCAACCCCCTGCTCAAAGCAGGACCAAACCCAACTAAATCATCCCAGCCAGGGCTTTGTCAAGCCTGACCTTAAAAGCCTCTAAGGAAGGAGATTCCACTACCTCCCTAGGTAACCCATTCCAGTTCTTCACCACCCTACTAGTGAAAAAGTTTTTCCTAATATCCAACCTAAACCTCCCCCTCTGCAACTTGAGACCATTACTCCTTGTTCTGTCATCTTCTACCACTGAGAACAGTCTAGATCCATCCTCTTTGGAACCCCCTTTCAGGTAGTTGAAAGCAGCTATCAAATCCCCCCTCATTCTTCTCTTCTGCAGACTAAACAATCCCAGTTCCCTCAGCCTCTCCTCATAAGTCATGTGCTCCAGCCCCCTAATCATTTTTGTTGCCCTCCGCTGGACTCTCTCCAATTTATCCACATCCTTCTTGTAGTGTGGGGCCCAAAACTGGACACAGTACTCCAAATGAGGCCTCACCAGTGCTGAGTAGAGGGGGATGATCACATCCCTTGATCTGCTGGAAATGCCCCTACTTATACAACCCAAAATGCCATTAGCCTTCTTGGCAACAAGGGCACACTGTTGACTCATATTCAGCTTTTCGTCCACCATAACCCCTAGGTCCTTTTCTGCAGAACTGCTACCCAGCCATTCGGTCCCTAGTCTGTAGCAGTGCATGGGATTCTTCCGTCCTAAGTGCAGGACTCTGCACTTGTCCTTGTTGAACCTCATCATATTTCTTTTGGCCCAATCCTCTAATTTGTCTAGGTCCCTCTGTATCCTATCCCTACCCTCCAGCGTATCAACCACTCCTCCCAGTTTAGTGTCATCTGCAAACTTGCTAAGGGTGCAGTCCACACCATCCTCCAGATCGTTAATGAAGATATTGAATAAAACCGGCCCAGCACCGACCCTTGGGGCACTCCACTTGATACCGGCTGCCATCTAGACATGGAACCATTGATCACTACCCGTTGAGCCCGACCATCTAGCCAGTTTTCTATCCACCTTACCGTCCATTCATCCAGCCCAGACTTCTTTAACTTGCTGGCAAGAATACTGTGGGAGACTGTATCAAAAGCTTTGCTAAAATCCAGAAATAGTACATCCACTGCTTTCCCCTCATCCACAGAGCCGGTTATCTCGTCATAGAAGGCAATTAGGTTAGTCAGGCATGACTTGCCCTTGGTGAATCCATGCTGACTGTTCCTGATCACTTTCCCCTCCTTTAAGTGGTTCAGGATTGATTCCTTGAGGACCTGTTCCATGATTTTTCCAGGGACTGAGGTGAGACTGACTGGCCTGTAGTTCCCTGGATCTTCCTTCTTCCCTTTTTTAAAGATGGGCACTACATTAGCTTTTTTCCAGTCATCCGGGACCTCCCCCGATCGCCATGATTTTTCAAAGATAATGGCCAATGGCTCTGCAATCTCATCGGCCAACTCCTTTAGCACCCTCGGATGCAGCGCATCCGGCCCCATGGACTTGTGCTCGTCCAGCTTTCCTAAATAGCCCCGAACTACTTCTTTCTCCACAGAGAGCTGGTCACCTCCTCCCCATACCGTGCTGCAGAGTGCAGCTGTCTAGGAGCTGACCTTGTCTGTGAAGACAGAGGCAAAAAAAGCATTGAGTACACTAGCTTTCTCCACATCCTCTGTCACTAGGTTCCCTCCCTCATTCAGCAAGGGGCCCACACTTTCCTTGACTTTCTTCCTGTTGCTAACATACCTAAAGAAACTCTTCTTGTTACTCCTAACATCTCCGGCTAGCTGCAACTCCAAGTGTGATTTGGCCTTCCTGATTTCACACCTGCATGCCTGAACAATACTTTTATACTCCTCCCTGGTTATTTGTCCAATCTTCCACTTCTTGTAAGCTGTTCTTTTGTGTTTAAGACGAGCAAGGATTTCACTGTTAAGCCAAGCTGGTCGCCTGCCATATTTACTTCTCTTCCTACACATCGGGATGGTTTGTTCCTGCAACCTCAATAAGGTTTCTTTGAAATACAGCCAGCTTTCCTCGACTCCTTTCCCCGTCATGTTATTCTCCCAAGGGACCTTGCCCATCAGTTCCCTGAGGGAGTCAAAGTCTGCTTTTCTGAAGTCCAGGGTCTCTGTTCTACTGCTTTCCCTTTTTCCTTGTGTCAGGATCCTGAACTCGACCATCTCATGGTCACTGCCCCCCAGGTTCCCATCCACTATTGCTTCCTCTACTATTTCTTCCCTGTTTGTGAGCAGCAGGTCAAGAAGAGCTTTTCCCCTAGTTGGTTCCTCCAGCACTTGCACCAGGAAATTGTCCCCTACACTTTCCAGAAACTTCCTAGATTGTCTGTGCACCGCTGTATTGCTCTCCCAGCAGATATCGGGGTGATTAAAGTCACCCATGAGAACCAGGGCCTGTGATCTAGCAACTTCTGTTAGTTGCTGGAAGAAAGCCTCGTCCACCTCATCCCCCTGGTCCGGTGGTCTGTAGCAGACTCCCACCACGACATTACCCTTGTTGTTCATACTTCTAAACTTAATCCAGAGACTCTCAGGTTTTTCTGCAGTTTCATACCGGAGCTCTGAGCAGTCATACTGCTCTCTTACGTACAACGCAACTCCCCCACCTTTTCTGCCCTGCCTGTCCTTCCTGAACAGTTTATATCCATCCATGACAGTACTCCAATCATGTGAGTTATCCCACCAAGTCTCTGTTATTCCAATTACATCATAATTCCCTGACTGTGCCAGGACTTCTAGTTCTCCCTGCTTGTTCCCCAGGCTTCTTGCATTAGTGTATAGGCATTTAAGATAACCCGCTGATTGTCCCGCTTTCTTGGTCTGAGACAGGAGTCCTCCCCTCTTGTAATCTCCTGCTTGTGCTTCCTCCCGGTATCCCACATCCCCACTTACCTCGGGGCTTTGGTCTCCTTCCCCCGGTGAACCTAGTTTAAAGCCCTCCTCACTAGGTTAGCCAGCCTGCTTGCAAAGATGCTCTTCCCTCTCTTCGTGAGGTGGAGCCCGTCTCTGCCTAGCAATCCTTCTTCTTGGAAGACCATCCCATTGTCAAAGAATCCAAACCCTTCTCTCCGACACCATCTGCGTAGCCATTCGTTGATTTCCACGATTCGACGGTCTCTACCCTGGCCTTTTCCTGCCACAGGGAGGATAGATGAGAACACCACTTGTGCCTCAAACTCCTTTATCCTTCTTCCCAGAGCCATGTAGTCTGCAGTGATTCAGTGCAAGGTTCATGTCATTAATATTGCCTTCTCTAACATAAACACATAGCAATATGTACATTAAAAGTAACAAAATAACCCTACCAAAACAAATGCTCCACTGCACACACCATTCTCCCCCTGGGCATAGGATGAGAGAACAGATCACATGTGACAGGTGTTAGCCCTATTGCTTAATGCACTCCTGGAATGCACTCAGATATAAGGGTGATGAGCATAGTGCTTGGGTCTTTGGGGCAAGAAGAGAGTATCATATGGTCAGGCGGAGGAAAAGCCAGAATGTGCTCTGGTGACCCTTATCCAGCAGAGTGGTCCCTTTAGCTGACACAATTTAGTTCTGGTCTACACCTAAAACTTAGGTCGATCCAACTACACCACTCAGGGGTGTGAAAAAAAGATGTAGTTAAGCTGATCTAAGCCCAGTGTAGACCCCACTAGGTCCACAGAAGATTTTTTTCCATCCACCTCACTACCAGCTCTGGAGGGGATGGATTTACTACAGCAATGTAAGATCCCTTTTGTCAGTGTAATAAGCATCTACACCACAGTGGTATGGCAGTGTCGCTGCAGCTGTGCTGCTGTAGAGTAGACCTGCTCTGAGATAAGCCTTTATTTTTGTCTGAGTCACACAGGAAGCTGTTTTGACCCCTGACCAGCTCCAGCATTGGGAGGCATGGAAAGGTAGCCTCAAGCCCCTCCCTGGGTCCTGCAGTGAGTACAGCTTGTCTGGATCCAGAGATCTGGCCCATGGCAAATCGTTTACCCAGCACGAACAACCAAGTACTGGGATGGCTTCATTAAGAGCTGGGTGAGCAAAGAAATCACAAAGCCACAGAAGCTTCTCTGGCTCCTGTATCCCATTCACTTATGTAGCTCAGCAAGAGGGCACCAAGGATTTTTCCCTTAAGCATCTTCTCCCCAGTAACTATGTTGCTTCCGAAACCATTTCTGAACTGCTTCATCAGAGAAGCTAGTTAAAACCAGTACAAATACCAGGCCTACCAGTGAGATCTGAGGGTGTTCAGTATGTCCCAGGATCAGGATCACCACCTGCACTTCCACAAGGGATCAAGTTTAGAATTTAATATGGACTAAAGAGAGGCAAGAAGAAAATAAATCACCAGTGAAACACAGACCAGTCGCCTTGGCTGTGATCATGCTTGGCCCAGAACATTCAATAGGGCCAAATTAACCCCTGGACAGGCTGGGGCCAGAACAAGGTTGCAAGGATCATCAAATTCAACAGACTTTTCCCCTTTTAAGTATTAACTGGCACTGCACTGAGGTAAATCATGTCTGGGAGGTTAAATCACATCCACATTGAAAAAGAAAACAAACAGGTACATTCTCTGCTATTTGGCTTGGACTCTCCTATATCCGAACACCTGTAATTCTAACCTAGCTCCCAGCAGAAACCAGCCTGGCTTTGTGACTCTCACTTAAAATAATAATAATCATATAATCTTCCATTTACACAGCACTTTAACTCCCAACAGATTCCCTCAAGTGCTTTCCAAAGTGCTAAATCAACCCCTGCCATGTAAAAACACGTAGAAGAGGAAAAACAATACAAAGACGCTGCACATTTTAATGCACGGCAAGGAGGAGGAATTTGTGTAAGAGGGGATTCATGCAGTATTTCCTTTCCTATCTGAGAGCAGGCTCAATGAGAGCATACCTACACTGGTCCAGTAAGACACAAGATAGTGGAGAGGAAAACTGCATGACAGAGAGATGGCCAATCGCCCCCATTTCTAACATGTTCCCATGGCAGTAGATCATTCCTTGCCAAGTCACTGCCTTTCTTCCCCGGTCTTGTGGTAGTCTTTAATGCAGCCATCCACAGGAGCGGTTCATGTAAGCAAGGCAGCAGGTTCAAGCTACCCTCCTCCACCTCCTGAATTCTAATTAAAATCCGTTAATCCTAACTTGCCCCTAAAAGTTTGGCTCTAGACAATTTAGATCCAAAAATGGAAGGGGCCTAGTTCCCAAACCAGTTCAGATGTAGCATGAGTTAGTGAAAATTGTGCAAGAACTATTTTTCATCAGCGATTGCTCTTGTTAGATTTCCACCCTTCGGAGCTGAAATCTCACCAGAATTCCCAGTCAGAGTGTGGCATTAGAAAACATGAACCCAAACCCAAATTCTATCCCTGGATTAACCAGGAACCTGAATTTAAAACCCTAAAATAAATCTACTTTCAATCCCAATCTGCATACTATCTACTCATCTGTAGTTTCTGAATTAAGCCTCTAATGTCTACATTCACTCTCCATGGCTTCTACCCCCAGGAGACTGGGAAGAATAAAAATGTTCAAGTTAGAGCTACTCAAAATGGAAACTTTTTCACACAAAAATTGTCCCTTTTTTCATCAAAAGTTTTTCATAATTTGAAACGTTTCACCCTGCTCTAGTTCAGGCACATTGGAAAGGCACACTGAGTGCCTCCAAGCATCTAGGTGAGGTATCACAATCCATCTTTCACCTCTGGCATCCCCTGCAGGCCCGCTTTGACTGGTCTTCTGTGGCCTGGCCTTCTAGCCAAGTCAGAAAGTCCGAATGAACCCCTTCTGGGTATTAAAGAGTTTGATAAATAAATAGTCTTTCTGCCTTTGGTAAGGTCTTCAGCCCCAGCTCTGGCCCCTTTAAATTCAGCCTTTTGTTTAGGCTCCCAAATAAGTCTTGTCCCCTGTTGGGGTTTACAACACTTTACCTGTGGCCAGTAGGGGAACCCAGGCCCACCCACTACTCAGGGTTCCAAGTCATGGACCCTAAAACACCAGCCATGTAGTGCTCAACTCATTCCTTTCTGCTCTTTCCATGGACCTCTTCCCACCAGGCCCTTTTATCTCCAGCCCTATCTCAGGGCCAATGTCCTCAGGGGTCTTCTTTCTGCAGTCCCAGCTGAGTAAGTGCTACTTGTTGGGTGCCTGTGGTCAGATAACAGAACCCGCTTCTTCACTCCTCTGCTTCCAACTAATAACTGAAGAACTAAGGCCAGGCAGCTACTTTTATCTGGGTCAGCAGGACCCTTATGAGCCGCTTCTAGCCTCTCTAGCCCTCGGAGGACCATGTCTCTGTGGTTGCCAAAATGGCTGCTCCAAAGAGGCCTCTCAAGGCAAGCCTGGAGAACTGCTTCATTCCTCCTACACTACTGCTTCCTGGGGTGAGGTGTAGAACTGCCGCAGAGCTTTTTGTAGGGAGCCGCAATGGCCAGGTGCAGCCCATCACACCCAGGAATTAAAGTAATCACTACTGAATTGTGATCACCTCAAGGCTAGGATGCAGGAGTTGTTTAAATAGTCTCTGTCAACATAAAAATCACATGTTAAAATCCTTGTTTAAACATATTGGCCTGATCCAGAGTCTCTTGGAATCAATGCAAAGATTCCCACTAACTTCAGTGGGCTTTGCCTCCGGCCCCAGTTTTGTTACTATTAGCACCTAGATTATTAACACTGAAAGAATGCTGAAAATCTCACATATTTTTCAATCATTTATTCAGCATGTTGATGTTTTGCCTTTGGACTTTGAAGCTAGGCTGAGCCGTCTCACCAATTCCACTTTCTGGTTCTCAGGCAATAGCATGATGCTGCACGGATAAGCCTCAGATACCTACAGGAATTGTTTACAGATTTAAAAAAGTTTTCCCTGAAATATTTCTGTTATTACTATACTTGTTCCTCTGACTATTAGGTTGTGTAAACCCAGACAGTTTAACTGCCTGACACTACCCTTTTAATAGCCTTCAGCAAAACAGCATGACAATGTAGTCCATTAAGCGAAGAAAAATCCCATATCAGCAGAAACTGCAAGTCGTCGTTTTCTTGATCAGACATCCAGCTCATGTGCGTTTCCTTTGTTCTCTTCTCTTCAGTTCCATTAGGTGGCAATCCTGAGTGTAGTTTCTCAGTTGGTAGCGAAGGTGTACCTCCCTTCCAGCCTGTTCAGAACAGGGTTGCCAGGGGTCCGGTTTTTGACTGGAATGCCCAGCCGAAAAGGGACCTGGTGGGTCCAGTCAGCATCATCAACCGGTCCATTAAAAGTCTGGTTGGTGGTGCTGCAGGGCTAAGGCAGGCTAGTCCTTATCTGTCCTGGCACCATGCTGCACTCCAGAAATGGCCAGCAGCTCTGGCTCCTAGGCAGGGGCGGGGTGAGCCACAGGGCTCCAAGCACTGTCCCCGCCCCAAGCACCAGCTCCGCACTCCCATTGGCCGGGAACTGCAGCCAATGGGAGCTGCAGGGGCAGTGCCTGTGGCGAGCAGGGCCGGCTCCAGGTTTTTTGCCACCCCAAGCAAAAAAATAAAATAAAATAAAAAATAAATTAAAAAGGGGGGCCGGAGTGCCGCTGCCAAAGCAAGCAAACAAACAAAAAAGCCGGAGTGCCGCCCCTTGAAAAGTGTCGCCCCAAGCACATGCTTGGAACACTGGTGCCTAGAGCCGGCCCTGGTGGCAAGAGCAGCGCACGGAGCCTCGTGGCTCCACCTCCTAGAAGCTGGACCTGCTGGCCACTTCTGGGGCACAGCACAGTGCCAGGACAGGTAGGGACTAGCCTGTCTTAGCCCTGCTGTGCCACTGACTGGGAGACACCTGACATAAGCTTGCACCCCAACCCTGAGCCCCAACCCCCAACCCTAGCCCCGAGCCCCGAGCCCCCTCCTGCATCCCAAACCTCTCATCCCCCAGCCCACCCTGAGCCTGTATCCCCAGCTGGAGCCCTCCTGCACCCCAAACTCCTGCCAAAGCCAAGAGCCCCCTCCCAAATCCTGAACCCCTCATCCCCAGCCCCACCCCAGAGCTCGCACCCCCAGCCCAGAGCCCATACCCCTTCCTGCACCCCAACCACCTGCCTCGACCTACAGCCCCCTCCCACACTCTGAATCCCTCAGCCCCACCCCCTAGCCTGGAGCCCCCTCCTGCACCCCAAACCCCTCATCCCCAGCCCCACCCAAGAGCCCTCACCCCCTCCCGCACCCCAACTCTCTGCCCCAGCTCGGAGCCCCTTCCCACACCCTGAACCCCTCATTTCTGGCCCCACCCTGGTTAGAGCTCTCACCCCTTCCCACACCCCAACCCCCCCGCTCCATCCCAGTGAAAATGAGTGAGGGTGGGGGAGAGCGAGCCACTGAGGGAGGGGGAATATAGTGAGCAGGGAGTGGGGCCTCGGGGAAGGGGCGGGCATAGGGTGGTAGGTTTTGTGCGATTAGAGAGTTGGTAACCCTAGTTCAGAATGGATGCCACGTTGTGCTGGCAACTGGCACTTTGTAGGGCAGTGCACAGCATTCTTGCTTTCATTTTGAAATGACTAACCATGCTTGAATTTTTGAAGTAAAGTTGGAGTTGCATCAGGTTGCCGCTTGTCTGATTAAACAGAAGGCTTGTGAGGTGCTAGAAATAGGAAAAAGGCGTGGCTTTTCCCAGGCTTGAGGAACTGGAGACCTGGGGCCTCAAGAAGTGTGGGGCGGATCTGGGTTCAGTTCAGATAAAGATCTCAATAGCGAAATGCTCTTCCAGAATTATTATAATTAGCCAGAGCAGAAATACTGGAAAAGATAGTAAACCTCGAGCTTCAGAGTTTAAGCTGATCTAAAGTGGTGGTGGAGAGATTATCCCACATCTGTCCACTTTAGGGCTCATACACCTTCCTCTGAAGTATTTAGTACTGGACAATTTCTATGTTTTCCCAGACCTCTAAGGTCTGTAAAATTGGGCTGGAAATGTCATGGATATTAGGCTCTGTCTCAAGAGTGAAAGTGAGTAGATACAATGGAGTGAAGGAGCTGTGGTACCTCCTGCTGCATGTTAGGCTATTCTCACATTATTTCTAAATTGTCTTGTGATCTTTTGGCCCTTCTGTCTCTGGTCTTGGCTGGAGTCTGGAAGTGCATGAGTTGGTGGTAGTGGGGCTGCCTCATTTTAGTATCCAATTCAGTTTATCTTTCACTGGTAGGGAGATATTGTACAAATCATGGAAAAAGATGAAGGAGGAAGGAGTCACTGGAGACACACATGCAGGACTGGTGCAAGGAAATTTTGCGCCCTAGGCGAAACTTCCACCTTGCGCACCCCCCCCAGCCCTGCGGCAGCTCCCTGCACCCCCTCCACCCTGAGGTGCCCCCACCCCGCTGCAGCTCCCCCCCCAAGAGCCGTGCAGCACCTCCCCACCCCAGCTCACCTCTTCTCTGCCGTCCTCCCCGAACACACCGCCGCCGCTCTAATTCTCCTCCCCTCCCAGACTTGCGGTGCCAAACAGCTGATTGGCTCTGCAAGCCTGGGAGGCGGGAGAAGTGGAGCAGCGACCGCGCGCTGGGGGAGGAACCTCTGTAAAAAAAAAATTGGAGGCACCGCTTTTTGGTGCCCCCAAATCTTGGCACCCTAGGCAACCGCCTAGTTCGCCTTAATGGTAGCACCGGCCCTGCACACATGGTGTAAACAAGAGCAGAATTTGGCTCCACCAATCTCCCCAAGGAGTGGGATGAGCAGGTCAGAGAGAAAAGTCAATGAATCCATAGGCAGAGGAGGCTGTACTGGGAAGAAATTAGGTTGGGGTCAGAAGTGCAAGGTGGATGGCGGGCGGGGGAGCTAGTCAGAAAGGTCTGTGTAGGGAAGAGCTGATTTTCTGGGAGCTCTGGGTCATGTAGTTCCTATGGTTGCCATTTAATCTTATAAATTACCCTGGTTCTGCCAATAGAATTTCTGTCTGAGGGAATATTAACATCTTCAGCTTTCTTTCCCTTTGCTCTGTGTCCCTTTTTCCTTGTGAAATCATAAATAGCCCTTTAACTGGTGTCTTGTTCAGTAAGCAGACCTTCTCCCAGGCCAGGGATTCTCAAACTGGGGGTTGACTCCCCTCAGGGGGTCATGAGGTTGTTACGTGGGGGTCGCAAGTTGTCAGCCTCTACCCCCACACCCTGCTTTGCCACCAGCATTTATAAATAAAGTTAAATATAAAAAATATGTTTTTAATTTCTAAGGGGGGGTCGCACTCAGAGGATTGCTGTGAAAGGGGTCACCAATACAAAAGTTTGAGAACCACTGTCCTAGGCCTTGCACATCAGCTGGTACTGGGTACCTCACCAGCAGGTACACGTGGGTAAATATGGATATTGCCATAAGCCCATTCCTATATTTCAGCAGGCACTGGGTGGCTTCACTTTTTAAGATGGCCCAGGCCAAAGATCTGGATCAAAACTCTCCCTAATTTGTGGAACTAGGTTTCTAAACCCAAACCCAGATTTCAGTCAATCCAAGATTTGCAGAAAGTCCCTGTTTTCCAGATGGGCTGAATCAAAACCTTAGGTCCAGACAGCCCTGAACTTCAGTGTGTTTGAAACCTAGATCCAGATCTAAATCTTGCAGGTTGGGCTCCTTTCTTTTCTTTAAGCTTTTAGAAATCTTAATGGACTGTTTTATTCCCTTTGGACAATACCATCATCATAGCCACCCTCTATTGTTAGCATAATAACTGTTTGTGTTAGTAGCATCCCCTGCCCTTGTGCATTCTTTTTAATAAGCACTGGCTCCTCCAAACGAGGATGTTCTGCATGCCAAGCCACAGAGCTCATCCCAGCATATTTTGTACAGCTATTTATTTATTTACATATATGCTGAATCCTGCTCACTTGCCAATGGAAATCTTCCTTGGAGGTTTATTTCTTGCTTTCTGCCATGGAACTGGGAAATCTGTCTTTCCAACTATGCCAAAGCACTACTGGCCATTATTTATTCCTGGTCAATAACATCAGGACATAACATCTACGTAACGTAACATACATAACAGCTGTTTATGAAACACATCTCCTTCACTAGTTGGAAGCCTTCAGTCTTCAAAGACCCACCCGTGATTCTTCTCTTTTGGAAAATAATTATGTTATCAACAATAGTTCTCCCAAGAGAACAAAGGGTCCTCTTGTAGCCCTGTTGACGAACTGCCTTATCTGCAAATTTTGCCTAATCACTCAAAGATTTCTCTATAGCCCAAAACACTTCATTGCATGATTTTAGCTCTTTGATTCTTCCCTCTTCCCCTTTTTTCTAGCAGAATGTATGAAATAGTTTTTTAATGACCAGTTTAATCCCTGTTTACAAGCGGATGCTGATGAGACAACTTTCCAAGTTAATATTTACAGCTTTGCATTATGGGCTAGATACTCCAAACCTCAGATGCCTCTTGCCATCAAGACTTAGGTGCACAGCTGAATGTACAAACTCTTGCAGAAGATTGACCTGTGAAGCAGAAAGTAAAAAGTTAAGGGATTGAGAATAAAGTTCGCTGAACTCTTTGGTAGTCTTTCCATTGACTTCAGTGGGCACTGGATCAGGCCTAATGAGCGAAATCTGACCTGACTGAAGTCAATGAGTTTTTTTCATAGATTCATAGAATCCAAGGCCAGTGGGAATCATTGTGGTCATCTAGTCTGACCTTCTGTATAACACAGGCCATAGAACTCCCCCAAAACACAGCCAGAGGCTTCCATTGTTCCAAGATTTTAAGCTAAGTGTGCAACATTGCACTAGTTCAGCACCTCATTCAAATCATGTGAAGGTGGGTGGAGCCACAGCTACCGTTAGTAGGAGATTTACACTGATACTGTCAGGGACTGACTTAGCATAGCGACTGGGAAGGAGCACCAGCTGCAAGTGGCCCTTTGCAGCATTTTTGGTGCAGCTGCAGGCAGTTTGTTTATACATGAGGAAGAAGCAGCAGAGACAACGCAGCATGGCTTGGAATTGCTACAACATGGCACTTTATGATTATGTCATCAGGAAGCATCATCACTAAGACTTGTCATCATGGCAAAAAGACAGCAGTCACAAATTTTATAGAAAAGAACCTAAAAGGCCCAAGGATCACATTATTTTCCAGCAAAATAGGTTTTATTTTGCAATGAAAATGGTTAACCTTATTACGAAAAATATCCCAGAACCTTTCACAGTTGCACTAGACTAATATAGAACTAAAATGTATAACAGTCCAAGGAGTGCTGGTCAGTGGGGAGCTGGCCAGGGTAACAAAGACCAGAGTTAGTCATTGTAACAAAGTTCTGTGTGTCACAGAAGTCATGGTTGTGATAGACATACAGCCACTGGCATTACGCAGCACATCCAAGGGGCAACGTGGGAAAAGGGTGAGAGGAGGTCCTGAACCAGCTGCTGATGGTGATAAATCCTAGGCTATGTTGTTCATTAGCAGACAGGACAACACTGTTCATAGAATCATAGAATATCAGGGTTGAAAGGGACCTCAGGAGGTCATCTAGTCCAACCCCCTGCTCAAAGCAGGACCAATTCCCAACTAAATCATCCCAGCCAGGGCTTTGTCAAGCCTGACCTTAAAAACCTCTAAGGAAGGAGATTCCACCACCTCCCTAGGTAACCCATTCCAGTGCTTCACCACTCTCTGAGTGAAAAAGTTTTTCCTAATATCCAACTTAAACCTCCCCCACTGCAACTTGAGACCATTACTCCTTGTTCTGTCATCTACTACCACTGAGAATAGTTTAGATCCATCCTCTTTGGAACCCCCTTTCAGGTAGTTGAAAGCAGCTATCAAATCCCCCCTCATTCTCCTCTTCCGCAGACTAAACAATCACAGTTCCCTCAGCCTCTCCTCGTAAGTCATGTGCTCCAGCCCCCTAATCATTTTTGTTGCCCTCTGCTGGACTTTTTCCAATTTTTCCACATCCTTCTTGAGTGTGGGGCCCAAAACTGGACACAGTACTCCAGATGAGGCCTCACCAATGTCGAATAGAGGGGAATGATCACATCCCTCGATTTGCTTGCAATGCCCCTACTTATACAGCCCAAAATGCTGTTTGCCTTCTTGGCAACAAGGGCACACTGTTGACTCATATCCAGCTTCTCGTCCACTGTAACCTCTAGGTCCTTTTCTGCAGAACTGCTGCCTAGCCACTCGGTCCCTAGTCTGTAACAGTGAATGGGATTCTTCCATCCTAAGTGCAGGACTCTGCACTTGTCCTTGTTGAACCTCATCAGGTTTCTTTTGGCCCAGTCCTCTAATTTGTCTAGGTCTCTCTGTATCCTATCCCTACCCTCCAGCGTATCTACCACTCCTCCCAGTTTAGTGTCATCTGCAAACTTGCTGAGAGTGCAATTCATGCCATCCTCCAGATCATTAATGAAGATATTGAACAAAACCGGTCCCAGGACCAACCCTTGGGGCACTCCACTTGAAAGCGGCTGCCAACTAGACATGGAGCCATTGATCACTACTTGTTGAGCCCGATGATCTAGCCAACTTTCTATCCATCTTATAGTCCAATCATCCAGCCCATACTTCTTTAACTTCCTGGCAAGAATACTGTGGGAGACCGTATCAAAAGCTTTGCTAAAGTCAAGGAATAACACATCCACTGCTTTCCCCTCATCCACAGAGCCAGTTATCTCCTCATAGAAGGCAATTAGGTTAGTCAGGCATGACTTGCCCTTGGTGAATCCATGCTGACTGTTCCTGATCACTTTCCTCTCCTCTAAGTGCTTCAGAATTGATTCCTTGAGGACCTGCTCCATGATTTTTCCAGGGACTGAGGTGAGGCTGACTGGCCTGTAGTTCCCCAGATCCTCCTTCTTCCCTTTTTTAAAGATGGGCACTACAGTAGCCTTTTTCCAGTCATCCGGGACCTCCCCCGTTCGCCATGAGTTTTCAAAGATAATGGCCAACGGTTCTGCAATCACATCCACCAACTCCTTTAGCACTCTCAGATGCAGCGCTTCTGGCCCCAGGGACTTGTGCTCGTCCAGTTTTTCTAAATAGTCCCGAACCACTTCTTTCTCCACAGAGGGCTGGTCACCTTCTCCCCATACTGTGCTGCCCAGTGCAGCAGTCTGGGAGATGACCTTGTTTGTGAAGACAGAGGCAAAAAAATCATTGAGTACATTAGCTTTTTCCACATCCTCTGTCACTAGGTTGCCTCCCTCACTCAGTAAGGGGCCCACACTTTCCTTGACTTTCTTCTTGTTGCTAATGTACCTGAAGAAACCCTTCTTGTTACTCTTAACATCTCTTGCTAGCTGCAACTCCAAGTGTGATTTGGCCTTCCTGATTTCACTCCTGCATGCCTGAGCAATATTTTTATACTCCTCCCTGGTCATTTGTCCAATCTTTCACTTCTTGTAAGCTTCTTTTTTGCATTTAAGATCAGCAAGGATTTCACTGTTAAGCCAACCTGGTCGCCTGCCATATTTACTATTCTTTCTATACATCGGGATGGTTTGTTCCTGCAACCTCAATAAGGATTCTTTAAAATACAGCCAGCTCTCCTGGACTCCTTTCCCCCTCATGTTATTTTCCCAGGGGATCCTGCCCATCAACTCCCTGAGGGAGTCAAAGTCTGCTTTTCTGAAGTCCAGGGTCCATATTCTGCTGCTCTCCTTTTTTCCCTGCGTCAGGATCCTGAACTCGACCATCTCATGGTCACTGCCTCCCAGGTTCCCATTCACTTTTGCTTCCCCTACTAACTCTTTTCTGTTTGTGAGCAGCAGGTCAAGAAGAGCTCTGCCCCTAGCTGGTTCCTCCAGCACTTGGACCAGGAAATTGTCCCCTACACTTTCCAAAAACTTCCTGGATTGTCTGTGCTCCGCTGTATTGCTCTCCCAGCAGATATCAGGGTGATTAAAGTCTCCCATGAGAACCAGGGCCTGCGATCTAGTAACTTCTGCTAGTTGCCAGAAGAAAGCCTCGTCCACCTCATTCCCCCGGTCTGGTGGTCTATAGTAGACTCCCACCACGACATCACCCTTGTTGCTCACACTTCTAAACTTAATCCAGAGACTCTCAGGTTTTTCTGCAGTTTCATACCGGAGCTCTGAGCAGTCATATTGCTCTCTTACATACAATGCAACTTCCCCACCTTTTCTGCCCTGCCTGTCTTTCCTGAACAGTTTATATCCATCCTTGACAGTACTCCAGTCATGTGAGTTATCCCACCAAGTCTCTGTTATTCCAATCACATCATAGTTCCTTGACTGTGCCAGGACTTCCAGTTCTCCCTGCTTGTTTCCCAGGCTTTTTGCATTTGTGTATAGGCACTTAAGATAACTCGCTGATTGTTCCACTTTCTCGGTCCAAGACAGGAGTCCTCCCCTCTTGCACTCTCCTGCTCGTGCTTCCTCCTGGTATCCCATTTCCCCACTTACCTCAGGGCTTTGGTCTCCTTCCCCCAGTGAACCTAGTTTAAAGCCCTCCTCACTAGGTTAGCCAGCCTGCTTGCGAAGATGCTCTTCTCTCTCTTCGTTAGGTGGAGCCCATCTCTGCCTAGCACTCCACCTTCTTGGAACACCATCCCATGGTCGAAGAATCCAAAGCCTTCTCTCCGACACCACCTGCGTAGCCATTCGTTGACTTCCACAATTCGACGATCCCTACCTAGGCCTTTTCCCTGCACGGGGAGGATGGACGAGAACACCACTTGCGCCTCAAACTCCTTTATCCTTCTTCCCAGAGCCACGTAGTCTGCAGTGATCTGCTCAAGGTCATTCTTGGCAATATCATTGGTGCCCATGTGGAGAAGCAGGAAGGGGTAGTGATCCGAGGGCTTGATGAGTCTGTTGCTTACTTTGCTCCTTACTCTCTTCACCTGCTTGCCACAGCCAACTGTGGATCATTTGATCAGGCAATATATGGAGACAACAGCTAGGGTGAAAAAGACAACAAAGGGGGATCAGGCTATTACATATGTCAATTTAAACAATTGCACTTGTTAGTAAGAACTCACTGGAGCCTTCTTCTTGGACTCATTTTGATTTAACTGCAAACTCAGTTCAGCCTTAATATGGAGCCACAAATGACATTTCCATAATTTAGATTCTTAAGTACTGATCAAATTCATGTTCACTCCTTGCAAGCTATAGCCAGGAGCTCTTCAGGGTAGGGCGTGGGAAGGAGAGTATAGTACCTCCACTTCTATAATCTTTTTGCAGGCCTTGCATATCCTGACTATGGACCTGGGTGGTGCTATGTATCTAGGCCTGCAAATTAAATCTTCAAAGAAAATTGGTGTGAACTAGTCCCATCAGGCAACTCTGAAACCTCAGAAAAATGTGCGTGTATAGCAAGTAACCAGTATAGCTGGGGTTACTTGACTGGCCTATGTTAATTGCTAGTATACATGTAGGCGGCTGGATTAGCAAAAAGAAAACTCGTTCAGGAGTCAGGTACCACTGGTTGTAAATTGACCCATTGGAGTATAATAGCTAGTCCTTTTCAGACCTTGCAGAGGAGAAAACGCACATACGGGTACAAGATTATTGAGTTCTTAGGCCCTGATCCTGAAAACACGTATACACATGAGTGACTTTACTCTGTGGAAATTTAGTAAGGATTGGGAAGTGGCTGAGAGCTCAGTCTTGCAAAGTTCTCTGTGCTCCCTTGAGGGGCTGAGTGCTCTCAGCTCCCATTGACTTCAACAGAAATTGAGGTTGCTTAGCATCTTTCAGGACTGACCTTTTGGAGAGGCCAAACTTCCAGACGCCATACTTCATGTGAATTGGAAATACCACACATTATGGATAAAACCTGCCATGCAAAAGGCTGAGTGAACACAGAATGATCTTTGAGATACTGGGCCTAACGGCATCCTGGTTTACACACTATGTAACCTCCGCTAACTTCAATGGCCATTTGCAGGGCATGAATCAGGGCAGAATTTGGCCCACGATTCCAAAGAGAACCAGTCACCATGCACTATAATGTGGCCTTATGATTTACAGCTGGAATAGTATTCCTTAATGTACATCAGAGTGTAGGCACTGCAGTGCAAACTCGTTCGAATAATTAGGTCAGTCACACAAAGTTGAATGTCTCAGGTTACGGCAATCATTTCTTTCCTTAAGAAGATAAGGATGATGTGAGTCCATATACCAAGCTTTGTGTCCATGAGCAATTATCCCATAACTGATTATGCACCAGTGGCTGCATTATGGTAAACTTTGGTTTTGGGGTGTCTAATATAGAGGAGGTATTTGAAGGCAGACACAGGCTGGAGGCATGTGTTTAAAAGTGACATACACCGTATATTTTGGTTTTGACCCAAGCATTTTTCAATTGACCATACATACACAAGGACTGTTTTTTCATACCTTTACCTTTCAAAGTACAAAAGTGTGCAAAGAACGTTTATAATTTACTATAAATAAAGCTGCAATAATGCCTTCTAAGCACAATTCAACTTCAAAGCACTGCACCAACATTAACTAACTAATCCTCACAACACCCCTCTGAGGTAGGTGGTTATTATCTGAAACAATGAGGCTAAGGCACTTGCCTCAGGCCTCACAATGAATCAGTGGCAGAGCTAGGATTTGAATCAGGAATTCCTGGCTCTCTGCTTAATCCACTAGACCTCACTGCCTCTTCTGCTTATGGCTTCCATACATAGAGAGCATTACTATAAGCTCTGAGGAAATGTGAGTAGAATGCCTGCTAGAAATATTTGAAGATCCCCATAAAGACCGGACATGCAGGAAATATCTGGATGATAATCTAACTGTCTGTACTTATTTGCATAAGCAGTTTTCTGGATTCTCATCACGTATATCATGCTGGGCATATCCTTTGAAGACAGGATACATTTTTTCAGTCATGAAGCTATGTGTCTGTGGCACACACGTTGGGTAAACTTACTTGTCTGTGAGTTATTCAACATTTACCTTTAAATCAAAAGCTGTAATGATATCTCTATATTTTTTATTACAATTAAACTTTCTACATGTTTAAATATATGGCCTGACAATTGTATGCTTGATACATATATTTGATAATCAGTTCCTCAGTAGAAGAGAAATAAGTCTTATTTGGGTATCAACTATGCCCTTTTAAGTACAGCTCTGCCTGCTATTTGAGCTAGATAAGTGAAAAGTGAATATGTAAAAACTAGGTCTGAAAAGTGTTGGAAAATGTGAAAATACATTTAGGAGTAGAACAAGTTAGGAATTTTCCAACAACACATATTTTGTCGGAAAATTCTAATTCATCTAAATCAAAACTCTTTGGGAAATAGTGTCAGTATTGACAAAACTCTTGGCTCAAAAAATTTTTAGTTAAAAAACGTTTTGAGATTGCCAAACTGGAAAGATTTTGACTCAAAAACCAGTAAGACTTGTTTTTAAATGATGAAAATGAAATGTTTTGATGAACCTGAATCAAAAAATGTTCAGATGTTTGGTTCTCAAACATTTTTGAGATTTTGACTTTTTTGACGTGATTCAGTATAGGAAAATTTTTTGAAATCTTGAAAATTCTTGCAGAATGGGAAAACAGTTCCACCTTAACCCTATTTAGGTATGGTCATGAATATTAGCCGTACAAAGCTAGTAGTGTCCAATCAGAGTTGTTTGCGTGTATCAGTAATCCAAACTAAAATAAAATAGACATGTCCAAGTCACTCTGAAATGTCAGGCTACAGTACTGAATAATATTTGTGATGGGGTGTATATCCCACACTGGCAGAGAAAGAGTTAACTGGAGCCAGAGAGCGATAAATCACCTGGTTACACCTGGATGGTAGGCCAGGCCCAATTTAGGATTAGGCCCAGCTGGGGAGGAGGAGGGTGGCTAATAAAGGAAGGAGTCTGGGACAGTAGTAGGGAAATAGGAGGCCCAGGGAAGCTCAAGAGATAAACTGGGAAGCCACTGGAGTGGAGCGAGCGCCTGTGGTCACGTAGTGTTGCTACGTGCAATAGTCCCTTTTTAGAAAGGATGTCCCTTCATTCTTCATCTCTCTACAAGATTGGGAGTTGCTGAGTGCTGCAAAGAGCAGCAAGAAATACCTCTGGCAAATGTAGGTGAGTATTGCTTATTAGTAGTAGTATTATTGGTGATGTAAAAGCAGCAAAGAATCCTGTGGCACCTTATAGACTAACAGATGTTTTGCAGCATGAGCTTTCGTGGGTGAATACCCACTTCGTCGGATATTGGTGATGATGATAATAATATTGGGAGGAGGGGTAGGGCAGGGTGCTAAGAAAACAGTACCTTATTTTTTAAATACGATGTTGGCAAGCCTGTGAAGGGCAGGACCCCAGGGGGGCAGCCTGGAGGCTGAGTTTCTGGAGGAAAGAGACACAAACAGGCAGATGCAGAAGGCCTTATGGGAAATGGACAGGAGCTGGGCCTCCAGGGAGAAAAGCCCTGCCACAAGAGTAGGGAAGAAGTCTTCAGAGCTTGGAAAGGGGATACAATTCTGCAGAGGAGCGAGTCCAGGAAGGGGCTGGGGGAAAAGGGTCTAGAGACAGGCTGAGCTAGGAAGTGGTCCAAGGAGACAACAAGGAGTCTGAGGAAGCAGATGGTAGCAGCTTACTGCAGGGCCTCTGGACTGAATCCCAGAAGAGAAGCGAGGGGGGCTGGGTTCCCTATTGGTCAACAAGGAAGATGGCTGTGAAAGCCCCTGGTGTAAGGAGTGTGAGGAGGATTGATCCCTGGTCAGGTCAAACACCTGGCATAAGGATGCTGGAGTGTTGCTTTGTGGGACTCTCTCTTATCCCAGAGTGGGTGGGACTAAAAATGTGACCTGGCTGGAGAGCTAAGTCCCAGGAAGAAACAGACCGCCACCCCAGGGCTGGAGTGACTGTTAGCAGGGGGAGACAGAGGAGGAGTGCCTGCTGTGCCAAGCTAGCCAGTGAGTCACTCTTTTACATACCAAAGCTAACAAAACAAAGACAAAACAAATACCTAGTGCTATCAGAGAGGTCTGTTAAGTGAGATAACAGATTTTATACTCAATTTCATCCTACAAACTTAAGCCACTGGGACCAAATTCATGTCCAGTGTAACTCCATTAAGTTTAATGGTGTTCCAGGTATGAATTTGGCCCAGTTGGGGGAGGGTGTTTTTGTTTTTCAATGTGTTGTGATGTATTTTGGGGATTACTGCTACTGTATTATAGCTGACTCAAATTAACCTAGTATCTATGCAGTAGTCATGCATTGAAAGTTAAACTACAAGCAAAGTAAGTTTTTAAAAAAGGCCAGGTTGGACTGTGAATTACTTTAATCAATGGCATTCTGCTGACATCCAGAACTAAACTACTGCAGCCATTTGCTTTCAGAAGGCTCAAGTTAGATACTGCTCATTATTTCTGGAAATAACTGGTGGTGCTCCATCACAGTTCTGCACTGTTAGTCCACATGGCCCTTTCGTCTTACTGTTTGTGTGTGTCTGTGTGTGAGAGAGGGGTAGGGGGCAGAGAGACATTTAAACACCTGCCTCTGGTTTTCAGAGCTGGGTCTGAGCCAAAAAAGTTTGGATCAGGATCTGAATTTCCCACAGTTTGGGGTTGTGGTTCAGCAGAGAAGATGGAATGCAAGAGCTGAAATTCATCACTGTTCTTGAAATTCAGAATTTTGCCTTGGATCCATATCTGCTTGGATTTACTCTCCAGGGCCCTGATCCAGCCAAAGCCTTGAAGCATGTGAGTAGTTCCATTGACACACAATTCAGAATTGACAGCATTGGGACTCTAGTCTTGTGATGAAAGTTAAGTACAGGCTTAGGTGCACTGCTGGGTTATGGCCCATGTGGTGATGGATGAATCTCGGAATGTACTGAGGATCATTGCAGAGAAGCAATCCAAAATTCATTATTTTTCCTTTAGAAAATTTCTGAAGACACTACTGTGAATCCTACAACTAACTAAGGGTTACAGATCCTGGGGGAAAGAAATGACTAAAAATTAAACAAGAAATGCTGCTTGCTTTTGCTTTTATTTCTTTACTAAAACAACACATAAATTTCCAGTACATCTCCTAGCTTTGCATTTCTTTCGGTGCTTATGCTATTCCATACTCAAACAGTATTAGTGATCCTGATCCCTTTTAGCTAGTTGATAAGAAAACTGCTCCTTGCTTATAGTGACTCATGTCATGGAGATGTTCCTAACTCAGCATAATGTTGCAAATGTATCAACAAATAAAGAGTTGAGAAGAAAATAGCATATTCATTCCTAAGGGATGGTATAGTATAATCAATACAAATATGTTTTCAAAGGTAACTTATGGCCAGGAGTCTGACAGGAAGTTTATAGGCTAAATAAAGCTTTATGGCTAGAAAGTTATTTTGGTGACTCCCACTGAACAGTAGTGATCCATTATCAATCACACTCCTGCTGTGCGATTACAATCAAGAACTAAGCAGCCATCTATCTTTCTGATGGCATTTCCAATGCAGCTAACACTGACAGAACAATAGTTCCTTCTGTTGACAAAATCACTCAAAGTACAAAACATCAATGTTAAATTAGCTTGTAATTGGCGTTCATAAGGAAATGCATGGAATTTAATTCTGACAGTCTACGCCAGTGACCTAATCCTTTCCCAGCAATAGCCATCCTATGTTATAAACATCTCTATTTAGCCTACTGTTTGAATGCCTTGGAAATAAGCCTGATTAGAGGCCAATCCTCCCATTCTGGCAGAAGGGGGCTCCTGAGTTGATGGACTTTCACTGCATTGTCTCCTCCCAAATATAGAGCGGATCTGGGAGGGGAAGTAGTCAAAACTATGGTGCAGAGGCCAATCCCTGCCTTCATAGGGCTCCAGGCTATGTGGCACTGTGAGAAGTCAGCAATATCAAGTTTCTCTTCCCTGTTGTTGCTGGAGGACTTGTGAAGTGAGAGAGCTTTTGGTGCCCTCAAAGGAAGGGGCAGAGGCAACAATGGGGGGGGGGAGCATGCAGGATCACGTGCCCCCTCCCAATTTGCTACTTGTCTTGTACTGGGCATGAGCACACGGACTGCCCATCCACTATCAGCAGGTATGGTCTGTCTCTGTAGGGGAGAGGGATGTAGGAATGCTTAACAAAGAGCACCTTACTCCCAAGTCTTTGCTAGAAATTTGAGTTTCAAATTTGCTAATAAACCCAAACCAAAGCTCTTCGGCTCTCAGTTTCTTAGATTTCACCCTTTTTTTCTTTTGTAATTCCAGTAGCTCAGATATATCTTAAATTATTACAATCTCATAGAGCTGGAAGGGACCCTGAAAGGTCATTGAGTCCAACCCCCTGCCTTCACTAGCAGGACCAAGTACTGATTTTGCCCCAGATCCCTAAGTGGCCCCCTCAAGGATTGAACTCACAACCCTGGGTTTAGCAGGCCAATGCACAAACTACTGAGTTATCGTTCTCCCCTGTAGTCATTCATACAGTTCTTGAACAAAAACTACAGAGACAAGAGTTTATAAAGAGATGAGGTTTTATTTTATTTTAACTGTTTTGGGTGGAGGAAGGAGATGGCACAATATTGAACATTCATGTCGTCTTTATTCATTCTAGAGTATCAAAAAGGGCACCTTTTCCCCCTTGGTAGGTCACCTTTTGAAACAGCATCATCCTATATTTTAATCTTAATCCTGTTTTATATTGTCTTAATTGTATTTTATCTGTCCATCTAGCTGCCAGTCTGTCTTAGCTGTCTTTCTGCTATCAAAGTTCTTTGTGGATGAGAATTCACTGATTTAATCTTCAATCCCAAGCAGCAATGGTATGCATATGATTGCTAAAGTTTGGATTTTAGATTCAACTGTTAATTTGGAAGCTATAGAGTTGGAGTAGAAATGACTCATCATTAGATGAAACTGACCCTAATTAGATCTAAATCAACTGTCACTTGACACAGAGAAAGAAAATGAATTTTCTCCAAAATGTGGCAATGCCTAGGAAACTAGCCCCAGAACCCTAAATTAAAAGCAGGTTTCAACATGCTGGCTTTTTGCCTGCTCTCAGTCCTGGGCTTTGTCTGTTTTTGTTAACTAAATGGTAACAAAAGAAGACAGGCTGAATGATGTTAAATAAAGAGAAATTTAAGAGAGTAATTATGGTATTACACAGGGCCAGAAGGTGAGGGGTTACAAGTAACAAGACACTGCTTTCTGAAACAAAATGCAGCATCATAGTTTAATGTAACCTTTGCTCAATATACTGTACATTTTACTCTAGCCACATAGGGCTAAAGGTTGCTTATCCTGCCCCTCACCCAGGGCTGCCCAAGGGGGGGGGCAAGTTGGGCAATTTGCCCCGGGCCCCTCAGGGGCCCCCACAAGAGTTTTTCAGGGCCCCTGGAGCGGGGATCTGCTGCCGAAGTGCCGGGTCTTTGGCAGCAATTCAGTGGTGAGGCCCCCCCGCCGCCAAAGACCCCAGACCCCTGAATCCTCTGGGCGGCCCTGCCCTCACCCCAAGGCATGGATGCCCTAAATGCTATGGTACAACTATGATGTCACTGTACAGCAGCTGGAGTGCAGGCTATGAGGAGCCTGTACAACAGGGGGATTCTGTGGTGTCTCTTCTGGTGGTGGCATGGCAGAAGAAGGGAACTTGGCAGAGGTAGCCCAAAGAATGGGATGGGGGAATGGCTGGTATCCTGGAGCTCTACAGCACTAACACACACGTCCAACGGGACGCACAGCTACCTCACACCATGGGTTGTAGCTGTAGTGGCAGCAGAATGGCTGTGCAGCTTCTCTGCCCCAAGCTACTGTATGGCTGTGGGGGAGAGGCTTACTCCTCCCAAATCCAAAGTACAAAGCCTGTTTATTCAGGCTGCGCATGAAGGGGCTAGAGGTAGCCAGGCAGCATCTGAGTCCCTGAGAAGCTGTACAAATGCTAGTTATTATAATGAAGGAAAAATCCCAGTAATGTCAAATACTGTAATAACTTGTAGTAGGCAAAGCTCAGAAGATTAGGTGGCTCATTCCATGTAAGTACCCAAAAGGGGCCCTCAGAGGGGAGGCGGATCAAAAGTTTCAGTTTGGGCTCCTGTCTTCTTTGAAGTATGACACTCTTTGGATAAAAGAGGCTCTTTGACAAGCAACAGTGCTTGTATGTTTGGTTTTTCTTTTCTTTTGAGTGGGATAAAATGATCTGTGCATTATCCTGGCGATCTTGTGTAATGGAGAGGACAGAAAGTCAGGTTTAACGCTGGCTGTACGTCCAGTTAATTGTATGTGGGCTGTAGATGCCAATCAAAACAAAATGAGACACCCTGGGGGGAATTTGGTCCCATTGAGCATGCGGGTTGTGTGACACTAACTCAGAGCTGCCCCAACCTTCGTCTTTCATTGAAAACTGACCTTCAGATTTAAAGGCATGCTGCTAGAATGGACGCCAGGGCTGGTTATGGGGAGACCCTTAAAAGGATGGACTGTGCCCTCAAGGCCTGGATCACTGGCTGCATGGGGGTCTCTATGGGCTAGCATGGTTGATGCCTATCTATTTTAGTTACTTATTTGATCCCCACCATCACTGTCACATCTGTGCACCTCAAGGTCTATATTTGTCGTCCCGGCACCCTTGTGAAGTAGACAAGTGCAATTATCTCCATTTTACAGATGAGATGAAGAGACTTGCCCAAGTTCACACACAAAGTCTGTGGCACAGCAAAGAACTGAATGCGGGTCTCCTGAGTTCCACACTAATGCCCTAACCATTGGGCTGCCCTTCCTTTCCTGACTGAGACATTCAGACAGCACAGAAGGCAACTGTGGATTGACTATGTTCCTTAGAGCACAAATCTGGAATGCTGTGAATTATTTCCAAGGGGGCTGTGCATCAAGGCTGAGAACTCACAGCTATGTAACGGTGCAGAGGCACGCCTCAGTTTAGGAACTGTGATGGCACTGACAAAGATAGGTGGTATTGCAAACCCCAGCATTAGAAATCATGAGGCAGATTTAAAAAATGAATAGCTTTTGGAGGTTTTTTGTTTGAGGGGGAGGGGGTTGGTCTTCATAGTCTTTAGAGGTCATATTTTCAGGGGGTTTTTTCTCCAGAACCATGAGGGCTAGAAACTTTTTAAATGAAAGATGAGATTCTCACCTAATCACATAAATCTAGAGTCTAAGGCTTTAAAAAGAGTACCTAATATCAAGAATTGGCAAAGCTGCACAAAGCTAATGAGACCTTTGAGGCTCTAATGCCAGGGTTCCTCCTTGGTTTAGAAATGCCCCATATAAGTAAATGTTAAATAAAATTACTGCTAAATATTAGAGCTTGTCAAAAAATGGGAAATTTGTTTTACAAAAAGTGTTTTGAACAATTCATCCCATTCTTTTTTATTGTTGTTTTTGGTGTAGAAGTGAGTCAAAAGCTATACAAGTGGTCAAAAAACAAGATTTTTTTTAAAATGAAAACATTAGCCAAAAAATCATTTCTGTTTTAAACTTGACACTTCAAAGAGAACTCAAAAAATCAAAATGCAGACACTTTTTTTAACCAGCTCTACTGAATATAAATAAAGAAAAGATTTTCTTCATATCTGGGAATCTGCAGCCAAGGATATACTGGGCAGGGGATGCCCAATTCCACTTTCACCAACACAGCGGTAAGTGGAGTAATTACACTGAAGTGCCTGAGTGAATTTCCCCCTGATGCTTTAAGGTAACACTCACAGATGCACAACATTCTGAATGCCATAGAGCAGTGGCTCTCAACCTTTCCAGACTACTGTACCCCGTTCAAGAGTTTGATTTGTCTTCCATACCCCAGGTTGCAGCTCACTTAAACTACTTGCTTACAAAATCAGACAAAAAAATACAAAAGTGCCACAGCACACTATTACTGCAAAATTGCTGACTTTCTTATTTTTACCATATAATTCTAAAATAAATCAATTGGAATATAAATATTGTACTTACATTTCAGTGTATAGTATGGAGAGCAGTATAAACAAGTCATTGTATGAAATTTTAGTTTGTACTGACTTTGCTAGTGCTTCTTATGTAGCCTGTTGTAAAACTAGGCAAATATCTAGATGAGTTGATGTATCTGCTGAAAGACCTCTGCATATCCCCAGGGGTGTGCATACCCCTGGTTGAGAACCACTGCCACAAAATTCAGGCTGGCTTCTAAACAGTGAGACCCTAGAACACATCTTCTATGGACCTGAAATGTGCTTGTTAGAGACATTTGTTTGCCACCAGCCTGGAGCGCACATCCTTGTAAACATGTATAGGAATGACATGTAGAACTGATGAAGCATTCCTCTTCACTCATACGGGGCAGAGGGAAGCAGGCATTTGCACAGGGTATCTCAGAATAAAAAGAACAGGAGTACTTGTGGCACCTTAGAGACAGTATTGGCTACACTTGCAGATTTGCAGCGCTGCAGCAGGGTGTGAAAAAACACCCCCTCCAGCGCTGCAAGTTGCAGCGCTGGAAAGCGCCAGTGTGATCAGAGCCCCAGCGCTGTACGTTAATCCCCATAGGGAGGTGGAGTACGGACAGCGCTGGGAGAGCTCTCTCCCAGCGCTGACGCTCCGACCACACTCGCGCTTCAAAGCGCTGCCGCAGGAGCGCTTCCGCGGCAGCGCTGTACAGCGCTAAGTGTAGCCATAGCCAACACATTTATTTGAGCATAAGCTTTCGTGGGCTACAGCCCACTTCATCGGATGCATAGAATGGAACATATAGTGAGGATATATATTTGTACACACAGGGAACATGAAAAGGTGGGAATTGTCCTACCAACTCTACGAGGCTAATTAATTAAGATGAGCTATTGTCAGCAGGAGGAAAAAAAACTCAAACTCTGAAACCTGTCAGAATGAAACAAAAATCAGTTGCACCATTCTGACAAGATGTATTGGGGGAGGAGGGGCAATTCCAGCCTCCCTTGCAGTGCGGTTACTAACTGGGAGCACTTTCTCCCTATCTCTCAGATTTCTATTGGAAAATTCCCCTTCGTCAGTCCCTGCACTCACCTTTACTGTAAGCCCTGGGGGAAAAGGAAAGGATATGTATCCGATCACCTTGTCTAAGGTCAGGACACCTACTCTTGTCTAAGAAGATTTTGTCAAATTGGTTTTATTACATATGCCCATACGTCCCTCATTTGCCTAATCTTTACCTCACTCTCCCTGGAGTTGTTGCCTTGAACTCTTGAACCAGCCTTTCGCTGCATATCTAACCTCGCTCAAAGCACCTCCCATTATGCCCCAAGGCTAATGATCAGTGAAGAGCGGCCACATTCATGACATGGGTAATGACATGGATATTAATGCATTTGCTTTTGGGATTTCGCAACACAAATGGTATTCCTCTCATTATTGTTAATCTGCTCTCCATATAAAACATTTAATTGGGGCCAGATTCCAATGCCCTTACTCACACTGAGTAATGCCTTACTCCTTGAGCAGTCTCTGATTTCAGTGAGACTCAGAAATAAAGTCCTAGTAAAAATAGGCAAGGGGATCAGAATCTGATCCTTAATGTTCATAAAATGCTTTGCTATCCTAGGCTGAAGGCACAGTATTATTACAGTTAGAATGTTATTTATTATTATTTTGTAAGAAAAAAAAGAAACCCAGGTTTTCAGAAGTATGGGCAGTGTTTGATGGTGGTTCAGTTGAAAAGGCACCAATGCTCTGAATCTAATGTCATAGCACACGTGTAACTGAGAGCAGAAGTTGGTCTCAGAATGTTATTAACTGAACTTGAGACAGTCATTTGTTACATTTTAAGGAATAATTCAGATTTCTGGACTAGATGTGATTTTTAAATATGAAACCTGTTGAAGACTTTTTGCATTTCTACAGTCTCTTTTGTCTAAGGATCTCAAAGTGCTTTACAAACATCCATACTAATTTAGCCTCTTAACAACCCATGAGGTAGAAAAAGTTATTGTCCCCATTCTACAGGTGGAGAAACTGTGGCAGAGAGCAAGTTCCAGTCTTTAAGGTGCTGAGTACCCTCAACTTTCACTGAAGTCAGTGGGACTTGAGGATGCTCAACACCTCACAGAAATACTCATCACTTTGCAGGATGGAGCCCTAAGCATATGTTTATACTGCAGCTGGGAGCCAACTTTCCAGCCCAAGTAGACAGACTTGTGCTAACAGGGCTCGAACTAGCAAGCTAACAATAGAGCATGGATGTGAGGCTTGGCTACAGCTCAGATCTCTCAAGCCCACTTGATCTCCTACGCTTGAGAGCCCAAATACAGCCCAAGCCGTGATATTCACACTGCTATTTTGAGTGTTCCAGCTCAAGCCCTGCTAGTGCACATATGTCTACCTGGGCTGGGAACTTCTACAGCTGGACCCTTTCAGCAGCACAACTGTATTTGTCCACATGTTACAACATAATGTTAATATTTTGAACTTTAAACTTGGTAAGGGATAACCAGACCCTTCTGTGATTTGCATTGGCATTTGACTATAGGCAAGCACGGATAAAGGTCCAAGGAAGAGGAAGTCTTGTACAGAATGATGTAAACTAATAAGTAAACAGAATTGTATTTCCAAAACCCACGGCGCTGATTTTATTTTTCCCATTCCAGACTAGGGAGAGATGGGGAAATCAAAGCTAGATCTCCTCTCCTGCAGGGGGCAGCTGAACACCAACCGATCACCCCAATGCTGAATTTTTGCCCCAGTTCAGTAACGTTCTTAAACATGTGCTTAACTTTAAGCATGTGAGTATTCCAACTATTCAAATATTTAAATTTAGGCATGCTTTTCAGTACCTTGTTGCTTCAGGGCCTTTATTAGCAATCTCTTTGATTCCTTCCCCCGCCCCCCCCCAAAAAAGATAGCACATCTCATATGCCTCGTAATGTGCATAACAAGTGAGGGTTTTCATATTCATTTTATAAGTAACAGCTATACAATTAACCTGAACACTGAAAGCAAAAATGTTAAGGAGGTGTTGACTTGCTAATTGGAGCAATGTTCTATATCTTGTTTTATAACAGCTCTTTTATGCTTTCATCTTACAAGGGTCCTGCAAAGCGCGGCATCCTCATATACCAAAGAGCAGGACACATATAGGAGCAAAGGAATTAAGTCTCTTTGGTTCATGGTTATTAAGGGTTTTCCTTGTCTATATAGTCTAAGAAGGACGGCCAAGTACCAAGGTAATCTACTGGTTGTTTCTTTCTGTACATCAGCTCTTCCATGACTAAAGTGTTCCATATTCTTATCATCCAAATCTTGACGTCAGATGGCTCTTTTTAGAGGGGGTGTGTGATTGTGCATCATGGGGCACCAGGAACTGAGAGATCAGTTTACCCTTCTGATTCTGAATAGCTCCTTAAGCAGCACACTGAGAATAAAGGCTTCCCGGGGGAGATCAGCTGAAACTATTGCTCAAATGTAATGCAAAACACCAAAGACTAAAGCCTGAGCTCATGGAGGGAGCCTGCATGCCAGCACAGCAGGTCCAGGTCCCCAGAGGACCCAGGAGGGGGTGGGGAGCTCATTGCCTCTGTGAATCCTGACACTCTTCCCTATTATAGGAACTACTGCTGCTTGGGGGCAGCAGTGGCCCCCACAGAGTGGCCCCCAAGGAACAGAGAGGGGGCCCAGTGGTAGGGGGTGCACTTGGAGACACCATAGTCTGAACAGATGAGGGCCAGAGGATTGGTGCCAGAAGGAGGAAGGAATAATGAGCCCTTCCCAGTTTGCCTGGCTGTCACTATGGCAGGGAGATCAAACAGGGATGTCAAAGGGACATAGACCCCTACTGATGTCACCCCACCCCACCCCACCCCAGCAACTCTGCAGGGTGGGGCTGAGCCTGGCCCTCTAGGGGAAGGAGAGGGACCGGGTAGCTGTGGTTTCGCTACATAGGACAGCGATTGCCCACAAGGGCTAGTGCTGCGTTGTGAGTGGGAGCCCTGCTGAGCCCTTGGCAAGGTTTTGGTTCTGTGTTAAGACGGCATTAAGGCTGCACCGTTAAACATTCTAGTCTGAAAGTGCCAGTTAGGAAGAAAACACACAGCCTGACCTCTGCCCCCTGGTATGCACAGGCTGTAGCTACAGGGTCACATACATAACTTCTCACATCTGAATTTTTACTTCAGCCTTAGATCCACACATGCAGCTTCGCTTACTATTTTAGTCATTCTTGTAAACTCACCTTAATTTCATGTTTTATTGACTTGGACTTTTAATATGATACATTCTCTTTTCTCTAATTGCCTGATCATTTGAGATGTAGAGCCAGACTAATTGCTCCTATTCATGAGTATGTGGTATGTCCATTTCCCTATCCCCTGGTGACAGGTATTTTCCTTGTGATTATTCCTCTGTTCTTCTAAGTGTTAATCAACACTTCTACTTCAGTGACATGAGACCTTTTACATAGCTGAAGGACTGAAGGTGAAAATCCATTGCTATCTACATAGTGCACAGACCACAGTGAGGGATTATGCCATACACTATCAAAGAAACCGAGGAACCACCTGATCAGCATCCTATACAGCAAACAGGAAAACATCAAAAAAGAGCTCTCCAACCTGGAGACTCTCATAAATAACCAACCTTCCACACAAACGGACTTTACTAAAATAAGACAGGAGATCTACATTACACACTTCACCTCTCTACAAAGGAAAAAGGACTGCAAGCTGTCTAAAATCCTACCTGCCACATGGGGCCACAACAGTGGTACCCCTAACTCACCCAGCAATAGCGTTAATTTATCCAGCTACACACTCAACCTGGCAGAAGAGTCTGTCTTATCTCGGGGACGCTCTTTCTGCCCTGCCACCCCCACAAACATGATACAGTTCTGCGGCGATCTGGAAGCCTACTTTCGCCGTCTCGGACTCAAAGAATTCTTTCAAGATAACACTGAGCAGCGCACTGATACACAGATTACCCACCCCCCAACAGCACAAGAAGAAGAAGAACTCCACATGGACTCCTCCTGAGGGTCGAAATGACGGTCTGGACCTATACATATAATGCTTCTGCCGACGTGCACAGACAGAAATTCTGGAAAAACAACATTGCTTGCCTCAGAACCTAAGTCATGCAGAATGCAATGCCATCCACAGCCTCAGAAACCACCCCGACAATATAATCAAAGAAGCTGATAAAGGAGGTGCTGTAGTTATCATGAACAGGTCTGACTACCAAAAGGAGGCTGCCAGACAACTCTCCAATACCAAATTTTACAGGCCACTTCCCTCAGATCCCACTGAGGAATACACTAAGAAACTGCACCATCTACTCAGGACACTCCCTACATTAACACAGGAACAAATCAACATACCCTTAGAGCCCTGACCGGGGTTATTCTATCTACTACCCAAGATCCACAAACCTGGAAACCCTGGATGCCCCATCATCTCGGGCATTGGCACTCTCACTGAAGAACTGTCCGGCTATGTGGGCTCTCTACTCAGACCCTATGCCACCAGCACTCCCAGCTATCTCCATTACACCACTGATTTCCTGAGAAAACTACAATGCATTGGTGATCTTCCAGAAAATACCATCCTAACCACCATGGATGTAGAGGCTCTCTATGCAAACATCCCACACACAGATGGAATACAAGCTGTCAGGAACAGTATCCCTGATGATGCCACAGCACAACTGGTTGCTGAGCTCTGTGACTTTATCCTCACACACAATTATTTCAAATTTGGTGACAAATATATACCTCCAGACCAGTGGCACCACTGTGGGCACCCTCATGGCCCCACAGTATGCCAACATTTTTATGGCTGACCTGGAACAATGCTTCCTCAGCTCCCGTCCACTCACACCCCTTCTCTACCTACGCTACACTGATGACATCTTCATCTGGACTCACGGTAAAGAGACTCTGGAAGAATTCCACCACGATTTCAATAGCTTCCACCCCACCATCAACCTCAGCCTGGACCAATGTACACGGGAGGTCCACTTCCTAGATACCACAGTGCAAATAAGTGATGGTCACATTAACACCACTCTATACCGAAAACCTACCGACCGCTATGCCTACCTTCATGCCTCCAGCTTCCATCCCAGACACACCACATGATCCATCGTCTACAGCCAAGCACTGAGGTATAACCGCATTTGCTCCAACCCCTCAGACAGAGACCAACACCCTACAAGATCTTCACCAAGCATTCTCAAAACTACAGTATTCACATGAGGAAATAAGGAAACAAATCAACAGAGCCAGACATGTACCTAGAAGCCTCCTGCTGCAAGACAAGCCCAAGAAAGAAACCAACAGAACTCCACTGGCCATCACCTACAGTCCTCAACTAAAACCTCTCCAATGCATCATCAGTGATCTACAACCCATCCTGGACAACGATCCCTCGCTTTCACAGGCCTTGGGAGGCAGGCCAGTCCTTGTCCACAGACAACCTGCCAACCTTAAGCATATTCTCACCAGCAACCACACTCCACACCATAGTAACTCTAACTCAGTAACCAATCCATGCAACAAACCTTGATGCCAACTCTACCCACATTAACACCAGCAACACCATCACAGTACCTAACCAGATCAGCCATCACCGGTTCATTCACCTGCACGTCCACCAATGTAATATATTCCATCATGTGCCAGCAATGCCCCTCTGCTATGTACATTAGCCAAATTGGACAATCCCTACGTAAAAGGATAAATGGACACAAATCAGATATTAGGAATGGCAGTATACAAAAACCTGTAGGAGAACATTTCAACCTCCCTAGACACACAATAGCAGATTTGAAGGTAGCCATCCTGCAGCAAAAAAACTTCAGGACCAGACTCCAAAGAGAAACTGCTGAACTTCAGTTCATTTGCAAATTTGACACCGTCAGCTCAGGATTAAATAAAGACTGTGAATGGCTAGCCAACTACAAAAGCAGTTTCTCCTCCCTTGGTGTTCACACTTCAACTGCTAGAAGAGGGCCTCATCCTTCCTGATTGAATTAACCTCGTTATCTCTAGACTGATTCTTGCCTGCATATTTATACCTGCCCCTGGAAATGTCCACCACATGCGTCTGATGAAGTGGGTATTCACCCACGAAAGCTTATGCTCCAATACGTCTGTTAGTCTATAAGGTGCCACAGGACTCTTTGTCACTTTTTACACAGGTTGTTATAAATAAAGCTTTAAATAAAAATATCTTCCCACTACTTAGTTCCCGCTGTGGCAAAGTGTGTCAATATCTTATAGGAATAGCCTCAAAATTCAAAGTTCTGGTATCTCTTTTTAGTGATGAGGGTGGTTAAAACTTTTCCCCTCAGATGATCATGCTCTTTACTAGTTTGTAAGGTTGGGTTGTTTAACTGCTTGTTGGAAGCTTGCTACTTTTTTTTTTTTTTTTAAAGGAGAAATGGGCGGTGGGAAGATTGTTAGTTATCTTGTTATGGTGACTGTCTCCCACCAAACAAATTAATGTTGTTCCGCTGCCGGCCTAGGTGAACAGAACGTCAGGCTGGCAGCAAGCTGAGCAGGCTGGCGGTGTAAGATCAGCATTTTAATTTAATTTTAAATGACGCTTCTTAAACATTTTGAAAACCTTGTTTACTTTACATACAATAGTTTAGTTATATAATATAGACTTATAGAAAAAGACCTTCTAAAAATGTTAAAATGTATTTACTGGCATGCGAAACCTTAAATTAGAGTGAATAAATGAAGACTCGGCACACCACTTCTGAGAGGTTGTCGACCTCTGAGCAGCGGCGTATTATCGCCTAGGCCAACAAGGCCCAGGCCTAGGGTGGCAAATTTGCAGGGATGGCAAATTTGCTCGTAACCCCTCCCCAACTCTGCCCCTTCCCTAAATCCCCAGCCTGCCTCCTCCTCCAGGCGCGCCACGCTTCCCTCCTTCCACCTCCCTCCCAGGCTTGCCGCACGAAAGCGCTGGGAGGGAGGGAGAAGCGAGTAGCGGTGGAGGAGGCAGAGCAGAGGTGAGCTGGGGCCCATGGGCGCGGGGAGTAACCCTGTGGGGCCGGGAACTGCTCCCCGCCCCAGCTCACCTCCACTCCACTGCTGCCATCCCCCGAGCGTGCCACAACTTCCCTTCTCCCCCCTCCCTCCCAGGCTTACCGCAGGGGAGCAGAGGTAAGCTGGCGGGGGAGGGGGGCAATTTTTTGAGGGCCTAGGGGCACCAAATTTGTTAATCCGCCACTGCCCCGTGCTAGCCTTCAGAGTATGCCTACCCTAAGATTTATGTGGGTGAGGAAATGAGACTTGGGCATGGAAGGCTGGGCACTGACATGAATATTCAGGATAGTACCAAGACCCTATTAGAGGGCAAACCACCATGTGGAGTTAGTTCTTTTAGCTTTCAGTTCTTTAATTCCTATTGCTGTTATCTTAGCCTTTATATAACTTAGCAACTCAGCACTGAACCCTTATCTCCATCTCGGCATTGAGAAACCTGGACCATCAGACTCTTTTGGCATGCCGGAGACGAGGCTGGGCCTTTGTCTCTTATCACCAGGTCCCCAAGGAAGGATGTGAGTAGACTAACCTTAAGTAGCTTTTGTAAGGAATGTTGCCATGGATACCCCAGAACTGTATTATTTCTTCCTGATTCTGTGGTGTGGAGCTTTGATAACTTTTTCCTTTATTTTGATAAAAATCTCTGTCCTCAGCATGAGTGTCCTTGCCACACACCCGAGGGTCCTGACAAGGTATTGAACTCTCTCCATTCTCTAATTCTGTAGCCTGCTTGTGGGACAAGATCCTGATCATCTTCTGTTAGATCATTGGCAAGCCTATAATAACCTGATTTTTAGAAGGCTGGTTTAACAGAGGGGTAGTATTTTTTGTATTGCAACGTCATCCAAAAGCGCCAGTTGTATACCAAAGCCCCATTGTGCCATACAAACCCATAATGGAAACACATTTCCTGCCCCTAAAGAGCTTACAGTCTGAGTGCAAGACAAGAGATGATAACTGGAGATAGGTAGGGGAAGCACAAGGAAACAAGGAGACAGCAATAAGATAGTGAGTCTATGTGATATAGAATAGGATAGGGAGCATCAGATGCCAGTTTTTAATAACACATTCAAGATGCTCATGTCAGAGAGTCATCCTTGTCCTGCCAAGATGGCACCTTTCCACCAGTGCCCTCACTGAAAGGTTTGCCTACCACTTAGTGGATTTGAAAAGGGAAAGAAGAAATAAAAAAATGCTGAACTTCTGACTTCAGGCTGAATTCAATGTTTCTGAAGAATGGTGAGAGCAACTGCTGGGGATGTTACTGAGCATGAATTATTAAAACCTGTCTGGCTTGTACAATGATGGTGTCATTCAGAATTTAATCTTTCAACATAACTCTCGTGTTTTAGCCAACGGATAACCTGCCCTTTGAAAGGCAGCCGGCTGGGTGACTCTGTGCACTGTCCTTTTCGATCCTTTTACAGACACAGGCTAAATACACCAAAGAAGGGTGAAAGTCCAGGGAATACACACTGAGCCGCTCTGCTTGTGTATTTCATAGGGTGCAGCATTTTCATAGCATGGCCCGGTCTCCTGAGCTTGACCTTACTGATCTGAACGTCACTATGAAGGTCAGTCTACAACTTTTCAGGCTAAGTGACAGTTTTATAGCCATTCAGACAAGTAACTCCTCCCTGTTTGCCAATAAATCCTGATTTCCCTAGAAATGATGTGTCAGGCAACGTCTGTGTGAGAAAGGAAAAGCTTTAACCTTTTCTAAAAAAATCCAGTCCCTGTCATGACTGACCTCTCCCTAAACTATGGCCTCTTCCCTAGAGTTTTACAGTCCCAGTAACTTTCCCAAGCTGGCATACTGGGTGTGAGCAAAGAGAAACAACACTGATTTTTGTGACCAATCACAGCTAACTAGTACAGCTCCAGTTTTGAATAATAACTAATACTTGGAGAGTACTGTGCATGGTTAATCCATAGAGTAAAAAAGTCATTGGTTAATTTTGTATTACTTTATAATATGTAATACAAAATCAGAAAAAAATTCAAAACAGTCCTTTCAAAAGGAAAAATCAGTGTGTCATGCTGAACATGTCAAAATGGGATGTTTTGGTGTTGTCAGAACTCTTTTCTCCCTTTTTTGTCCAAAACGAAACTTCAGCAAAATCAACAGAATTCAGCAAAGTGTACTGATTTCAACAGAACTGCATTCTCTGATGGAAAATCATTCCATCAAAGATTTTCTGACAATCTCTAAATTGTTTTTGTTGGGGTGGGACAAAACCCAGTCCTTATAAGGAAGAGCTGAGAAGAAACTCTGCAGCCAGAATCTCACAGAATTCTAAGCTCTTTAGAGATGGGTAGCAGCTGGGCCATTATTTATGGTTCTGATTGATACGATCAGGGTAGCTTCAGGTTGCAAGGGTCAAGAAGGATGTTTTCGAGTCATGTAAGGCCTAGCCTAGTTGATCAGCTACCTTGTAAGGGTGGGAAAGAAAATGCATCTTCCCATGAAGCCCCGGGCAAATGGCAATATGCTGGGCAGGGGCGGCTCTATAAATTACGGCGCCCCAAGCAGGGTGGCGCGCTGCACCGCCCTTCCCCGGTCCCGCGGCCGGGGCAGAAGTGTCTGCGGCGGGTGCGCTGGTTCGCGGCTCCGGTGGAGCATCCACAGGCATGCCTGCGGGAGCTCCGTCCGAGCCGCGGGACCAGCGCGCCCGCCGCAGTCATGCCTGCGGGAGCTCAAGCGGAGCCGCGGGAAGAGGGGCCCTCCGCAGTCATGCCTGCGGCAGGTCCGCTCGTCCCGGGCTCCGGTGGACCTCCCACAGGCATGACTGCGGAAGGTCCGCCGGAGCCAAATGCCGCCCTGCCGGGACAATGCCGCCCCACGCGCCTGCTTGGCGCGCTGGGGTCTAGAGCCGGCCCTGATGCTGGGTTTGGTGGTTTGAGCCAATGTGGCAAATCCTATGTTTCCCCCAAAACAGCATAAATGTAGAAAAGTTCAAGAAATAAAAGCTTGTGTGAAAGCTTTCAGAATTCTCCAAACATAGAGCAGAAATTCTAAAGAGAAGAGAATGGATGGGGGAATATTACCCAAATTCAACAACTTTATTTAATTAACTATAGGGAGGGCTTTTCAAATGCCAAAGACTTATGGGTTTCAAATTATTCCAGCATCTTACTATTATCCCAACTATTAAGGTATTTAAAGTCTTGTGAAAAATGTGAACTATGTTAGCACACCACAGAATGTGCAATCAGTTAATCCCAAGGCTTCTAGAGGAATCCCATGCTTACTCTGGTGTTCAGACGTCTGACGTTAGCATTCTCCTAGCCCAGGCCCCATGTCCTATGCTGCATATTAGACTTAAATTGTTATAGCTCCTCTTTTGATTACAGTAACTCCCTCCTCGCCGGGCTCCTGCACACACACATCTCCCCCTCTCTGGTCTATAGAGAACGCTGCTGACAAGATCATCCTCCTTGCCTGTTGCTCTGACTATTTCAGCCCCCTATTTTGAATCCATCCTCTGACTCCCCATGTTTCACCAAGTTCAGTTCAAGCTTCTATGCCTTCAAGGCCCACCACAACTTTGACATTCATGACTCCTCCATGCTTATCATTTTGCCCCCCCGCCCATCTCCTCTGCTCCATCAACAATATCAGTTTCAACTAGGGTGACCAGATGTCCCAATTTTATAGGGGCAGTCCCAATATTTGGGGCTTTTTCTTATATAGGCTCCTATTACCTCCCACCCTCTGTCCCGATTTTTCACACTTGCTGTCTGGTCACCTTAGTTTCAGCCACCTGTTGGTCAGCTTCTCACACAAACACCTCCATGACTTCTCTGGTGTGTACGACTGCCAAGAGCTTAGGTTCCAAAGAAAAGCAATAAGGAGTCTGGCATGTAGGACAGATATCAGTGACGTGAAAGAAATGGCACATGTTATGCTCTTCACTGTGAGGTGTTGCTTTCTATGGAGCTGCTGAGGGCAGATCACTTTGGAAAATCTGGGCATAAACCCTTGCAGTAAGTGGTGCAAATCTACATGATTCCTCTTACTTCTGCATTTAAATAGCTTGGCTGTAGCTGACAAATGCAAACAGATATGCCTACACAGCTGCCTTTTTTTCTGCTCACCTACATTACTTTATACAAAGCAGTCACTCAGGGCTGGAATAACTTACCTTCTGGAGGGGGAAACATGCTCACATGCTTAAGGCATGTGATTGAGACTCCAAAGAGCTGAGTTCAAGGCTCTGTCAGGCTTCACTAGACACACAGGAAAACTCTGTCAGGTCCTGATCTAACTCCCGTGAAGCTCAATGGGAGTGCTTTCAGTGGATGCTGGATTGAGGCTTTAATCTCTGTGTGCCTTAGTTCCCCATCAGTAAAACAGGAACAATAATACTTCCTTTCTCCCTCTCTTTTTCTCTGGCTTGTTTATTTAGACTTTAAATGCTTCTACCCTCCTTGAGTCAAACTATAGTGTTTTGTGGGGTCCTACTGTTTCAGAGATGCAGTTAGCCTGATCGTATTATATCCATTTTATAGGATCAGGCTAGGTGTAGGCAAGGGATAGTCAATTATTTTTGTGAAAGTCCAAATTTCTTGGTCAAAGTATAGTCAAGGTCCAGACTCTAGAGAAAATAATAAGTATGTAAAAAGATTTTGGGATCCGTTCAAAAGTGTCTGGCTGTCGAGATTTGGCCCACGATCTGCCTATTGACTACCCTTGGTGTAGGCGATGATGTTTTCCGTGTGGAACTCCTGAAATATACAACCTTTAATCCATTTTGTTGCAATAATCATGTGGGGAACAGATTTTGTTCACCCACATGTGCTCTATAACCAGCAACAGAGCATGTAATAGAAAAAGGAGGTAACAGAACAGAGAAATGGCAAAGGTGGAGAAAAACAAGAAAGTGCAGCAAGATTTATAAAAAAAACAGGAACAACAAAAACTATGGTTGAAAAATGTAAAGTAAATAGGCCTTACAGATCTAGATACGTTCTCTTAACAAGAGGGAAAAGAATGAAAAAAGGAACAAAAGCAGTTAAGGAGAATTGTTTCAAGTAGCCAACAGTAGGCTGTAGCAGTAATGGGATGAAATAGAGCCAAAGAGAATTTAAGCTGAATATCAAAATGGACATATGAAGCAAATATTCATGTGAAGAGGCCCAAAATCTCCAATCTAGAAGGAGTGCACAAACCCCTTTGTGGGGATTCCCTTATGGAAAAATCTATAGACATCTGTAATTTTCTAAAGATCATTTGAACCACCCTGTAGATGGCACTAGAGAATTATCACCACACTGTAGAAATCTATTGGATGGTTCAAAAAGCCTATAGGAAGGATTTCATCCTCTTACAAGCTGCCTCTAAAGAAAGAGGCGGTTTGTGTTTGTGGCAGTGGGATTTTGCCTGGTTGCTGTGGCAATAGTGTGTCTGTATGTATTTGCTAGAATGCTGATGACTGATCTCTCACATCTCGCTGTAATAACAGAGTTATGGACTGTCCAGCTAGATTACACAGCTGAAACAGAAGTATACGACCTCACTCATTCTGTCCCTAGATGAAATTTATCCTATACAAATGGGTCCAGGGCCTTGATCTTGTACTGGCTGTCTGCACAAGGGTGAACTTCGTGCTTGCTGAGAGATGCAGCATTTCTGGTGGCAGACTACTTCAATGGAAGCACTTGCAGAGTAAACTACGACTCCATGTGACTCTGACCCCTAGTTAAGTTTCTGTCCTCACCAGTAGTATTGTGCTATATCTTATTGATTTCCTGCTGTGATCCTGAAGGTTATATTTGCTCCTGACCTCTTCTTTATTGCCCACAGAATTGGTTGTCTTGCATTTAAAAAAAAAAAAGTTGAAGACTCAAAGTCTCTAGTGTTTTATTATCACTTACCAAAAGCAAAAAGGACCCATAAAGAAGGAAAACTGAATGTAACGATTTGTTGGTCCAAACTTATAAACATTAAACCTCCACAGTCATGTGGTCCAAGTGTAGCGCAACACAGATATCTGAAGCACATATCCTACTTTGTGATGGCTTAATGGTGAATGAAAAAGCTAAAATGAGAATATAATTATGCACAGATGTGAATGCTGAATGCTCCTGTTAACCAGGCTGCTTTGGCCAGGTGGGTTAGAGGGGAGAATTAAACACAGTAATGTGTTTTTTAACCAGCTCTTATTATGTTGGTTTGCCAGAGAAATCCCGTTTTTTGACATCACAAAATGCTAATCACCACTATGGTCTGTGGTATCAGCAAGATCAGAGATATGATTTATAGGTATTCATTTAGTAGCGTCCTGAAAGGTAGTCATTGAGTAGTGCCCAAGAGAGTCTGCCTGCAGGAGGAGCAGTTTAGCAGCTCCTGCTCTTTCACCTTTATTAAAGGAATAAAACAATATGTGTAAGACACACCGGTTTGTAGCAGTTGCTATTAGTTTCATAATTATAGTTTAACCTATAAAGAGAGAATACTTTGCAAATTAATGTGAAACAATAAATGTAATGTTTGGGGATTGGGCCACATGTTACCCTTATTCATATGGGGTAGCACCTGACTCCACAACCAGGTCCCATTGATTTCAGTGAGTATTTGAAGAGTAAACTACTACTCCATATGAGTAGGGATATCATAATATGGCCTTTTAAATCTCCGTGCACAGTGAATACATGTTACACAAGCCTTTGTATAGCTTTTTCTCAGCAGATCTCTCGCTATAGAGGATTTCGTCACACATGCAGTGTGGTGCAAGCCCATGAGTATGAGGTAACAGAGAGCAGAATTTGGTGCAGTCATTGTTATAGCTACACAGTGAAATTCAGTGTAAATTGGCTAAGTGGGTTCAAGGGAGTGTAAGTTGATATAGTTCACAAGCTAAAGGACCAGAAGAAAAGATCATAGAGAGTGTAGCAGGGAAAGCAGCTGGAAGGAAAGTGTAAGAAGGTGAAACTGAAGTAAGTCCCTTCCCCAGTCTAACTTACTTCCAACCTCTCAATATGTAAGTCACACCAGCTTTGGTTCCAGCGCACCCACATTGATCCATTTATTGACATGCCATTCACGTTGACAAATGTACCACCTTTGAATGTTGGCCAAGTATGTAGCCTTACAGATACTTTCAATCTGTGAAGGAAGGTTTTCATCAAACCCTTTAACAAACAATGACTATAATTGTGCAGCCATTTAAAAGTCACTTTTGAATGTTTTTCATTATGTCCACTTCCTGTTTTCTGGCCAACTTCCTATCTTCAAAAGGGAACAGAAAACTATTACTGCAAATCAGGGATGTAATTGCATAGTACACCACCCCATCTTTCATTCCTTACTTGTACTGTACAGTACTTTTCATTGTTCTATTTGTCAAAATTGGGGCTACCGATCCAGATTCTGTTCTCCTTTACATTCAGGTTAATCCAAGGTAACTCATTTGGCACGGAGTTATACTGGATTGCTGCTCTAGGTTATACTGGTGTCATTTGGCCCATAATGTATTTTTTTCCCCCTGTCTCCTGCAATTACTTTGCATTTTACTATGTGTGTGGGAGAGAGTCTAAGGAAGTCTTGATTGAATGAAGCACCATTTAATTTAAAAAAAAAATTCACCTTTCTTCCTGTTTCTCGTCAACTGCCTGGAATGATAATCCCAGAGGGGGGGAAACCAGCAACCCAGACAATATATGTACAGACATGCTAAATGTAATATGTCTACTGAACTAGAGCATAATGAACTTAATGGTGGTGCTTGCTGGTGCCTCCAGGTCATACATTTATGTAGAAGCCTAACTCCCCACCCCCCCATAGTGACAGAATCTGATGTTGGAACTCTAACTAAAATAGAAAATTCAAGGCGCTGATGTTGGACATCAATGATTTGTCACATCGATTTATAATGTATTATATATCCGAGTTATGGGAATGATATTGGCAAGGTCCTGTGTAATTTGACCTAACTACATCCACATAGGATCTGGATTCTGTGCCACTACAATGCAGCAAACTGCAAGTTCTGAATGTCTTTCTAAAAGGGAGATTTTTATTGGATTAAATTTGCAAATTAATAAGAGAATCAGGACAGGATTCCTTGTTATTTATTTTGGTATTAACCTTTTTCTATGCCTCTGTCGTCTCCTCCTATTAGTACTGTCTCCTCTTCCCTGCTTCTTGCCACACTCTTTCAGTGAATCCATAACACTCCAGCTCAAATCTACCACGGCTGGCACTCTGGCCGTCTCTTCTCCCTACCTCCATGCTTAACAAGCGTCCCCTCACCTTGCAGAGGAAGTGTAAATCAATGAGTTAGTAAGTGTCCCTTGTATGAACAAGGGTTGAGCAACTGGTTTGTTATTATAAAGACTGGATTACCTGCTGATGCTGTTCAAAATGTTATATTCCTCTAATCTGGGCCAGAAATAATGAACTACTGAACGATTGTGTTTTTCTTATGTATTTTTGTAGATTTGTGAAACACATGTACCTGGGAGATGTTTTAATATTTTTCCCTTGCACCGTCTGCATCACTGGGTACTTGTGGAAAGAGTAGGCAGAACGTGGCCCTTAAAGCAGCTCTTGGAATTACCTGACCCAAAAGCCAAATGAAGTCAATAGGAATCTTTCAGATCTTTAGTTCCTGACCTGGAGACCATACGTGCTCAACATGCACCCTGTGTATTAAGGAGGGATTTAGCCATGAATCCAGACTTATATAATAGATAATGTGCTTGCAAACAGCATTATTAACAGCAGCAACTTTTTCAGTGTTGGAGAAAAAGCCAAAAGCCACGGTTTGGATCCTATTAAAATTCAAAGTGAACTTATTACACAGAATCATTACTTCAGTTCCCTTGAAATCTACCTGTAGGAAAAGCAATGCCTCCTGAGGCTGCAGTCACCAGTGAAAAGAACGTATAGAAATAGAGAAGTACTGTACAGTACTAACTTACCAGTTTTACAAAGGTTCTTATACTGCCCTTACAACAGTAATATTAGAGCTCCTCCAGTCATGCATTAAGTGACGTGACTAACATCTACCACATGTAATTCATTCTCCCTTATCCTGCCCTCGGGAGGAGAATTGTGTGTGGAGTGTTTTGTTTTGGTTGGGTTTTTTATTGACACACTGCTAGGTGCTTATGTTGGAGAAGGCAGGTTGAAGTAGTGTGCCTTGCGCAAACTCCGGAAGATGGTGAGGTTTTGGATAGTCCTTCATTCTTGGGGGAGTTTGTTCCTGAAGGACATAAATCCACACCATGTGGAGGTCAAGCATAGGAGTTTATTGCACACAGTGCTGGCAGAGTGTCACCTTGCTTATTAGGCTCAGAGACACGGCCAATCAATTGATTACAATAGAATATATAGATTTTCCATGGGCGGGGGAAAGTGACGGGGTAGGCAGTTCCACACCCCGGGATAGGTTTTGCAGCAAGACAAGATAAGCACATTAGCCAATGGTTAATAGGTTACATAATGTCTCCGCCCATGGTCTCAAGTTAGCAAGTTAACATTTAATTAATACTTTGATAAAATATTATTAGTATAAAATATATATGTTGAATTCTGATTTGGGGTTCATAGGAATGGAGCAACTCCTTTGATTGTCCAACAGGTACATTCCTAGGGGTTAAAGCAAGGAAACAGTGAAAGTATATGGCAATAAAGATTGTCTCCTTTATGCAGGCATTGGTCCCTGGGAAGGGAGGTGGGAGGATGCCATATCTTATACTGACATGTGCCAACTTCAGGAAGAACGTCTCCCTACAGAAGAGACTAACACAATAGGAAGAGGGATTAACTGTTCAATCTGCAACTCTGAATAAGACACAATTATTTAGTTCTTAGCTCCAACACCTGGCAATTTGCTGGCTAGTCTTATTTTAGCAAAACAAGAGTATCTGTTTACCCCAGCTTTCTTTTAGCTGATCACTATTTGCTAGGCCTTTGGTTTCTTGACCATACTCTGGAATTTGGGTCTGGAAAAGAGCTGGCACAATCCATATACCAGCTTGTTATATAAAACGCACATGGATTTTAACCCTTCAGTTCCACAGTCTTAAACTAGCCGCCGTGAAAGCTCTGTCTCCTGCACCATTGAGCTTTACTCTTAAGATAGAAAGTTCCATCATGTCAGAGGGGCTGAGTTGTTGACATACCAGAGCTTCAGGCAGGCATTTAGGCCATTGAGGCATCTTGAAGATAGGGACCGAGACCTTAGGTAGCATATAAGCCTGTTTGTCAGCCTGAGATAGAATTTTAGGTTTGACTTTTTGATACTCTTTATATCTTACACTAATATGTGGAAACGGAGGACAAAGACCCTGTGTTTTACATCTGCCCACGAGCAGATGGGGTGAAAAGAGATAAGAAATGGAACTAAAGTGTTACAGGGTATGGTGGGAGTGTATATATGAGCATACACTGAAGGCTGCCTGGCTTTTCTCTCAAGGCAAGGTCAAGCAACCAGTCGGGAGGGGCAACGGGGGTTGGGGCAATTTATACTATGTCACCTGAAAGGCTTTTCCCTTGCAGTGATCCTCTCAAATCTCCTAAGTTACATGAAGTCAATTCTGTTTAGCAGTTGGATGGGAGACTGGCAGTAAAACCTACATTAGGGTATTGTGTGATGTGATCTTCTTTTGGGTCATTAATAAACTAATGACATACATGCATGTGCCTACACAACCCCCTCCCCCACACACACTATATATATATAAATATATATATATATATATGACTAAATTATGCCCTCCTTTATATCCCTGTATCCCCACTATAAACATTCCATGATATTGCTGGGAGCTGCTGTTTGAGCTAAAACAGGGAAGAGAGTGAAAGATGCATGAAATGAACATAATCCCAAATTATGCTGTTCGTAGCCTACATAAGACTTGAAAATGTCTTCACTTCAATGGGTGAATCTGGCCTTCAGCTTTAGAGTTATGCTGTTTTCCTTGATCTCAGTGCATTTATTTGGTCAGAGCTTTACTCAACATCTCTTACTCCAGCAAAATTTCCACTGACTTCAATGCAAGCAGGATTGGGCCCAATGTAATAAATTACTTGGTGAGTGCCAGTCACCATAGTACCTAGCCTCTGAATGGGTCCCCTCAAAGATTAATGTGAGGCCCTCAGCAACATGTCCAGAATAACCTCTGTAAAGACTAAAGAGTTAATGGGTCATAGAGTTTTTCTATAACAGGTTTAGAAAAACAGAAACCAGGGTTATTTACTGTTCCCACACTCTGTACTCAGAGCAGTTCTAAATTGCTAGGTTAACTATCCATTCCTGAAAGAAATGTGAATGCATTTTTTCTGTACACCAATGTATTCTTTGTGGCTGAGGCAGAAATTACTTACAGAGAGTGCAATGTTTCTTGCAAAGAAAAGTTCAAGCCAATGGAATATTTTTAAATTCAACTGTGATGTCTGTTAAATTCTTTCTGGCTGTGGGTTAATTCAGTCTATACCTTTTTTTATGCAAGCATTTAGAGAAAATATTTCACTTCCTAGGAGACACTATCAAGTAGTGCTGATGCAAAGTAGAGTTTAGTGAGATATCTGCACAGGCAGACAAGAAGCCAAGTTCTGATCTCAGTTACCAGTGTAAATTCAATTAAGATTGGGCCCCATTGTCTATAGATTTAAACATGAGCATCTTGAATTCTAATTCCAGGGCAGAGAATGTTTTCTGGTAAAAGGATACACTCATTCATTTTAGTAGTTATGTCTTTGCTCAGTTGGCAGCAGTTGTAATATATTTATAACACTTGGCTTTATTAATCACTCTTCATTAGATTCATTGAGCATAACTACAGCGTGGTTTGTAAGATGATATGTTTCATTGAACAAAACAGACGTCTGACAGCAGAAGACCAATAGCATAAGGAAATGCAAACAACTGTCATTAAGCATAGATTTCATTTTTTGTCAATGACATATTTTTCCACATGGTAGGTCTGTATCAGGTCTGTTGCTCTCCCACTTGGCACGCAACACTCAAACTGCTTATTATAAATATAAATCAAGAACACATTTCAAACAGATCAATAGTATTGGAAAACTTGCCTTCACCTGTGGATTAAAAAAATGAAAACAAAAATTTATTTTCTCTAGAGGTTTTTGTATTTTTTTCTAGTCCTTTTAACTACACGGCGAATAATGCTTCTTTTACTTGTCGTTTGATTGGCAAGTGAAATGTTGTTTGTCCCACGGATAAAATACTTTAATTAAAGGCAATGCAATGCTGAATCAGGTCCTGTGACTATTGGCTTGAGCTCTTATGTGATATTTACCACTGTGAAGAAGGCCAGCAAAAGGCGTAGTCTTCATTTATGCCTTATTTTGACATCTTAAATGGGACATCAGTTTTTCACAGGAGTGAATTCCACCCTATGTCATTAATGATTCCTGCATTCGATAGGTTCTAATGCAGGCTGAAATGACTGGGTGAAATCCGGCCCCTGTATAGAGGGACCATTGCAGGATCCGGATCTAAACCTTCTTTCCAGGCTTTCCTAATGTTTGCAAATTTCAGATGCATAAGGTCTGCAAGTCAGTATGTGATCGATCTAATCATTAATGAGAAACATTTACTCCCCTCCATTGCTGGGCTGTGCGCAGGGCTCCTATTCACTTTTAAAAAATATTTTATATGGTATCGTTTGTAACAGCTGGAAACGTTTTGTGTGCGTGTTAAACAAAAGAAGGTCACCAACATGAAAAGGAAAAGGATGGGCACTGTTTTTGGAGCTTGGGTCTGAAGGGGATATATAATATGAAAAAGATTAAGTGGAGGAAGCTGGAGATCTTCTAGCCACAAGACTATTGCAGTGTGGGTGGGCTCAGCAAAGGTCTCTGCACATCCTGTCCCACCAGTAATCCTCTGACCTGGGTGAGAGCTTTCACAATGTTGTGGAGCAAGACAGTGTGGGTGTGTGTTCAGTGCTAGGATGAGCCATGGCCAGCAACTGATATGGCTAAATATAATGAGGCATTGTTTAAGATGGGCCTTGAAAGTCTTGGGTTGAAATATTGGGAAAAAATAAACAAGAAGACACTTTATGAGCTCTCTGCATAACAAATGGCTCCCTTTGGCATGATCTGACAGGCTATTTCATTTTGCCTTAGCTGAATCAGCTTCATGGAGAAACCCAAAACTCACTGCCAAGCTCTTATGGCAATCTCCTTTTACCACAGTGGTCTTAAACAGATGTTATTATCCTCTATACTGGGAGCCAAATATTCTTTGGAGCAGGTTTGTATACGATGTGAAGACTGTTCTCCAAAAATAGTAGAGACACTAGGGGTGAGGGGAGTCTGCTGTAGAAGCTGTTTGATAGATTGGTTTTGTGTGTTTGATCAAAACATAAAGTGCAGGATATCTGCCAATGTGTGACATTAAAGCACATCTGTATCAACATTAAAGCAAAAGTATATCTATGAGACAGTTCTTTCTGCTTTTTAGCCCAGAAAATGTTTTCAAAAGGAAAACAAGTAAATGCAGTGTGTATATATAGTTTTTCCAGGCTTATGCTAAATTCAGCTCAGAAAAGCAGCTGCAGAAGTTTGTACAGAAATTTGCATGATTCAAAAGAAAATTTTGCAAGCCCTGTTTCACTTCTGTTCCCTTTTTCTGTGTCACACTATGCCCTTAGACTACAAAAGAAATATGATTTTTTTGTAAGCTTGGATTCAAGCTAACGTGTTTATTATAATAAGATTGTACATGTACAATATATAGGACTTTCATCCTAAAGGAGCCTAAATCATCTTAGAAATATAGTATGTATAATACAGTCAGCACAGCACTGCTGAAAATGTAGTCACCTCTGGAGTGAAAGGCAGAAAGCAGGTGGACAACCAGTGCACAGCAGAATGCATTACAGCACCTGTGAACAGAAATTTTTTATGCAACCTCTGAAATGTCTGCAATTGCACCTTGAAAATGAGTCATTAGGAATGTAAAATTGGATACTGTGCAGTGACATGAGATGCAATTTGAAATACATGGCTTTGCATATACAGATGGGTGTATTTACAAGTACTGTAGTAGCCTTTTTGGAGGTGGGAAGAGACGAGGAAGTAAAATGTACTGATCTGCTCCATGAGGATAGGGAATAGTCTGGCAGCAGCTGGATTGGAAGCTGGAGTCTCTACACAAGAACCATTTCATCTAGATAATAATCTGTGTCAGAACAAATCCATTTTACAAAGAGAGAGCCAGTCAGGGCTCCCTCTCAGATGTGGACAATGCTGCACTACGCTTCCCATAGAACTTTTTGTTTTCCAGAAAAAACATGGCTAGTTCTCCCAACATTCTTAATGGGGTTGACTTTCCAAACTTGCATATTTTGGGGTATTCTCTCTGACCTCTCCAATTTAGATGCCTTTTTAAAGCATGATATTTCAAGCTGCATGCAAATATGCCCTAATCAGTGCTGAGAAAGGTGTAATAACTACTAATTACATTGTTTTACACATACTAATTAAATGTAATCAAATACAGCTTTTGCCTACGTGATAGTATCACATTACTGAGTCATACTGAGCCGATTTATTATAAACCTCAGGCAGCAAAATCTCCTAAAACGCATGTGTAAAATTCCCATAGACTTTGGTGGGAATGTCCCCTTGTGTGATCAAATATTAGAGCTGGGGGAACTTTACAAAGGATGACCTGTTGTACCTCTTCCCACTAGAGACGAGCCAGAACTTTATATCCCAGTACCCCACAGCTGTGGAAAAGATCAGAACCCCTCCCCACCTCTGGATCCCACCCTCCCCTCCACACTTTGAATTTGGGAAAAGTTCAGTTCTAAATCTGCATGCAGAGCCTACCTTTGTGATAGGCTTTTCTCATGGTAATGTGCCCAACAAAAATTATAGATCACAACATCCCTGAACTTTGTGACTTGGGGCCATCTCTACTTTGTTCTGTCCTAGATGGGAATAAGACCTGCAGCAAATTGCTATCCCCTTTGGTCTCCTGAAGCAAGGAGGGAATCAGGGAGGGAACTGTACAACAGAGGAGTCTCTCTGAGGCACGATGCTTCTCGGACTACTCCAGAGTGGTGCATTTGATGCACTACAGCTTGCTCAGGCCCATGCCTAAATGCATAATCTAGCCCAAAGAGAGTAGGGACAGCCAGCCACCAACAACATGGGTCATCCACTGACATCTTTGACTCTTCACAATCAGGTTTTACACCATGACATGGCATGGAGATGGCCCCAGGTGTTATAATGGATTACCTCATAGCAGTGGACAGAGGCCAAATCTCAATTCCTAGCTATTGGAGGATATTTGATTAAGCCAAACTCTGACCAACTTCATAGCTCCCAATAAGGCCAAATACTTGTTTCCTTGAACCCGAGAATCTCTAAGGAGACTTCTCTTCAGACCTCATTTACCTTGTCCCCTAGATATTACAGTGATGGACACACCTACGACCAATACCGAAATCTTCCTGTAGCTGAGGAGAACATGCTGCAAAGAGTGGCTTCTTCAAAACTCTACCCTTTCCTCCCACCTTGCTGTATTCCCTGAGACAATTAATTCACAGCAATGTATCTCATTCTTCCTTTGTCTCCCTCTTTCAGGAGCTTCCTAACAGTGCTGCCATTTTCAGCAGAGCTGTCTTCTGCAGCAAACCTGTAAAACTGTTCAAAAGTTATTTGATTAATAGATCCATACATTCCCTATGCCTGCACGCATTCCATAATTTATGTGCAACAACAGGGATGTGAAGAAAGTAATACTTGACTAAATTGTTCTCCTGACGTAAACCTGTAATTTAAAAATTATATATATTTAGAGTACAAGTCAAAACAGGAAGTGCATTCCCAAAGTGAATAAAGCTATTTCTGAGCCTAAATATCGACTGATTCAAAACTGTCTTGAAAGGTCTCTCCCTTTATCCCACCTAACAAAACCATAGAGCTTACCAAATGGGCTTACTATTTATGGGAAAGCTTTACTGTCCAGGCAGGTTAGCTATAGCTATATTTTTGTTAATGGCAAGGCAGAGAATGCTTGTGGTTCCATGCAGTCCAAAGGGAATTTTACCACTAGAGAGCAGAAAAAAATAAGTAAATCAAAAAGTAAAATGACATAACAGTAACAAAGAAATATTTTCAAAAAATCAGGTGTAATAAAGGACCAAATGTAAAGGAGAAATCAATGTAGTTCATCAGCACTGGGCTAACCAGCAAGTGTAAATTTGGACTGAAGAGGAGCCACATTAATAATAAAATAAAAAAAGTTGTGAGCTATAGGGAGAAAATACCAGATTGACATAAGGTGATATAGTTCTCAAGTGAACCAGCCACTTCTAGCACCTGATTTCTTAGCTTAAATTGTGCAATGGGTTTTATATGAACAGATCCCACAGAAACCCACTGAAATCAAAGGGACTACTCCCAGGTGCCAGAGTCCAGCTATACATAATGTATTGTAAGATTTGCATCTTTTGTTCTCTCCCATTGTAGGTATGCCTGCAATAGGACCTATAGTCAGTACCATGTGTGAGTTAATCATAAGAATTATTGTTGTTGTTATAATCATCCATAAAATTCGAATAGTCTATCACCTATGAAAACACTGTGGTTTTCACTTGTGACTTCACAAGGTAGCCGTACGTACGTATTTTACATTTATTTATAACTTAAGATTTTTGCATAGGAACTTGCATTACAAATGTTACAGCAAGCTTCATAAAACATGTTGCAACAAAGAAAGAAAAGCCTTTCATGTTAGCAATTAGATACGATAACACCAATTTTGTTAAAGGACTGAACTCCCACAGGAATGATTTGTAATTTCTCATTTACAAAATCCAAATGTGCTATAACTATAGTATTTATATAAAATCTGCTCAGCTGTTGCATCAGTGCTATAGTACGAATAGTGAACCTCTAATTTTGTTATTCTATGAAGCACAAATTGGCGTTACTATAGTCTGTAATTAATTCCATGGTAAATTCATGTTATTACCTCTTCTGTGCAATTGCACAATAGTAAACCTTCTGCTATGTTCCCCAAAAAGCTATTGAAAGCTGTGATTTGACTACAGATTGCTTTCTGGATTGGTGTCCTGACTCCTCTTCACAAAATTAGTTACACAAGACATAAGCCGCAAATTTTCAAACTTTATTCAAACTGTAGCTGCTGAAACAGAACAATATATTTCTAGTTAGTTGTGGCAAATAATGCTATTTTAAGGCATTACATTCAGATCAGTTGGAAATGAGGCTCACAGTGAAATAAGGGCCTGTTGACTGCATGCAACACAAGGAAGCAAATCCAGTTAGGAGTGGAGCCACTTAGGAAATTTCCATCAAAACAAGATTTTTTTTTTTTAAAGAAAAGTTGGGGGTGAAAATCATTCACTAATTTCCTCCTCTACTCTGCCCTCCCCCTCACCAACACCCTTAGTGTCCAATCCTAGTCTGGAGTGACTAGGAGGTTCATAAGGTAGCCAAATACTATTGTTCCGGGACATCGTGGGGAGAAGGAAGATACCAGGCTAGGAACAAATTACCCAGTGTCTAGATGAGTTGGAGCCTTGGATGAGAGCTAGCTGGATGCAGCTTGATCTAGTCCAGACTGAGATAATGCTGGCACTGTGGGAAGCAGCCAGATGAGTTGGCAGAATTCATGTTGGCACCCCTCAGAGAGCGAGTGCAACAGCCACACACAAAACAGGAGTGCAATGGGATTTTTGTTAAATCCTGGGCTGCTCTTGGATGCTCAGGTGGAACTTTTCTCTAGCTGTGCCTGGGAAAGCAAGTGCCACCTTTTCTCTCCAAAGAGAACCCTGTCACAATTATCCATGCCTTTGCCACCTCAGTATTAGATCACCGTAATGCCCTCTACACAGGGCTATGCAGGACCCTTTGGAAGCTAAGGTAGTACAGAATGCAGCACCCTGGGAGCACAATAAGCAAACACTCCAAGAGCTGCACTGGCTTCCAGGTGGAACTCCAAGTGTTGGTTTTAACCCATCAAATCCTAAATGATTTGGGACACGGTCCTCTGAGAAATCACCTCTTTCTGTGACATGGTGCCACAACTGAGGTGAACAGAGGCACTGAAGCTGGAGCTCCTTTAATATAAACAAGAGGAAGCGACTAGCTGGGTGTTCTCTATGAGGGGTCCTTATTTTGGAAGTCCCTCCTTCCCTTGGTTTGCCAGAGCCTAGATGTGTTAATCTGGGCATGCCACAAAGCCTAACTCTTCCCCTTCCTTGTCAAGGCTGCTGAGGAGGGTCTGGGTTCAGGTGGATATATTTATGGGTGATCCTTTGCCCATGTTTATGTTGTGATTTTCAAGATATGGGATAAGCACTGACAGTACTGGGTGGAGCTTAAGGAGGTATTTCAAAATCTTGAATATATAAATAAATAAATATGTTTGAGTCCTGTAAAGTAGTATAGCCCTAATGATACCTTAAATGGAAGACTTTTGCAATCATAGTGTATTATAGGAGGATAAAGGGATACCATGACAGTAATAACCAGATAATTATTATAGTAATAATATTGTTACATATGAGAAATGGTCATAGGTGACCAAACTATGGACTGGGGCCGTGTATTACAGCCCACTGCACTGAATATCTTTTTGAAGAGAGATGCCTCTTTAAATGACTTGCCTTTTGGAGTTCCCTGCATTCAGACTAAAAGAGTGACAAAGCCAATTATTTCTGTTGCCTCTGGGTTTTCTTTACATGATGAGCAGAATTTTGGAATGGTCACTTGTGCTTGTGGTCTCAGTACATTGTACCTGGCACTAACAAGCACCCTTTTCAATACACAGTAGTGGAAGAGAGGCCAAGGATGAAATGAGTATGATGACAAATCTTCCTTTTGCCTTCAAAGGTGGTCTCTCTGGACCAAGAATGAGGCACATTTTGAGGGCAGTGTGGGGAGGGCTTGTGATGCCCTTGTTTATACAGTATCTGTTTTGTTGTTAAATAGGGGACTGCAAGTCTCCTGAACTCTCAATCCAGCCCTTCCCATAAGTATTGCAATTTTAATAAAGGAAAGAACTGGATACTTCCTCTTTGATCTTTGCAACTAATCTCCTGACATTCCTAAAAGGATTAAATCTTTAATAATTATTTTAGGAACAGTTGATTTATAGAGCCTGCATTCTCCACTCTGATTTACATGTAATGATGAGTATAAATGTTTAGCATTTGTTTAAAGTTTTAAATAAATACCAATCACACAGAGAAAATATTTGTTGCACTCTCAGGACCTCCCCTTACTGCTAAAGAGAATTCTATTCATGAAACCGCCCAGTTACAAGTCTTTGATCTAGGAACAAATCATTCATCCTGTTTAAAATTGTTAGTGCTTCGTACCAGAATACAAGTAACTCTCTCTCTTTCTCTCTCTTTATTTCCCCCCCGTCTCTCCAAAAGGTGCACATCAAAAAAAACTTTGGTTTGCAAAAAGTAGTGTGACTCATCTGGGCTAAGCACTTTTTTTAGTTGTGTACCCAAAAATATATTTGCAAAAAATGGAGTTTTCATACTGGTATAATTAATTTTAATTTTAATCTAAATAGTTATGCCCAGTTATACCTAGGCTAGTACAACTCCTAGCATGGAAGTAGTTCTACTGGTATAAAGGTGCTTTATACTGGTACAGTTTATTCTCCTTCCTTTATGGAGATAGATGTAGCTAAATAAGCACATTTATACCAGTATAACTGAGTCCAGACCAGAGGGGTGGTACCACTTTAAATATACTGGTATCATTAAAATAATACAATTGTTGTGGGAAGACAAGCCCTCTGTAAAGATAAGCATATGTATAAATGTGTGCAGGATTGCAGTGTGCCTAACTACACAAGGGTCACAGTAAAACAGATATTACACAGAGGCCCAGATCCAGAGGTATTTAAGCACCTAACTCCCATTGAATCTTTGAGGATCTGGGCTAAAGCATTGTAAAAAGAATATTAAAAACCGGGGAAAATATTTCCCCCCTAACTTTTCCATTACAGTAATTGTAACTACAGTAGATACAAAAATCTCAGCCAGATCTGTGATTTTTGAAGTTGACTATCTCTAACAATTCCTGTTGAAGATGCATATGCTAGAATGGAATCCAGCTAACTCTCCCCAAGCTTTATTGTCTCTGGAGTACACATATAACTATTAAGTATGCAGAACTGGTTGTCAGCAAGTATGCAGAACTGGTTGTCAGCAAGGAAATCAGCAAATATTCTGGATACACACAGAGAGCTGTGTAAGAAGGCGCCAGATCTACTCAAGATAGTTAAGACCAAAGCAGATTGTGAAGAACTTCAAAAAGATCTCACAAAACTAAGTGATTGGGCAACAAAATGGCAAATGAAATTTAATGTGGATAAATGTAAAGTAATGCACATTGGAAAAAATAACCCCAACTATACATACAATATGATGGGGGCTAATTTAGCTACAAGGAGTCAGGAAAAAGATCTTGGAGTCATCGTGGACAGTTCTCTGAAGATGTCCACGCAGTGTGCAGAGGAGGTCCAAAAAGCAAACAGGATGTTAGGAAACATTAAAAAGGGGATAGAGAATAAGACTGAGAATATATTATTGCCCTTTTGTAAATCCATGGTACGCCCACATCTCGAATACTGTGTACAGATGTGGTCTCCTCACCTCAAAAAAGATATTCTAGCACTAGAAAAGGTTCAGAAAAGGGCAACTAAAATGATTAGGGGTTTGGAGAGGGTCCCATACGAGGAAAGATTAAAGAGGCTAGGACTCTTCAGCTTGGAAAAGAGAAGACTAAGGGGGGATATGATAGAGGTATATAAAATCATGAGTGATGTTGAGAAAGTGGATAAGGAAAAGTTATTTACTTATTCCCATAATACAAGAACTAGGGGTTAGCAAATGAAATTAATAGGCAGCAGGTTTAAAACAAATAAAAGGAAGTTCTTCTTCACGCAGCGCACAGTCAACTTGTAGAACTCCTTACCTGAGGATGTTGTGAAGGCTAGGACTATAACAATGTTTAAAAGGGAACTGGATAAATTCATGGTGGCTAAGTCCATAAATGGCTATTAGCCAGGATGGGTAAGAATGGTGTCTCTAGCCTCTGTTCGTCAGAGGATGGAGATGGATGGCAGGAGAGAGATCACTTGATCATTGCTTGTTAGGTTCACTCCCTCTGGGGCACCTGGCATTGGCCACTGTCGGTAGACAGATACTGGGCTAGATGGACCTTTGGTCTGACCCGGTACGGCCGTTCTTATGTTCTTATGTTCTTTTCAGACTACCCTGCACTATACGTTTAAACAAAATCTGTTTCCATTGCAGTAAAGAATAATAATGAAAACATTGCTATTAATTCTAGGTTGACAATCTTGTTATTTGCAAAACAATGTGGGGAAACGAGGATTAAATGAATGAACAGTTCTGCTTCACATATTTGTCATCAATATACAAGAAATTATAACTTATATCTGAAGTTTCTTTTCTTCAGAATTGATTTGAATATATTTAATTTATCTTTTGATACACTGAAACTGAGAGACTGTGGCATAGCTACAGTGTAGATTACAAAACACTCTTTAAGTGGACTTGTAATCACAGTTAAACTCTATGTTTTAGAAAATGTGAAGCATTCAATTACAGTCCACATACCTGCAGTGGAGTAATAGGTGTTTGACTCCAGGCATATTACTGAGTTGGTTTTTACTGAAAAGGGAACGCCCTGGTCTGATGGCTTTACAGTACATTGCACAATAACCTGTTATTATGTGATTTTTTTACAATATTCTCCCGAGGCAACATGAGCTGTTATAATTGAAGTGAAATACTGAAACAGAGTATTCTGCTAACTGCGCTACCATTATGAATGATACTAATCTGCAGCTCTCTGCTCTTAGTTCAATTGCAAGGGAAAATATTAAACTATCCCCAGTACCTTGGTAGATTTATGCTACAAAGCAGAAAATGCTCAGACCAAGGCCAGGAGTCTGTTTTCATTTCCATGGTACTAGCCTTCAGTGAAACCTGTCAGAATGTAGTCTCCAGCATGTCATTATCTATTTAATTTTCTCTCTGTAAAGTGCTTCTCTTGAATGCAAAGGCTGTGGACTATAGAGCTAAATGTATTAAGAGAAAAGGTTCCAGGTTTCCTCTTCCCTGTACAATCTCAATCTTTCTTGTCAGGTTCTGGTGAAACCCCCAGACAGTGCTGTTTGCAAAAGTGCTCCTGAGGCCTGTGTTTGCACAAACTAAGGCCATATCTACACTAGAAAGTTAAGTCGCCTTTATGTAAATAGACATCCAGCCTCCGATTTAAGCAAGTCAATCTTGCGTGTCCACACTACATTCATTGTGTCGGCAGAGTGCATCCTCACTAGCAAGGCTTGCATTGACTCATGGAGCACTGCAATGTGGGTAGCTATCCTACAGTGCACGCAGTCAAGTTGAATTTTAGGTTGGGCTTGCAATGCTTTATGGGACCAAAACATTGGCATGGGTGGCTATGGAAACATGGCATTAGCCTCCCATGATGATCTTACCTCCCTCCCTGAAATAAACAGCAAACAAACCAAACCTTTTTCACACCTTTTTTCGTAAACCTGGGTTACCCGCGCAGATGCCATAGCACAATAAGCCTGGACCATGCTCAGCCATACTCCGTTGTGAGCATTACAAACACCTTGCACCTTATCCTGCAGTATTTACACAGCCAATACAGGAGCTTCCATGCAGAACAATGTGATGACAGGCAAGCACCCCTGCTGGAAGCCATGGAGCGGAGCAATTTGCAGTTGCTGGCGACAGTCATGCATCAACTTGACACAGTTGAGCACCATTTCTGGGTCTGGGAAACAAGCACTGACTGGTGGGACCACATCGTTATGCAGCTATGGGATGACGAGCAGCGGCTGCAGAACTTTCAAATGCATAAGGCTGCTTTGCAGGAACTGTGTGAAGAGCTTTCCCCAGCCCTGAAGTGCAGCAATATTAAAATGAGAGCTGCTCTGACAGTGAAGAAGCAAGTGACAATAGCTCTGTGGAAGCTTGCAATGCCAGACTGCTACCATTCAGTGAGGCATCAATGTGGAGTGGGTAAATCTACCATGGGATCTGTTGTGATCCAAGTTTGCTGGGTGTGAGGTTCCCCTCTGGTGGTATCTGGACTAGTGATCTGCTAGGTCACTCCAATCCTTGACTCTGGGAGCCAGCCTTACCCTGCTCTGCTGTGAGAATCCCCACTCCTGGGCTGTTCACACACAGCCTCTGGCATGTAAATTGCTTGGATTGTGCAACTGAATGACACTAGCCAATATCTCCGGTCTCAGACACAACCCTAGGGATATCTATCTTGCAGTGTCCTGTTACGGCCACTGGATGCTGGAAGCTTATATGAGTTCATCAATTTAACAAAGAAATTTATATGTACCAGGCTTGTTATCTCAAGGGGAATCTCTGGCATGCTTCAAACCAAATGCACTGCTTCAGGTAGAATAAACAAACATTTATTTACTATCAAAATAGGTTTTAAGTGATTATAAGTGAAAACATGTCAGATTTGGTCAAATGAAATAAAAGCAAAACGCATTCTAAGCTGATCTTAACACTTTCAGTGCCCTTACAAACTTAGATGCTTCTCACCAGAGGCTGGCTGGTTGCCCTACAGCCAGGCTCTCCCCTTTGATCAGTGCTTCAGTCACTTGGTGGTGATGTCTGTAGATGGAGATGGAAGAGAGAGGAAGAGCATGACAAATGTGTCTCCCTTTTATCATGTTCTTTCTTCCCTCTTGGCTTTCCCCACTCTCCCTTCAGAGTCAGGTGAGCATTACCTCATTGCAGTCCCAAACTGACCAAAGAAAGGGGAGTGACTCATGGGAGAGTCCAACAGATCTTTTTGTTGCTGCCTAGGCCAGTGTCCTTTGTTCCTGTGAGGCTGGGCTGGGTTTGTCCCATACGTGCCCTGATGAGGTGTGAACTGACTCTCTGCTCTTGGAGAGTTTTTGCCTGGGCTTATTTTAAGTGATGAAGACACATTTTCAGCCTCATAACTACATACATGAAATTATAACCTATAACATTACTATAACAACAATGCTCAGGGCATCACAAGCCTTCTGAAGACACCCAACATGACAAACTTTGCATTGGATACCACACAATCATTTTATAAAGATGAACATGGGGGGTGTAGGCTGTTCCCACAAGGTACAGAATGTGACACAGGGCCATTAACAGACATCTGCTAAGAAGGGTAGTGACTCTGAGCAACGTGCAGGACATAGTGAATAGATTTGCCATGACAAGAGTCCCTAACAGCAGTGGGGTGATAGGCATATGTCTTCTATCTATCTTGGCACCAGACCACCTTGCCAAAGAGCACAGAAACTGAAAGGGATACTTCTCAATGGTGTTGCAAGCACTGGTGAATCACAGGGGCCATTTCCCGACCATCCCACGTTGATGTTGGTGAAACGTGTATGACGCGTGCATCCTTAGGAGCACAGGTCTGTTCAGAAAGCTGCAAGCAGGAACTTCCTTTTCAGACTGCAAAATAACCATTGCTGATCTTGAAATGCCAATTGTGATCCCGGGAGACCCAGCCTACCCCTTGCTCACATGGCTCAGGAAGCTGTACACCGGCAGCCTGGACAGCAGTAAGGAGCAGTTCACCCATAGGCTGAGCAAGTGCAGAATGGTGGTTGAATGTGCCTTTGGACGTTTAAAAGGTTGCTGGCGTAGTGTGCTTACTAGGTTAGACCTCAGTGAAAGCAATATCCCCACTGCTATTGCTGCCTGCTGGGTGCTCCATAATATCTGTGAAACAAAGGGAGAAAAGTTTCTGCTGGAGTGGGGGGTTGAGGCAGATTGCCTGGCAGCCAATTTTGAGCAGCCAGACCCCAGGGCAATAAGAGAACATTGAGGGGCTCTGCATCTCCGTGCGGTTTTGAAAACCAGTTTCAGCAATGAGCCAGAGTAATGTGACACGTATCTGTGGTGTTCCTTACCAAACTGTCCGCTCCATTGTATTTTCTCCCCTGTAAACTCCACCCCCACCAACCACCGTGTATTGAATGAATAAAGAGCATTTTTTCCTCAATCCATTAAGTTTTATTATGCACACAAACATACAGAGACAGCAAAGAAAAGTAAGATAACTTGCGGCAAAAGCGCTGCTAACACTGCAGGGGGAGAAACAAGGAAAGCTTGCTTACAGAAGCACTGCAATAACAATCAAAGGTGTGGGAATGGGTGCCTTCTGGTCCTTGTACTCTCCCCTGGTATTGAGTGCAAGGGACACCGAACTTTCCCTCTCCCCTTCCCCTCTCCCTCCGCCCCCCACCTCATATGACGTTTGGGGGAGGAGGATATAGAACTGGGCGATGATAGCAGAAGGTTCAGCATAGGCTGCAGAGGGACTCTAGCATCCAGCAGCCCTTTCCAACCTCAGCCAGATGCCTCAATATGTCTGATTGCTCCTTCATAATCTGCAGTACCTCTTCCTGCATAGCATGCTCTTGTTCCCTGCATGATCTCCTGTCCTCCCTGTCCATGTCCAGGTTCTTGGACAATGTATTCCTCCATGCCCTGAGCTCTGTCTTGTCACTCTTGGAGGTGAGCATTAACTCATTGAACGTGTCCTCCTGAGGCTTCTTTTTCCATCTTCTAATCTGGAAAAGTATCTGTCCCAGTGTGGAGGATGCGCCCACAGACAAGGTTTCAGCTGCAAGGAATGCAAATCATAAGGGTAGCATTGACAGTGCATACATTGTTTCTGGTTTAAGATTAACTTTTTTTTATTTTAAAAAACACCCCGTCAATACACTTCACTGCAAGTCACAACGTAATCACATCCACTGGCTATTGCAAGAGTTGGTTTGCTGCTCCAGCCATGGTGAGTAAGGCCACAAGGCATGGGGGAGAGGTCTTGTGCTGCTGCTTTTATGAAGACATCCTTGGGATCACAGGTTGGAACTTGAGAAAAGCCCCCTTTCCCCTAGCAGCCTGTGAGGACAGGCACCAGTGTAAAGCCCCACAATGGTTTGTTTTTTACAAAAGCGGCACCGAGCTGTGGGGGAGGGAAGGGAGACAAACAAGAAGCAGTCACTCTCCACCTTTTTTTCAATGCTGCTTGCAATACACAGTGATCCCTTCCAACCACAACCACAGCATGTTTGGGAAAGTGTGGTTGTGTGACCCAGATTTCACCAAACGGGTGGATTACTTGTTGAATTGTTTGCAGTTTAAGGGCTAGCACTGAAAACTTCCCTCATTTTCCTTAGGTGACCCTATGCAAATCACTCTCCTGAGGGTAACAGAGGCGGCAAGGGAGCAGATGCTGCAAACGTCTGGGTACAAACCTAGTCCTTATGCTGCAACGCTGTGTACTACAATGATGCCAGCAGTTAATACAGGAGGGCATGGGAAAGTGTCCTACCCTGGTGGATGAAATAAGTCATCCCTTGCAAGAAACGTTCTGGAAAGGATTCCAGAGTACTTCCATGAAAGCTTCCTAGAGATCTCCATGGAGGATTCTCAGGCCATCCCCATACACATAAACAGTCTTTTTTGGAGAGCACCCTCTGCATAGCTGAATTGGCCACTTATTCTTTTGTTCAGATTAAACATAAAAAATAATAGCATGTAACCCTACAGTTTGATTGGAAATGTGCACTCACCAGAGGTGTTTTCCTCGTCATCACACTCCATCGCCAACTGCTCCTGTGAAGGGATGGGCTCCAAGGTTAAAAACAGTTCTTGGCTGTTGGGGAGAATGGATCCTCCACTTGCCTGCCTCATATGCTTCTCCTTCTCTTCCTCATCAACAATGTCCTCCTCGTTGTTACTCGAGGTAGCCCGGGGCTACTGGGAAGTATCCACGGAGAGTTTTGGGGTCGTCATGGGTTTGCCGCTGAGAATCGCATGCAGCTCCTCATCAAGGCAGCATGTCTGTGGGGCAGAACCAGAACAACTGTTTGCCTCCCTTGTCTTCTGGTACACTTGTCGAAGCTCCTTTATTTTCATGGTGTAGCCCTTCTCCCCCAAGCCCCGCGTGATCTTGGTATAGATGTCAGTGTTTCTTCTGTTGGATCGGAGTTTTGCCTGCATAGACTCTTCTCCCCACACAGCAATAAGATCCACCACCTCCTGTGTACTCCATGCTGGAGTGCGTTTGCCACCTTGAGTTTCCATGATCAGCTGGGCTGGTGAACTCTCCACACTGGTCAAACAGGAAATTAAAATTCAAAAGTTCCCAGAGCTTTAACAAGGAAGTGGCTGTTTCCTGTGTACCTGGCTGACGTGCAGTGGAGTTGAAAGCGCTCTCCAGAGCGGTTACAGCAGAGCATTGTGGGACACCTCCAGGATGCCAATTCATTTGAAATAAACAACGCAGTGTCTACATGATCCCCATGTCAACCCATGGTTGTCAAATCAAGTGCTACGCCTCTTGCGGAGGTGGAGTACAGAAGTCGACTTTACAGGCCACTTAGGTTGTCAGAAGGAACTTGGTAGTAGGGTATGTCTACACTACAAAATTAAGTTGATTTAATAGAAGTCGATTTTTTAGAAATCAATTTGATACAGTCGATTGTGTGTGTCCCCACTAAGCACATTAAGTCGATGGAGTGCGTCCACAGTACCGAGGCTAGCGTCGACTTTCAGAGCGTTGCACTGTGGTAGCTATCCCACAGTTCCTGCAGTCTCCGCTGCCCATTAGAATTCTGAGTTGAGCTCCCAATGCCTGATGGGGCAAAAACATTGTCGTGGGTGGTTCTGGGTACATGTCGTTAGGCCTCCCTCCCTCAGTGAGAGCAACAGCTGAGAAACATTTTGCGCCTTTTTCCATGCAGACACCATGCCACGGCAAGCATGGAGCCTGCTCAGATTGCCGTGGCAGTTATGAGCACTGTAAACACCACCTGCATTATCCTGCAGCGTATGCAGCACCAGAACTTGCAAAAGCAGGCGAGGAGATGACGGCAGTGTGGTGACAAGAGTGATGAGGACATGGACACAGACGTCTCTCAAAGCACGGGCCATGGCAATTTGGACATCATGGTGATAATGGGGCAGGTTCATGCCATGGAACGCCAATTCTGGGCCCGGGAAACAAGCACAGACTGGTGGGACCACATAGTGTTGTAGGTCTGGAATGATTCCCAGTGGCTGAGAAACTTCCGCATGCGTAAGGACACCTTCATGGAACGTTGTGACTTGCTTTCCCCTGCCCTGACGCACAAGAATACCAAGATGAGAGCAGCCCTCACAGTTCACAAGCAAGTGGTGATAGCCCCGTGGAAGCTTGCAACGCCAGACAGCCACCGGTCAGTCGGGAATCAATTTGGAGTGGGCAAATCTATTGTGGGGGCTTCTGTGATCCAAGCAGCCAACGTGATCACTTAGCTGCTGCTATCAAGAGTAGTGACTCTGGGAAATGTGCAGGTCATAGTGGATGGCTTTGCTGCAATGGGATTCCCTAACTGTGGTGGGGTGATAGACAGAACGCATATCCCTAACTTGGGACCGGAGCACCAAGGCAGCCAGTACATAAACCGAAAGGGGTACTTTTCAATGGTGCTGCAAGCACTGGTAGATCACAAGGGACATTTCACCAACATCAACGTGGGATGGCCGGGAAAGGTACATGACGCTCACATCTTTAGGAACTCTGGTCTGTGTGAACGACTGCAGCAAGGGACTTACTTTCCAGACCAGAAAATAACCGTTGGGGATGTTGAAATGCCTATAGTTATCCTTGGGGAATGGGGGTCACAATGGAGCACTCTGGGATAGCTCCCGGAGGCCAAAACCGTCAAATTGCGTCCACACTATCCCAAATTTGACCCAGCAAGGTGGATTTCAGCACTAATCCCCTCGTCGGGGAGGAGTACAGAAATCGATTTTAAGAGCCCTTTAAGTCAACAAAAATGGCTTCGACATGTGGACAGGTGCAGGGTTAAATCGATCTAACACTGCTACATTTGACCTAAACTCGTAGTGTAGACCAGTGCGTAGTGTAGGCACATACATTATTAGATCGACTTACTGTGGCTTAGGTCGACCTAAGTTTGTAGTGTAGACCAGGCTTCAGTAAAATTAAATATGTGGGGAGAGAGGACAGGGGGAGAATAGGGAATGTGTAGAGAGTGTTACGGTGCCATAGATTATTGTTATATCATCAGAACCCTTGGAATACAATTCTATTGAGCAGGGCTATGTGTAAAGCTAGTATTTTGTACAGGTCAACTTGTTCTCACTTTCAAGGCCCTTCAGGGCTGTCCCCACCCTAGCTATCATCCCATGCGCTATTGAGTTGTTCACTCCCATCTCTGTTCTGCCAATAATGCCAGTCTTCGTCACTTACTTGTTAATTTTTCAGCCATACAGCTTTGTGCTTTCTCCCATTCTGCCCCTCCAGCATGGGAGACACTCCCCATAAATATCTGCATGGCCGCCTTGTTCAAATCCCTCCTTAAAAACTCTCTCTTTAACATGATGTCTACAAAAAAACCTAGCTAATAGATAGACTTGTATTGTCTCATTGCTTTCATGTGCTACCCCTATCTGCCTGTTGTATCCACCAGTGGTCTGCTGACTCTTACTTAGCTTGTAAGCTCTTTAGAGCAGGGACTTCGTTGTTGTTGTTGTTGTTCTGTCTGTACTGTGCCTAGCACAGCGGGACCCTGATCTTTGACTGGAGCTCCTTGGTGCTATGGTAATACAAATAATAGATAATAAGAAGAATTTGGAATTTTAGTGGAGCTGTGATATTCTGACCCAAATAGTCAGATATGTAAATGTCACCACTGTACTGAGAATAGCATTTTACTATCTAAGGCAGGGGTGGGCAAACTACGGCCCACAGGCCGCATCTGGCCCACCAGCCATTTTAATTCAGCTCTCAAGCTCTGACTGGGGAGTGGGGTCTGGGGCTTGCCCTGCTCCAGCACTGCAGTCAGGGACCAGGGTCGGGGGCCGCTCCACACGGCTCCCAGAAGCAGCGGCATATCCCCCCTCCAGCTCCCACACATAGGGGCAGCCAGGGAGCGCCACACACTACCCCCGGCCCAAGTGCCACCCTCGCAGCTCCCATTGGCCAGGAACCACAGCCAATGGGAGCTGCAGGGGTGGTGCCTACGGATGGGGCAGCACGCATCAGAGCCACCTGGGTGCACCTCCACGTAGGAGCCAGAGGGGGGAAATGCCACTGCTTCCGGGAGCTGCTTGAGGTAAGTGCTGCCCGGAGCCTGCACCTCTGAGCCACCTCCCTCCCCCACTCCCCAATCCCCTGCCCCAACTCTGATCCCCCTCCTGCCCGCCAAACCTCTTGGTCTCAGCCGAGGGCCCCTTCCTGCCCTCTGAACCCCTCATCCACAGCCCCACCCCAGAGTCTGCACGCCCATTCAGAGCCCTCACCCCCCCCACCCCAATCCCCTGCCCCAGCCCTGATCCCCCGCCCGCCCTCCGAACCCCTCGGTCCCAGCCCATAGCACCCTCCTACACCCCAAACCCCTCAGGCCCAGCCCCACCCCAGAGCCTGCACTCCAAGCCAAAGCCCTGACACCCCCACAGCCCCGTATTGTGCCCCAGCCTGGGGCCTCCTCCCGCATTCTGAACTCCTCATTTTTTGCCCCACCCCCGAGCCTGCACCCCAACCCCAATTTTGTGAGCATTCATGGCCCACCATATAATTTCTATACCCAGATGTGGCCCTCTGGCCAAAAGGTTTGCCCACCCCTGGTCCAAGGCAACTGATATGCTAGGGAAGGATGAGATGGATATTACTTGTTGTAGAGCTACTTTAATAGCATCTAATCTGATTTCTTGTTGGTGTTCTTCCAAGACTCTATTGCCGACTCCTTGCAAGCCTCCAGGCAACACTGCCTGGGAACGAATGTGCTAGCTAATGTCCCAGGTACCCTCAATAGGTAGAGTCAAAAATAGTATATACGTACCCCATAGCACATGCCATAGGGAAAAAACGACTACTGCTCCCAGCTATGTCAGGCAGTCCTATGCTCTGGGGGCTGACTCTACCTTCAGGAATGCTGCACTTCCTCTGCCCCATGGCTCTAGGGAGGAGTCTGCTGAGGTGTCTCTGTGTGTGTGTGCGTGGGTGGGTGGGTGGTTCTCCCCCTGGAGACCAGGTCCATGGGGATGTCATGGAGTCTTGTCCCCTATCCTGTGGCTGCCCCAGCTGTTGCTGGGCAGTTTCCTGTAAACATGGTGCTTACTGACATGGGACCAAGATTTGGCTCTGTGAAATAAGTCTTAAAAATCAACAGGCCAGTGACTGCAACTGGCATGCAAAGTGTGGAGTGATTGGAGCAATTCTGAAAGCCGGGGCCAAGATTTCAGGGAACTTGTAGAGAAATTTCAGAAAAAAACATTTTAGAGCTGCCAATGTATTCGCTATTCAAACAGGCCAATTATTTCATTAGACTCACAATACAGCTGGCTGCCTTGAAATCCTTCTGTTCCCCAGACTAACTACTGCAAACATCTAGTGGTAGATCCTCGGCCCTTGTGCACCACCCGAGTGGTGCAAAGGAGCCATAAACCAATCCCAAATGGGCTGGTGTGGATTCTCTGGGCTAGGAGGTGGGGAGGAGGCCTGTTAGAGGTGGAAGAGGATGGAGCCAGACAGAGGGCAGAGAACTCTGGCTGAGCCTTGGACAGTAGAGCATTTCCTGTGGCCCCTAGCAGCCCCAGGATTGGGAAATAGAAAGGTGGCTTAGGTGGCACAAGCTTGGTGTAGCTGAGGATTTGTCTCCTAGCCTTACATATGGTTATTTAACATAGATTTCAAGAGGCATATTGTCCAACCAAACAATTCTACAAACACACAGGAGAGAGGAAATCTCTTTAAATTAAAGGAGAAAGCACTTTGCTGCCAGATAGTGCCTACTGAAATGAACCCACAGCAGAGGGACTTTTATACAATTTGCCATGGATGGTGGGTGTAACAGACCAGGGGAGGTTCAGCCTCCCCTGGCGCTGCCGCCAGACCCCCGGTTGTGGGGTTTGGGGGGGGAGTTTTTGCTTTATTATTTCTAGGGCCCTACCAAATTGACGGCCATGAAAAATGCATCACAGACCGTGATATCTGATCTCTCCGGGTGAAATCTAGTCTTATGTGTGCTTTTACCCTATACTATACCAATTTCACAGGGGAGACCAGAGTTTCTCAAATTGGGGGTCACGACCCAAAAGGGAGCTGCAGGGGGGTTGCAAGGTTCTTTTAGGTTGGATCGTGGTATTATCACCCTTACTTCTGTGCTGCCTTCAGAACTGGGTGGCCGGAGTGCAGCGGCTGTTGGCCAAGCGCCCAGCTCTGAAGGCAGCACCCCACCAGCAGCAGCACAGAAGTAAGGGTGGTAATACCATACCATGCCACCCTTACTTCTGCGCTGCTGCCTTCAGAGCTGGGCAGCCAGAGAGTGGCAGCGGCTGACTGAGGGCCCAGGTCTGAAGGCAGCAGCACAGAAGTAAGGGTGACAATACCATACCATGCCACCCTTTCTTCTGTGCTGCTGGTGGCGGCGGCTCTGCCTTTAGAGCGGGGCTCCTGGCTAGCAGCCGCTGCTCTCTGGCCACCCAACTCTGAAGGCAGCGCCGCCGCCAGCAGCAGCCTAGAAGTAAGGATAGCAGTACCACAACCACCCCCTACAATAACCTTGCAACCCCGCAACAACTCCTTTGTAATTTAAATAGCTGAAATCATGAAACTTACTATTTTTAAAATCCTATAACTGTGAAATTGACCAAAATGGACTGCATTTGATCGGGCCCTAATTATTCCCCATGCAGGATCAGGGGTAGCTGAGGAGGCGGTATGTGCTATTCAGCTCCCTGGGTTCATCAGTAATCTCCCTGGACTCCAGAGGGATTACTGATGAACCCAGGAAGCTCAGTAACACATACCATCCTCTCAGCCACCCTAGAAGAAAAGCTTCAACCGTATGAGACGCTTTTCCCCAGGACAGCTTGGGGCTTTGGGGAGAGGAGGTGTGATGTGGCTGCAGCTGGCCCAGGGCTCCTCCGGCAGGTGTGTGTGGGGGGGGCGGGGGGGTTCATGGCACTGGCTGTGGGGGAAGTGGGGGCAGGGGGTCTTAGGACTCTGGCTGTGGGGGGGCTCAGGGCTCTGTCCACGAGGGAGGATGGTGTGGGTAGCAGGGGTGGAGCTGGGGACTAGCCCCCCCCAAAAGGGGCTCCACCCACTACCCATGCAGTTAGCTTTAATAAGGAAAGAAAACAGAGTGATAGTTCTTTAGGGTAACATAACCAGAACCAAATAATGTAAAAGTAGAGTACAACGTACACAGAGACACAGACAGAGTGCCTCGTTCTCCTCTTGCTTCCACCTCTGCAAACCAAGAATAACTGTCAAATCAATGGATTTATCTGCATGTAGATGTCATGTGATAGACTCAAGAACAGAAGACAATAGTTATCTGTAAATGATGACAATGTCCCTAAACAAAGAGGTTGCAGGTGGATTCTCCAGTTCTAATCAGATGCTGTGAAACTGTGCAAAAATAACCTCTTGTTATTATTAAATAGGATCCCGTTTTGTGCTTGTTTTCCTGCACAGCACTGCAAATTGCCAGATTGTCGTAGCCACTGAGTAATTTATTACAAAAACCACGCGGGATTATGTCAGTGGGGTTTTATGAACACCTCAGTATCCATCACAAGATGTTGTGATTCTAATAGCCCTGACACCATGGAGATGATTCAAATGGAACGCCACCAAAAAACACACAACTGACTGCACTCTGTCTAAAAGGGTTTGCAGGGTTGCTCGTCTATTTGAACTTTCCGTATTGTCTGAAAATGCTAGAAGAGTTTGATGCTAATATGCTCCTGAGTTTGGAAAATATGACTGCAAAATGACCTTTACTTTTCCTGCAGCTATACTGCCCCATGCTGTGATCTTGTCAGATCTCATTAACTAATCAGGGTTGGGTCAGTCTTGAAGGGCAAAATCCAAGGAACACCTAGTTGCTGCAGGAAGTAATGTTTGTGGAGCCTCTGGGATGGGAAGCAAGAGGCAGCAACATTTTTTCTTCCCCCTCTCCGGGGAAGAACAACATAAATCATTAGAAATATTGTAGGGGTTATATACAGCAAGAGACTGAAACACTAGTATGTTGTAGTCTGGAAAGGAGAAATGTTATCTGGGGATTGGGCTGAGCTTTTTCACTTAGGGTGTAGCCTAACCAATCTCTCCTTGTCATGTAATCCCTAACTAGGAAAGGAAGGAAGGAAATAGTATTTTATGCAGTATAGTCAGTGATAATTCACTGATGGCTGAAGCAGATTTTAGGATCATTTATTTAACTAGCATAATATTGATGTTGCTATAACCTAGCCTGGTTGTAACCCTCTGTCTCAGTCTCTGTGACTGGTTCCTACATCTCCCTGTGCATGAGAGTCAGTAGGAAATATGCCATTGTACAGCCTCTTCCAAGATGTGTGGCAACTTTAAACTGCCTGCTGAAATTTAACCCTTGAGAGCGCGGTCAACTTCTTTAATTCATAGGGATGGGAGCTGGAGTCCAGTGATGTGTCCAGAGTATAAAAATAGACCATTTACTGACATTAAATTAAGGGCAATCACATCTCACATTTCAGGGTCTGTGTTGACTTCCTGCCTATGCAACAGCATTGCACAATTGACATGGTGCTATGGAGATAATAGTTAGTGCAAAAACCAAATCTTCAGCCTAATGCTGGACATTTTCAGGCTGTCAGGAAGCACAAACCCCTGCTCAGTACAGCTGCTTTCATTTTTGCCCCTTTTCTCTCCCAGAGAGATTAGGGCAGGAATGGAAAGGAAACAAAGTGCAACACAATGCACTTAATATTGTATCAGTGCTCTGCATTTTGTAGAGTTCTTCTAAAGGAAGGATCAGGAGATTGGTAATAGGACAAAGATTCTCCTCTAAGTAATTAGTCTGAACCCTGCCAACGTCAGCTGACACCACTTGATAGGGGTTTGGTGGCCTATCTGAAATAAGCTGGAGGTGTCAGTCCAGTTCCTCATAGACAAGCGCCCTGATCAACAAAAGTATTACTTCCATCAATAAAATGAATGATCTCAGCAGTGAGACCAAGAACTGAGTGGACATGGAGACTGAGGTCAGCAAAGGCAAGGAGAGAGCTGGGGCAACTTTGTAGAGTGATGGAAGATTACATTATTGCTGCTGTTCTGAGGAAACGCCGGATTTCGGTCTCCAGGGAAATCAAACTGGCAACTTTCTTCCATCTCCTTCAAAAACAATTACCCAAGTTTTGGCTGCACTTTCCCCCACACTTGTTCCCTTACGCACTCCCCATCCATTGCCCCATAAACTCCTGTGGCCTTCTTGTCAACCTCCACTTGACACTGGCCCAGGTGACCATCCATCAGTCCAGGAGGAGGAAGCTGGATGGTGGAGATCTCTGCAGATGTGGGGCCTATTTCCTGTCCCTTGACTGAGCACACATCCAGGCAGAGGTCCTCTGGGTGATGCTCACTGACTCCTTGGGATCCTTCTCAGAGTGAGGGACACTCCTCAGGGCTCCCTGCTCACGGCCCCCCTTTGAATCTCTTATTTAGACCCTATGGCTTGCCCCCACCCTTGGTTTTTTCATTATTTGTCCCAGGCAATAAGTTGATTTTCTAGGATCTGTGTCCCCTGCTCTCAATTGCTGGGTCAGGCTTTTATTGTCTGATGGCCCATTCACCAGCCTGGAAATCTGACAGGCCAGCAACTTTCACTAGCAAGACATTCACTTTATGTATTTATTTATTTAAGATTTCTGTTACAGCAAAGCCACAATTTAATTTGACACCATGTCCTCATTCGACAAAATGGATCATGTCAGTGGTCACTGCACTTCACTGCTTACTGTAGTCTGTGCATGTAAAGCTCAACCTGACGTCAAGCTGAGATGAGGCTGGCAGTGTGATATAACACAAGTGATAGGGGCATGTGATATGCTCAGTACTATTTCTGAAATCCTTCCCAAACTCCAATAATGTGATTATCAATTCTCCAGAGCAGCCCTGGGTTTGATTTGCAATTGCCAAATTGCTGCCATGCAGGTAAAATAAAGGTTCTAAGTCTCCAGTGCCTTGCACCAGGTGAAGTCATTTACACGAGGGCATAGGGAGTGTGAAATGCTACCACCATTGTAAAAGTGGAGAATTCTGCTTTGGCAGCATTTTGCACCCACTTCACCCCCTGTGCAATTATTTTCACCAGGGCAATGTAGTGGAGAACCTGGCCAACAGTCTGCAAAGACACTAGCATTTAGAAAGTGGTTCAGTGACTTGGGGTTCACTGTCCCTGGCAATTATAACTGAAAAGAGTCATGATCATGTATGTTATAATCTTTGAAGCTGACACAGATGAAAACACATTGTCTTGTGTTTTCTACTGTGCCTCTAACTTCAGCATTAGCATTAGCTCTGTCTCTGAAATGCCTGAACCTTAGGAACTGTGCACTCAGAGCTGAACTTCATGACTGGGACCCCATCTCTGTCTCAAACCTATAATTCTGAGAAAAAGGGGGAGTTTGGCCCACACAAAAGGCAAGCCTGAAACACAGGCTTAGCAGAAAGAGAAGGCCTAAGGAGAAGGGAATATCGTGAGACAAGAAATACAGAGGTGCCAAGTACAAAGAAGAGATGAATCCATGGAAATGGCCAGTTGGGATAATGTGGGATTGGGGGTGGCACTGGCACACACAGCAAGAGAGCAACTAAGGACAACTTGATTGTATTTGGAAAGTAGAGGAAGTGTGTAGAGGTGGTGGGGGGGAGGGGAGAAAGAGAGTGCCCATGTATGTCCTGAAACCAAAGAGAGAACATGATCCTTGGGCGCTATTAGAGTTACTGAAGAGGTAACCGTTTATGAAGAGTATCCTTGTGAAATGCTTCCCTGGGAAATGTTTCCAGTTAACAGGCCTCACAGAGTCAAATAATTTATTTTATTCATGCCATGAGACGTACAATAACATTAGTCAGGGGGAAATGTTTATCGTATGATGAGTAATTTCTCCTGGTACAACATGTTAGGGCCAGATCCTCAGCTGCTGTCAGTCATGTAGCTGCACTGACGTCACTGGAGCGACGCTGATTTACACAAGTGGAGGGCCCGACCGGCAGTGTTTCACAGAGATGTCCTCAGTGTTTGTTGAAATGTCTTGAGCTTGTCAGAGTGTAAAATAGTTGGTGCTGCTGATTCGCATTCAGTCTAGTTCCCCCCCCACACACACACCCCTCCCTGTGATTCCAGTGAGACATGGCAGAGAAGAGCTGCAAGCCTGGGACACCCCTCTTTTTGTCTCCCTCATGGTTGTTTTCCTCCTCTGCCTTAGACACAGACTCTCAAGTGAAGCTAATGTTAATTTATATCCTATTTTACACAAGTCGCTACCTCAGTTTTGTTGTGTAAGTGTGTCTTTTATTCCACACTTGCAATGCTTTGTGAAACAACTGTCTGTTCAGTTAGAATGAGGACAGGGCTTTGGGTTTTTATAGGTTATAGGTTGAAATCAAAATTTCCATAGCTATTTTGGATTTTGAACCTAACCTTTCTGTTTGTAAACATCCAGGCAACTGAGAGACTGTCTTCCCTTCCCTCTCCCACCAGGCATTTCTGAGGCATCATTTCCCTCTCCCCTTTCTGGTTTGGAAATCATCCTGAAAATTATACAACAAAGCCTGTGTGAATGGCAACTGAAAATGACTAGGAAAGCAGGGCCTGGCCTTTGAAAAGAAAATAAGAATGTGGGTGTGAAAGATGCTATTAAAAATTCCAGAGAGACTCTCCTCATCTTGCTCTGAAACATTAAATTGAGGGTTTAAAGATTTTGTAGCCCTGGTGGATCTAACTCCCTTCCTCCTACTGTGCTAAGTTTCCCAACCTCTATAACCACTTTCTGGCTTCTCTGTGGTAAAACTTCTCACTAGACCAGACTGGGGCCTTTCCTGGAGAGGGAGAACTAGTTACATCATGAAATCCACACGCTGATTAACAGATGCTCCACCTTTATGAAGGACTTCTTTTTCCCTTTCAGTAACCACCGCACTCCTGTCTACAGCCCTGTGACCAGCATGAGCTGCTTCCAGCGCTCCTCTAGGGACACTCCGACTGACCAACAGAGTCCTTGTGTGGGCTGTGAGGCTCCCTGGCTCTTAGCACTCTCTCCACACTCCCAGCCACTGCTGGCCTGAAGATGAGACCAAGACAGGGCATGAATACGGGCTTCCTGCTTGGAAGAGTGTGACACTAGCTCTGAACCTCAGAGCTAACCCTTCATAACAGTTAGGCCAAATAGCTTCAACTTTGGTGTCTAATGTTATATCAAAGTGGTTTGATCTTCTGAGCTATGCTGAGCACCCACAAATACCACTGAAGTCACTGGGAGCTGTGGGTGCTCAGCACCTCTGAAAATCAGTTAGCATAGGGAGGGGTCTACAAATATGGATGTAGGTGCTTAACTTTGATAGTTTACAGAATACAGGGTAACACCGCACCTGCAAACACCATTCACACTGGATTTGGAAATGCATTTTATGCTTTATTTTCATCAAAAATATTCTTGTTTAGGCAGTAACTGAAAAGTAGTGCTCCAGTCTCAATGCTTTTTGTTTGTGGCCATTACAGACTGGAATCTCTGCTCAGCCCACTTTGTCCTCCATAAATGGTGCAAAATGGCACTAACCTGGCTGGAGAATTTCCCCTCCACAAGGGAACGTTGCCAGTGATAGCTGACAGAGGCAGCTCCTGCTCCAGTTCCCCCACCCCCTAAAAAAGTCAAGAAGGGGGTGCAGTGGGGACATACCGGGGCAGGGCCATGGGTGAGATGGGGAGGAAAGGTGCATGGTGGAGCAGAGTGTTGATATTCTCCTCCTTCCACTGGTCCTAACTTGCCCTGGGGCAAGGTGATCCTCAGTCACGGAATCACGATCAGCTCCCTCCAGTCCCCTGCCGCATCCAAACGCAGAATCCAGGGCTAAGTTCTTTCCAATGGAATTTTCAAGTGGGGATTTGGTTTGCACTCTTGTTCTAATTCAAGAAAGACAAAAAGGAAAGTTCAGTTTCTGCGGGGTACAGTATCCTGGAGGTGAGGTTAACTTAGGAGCATCTTGTTGTCAGACATGGCCCCACCAGATTAAGGTAGTACCAGCCATTCAGACAAAGTTGCCCTCACTGAGAACTCTGCTTTTGTGGTCAGACTCTTCTGACTCAAATGAATGTGTTTATTTTTCATCCCTGAAATCATAAGCCTTATACTGTGGTTAAGGAACATTATCATTTTTATTAATCGCCTATTCAGCAGCGATTGTGCTCAGTGATGTACAAGACATAAAATTAAAAGAGACCTTCCCCTGAAATGCTTACAGTCTGACAGACAAAACCAGAATTGACAGGACACATTGGGAAGCCCAGAGGAGGGAATCATTTGGAACTTTATTATACAGGCATTTCTCCCCTTTGACCGATTTCTTAGATGTATTATGGGAGAAGTCTTTAAGAGATGCTTGAAGGTGGACAAGAGAGTGCTCTGGTGGCCCAGGCTGGGGAGAGCTATCTATGTGTAAGGGATGGTGTGGAAAAAGGCCTAAAGAAAGGAGAAAAAGCTACCAAGGGTGGTAAGGAGGCTAGCACCTTTGGCAGGGGACAGGGTTTAAAGCAGTAAGAGAAAAGTTCAGAGGTGCAAGTCAGGACAGAGTTGTGGTGGGACCTGCAGGTAGCTGAACCCATTCAAGTAAAGACAAAGTGACGTGACCTTATGGACAATACTGAAACTGCATTCAGGTCTTTAGGAAGCTCATCTATTCTGATCATTTACCATCCTCACCACCTCTATTTTGCTTAACACCTCCGCACTTCTAAATTCTAGGAAAAAACTGATATGGAAGTGCTGAAAAGCTAAGGTATCCTCATAGTGTTTCCAGCCCCATCAGAAGCATAAAGAAGTGGAAATCCCAAGAGGCAGACTGTTCTTATTATCTTGCAAGTTATTTTTATTTCCAGCCAAAGAGAATAAGACTATATAGCAGTTGGAGGAGCTTTTCACTGAATCTCACATTTCAAAAATTGTTATTCAAATTCTGAATTCATCATGACTATGAAGACGATCGATTCATAGAAATAAAAGATGGAAAATATCTATTAGGTGTTCAAATTAATCCTTCATGGGTCATGACAGGATTGTCCAAGAGAGTGACGGTATGTTGGCCCAGAGAGGGTCTAGATCTGTCTGATCTGAACTGTACCTACTCCTGTACCAATCTATATCATTTATACATTTGAAGGAACTGGCTCGATTTGCATGATAATGACTCCTTCTCCGGAAAGGTGTTTAAGTTGATCCATAATGGAATTAGTGAGAGTTTATGTAAACCACCTAAATCCATATACTGGTAGCACCCCTTAGAGAAAAAAACACCTATTCAAAGTGGGGAAAGGCTTTCTGCAAATGCACCCCAGTGTTCATGTACTCATGAAAACAGCAGTCTCACCAGTACAAAGAAAGCAAATAAGTTGTATATAAAAGGTTACACAATCAAGTTACTGGTATAAGAGGAAAAAGGTTGATTGTATTACTGTACATGGACCCCATAACAATGAGGTTCCCTGCACATTAAATGGCAAAATACCTTTCAAAAAGCAGACCCCTGTGCGAACCAGGAGCCAATGGCATGATGTTAAACATGACAGTTCTTGCCTGCAATGCCTCAAAAGCGCTCAGCTTGGGCCTAACTCTGCTTCGTTTGAAATCAGTGGGAATGTCACCTTGGCCTCCAGTGGGAGCCTAGTCCAGCCAACGCTGAGTGCTTTTCAAGAGCTGACCCTGAGTGTTTCATATTGTGTTAGTCACAACATGTTATTTAACTTATGTTCTAACACGACGTAATTTTCCGAGCTCGTAGAGACCCACTTCTGCCATGCTATCTGCAATGAATAGAGTCGACTTGTATAGAAATTGCCTATTGTAGTTCCCAAACCTCGGTCTGCTTGTTGGTCTGCCTTTCCTCAGATTGTGGGCTTCTCAGAGCAGGTACTCTGAATGTTTGCAAAGCACTTAGAACATCATGGGTGGTACCAGAAGCCAAAGTAATCTATACAGAAAGATTCCAGGATTGTCACTGTCTGTGTCACTTTGAAGCCTACAATGTCTGTATAGTCAGTGTGAAGTGATGGAAGCAACTTCAAGCATTGTTGAGGGCTCTCTTTGTTCAGGATATCATCAGATTGAATCGTCACTGGGTTTCATGGTCTTTTACTGTCCAGTTTGTTAAGTTCTCAGCCATTTTGACTTTATGAATTATCCTTGTGCAGTATACTGTGCTAGTAAGGCATGTATCTATGGCATGCCAAGAATCCTAGACCATTGTGATATCAGAGTAACTCACCCAATTACCACCCTTATTCTACAGCTAATTTCCATGCAGCAATTTAATTGGTTGTATGAGGAAGAATGCACAGATGGTGAATTATTCACCCAACTGCAACACCATCGCACACAACACTCATTCATCACCCAACAAATTCATTCAGCGCCCCCAGCACAATACAACAACCAGCACACACAATAACCCCAAATACACTTAGCCCTTCACTGAAGCACACACCTCTCATTCATCACCTGCACAAATCTCCCAACACAATCCCTCAGACACAAATCAATACAACCACCCACACCACAACACATCCAGCATGCATAATATCCCCCAAACACACACAGTCCCTCACTGCAGCACTCATCTCCATTCACCACCCACACAAATGTCACAGCACAATACAACCCACTTAGAAATTGACACAACTACCCACACAATAACACAACCAGCATATACAATAACAAATACAATGGGATAAGAGGGAAGGCCCTCTCATGATCAGTAACTTGTTAAAAGATAGGAAACAAAGGGTAGGAATAAATAGTCAGTTTTCAGAATGGAGAGAGGTAAATAGTGGTCTGTACTGGGCCCAGTCCTATTCAACATATTCATAAATGATCTGGAAAAAGGGGTAAACGGTGAGGTGATGACATTTGCAGATGATACAAAACTACTCAAGATAACTAAGTCCAAAGCAGACTGTGAAGAGTGACAAAAGGATCTCTCAAAACTAGGTGACTGGGCAACAAAATGGCAGATGATATTCATTGTTGATGAATGCAAAATAATGCACATTATTGGAAAATATAATCCCAACTATACATATAAAATGGGGTCTAAATTAGCTGTTACCACTCAAGAAAGAGATCTTCGAGTCATTGTGGATAGTTCTCTGAAAACATCCACTCAATGTGCAGCAGCAGTCAAAAAAGCTAACAGAATGTTGGGAATCATTAGGAAAGAGAGAGATAATAAGACAGAAAATATATTGCTCTATATAAATCCATGGTACGCACACATCTTGAATACTGGGTGCAGATCTGGTTGCCTCATCTCAAAAAAGATATACTGGAATTGGAAAAGGTACAGAAAAAGGCAACAAAAATTATTAGGGGTATGGAACAGCTTCCGTATGAGGAGAAATTAATAAGACTGGGACTTTTCAGCTTAGAAAATAGACGTCTAAGGGGAGATATGATAGAGGTCTATAAAATCATAACTGGTTTAGAGAAAGTAAATAAGGGAGTGTTATTTACTCCTTCTCATAACACAAAAACTAGGGGTCACCCAATGAAATTAATAGGCAGTCGGTTTAAAACAAACAAACAAAAGGACGTATTTACCAGAGGATGTTATGAAGGCCAAGACTATACCAGGGTTCAAAAAAGAGCTAGATAAATTCATGAAGGATAGGTCCATCAATGGCTATTAGCCAAGATGGGCAGGAATGCAAAACCATGCTCTGAAGGGTCCCTTGCCTCTCACTGCCAGAAGCTGGGAATGGGCGACAGAGGATGGATCACTTGATGATTACCTGTTCTGTTCATTCCATCTGGGGCACCTGGCACTGGCCACTGTTGAAAGACACCATACGGGGCTAGATGGACCATTGGTCTGACCCAGTATGGCTGTTCTTATGTTCTTAGCCCCAAACATCACTCTGAAGCCTAGAATGTCTGTTGAGTCAGTGTAATGTGATAGAAATAGCTGCAAGCAATGGGATTTGGTTTAGAATATCACTAGGTTGAATCATCACTGGGTTCATGGTCTGTTACCGTCCAATTTCTAAGTTTTCAGCCACTTTTGGCTTTTTTACCAGTCACTTTACAAATTAGCCCCAGGCGACAGCCCAGGCTTTCAGCTACTAGTAATAAATGCATTTCTGTTCTAATCCCCTCTGACTCCAGCATTGAAAAGAATGTTTACACTGTGAAAAATGACAGAGCAAATGGGTCACAATTTAGAGTCAGACTTTAACCTCAAAGTCACATCACAGAGGCCTCAAAAAAAAATCCATTACAGGACATGCAGAGCAGTGAAGTTTTCAAGACACCCAGTGATGGAACAATAACTATGACAAGGGCCCTACCAAATTCACGGTCCATTTTAGTCAATTTCACGGCCATGGCCACTATTTTAAAATAGTACATTTCATGATTTCAACCATTTAAATCTGAAATTTCACGGTGTTGTAATTGTAGGGATCCTGACCCAAAAAGGCACTGTGGGGGCAGGGGGTCACAAGGTTATTGTAGGGGGGGTTGCGGTGCTGCTGCCCTTATTTCTGTGGGGCTGATGGCGGCGGCGGCGCCTTCAGAGCTGGGCAGCTGGAGAGCAGCAGCTGCCTGACTAACCTAATTGCCTTCTATGACGAGATAACCGGCTCTGTGGATGAGGGGAAAGCAGTGGATGTACTATTTCTGGATTTTAGCAAAGCTTTTGATACAGTCTCCCACAGTATTCTTGCCAGCAAGTTAAAGAAGTCTGGGCTGGATGAATGGACGGTAAGGTGGATAGAAAACTGGCTAGATGGTCGGGCTCAACGGGTAGTGATCAATGGTTCCATGTCTAGATGGCAGCCGGTATCGAGTGGAGTGCCCCAAGGGTCGGTGCTGGGGCCGGTTTTGTTCAATATCTTCATTAACGATCTGGAGGATGGTGTGGACTGCACCCTTAGCAAGTTTGCAGATGACACTAAACTGGGAGGAGTGGTTGATACGCTGGAGGGTAGGGATAGGATACAGAGGGACCTAGACAAATTAGAGGATTGGGCCAAAAGAAATATGATGAGGTTCAACAAGGACAAGTGCAGAGTCCTGCACTTAGGACGGAAGAATCCCATGCACTGCTACAGACTAGGGACCGAATGGCTGGGTAGCAGTTCTGCAGAAAAGGACCTAGGGGTTACGGTGGACGAAAAGCTGAATATGAGTCAACAGTGTGCCCTTGTTGCCAAGAAGGCTAATGGCATTTTGGGTTGTATAAGTAGGGGCATTTCCAGCAGATCAAGGGATGTGATCATCCCCCTCTACTCAGCACTGGTGAGGCCTCATTTGGAGTACTGTGTCCAGTTTTGGGCCCCACACTACAAGAAGGATGTGGATAAATTGGAGGGAGTCCAGCGGAGGGCAACAAAAATGATTAGGGGGCTGGAGCACATGACTTATGAGGAGAGGCTGAGGGAACTGGGATTGTTTAGCCTGCAGAAGAGAAGAATGAGGGGGGATTTGATAGCTGCTTTCAACTACCTGAAAGGGGGTTCCAAAGAGGATGGATCTAGACTGTTCTCAGTGGTAGAAGATGACAGAACAAGGAGTAATGGTCTCAAGTTGCAGAGGGGGAGGTTTAGGTTGGATATTAGGAAAAACTTTTTCACTAGTAGGGTGGTGAAGAACTGGAATGGGTTACCTAGGGAGGTAGTGGAATCTCCTTCCTTAGAGGTTTTTAAGGTCAGGCTTGACAAAGCCCTGGCTGGGATGATTTAGTTGGGTTTGGTCCTGCTTTGAGCAGGGGGTTGGACTAGATGACCTCCTGAGGTCCCTTCCAACCCTGAGATTCTATGATTCTATGATTCTATGAATGTAGAACTGCCACCAGCAGCCCCACAGAAGTAAGGGTGGCATGGTATGGTATTGCCACCCTTACTTCTGCACTGCTGCTGGTGGGGCGCTGCCTTGAGCGCTGGGCAACCGGCCAGCAGCTGTTGCTCTCTGGCTGCCCAACTCTGAAGGCAGCAGCGCAGAAGTAAAGGTGGCAATACTGTGACCTCCTTAAACTAATCTTGCGGCCCCCCCCCCACAACTCCCTTTTGGGTTAGGACCCCCAATTTAAAAACCACTGGTCTCCCCTGGGAAAGCTGTATAGTATAGGGTAAAAGCACCCAAAAGACTAGATTTCACGGGGGGAGACCAGATTTCACAGTGCATGACGCGTTTTTCATGGCTGTGAATTTGGTAGGGCCCTAACTGTGACATGTAGCTAGCTAATTCTCAGTACAGGTGTTCATGAACACTGAAATGTATTCTGGGTACTGTGAGAAAAATTATTCTGCTGCTCATCAATGACGCTTCGTTTGATGGAAAACAAAGTGCTATGTAGTCCTTTTTCCCATGTTTAGCTATGGCCTGGGAAAGTTAAAATTCTGTGGTTATGGCTGGGACTTTTGTTTTGTTTTGCTTTGTCCCTGTCTCACTTACAAGTGTGTATCAAATAATGAAAAGCACTGTGCTGAAGGAGAGGGAAGATGTGTTGACACTGAGAAAGGAAGTGCTAAATATAAGAGTTGCTAAATGCCCATTTCGTGATCTCAGCTGTCTGTGTCATAGGAAAAACAACATCTAAGTTCAGCTGTTTGGGCTCAATAACCGAGGCTTAAAATGACTCTGAGTGGGCTAAAACAGCTCGAAGCCCTGAAAAAGTCAGTTGTGTCACTGCGATTATACTTAATTGGCATTGTGGGAAGCCTTTCTTTCTACCAATCAGCTCACACTGTCCCCTTGTGCAAAGAGCCTTTTCATTAGCTCCTGTGGACGTGCAGCCAAACATCCCAGCAAATACCAGCATTGTAATGTGATCTCAAAAGGGAGCAAAGAAGCCCAGAGCTATTCAAGCATTCCCGCTTCCTTCACAGACTCCTGACAGTCCCCAGTCTGGGCTTCCTGATTTTCTCTCAGCACCCCACAAAGGGACTTTTCCTCCTAGTGCCCTTTCACCAGACAGACACTTCTTCCCTGTCTCCCCTGTACTCCTGGAATCACTCCTCCAGCAGGTTGGCTCAGTAACCTTTAACTCAGCTGCCTCCCGTTGCAGGATTATAAATAGTAAGTGCAATGTTTTCTTCTAGGAAGGGATTTAAATCTAGTCCAGGGTCACTTGTGTCTTTCTGTGAGAGATGAAAAGATAGTGTTGTCTCTGGTAGAATGAGACTTGAAGGCTGTTCACATAGCTCAAACCACAAGGCCATTGCCCTCTGTTTCACAGGATCACAGTCCTTTAGTGTATGCAACAGAACTATAGCCTTGGGTTTACCCAGGGTGGCTCAGAAAAAAACTCCACTGTGCTTTTATTGGCTCCATTGGTATTTGTGTTTGTTTTGACCAAAGTATGTGTTCCCTTATCTTGGCATCAGTAAGTCTACTCCCATCGCAGCTGTATGCTCAGTAAACATTATCTGGATAGTCCAGGGACTCAGGGTGCACACATTTATTCAGGTCTCTACAGTACTTTTGCTTTGGTTGTGATAAGCAGAGTTTACAACTAAACAAAACAACTACAAAGGACAAGAAAGCTGAAAGACTCCTTTCAAGCCATGTTGCTGGAAGGAGTAATACCTTTTAACTTTCTTCCATCATTCTAAAGGGCAAATTCTACCCTGTATGTGCATGCTCTCCTGGTCAGTGGGAATCGTGTGCATGGATCTGACAGCAAACTTTGGTCACAATTACTACCAAGCCTTTATATAGTGGTCAAAGCATTTTATGGAGGATATAAAGACATATAAATAATAACACCCACTCTCCAGTCTAAAGGGCAGACACCATTCTCCACATTTATGAAGGACGCTTGCAGCTTCACTACCATGGAAAGCCTAGCAATGAAAGGTCTTTCCTAAGATTTACTAAAGAAGGCTTAATAAAAGATCAGGACAAATATCTATGTGTAATCAGGGAAACTTGACCCATCTGACTTATAGAGCCAGATACTGCCCTCCATTACTTCGCAATAAATCCAGAGAGCTCCATTGAAGAGAATGGAATTATTCCAAATTTTACACCATTAGAAGAGAGATCAGAGTCATGCCCTCTTCAGTCTCTTCTTTGGTATCCAAAGTAATTGCTTGGAAAGTGACCACCAGGATCTAAACTGCCTTAGTGGCATCCAGTACCACCACAGTAATAAGCAAGGGGGGGAAATCCATTGGAAGGATGAGACTCAAAGGAGGAGAGAGAAGAGGCCTGAGAAGATAAAGATATTCCTTAACAGAGCTAGAGAGAAGGAAATGTAGAGCTTTGCATGCCCAATCTGCTGCATGACAACACCAAACCCACATACACAGAGGCTGTTTTTAAAATAGGAGGCCTGTAACATTGTGCTGAAATGCAGTTCAAAACGTCCACCTACCCTAGCAGGCTTGGGAGAGTTAAAGGATCTGCCCTTCCCCCATCCAATTCTCTGCTGCCAGGTGAAAGTTGCCCACAGGAAAATGAAAAAATCTGTGTCAAATGTAGTTATTCATAAAAATATGTCCCATTTGTTTTCTTTTTCTCTCTTTCATGCACCCTCTGGGAGCAGTAGCCAGTTGGAAAAGAGAGAGCCCTTCAAACGTAGTCCTTCCCACCCCACAGTGAACCTCATCAGGGCTTCCATCTCATGCCACAAGAATGATGTTGCTTTTATGAGTAGTACACATGACCTGAAAGGGTGAACAGCAGTGCCAAAAAGTCACAGAACTCATGTTACACAAGCGAGGACTTTGCAGCCAAGGGAAACTTCATTGAATGCTGACATATCAAGGTGGGTTTGTCCAAAATATGACCTCTTTTTTCTTTGTTTCTTATATCTATTTGCAAGGTCTATGTAATTCTTCATGGATTTCCTTCTGGCCCCGGAACAATCACTTGTTGGTGCCTTCTGTGGCCTTGGGCACAGAGGTTTTATACAGCTATAAATAATGTATGTACAAATGGCAATGTGTCTAGGTAAGTTCATGGCCAAATACTTGATTATTGCAAGTATGGATTAGGCACACAATTGAGAGCAGCACAGGGCTTTTAAAAGTTTTTAAGGTGAGGCTTTTAAGCTAGGTCAGGCCTTACATGCCACACGGGTGGTTCAGTTCATGCAGTGAGGTTTTTTTATTATTACGATTCTCAGAACAAACTATTTCTTATTTGTTTTCTCACTGTGACACTTCAGTTTAAACCTCCTTTTTCTAAGCATGCCTTTAGACTAAAAAGATTTACAGCCGAGTCTCAGCTTGTGAAAATCAGTATAGTTCCATTGATTTTAGTACGAACTTTTCTTCCTTTAAATTTTGTTTTGTAAAGCTTTCTCTTTCATGCAATCTTTGCATCTTAGAATTGCGCTGGAATAAGGGACAGTAGAATACTGAGTTAATCAATGACCCACATTCCGTGGGATAATTTCGCCTGAGTTTATTTGTCATGTATGGCAAATGCATCAGAAAAAAAGATAGATTACTTTTTCTGGTTGACATCCCCACATACATATTATGAAATTCTGCCCTTAAATTAAATGAAGGAGCTACCACAAATAGTCTTATGTTCCAGGTGGATAATACTGAGCATATTATGAGAAAAAGTAGCCTGGACAAAATAGTCCTTTCCCCTTCCTGTATCATTTTCAGTGTTCTCACAGTAGTTTGCATTTTGAGTTCAGCCATATTAGCTTCAAGCAGATTGACAAGTTCAAGCATGAATCTAATTTAAGCTTTGAATAAAACCCATCCGTGACAACTCTAATTATTAAGCAGATGCATTGCTTTTACCTTGATTTATTACGTAGAAACAATTACAACCATTCTTCTCTGCATTCATTCATATTTCAATGACTTAGCGTGCAGGCTACCTTATCACCAAAACTTGGATCAAAAACCAGGTCTGCTGCCTACCAATAAATTGCTTCTGTGCCTGGATTCTGACTATAGCATCCTATACCTGGATTTGTGTGGATGTGCCTAACAATTTCGCTACACTTTAAGTGGAGGTGAATAAGGGTACAGGGACTGGCTATCCCATGAAATGTGGATGCACACATGAAAGTGCCCTCACTAATAGATCAAGCGCCATTAATAGAAGATATGACAAGGATGATATCTGCCCTTTCATTGATAGCCTGTGTACATTATTTGTTGTTTGGTTTTGCAATGTGGGATACTGTTGGATCCCCAGCTGCTGTTAGATGATCATATAGCAGCAATGACCCAGGCAGCTTTTTTCACCAACAGCTGGCCAGGCGGTGGCAATCATTTCTTTCAGACCTTGCTGACATTAACCACACCCTTGTCACCTGCCCAGTAGTCTGTTGCAACATGCTTTACATGGGGCTGCACATGACATCATCGTGGTGCAGAACATGGTGACTTGCTTGCTAAGTGGAGTTTCTCACTGTCAGCACTTTGCAGCACCCCATGATCTGCGCTGGCTGACTGGCAATTTCCAGCTGTAGTCAGTTTTTTGACTGACGTGATGCTAAAGGGCCTGGGACTCGACTCCCTGCTGGATTGTCTTTCTCCCTGGGCAACACTGCTGCAGTCCTGATCAGCAGAGGTGCTCGAGCTGGGACCCTCTTGCTATAGGAGAGGGAGCTCCTAGCTGGGTATCTCCATGATGGGCCTTGAGGTTTGGAATTTACTTCTCCCACTTGGTCCAGAATAAGCCTGTTGACCTCCAGACTCCATCTCTCTTCACAAGCACTTGAGGAGGAAGGACTGCATTAAAGGCTGAGATTGGAGCACTGAGGTTCAGGATTTGTGGCCGTAGTAGTTCCCCCCTCAGCCAGGTTTTGTTTCTAGGGAGGTTCTTGCATTAATATTTGTTTGTATAGGGTGCCCTGTATTTTTAACATATGGCAAAGGTGCCTTGAAGCTTAGATAGGGAGTTTTTAATATTTTATGTGTATCTAAATAAATAAATATTTGCAGAATCCTTCATAGCTACGCTAGAAAAGGGTGTGATTTTTAACCTGTGTTAACTGGTCAAGGTAACCCCTAGGAAAGCCTACCATTCACCTTGACCAGCTAACATGTGTTAAAACAACAGGTTGCATTGTCCACACTAGCATTTTAACATGTGTTAGTTCATATGTATTAGCTAACCATGGTAAACACACACCTCTTTCTTACTCCGGACAAAGCCTTACTGGGAGCGGGGGAAGTACCATCTTCTCTAATGCATGTGGAATCGATCTGATAAGACAAACTTCATGCCAGTCCAAAGCCGTGCAGCAAGTCCTGTGCCCCATTGAAGTTCTGTGATAAGGACAAGAAGTGGTCAATAAGCCCTGTCCAGGCCCTCTGCACTAGGCTGATTTTCACCCTCAAGGTTTTAAGTGGCTATAGGAAACGGGTGATGCTTGTGGCCAATGGCAATCTGTTTCCATCTGTTGGTAGTGACAGTGAACAGTGGCCACGTTTTAAAAAGGTACCTGGCCCACTCTTCTTTGAAGAAGCAACAGGCTTCAAATTAAGCAAACAGCTAGTTCATAGAATTGCAAATCTTAACTACCGTAATTGATTTTCACTCTTTGCTCCCCTTTATTCCTTCCTCTTCATTTCTAGATCTTGCTAGTCAAGACACACCATGTTCTCTTATGCGGCTGAGAATAGAGAACATTAAGTGGACTCACCACAGCCTGTGCTACATGTGGTCATCATTTTCCCCCACAGTTCTTTACATATTATCACACAGCAAAAGGGCAGACAAGGTCTAGTAACATGCAGCTGTTGAGATGCAGTGCAGTAGTTGTTCCACTCGAGGGAGATCATGCTTTTAAGTAGCTAGAGTAAAACACTCACTGACACAAAGAGTGTAAAGGTAAAAACCACTCGTTGCTGAGATGGCTAGACAAGAGACTGGAAAGTAGACAGGAGTTCTTTACCTGATGTCTGTCTGCAGGGTGTTCTGGGAGTAATACTGAGTGCCCGGCCCCTACAGGCAATGAGTGCTCTAGGAATGCTAATAATTACAATCGTGACTAATAGGGCCACTTCCCTAAAAACCTGAGGCCTGATTTGCCATTCTGGCAGACTAGACTCCACATATGAATAGAGGTGCATGTGCAAAATCGTTTTATGCCACCTTTTGTTCTGGGACTGTCCAGAGGCCTGCCCAACTACTGGCATAAGTAAGAGCAGTCTTGAAGATGCTCTGACTTGACCTATGGCTGTTCCAGACTCCTCGGGGCCATTGCAGCAGTCAAGGTACACAGCATGCTCTAGTAATGCACCTTCCCCTGGCACATCTCATAGGCTAGGGGTTGTAGGAGGGAGATGTGTAGAACCAGTTATACCAGCTCTCTACTCTCTCAGGAAGCCCCTACACCAAGGACATTCCCCAGTGAGTAGATTCACTGCCTTTAGGAATGATGGAACAACACAAAGCCTATGTCTACACTGCACACAACTGGTGGCAGTGCATAGGGTCTGTGTAGCTACACACCGCAGTGAACAGCAGGCTCTGTCCACACTGTGGTGTGCAGCTACACGTGTCAGTGAAATGCTCTGGTGGGGGGAAGCAGCAGGGGAAAGTTTCAGCAGCTCCCTGGTGCCAGAGCCTTTCACTGTGGTGAGAAGAAGGCTCTGGCCGGGAGGAGGCTGTGGGAAAGGGCTGAATTGCAGGGAAAGGCCTCAGCAACTGGGTGCTGGCGGCAGAGCCTTTCCCTACTGGCTCCCCTCTGCCCAAGTTTCAGGGAAAGACTCCAGCAGTGGGGAAAGGCTCCAACAGTGGGATGGCAGCAGGACATTACATTGCTCGAAATATCAGTGTAGAGAGGAAGGCGTAGAGAGTCATGCAGGGTATGGACTTGTACCCACCGAGATCATTGAACAATGAAAAACTGATTTCAGAGTAGCAGCCATGTTAGTCTGTATCCACAAAAAGTACAGGAGTACTTGTGGCACCTTAGAGACTAATCAATTGAGATAAGCTATCGTCAGCAGGAGAAAAAAAACCTTTTCTCTTGCTGACGATAGCTCGTCTCATTGATTGGACTCTCCCAGTTGGTATGCATACTTTCACCTTTTCATGTTCTCTGTATGTATAACTATCTCCTGTCTGTGTGTTCCATTCTTTGCATCTGAAGAAGTGAGCTGTAGCCCACGAAAGCTTATGCTGAAATAAATGTGTTAGTCTCTAAGGTGCCACAAGTACTCCTGTACTTTTTAATGAAAAACTGGGCTCCCGGTGCCTAGGAGCGACCTTCATTTTTCACACACCTGCGAAATTAACGCTGGCTTTTATGAGATGATGCCGCTGCGAGGAGGTGTGACACATCATGGTGGCACTCAGCATCACACGGCATGGAGAGATTCAACATGTTCCAAAGAACTAGACATTTGAAGCCTGTTGATTCTGTACTAAGAGTGAGGTTGAGGAGGGGTGTTATTGTAGTCTATAGAAAACCCATTGTCTCCAATGTACATGCTGTCCAATAGTGAGCTGGAGAGCAATGAAAATGTTACACCATTATTAGATGCACGTCCTGTACCAGCCTCCCTACACCGACCAGGGGAAATGAATGACACAAAGAATACAACCAAAGTGGTCAGCTAGAAATGAGCTCCCCACCTCTTCTCAGTCAAAAGGGACCTTGGCGTACACAACTCCCTTCAGTGAGATGCTCTTGGAGAAGAGTGATGGGATAGATCCATCCCTAGCTTCATTAGAGACAGTTAAACTTGATTCATCTTGTCTCCGACCACTCCCTGCCTTGGCTCCCTAACAGGGAGAATACCAGGGCGTTTCCCAGTCAGGGTCAGTTGTCAGAGACAGATTCACATAAAATTCAGCATCTACAGGGCGTTTGTGTGAGTCAGAGTCATTTCAGAATGGCTCCCAGCTATGGGAAAAGCAACTCCCAAAGTAGCTGGGGTGGTTCCCAAGCTAATAGACGTCCACTGGGAAAGGGGGGAGCTAATAAAAGCTCAGGGTAAGAAATTAGAAGGTCCTGAAAATAATTCCAAGCTGCATCATAATATTTATCATTTTATATCTTCAAAGTGCTCTACAAATACTGTCTGATGAATCCTCTCGACACTCCGGGGAGAGATTATCCTCCCTAGTTGGCAGCTATGGAAACCATGGCACTGAGTTAGGTGACTTGCCTAGAGCCAGAGAAGGGAGTGTCAGAGCCTGGTTTTGAATTCAGGAGTTCCTGGCTCCCACTCGTGTGTTCAGACCATTAAGTAATGTGGCTTCCCTGCAGGAAAGATAATAATAAACTCCCACTTACCCATACACATTCCCAGTAACTGGGCTAATCTGTTTTTATAACACTAGTGTCAATTCTAATTCACAACAAGTAGGTCCATGGTCCGTGGTTTAGATGCATACAGACACTAGTAGTCTCTCAGTTGTGAGCCAGACCTTCCAATCAGAGAGCATCAGGAAATATAGTCCAAGCCAGGGCCCTGTTCGGTGTTATTTTCACACTTGTAGCATCACCAATATGTTATTCCACATATAGGCACAGCTTTAGGAGTGGTGCAGGCAGGCCTCAAGTAAAGGGGGGAAATGCAGGTGTCCAGCACATCTAGGGGAGCTCAGAGGCTACTCTGCTGCCAGCAGACAGACTCCCAGTCTAGGCATCCTGGTGTGGAGGGGGACCCTTTCATGGCTCTTCCCCTCCACTGCACCAGTCCTGCTCTGTGGGTTAGCACAGGGGAGGGACCATAGCCCCATCTCCTCTCTGCCTCTTTGGGCTCCTCTGCATCTCCATGGATCTAGGGAGGGAGCAACCAGTCACCGTGCTCCCCTGTGCACAGTCTCCCAGTGTTGTGCTTGAGCAAACAGAAGGCCAGGCCTTGCCGCATGCTCTGGCGGTCACCACACCTAGACTATTTTGGACCACAGTTGGACGCCCGTGTCACAGTTACAGGGCTAGCTGCACCTCAGTCCCCTCTCTGGTCTGAGTGCACCCACAGGCTGTCACTCCCCAGGCCTTTCCCTCTCCGGAGGTGGAATGCCATCATTCTCCCCCTCTCAGACCAGGCCCTGGATACAACACCCCGTGTATCGACTGTGTGCTGTGTTTATATGCCTGTGGTTCTTCCCTCCAGCAGCCTGTGACCTGTGGTGTGTATAGTGACCAGACAGCCTTCTCCTGAAACCAAAGTATTGTTTATTTTGCAGTAGGAAAAAAAACGTTAGTGAGAAAAGGATTTGGAAACAACAGCCTACATGCACTTCTTTCTTAGCAGCAGCTTGCAGGACGGAGTCCCAAAGAGCAATTCTCAGGAGATGGAAGTCAGCATCTCACCCTTCTTATGCAAACAAGAGAGAGAACAGTCCACCACAACAGTGACAGAAAAGCTGACTATTGAAGCCTTTCCAGGACTAGGTCAAAGGGGCAGCGTGCAATCCAGGAGCTGCTTACGGTGAGCATTTAGAATGACTTCAAATGTGTGCCTTTGTATTACCGTGGTTGGTGAATAACAGTGCCACTATAGGTAAGGTCGCATCATGCCTTCTGTTGAAAGGTCGACACTTCTAAGTCCTGGGCAATTGACATGCTTGGTCAGATGCTTGGTCAGAATAGGGTTGCCACCTTTCTAATTGCTGGTAACCAGACCCCCAAAGCCCTGCCCCTTGCCTCCTGCCCTGCTTCTTCCTCCTAAGGCCCCACCCCCGCTCCACCTCTTCCCTCAAGACCCCACCCCTTCTCCACCTTTTCCCCCAGGCTCTGCTCCCATCTCCCACTCTTTCCCCAAGGCCCCATCCTGTTGCTCTCTCTTCTCCTCCCTCCCCCCAACACTCGCTGGATCGTCTCAAGGAACCTGCCTGTGGGTAGCAGTTGAGCAGGGGCTGGCAAAGGTTAATAAGATGGCACATCCACCCACCCCATGGTACCTGGACTTTTGGTTCGGGTGCCATTTAGGGTTGCCAGGTTCCCTTTTTGACCAGACTGTCTGGTTGAAAACCAGGCATCTGGCAACTCTAAATGGGACCTGGCCACAGAAGCCAAAACCCCGTCTGTATGGGTAAAATCTGGATGGGTGGCAACCCTAATTTGACATTTGGATGGCCTCAGGAAGGTGCAGGGTAGGATAAGTGACTAAACTCTGGGGTCTTTGAGCCAGAGGTTATGGAGATATATGCCCCCCCAAACCAGCCATTTTAATAAAAGGTTCTAGGTGGCTGGGTGGGAAGGGGAGTTTGCACAGAATTAGAGATCAAACTCTTGATGTGATGTGGTCTCAGTCTGTCGAGTTTTACCCAAAGCAGCGTGAGTGGCACCAAGAATTCTTTGGGGGACCCACAGTGAGAGAAGCCTTTAAGAAAAGATAAATTTTTTCCATGCGCCAATACAGAAAAACAGCTAGAATGTTTCCTTACCTCCCATTTTATATACCTTAAAGCTCCATGATTGTGAATGGTCTAAAATCGGAACGGTTAATCGGATTGCTTTGAAAGTGGTGTGCCTCTTGAAGGTGCAGGGTGGCGTTAGTGATCCAAATGTGGGGTCCTTTGACTGAGGGGTTCCCAAGCTACATCCCCTCGCCCAATGGTTTCCTTCTGCTACCTTGTGCTGTTAAACTGGGAGATACTCATGACTGGATGAATCACAGAGATGGATGGCTGTAAAGTCACCCTTTAATTAACATAACGAAGGATAAATTAATCACAATGGGAGGGGTATTAAAGAACAGAAGAGGGGGGACATTTGGGAAGAGGGGATAAATGGGGAGGGGAGAGAGGTTGGAGGCTCAGATGAGGGATGTGTGGCATCCCTCAGCTTCTGCCAGTGCACACCAACCCCATGCACCCCAAATCCCTGCACCCCAGCTGTCTCAGGGCACTCCAAACCCCTGCACCTCGCATCTCTGCCAGTGCAACCCAAATCCCTCTACCCCAGCTCTCTCAGGGCACCCCAAACCCCTGCACTTCCCTGCTCTGCCAGTGCACCCCAAATTTCTCCACCTCAGCTCTTTCAGTGCAGCCCAAATCTCTCCACCCCAGATCTCTCAGTACGCGCCAATCCCCTGCACCTGCCAACTCTGCCAGTGCACCCCAACTATCTGCACCCTCAGGTACACCAGTGCACCCCACTCCCCTTCATCCCCAGCAGTGCCAGTGCACCCCAACCCTCTGAACTCCCCAGCTCTGTCATCCACAAATGTCGCCATATCCCAAACACAACTGTACCAAGGAAGCCCAAATACTCTACCATTGAGTGTAGGTTCACCTAACACACTGACAGCAGATGGTCTATGCAAATAATTCCCATTGGTGGTTGCCGATGGAAAGGAATACAAAGCAATATAGACAAGAAAAATACACACTAAATAGGCAGCTAATGCAAATCTTCAAAAAAATCACAGGGAATAGTGTTCATTTTTCAGGGCCAGCTACTCTGAAGAATTCAGCACTGACGATAGGGCCATATTGTCAAAATATCCAATTTAGGTACTGAAATGAAATGGCTGGATTTTGAACATGGACAACAATGGCAGCTGCAGCAATCTAGCCACTTCCTTTAGGTGCCTCAGTAAGAGATGTTGCATACGGAGGTCTTCTGAAACTCTAGCCCTCTCTTCTCTTTTTGGAGTCCTTTGGTTTTATAATGATTTTTATTTTGGAGCTCCAAAGTTGTCATAAAAAATAAAAATAGTTTTTATATGGTAAAATATTGTGATGAACTGTATTGAAACTGTAATGATGTATATGCACCCATGCACAGACACTCACCTGGCAACCCCTTGCGCATCTGAGCGAATTTATGCTAAGCAGTCCAGTTGGTTTTCATGGAACTACGCACCACTGTACAATTATTCACATACCAAGCACTTGCATGATCAAAGCTTCATATCATAATGCTGTTTTCCTGGTAATAACTTCCGGTATGGGCAGGGTAGCCTTTTGTTGGCTTCCTCAATGATATACTGAAATATAACAAGAAATTAGTAGATATTGCCAAGAATGCAAATCTTTGTTTACATGGAGACATGTAATAAACAATGACAGTTAGGAGTTAAATTATTGCAGGAACCATAAAACGGAACACTTTTGCCATGAATGGAAGGGTTTAATGACACAAAGTGATAGTATGAAACGGCATGTTAGAGACTTATTAGGGAGTGACAGCTGTAAGCACTTCATGCTACTGTACTATGGGCAGAAGATAAAAAAATCACTGTTTAAAAAGAAAGGAATGAAAAACTGAGACCACAATGCAGCTGTCAAATCCAATTCTGTGTCTACTAAATACTGAAACCAGGGGAGATAAAACTCCTCCTGATTTCAATGCACTACACATAGCACGGCTCTAGTCTGATCTTTTGGATTTAGGCACACTGTGTCTTCAGTTATTCATTGTATCTACTACATGGCTTGTGGGACACGTGCTTTACTTCATATCACACCCTCTTGTGTATAAAATGTGAGCCTGCAGGCATACAGCTAACAAGCAATGGAGGAAATTGTAGCACTGATTTCATATGGGATATGACCTACCACATTTTTCATCCCACATGATCAAGTTAAGATTTAGACATGTATAGTTCACAGGCTGCAAGGAAAGACTAAAATGCTTGCTTGAGATATTATGCAGTAACAGGGAAATACATGTGGAGTCAATCACCCAAAATCCAGATGCTGCTACTGTTTGGCTTCTGCTTTCTGCTGTTTCTAATTTTTTTCTTTCTGAAGTCAAGCTGCTCTACCTTCAGTGTCCACTGCTACCAGGTGCTCTGTTACAGTCCAAGGAAACCAATAGAATGAGGCCAATTGGTCTTCTATGCCAAATAGCAAAAAAACAGAAACTTAACTGCAGTCATGAAATACTCCAACCAGCAAGGGCACAGACAAGGGATTTCTGAAGGTGTTCAAAATAATCCTGAGTACTCTTGGCCATTGCAAATGGGAGATGAGAGAACTCAAGGGGAAGATTTTCTAAAGGGACAAAAGAAGAACCCCAGAGAGAGATTAAACTGAAAGGGAACCTGAAGAGAGTAATTTAGGTTCCCTAGTTAAATAAATGAATTAGCTACATAGATGGAGGCTGATGTTGCTACCCTACTGGAAGCAAAACTGCCACTGAAGCTCCGTCGGTCCACAGAACTAAACAGAGAGCTGGAGAAAAAAATACTGTATTTCAAAATTTCAGTGAAAATATTTTGGACTTTTTCATGGAATTTTTGTTTGGTTTTGGTTTTTCAGCCAGCTGACACAGCATTTGAAAATTTGAAATTTCAACCAAAAATGTTGAGAAAAAAATTCAAAACTGTTTTTGCAAGAGTAGTTCTGCATTTTTCAACCAGCTCTAGATAGATTAATTTCTTTGGTTCAGAAATCAGGCCCTGAAATTATCACCAGAACAGCTGCTCTTGCACAGTTTCTATTCAGCTACTCTCCCTGTGACTGAAATACTGCAAGGGAAACTTCTCTTCTGGCATTGCAGGATTTTTACTTCTGGTCAAAACCTAGAAGCGAGGAAAAGTACAATAAAGGGAAAAATATAGCCTCCCAAAAAGAAAACAAAGTTAAGCAGATATTTTCAAACCACAGGAAAATTTCTTTTTGGCACTGGGTCAAGGTGTTTGGGTTGGTTATTCAATCTAGCTCCTCCCTCTGTAGGTGTAAACCATATATTAAAGATGAGACAAAGAGCTGGTGTTCAGAATGGGATCCAGATCATGAATAAACTATGGTTCAGGTTTGAGGCTGAATCATGGCCAGGGTTTAAGCTTGCATTCAACAGTGCCAAAATCTTATGAACTATTCTCTTGAGATTTTGGCTGCACGTGAACTGGCACCAGAATACTGGCTCATCTGCTTCTGGATCTGACCCCAAATGAAAGGGTAGCTTCAGCTCTGAGTATTCCCATTCCACTTAAACACACGTGCAATAAATCTGAAGAGGTTCAGATTCAAATTTCTGGTTTTGTATAATCTTGGTGGACTAAAGAGATTTAAATTTTGCCCGGCTTGACAAAGCCCTGGCTGGGATGATTTAGTTGGGGTTGGTCCTGCTTTGAGCAGGAGGTTGAACTAGATGACCTCCTGAGGTCTCTTCCAGCCCTAATCTTCTATGATTCTAAGGCCATCTCAATGGTAATGGACTTTAGGCAAAAAGATCATTAAGATTGTTACCATGGGTAAAGGTTTCAAAACCACCCCCCATTTAAAAAAGTGACTTTGGGCTTGTCTATACAAACACTTAGTTCATAGCAAACTAGGGTTTAAACCTACCTTGGACTAGCCTGCTACACACTAACTGTCCATGTGGACCCTGATGCCAGGCACTAAAGGTTCCCTAGTGTGCTTTTATCTACCCCACTTTGAACTTTTAGTGTGTGGTAACAGGATCCACCTGAACACTTAGTGTGTGACAGGCAAGTGCAAGATAGTTCCTGGCAAGCTGGAGTGTAAATCAAAGTGTTCATATAGACAAGCCCTTAGGAACCTACTTCTCACTGGAAATTAATAGGACTCAAGCTGCTAAGTGCCTCAGTCACTTTGTAATATGGGACTAGGCACCTAGATAACTTAGGCACTTTTGAAAATTGTGCCTGACATCTAAGCGTGTATGAGCCTGAGCCAAAGCCCATGGACGTCAGTGAAAGTGTTTCCATTGACATCAGCAGGCTTTGCACCAGACCTCAGTTGAATTGCTAAACCCAGGTGATGCTTTTGATATGAACAGACACACTTTGCTGCACCTCCAGTGATAAGCAGGAAGACAGGCCCAAATGGATTCACTGGAGCAATTCAGCTCCACGCTCACAGGGAAACCCAACTCCCCAAACCAGTCATTTGGCATGTGTGGATTCTGCATGTTCTCTTCACATGCTTTAGGGAAACCACTGGGCACCCATTTTCCACTTGTGCCCTGAACTAAGAACCCACATAGAGATTTGTGCATGAGCAAACTTCTGAAAATGTGGCTAACTAAGTCTCACATTAATAAAGACTGTTCACGCCTACATAGTAAAAGGCTACGCAGAGGATAAAGAAAGGGGTAGAAAGCAAAGGAAAGAAGCCATCAGTGACTCAAGTGTGTCTCACTAAAGCAAAGACATCCTGGAACAGACAGTCTATCAGGCTGGACACATGCTCTCCAAGGAATTAGTTGCATTCCAACTTAAATCACAAGACTGTAGTTACAGTATTAGCCTAGCTAAGTGAGGTTTTGCATAGTCTTCGAATGGATATGCTGCATCCTGCATCCATGTCAATTAAAAAAAAACACCTCTCTCTTTCCAAGTTAAATAAACCTTTTTTTATTTAAGATAATTGCTGTTCATTGCATTGGGTTTGGGGCTAAATGATGCAAGTTGGTCCTAGGGAGAAGAATTTTGAAACCTTAGATTCAGAGGACTCTGAGATGGGACAAAGGGACCCATCTGGAGCATCCTGCCAAAAGTGTTGGCACAGAAAGTCCAACTTGAAAGGTGCTGCCAGGACACTGGCTGTGGGCATTTGGGTCACCTGGGAAGCCTAAAGACCACGGACATGAGTCTGTACCTAGTGCCAATGGGAGCTTTGGTACTGATTTCAGAGGGCACAGGGTCAAGCCCAAAGAAAGGTGGGAAGATCCAGGGGTATCCACGTCAGTTGTGAGGCTCTACAACTCTTGAGCATGGAAGGAGCAGGTTTAGTTTTGTTAGAGTTGGGAGATTCTATTTCAAGCTAACTCTGCTGCCCGTTAGGTTGACCAGCCATGAAGACAAGGTCTGTGGAAATCCTGGCGTTAGCTTGTGAGACCAGCCCCCAGTGGACTGGCAGATCTATAGAGCCAAAACTATCGTCCTTCTTTTGTAAATTCTGTAGAAAGTTCATGAAGTCTCAGATGTGCCTTTGCAAAGTAACGTCATTTACTCTGTTGACCACAGGCAAGAAGAAAAAAGTTCTAAGAAAACATTTTCATTACTGAGAAAACTTACAATTACAAAGTCGCAGCTTAAACACTGAATTTATGGTGTTGCTGTTGTTCCCTTTCATCTCTTCTACTTCAGTAATAAAGTCAATAAGTGTGGTCACTCACAGAGTAAGTGTGGCAGGTACACAATGCCAAACGGAGATGTATCATTTGCAGCAAGGGCTGGGTTTGTGGCTGGATTTAGGGCTAACTCCTTGGCAAATTCCACTGCTGACTCTGCTGGCATGACTTCAGAGACAGCTTCTGGGGCTGTTTTGGATTCAGGCGATTGATGGTTTGGCCTCTCTCACATGTCCTCTTGAACACAGCTCCTCTTTGTCTTTTTCTTCATGACATGCAATCCCTCTGGTACAATTAGGACCTTCGCAAACTCTTTGTTTCTAACTTTGGGCAGTTGAACACAAAGTATATTTATGCTAATTGCATATTTAAAGTGCACACAGCAGGGCTTTTCTTCCCCCCTGGGACAGGCCTTCCAAATGAAATTTGTCATTACTAAGGAGGTGGGAGCTCTCGGAACTTAGAGAATTGAAACCCCCCTGCAATTTGGTGGCTTTGAGTATTGACAGCTTGAGGTTTCTCCAACTCTCACTCTATTTTAAAAAATCAGCTCTGCTTTAAAATTACTACATTCCCCATCCAAGTGAGTGGGTCTGCTAGGGGCCTGGATACTGCAGCACACCAATGTACCAGATGTACCCCATCTCTGACTGAGCAGGAACAAAAGCATTGGGACACCACTTGGAAAAGGACTCAGCCCACCTTTGCCAGGCGTAGGTTTTGGGGGAAGGCGCCTCTTCCACCTCGCTCTTGTAAGGAGCTTCAGCTCAATGTGTGCAGGAAGGAACAACTGGAGGAATAAGTGGAGAAAAAGACACAAAGATGATTTCCTTGCGTAGCTCAAAACAATATGATAGTGATAAAGAACAGCTCATTGCAGCCGAGTGCCCCAGGCCACTCCAGGCTGCTCACTCACGTCATCATCATTCACAAGCCTTCTTCCCAGGCACATTTCCAATATCCATATCTACACATCAGCATAGTGTCTTGTTTCCTCTCTCCCAGCCCTGTGCTGTAATGAAGACAGACAAGTGGGGACCTGACGGAAGGGAGACAGAGAGGGAGGGAAGGAAAGGGAGGGGCAAAGGAGAGCAAAAGAGGAATTTGGAGAAAGCTCTAGAGAAGATGGTGGCAAATCTCCCCACCTAGGCTCAAATGTTCCCCTCAAAAAACTAAACTATTAACTAAAGGCCCTGACCCTGCAAACACGCAAGCACCAGCTCAACTTTATTCACAAGGACTCTTCTTCGAGTCACTCGTGTGAGTAAAGTTAAGTATATGCCTGAGCGTTTAGAGGCTCAGGACCTATGGCCCCTTTCAATGGGGTGTACAAACCCCACAGAGGCCGAGGAGGGGTTAACGGGCGCCTATGGGCCTGCCTGGCTACACCTGAAGTAGGTGTCAAGCCTGGAGGGAGAAGCTAAAGGGGCCGAATCCGGCTCCAATGCCAGCTGACTAAGAAGGAGAACAGTGCTCTGGCTCTCAATGAGAGGAGCCTTGCTGGAGCCAGGGTGCTGAGCTGGTGGAGAGAGGGAAGGTAGAGCTGCAGCAGGACTATTGTTCTGAGCACCTTGCCTGTTGGCGCTGGGAGAGACTGCTGCTTGGCAGAACCCTCGGCCCCCAAAAGGGAAGGTGGGCCTGAAGCAGGGAGCCTGGAGGGGTGTTGCCTCAGAGAGACAGGCCCTGGATGGAAGGAAGGAAGGGCTGGCTCCAGTCAAGGGCCAGGATAGATGACTCTCCTTTGTTGTGTTTGTGATATTTGTTTGGAACTTTGATACCCCAGAAGGGTTGGCTCTAGGGTGTGACTTAGGCAGAGGGCTAAGTCACCATAGCACTGGACTCCGGTGAAGGTGGCTGCCATCCTGTGAACACCTGGATGGGAACACCTGAGGCACGGTGAGTAGTGCTATGGCGAGCCACAATGGGGTGCTGCAAAGTCCAACCCAGCCGCACCCCCATAGTGCCCCCGGTACAATAGACTGCACAAAGAGAGCAATGCTTACCCAGCAAAATATGAAGGATTAGAGGCAGTGGGCAGGGCCAGATTTGGCATGGGACCCTCTGGCCCAAATCCACATATGCCCAGCCAGCTGTTCAGGGGTCTCCATGTTATTCTCAGCCCCTACAGGCCAGCAATAGCACTATGGCAGTGTCAGTGGCATTAACTTGCTTACAAAGTTGGATGGATTTTTGAGTGAATGTTCCTGATACCAGGGTCAGTTTCAGCTACACATAAAGATCCTTTAAAGTAAAAATTAGCATCTCTCTCGCTCTCCACACCCACAGAGTTCTCCTTCCCTCTGATATGCCCCTGTGCAGCTGGCAGCAAGTCCCTACTCCTAATTCTGCCAAGTGCCCAATACAAAATATGGCTCTTGGTCTTCACAATTTACACTGAGCCATATGGCAATGTGACAATGGGAAATATGGCACAAAGCAAGGATATATCTTTAACCTACTGCTCGCATGTGGGATGAGTATTCAGAGCCACTGTGGCATGGGCCCAAGAGAGGCACAAATAGTGTGTAAGCTGTTATTGAGACTAGTAATAACCCCCAAGACCCTCAGACAAATTAATCCTGCTAGCAGAATATAGACTGAATGGATGAGACAGTGTATTTGTAAATAGCAAGGCCATGGGATGGGCCCATGACCCTGCTCCTTGGGACATCTTCCATGGCTCCTGTCTTAGGGATGGTCTACACTACACAGTTAGGTTGATATAAGCAGCCTACATCAACCTAATTATGTCATTGTCTACACTCTAGCCTTCCTCCCGCCAATGCAAGTGCCATACCACACCGACATAATAGTTCCACCTCCATGAGATGTGTAAGGCTTATGTCAGTGTAGTTAGGGTGATGCAGTGTCTGCACTGTGTCCCTTATATCAGCGGTTGGCTGTCTTGTCAATTTCATGGCAGGAGCCATGAAATTGACAAGAGAACTTGGCAGCTAGAGCCCAGATGCCCCTGCTCCCTTGGAGAGCTGGGGGTTGGATCCCACTCCTGGCTGGGAGCCAGAGGAACAATGGACCCCGCTCCCAGCTGGGAGCCAGGGTGAGAATCCCCAGCAGCTTCGGACCCCACTGTGACACTGCACCCCATATTCTGCATAGTGATATTATTACGATATGATTATAGCATTATTATGATGTATTTTGTGCAAGATAAGTCATGTGAGATGTCATTGGAAAAGTTATGTCTTGCTGAATATGATTATTCTATTTGCATGCATGTATCATTTTTGTATCTGAAGTTATGACTATTGACTATGTATCTGTATTTCAAATATAGTTACACCTGGGTGATACCCAGTAGGCAAGATGCTTCCAGTCTAAATAGCAGGGTAATGGGCCATTAGGGAAACAATAGGCCTTAGGAGAAGCTTATTTCCCATCTGGTGAGCCTTCCTGAGAGGGCTCCAGACAGCCTGTAAGTAATGGCTGCTATGACTCCACAACATCATGTGACCAGGCCACATGACTCTGGACTCCATTTTGGGGTGTCAGTGTTTTTCCATAAACTGAGTCTGGAAATGAAGAATTCCCGCCATATGCTAAAGCTATATAAATCAGGGAGTGACTTCATCTGTTGTTCTTCACTCCCCACACAAGAAGACTCCAAGAAAAACACGTGAGGAACAAAGACTGAACAGGGGGAAGTGCTGGGCCCAGGCTAAAGGGATTGTTAGCCTGCATATGAAGGACCTCGGGATTCCAAGCTGTAAAGCAAGTGTAGCTTGTCCCTTAAAGATCTCAAGCCTGTTTGTATCATCTCTCAGGGTGAGAATCTGCTATTCAGATTCAATGTATCTAGTATGTTAAGCTTAGTTTGCATTTTTGTTTATTTACTAGGTAATCTGCTTTGATGTGTTTGCTATCACTTATAATCACTTAAAACCTATCTTTTGTAGTTAATAAGCCTGTTTATGTTTTAAATTAAACCCAGTGTGCCTTTAAATGAAGTATCTGAGGGGAAATCTCAACTTAGTTTAACACAGGCTTGCTGTATTTCTTCTTCTCATTGAGGGAGGGGAAAACTCTATGAGATTACGCTGTACAGTTCCCTGTGCAGTGCAAGATGGTATAATTTTGGGTTTATGCTCCAGAGGGGGTGCATGCCTGGGGAGCTGAGAGTTACCTTGGCTGTAGCCTTTCTATTGTTGGTTCATGCAGTGGCTGGTCAGAGAGCCTGCCTATAACTGCAACTGGGTGTGTCCCTACCTGTGTGAATGCTGGTAGAAGTGTAGGACTGGGAGCGGGTCTGCAGCTTATCACAGCAACTCAATGAGAGAGGAAGCCCAGGCTGGTGGGTCAAAGGACTCAGTGGTACCCCAGTTCCAGGCGGCACCCCGGGGGGGAACCCATCACACCCACTCCCAGATCAGAAGGCCCAGCGACTTTGGACCCACTCCCAGCCTGGAGCTGGGGCGAAAAGTCCCTAAGCTTCCCCCCTCCCCAGCTGAGAAGCCCTGGTAGCTTCAGATCCACTCCCAGCTGAGAAGCCCCAGCAGCTTCGGACCCTACTCCAAGCTAGGAGCTGGGGTGAGAAGCCCCAGTGGCTTCTGACCACTCCCCACCAGGAATAGGGCAGCCTTGTCAATTTCCCGGCTCAGTGAGCTGTGAAACTGACAAGGCTGCCTGGATCCCCAGGGGAGAGAGGGTGCGGGGGGGGGGGTGAGCAGCCAGGGCAGCTGGACCCCGCTCCCGAAGGCAAGAAGCCGCAGGCAGCTTCCCCTGGTAACAGGCAGGGAACAAGGAGGGTAGAAGTCCTGGGTGGCTTCCCCACTCCTAGTATGGAATGGGGGCAGCCCATCAGGAGCCTGTGGGGCAGCCAGAATCCCAGCAGGGAGCTGCCAGCAGAGCTGAGAGACTGGGCTCTCAGCTCCCCAGACTGCCCCTCTTAGGTTGGCAGAAACGCTCTGGTGAAGACGAGCACCACCGACCCAACGAGGGCAGTGTGGACATGCACCATCGCAGTAATTACTACAGTGGCTGTAAGTCGACCTAATATAGGTCGACTGACATTTCTAGTGTGGACATACCCTCGGTCTGCACTGGGCATTAATGTGCTTGTCAGGCATGGGGATGCACATGCATTTATGTTCAGCCCATCCCCTCCCGCCCGATTCTTAGTTCCTATCTCAGAATGGTCATCTGTGACTTCCACTTCTAACGGTCTGCATCAAGAGTCTCTCCATCATTTTAGTGGGAGCCAGAATCAGGCTGGAGAACTTCCATCCCAAGACACTTCCCCACCATTCCCAGTTATTGGATGTACATAGGCGCACTAGGTAGCAAGAATGGATTGAGTACTGTATGTCTGAGATTCACCGACTTGAAGGAATTCATATAACACCCGTATTTTTTTTTAACTGAGCGGATCTCTACTCAAAGGCCCATATCCTCTGCTGTTCCAGAACTCTGCAAAGCACAGCTGATAAGGGAGGAGCAAAGTGCAGCTGAAAAGGTTGAAACCACTCTGTGCTCCCTAGATCCCTGGAGCTGCTTGCCAGCATAATTCAGAGCAGACTCAGAGCTGTTCCAAAGTGTGCTGGGCTGCAATGCAGTGCATTCTTCAGCTGTACAGTGCAGTGCCACACTCTCTCTCCTTGACATGCCCCCATCACAAACCCTGAACCAGGGTATAGGAGCAGAAGGTGGTATAGTGCAGACTATGCTAGCTCTATCGCATCAAAGGAGTCCCCTACTCTGGGGTGGGGTGATCCCAAACAGCTAATTAAGATGGCCTTCTGCTTCCTTTAAGCCACTACAAGAAGGAGCTGGGATCTGGCCCAAATATTTTAAGTGGATTAGCTCACTTGACCCTTTATTTTACCTAAAAATCTTTTTTTATTTCCCCAAATTTGTTCTTTCTTATGAAGGAAACAGCCACACTATATGCAGAAAGCTTGTTGGTTTTTAAAAACTAACTAGCCGTGTATGCTGTTGAATTTATGGTTGAGAAGGTAACACATAAGCACTGTTCTGGGCTTTGATAACTTAGCACTTCTGTGATGTGTGAATGAAGTCCAGCAGGCCCAGGACCATGCTAGTCTTATGTTTTTGATCTCTGTCAGTAATGAGATGCCAGCAGCCTGTACTTCAAAGCCTGAACTGATACAGATAATCTTGTGAAAGGCCCTCCGAATTTCAAGTCAATTCCCAGACTAAAGTACTGGGGATTATAGAGACAACAGAGCAGCTGATGGAAGAGGTATTGCTTGTTTGCTATTCACTCCTTTGATTTCTTCCTAATATTCTTTTTAATTTCCAACGGGCATTCTGTTTCCTCCACATCATAACACAGAAGGCTTAACATTGTCAGACTTGCTATCAGTGCTCTATGAGGAAGATGAAGCATCTACAAATTTATCTTGCTTTTCTCTCCAGGATGTCTGTAAAACACTGCCATTCAGGGCTAAAGTGACAAATGTGGTGCAATGTAACAGTATCCAGACTACTATGCGGGCCGAACTTGCATTACAAACTGCACAGGCAGTAAAATATTACACTTCCATTCTTTTGAGGTTTCTTTCTTTCTTGAAACTACTTGTGGGGAGAAGAGGGGGTGTAACTTGACAAGAGACCACAGGCTCTGAGAAGCATGTTATAAAGGAAAATTAACATGAGTTTCATGCACACAATCATGCTTTGAGTTGAAAGCATATAATTTGCAAGGCGTGTCTGACCAGGAAACAGAACTAAAATATTGTTATGTCCGCCAATCCTAGACACACAACAATGGCAAAGAGTCATTATAAAGTATTTCTCAGTTGCTATTCCAATAGGCATATCTAAATATAGCTAAGACAGTGGCTTGATCATAGATTTAGTTTGAATGAACTGAGTTTGATAGTTAGGATCCTTTCGCCATTAGCTGTAACACGGCCCTTGGAATCTGTGTTGGAGGTTTTTCAGTGGGTTAGGTAGCCCTGATTCTATGGAGCAATCGTTTGTTCCACGGCAACAGTAGCTTAAAGCTATGCTTGATACCCCTATCTATCACCTAATTCAACCTTCTTATATCTATAGAGATCAAAACACGCTCAAAAGGAGGATAAATGTCACTATCCCCATTCAACAGAGAAGAAATTGAGGCAAGGTGACTCCAAAGCCAAGAACAGAATCCAAGTCTTCTGACTCCCACTCTACTCCCCTTTCCACAACTAGACCACGGTGGCCCCCTTAGTGGCCCACCTAAGGCCTGGTCTACAATGGGGGTGGGGGTTTGGGTCGATCTAAGTTACACAACTTCAGCTACATGAGTAACGTAGCTGAAGTCGACGTACTTAGATCTACTTACCGCGGTGTCTTCACTGTGGTAGGTTGACTGCTGACACTCCCCCATCGACTCCGCATATGCTTCTTGCTCCGGTGGAGTACCGGAGTCGACGGGAGAGCACTTGGTGGTCTATTTATTGTGTCTTCACTAGACGCGATAAATCGACTTCCGCTGGATCGATCGCTCTGGAGGTAAGTGTAGACATGCCCTGCTCAGAAATCCCTTCAACACATACCATCAAAGAATCATAGGTGATGAATATCTTCTCTTTCCTGATCAGCACATGACAAGTGCTGTTCCCTTCCACAATACTCAGGGGGTTGAGATGAGAGTGACAGGAGCTACTCCTGCTTACACTTCATACCCTCCAAGAGTTTTAAGATATACTACAGGTAGGGTGACCAGATAGCAAGTGTGAAAAATTGGGACAGAAGGTTGGGGGTAATAGGCACCCATGTAAGAAAAAGCCCCAAATATCAGGACAGTCTCTATTAAATCGGGACATCTGGTCACCCTAACTACAGGACGTGACAAAGTCAGAAATGATGAGATGCTGACTGAAGTGTGCAATGCAGGGTAGATAGAAACTGGGTTACAGCTGTTGTATTGAACCACATAGTCATGGCAAACTTAATGTTTTAAGACATGGCACATCTGGTTCTGTACCTCATAAATGAACAAAAATTGCTGCTTGTGAGGGCAGTGGAGCAAAAACTAAACACATCTAGTAATTATGAGAGAGACAGCAGGGCGCATCTATTCCCAGTTAAACTGAAATCTGGTGATAGGGGTGATAGCTGGCTGACATGGGAAGTCAAGGGAGATTGATAGAAGGAAAGTTGAACTGAACAAGCAGTAAAAAATGCATTTTAGATGCAAGAGATAACAGGGCTGCAGCTTGGTAAAGCCAGTGATGAATGGAGACAATTGTCGGATGCCTGTGTGAGAGTGGCTGACCACATCAGTGAAAGAATAAAGTTTGTGAGGAAGAGACCTGGAGACAATTACTGCAGTGCTGGACCCACTCTAAATACCTAAATTGGATTAGTTAGGCTAATAAAATGGATTAGAGAGACAGACAGTTAGTGGAATGGGAAAGTTCAGAAAAATGCAACAACAAAATTAAAGACCATAAAGAAAATGGAGCTAGATAGAGGCAGAAGTCGCAGATGATGCAGAAAAAGGAAGTGAAGCAGACAACAGGAGTTAAGCAGCTAAGAGATGAGCTTGGAACAAAACCTCAGAATGGACTGGAGGCAGCGCATTTTGTCAAGGATGAGGATGATGAACTGCTCCTTATTGGGACAGAGAAAGTGAAAGAGAACTGAAGCGAGCCTTTCAGAAATGGCTCATTTCAGACAGTCTTCAACAGAAAGACCAGCAGATGGAAATGAAAAGATCTGACAGGCACATGGTATGCACCAAAGTACCTACAGGCTGGCCTGAAGAACTGCCATGACTGAACACAAAACCAAAGCAATGGAGATAGCAATGTACTGGAACATAATGGTTACAGTCTTTGGACTGAGAAAAGGATTTGAGTCAACAGTGTGCCCTTGTTGCCAAGAAGGCTAACAGCATTTTGGGCTGTATAAGTAGGAGCATTGCCAGCAGATCCAGGGACGTGATCATTCCTCTCTATTTGGCATTGGTGAGGCCTCATCTGGAGTACTGTGTCCAGTTTTGGGCCCCACACTACAAGAAGGATGTGAAAAAATTGGGAAGAGTCCAGTGGAGGGCAACAAAAATTATTAGGGGGCTGGAGCACATGACTTGTGAGGAGATGCTGAAGGAGCTGGAATTATTTAGTCTGGAGAAGAGAAGAATGAGGGGGGATTTGATAGCTGCTTTCAACTACATGAAAGGGGGTTCCAAAGAGGATGGATCTAGACTTTTCTCAGTGGTGGCAGATGACAGAGCAAGGAGTAATAGTCTCAAGTTGCGATGGGGGAGGTTTAGGTTGGATAGTAGGAAAACCATTTTAACTAGGAGGGTGGTGAAGCACTGGAATGGGTTACCTCGGGAGGTGGTGGAATCTCCTTCCTTAGAGGTTTTTAAGGTCAGGCTTGACATAGCCCTGGCTGGGATGATTTAGTTGGGGATTGGTCCTGCTTTGAGCAGGGGGTTGGACTAGATGATCTCCTGAGGTCCCTTCCAACCCTGATATTCTATGATTTGAAATGAGAGTGCTGGAGAATTCTGTTGAGATCCTTTACCAAACTCTCTTTTCATTACTGCACCAAATTACATGAGCATTTAAGGTGAAGGAAAACTGATCTACCTGCAGACTGATTTATTCAACTGCTGGACAGGCACTAAAGTGGACAAACCTATTAACAGAGTTTCCCCTTCAGGAGCCTGAGAACTGGCTTTGATAACAGGGCTCATGTGGGCCTGTTGCGGATTATTAGCACAGTTGCACATGCTCTAACTTTGCACATGCTCTAACAATAAAAAGGCTACATTTGGGGAAAATCAATAGGAAGGAGCATTGCAATTCCCTAGCCCACTACAAGTGACAATGGAAAGGCTCACCTCTCTTCCCTGGCTGGCCAATCTTTCTCCCTCCAAGCCATCTAGTTGCTCCACCTCTCTTTAAGCAACCCCCTCAATGCCTCTGAAGACCTTAAAGGAAGGTGGAACCTAGACAGTGCTGGTCTCCAGTGATGAGCTTCTAGCAGCAGCTGCCACATCCTCATCTCCAGCTGCACGTGTGGCCGCCTGTTCTACTTTCCAAATCACACTTGTCTGGGGTGACCGGTAGACAGGTACATCTGTCACAAGCTCTTGGAAGTTACCAGTTCTGTTATTTTCCAGCTCTTCCTTGAGCCCTGTGACTTTCCCTTTTTTATGCCAGAATTGAAGAAGTGTTTCTCCCATGAGAAGGAGATGCTACCACATGTCCCCTACCAAAGCTTCTTAGCTTAGACCTTCACACACGAGTACCAAAGAATTCCAGTTCGTTACCAACTCCTGAAGGATATTTCGGATCCTGGCTCTGTAATGTTCAGGGAATAGCTGCTATAATCACTCCCAAACCTGAAATTGTCTCAGTAGCATTAGCCTCACAGGTATCCTCACTGTTCTCCAGAGCTGGATCTCTCACAACCAGCCCGCCACACCTATTACTGTTATTAAATCGAGAGTAAAGTAAGCTTGTCCCAGAGGAATGTTGAGGTTCATAGTCTGTGATTAACCAGATACCTTAATTTATGCTTGCCTACTTCCAAACTGTTCCTGCGTCTAAAGTCTGGGCCTACAGGCTTTTGTATGGGGGACAGGAGGAGAAGCAGATACCATCAAAGCGGTTTATTGACTTGATTCATTAAAACCAGCAGCTGCCACAAAGAAACAGTTTCCTCAAGAGCCACTAGCCAAACAGCATCCTCTTTCAAGCAAGCCTGATAGAAAGCTAAGATAAACCTTTGCTTTAAATGTGTCACTCTTACCCTAACTTGGCTTCCTTTTTACAAGCATCTCTTCGTGTGTGCTGCTGTGGGTGGACAGGAAGGAGACTGGGGTGGGGTGGTTCACAATACATGCAATGCTGATTATAACTTGACAGTTGTTGCACATTCCTCTTTTCCCAGTGTGCTCTGGCACAAGCACTTAGCCACTCAGGATTAAGGGTTGTGATTTAACAGAGCTTTTCTGTGTCTTCCTCAGCCTCATTTTGCAACTTAATTCCCGAGATAAGAATCAGGAGCACAGTGCACAAAGCTCAGTGTAGCCACAGATGTAACATTTCCCCCCTCAGCTATCCAAGTGTGAAAGCAGGACTGACTGTTCATTTATTTGCACCAAAAATAAAAACATCCTCAGAACTGGTCCTCTTAAAGCTTTCTGATGTCACGTGAACAATCTCTGTAGATATCCTTTATTGAAATTACCTAGCACTCTTACTTACAAAAATGAATAACTAAATCCTGACAACTTTTAAAAACAAACCAATTTACTGGATTTGCTTTGATCAAATCTACTGCCTCTTACTGCAAGACTGGACTGGTGATGGCCTTGAAGCATTAGATCTGTGTTGGAATAAAAGCATATGCAATGATTATGCAGGATCACTTTTAGTTTATTACAAATCCTAAGTATAGTAGGACAAGAAAGATAGTGAGTTAAATACAGCTCCTCTTGCTTTTGAAGGCACCAAAGAACTAAGGTATTTTATAACTTTATAACGTAATAAAAATAGGCTCAGTTTTTGTAGTACAGTATATTAATTATATTATATATTATGTTTTATTTATTTTATTTTATTTTAATTTAATTTTTATATTATATCTGTGCTACCTACTTCTATGCTATTTGGTATTCAATTATATTCCTGCAGCATCACAAAATGCTATTACTTGTACATCACAGACTATAACAAGCATGAGCTGGAGCTTTTCTTTAGGCAACTTGCATCACCTAGATTTTGTTGCTTTCGAGGATCTTCACACTATACAGTAGTCTCTCTACAAGCCTTCACTTGGCTGAAGTAAGCTCCTGAAAGATGTGCACAGAATGACTCCATATGAGACCAGCTTATCACATCTTCAGCCAGTTCAGTCAGAGGGAATTTTATTTTAGCTCACCCGGCACAGATGCTGCCTATATTCCATGATGGTCCCAGTTCAAGTTTCATTTCTGGTAATCTGTAGGACACATTCAATGACTGCAGGGAAGATTTCTCTAATGTGTTATCCCTTCCAGGGCCGGCTCCAGGCACCAGCGAAGGAAGCAGGTGCCTGGGGCAGCCAATAGAAAGGAGCAGCACTCCGTCCGTTGCTGGGGCGGCAAGTCCGGGTCTTCAGTGGCAATTCGGCGGCGGGTCCTTCATGCCCTCTCTTCACTCGGCGGTGGCAATTCGGCGGCAGCTCGATTGGTTTTTTACTTTTTTTTTTTCCTTCGCCGCTTGAGGAGGCAAAAAAGCTGGAGACGGCCCTGATCCCTTCTAGGGTAAAATCCTGCCCCATTGATGTCAATGGGAGATATTTCCATTGACTTTAATGGGACTGGGATTTCTCCCCTTTTTGTCTGGCTACCGTGTAGCTAGGAAAAATCCCAGCCTACACTCAAAAAGTGGATTTCAGCAGGGCAGATTTAAGGAGGCAGATGGCACTGTCCCCTTAAAGAGAAAAACTTGGTAGGCCTGGTTCACCTCTGCCTTGAACCTTGTATGTTCATTTACATCTGGGCAAAGTGAATGTCAAATCTACCTGATCATACTAGTAGATTATGGTAGAAATCCCAACCCCCGTTCTGCACAGATGTAAAAGACTTCCCAAGATACATGATAATGGAGAGGTAGACTCAGCATCTAGATAAGGGGGTTTCTTCTCAAATAAATGAAAAATAGCCTGCTTAGAGGAGCCACTCCTGATGTTGAGTGATTGGGTGAAGTAGAAATCCTTGCAGTAGATTCTCTCTTTATCAAACACGAGCTACATTCGAATGACTTCATGATTGGGATGATTATCCCCCTCATTTGCTGTCCCCTTGTGACTGGTGCATTAATCTCATCCATCTTTGGAAGCAGAGGAAATATGCCGGAATAATAGTAGCACTTATGTCGCACTCTTCACTCCCAACGTGCTTTTAAACATTACATAATCCACATACCGCCCTAACTAGTATCTCTATTTGATGATTAGGGAAACTGTGAAACAGTTATTTGTTCAAGGGAAGAGAAAATCAGTGTCAGAAATTAGGGGTTCCTGGCTCACTAGACTAACCCTCTCTCACCAAAGAGATCTATTAAAACAGAAGAATAAAAAATGCATTGCTTCCAAAAAGCTTAGGGTATGTCTACACTACAAGACTATTTCGAATCAACTTAATTCGAATTTGTGGAATCGACCTTATGAAGTCGAAGTTGTGTATCCACACTAAATACACTAGTTCGACTGTGTGAGTCCACAGTAACGGGGCCAGTGTCGACTTTGGAAGCGGTGCACTGTGGGAAGCTATCCCACAGTTCCCGCACTCCCCGCTGCCCATTGGAATCCTGGGATTTCCCCCCAATGCATACTGGGGGGAAAAAATGTGTCGAGGGTGGTTTTGGGTAACTGTCATCATTGAACCGTCAAGCACGCCCTCCCTCCCTGAAAGCGCCTGCGGGCAATCTGTTTGTGCACTTTTCTGCTCAGTGGCAGCGCGGGCGCCACAGCACTTTGAGCACGGATCCCGCTGCAGTTATGGCCGTTGTCAACTCCTCGCACCTTATTGTCCACCTCTTCCACAGTCAGCTGCTGAGAAATAGGGCTACTTTTCAATGGTGCTGCGAGCACTGGTGGACCATGGGAGACGTTTTACCAACATCAACGTCGGGTGGCCAGGCAAAGTTCATGACGTGCGTGTTTTCAGGAACTCTGGTCTGTTTAGACGCCTGCAGGAAGGTAGTTTCTTCCCGGACCACAAAATAAGTCTGGGGGATGTGCAGATGCCTATAGTGATCGTCGGGGACCCAGCCTACCCGCTAATGCCCTGGCTCGTGAAGCCCTATGCAGGCGCCTTGCACAGCGACAAGGAACTCTTCAAGTACCAGCGAGCAGTGAGCAGCATGACCTGTGACTGTTCAGTTTCTTTACAGAGAAGCTGAAGCTGCCCCTGTTTCTTTACCAAGTGACTGTTGACTGGCATCTGCAGTTACATACTCCGCCCACCCCGCTTCCCCAACTTCCAACACACGTTTAAAAATAAAATACATGTTCCACTGTAACTTTACAAAGGTTTCTTTATTGATGACTTTGCGTTACAGGGTTGAAACTGGGACACGGACTGTGCTGGGTAGGGTGTGCAGTGATGTAAAGACCGCCTGTAAACTTGAGGAATGACAGGCTCCTGCTCCCAGAGCAGTCTGCAGTGCCGGACTGGATGTTTCAACGGAGCCTGCCATCCCTCCTTTTTGGGACTCTGTGTGCGGGGGCTATGTGGCCTTTTGGCGGGGGAGGACGGATACAGGTTCCTCTGCTGCGTGGCTCTGTGGTCCAGGACAGGGACCGTTGCATGAGATCTGTAACCCCCCTCCCCCACTACAAAGTCACGTACCCCCCCACCCACACAGAACCTGCAAACCACCTCCCATACCGACCAGGGTGCGTACTGACTGCAGTGTGTGTGTGACCTGCTGCTGATCCTGCCCCCATGTCTGTACCCTGGTAAAGGTGATTGTCCTGTCAAATTACCAACCCCCTTCCCCCCTTCAAACACAGTCTCCTCTAAAAGAACATGACGGAAACAGTAATTAACAGAAAAGTATTTTTTATTATCAACTAGACAGTTAGGGGATGAAACTGGGATGGGGGCTTGGGTGAGGCGGGAAGGAAAGGACTTCTCAAAATTTAGGGTATGAGAGCTTTTGGGTACTTGAGCACTCTGCTGGGGTGCAGTGACAGTTTACACGGCCTCTGGCGCCCCTCCTTCTGGTTATTTTGGGTGAGGGGGGTATGGGACTTTGTGGCAGGGGAGGGTGGTTGCAGATACACTGCAGGGGGGCTCTGTCCTCCTGCCTGAGGTCCTGCAGAACATGCACAAGGCGCAGGAGCATGTCCGTTTGCTCCCTCATTAGTCCAAGCAGTGTTTGAGTCGCCTGCTTGTCTTCCTCACGCCACCTCTCCTCCCGTTCGCTGTGTGAGCGCTGGTACAGAGACAGGGTCTCCCTCCACTGGCTCTGCTGGTCCGCGTCGTCTCGGGAGCACCCCATAAGTTCAGCGAACATCTCGTCCCCTGTCTTTTTCTTTCGCCGCCTAATCTTTGCCAGCCTCTGTGAGGGGCATGCTGTGGCGGGTCTGGAGACAGTCCAAGCTGTGTGATGGGAAAAAGGGAGTGAATTCCTTGCAAAGATAAATTTTTGCGAACAATGAACACAGTGTAGTCTGTCTCTGTGAATTCTGGGTTGAGATCCCAGTGCCTGATGGGGCAAAAACCATTTTCGCGGGTGGTTCTGGGTAAATGTCGTCAGTCATCCCTTCCTCCTGGTAAGCTACAGCAGACAATCATTTCAAGCCCGTTTTCCCTGGATTGCCCTGGCAGACGCCACAGCGTGGAAACCATGGAGCCTGTTTTGCCTTTTGTGCCTGTCACCGTATGTGTACTAGATGCCGCTGACAGAGGCGGTCCAGCAGCGCTACACAGCAGCATGCTTTTGCTTTTGCATGACAGCAGAGATGGTTACCAGCCATATTGTACCATCTACCACACCATAAATTGGTAATAAGATGGGCATGGTTACCAGTCCTTTTGCACTGCACCATTTGCTGCTGTCATAAGTGCCCCTGGCTGCTCTTAGCCAGGGGCGCAAAAGCCAAAATTGGGAACGACTCCCTGAGTCAATCCCTCCTTTTTGGTATCTAAAAATAGAATCAGTCCTGCCTAGAATATGGGCAAGTGTACTAGAGAACCACTGTATCAGAGAACCAGAGAGCACAGCTGCTCTGTGTCAGATCCTGCATAGATTATGAGCTGTATGCTATTCACAGGGGGTGCTCCTGCAACAACCCCACCTGTTCATTCCATTCTTCCCCAGCCTTCCTGGGCTACCATAGCATTGTCCCCCCACTTGTGTGATGAAGTAATAAAGAATGCAGGAATAAGACACAGTGACTTGTTAGTGAGAAATGAGTGGAAGGCAGCCTCCAGTTGCTATGATAGTCCAGCTAGGACATTAAGGAGTGTGGAGGAGAGGAGCCCAGCATCCTGCTGCTAGTCCAGGGGCAATTGAATCTTTTCTTTACACATGAAGGGTGGGGGCTGATGAAGCTCAGCCCCCTGTTGCTATGATGACGATGGTTATCAGCCATACTGTACCATCTACCAGGAAAAATTAGGGCCAGGCGCCCTTGATTGACCTAACAGATGCTAGTCAGCATGGTTACCAGTCCTTTTGCACTGCCCCATGTGCCAATAGGCTGATGATGACGATGGATATCAGTCTTATTGTACCATCAGCCATCCATAGCGTGGGGGGAGCAAGGATGTTGGTGTTGAGTGCTGCACCATCGCGTCTATCTGCAGCATTCATTAAAGATAGGGTGACATGTAAAAGAGTCAAGAGAGGATTGTTTTCCCTTTCACTTCTGGGGGTGGGTGGGGGGCTGCGTAAATTGCCGAGCTATGCCCTGACCCACCGCGGACACTGTTTTTGACCCTAGAAGCATTTGGAGCTCAGCCAAGAATGCAAATGCTTTTCGGAGACAGCTGGAACTGTGGGATACCTTGTGTCCTCATTCCCCCCTCCCTCCATGAGCGTCCATTTGAGTCTTTGGCTTTCCGTTACGCTTGTCACGCAGCAGCGTGCTGAGTCTCTGCTATGCCGTCTGTCCGGAGATTTTTTAAAAATACTTTGGACCAGGCGTAACATTACAGTAATTCCCCTAATTAGATGCAGGAGTCTCCGAGCGAGATCACCCTGAGGACGGTCACTGAAGGAGATAGAGAGCGCATGCTGCGTGAAAGCCAGCACAAACCAGGGCCCTATGCAGCCGTGCTCGGGGAGGCAATGCTCCCTGAGTACCTCATGAAAGCCTCGCGCAGAAAAGTGTGCTACCACGGAGCACCCAATAAGGCAGCTCTCCCCAGGAACCTCCTGCGGAGGCTTTTCGATTACCTCCAGGAGAGCTTCGTGGAGATCTCCCAGGAGGATTTCTGTTCTATTCCCATATATAGAGAGACCTCCTTTTCACATACTTCAGCTTCCTGTTATATTAAGAATAAAAATTTACATGGTTAAAGCACTTACCGACTGCTCCTTCCCCTGATTCAGGATCCGGGTTAATGGCCGGGGACGGTTGGTAGGGGATCTCCGTGACGGTGATGAAGAGATCCTGGCTGTCGGGGAAACCAGCGTTGTAAGCGCTGTCGCCTGCCTCGTCCTCCACAAACCCTTCCTCATCTTCCCCGTCCGCGAACATCGCCGAGGAACTGGCCGTCGACACTGTCCCATCGTCAAAGTCCATGGTCACTGGTGGGGCAGTGGTGACAGGCTCCGTAGCGTCCGTTTGCCACTTTGATTTTTTGGTAGCCTTGTCTGGGGTCCTTGATTTTCACGCGGCGCTGCGTTGCATTCCGGCTGTATCCTCTGTCTCTCATGGCTTTGGAGACCTTCTCGTAGGTCTTTGCATTCCGTTTTTTGGAGCGCAGCTCCGAAAGCACAGACTCCTCGCCCCACACACCGATCAGATCCAAGAGTTCCCGGTCAGTCTATGCTGGGTCCCTCTTTCTATTAAGAGATTACATGAACTCCTCTGCTGGAGAGCTCTGCATCGCTGCCGGTGCTGCTGAGCTCGCCCCGATGTCCAACCACGAAATGAGATTCTAACTGTCCAGACAGGAAAAGGAATTCAAATTTTCCCGGGACTTTTCCTATATGGCTGCTCAGAGCATCCAAGCTCGGACTGCTGTCCAGAGCGTCAACAGAGTGGTGCAGTGTGGGATAGCTCCCGGAGCTAGTAAGTTCGATTTGCATCCACACCTAGCCTAATTCGACATAGACATGTCGAATTTAGCGCTACTCCCCTCGTCGGGGTGGAGTACCGAATTCGAACTAAAGAGCCCTCTAGGTCGAATTAAATGGCTTCCTGGTGTGGACGGGTGCACGGTTAATTCGAATTAACGCTGCTAAATTCGAATTAAAGTCCTAGTGTGGACCAGGCCTTAGATTGCTACCGGAGCTTCACTGAAATACACTGAAGACACATTTTCTTTAGAATATTTCCCACACAAATAGTATTAGAAATGCCTATTCTGGGGTCCAGCTGGAGATTCAAGATAGCAATATCCAATGTATTTCTGCTTCAGGCAAAATCCTTCTTTCCTGTCTGCACTGCAGACCTATAGCCTGTGGGACTGAGAATCCATTGTGTGTAGTAGACTAAGATACACAGAGAGAAGAGAAATCTGCTCTAAAAATCTTCATTTTACCCCAAGAACACTTGAATTCCACACATCTGGGGCTGAAATCAGGCCTTTATTAGCTTTTTCTGGAACAGATATATTAACATAAACGTGTGTTAATTAATTTGGGACCGTTTTCTACTCTCTGGGAGACTTGGGGTAGCTGGATCAGAGTGTCTATGTGCAGATCTTGCTTCCTGCCCACACACTCTGGCCCACAACATTTGTCCATGGCTCACACCACAGAGCACTTGCAGAGCGCCAACTATGTGGGTTTTGGTGAGCGCAACAGTTGGCCATGTCTTTCCTGCTCCTGCAACATACATGTCCATGAATGGTAGCTTGAGTTTGCTCTGTGGCATTTAAAGGCGATCTATTTTATTGTAAAACAAAAATAATTTAAAAATCTCTGCCTTTTGGAACCAATCAGATGTTTGGGTCACAGATATTCCGGAATCTGGTTACCCTGTGTCCCAAACAATCCTGTTTTACACACATTTCTGGTTTTTTGGCACACACACAAAAAAAACCCCCAAACGACTGCCACTTTAATAGAACAAATGAACCGTTGCTATAGGAGTGAGAAAGCAAGTAAAAGTGAGCCAGAGCTGCATTATTGATCACTTCCTGTGATAACTCTCAAAATAAATGAGACTCCATTTAAATGACAGTAGTAGTATTCTGCCAATAAAAGTGGCAGTTGAGAATGCGCCTAGGGCATATATGTATCTGTCAAACTCTAATGTGTGTGTGCCCTAGGATGGGTTCAGCTGTGAGAGAACCCTTCCAAACAGAAGAAGGTCATGTTGTATAAACATATTTTACCACTTTTCAAAATGTTTTCTTAACAGTGTTAAGAGTATCCATGAATAACATTTGGGTTTCTACCATTGATTTTAAATGGAGTCAGTTTTGAAATTGAATCCTAGTTAAAGCAATAGCCAAAGCCTCCTGAAAAGCGGCATGGATGTCAACTATTGTACTTTTGTATCTGATACCGAGACTGCATCCACAATGAAATCTCTTACTGTGATTGATTTGTGAAGCCATCCTGGTAAGCCAGGACAGAGCTTAGAAACGAAAAGAAGAAAGAATAAAAACCTCACATTAACTAAAGACAGAAGTAATTTTCCCTTGGAGACTCATATTTCTAAAAGAATAGGGGATGTTTGTCAATGGAAATTATTTTGAAGTCTGAATTCTACTGCACTAAAGATCAGCCTAGGAAGCAAAATCAGAGCTACCCTAAATGCAAAGCTCTGAATGCTGTTTTATCTTTACAAATAGGCTGAGACCTCAGTTCTTCTTCCTGTGATGGACGAAATGAGGGAATGCCTGGCTCCATGATGGAGACACGGTACAGTAACATCATAATTAAGAACCAGGACAGTCTCCATTCTAAGTTCAATTGTGACCCCACTTTTTTAATTCTGAGAAGGGGAAATAACTCCTTTTGGTTTGAAATGCATGCAATTATTCTTTCACGGTGGGTAGGTTCATGGGAAACTGAAAGTTAGTTCGGAAAAGGCATTTTTAAATTTTAAATCTTAGATAAAAGTACTGTTTTTCACTTTTTGAAAATCGCCTTTTTATTTCTTGGCCCTCTCATAATTAGCTCGGAATAAAGGCATCAGAATTATTTGGCACATTAATCCCCAAATGAGACTCAGAGCACATGTCATGTTCTATCTTTCCAGAGTCCCCAGGCTACTTAGTTATTAGTGGAGCACCATTATTATACTGCACATTCCCTGGCAGAGTTTAAAAGCTCTGCAGGTTCTATCATTCAGCTGTGGTCCTCCCACACTCTGGGTCTTCCTGAGCCCCTCATCCAGCTGGATGAGAAGAGGACTCACGTAGCAGACTTCAGCCTGGTCTTGAGTAATACAACCCTCCATCCCGTAGTCTGAGACCCCCCTTGTAATATAAGTGCTAGTGATATAATGATACAATAAAAGACTAGGCAGTGTTATAATGCATATGTGTTATAATGCATATGTGCAATAGGAAAGGGTCGATGTAGGTAAGGGAGAGAAGTAAGGCTAGTGTAGCAATCATAACTTTGAATTTCTTCTTTTCAAACAATTGAACATTTGGATAACTGTAGCTACTATGCTAAATCAATGTACAATGACTTGGCCAGCATTGTTCTGCAAGCAAAGGCAGATTTTCTGGAAAAGGGCCTGTGGGGGGAAATAAACACTCATTTTCTGAAAACAGACTTTAGAGTAAGAGGCTCTGAAATATACATTATTCCTGCCAAATTGGCCTATTACACGCCTACATATGCATCTTGCATAAACAGGTGCCAATTTGTACCAATACACCATTGTTGCAGGTGTAATATGGACGCCTATCTTTGAGTATTCAACTCCAGATTGTATCTATTATATGTTAAGGTGAATTTTGCCCTTGTATAAATTATAGGGAAGTTATATTAGCACTTTCAGTTAGACTACACTTTCTAAATCCTACATTACAAGTTTTTTATTTTAGCTGAATCTAATTATTAAAATAGTGTTATTGTTTATTGATATTTTTATTAGTCCCTAGACTTAGTTTATAGTTCAAACAGCTATGGCTAAACGTATACAGTATTAGTGACCAACAGAGAGGGAATTAAAAACAGGAGAGAAACAGGTAGGAGAAATGAGTTCGGCCGGGAATGGTAAATGTATTTGATCCAGACCCTGAGACACTTGTGCAGAAGATTCTGGCTTATGAGTCTTTAAAATCAATTAACATGCAATAGATATTTGTACCTCAACAGACCAGATTCTGGTGCATAAACTCACAATTCAATTAACAACCTGTATAGATCTTTGAGCAGGTCACTAGCTCCCAGTATGGGAAAGCTTTTAGAGGAGAAAAATTAGCAAAGGGCAGTGAGATGGCACAAGCAAAGTGATGAGCTGTGCGTAGCACAAGGAAAGTGGAGACCACTACATTTTATGGTACACGTACATTAATTAATATCCTAAATTAGACATTTTCTCTTCTATCTGTGAACAGGTGCATTGGATTTTTTTCACAGTTAATTGAATGGCTAATCTCCAGAAGAAGGGCTAGATTTTGATACTCTTATTCCTGCTTATTCTGTTGAATGGGCTGTATCAATTAAGTAAGGTACTAGGCAGCATGAGTTCAGGAATCAGAGTCCAGCCCTAAATTATTAGACTCACTTGCCACAGACAGATTACAAAAGCCCAGGAGTGTCACCCATATTCATTTCCTTGGATTAGTCTATATCCTTGCCAGGAAAAGTACATCCTACTATTATCAAACTCCACCGTATTTGGTCATTGTGTGGGAGGATCGTGATGATTGAGCCAAAAGAAGTTTCTACTGCTTGTTGCAGAGGATAAGATGGTGGCACCATTTTCATGGGCTGCTGTGTATTGTATACAAGGGGCATGTACAATCTATTCTGCAGAGAGCACTGTTTTTGTGGTTTTCATGTCATCTTCATTATTTTACTGGAGACAACCTGAACCTGTCACAGCATAGGGGAGTGAGAAACCATTTTATTACCTCTATAGCTTGCTGATTTTGTTTGTTTGTTTTAAAGCATCAAAGCCTTACGGTAGATTTTTTTTTAAATGCAGTGGTGAGAATGCAGCCTGAATATATGGGTCATTGGATCAGACCTGTGGATTCAATGATGGAGGTTATAAATTTGCATCCTGCCAGAACTAGACCACTAGAGAGAAATAAAAGAGAGATGTTATGCCTTAATGGTGTACATCAGTGGTTTTCAACCTGTGGTCCATAGACCGCTGGGGGTCCGCAGACTATGTCTAAGGGGTCTGTGAAAGGTTGTCATTATCATAGAATAGTGGTTTTCAACCCGCGATCTGTGGACTCTTGGGGGTTGACAGCCTATGTCTAAGATTTCCAAAGGGGTCCGCATCTCTATTTGAAATTTTGTAGGGGTTCATAAATGAAAAAAGGTTGAAAACTACTGAGATCTATGGTCTACACTCTAGACTCAAGTACAGTATGGTACCATAAACAGTATGGTTCTGAAATTACAGCCTCAAAGAAAGCAAGACTATAATGTTGTCCAGGGCCATAGCATTCTCCAGAACAGTGAGTAAAGGATGCTGGGATTTCCACATTGCTTTATAATGTTTCTCTCATATCTGGAAATACCTGCTTAATACACAATGGCTAATGCTGTTAAACAGGCATTTACTCCAGCTCACCAAAGCTGAATCAGTGGTGATTTCCTATGGGATACCTTACTTCAAATTATACTTAGGGCATAAGGTAAAGTGTGGTTGGTGGTTTGATCCTGGGCCCAAGTATTGCTGCAGATTCTTCCTTCAAAGGAACTCAAAGGCATATATTGTACCTTTAAGTTGATATTAATGCAGTTGCCACTTGGAACCACATGAAACTCGCCTGGTTTGGAGTTACTATATAAACTCTAAACTCAGTCCAGATGCGTCTCCAAGGTTTGCACACTTTTTTGAGTAAACCTGGGCACAGATATGAAGAACGTGATCTAATTTATGGCTCTGTGTCTAAAAGCCATAAAACTTGCAAAACAGGAAAAATCAGGCGGTTTTAGTTGAATTCCTGGTTTACATATATGGTACCATCCTTTTTAAACCTAAAACTTCTCTTTTCTTAACTGTCATGTCAGGGACTATTACATATGACATAGTCAACATTTTGAGTAGAGTTAGTCAATACCGTGTTAAGAGCTGTGGTACATTGGCTTATATAGTATAACAATGTGTCATGCCAGCTCTACATAGTACCTAATGTGTGCAGGTTTGCACAGGTCATGGGGCACGCATTGTGAATGCAAAAGGAATTACTATAATTTGACATTAGGCTTTTGGTTGGTTATTTTACATTGCTTTTTTGCTGAGTACATACAGAGAGAGAATTTAGGCTCTAACTTGTAAGCAAGGTTAGGTCAATTAAAGACTCCAATGCCAAGAAGACTTCCAACGGTTAATCTGTCTCAGAGGATAGTAACTCCCATGCTTAAAAGCTGCAGAAAACTGTTCAGTGAAAGCCTTTATACAGTCCAAACCCAGTCAGCTCTACCACAGGAAAAGGAAGGCCAGATTAGACAACAAGGATAACATTTTCACAAGTGCCTTAGTGATTTGGAGTCTAAATCCCATTTTCCAAAGCACCTAAGTCCGAGGTGTCTCAGTGCCATTGGCTTCTGGGAGATGTAAGGGATGGGAGACGTAGCCCAGCACGGGGACCTAGACCCTAGAGAAGAATGGGGGTATGAGGCATTACAGCTGCCATGAGGCACCATGATGGTACTTCTGAATCCATTTGTTGTTGTTGTTCTTGAATGAAAGCCCAAAACTTTCCGTGTTCAGTTTTTAACACAATGTTGACATTTTTTCCCTAGAGAGCAGACATTTTTCACAAAAAAATCATTTTGTTAGAAGCCCAATTGTCCATCCAAACAACAGTTTGGATGGAAAATTTTCAACCAGCCCTAATTATGAGCACACTACCTTCCACTTTAATGCACATTAGCTAAAAGAAATTGGGGCCCAGTCAAACTCCATTAGGAAGCCTAGCAGGCAGCTACATGTTCCCTTTCCCAACACAGCTCCATAGGATCAAACTAGGGTGAAACTACAGAGAGGAATGAAACCAAGCTAGTGAGATCTCATTGAAACTGAGGTCTAAGAGTGTCTGCACTCAGTAAGCCTATGCTTGCTGGGTTACAGATAAGACAAGGAACAAAGACATTTGGTTTCCACCAGGAAGCAGAATAGTGAAGAAACATCTGTACAAGGGATACAGGAGCACAGCTGCAGCACTGCTGCTGTACCCCTGTAGTGTAGACACTTACTACAGTGACAGAAGCAATTTTTCCAACATTAGTAAAGCTACTCCTTTGAGAGGTGATAGCTTGGTCAACAGAAGAATTCTTCTGTTGACCTAGCTGCAACTACAGTGGGGGTTAGGTCAATCTAACTACATAGGACTTTGAAAAATTTCATGTCCAGAGTGATTAGCTAGGCCGACCAACATTTTAAGGGTAGACCAGGCCAGCGTGATACTTTTGGTAAGTGTTTGGAGAGACTCATGGCTTGCCTATATGGGGACAACCAGTCAAGTTAAGGTGATTCAACTAAAGATGTGAAGTCAAAGCATGTAAATTAAAGAGCGTTAAACCCCCTATGGCTGCTTTCACTCGGGAGTAGAGTAGCCTTAATTCATGTAACTTACTCCTGAATGAGTGATCCACACAGGGTTTTAATGAAATTTCACTTATGTGCATTGACTTCACACATTTCATTGATTCGCCTTTACTTTCCTGAGTGTCCCTGTGTAGACATGGCCTCAGGGACACTTGTATGCAGTGTTATCAAACGCTGGAACAACTCAGGCCCGGGCCAGCATACAGAATCATCCATGGCTCATTCCAAATATACAAGGGTCTGCTTGGATACATTAACTGGGTATGTGTAATTTCCCTGCTTGTCTATATATTGTTTTTATGCAGTCCTGGGGCATGTATTCAAACGAAGTTCACATTACAAAAACTTTACTTTATGCTGTATTAAGATCTAAACGCTTGAAATATTTTTAAGACTTCTTTGAGGCTTGTTCGGACTGTGCTGCATTTTATTGAGTAGCATGTTTAATTTTATGAGTCCATCAGAGGTATTCTAATGTAAATAATATTTGAGAAAGATGCTGATCATTAAGCTGCAGAATTACAAGCTTGTTTTAAAAGCACCTTATTACCGTGTTCATATACCCCAGCATTAGTAAGCTTGGAAACCTCTTAGAACTAAGCATGCATTTTTAAATAATGCACATTGTTCAACTGTAGTTACCAAATTCCACTCTGACATTTAGTACTTAAAGAGTTTAGAGAATTCAGACTCTCTTATCAACTTCCAGACAAGGGCACCAAATGTCATGTAGGCTTCCTTTGACTTGTAGCCACAAGCTACATACAGCATTTAATATAGTCTACGGTTAAGTGCTTAAGGTATTAGGGAAATCTGGAAACAAAGTACATTGCCATTAGCAAAACTGGTGCTGACTTTTTATTCTACAGTTGTGGATTGGTCTTTGTCAACACTTTTGGGATAAGAGAAAGTTTGCTGCCTGTAATTTCTTCACAGGATGAAGAGACTGACAAAATTGAAAATGAGTGTTCTGACATTCAGGTGTTTCCATTTTCAGACCATATGTTGCTTATTTAATTAAATACTTATCTTCATTTTTTTTAAATGCCAAAGCTTTTAATTAGGAAATCAGAATATGGAACATATAATTAAAGGTGTATCAAAAAAAATCCTTGTACTTAAATCACAGTAATTATTCTAGCATAATGTATTTGTATTTACTTTAAAAAATATTAATTGTAGGACTAAATTCACCACATCTTAAAGTCCAAACCTAGAAAATTGGGAAGGGAAGATGGCAAAATTATTAAACCAGCTCAACTTCTTTTTATTGCACATTTATTTATTCTTTTATTGCACATTCATAAAAGTCAAAAGTATAGGCATTAAAAATGTTATAGAATGATTAGCTACTAAAAGAAAATAGATAAATATGCCTTGAAAGACATTGGGGATAAAAGCTACAAAAAGAAAAGTCTTTGAGATGCATATTTAACTCTAATGCCCTGGATTAGAGTAAATTTGAAAGGAATATATTTAAAGATTATGGGTAAATCATAAACCATAAGAGAAAAATGCAAATGGATCATTATTAGTATGCCACAAACAATGAACAACCCCCAACAGATTCAAAACTTCTAAAAGGCTCACATAAATTATGTTCCAGTTCATATTTGTGGCCCTAAGAGCATCCCTACGCCAGAAGGCAAAGGACTTCCTTGTATCTAGCAGTGAGTGTCAGTCGGCCTGACCAGCTCAGAGTACATGAACTCACTATTGTTATAATCTGTATCTATAAGGTGTCATGTAATATGTCATTGGAAGATTGATAACTCACTGATCAGTAATATTCCTGTATGATATATGTATAAAAACCCACAAAGGATTATATAGATATGCTGGAATTGTGATTAAAATGTGTTTAAACCAGACATGTTGGGGAGAGTTAAAAAAACAGGTTTTTTCCAGACAAAGGAACATGGTTCCTGCTTGAATGTGTCTCCCGTGTAAATTGAGCAAGGTGTGAGCAAAGACAAAGGAAAGCATATTTGCATGCCGGGCAAACAAAGCTATCAGGAGAGCAAGTGGGGGAAAAAAGTGATCACTTAACAAGCTCAACAGGGGATGGAGACTGCACCCCCAGGAAGTCATCCTGCCTCTTGAAGCAGGGTCAGTGAACTTCAAGAGAGATACTTTTCAAAGGTTTACTGGACTATAAAGAGAGGGGCAGAGAGCTCTTAAGTTATCCTTCACCTGAGGAGACAGGGAAAACCAGCGCCTTGAACTCTGTGGGGATCCGGACTAAGAGCTAGTCAGCCATTGCTGGAAAGGAAGACTGGTGAGGAAACAACCTTGAACAAAGACTTTAGTTTGTTAAGTTATGTCTTAGCCATTAGAAAGTGTATTTTTACTTTTCTTTGTTTGTAACCCTTTCTTCCTTCTATGTGGCAACACACAACCTATGTCCTTTTGTTAATACTGTAAACTTGTTTTATTTTTACTATAAATCAACTCTGTGCTGTGTTTGAAGAGAAAGGTGTGTTTACCCCCAGTTACTTTAAGAAGCTGCAATGTACGAACTCTTTAAAAAAGCAGTGAACCAAATATCTTCTGTGAATGTTCAGTGTTAGGAGCTGTGCACTGTAAAGAGAGATCTCTGAGGAACTCAGGGGCTGGAGTTCACAGATTGTTACCTGCTAGGCAAGGGTTGGGCTGGGAGTGCCTTGAGGAGTTTGCTAGCAAGGCAGACAAGCTGGGGTATCAGGGACTTGTCACGGCCTAGATGCAGCAAAGCTCTCACTTACTGAGGCTGAGAGGGGTAGCACAGTGTCTTACAGCTCTGGGTGTTCACAGCAGGTGTTACAGTCTCCAAAACCTTTTATTTCCTCTCCTTTCTCCATACCATATTATGACTAACCCTTAACTTCTACTCTACCCTTTCCCATGATCACCAATTAACCCCTCCCTACCTTCTATCCAGATGCCCCTTCTCCCTTGACAACCGCTATCAAAAATATCATCATCCCTACTTTTAACCATAATCCCAACATGAGGGTGCTATAGCAACACTTAGATATTAGAATAACAAGTGCTCTAGAACAGTGGTTCCCAAACTGGGATTCGTGAACCCCTGGGGGGTTGCAAAATGTTACAGGAGGTTCTCAGGAAAAAATTCCCTAACGGTGGCCAGAGCTGTCCCTAGGGACCCCTGGAAGCATGGGGCCAGCAGCCTGGAGCCCCTGGACTTCCAAGAGCTAAGCAGATCAAAGTAAGCATATCTATCACACTGAGGAGATTGAAACTTCAAGACTCCTTATAAGAAATGGAAAGGGAGGTGGATATTTTTGGCTGTTTTTAAAATGAAATAGGCAGCTAGTGTTGTTTTTAAAATTACTATGAAGAACAAGTTTAAGCTTTGTTGTAACGTGCGATGTTTGCCTGGACTGCTCAAGATCTGAATGCTTGTGTAGGAGGGACTCTTTGAGTTGGCTTCTTAAATCCCTTCATGCTGTTTCACATCTGATACTCCTTGATGAAACATAGGAGCCTTGTCTTATAACAGGCTTATTCAAAGTGATACAAGCTACAAAAGTGAGATCTTGGACAAGTGTTGCTGTTTTCACAATGTAATAAAAATAATATCATGATAAATAATAATTAATAATAAATACTGTGTAATAAGCATGTCACAAAAACAAATTTTATATTTCTGAGATCACTGCTTTTATAATTTATACTCAGGTAAAGGAGAAAATCCCTGGAAATATTCATTTTTAGGCGGGGGTTTGCGATACCTGACATTTTAGTGAAAGGGGTTCACAGGTTGTTAAAGTTTGGGAACCACTGCTGTAGAAAGATCTTTTCCTGGAGGAAGTAGTTCCAGCCCAATGTCATCTATTACTCAGAAATGTTGGGGTGGAGCGGGTGGGGGAGAACTGAACAACACCGACACTTTTGTTGTTCCCAAGCTTTCAATTGTTTTAAAAATAAAATGTCAAGATAATTGCAGCAGTTTTATTTGCAATACTTGGAACCAACAACTGGCACACAGTTATTTCAAAGAGTGGCACTTTAAGACCAAAAATGTAATACGTGAGTGCAACAACACACTTTCGAAGTGCACGTTTCTAAAACACTGCCCGCTGCCTTGATTTAGCTGGAACTAGTTGGCAGTACATTGCCAAAAATTAAGGCACATTGTTTTTTTAAAAAACCTCTTCTTTAACAGATTTAACTGGAAAATAGATCCCATCAATGTTAGAGATTAATGATAGAAAAATAGTGAGCATTAGTTTACTTCCCTCCTACACTAATGCTCAGGGGCCTATCTAGCTCTTTGGCATTGAAGACCCAACTAATATGGATGGAATCGTTCTGAAATGCTAAGCAACAAGGTATAGTTCTTGTAGGAATCTAAACTCATCTAAGAAAGAAAATAACTGTTGTGTGTGTTTATAAGAGTCAACAGGAAAATTTGTTGGAGAACTATGCCTGTAATGAAACCACCTGATGGAAATATGTATTTACTCTCCCCATATGGGTTTCTTACTTTCTTTTGTGTATTTTGACATGTACAAGAAAGATGTATAATTCAATTACCCCTTTCAGTATTAGATTATTCTGACATTTTCTATTCTATTACTTCTCCTACAAATTTGAAAGGGGCTGAATACTGTTTTTAATTCTGTCAGTTTCTGATTCCCTGCAATTATATTGAACATAATTGTTTTCTGTGCATTTAGGGCTTTCTCCAAAAATGTTCTCCTAGGCTGATCTTTGTATATAAATGTATATACAAATAAAGTCTGGAATATTTCATGCAACAAATATAAACTCTTTTCTACTATACATGTGAATCTCAAAATCAATTTAATTTATATTGCAAGAGCTAAGTTTTTAAATTGAGAGATCTATGTACTTAGATATCCCAGTCTTGCAAAATTAACTACTGTTGCACTTGCAAACATATGCAAAGTAACTAATTTTACAACACCTGCACACTGGAAATCAAATTATTTTGTCACTTCTGCATTCAGACATAGAACATTAACACCTCAGACTAACCTTCCTTCATTTATTGGATTCTTTAGTTTCTGCATGTTTAAAACTATTTCTATCTAGTTACATCAAACAAAGAAACAGCCACTATAATGAATCCTAGATCAATTTTTCAATATTTACGGTTATATCTGGGCAAACCATGGAAAAATTATGAATGTTTTTACAAATTCTGTATTGCTGTTTGATTCAGCCATGTTCACAATCCTTTTTGTTATCTTTTCCATTTCTAGCTGTGTGAATATGTTTTGCTCAGATAAATGATAGGGAATGGCTGTCCCAAAACCTGCATTTGCAAACAGTCCAAATAAAAATCACTTCCTATCTCAATCAGGTTTCCCTTCCTAGTACTGTGATGTCATAATCCTACTATTCCTCCAGTGACCCATAGAGTCTTCTAGGGTAGATAAGATCTTAATTTCTAATGTAAAAAGCAAGCAGAACAATTTTTTTTAATCCCAAACTTCCAGGCCTTCTTTATACATCATCAAGAAGCAAAAAAGGGCAACCCCCACTTTTTTTTTATAAGCAGATCACAATTTAAGGTCAAAGCAGTCGCAGCACAAAACATGTTTTCTAAGGAGGAGTGTCGGCTTTTGTCACTGAGATACATGTAAATCATATGTAAACAGCAATTAACCTTATGGCCAAGAACAGAAATATTTTGGTTTCAAAAAAATCACAAATACACAAAGGAAGTAAACTTTAGAATTTGCAGTAGGTAGGAGTAAATGTATACCATCTGGAAAAATCTGGAAAAACTTATTGCAAGAATTCTACTCATGATTCTTTTGCTATGTACTATCCAAGTATTTTTGACAAGATTTATTCGTATTAGTGCAAGAAGCCAGTTCCACTGGGCCCTTGTTCAAACATTTGTAGACGAAAAAGGTTACCCTATGTAAATACCTTTTCTCAAGTAAAATAAAGTAAAACAGTACTGGAATCAAACAGCTAGAATTCATACACTTATGGTCACAGTATCGTACTCAAATGGCATGTTGCTATCATAAGGCCTCTTCTGTGGATCCCAAAACCATAAAAATGGCTGCTTAAATAATAAATAGGGAAGTGCATCTGTTTAAACATAGCAGCAAAAAGATCTTGCTCAATAAGACAGTTTACTTTTTTTTAAACTATCTTGTTTTAGCCTTTAGAAATGTTATGCCTTCGTCCTAGAAACATCAAGATGATCCTGTAGCCAAGCTCAGGTAGTCGGGTCATATAAATTAAGTGAATTGTTGCTGTTACCACTCACCATTTTGCACAAGCAGGGCAGTGGATGTCAGACTGGGAGGTCTGTCCTAGAGAACTCCAAGACATACAGGTTTTGGTGCTTTTCTCTTCCTACACAGTCTGTCCCAATGTTTGTTGTAGCTTTTCTCCCTCACCTGTTTTTCCCTTCCCTGTTCCCCATCCAGTCCATCTGGTTTTAAAGCTTACCTGTTTCTAGTTGCTCCTTTGTACAAAAAACTGTCTATTTGGAGAAATAATTCAAAATGGTGGACAGGCGTTTACAAATGAGCCCTTCCCAGGAGGATAAATTAATGAGGAGGTGGAGCTAGGATGGAATGATATGATTTATTGGGGAGAAGACTGTGACCTTGTTCTGGCCTGTGATAGGTATTCAGAGGCAACTCCAGCTGATGTAGGATCAAAGGTCATAAATCCCAAATAAGTCAATGAGAGTCAAAGCTCCCACTCACTTCAACCAGGCCAGGATTTCACCCAGGGGCGGCTCCAGGCCCCAGTAAGCCAAGCGCGTGCTTGGGGCGGCAAACCTTCGGTGGCGTGCCTGCGGAGGGTCCGCTGGTCCCGCAGCTTGGGGCGGCAAAATGCCTAGAGCGGCCCCTGATTTCACCCCAATTTTTTTAAAAATCTGGGCTTTAGTACTCAGTCAACATTTCCTCTTCCTGATTTATTGCGTGATTGCATTTAAAATGTAGGATATGGAAGATTAATCAGAGTTCCTAAAACCTACTAATTAATTATTAAATATTCAATTAATTATAACAGATAAAACAATCATTCTCAATGAAATGTTACACATTAATAACTAATACTGGATTTCATAATTCTTTATACTTATTTCCTGTTACCTATAATGTTATTTCTCTGACTGCAGGAGTTAATTGACCACAGCACAATCAATGTACAGTGGTGGGCCATTAAAAAGTCATCATCATTTGCCAACAGTTACCCGAAAGCAGTATCTGAGCTTCTGCAATTATTCCCTGTGGTTAGAATAGGAAGTAACTGCATTAACTAAATGGCAGTACAGTATCTGCTCGCAATAGCTGATTTTTTTATGGTACCCAATATTTACCGAATTTGATTATTTACTGTATTAACTGATGACATTGAGCTAGGATATAAAAAAAACTGAGAAGCTACATCTCATTGACAATGGTGTGTGTATATATGTGTGTGTGTGCATACATGCAGAGCTATGCAAGTTAAATTTAAATTAGTTTGGCTGGACAACTAGATAAAGTATTCATGTAGGTGGAATTTCACAGTATTTTTAAAAGACTCTTTATTTGGACTGTGAAGATGAAGGAGTGTAGATTAGGTCTAGCAGGCAGCTGAAGCTCAAAGCTAGGGAACAGTTTATCCACCAAATCAGAGTTCAAAGCAGAATATGTTAATATAAAATAGCTGCTTAGAGAAATGAAATGACCCAGTCTTCAAAAATACAAATGTCTAAGCTGCTACATTGATGTTTGTTTTGGTAATTGTACATTTTAATCTAAATGGAATATTCTTGCCTTTATCTGTTGACAAGTAGCCATTGCAACCTCATCACTAGCGGTACAGTCAATAGTTACCGTGCCCTAGCCAAAAAGTTTCTCTGTTACAAGAAAATCAACACATAATACAAGTTTGGTATAAAAAAATCCCCTCCCCAGCACTATTGTCAAACATATTCCATATGGTGAGAAACCTCTACAGATATCCTCTGCTCTCTTAACCCAGACATCGAGACTTTGTTTCTTTAATTCTGTACAGTGTACAGCTTTGGATAGGAAATCCTACCATCAGCACAAAAAGGAGCACAAAAGGGAGTAAAGCCTGCTTTGAATTAAAGACATTTTGCTTGTTAAGAACAATGTGAGATTGGATCTTGTCAGCTAGATCCCAAGCTCCAGCCAAACTATGCAGTGGAGAGTGGAGGCAAAAGTGACCTTAAGCCTTGGAGCGGCCCTTGGTTACACCTGGCTGACCATGGCCCTACAGGTTTGCCCTGGAGCCAGAGTATTCTTATCATGGAGTCCTTTCCCTCAGCATGGCCCACAATGCAGAGCCAGAGGACCCTCAGCTGGGCACATCGGCTGCGTGTCCAGCTGGTTTGCACCACCATTGTATTGCAAATCAAATATGACAAGGCAAAGGATATGGCCTGTTGGACTGGATTCACACTAGGACACCAGTGTGATTTAAATATAGACATTCCATAAAGACAATATGTACAATGAAGTCCCGGCTATCTAAAATGAGATCCAACACTACTTTATCATAGATCTAAACTTCATTGTATCTTATGTACACAGCAGTGTCTTCCTATTTCTGCTGCAAGAAAGTTGATAGACCCATAGTGTCTAAATTGGTCGCATTTCTAGAGGTGGATATTAAAGGCAAAACCCAGAATAAAGCAAAGTACACTCCTGTGCTCCACATTTTTCCAGTGAAATAGCATGTGGCTGGCTGCTGCAGTACTGTGGCAATTAATACCTATATGGTTCTTGCAATGAAAACACAAAGAAAGAAAATGAGAGCACTGCAAAAGAAAAATGGTTACCTACTTTTTGTAACTGTTGTTCTTCGAGATGTGTTGCTCATATTCATTCCATTCTAGGTGTGCACGCGCCCAAGTGTGCGGTCATCGGAGATTTTGCCTTAGCAGTATCAGTAGGGTCAGATATGGTGCCCTCCGGTCATGCAGCGGTATATCAGGCGCCGCTGGCCCTATGCTCTCTCAGTTCCTTCTTATCGCCCGTGGTGGTTAGTCAGCGCGCCTTCCCCTGCTTGGCAAGGGACAGCAGTTCTTCTCAAATGAACTTTGTGCCTTGAGAAAAAATTTGAACATTTTTGAAAATACAGGTAACATCAAAGGTGAGATTAGCTGTCCCCACCTCTCATCCACAAACTGCAATAACTAACAATCATGAACCCAGGCCAATAGAAGAAAGCATGTCATGGAACACCAGGAAACATTTCTGACCAAGAACATGTCTCACCTTTTAGCTTTTCCCATTGTGAAGGGCAGACATAAAGAAGATTGTAGATTCCTTTTTCATAAGCACTCAAAATATGGACACTGGTCCGAAAGCCATTTGTTCCTCTTTGGTTAAGATACTAGAATGGAAAACTCAGTGGAACAGCCCCTACGCAGAAAGCGATTTTCAGTATTTTCTGAGACAGAAAAAACTCTAAACAGCACTTTTCTATTTCACATTCAGTACCAAGTTAAATCAGGAAATGATTTACAAAAAGACCCTACAATAAAGGCTGAAATATGCCATCAGGCTGTAAGTCTTTAACATCTATATTAGAAAAGGATATTTATGGATAGCTGAAGGATACGTTTGATAATGTTCCATTAAACAAGTGTGAATCAGCATGGATTTATAACAGATAAATCATACTTGACAAGCATGGTTACTTTTTCTTTTTAGTGAAATAAAGTTGCAATCTAGATAGAGGGGAAGAAATAGCTTTAAATATATGTGGATCTTCACAAAACTATTGACAATTTCACATGATGGATCATTGCATAATTTCTCCAAATATAAGTTATGAGTTAATAAAATGAAATCAGAGCTCTGGAATAAAAGGTATAACAGTTCTTTCATCCAGTCTCCACAGTATGACAAGTTTAAGTAAGTCCCTTCTATTATTCCTTTGAAGGTCACCCATTGTTAAGTGTGGCAAGAGCCATCACTTCTATTAGAAGACTGGGTTCCAAATGCTAGCCATCCATGTTTACTCTTGTATCTCTTTATGAATTCTGCTGATCATAGATAGAACTAGGAAAGCAAATCACTCAACAATCTTGACTAGATTATTTTTTCAGCTAAGCTATTTCCTAGCTGCCAAGTCTGCCCTGTGCTATCTATTATATCCCAAAGGGAAAGGTTTCTCCTACAGTTACTGGGCTTCCCACATTACCTTTAGCCAAAAAGTAATACTAGTCTGTAAGTCTGAAGGGAACTAAAAGGTTTCTAAAGAACGAATGAACATGAATATACAGTACACTGATAGAGCTTCTGATCAAGTAAAGCCCTTACAAACATTTCCATAGTAATTGAAAGCCTGCTGGCATCCAATTTTTTTCCAGTTAGTCCAATAAAAGAAACAGGACTATGTAGATAAAAACCTGTGCACAGTGCTGGATTTTAAAACTCACTGAACCTGGCTTTTTCATTGAGAGGAAAAACTAAACTTCATCTTTCACCTACTCCTGACATCCACACGAATGGATTGCTGCTCTGGTGGCTGGAGCTAACAATAAGCAATTGTTCATCAGTCTTCTCAGCCAATACGGTTACAGGCATTACTTTAAAAATTACACCCTTGTTTTCTGAAAATAAAGCAGGTGTGTGTGTGTGCATACACAAGTACATGTATATGTATGAGTATCCAAATAGATGTGTGTGTGCTGTGTATGAGATCTATATCTATATACAAACATTACAAGCATTTACTCATGCAATGTACTATATTCCATCCAGCTGACATTCAGATAGCACAAGGACCTGTGTCCCAGTTATGACTTGTGCACTGGGACCATAGGCAAAACAGCTTCCCAAAGGTGCTTGCACGTTCCCCTGATCTCCAAGAGGACCCATGAGAAGTCACATTAACACAGATCCAGTCAGCCACACAGCTGGTGTGGAGGGCTGTGGCCACTATCGCAGCACATAGACTGAAAGAGCTGCCACAGTGGGGCAGCCCTGTGTCTTGGCATTAGTTTGGAGGAGATGGATCTAACCTCCTCACTTGTCTCACATCCATCAAGGCAGCACCTTATTGCTCAGGCTTTATGCGGGTTGAGCGGATTTTGCCCTGGTTGAATATTCAGCAGTGAAGAGTGTAAGAACGAAACTTTTTATGAGGAATACATAATTCACACAAGCTGCTGTGAAAGCTGAGTGGTGAGGGAGTTGTGAAAGGTCTGTGCTGCACATAGAAACAAGGAACAGACAGAAGCATGCATAGTGGCAATAGAGGTAAGTGATTTATTAATGATGAACAATGGTGAACATTACCACTGAGTATAGTGAGACACAGATTTAGGGTGACCAGATGTCTCGATTTTATAGGGACAGTTCTGATATGTGGGGCTTTTTTTTATATGGGCTCCTATTACCCCTCACCCCCTGTCCTGATTTTTCACATTTGTTATCTGGTCACCCTACACAGATTAAACCCTCAAAGTACAAGTTGTGCCAAATTAAAGTTTCATGGTCTTAGCTAGGCTTTGGGACACGTTATGATCCTAGCTTTCAGGCATTCATAACTACTGTCAGTGTTCCCAGAGAGCAGCACTTAATACATCTTGAAAGACAACCCATCATTAGACAATTGGAAGGCATCATATCTAGCCTCCAATTACCTAGCCCCCATATACCTGGAGATCTCTAAGTCTAGCTGAGTGTGAAGGTATTTGTCTCCCCTAAGTAGTGAACAACATAAGTATAGCCAAACTGGGTCAGATCAATGGTTCAGCTAGCCCAGGATCCTGTCTTCTGACAGTGGGCAATGCCAGATGCTTCAGAGGGAATGAACAAAACAGGGCAATTTCTCAAGTGATCCATCCCCTGTTGTCCAGTCCCAGCTTCTGGGAGTCTGAGGCTTAGGGACATCCAGAGCATAGTATTGCGTCCCTGGTCATCTTGGCTAACAGCCATTGATAGCCTATCCTCCAGGAATTTATCTAATTCTTTTTTGAACCCAGTTATAGTTTTGGCAATGAGTTCCACAAGTTGACTGTGCATTGAGTAAAGAAGTACTACTTATATGTTTTTTAAACCTGCTGCTATTAATTTATTTGAGTGACCGCTGGTTCTTATGTTATGTGAATGGGTAAATAACACTTCCTTAGTCACTTTCTCCACACCATTCATGATTTTATAGACCTCTATCAGATCCCCAACTTAGTCATCTCTTGTGTAAGCTGAACAGTTCCAGTCTTTTTAAACTCTCCTCAGATGGAATACCCCAATCATTTTTGTTGTCCTTGTCTGTACTCTTTCCAAGTCTAATATTTTTTTTAAATGAGGCAACCACAACTGCACTCGGTATTCAAAGTGTGGACGTACCATGGATTTATATAGTGGCATTATATTTTCTGTCTTATTATCTATCCCTTACCTAATGATTCCCAACATTCTGTTAGCCTTTTTTTGACCACCGCTGCACATTGAGCAGATGTTTTCAGAGAACTATCCACATTGACCCCAAGATCTCTTTCTTGAGTGGTAACAGCTAATTTAGACCCCATCATTTTGTATGTATAGTTGGGGTTATGTTTTCCAGTGTGCATTACTTTGCATTTATTTTCCATAACTCACAAATTAAGCCCTTGTCTCATTCATTCATATGTGACATTCACCTTGAGAAGTCCACAAAGCAAGAGTTATTCTGCTCTAAACCTCACCCAGATGGAGCTGGGATCGGTTGGTGAGTTCTTTCCTGTTACATAATGGCCAAGTCTATTTACACAGATATCAAAAATGTGTAGTTCTATTTTTAATTCAAACTCCCTGAATACTGAGTGAAACCCAAACTGGCTTTGGGGCTTTTGATTTCACTGGGGTTTTTCTTTTTTACATAGCACAGGAAATGCACATGAACTTTCATGTTCAGATTGCTCTCCTACTTACTCAGACGTGTTTTACATTGACATTCTTTCCTAGCTGCCTTTACCCATTTACCTACATTATTCCTCTCCCTCTTCATCCTAGGAGTCCCTTCTGCTTTTTGAGGTCCACATGAAGATAACAGTCAAACACATGGCAATTCTGTCTCCTACATTATGGTTAGTGAACTTCTTCTTTCCCTGATTATGTTTCTTTGGAATCTGGGAGGGGTGGGGGGTGCCCCTGTCTGGTAGGTTGCTCCAAACACTTACAAACTTTGGAGAGGCAGACGGTCACCAAGGAATCACTCCAGCACACAGGTGCATCACAGAGCCTTTCTTAGCATGTACAGAATCCCAGTGATCTTCCTTGCAAAGAGCAGTAATTGGGAGTAGAACACAAATAGAGTCGTAGCATCTAAAGCCAGAAGGGGCCACTGGATCATCTAGTCTGACCTCCTGTGTACCACAGGGCACCAACACCCACCAGATGCATAAGAAAAACTCTATCATCATCAGTTACAAACAGTCCCAATTATCCCACCAGGCTTGGCTCTTTAGTCCCAGATTAAGGCACCTTCTTCCCTTGGGGGCAGTGGCTGATACTTACGTGCAGTACAAGATCACAGGCCACATGCTCAGGCTGTTCCCTGGGCCTGTCTCCCAGCCCCATCTCAGACTCTTGACCTGTGAGGTCCCTATGGCGGGAGCACATGCCCCGTCCTGCAGCGTGTGCAGTAGAACCTTCTCAAATCACATCCCCCATCTCCAATCAGAGGAGAGCTGGCAGCAGGAAGTAGGGGTGGGATTTCCTGCCAGCTCTCTAGCAAACGAGGGCTCTGTGAGGGTGGAGAGGCCAGGTGGAGATGGTGGTCTCCCAAGCCTGCCCATCCCCAGGCAGTCAGGGTTCCGCCGCAGCCCCAGACTTCACAGCATTGCTGCTGACCTGGGGAGTGGTGACTGTACAGAATCATTTCCTATGATCTTCAGGAGATATGCCGAAGAAATCAGACCACACAAATGCACTCGATTTTATTATTTTAAGGTGGCTATTTTATGAAATCTGTACACCACCTCATCCCTTAGTGACTTGATTCATGCCATCACAACTTCTGTTTAAAGGTCTAAGTTCCCGAAAGTCAACATGCTTAGTTGGATTCCTATGAAATTTGGTGTGCCAGAGGAGGGTGCAGGGCAGGGATAGTGAGCCAGTTTGGGGGTCACGTGAGCCAGGGGTTCTGGAAAAAATTGCCATTTGTCAAAAAATGTCTAGGTGGGGGTGTTTTTGTGCAGCGCTAGAGATCAAACTATTGATGAGCGGCGGGTCAAAATGGTCCCAGTCTGTCAGGTTTTACCCAAGATAGTGCACAGCACACATTAACGGCTCATGTCTTCACTTGTGTAGCTGTGCAGTCTGGAAGGATTGCAGTGTGCATGTGCCAATAAAGGAAAAAAAGCATGAGAGGATTTCTCTGCAGCCATTTGATGCCTGGGTAGTTTGAAGGTATGCATTGATGCCATTGACCTTGGTGGCCACCCCACCACTGACTCTACTAGTCTGAACCTCTGTACACCTGTGCAATAAAGATTTAAAAAATGCATGTTGATTGCTACAAGTTGTCTCTGTTATGATATAACATGTTTTTTATTTTATGGAGATGTTTCCTGTGAACACAGTGGAACAGTCAGCAGCCAGTCTAACCAACATTCTTGTTATACCAGGTGGAGATGAGCCAGAGACACAGAACTCTGGGCGAGGTGGAGGGAGACAGGGCCAGGGGTTGCTGCCAACCCCACAGTTGCTGAAATGTACACGCTCTTCCCTTCCTTTTTCAGCCTTCACTTTCACCCACAGGACTCCATCTAGCACTATTAAAGGAGAAAAGTGGGGATGGAGGAGAAAAAAGGTTTCCTGAATTTTCAAAATACTGTAAATTCCTTTATGTTGATTATTAGCTAAGGTACCCTGTAGATTCCCACAAATAAAGCTCTTATAGCAAGTGGTCTGGTTGGAAGATGGGCCGTTAGTTTTGTGTGATCTTTCCAAGATGAAGGCAGGGTCTTATAAAGTATTTGAGTGGTTTTTGACTTTCACTTGAGTTCAAAGCTACCTACAGTACTTGCTTTCAGAAACATTATCAACACACAAAAACTAAAGAGATCCATCAAAGCAAAGGGTTGTCTGAGAGATTTTTTATGTTTTTATATCACACAATCTAATTTGAAACACCTAGGGCCTACTTTCCTGTCACTTACACTAGTCATACTTTGATGTCACTGCAATAGGCCTGATTCTTCCAAACTAGTGCAAATCAGGAGTAAATCCACTAACAATAGTGGAGATACACTAGAGTAAAATTAGGCCCAGTGAGTTACTCCTGATTTACACCAGGCTCTATTTTTGCTGCTTTACTTTTTGTCATTAAAAAAGTTCTGAAATATTTTGCAACTTTCTATTCCTTCAGCATTTTCTGAGGGAGCCAAAAGAGCTGAAATTATAGTAAAAAGGGGCTCTGTCCTTTAACAAGACTCAAACTTCATAAACTTTGTTATTCTTACAGTACGTCCAGACTACCTGCTGGATCTGCGAGTAGCGATCAAGCTATTGGGGATCGATATATCGCGTCTCGTCTAGATGTGATATATCGATCCCTGAATGCACTCCCATCGACTCCGGAACTCCACCAGGGCGAGTGGTGGAAGAGGAGTCGACGGGGGAGCCACGGCCGTCAATCCCACACCGTGAGGACAGGAGGTAAGTTGAAATAAGATACGTCGACTTCAGCTACGCTATTCCCGTAGCTGAAGTTGTGTATCTTACATCGACACCCCTCCCCCTCAGTGTAAACCGGGCCTTAGAAAACATTGAATCCAGTATCCACAAGTACATTTCAGTTTTCCAAAACTTGTTTACCCTTAAGTTATAGTTAAATGTACAACAGTGATTAAACTGAATAAAGTCATGGAAAGTGTCATTCTTACATGGCACTGTGTATTCACTTTGCATTGTTTAATGTATTTCTCCTAGATCAGTTCAAGATGGCAGTAATATATTTCATATCAGTGTGCTAGTCTTACAGACAAAGGTAATGGAGGGTTTCATGGGGGAAGTAATGCAAAGTGATGAAGTAATCCCCCAGTTCTTACAAACTGCAGAGGAGTGGTGTCTGACATTCTTATAAAACAATTCTACAGTTTACCATACTCAAAGTCGCAGTTTGACAAGATACAGATTATGCTGGTTTTCAGTGTAAATCCCAGAACTGTGTATGCACAAGCAGGGATACTAAAGAGTCATTTCCATAAACCACAGATTAGTATTTAGTTATTGTTTAGATTGTAGCAGTGCTCACTATATGCTATGCAGTTTCCAGACACAGAGGAAAGAGAGAGAGGGTAAGTGACTTAAAAGCCTAAATACCATTTTTCAAAAGTGACTTAGGCTGCCTAGGTCTCACTGGGATTTAGGCTGCAAAGGGCCAGCTTTTCAGAGGTCTTTAGGTGCCAAAAGATCCAGATGGGAACCTAGTGGGATTTTTAGAAGTGCCTAAACATCTAACTCCTACTGATTTTCCCATCTGCTTAGGCATTTTTGAAAATCACAGTAGACATCTATTTGCATCTTAAAGTATCTAAATACCTACGAAAAGCTGGCCCTAAGAGCCTAAGGTGCTTTTGGAAATGGAACTTTAGGCTCCTAAATCACTTACGCACTTTTGAAAATTTTACCCGGAGTCCCTGTCCCCAGGAATGTGCAATCTAACGTATTCAGCACAAGCTCCATTTCTGCCCCATAATTTCTATATGGTTTTAAATGTAATCTCCATGCTCTGTCCAGATGTTACAGCTGAGAAGCCTGATATAGTTACGGAATACTGCTCCCTTTATCGCACACGAGAAGTTCACTCATTCCCATAGTGAACTGAATTTTTTTTTAAATGAAAAAATCAGCATTGACTGTTGAATCGAAGCAGTCGAGTTTTTAGACTACCTCTCCATTCAGATATACATAAGCTCAACTACACGTACAAGATGATGGCATCTAAATTCATTGTTACTACTCAAGAAAGAGTCATTGCGAATAGTTCTCTGAAAACGTCTGCTCGATATGCAGCAGCGGTGAAAAAAAAAGCTAACAATATTAGGGATAGATAATAAAACAGAAAATATTATAATGCCACTATATAAATCCATAATAGGCTCATACCTTGAATCCTGCGTGCAGTTCTGGTCGCCCCAGCTCAAAAAAAATATATTAGACTTGGAAAAAGTAAAGAGAAGGGGAACAAAAATGACTAGAAGTATGGAATAGCTTCCATATGAAGAGAGATTAAATAGACTGGGACTGGGTGGTTTAGAAAAGAGACAACAAAGGGGGAATACGATAGAGAGCTGTAAAATCACGAATGGTGTGAAGACAGTGACTAAAGAAGTGTTGTTCACCCCTTCACATAACATAAGAACCAGGGGTCACCCAATGAAATTAATAGTAGCAGGTCTAAAAAAAACATAACTTGTTGCCAGAAGTATAACTGGGTTAAAAAAAGAATTAGATAAATTCCTCAAGGATATGTCCATTTATGACTATTAACCAAGATGATCAGGGATACAACCCCAGGCTCTGGGTGTCCCTAAGCCTCTGACCACCAGAAGCTGGGACTGGATGACAGGGGATGGATCACTCGATAAATTGTACTGTTCTATTAATTCCCTCTGAAGTATCTGGCACTGGCCACTGTCAGGCGACAGAATACTTGGCTAGATGGACCATTGGTGTGACATAGTATGATCAGTCTTATGTTCTTATTCTTATGGAAATAGAAGCCAAAAGTAGCTGAGTCCTCATACTGAGTTCTTCAGATCATGTATGTCAATTTAATTGGCCCCCATACGATACCAATGAAGAGAAAAAACATTTCTAAGACATCTGATACAGTGGAGACCATTGAAAGCTGTTGCCCTTCACTAAGGGATTCTGCAGGAAATCAAAGGATTCCCCCATTGAACTCCACCACTTACAACCATCCTGTTGTAAAAGCCATAGCAGAGGGACTGAGAGCCAAGGAAATTTCCCTGCAATGCTCTCTCACAGCAGGAGGTCTGCGGAACAAAAGAAGAAGCAGAGAAAATGGCTTCCAGTCCCTAAAGTGTGATATATTCAAAACTGTGTTAAAATTGTGATCTATCACTTTAAGTTCCATGGGATTTTCCAGAACCTGCTTCTGTAGGGGTGTGTGTGATCAGAGTCAGTTCTGGAGAGAGCCAGCCTAGAAAAAGGTGTGGTGAGTTGTGCCTCTGTTTTTAGGGAGCAGCCTGCTTTGTCTCGCTCTGTTTTTGAGTTCCTGCGTACTTACTGTTCTGAATTCTAAGAATTAAAATAATGTTATGCGGCAACCTTCCAGCAAGAGTATTTGAATGTTTTTGTCTGATTCTCTGTTTGCATGCCATGCAACATAGCAGAAAGACCCAGGGAACTTGTGGGCTAAGAAAGCTGCAGCTCCATGCGCCATCCTCTCTGTGACAATGACTGCTCCCCTATCCCCAAGGCAGTTCTGAGTTAGGTTGTTGTAGGAGGAACAGCCAAAGCACAGAGTGGGACATTGTGGGGCTGCTGCTTCCTTTCCCAGCAGAAAGGACCCGTGCTACTCACTCTGCTTTATTTATCCCCCAACCCACCTCTCTGAGCAGAGTGCAGGCACATGGTGGTGATTAATGCTGCTTGGAGCCCGCTTGAATATCCTCTGGATCCTGCAAAATGTTCCCCTCGCATGCCCTTCCCAACTCAAACAGCCCTGGCCCCACTGACCTATGGCATGCTGTGAGCTGTGACTTTTCAGCTCCCCGCAACCCTGCCCCTGTTCTTTGGTTTTGCTGAATTTACTGGGCTAGCAGAGAGATGCTGGCGAGAATAATTTTTTCCCTGTAGGGAATTTTTTTAAATCTAACATTGTTGCAGAACTTCTACAACTTACTAAGAAAAGAGCAAAGCTCTCCATGTTCTCCCATTCCCAGAAAGGGCCTGTCCCTGCAAACAATTATGCTGAGTCCAATGTTTCCTATTGTTAGTAATCCTCGATGGGACTCCTTGATGTCGCAAGCAATATGCTTTGTAGTAAGTGCTGGCAGGGCTGGACTCAAAACCTAAACTATCTGATCTGACAAGCACACAGTAAACACATCTCTTCACTTGTTCCTGATCTCATCCTTAGTTGACAACCTGGTGGTTTAGCCCAGTGGATTTTGCGCTAAAATATTCCACCAAGATGCCAGCAATCCTGACAACAAGGAAAATCTGTTGTTATAACTCTTGGTAAAGTCCCAGCTCACCTTCTTTCCTCCCATCCCTGCAGCTTCCTAAACTCAACATTTGAAACCCTCTCTTATTTTTCATTTGGCCTGGATGCTATTTTTGAATTTGCTTCTCTCTCTCTCTGCTGCTTGGATTTACCACTATATTTATACATTGAATTGTGATTCTTATAGGTCAGCTAGTAACCACCATAAGCAGAAGTATCCAAATTAAATACAGGTGTGTTTCAACAAGGGAACACAATCTGATTCCAAAGGTGAAAGATCAGCTTTATTAACTAAGCCACCCATCTCCCTAGGAATATTACATGAATTAAAACCAGACTTCCTGGTGTTAGAAATGCGATTCCTGTCAGCAGTATAAATTATGCTTGAAAAGATTTTACTTGCTTTACTGCAAAATCTGAAATCGTTAAATTCTTCTAACCTTCTTATGCATTAAACAGTCACAAAAAGCTTTTTAATTAATGTGGACAATATCCCGTCTCCTACATGTGGCCCTAATCAGTTTCAGTTGAGCTGTCCCTTACGGACATAGAGGGGATAGTCAAGGATTTGCTGTATTTGATGATGAAAGTGAATACATCATTTTAAAAAAATGAGTGAGCCTCCTTTACATTTGCACATAGCAATGGGAAGATACAGCCATCTCTGAAAATTACTGCTACTATAAAGATTTTATTTGGAAGAATAAACACATGAATTGACGGTTCCTTTAAAGCTTAGAGGGGTCTTATATCCTAGATGGTTTACACTGCATTCATCCAATCATTATGTGCTGAAAGTCAAAACCAACAGCAGACCTCTGACGTAAATGGCCGGCAGACAATGCAGGGCTGAAAAAGCTGATGGCTAATTTACAGAAAAAAAAAGAGGAATAACCATATTTTACTAGACAGACCAAATTTGGGGAATGACTTGGAGTGGGAAGGAAGAACTGATCCCCTCCTGAAAGTGCTATAGTCTTAATTTTGTATAGAGGTAGCACTTTAGAAGAATTCCGTTGAGTGGGTTTGGACAGTATAGACCTGATCTGACTCCAGAGTAAATCAGAAGTAACTCCAGATCACTCAGTGAAGTTAAACTTGTATAAATGAATCCCTAATTATGTTTTCTCTATTGCTAAACAGCCCCATGAGCTTTTTACACTACAACCCTTAGTTGTGTACAACCTCCCCCTCTTCCATCCCCACCCATATATATGGGCATAGGAATGTCTAACATGGCTGTATCCATGTCATTTGGGGTTATGTTTTCTGTACTGGATTTGAGCAGTGTAGACCAGGACACTGTATTCTCATTACTGGCTACAAAAATGAGATTTCATGGGGCCGCACAAAAAGACAATTTTCAAGGTCACAGTACAAACAAGAAATGCTGACATTACTAGATGTTTGGAGCACTATGTAAAATCTTTGTCAGTGCAAACAAAAGGAAACTGTTATGAAAAGTACAGCACTGCGTCCCAGCCAAAGCTCCAAGAGTTTGTTTATGGTATAGCTAATGGCTCCATCCCACCCACGCAACTCATGCTGGCACCACTGGAGAAGAATATACTAGTTTTTTAATGAGAAATTCAGAGAGTCCCCTGATAAGAGAGCAATTATCTGAAGACAATATCATCATTTGTGGGAAGGCTTCCATCCTCCCTTATACCAGCGATACGAACATATTTTACTCTAGCCTAATGGTCTCCTTTCATCTAGACTATAGCTGGCTTTCACAATTGTTTCATTTAAAATGCTGCCACAACAATACCTTTTATTTGATTTCCCAAGAATTATATTTTTTAAGTTCATGTTGGGTCAGTAACTGGTGACTGGAACATGCTTTTAGTCACATGCCATGAACTGGACCAAGTCAAAGGCTTGAAATACTGACAATGTTCCCCTCTTGCCAATGCCACAGAATGTACCCTATCAGAGCGTATCAGTACTTTGCACCGGGTACAAAATACAAGGACTGTATGAGAGTGGCTGTAGTAGCTGTGGGGTCTCCTTCACTCTCATAGTATTTCACTATCTTCTTTACTTCCCTTACTCGTTTGCAGCACATTTTGTACCTCGTTATCCCAGGTCCAGAGGCAATACGATCATTATTAAGGCTGCGAGTTTGTCATGGCGATCATGGAAGTCACGGATTCTGTGACTTTCTGGGATCTCCAGGACTTCTGCAGCAGCCGGTGCAACTGGCCTGGGACCGCCTGAGCAGCTCAGGCAGCCACACCAGCCACAGCTAGGGCAGTCTTGGGCCACCGCTCCCCTCTCCCCCAGCAGGAGTTTGGGTGTGGGAGGGGGCTCAGGGCTGGGGGTTGGGGTGCAGAGGGGGTGAGGGCTCTGGGCAACACTTACCTCGGAGGGCTTCCCGGAAGTGGCGACATATCCCTCCCTCAGCTCCTAGACAGAGGCATGGTAAGGCGGCTCTGCACACTGCCTCCGCCTGCAGACACCACCCCCACAGATCCCACTGGCTGCAGTTCCCAGCCAATGGGAGCTGCAGAGCTGGCGCTCAGGGTGGAGGCAGCGTGCAGAGCCATCTGGCCACACCTCCACCTAGGAGCTGAGGGAGGGTCATGTCACCACTTCCAGGGAGCCACACGGAAGGGAGCCTGCCAGTCACACCAAGACCTCCTCCCCCACCCCATCACCAGCAGGGGTACCAGGCTTCTCTCCCCAGAGCACCTGCAGTGCCCTCTAGACTGCCCCCCAAGCACCTGTGGCACCCCTGGGCTTCCACCCCCAAAGATTTAGTAAGGGGTATATAGTACAAGTCATGTGATTTTTTGTTTATTGCCCGTGACCTGTCCATGACTTTTACTAAAAATACCCTTGACTAAAACAATGTCTTAATCATTATTCATGCAGCCACCCTGCTGTCTTAGTGCCTGATTACTGTGCTATGGTCCAAACTGGGGATCTGAGTTAGGATCCCCTCCTCAATTATGTGCCTCACTCTCAGCAGGAATATGGAAAATACTATAGAAAAATGCTCAGCCTTTGAGGTGACAGACTAACCTCCTCTGCCCAGTGCAAGGAGTGGCACTGAAAAGCTCAGAAAGGCTCCACCTCCAGCCCTCTTCACGCAGAGGAAGGGTTCCTATGACATGGGGCCTCCACGGCTAGAGAAGGCAGAAGGATCTTTGGGTTCTGAGAAGATGTTACTAAAATCCTGCTCTCCAGTGGTGGAAATGCTGACCATCCAGAATTTTATTGCTGCCTCTTCGCCTTTTGTGTTTGACCTTAACCAGTAAACTCTTCAGAGCAGGAATAATCCTTATTTCTCTTTGGAAAGTGTTGGCGCACCAGAAACAACGGCCTGTGTTTGTTATCTGCTATGTCCTGCTCTTGTTGTGATGATGAACTCAGTATGTATCCTGTTAACTGAGGTTGATTTTAACAACTGTCATTTCATTCTGTGAGAATGGTCGTCTCTTTAACCTATGTCCTTTAGGCCTCAGTCCTCCAAAGAGGACCAGGTGGGGAAACCTCTAAGTCCCACTAAAATCAATGGGTCTATTCTCATGTTTAAACTGAGCATGTGCTTAAATGCTTTGCCAGATCGAGGCCAGAGCACACAGGACTGGGCCTACATCAAGTATAGTCCTGCTGCAATGGAAACTTTCAGTCTATTTATTATGGTGAGGTAGTGCCATTCTTTTCCTATTTCAAATTATACAGAGCATAATCTTTAAATGGTCCAGTCTCATTCTGTTCAACTTAATTGTAGCTTTTGCCAGTCTTCAGCATAGCAGGATGGGGCCGTACACGGCCCCAAAATAACCCTGTTTATATTTATTTGCTGCTTCTTAACAAAAATCCCCACTATCAGAGCTTAATCTCTTCCAACGCTAAACAAAAACAGATTTCCCTGTATTTCTTCTCTTTTCCCTGTTTTCTAGATGCAACTGCCAAGTTCCATGTCACTATTTACAACAAACTATCCCACTATAGTCATTACTGTCCTTTTAAAAATAATTACTAGGAGGGTTTTAGAAAAGCCTGGGGGGAGGCAGGGAAGGGAGGAGAGAGGACTGTTGCTGTTTTGCAAAAGGGCAGAGTTAACATGAAGAACAAAAACAATGATATCAGGGTGAATAGTAATGATTAAAAAGGCTTTCAAAGCCACAGAATCAAAAGGCATGTGTAGCTGGAAAGCCTCTAGCTCCTCAAAGGGCCTGGGATCAGTCCAAGAGAATGGCAAACCAGTGAGAAGTTACATAAATTTTGCCATCAGTCTTCATTGTAAAAGACAACGGGGAAGTTCCTATTCTTTTAGCAGGGAGTCAGACTGTGGCCTGAACAAAGATGGTCAGACTCGGGAGCAGGCTGGCAAGGCACTTGACAAATATGCATAAATTAAGCCTCACCAAAGCCATTGGAGGTAGGTTTGATCTCTCTTTTCCTGGTAGGGAAAGTTCAGCACAGAGAATGACTTAGCCAGAGTCATGTATTAGGCCTGATTCTTCTCTTGCTAACTCTGGTGTAATTCCACTGGCTTCTGATTTACACCAGAGTGCATAAGAGGAGAATCAGGCCCAACAAATTCAGGGCAGAGCAGGGGACAGACCCACAACCGCCTTACTTATGTTCCTATTCCTTAGCCACACACCATGCGTCCGCTGTTTCATACAGGAGATAGGCCTGATTCTGATGTGACATCAGACTCAGTCAATCGAGTAACCCCTGCTTGAGTTACACCAGCGTCATGAGATCAGGATCAGGCCCACACTGTACAAATACACTCGAAACCCAACAGTGCAGAAGGAGTGGAAAGTTGATCACAGCGTGGGGCCTATTTTTAAAAAAAGGAGCCAAAGGAAACTGTGGGAATGACAGACCGCTGAGCCTCCCGTCAGTTCCTGAGAAACTGACTGAGAGTCTCCCTGAGAAAAGACTAGGACAGCATTGGGATATACATAGCCCAACAGGGTCAGCCCGGCACACAGCTTCTGGGCGAGAAAATCACGTAAGCCCTTCTAACCTGCTAGGCTTCTTTGAAGAAATTACTAGCACGGAGGGAGCTGCGTGACATGGAGAGACAGCGAGCAGGCACGTTGCTGCTGTTCTTCACCTACCTGCACCTGACTGGGACATTTATAAGCTTCCCTGCTGTTACTAGTATATAAACTGACTATAAAGATTAAGGGTCAGATCCTCAGCTGGTGTAAACTGGTGTAGCTCCACATGCCAACCCAGGCCAGCTGAGGCTCAAACCCTAAATCTTTTTATGGTCCATCTACCGCAGAGGCACAACATTTATTGGAGCAACCTGGTGCTCACGATGCTGTTCTGTTTGGGTTGTGCCCTCTGCACTGTAGCCGGAGAGTAATCCTGACAATGTATCTTGTGAAAGAGGGGCCTTTCACATCACAGCCTGCTTTTAGAAAGGGAATATTTATACTACAGCTGGGTGGAACATGCCAAAAAGGAGGATTTGCAATGAATTTGCTTCAGCCTTGTTGGCTCCCTTTTGGAGTTCACTTTTTGTAAGTTGTCGGACAAGCCAGCTGACTGGCCCAAATGTTTGTAGAAAGCAAATCACAAAATGAAATTCAGGGTCCGAATCAGAAAAGTTTCAATGCTCATACACATCTCTATAGTTCTCATTATTTAATTATGCCAGAAATCAGTGCAGCTAAGTTCACAAGCACTAAACAAATGTTCATTATTGCACCCAAACCAATAAATCACGGTAAAAAGTTTTGTGTGCCCACCCAAAAAGCTCTAGGTCCAACTCTGCCAGGCATTTACTGTGTTTTCTTTACCATTATTTGAAATATTTTGGGTGAGATATGTTGTACTAGAACTCACAGCACAGGGAGAGGGGATTAACAGAGCTTTAAGCCACCTTCGTACCCTCCTGATCTTGGGCTCCTCCAGGGGCTGAAGGGGCCCCCTGTATAAGTTCGACAGTCCTAAGGGGTCTGTCTACATTACAGCAGCCTTCCCAGGCTACTCTCTAGGCCACAACACTGGCCAATGTCCCAACAGCACTGCATACTGTGACACCATCCCTGACATACCTCTCCTGGTCCCAGCCCCATCCTGACACATGGCTTGCAGGGGAGTCCTCGGAGATCAGCCGTATTGCTGTCCCCACCAATACTTGCACCAGGGGGAAATCCTTCCCTGGATTGATACCGAGGCTTTTCAGGGCCCCTTTCTACCACTCCAGACACTTTACCCAGTGTAAAGGGGCTGAAGTTGTATTGAGGAGCTCACCCCTTATTATTCTGGGGATTTTTTTTTCACTTGAAGACCGCCCAGCCCAACTTCAGTTTGTAAGATGCTATAATGAGACATAATTCTGTGTTTATGACAATAGTCTGTTGTCCTGGAAATAAATACAATGTCACAAATGTAAAAGGATGGACTGTCAGTCTCTGTTGCCATTGTCTCTGAGGCGTCCAACAAGTTGTCCAATGAAACCAAAAGAGACAGACAAGACAAGGCAAAAAGCAGGTTAAAAAAAACCCCTAAACTTCTTCATACACGAGGTAAAGAAGCAAAAGAAGAGCACAAAATCAATTTGTTTCCCTTTAAGAATGGCATATGGTCACCTATATTATAACAGCAAAGGAGAAAGGAAACTGAATGATCTAGCCACACTATGAGGCTGGGACAATAAAATTGTACAGTTCATTCACAATGGGTTAATTTGACTGAGAAAAGTTGTCTCTCTGAATAGCTTTCCTGATGGCCTTGTGAGAATAAGGGACAGACAGAGTGGAGCCTTTATGGGGTTTTACCAGTTTGAAGCACACGAGGTAAAGAACCCTTATTGCATAACAAATACTAATTTGAAAGAAACCGTTTTACAGCCTGGCTGCAACCGCATCATACGTACTAAACCAGAATTTGATTTATTACTGCAGCTATGTAATTTTTACTAGTTACTTCCCAATTATCTATTTTGTTCCAGTTTCAAAGGCATTAATCTTTGTGTTTTATCCTTATTGTACATCAGCTAAACAGTCACTCAGTGAAAACATAGAGAAGGCAACAAAAGGATTTTTCATTCTGATTTTCCTGATGTGTGCTTGGTGGTGATACACAGTCTCACAAGACTCTAGCAATGACATGGAGGCCTGCCCAAAGCAATAGATACCAGCCAGGGCCAGCTCCAGGGGTTTTGCCGCCCCAAGCAGCCAAAAAAAAAAAAAGCCATGATCGCGATCCGCGGCAATTCGGCAGGAGGTCCTTCGCTCTGACCGAGAGTGAGGGAGCCTCCACCGAATTGCCGCCGAATAGCTGGACCTGCTGCCCTTCTCCGGAGTGGCTCCCCCAAGCACCTGCTTGCTAAGCTGGTGCCTGGAGCCGGCCCTGATACCAGCCCAACATAGAAGAATCAGAAAGCTGACATCCGGGAGATGTCTACCCTGCAATCGGAGGTGTGATTGCCACTTAGGTAGGCAGACCTGTGCTAACTTTAATCTAGCCTGTGAAGACGCAGTGGCATAATCTTCAGACATCCCAGAACCATGGAAATATATGCATGTGTCAGGGTCCATGCTGGTCTTCACTGCTATATTCAGCCTCACTAGCTAGACTGAAGCTAGTGTGGGCATGCCTACAAGAGCTGCAATCACACCTCCGACTGCAGTGTAGACATATCCTGAGTGACCGTAACAGGAATGAACTTCAAACGATTCTCAGCATGTGCTGTGCTATGATGTCTCTACACAAGGGTCAGACCTTTCGGATTATTATTTGTATAACAGTAGTGCCTAGGAGCCCAGTGGTGGACCAGGACCTCACTGTGCTAGGCGGTGCACCAACACTGAACACAAAGTCCCTGCCCCCAAAGAGCTTACAATAGATGTATGCTCGGATATCTTCATCAAGCACAGAACTGCAGGATTCCTCTATGTCAACAAAAATGCCCATCAAAACAAATATGGCTAGTTTGGGAGTTTATGCCCAAATACCATACATGTGTCTGGCTGTTAATAGAGTGAAACTACAGAAAAATCTAGTCAGACAAATAATTAGCTATTTCTTTGATTAAAAAAGAAAGCCTTGTGCCTTGCAGCAAAAATCCACGCCCTGACTCTCTAACTAATTGCAGTATGTAAATGAGGGGTTTAACGGGAGACCCATGTTGGAGCAGGCACTGGTTAGGACTGGACATTTTCAGCAACAACAGTGACATTTAATTGCATCAACTTAGAATGATTTAGCTGTTGGCAGTTCAAGGGAGCTGATCTCACCACAAGGAGCCTATCCAAAAGCTCAGTTCTAGAAGTGAATTTGGCATTCTATTCTACATAGGTTCTAATAATATGCTCATCCCCATAATAGCCAAGGGCTTTGCAGTTGTGCATTAAGCAACATGACGACATATCTGTCACATGTTGCTGTTCTCTCATCCTCACCCTGGAGGAAGAAGCATGTGCAATGGAGTGTCTTGTTTTGGCCGGGTATGTTATTGTTGGAGGTTTCACTGTGACAGAGGAGGAGAGTTGTTGACCATGGTCTTCATCCCAGAGCTTAAGTTTAGTTTCCTTGGTGATATAATGCACTCCAATGGCTCCCACTGCCTCAGTGTGTGTGTATATACCAGTTACTGATTATGTTCTTACAGGAATGCTGTCCTTGATCTCAAATAGGAGCATGAAAGAGCCCTAAAAGATTGTGTGTGTTTTTGTAAAATCAGAGCATTAAAGCAAGACATATTACACCACAGTTCTTCAACAAGTTCAGGGTTGTTGTATGATGTTATTCTATGGTACAACTGCTCATGCAGGTCTTCTCTCTTCTGATTACTTAAACATAGAGAAATTCTAAGTGTTATTTTAAAATATGTCCAGTAAGAAGGTATTAATTCACGTATTTCTATTCAAGGCATTCTATTCTACATAGGTGAGCAGGAAAACGCCAAACTTACCTAGTTTCAGGAACAATGGAGACCATATCATTATCCCAGCTTTTTCATAACACCCCCTCCCCCCCAATTAACCATTTTCATCTCAAGTATTTGCCAAAAATGCAGAGCAAGTTGTAGAAATGGATCACTTTTGTACACAAACACATGTACACAAACACACACACAAATATAATGTGAAGTCACACAGCTTTACTAGTTACTCATGGGTACCTTCTACCCACCTAAGGGATACATAATGTTGTTCCATTGCTTTCAAGAGAACTAACCCTAAAAGGTAGCACTTCCAGGAGTGAACAATACAGCTGGCAAAAAAATTTCTCTCTAAAATTGGGGTTTTAACAAAACTAATTTTTTTTCCATGGAAGTGTCCGCTTTCCACAGAAAATTTCAACCATTTATTGAAAAAACAAAATCCTGAAAACAGAAAAGTTTTCAGAGTTTCAGCCAAAAACTGACAAATGTCAATTTAAAAATGCCACTGTGGTTGTAGCAGTAGGTGTAGTTCAAGTGCTACATTTGCCCAATCTTCTCTATGGGTTGAGTTCCCCAGAAGGACTACATCTCCCATGATGCACTGCAGCCATGGACTCCCACGGTGCCTTGCATTGGTTAGCATTAGGGAAGACCATACTGCAGCATGGGAGATGTAGTCCAGGCAGGGGGGCTGGCCCACAGAAGAGAATGAGGGCATGAGGCATTTGAACTACACAACTCCTGCTATGCACCACTGTGGCACTTCTGAATCAACATTTTTCAGTTTTCAGTTTAAATTTTTTAGCTTTTGATTAAAAATGTGTGGTTTTGATTTTTTTGTGGTAAATTTTAATGAAAGCAATTTTATTTCCATTTTTGTCAAAACTTTCCATGAGAAAAATAAAATTTCAACCAGCTATAATGCCCAATACACTCACAGCAACCAATCAGTATTAAATGACATTATGACATTACTAATATACGGGGAGCTGAGTTCTAGCAGACTGAAGAAGAGGTTGGGAATCAGGAGACCAGGTTCTAATATTAGCTCTGTCACTGACTCACTAAAGTCAAAAGTCACTCAACTACTTTATGCCTCAGCTATTCTGTCTGTAAAGTGGAGACAATGATGTTTACCCTCACTGGTTAAAGTGCTTTGAGAGACTTAGATGAAAAGTGCTCAGATACTCTTGTGAGGAGGGCTATATAACTAGAAAGATTAGACCGAAGTGCAAAGATTACATTAGGTTAGATGAAATAGAAGTATTACTGGTTGTACTACTTTCAAGAGCAGGACTTCCTGAAGTGATGTCATTAGATAGGACAGTGGATCAGAGGCAAGTACAACAAAGGCCAGTAAAATATTAGGAATGACAAAAAATTCAGTAACTGTGTGAATGCCTGTGGACTGACAAAGGTAGAAGATTGCTGCCTATGGTAGCAAAATGCTAGATCCAGCCCCGGGCAAAACAGAACCTTGTTTGCCCTAAGTGTCTGCAGTTCACCCTGTCCAAAGTAGAAATATTCATAATAAGTCATTCTTAGTTTATTATACCATCAATTTATTTGAACCAGGAAGTTTTTAATGTCAACCCAATTTAATAGAGAGTATTTTGCAGCATATATTGTTGCAACATAGAGGTGAATAGCGGAACACATTTTTTCCAGACCATTTAATATTCTCCAGGGAGATATGATTTCATTTCAAACTGAACTACATTTCAATCCATAGGACATTTTTATTATCCATTTTGGACTAAGTAATTGACTCTTTTGGGAGCAGCTCCTTCAGTGTCTCAACAACAATTAGCCAGTGAAATATTGTAAGGCAAAGTGATAATCTGACGAGATATAGGCAAGTTTTCCTCTAGTTACTTAAAATAAAATCTCTTTGCTTTTACCCAATTATTTGGGTCTACTGAAACGTGGTATCAATATATTTAAATCAGTAACAATCCAGTGTCTATATCAGATAGGAAATACAGCAATATGTATGTGTGCAAATGGAACGAGTCGACAACAATATTTATTTCCTAGGTAGGTATACATTGAGCACTATGCAAAGCAGAAGTGGAAAATGTTATACCCATGGCATACGCACAGAGAAGTTAGCTAAAACCATTAAAATACTCTTGCTGGAAGGTTGAAACATAACACTACTTTAATACTTAGAATTCAGAATAACATACAAGAACCCTCAAAAAAGAAAGAGAAAGCAGGCTGCTCCCTAAAACAGAGAGGCACAACTCACCCCATCTTACTCTAGGCTGGCTGCCTGAAAATTGACTCTGATCACACTGTGCACACTTCCCTACAAAGCCCCCTAGCCTTCAAGCAGGATCAAGAAACTTAAGAGAATTTAAAGTGAAAGATCACAATTTTAACAAAGTTTTCAATATCCCCCAGAAAATGTTGTAGGCACTAAGCAGGCCCCTTTGACAACTGAGTCACATTGATTTACACGAGACTCCAGAGGGAACAATCATTCTATACAATCTGACCACCCTCAACTCTCTCTGAAGCCCAAGGATGCAAGATGATAATGCTCAGAACCTTGTAGGTTTGGGCCAGCATAGTAAGGCTGAAATATTTGTTTAATGCTTTACAATATAAAGTCATTGCATTGTTTTGAACCATCCCTGGAGAATACAGTGCTGATACTGTAGTGGTTGATGATGTGGTGTTGGCTGTTACGGATTGTGTTGCATGTGCTATTGAGGAAACAGGAGGCTGGTTCACCAGTATGCCTCGACCAGTTAAACCGGGGCTGCTTTGCAGTACTGGAACAGCACATACCAGAGAACTGGGCCCAGAATGTTCTGTGTACACTATACATTCCAGATTTTATTTAGATCCTTTCAGTACTTTGTTTTGAAAAAAGAATCTACTGCGCTATACTTAAATAGTGTAGGAAAGTTTGCCATTAATGACTAGTTAGGTTATTGATCAATGCTTCTTATTTTTATTCTGTTTTGTCAGATAAAGATGAACCTCCGTGCAGGAGTAATGCAGTCCAGTGGCACTTTTGAGAGATTAAACTGCCTTCTTCCTGAGAAATATCAGCAAAAATAATTTTAAAACTTTTGAACAGTAAAATGCATGCAATCTGGTTTGATTAATAGATTGTAAAGCCAGACGGGACCACTGGGATCATGTGATCTCCTGTAGTATAACACAGGCTACAGAACTGCCCTGAATTAATTCCTGTTTAAACTAGAGCATATCTTTTAGAAAACATCCAATCTTGAGTTAAAAATTGCCACTGATGGAAAATCTACAACCTTCGGTAAGTAGTTCCAATTATCAATTACTTTCACAGTTAAAAAATTTCCCTTTTTTTTCTCTGAAATTGACTAGCTTCAATTTCCAGCCATTGGATCTTGTTATACCTTTATCTGCTAGACTGTAGAAAACATGATCAAATATTTGTTCCCATGTAGGTACTTCCTGTGATCAAGTGAACTCTTAATCTTCTCTTTGTTAATTGGGTATGTAGATCTAAATAGATTGAGCACCATGCGTCTTTCACTATAAGGCATGTTTTCCTTAATCATTCTCATAACTCTTTTTTGAACGCTCTCCAATTTACCAACTTCCTTCTTGAATTGTGGACACCAAAAGTGGACACAATATTCCAGTAGTAGTCGCATTAGTGCCAAATGAGTAATATATGTTCTCTACTCATATTTGAGATTCCCATGTTCATACTTCCAAGCAGTGATGAGCTGCTAAAATCTTAACAACCGGTTCCCTATAAAAAGTTCTGATTTAAGGGATGTGCCACAGTATGTACTTTTTGTACCAATAGGGTTACCATATGTCCGTATTTTCCCGGGAGGAATTTTTAAAATTTATCACCCAGACAGCGATTTAAGAACCTAAAAGCCTGACATCTCTGGGAAAATACAGATGTATGTTAACCCTACCTAAAGTTTTTTTAAAAGATGGGCCTGAACTAGAAATGAGCTCCATTTCACATGTGTGGGTCCCTGCCATTCCCTTGGGGTGTGCTAGGGTGACCAGATGTCCCAATTTTATAGGGACAGTCTCAATTTTTGGGTCTTTTTCTTATATAGGCTCCTATATAAGAAATCCCCTCACCCCGTCCCGATTTTTCACACTTGCTGTCTGGTCACCCTAGGGTGTGCACATGTGTGGGTCCCAGCTGCTCCCTGCCCCACCTCATTGAAGCAGGTGTGCAGGGTTAGTGCCCTGAGAACTGCAGGGCACCAGTGGACATGGGGCTGGCTGCAGACAGGGGCATGGGGCAGGGCTAGCTGGAGGCAGGGAGTGTGACACGGGCTGGCTGCAACAGGAGCTGGCTGTAGGCAGGTGGTGCAGACAGGAGCTGGCTGTGGGCAGGTGGTGCAGACGGGCTGTGGCGGGGAAAGGGGCTGTGGCAGGGGTCGGGGGGGTGGCAGGGGCTGTGGGCAGGGGCTGGCTGCAGGCAGGGACTGTGGCAGCGGGCAAGGGGGGTGGCAGGGGCTGTGGCAGGGGGCAGGAGGGATGGCAGGGGCTGTGGAAGGACGGATGGCAGGGGCTGGCTGTGGGCAGGGGCTGGCTCTGGGCCGGGCGTGCAGGCAGGGAGTGGCTCTGGGCGGGGGAGGGCAGGGAGGGGCTGGCTGTGGGTAGGACAGATGGCGGGGGGGTGGCAAGGGCTGGCTGCGGGTGGGGGAGGGTGGCAGAGGCTGGCAGGGGCTGTGGCAGGAGGGGTGGCGGGGCTGTAGCAGGAGGGGGGACAGGGGCTGTGGCAGAGGATGTGGCAGGACGGATGGCAGGGGCTGGCTCTGGCCAGGGGGTGCAGACAGGGGCTGGCTGGGGGGGGGGGCAGAGGCTGCGGGCAGGGGAGGGTGGCAGGGGGCAGCTGTGGGCAGGAGGAGAGCGGGAGGGTGCAGACACACACAGGGAGAGCGGCTGGGAGCAGGAGGTGGCTGCAGGCAGGGGCTGCGGGCAGGGGGACAGGGGGTGAAATGGGGGGTGGCTGTGGGCAGGGGGGTGGCAGGGAAGAAGGTGTGGCAGGGGCTGGCTGCAGGCAGGGGGTGCAATGAGGGGTGGCTGTGGCAGGGGGTGCAGACAGGGGCTGGCTGCAGGCAGGGGAGGGTGGCAGGGCAGGGGGTGCAGACAGGGGGCTGGGGGCATAGTGACAGGGGCTGGCTGCGGCGGGGGGGTGCAGGCAGGGGGAGGGGGTGGCTGGGGCAGGGGGCAGGGGGCGTGGCAGGGGCTGTGGGGTGGCAGGGGCTGGCTGTGGGCAGGGGCAGGGGCTTGGGCAGGGGGTGCGGGCAGGGGGCTCTGGGCGGGGGAGGGGTGCAGACAGGGGGCTGGGGGCAGGGGGTGCAGACGGGCTGGCTGCGGGCAGGGGGTGCAATGGGGCAGGGCAGGGGGTGCAGACAGGAGGCTGGAGGCAGGGGGTGCAATGGGGGGTGGCTGGGCAGGGGGTGCAGACAGGGGTTGCAATGGGGGGTGGCTGCGGGCAGGGGGTGCAGACAGGAGGCTGGGGGCAGCGGGTGCAATGGGGGTGGCAGGGGGTGCAGACAGGGGGCTGGGGGCAGAGTGACAGGCTGGCTGCGGCGGGGGGGTGCAGGCAGGGGGCTCTGGGTGGGGGAGGGGTGCAGACAGGGGGCTGCGGGCAGGGGGTGCAATGGGGGGTGGCAGGGCAGGGGGTGCAGATGGGCTGGCTGCAGGCAGGAGAGGGTGGCAGGGCAGGGGGTGCAGACAGGAGGCTGGGGGCAGGGGGTGCAATGGGGGGTGGCTGCAGGCAGGGGGTGCAGACAGGGGGCTGGGGGTAGGGGGTGTAATGGGGGGTGGCTGCGGGCAGGGGGTGCAGACAGGGGGCTGCGGGTGCAAAGGGGGTGGCAGGGCAGGGGGTGCAGACAGGGGGTGCAATGGGGGTGGCAGGGCAGGGGGTGCAGACAGGGGGCTGGGGGTGCAATGGGGGTGGCAGGGCAGGGGGTGCAGACAGGGGGCTGGGGCCGGGTGACAGGGGCTGGCTGCGGCGGGGGGGGGTACAGGCAGGGGGAGCGGGGGAGGGGTGCAGATACTCACACGGGGGGGGGCTGGGAGCAGCAGGAGGCAGCCGGGGACCCACCAGGCAGCATCAGGAGCCCCAGGGCCAGAGGTCCGAGGAGCAGCAGCAGCAACAGGGCCAGGAGGCAGTTCACATGCCTCCCGCCTCGCAGCAGGGCGCCCCCTGGTGGCCGGGAGGAGGAATTACACCCATCCCAGCCAGAGCCCATCAAAGCTTCCCTCACAGGGAAGCCAGTTAACAAGCGGTTCTAAAACCGCTTCTAAATTTAACAACCGGTTCATGCAAACCGGTGCCAACCGGCTCCAGCTCACCCCTGCTTCCAAGGATTGTGCAGACGTTTCCTGACTTACACAAGGCATTCCGTTCCATAACACCTTGCGTAAGTCAAATTTTGCATAAGTCGGGAATGTATCTCCTACAATTAAGCAAAAAAAAAAAAAAAGCTTACGGAACTTACAGAACTTTTTCCGTAAGTCCAGATTTCTGTAAATCAGGTTTGCGTAACCCGGGGAGCATCTGTATTAGCCCTTTTGGCCACAGTCCTTGAATGGGAGGTCATGTTCAACTGCTTATCCACCATGGCCCCCCGAGTCCTTTTCAGAGTCACTGCTTCCCAGAATACAGTCCCTCATCCTGTAAACATGGGTTATGGTTTTTTGTTCCTAGATGTATTACTGTACATTTGGTCATGTTAAAACACATATTGTTTGCTTGCACCAACTCACTAATCAACCCAGATCTCTCTGTATCAATGACCTATCTTCTTCATTATTCACCACTCTCCTAATCTTTGCATCATCTGCAGACTTTATTAGTGATGATTTTATGTTTTCTTACAGGTAATGGATAAAAATGTTAAATAGTGTAAGGCAAGAACGGGGACCACTAGAAACACACCTGTTTGATGATGACTCCCCATTTACAGTTGCATTCTGAGATCTATCAGTTAGCCAGTTTTTAATCTATGTAATGTGTGCCGTGTTAATTTTGCATCATTCTAATTTTTTAATCAAAATGTTGTGGTACCAAGTCAAATGCCTTACAGAAGTGCAACTATATTATATCAACACTATTACTTTTATCAACCAAATTTATAATTTTATAAAAAATATACCAAGTTAGTCTGACAGGATCTGTTTTACATTAGATAGACATTAATTATATTATTCTCCTTTAATTCATTATTAATCAAGTGCCATATCACCTTTTCCATTATTTTGTCTGGGATCAATGTCAACCTGACAGATCTAATAATTACCCAGATTATCCCATTTACCTTTTTTTAAATAGTGGCACAACATAGCTTTCTTCCAATCTTCGGGACCTTCCCCAGCGTTCAAAGAGTTCTTGAAAATCAACACTAATGGTTTATTATAAGGAAGAAGGTATGAATTCTTCATTATTGCAAATTAGACTGAATTGCCAATATTCTTATGAAATGACATGACTGTTACAGACTGAAATCTTATTAGCAGCCAAGCATACAGTAGCTTCTCAGTGCTGTATTCAAAAGACAAGGGGAGGGGGGGGGAATAACCAGGCAACAATTCACAAGCAAATGATGACCTTTTAATTAAAACAGTATGATCCCAGTTTCAGAAGCATTGAATACTCTGTATTATGTGCTTTATTTGAACACAAATGACTTTTAAAACCATTATCACGTGAAAGTAGCCTCCTGCATCACCCAATCAAAAAAAAAGGGCGTAATGGGCGTTAGGAAAAATGTTGCCTTCATTTCTCCCATTTTGAATGCAGTATACAAACCACAAATATTGTGTAGCAAGTTCTTGGCATAGTAGTATATGTTAATGCTTCATTTTCTATATGAAAATCATACACCACATTTATGCTGTAGTCTGAACCAATGTTTCCTTCTTATGAAACGTCCAAGGTTTCTGGTAGGAGTTCTATTACAAAAGATGCATTGTTTCCACTGGTTTATATACCATTAATGATCAGACAAATTGCAATATTAACCCTAGTAGAAGCAGTACTTCTTTTATTAGCTGTTGTCAATGATGATGATGATGAAACTTTGCAATCTGAAGAGTCTCCAAAGAATTATAATTAGCTTCAATAATGTAAGAAAAAAATCAACTTGATTTCTGTGTGTCGTCACTTTCCATGCTGCCTGAGCTAATGGCAAACAGTTCTTAGGATTCCCAATTTTTCACTGGCAAAGACAGAGAAAGAAACCATTGTCCTTATGTTGCCTTCCACTGTATGGCATGGAGGGGAGCAAATACTACAGCAGAGGTTCAGAGACTGGGGTCTGCAGGGCACTTGTTAGTTGTCCACAGAATGCTGGCTGGTCATGTGGGGCTGGGTTTACCTCCACGTTTTCATTATTTTAGCCACTGAAACAGACATACTGAACAGCTAAGAACTGTTTAAATATAGTTACTGAAGTCAGCTGCAGAGGCTTTCCAGGAGTGAAGAAGATCCCTACCCCAAACGCTTACGATCTAAGCATACTCGTAGGCATCACATATTTCAACAAATATTAACAAAATATGTGCGAAAATCATATTGGGGCCCAAATACGATACATAGCCATCCTGCTTCATCTCACAGGCTCCTCCCAAGTTGCACCAAGAACAGTTCACAACAATTCAAACAGTAATGTGGGTTTTATGTTCCAAATATTCCAAGTATGCAAAGCAAAAGATAACATCCATGTATCGTACGTGTACAAGGGCCCTACAGGATGTCAAAGAGAGTTTACTGAAGAAAAACAATTTTATATCCTTTGCTCTTCGGCACTTCCATATCCTCTGGGTTTATTTTTATAAGTAACTGAGGGGTCAGATTAGCTGGGAAGGGTCAAAATAGAAATTCTTATTTCCACAGTTTCTCTTTACATTTCCCTTCCATCAGTCTACACAAACCCAAGTGGAGTTCATTGTTCTAATGAAAAGAAAAGGGAATGGCTTTTCCATTTCAGTTCTCTCCTTTGGAGTTTTTAACTGGGCAGCTAAATAAGTTCAGCATCAGCCCCTCCTATCCCCATATTTCTGTTCACAAATTTTAATGGGAAAATTAAAGAAAAGATGAAAGAAACACCCCACCTGCTAAAGAGTGGTGACCAGGAATGTGAGAATCACAGAACAATCAGCCATTTCTCAAGCCAGTGAAGTGCTGCTCATGGACTCGGAGATTCATGAAGATGGAAGATGAACAGAAACAAGAAAAGTGCAGTAGAATGTGGGATCAGCTCTTTAAGTCATGAATACCTTTGGGAAAAGCCAGGGAGAATAGGCATTGTGTGTGAATTTGAGAGCTTCTTGTTGCCATCTTCCCTTTACTTGTGAGACCATGGGTTCTCACATACAAAAAGTTAAAAGTACATTATTCCAGCAAAGTCCAGCATTCAGAAGTTAGGAAATGCCATAATTAAGGCTCCCTTTGCAATCTTAGTTCATCCCCCTTACCCATGTGTATTATGGTGCAGTATTTAATTACACAATCACCTACTGTTCTTCCCTCCGACTGTGATGTATTGAAAAGTGTGTTAAAATTACAAGCTACCACTCTAAATGTAAAGACACTACCTGTCCCTGCATGCAGGCTAGAAAGTTTCCTAGGGAAGTTTGTATTCTGAGTCTTTCAATGTCAGTCTGCAAAGAGCCAGCATACAGTAGGTGAGTGGAGTTATGCCTCTCTGCCTTAGGAAGCAGCCTGCTTTGTCTCTGTCTGTTCTTGGTTCTTGAGTGTTAGGGTTCTGGATGCTAGGAAATAAAGTAGTGTTACACCACAGCCTTCCAGATAGAGTATTTTATGTTTTTCTCTAACTTCTCCATGTGTATGTGCTGTGAACATAGCACCAACCCCTGCCTCATTCAGTGCACTGGATGGACAGCGCTCACTGAATGATCAGCCATTCAATATTTAGTTTTCTCCTCATTGTTCAATGTGTGACCCTAGGCTCTATTTCCTGCACACTATTCCAACCCTGCTCTGAAGATGGCATTATTTATTTCCTCATGGCCTTTTCTATGGCAGCCATCACTATAGTAGCCAGGAGCTTCACAAACATTCATGAATTTATTTTCATAACACCCCTGTGAGATGTGGGAATATTATCTCCATTCTGCAGACTGAGGCACTGACAAGTTCTGAGTGCTCCATTTCAGACACTGAGGACCTGATTTTTAAGAGTACTTAGCATTGCATAGCACTTCATATGTTCAAAGCAGAGATTACTTTCAGTTGCAGCTCTGAGTGCTCAGCACTTCTGCAAATCAGATCCCAAGGTTTCAAGTCAGGAACCCAGAAAATAAGGCTCACAGAATTAGTGACCATCTGTGAAAAATTTGGTTTAAGTGACTTGACTAGCATCACGTAGGAACTCTGTGGCAGAGTTCTAAAATCCAGTTCTTCAGGGCAACATTCAACTGCCTTAAGCATGAGACAGTCCTTTCTGTAATCCCCGCCTCATTCACTATGTACTTTCCACTTCTTCAACAAATGAAGTAAGGGATCTGCAAACAACAGCCTCCTTTACTATACAACAAGTGGCGGATTACTTATGGGCCAATGGGGCCCATGCCCAGGGGCCCTGGCCAATTGTGGGGCCCCCCGCAGGCCAGAACTCTGGCCCCACTGCCCTGCTCTTCCTTTTCCCCCTGCGGCCCTGCTCCCTGGCCAGGCCGGATGCTGGAGCTGTGGTAGGGTGAGCATATCCCCTCCCACATGTGGAGCTGCCCCCCCGAACCCCTCTCCTTCCTCCCTCTCTCGTGCACAGAGCTGCCCTCGGAGCCCCTCTCCTTCCCCCTCCCTCCTGCACAGAGCTGCCCCTCGGACCCCCTATCCTTCCCCCCTCCCTCCCATGCAGAACTGCCCCCCAAGCCCCTCTCCTTCCCTCTTCCCCCCCACCTCCTGCTTGGAACTGCCCCCCCCCGAGTCCCTCTCCCCCCTCATTTTACACATGGTTATTATAGTGAAACACACAGAGGTTACGTGGATTGCCTACAGTCAAGCACAAAGTGAATCAAGTATCGCTGCTAGTTAGAGAACCAAGAGTCCTGACTCTCAGTCTCCAACGCTTACGAATAGACAATACTGTTTTAATAGAAAACTTCATGTCTCAACTATTTCAAAATTTGGCACTTAGGCAGAGTTCTCTGGCATAATGCTGTATTATGTGAACTGACAGCTGCAGCTGTCCTCACTCACTCACCTGAAACTGCAGGCTCCAAAACTACGGTCACAGGTATCAGCGGGGTTATTCATTCAAACCAAAGGTGACAACTTTAGGATAGCCACATTTTTGGGGGGATGGAGCCCTTTATTTTCATTCATATTTATTTCTATGCTGCCTATTTATATTAATGTTTTATATTCTTTGACATGTAAAGAGACAAGGCTCCCGCCCTGAGCAGCTTACAATCTAGTGTTTTTTCAATAAATATGTAGCTTATATTTAGTGTTTTTAAACTTCAAGCTGCTTCATAAAAGCTAAATAATTAATCCTCACTCCCTGCTGGGAGGTAAGTAAAAATAATTGTATAATGTGGAAACTCAGACAATGCAAAGTTATGCAATAAGCAAAGATCACCTAGCAAGGAAGAGAACTCATTTTTCTGGCTCCACAGCCTTTGCTCAGACACTTGGACTACATTAGCTTCTCAAATCACTTAAAAAGGCAAATTTACATATCGTATCTAAGTTACAGTATTTGAATAATTGAAGTATTTGAAATCGTTACGTGTTTTTCTTTATTAAACCTGTTGCACTAAGACAGGCAGTTCTAACTCATTTAAAACTATAAAGGCAGTAAAATAAAGTGCAGCAACTGTACACGGTTCCTTTGTTGACCTCAATAAATAGCTGGTTTTCCCCGATAGCTGTTTGGGGTTTTTTTAAGACTTTTGCAGCCAGTCCAGTACATTATATATAAGCTCTCTAGGCTTTTCTCTGCTCCCCTCACTCTTTCCCTATGTGAATGGGCCTTTTGGACAGCCAAAATTTCCCCTCTCTTTTAAAAATATATATACACACTGTCCCTTTGCTCCATGTATCTGTAAACTGACCTTCCCTTCTAGCCTCCCCCGCCTCAGCCTTCCTCCTTCCCCACCCCGAGCCCCTTTTTGCCAAAACTGGGCTTTTGACCCAATTGCTCTTGCCAACTGATGATGGGCAAATGCCCATTTTTGCCAAAAAAGTTGGGACATCTGGGGCAGGGTGTAAAAAGGGGACTGTCCTGGCCAAAATGGGACATATGGTCACCCTAGATTGTAGTAAGAGCCGCCCAGGGTGCCTGAGCAGCTGTGAGGAGCTCCGGATCCTCCACCTGCCTTGGGCAAGGAGCCGGGGTGCCTAAGAGCAGCCCCCAGCCAGTGTCCGTGTGTCCCCCAGGTTGCGCCATCCAGAACAGGTGGAGGGTCCAGGGCTCCCCACTGCAGCCCAGGTTCCCTGAGCAGCTCTTATCACAGCCCGGCTTCCGGTCAGGCCAGGAGGCAGGGCCATGGGGGGAAGGGGAGGGTTAGGGCCTCATGGTGGGGGTGAGGGGGGGCAAATCTTCTTTATGCCAAGGGTCCCACTACATTTTAATCCGCCTTCTGTATACAAGCATGATACACCCCAGAGCAGGGCCAGTCTTGTGCACTGAAGCAGGGGTCAAGTAGAAAAAATAGCATGCGATCAGGTAATTGAAGATTGTATCATAATGAATATGCTCAAAGGGGTTGAGCTTTGGGTGCATAGGCAGCCCTAATTCTGGCATTTCCTAACTTTTGAGTTCTTACTTTTCAATATTAATAATGTATCAATAATCAATAATAATCATTGCCGATGTTTTAAAAAAACCAAATTGAAAAAAACAGAAATTCCCTTATATAGCGTCATATTGACACCCTCATTGTTCAGAAGCAGAGTTGGAAGCTTTAGATCCACCACATAGACCTCTGCCACTTGAGCTAACTGAGAGACTGGTAGCAGTAGTAGGTTGTCAACCTCTATGTAGACTAGCCCTAGAAGGGGATGGGACACTTTGCCAGTGGGGTTCACAGATATTTGCTGACAGCAGGTGGGGCTGGGACCCAATTCCCCGTAAAGGGCCAATCACCCTATGACATTCCCCTCACCCTATTGTTCCCCAATGTCAGCCTCCTTGCCCAGTCAGTCTCCACCCCATTGCTTCCCAGTCCCAGTCTCCCCACCACCAGCCTCCTTGTTCCAATCTACTCCTCCTACCCCACCCCTTTAGGTCTGGTTTTTGTCCCCTCTGCATTCAAATCAGGAAGCTTCCTCCTCAATGCTGTCTGGGCCCAGCAGGGCGGGACCTGAGAGTACAGGTCAGACAGCAAAGCCCTCAGCAGCCAGAGCTGCAATTACAGGGAAAGTCCTGCCCAGCCCCAGGCTGGAGCATGCCCACTGTGGATGGAATCTTTGGGGAATTTAGCTACAGATCTAGCAAGTCTCTGCTGAGCATGTGTGAACTGTGATTTTTTTCAAAGGCTAATAGCTTGGCCACATTCGGATGGATTTTCACAGGACAGCAAAAGGCACATTCCTGACACAAAGGCCACCCTCTGCCAAATGTCAAGCCCCTTCTTCAAAGCAGAGAGGCACTAGAGCATCTCAAAGAAAAGACTGTGGTTCTGCCATGTTAAAAAAATTGGCATATTTTTTCCCCTGGCCTTATTCTCAGAATCGGCGGAACCATTTTGGCTGACATTTCCCTCCCCGCAAAAAATCAGTCTAAGGCACACGCCCAGCATGGAAAATGTCGGCCCCCATGGTTAAAGCTTGGCAAAATTATAAGCAACTAAAAATAGTCTTAAAATCAGACGTGTGTGTCAGGCAACCTTAAGAGGAGGCAGCAATCCCACCTATAGTCCAATCCAAAGCCCTGTCTTGCAAACATTTATTCCCAACTAAGGTGCCTGCTGCAGTTTCTGATCCATGACAGAACTTTGCCCCACACCTCATGACTACTTAGTCTCCTTAACAGCCTCGTCAGGGACTTTGACAAAGGCTTTTGGAATGTTCAAATACATAAATTCTATCAGTTGGTTCTCTTTTACCCACTATTTTATTGACACATTCAAAGAATTCTAATAGATTACTGAAGCATGATTAATTTACCATTTAACTGTAACGTTCTTATGCTGGATAGGAATTATATTTACTGAACTAATCTTAACTGTAAATTGACAATGTTTTCTATGTTGGTACTTGCTAGGTGCACATATATTATGGTAATGAAGGCATTATAACCACCTAAACAGATTAATAATATAGCACCAAAGAGAAACACAAGTCACTTAATATTAATACCAATATCAAAAGCTGTCTAGAGCAGCAGATATACAAAAACCTGTAGAACACTTCAACCTCCCTGGCCACACAACAGCAGATCTTAAGGTGGCCATCCTGCAGCAAAAAAACTTTAGGACCAGACTTCAAAGAGAAACTGCTGAGCTCCAGTTCATCTGCAAATTTGACACCATCAGCTCAGGATTAAACAAAGACTGTGAATGGCTAGCCAATTACAGAACCAGTTTCTCCTCCCTTGGTTTTCACACCTCAACTGCTAGAACAGGGCCTCATCCTCCCTGATTGATCTAACCTCGTTATCTCTAGCTTGCTTCTTGCTTGCTTATATATACCTGCCCCTGGAAATTTCCACTACTTGCATCCGAAGAAGTGGGTATTCACCCACGAAAGCTCATGCTGCAAAACGTCTGTTAGTCTATAAGGTGCCACAGGATTCTTAGACTACATAATGTCACTCTGCCACAAGGAATGTAGAGAGATCAATGAGATCCCACGTATGGAGTGCCCAGGCTGTTTTTAAAGTTAAAACAGTTTAAAACACTAAATAATATGAAATTGTTACTATAGTTCCATTTAATTTTTTTTTAATCAATATTATTCCTTTCCTCCTTAGGTAAAGAAACTGGACCTATACCCTTAACCTGGGGCTGTGAATGTATGTTGCCAGACCTTGGTAGAAATCATTACAGAGCATCTAACCAAAGTAGAACTAGAGGGATACAAGCTAAAATGACAATCTAATATTGGAGAGAATTGATCAGCCTCCTTTTCCTCTCTCTCTCTGGAGCCTGTTCAAAGCTGATTTATTGGCAAGGTTGATGGCAGGGTAGAGACTGAGGGGCGAGCGCAGGCTCACTCCACAATGCACTTAAATGATTAGGGAATATTGGACACCTTGGCTGGAGTCAGCTGTTTGTCCTTCAGTCTCTGAGTTGCACAGAGCTGCCTGCCAGCTGTACATCAGTATAGCTAAGCAGGCCCTAGGATGAGCCATTTAGTATTGATGATAGTGCAGTAGTCCTGAGCTGATCAATAGCATCGTTCCTTCTCTGCCTGGGCTAAGAGCTAATGAGACTAGTTGGTGCATATGTGATGACTAGAATTTAATTATATATCAGATTGATTTTCAATTAGAACTCCAGGGAGCGGTTCGCCAGCATTTCCAACTGGTATGCAAGGCCCTATCTCCTGTTCAACCCCTTTTCTCCCCCGTTTCCTGTCTCACATGGAAAAGCTTGCAGACTTTCTGCATCGCAGAGTGAAGAGCTTGCATGCTGCCAGTGTTAATATTTAGAGGATCAGCAACTATCTGAGAATGAGGGGATGAAGGAGGAAATTAGGGGGGAACAAAGATCTAATTATTATTATTATTATGCTGAAATGTTTTTCTAGTGCGTTTAATGAATGTGTTCCCGTTCTCAGTTAGGAGAGGCAGACTACCTTCTATATTTAAGCTCTACCTGGGTCCAGGTATAGGGCTAAAGGATGGCTCATGTTACTCCTATCTTTAAAAATGGGAGCGTGTCTGAACAAAGAAACTGTAACTCAGCTAGTCTAAACTGAGCTCCAGATAAAACTGTGGAAACTAACATACAGAACCGTCACCAAGGAAGTGGGAACTAGAAGGGTTTTTTATGAAAGTTAGTTGTTGCTAGTCCAACTTAATTCCTTTTTTTGGAGTGGTCTTAAGGCTGTTGACACAGGAGATACATATGATGTCCTTCTAGATTTTAATAGGGCTTTTGACAAAGTGCAACCAGAGAGTGACCTGTAGATAAATAGCACAAAGCAAGTTGATTAAATGAGTGTAATATGTCAATGGGTCTCAGTGAAGAGAAGACATTAGTTAGGGTTTGGTATTGTGACTACACTGGATGCTTTTCAGCACTGTGCCTATGGGGAGGCAAAATTCTCTGACAAACCCAAACCAGAAACATTATTAATTTAAATGACGTACAACAGAAAATCTTCAGAAAAAATTAAACTCAGGGTGTCAGATGGATTTTAAAGACCCCAAAGTGATGTGTTTTGAACCTAAAAAATAAGGCAACTGGAACTCAGTGGCTGACAAGCAGAAGTGTTCTAGAAACAAGGGAGATTTGTGATTCCATAAGATGGGAATGGGCTGATCAACTGCAGCAAAGAAGGCCAATGGAATGTATATTATGATGGCCCCAGGCATCCTCCAGGACACTGGTCCTGTTTTCTGCAACAAGACTCTCAATTTCTGTGAAAGATCCTTTATTTATTTACCCAATAGTGCTTATAACAAAAGTACCTACTTCAGGCACACAGCAGTAAGTACTGACGTTGTACAAGGATGGTAACTAATAGGCAGTTCTGCCCTTTGTACAAACTAACACGGTAAGCTACAAAACATTTACAAAGGGAAGGAAAATAACAGCACAAATGTTCAGTCAAAAGCCTAACTGAACAAAAACCTTGCTGCATAAGCTGAAGCTCACATTTGCACTCATGCTTTCTGCAGTGACATAAGACAAACTAAAAACAAAGATGCAACTAATCAATTCATCTGGCATTCTAGGGCTTGATCATCCTGCCATTGGAGTCAATGGCAAAATTCCATTTGACCTCAGTGGTGCAGAATCAGCCTTTTAGGGTATGTCTACACAGCAACTAGACACCCATGGCTGGCTGATGCCAGCTGACTGACTGGGCCTTGGATTGGAGGGTAGTTTTATTGCTCTGTTGACTTCCGAGCTTGGGCTGGAGCCTGGGCTATAGGACTCTGCAAGATGAGAGGGTCCTAGCGCTTATGCTGCAGCCTGAGCCCAGAAGTCACTGCAATGAAACAGCCCTGAGCCACCCGTGGGTTTTTATTTTCAGCGTAGATATACCCATAGTACTAAACAAAGTATCAGGTATCTTGTCCAGTGCTGCTGCCTGCTGGTCATTCTTGGCTTGGTACATGCTGACATCCTACAGAAAGCAGCTGCTAGAACCCACAAATGGTTCTGGCAGCAGGGAAATGGTTAAGTGAAGCTTCTAAGAGCCTATTTAATGCTAAATTTGTCCATTGCTGAGGTCAATCTGAATGGCAACAATATACATGTTTCATATTTAGGGGGTTTACTCCCAAGAGCAACATGGATGAGAATCTGACAATGTGCAGAGTAAAAATTCCAGCATTTTTTTCCCGATACTGAACCCAATCTACCCCCTTGAGACAGGATTCTTTCAGAGTCACAGAATGTTGAGTATTGTGTGAGGGATTTTTGTACATGCACTCATCAGCACGGCGATTGAGATGGGTGCATGTTAAAATGCTATGCACAAGTAAATAAAAAGTTATATTATTGCCTTCTAAGAACATCACACGCCTTAGGAAAATTCAAGTAGGCAAAGAAGTTTGAGTACCACCATCTGTCTCGGCAGTTCTGGGATCATCATTTTAACTCATCAGTCCTGCATCCCACAAGCACATTCACAGGTCCTGAAATAGGGGCGCCGCAACAGGGGGAGACCAGAGGGCCATGACCCCCAACTTTTAAAAAGGGGGCCTGTGCCCTCACACCTTTTCCCGGCCATAAGGATGAGCGACAGGGTGGAGAGGAATGAGTGGGAGGTGGGGTCTTGGGGGGAAGGGGCATTACGAGGCTAGGGCCTTGGGGCAATAGGCGGTGCGAGGGCAGGGGCTCAGGGAGAAGGGGTGGGGTGAGGGCGGAGCCTCAGAAAGAAGGGGTGGTGTGGGGGCAGAGCCATGGTTCAAGCGCCAGTGGCTCCTCCCACTTTTAGGGACCTTTTGCCACTCCTGTCCTGAAATCACTTTCATAGCCTATATACCATCAGATTGAAAATCAGTGATACTTTGGATGCAAGGTGATAAAAAATTGCCATGCCCCGACAAGTTCTGTCTCAAGTGTTATGACCTTGTGACAGCTGAGTTTATATCCTAGCTCATAAATTTGCAAAGAAACAGCCACAAGTTCAGATGGAAACACACCTAGCTTGAACATTTTCCCCATCCCCAAAAGTGAACCTTGATTCAAAAACTTTCTGAAGAGACGCACACATTGCATGGCACCTTTTCAGCTGTACTTGTACTTTAGCTTGTGGATCTGTAGGAAGTGTCATTCAAAACATTTACGCTACCCTCCAATTTCCTTGAATGTATTTATTTTTTAAAAAACAGTAGGGTCCAAGCTAGCAAACACAGAACTTACACCAGTGAGTAGTCCTGCACTGAAACTACTGGGACTGCTCACAGTAGTAAGCGCTACAGCTAGTAATAAGTGTCTGCCAGAATCAGGCCTTTAGTGGTGAGGACTAGCAACACCCTGCAGCTGAGCACGAGACACATGAATAGTACAAACAACTTGTCTGTCTGTGGACTTCCAAACACTAGCAAGTTCAGGTACACAAAGTTCCACCAATCAATAAAGTCCATCTCTAGATTAGACATATGTGGTTGTAATCGATACCGTACCTTTTATGTGAAGGTGAGAAAAATCCACAATAGAAAGGACTCCAATGAACTGAAGTCAGATGAACTGTCACCATCAGCATTTCACAGTGCTCTGTTATCTCTTGTGCCTCCCTTCCTTAGTTTCCTTTGAATGCTCAATTTTTGGCTTCCACATGTGGACGCTGGAACAAAGACGGAAATGGATAATGTATTACGGGGGTCGGGGAAGTCACTTGAATTCTCTCTGGAACTAATGAGACAAAAGGAAACTATAAATAAATTAGCTTTACTATGAGATTAAGAGCACTTCACAATTAAAGTTTAGTTCTTCTCATGAGGATTAGACCCATCATTTCAGTTGGTGTCACCTGACACTTAGCACTTCAGGGTGTGAAAAGCGCACTACATAATGAGCCCAACATTAGGGAATGAAAGGAGTGCAGTAGCAGCCCTCTCCCCAAGGGAGACACCTCTCATTCAGCAGTAGAGTGCTCATTGGAATAGTTTCTCAGGCAATCCTAAACCAAGGTTTAAGAAAAAGGATTGTCACAGAGAAATAAGCCTCTGAAAGAAGAGGCAACTGGATGCTTTTGTCCTTCACTCAGTAAAGGACAAGGCTGACGTGGAACCTCACCTGTGCTCTACTTAGGGCAAAAAATGAGCTGTAAAATGAGAACTGAGTTTTATCTTGAGAAAGCAAGAAGAACTAGGGGCAGGTCAAACCCAGACATGTTTGGGTTCAAATTCTCATGCAGCTCTGGAATAGCTAAACTAGGATTCTCCCCTCTGCCCATTCTCTGGAGATGAGCTACCAGAGCACAAAAGTCCTATCCAGCCATCTTGTCCATGCATCCAGCCTTCTCTTGCAACTTGTGCTCTGGAGATGGAGAGCTTTTCTTGGCCAGTTCTTTCACCTTGTGGCCCAGTGGCTCATCTCCTGAACCACGCTTTCAGCATTTGGGTTCGGGTCAGCAGAAAGCAGTGTAGCTAGGTTTGATAAGGCTTAAATACACCTCTAAAACAGTCATTCACGCTCATGTAAGCTCCTGCAGGAACAACCTGACAAGTGCAACTTCTCAGAGCTCCTGTGGGCAGATAAAACCTATTTTTAACACAGGCAGATAGGACAAATTTGCACATAGAAAACTGATATTTATCATCTGATTCATCTTCCTCCTATGCTTCCTTTGGCTAATGTGAAAACTGGACCAAATCCCTATGTTCAGTGAGGACTTTGAGTTGTTTCAGTACTGACACATCAGTCCACACTTAGCATAAAGCCACTCTCTTATCATCTTAAGTGTCAAGGAGGAGTGATGTGTCTAGTATGCTGACACCAGAGTACTGGCTTCAGGAAGCAGGAACGTTTCACTCCTATTGCCTATAACCTTCCCTGACTTCCTATTCATCGCTGATGCCAAAATGCTCTTCTTGGTTTTCCAAAGTCTCCATGGACTTGCCTCATCTTACTTCTGAGCTCTGATGCACCAGTTCCCTTCCTGCTCATTCCAACCCTCCAATCACAACCCTGTCTCTGTTCCCCGCAGCTCTCCATGATTACAGTCAATACTTTCACTAGTCCTGTAATATTTAACTGGGCTTTTCTCTCTTTGGACTTCATCTTAAAATCTTTCCTCCTGACTTTAGCCTAACTTGAATTTCCACTCACTTCTGCAACCTTCCATTTCCTCCAACTTCCCTCTCCTGCATCTGCTCTGCAAAAACAATGATTTACAAGGCATCTGGAGGTCTTCAGATATGGTCCTCTTTTCTTTGACTCCCCTCTATCTCTGCCCATCATTTCTCCCTCTCTGCCTGTATGACGGTCCTTTTGCCCAAAGCATTTCCTCTCTATTCCACTACTCACTGTCAGATTTTCCTTGTGATACTTTACAGGGAGCACCATATGTAAAATTTTTATTGTACCGTATCCTAGGGAACCAGCCATTTTTAGTGTTATCAATAGTGTTACTAGAATTAATGTGATTATAAGGAAGCTTGATGTGAGGCAGAAGCCAAGCTACAGATTTATTTACATCAAAGAAAGAGACAGCAAGTCTTGAAACGCGGGGAGAGAATGTATGACAGCATCTTAAAAGGCATATACCAATTACATCAGGCTAAAACAAAATCCTGAAATAATAATAGGTCTTTATAAACCCAACTAAGTTTTCACCTCATCTGTTTCACATCCTAGTGAAACTTTTATGTTCCCTTTGCCATCTTTTATATTCAGATAGCAGAGCAATTATTCCCAGAATAGCTCATGTCTAAATGTGATTGCATAGGCACCTCTGCACATCCCAGAAGGTAGAATCAGTACTTGCTAAGCAACATGATGAGTATCATCAAGAAAAATGCATAGATGGTATAAAATAGGCAACATTGAAAATTATTCCTGCAAAGAAAAAAGACATTTTGTACAATACCACACTTGCAGAAACATGTAGATTTCATGATGTGGCTATCTCCATGATATTAAGAGCGTGAGTTAACTAGGGTCAGAAAATCAACTCACAAGTCTAAAGCAATGCCCTGATATGACTGAACAGGATTCTGTCTTGGGGATGAGCTAGTATATGGCGTACCCACTGTATCTGAAAACTATAATTACAGCTAGCTGTAAACCAAATTCTGTTCTATGTGCTGCAAGCACTGGTTGCTACTTGGATTCCACCTAACCTCTCTCATGTCCGGCTCTGTCTCCATAGGATCATGAAATATTGTAACACGTCTGCTTTGGGAGAAAATAATCTGGGACAGGAGATCAGATGCCACCCAATAAGGCAATACTACTGCTCAAAGCAGGAAGAGGAACAGAGAAGCTACTAACCCACGCAATACTTCCATTTCACACCCTTGTCTGAAACAAAGTCCAGCTCCACTCAGCCTCCCCACACAGTGGGGATTAGTAGGTTAGGTGGGGATAGAACACACTAACAGATTTACCGCTATGCACAGTCTTGCTGCTGCTCCTTGCAGAGTTGAAGAGTCTGAACTAGCCACTTTGGAGTAACTGCCCCTAGGGTTGCCTCAGATTGCTCCATTTCTTCCCCACAAAAATACCCTGTGCCAACCTTATCTACTGGAGCCTACTGTTCAGTGCAGGATTTTGCCCTGGATGTATATGACACAATCTGAGGAAACTGGAACTTGCGGAGACTCTGAGTGCGAACTCTGAATCAAAGAGCTGTCTTGCGATGTACAGACATGCTGCTGAATGGAGCGGCCCTTACAATAGCAGGAACTCTCAGAAGGCAGGGGCTTTTGTGGTGGTGGCTATGCAGAGAGGGATGAGTGCAGCCCTACATCTGTGTGAAGTTGGGAGGGTCACCCTGTTGTTAATCTCTGTGCATAGCACCAGGCCTCTATATATGAAGTTTTGAATTTGCTTCCAGGACTCTAATTTTAAGCACCCTGTTCACTAATAGCTGCATCTCATTAACTCCCAGGTTAGGATAAATGCTGAGTATTGAGTGTTGCCAATATCTCACAATTATATCACGAGTCTTGTGGTATTTTATGCTTTTATTAAAGCCCCAGATCCTGGAGTCAAGTGATTACTAGAGCTGAACTGTAATGGGGTTATCCATTCTGGGAAAAATTCCAAGTTTCTGATGTTGTTGCTGTTGTTCATGTTATTCTGTAGCAGTACAACTCAGCCAGAACTGAGCCAGAACGGAGAGCTGGCCAGGTGGGGAACTGGCCTTCCAGCTCCCCAAGGAGCCAACTAGGTGGGAAACTGGCCACCTGGCTTCCTGGAAGTCCATAGGAACCAGGAATCTGGGGGTTTGCCTGGGGTGCTACCCCAGAGTCTGGGCCCTAGTAGCCCAAGCTGCTGAGTAGCCATGGGCCTGGGAGCCAGAACTCCCAGAGCTTCCAGGCTCCCCACTCCCCATCAGTCCACCGGGGGGCTCCAAAGGACCTGGGCAGGCGAGCAGGCAGGAAAACAGGCTGGAAATTTTCCAAGCAGCTCTAGTAATTATGAGAATCTCAGCTTTCATTTATAAAAAATACGTTTCTAGCCATCATGGATGGAGAGAAAAAGCTTGAAAACAGGAACTGAAGTGTGCCCAGAAGGCAAATGAAAAGTGTTTCTAGTTTTAAAAAGCTCATGATTTTTATGCCAATTTCAAGATTTTTTATTATATTTTATTCATTAGGGTGGGCGAGTCATGATTTCTGAATTCTTGGGGTTGGCAATACTGGAAGTAACAGTGGGCCGTGGACCATACTTGAGGAACCTCTGGCTTTAAGGAATTCATCGTCTTCCTGCCTCACTTTAAGTTATAAATCAAACCTGTTTAGAGCCATCTTTTCCAAGAACCATCTACCTGATACCCATAACTTAAATTTAAAAGTCAACAGTCAGATTAAAATCATATTGTTGTATTATGGCCCTTGTGACGTTATTGATATAATCTGGGACCATATAGAACATGGTTGCAACCAAGGTCCTGTAGTGGTACCAAATCTTATGTAAAGGGGGTCATATAAGGTGTCTAAGACCAGGTTATGGGTTGCTGGTTATGATTATGGTGTCTATATGTATGTATCATTTTGTAGTTGAACCAGCCATTTGTAGTTGCCTAGCCTGCTTGATGGCCCATTAAGGACCATCAGCTACACAATTGACCCATGGAGAGAAGGCAGATACGCCTTGTAACTCCGGCAAAGTATGCAGGGACTTGCCCAGGTGACTCCAGACTCCATTTTGCTGTAAAGCCTATAAAAGGCTGATGCCTCATCTCCATCTTGTCTTCAATCCTGCTTCTTACCTCTGGAGGAACTTTGCTACAAACTGAAGCTCTGAACAAAGGACTGAATGACCCATCCCAGTGGGGGATGTTCTCCAGAGACTTGATTTAAACCTGCAGTTTACTCTATCACTGCTACAAGCCTGAACTAAGAACTTTGCCATTACTGGATGTAATTGATTCCATTTAACCAATTCTCGCTCTCATCTCTACCTTTTTCCCTTTATGAATAAACCTTTAGATTTTAGATTCTAAAGGATTGGCAACAGCGTGATTTGTGGGTAAGATCTGATGTGTATATTGACCTGGGTCTGGGGCTTGATTCTTTGGGATCGAGAGAACCGTTTTCTTTTATTGGGGTGTTGGTTTTCATAACCATTCATCCCCAGGATGAGTGGGACTGGTGGTGATACTGGGAGACTGGAGTGTCTAAGGAAATTGTGTGTGTGACTTGTGGTTAGCCAGTGGGGTGAAACCGAAGTCCTTTTTGTCTGGCTGGTTTGGTTTGCCTTAGAGGTGGAAAAACCCCAGCCTAGGGCTGTAACTGCCCTGTTTAAGCAATTGGTCCTGAATTGGCACTCTCAGTTGGGTCCCGCCAGAACCGCATCGTCACAGCCCTTCAAATTGTATTAGAGATAGCAAATACTGCTAACATTTTCTGCAGAGATTCACATCAATAAAATATTGTATTCACCTTGCTTGCCTTTGTATCCCTTATTTGTTCACTTTGCACTAATATTGTAGCTAACATGATTCCTGGCAGGACTGCTCATGGAAACAGGGAATTTTGTTCTAAGAGAATATTGGAAATTATTGTGAAAAATTCTGATGTTGAGTATTTTCACCAGAACAAGATGCTAATAGCATGTGCACGCACTCAGCAGACAGAAACATACAGCTCCCATTTTGAAATTCAGATGCTCATAATGTCTTGCTCACAGGCAATCTGCATACAAGCCACTAGTCATAGAAATTATTTGTCAATAATTTGGAATAATTGAATACACCTGAGAAAGTCACAAGATGCTTTGCAGGCAATTCAACAAGAGTGAAACTCAGCCCTGTGCAGTGTGTTAGCAAAAGGCCTAAGCACCACTGAAATCCCAGTTAACTCCATCTGGAATTAAGCGGCTCCTTGTCTTTGTTCTCTGAATATCACCCCAACAAAGAGATGAAGTTGATCACACAAATTACCAACCACTCACACACACAGGATATATACATTAAAATACTCTTAAACGTCCTCTTTTCAGACATGTGTTGGCTTGAAAGCAATGCTTGAACCAAATGCTTTATATTTATTTAATTGATTTACTGAGTATATTTATACAAGAAAAGTTCCTTGGGCTTCTGTAGCACAATTTTCAAAGAGGCCCTGTGATCTAAATCCCATCTGTGAATCTCCCTGCAGAAGTAATATTTGGGGAGTGTTAGGACAGGCAGATGTTCTGAAACAGGGGAACATTGTGCCTGTTTGTAAGCAACGTGAGATGTGAACGCAAGAATTCTTTTGGTGCAGAGCCTTGTGTCGAATGTAAGACATCTTGTATTTTGGATTGACAAACGTTGAGCATCCCTGGAGAACAGCGACATCTGACAGATCAATTTCCAGTGTGGAGCAAAGATTATAAATTCTAAGTGGGAGAAAGGGAGAGGTGGAGGGAAAGCTCCACCAGAAAGAAGTTCTGCTTTTTGACACCATAATAATAGTACTTGGCACTTAACATGTTCAAAGCTATTACAAATGTTAATTAATCCTCCACACCTCTGGGGACTTTGTTCTTGCCTTTTATATCTTGACCCCTTTTCTGGAAAAATCCTGACTCTGCCCTCATTGAGTACATGCTGGGTTACACATAGGGTTGCCAACCCTCCAGGATTGTCCTGGAGTCTCCGGGAATTAAAGATTAATCCTTTACACAGGTTACACAGCTCCAAAGTCTTCATGCTTTTCCACCAGCCCTTCATTTGAATTGCAAATCTTTGCCTGCCTATTCTATGTGGAATGTGATGTTGTGAGGTGTCTCTGGGACTGACAAGCAGGAGCATTTATTTATAGTTCTTTCGTTACTCCTGAAATGCTAACCTGTGGGTGTTTCCCAGACTCATAATAGGTTTGAATTACAACTGCGTAGCAAAATTTCAAAACTCCAAGCACTATGTTGACACACACATTATAATAATCCCTTGTGGGGATTGGGAGCTAATCAGAGACCCACAGGATGTTCTGCTTGTCTCAGCTCCAGACTCAAAAGCTCCAAAAGCAAAACTAAGCCTTGTTCCTGAGTCAGGCTGTCCTCCTCCACCAAGGGACTGAGCAAGCCTGGCTCATATTTGACTAGGGTGACCAGATGTCCTGATTTTATAGGGACAGTCCTGATATTTGGGGTTTTTTTCATATGGGCTCCTATTACCGTCCACCCCCGTCCCAATTTTTCACACTTGCTTTCTGGTCATCCTGTATTTGACACAACAAACTGCCTATATAAATCACCCCGTCACCCCATCAGAACCTTCATCTCTACTGGCTGTTATAGAAGTTTCTAGTCTACTCTGTCGCTGCATCAAATTCTAGGCTGGCTAGGAAATGATGTATGGAGGCTCTGAAACCATAGTTGCTGTAGCCCATAGAGCAGGTCCCCTAGAAGCTCAGTCCAGCATTCCAGGAGCTGACAAACTCCACATGCAGTTACAAAGAAAAAGAATGTATTTTTCCCCCAGGAGGAGTTTATAAATGTGATATAAGGGCACGAGAATACTTTGAGACACAAGTTTAAGTTTCAGCAGAGGTTTTTTTTCATACAATTAATTAAAATAAAAAGTTTGGAAGTAATTTACTGGCTTGAAACACAAAACAAGCTAAAGAAAAGTCTGTCTCTTGTAACAAGAAAGACAGACAGTCAACAACGTCTAGGTTCACATCAGAGTCAAGTAAGGGATGTTCTGGTCATGAATTTCAATAGTTTGAGGTTTGGGCTTTTTTAAATCTCTAAGGGCTTGTCTACACTACCATGCGGGGTAGCGTAGCTGAAGTCAACGTACTTAGATTTACTTACTGCAGTGTCTTCACTGCTGTAAGTTGACAGCTGATGCTCTCCCATCGACTCCACTTGTGCTCCTCGTTCTGGTGGAGTACCGGAGTTGACGGGAGAGCACTCAGTGGTTGATTTATCACATCTAGTATAGACGCGATAAATCGACCCCCGCTGGATCGATCACTGCCCAACGATCTGGCAGATAGTGTAGACAAGCCCTAAGAAAACACAAAAAATGTTTCTTAAAAAATATTTTCAGGAAGTGAATACAATATTGACATACTATTCAGATTATCAGAGAGAGATGGAGAACCTTTCTGGTTTTGATAAAAAGGCCCTGCTATATTTTTTTCTGTATCAAAACTTTCAGAATCATAAACTAAACTAATGAAAGAAAGAACGAACAAAATCTGAAATTCATGCTGCAGTGTCAATAATGCCAACAATGATTAATGTGCTAACTGATGTGGCATTTATACACTACCCATGCTGGAAGCTCGACTCAGCATCATTCTACAGCGTCCAATGGATTGTTTTGTGGTGAGAAGAGTAGAACTGTTTCAGATGAACAGGTTAGACAAACACTCATGAGGGATGGTCTAATTATACTTAATCCTGCCTCAGCGCAGTAGAGATGGATGAAATGTTCTGCTGAGGTCCCTTCCAGCCCTACATTTCTATGATTCTATTACTCGCCTTTAATTCTTTATTAATAGAATCCTGTATCAGCCATTTCATTATTTTGCCTGGGATCAATGTCAGGATGACCTGGGTCATCCTGTCTGCACTTTTAAAATATTGGCACATTAGCTCGCTTCCACTCTTCTGGAACTTTTCCTCAGCTTCAAAACCTATTAAAAAATCAACAATCGAGAGAGAACCTTGGCCAGCTCTTTTAAAACTTTTTGATGCAAGTTATCTGACCCTGCTGGTTTAAAAATCTCTAACTTCAGTAACTCCTGTTTAAAATCCTCCTGAGTTACTGTTGGAAGTATTTTATCATTGTATGATATGTTTACATCATCTAGCTTTTTCCCCAAAATCAGAACAGATTATGAAATACATCTGCATTTGCTGCATTATTATTGACAATTCTGCCATTTCCATCTAGCAATGGACCAATACCATTGCTAGGATTTTTTAAATACTTTAAAGAAGTATTAAAGTTTCACGTAAATGCTTTGAAAAAACTCCTTCTGAAGACAAGCCCCAAGTGGAACTAACACTCAGGACTCTCGGCACTGGGTAAGTCTGTGCAGGAAATGCCTCACTGAATTTTCCTGCCTCACTGGTTCCAGCCTGCATATTTCTCCAAATGGGATGGGACAATCCTGCCTCTGGCTATCATGTATATAGTTCTATTGGTTGTACACCCTTCCCTCCCCTATTTACTTTATGAAATAAAAATAAATAAATCAGTAAAAAAATAAAAAATATTCTGTCTATTTTAGATATGCCTCTGTTTCTATATACAGAGATACAACCACCAAGGAACACACTCCAGACCAGATCCTCTGCTATGGCTGGGGATTGCAGGGTGCAGGTGGGCATCAGAGAGTACCAAGGTAGTGTAAAGGTTCCCCATTGCACTGTCCTGATGCTAGGGTTGCCGTGTGCATGGCCAGTCCCCAGGAGGCCGAACAACCAGAGGGTTCTTCTCACTTATACTGTCTGCTAACAGTGCCAAAGGGCTAAAACAGAACACAGGGATTGGCATTGAGAAGAGTCATCCCAGTCAAGTCCCCCTTTCTTGTGGCCACATCCTCTACACAGGCAGCAGGAAGGGGTCTGGTATAAGGCCCCTAGCTCAACTGTGCACCCTTGCACTGGCGTGATTCTACTAGGGCAGGTCAGAACTTAGGCCTGGTCTACACTGGGTGGAGGGGGGGAATCAATCTAAGATACGCAACTTCAGCTAAGAGAATAGCGTAGCTGAAGACGCATCTTAGATCGACTTGATTGACCTACTTCGCATCCTCGCGGCATGGGATCGACGGCTGCTGCTCCCCCGTCGACTCCGCTTCCTCCTCTCACTCTGGTGGAGTTCTGGAGTCGACGGGGAGCGCATTCAGGGATTGATGTATCACGTCTAGACGAGACGCGATACATCGATCCCCAATAGATCCATCACTACCCGCCGATCCAGCAGGTAGTGTAGACATACCCAAGATGGAATTTGCTGGCAGCATGGCTATGCTGCATCCCAGGATGTAGCCCTTTGTGTGCCTGTGAAATATAAGAATTTGACCTACCATTAAAAAAACGAAAATGTATTTCTGCCACGCTGTGTTTAGCCCATAGTGCTCACACAATGACTCAAGCCTGCACAATTTGCAGGTAGCATTCCTATAAGGACAGAACTTGCCTAGAGGCCCGCATGCAGACATCTACTGCAATCATGTATCATCTTTACTGTTGGAAATGCCCCTTCTCATTATGCAGTCTCTAGAGGAACTTGACAGGGCCCAGGCTTATTCCAAAGAGATAAAAGTTAAAAGGTCACACGTCTGGGTCAAAGGCTAAAAGGCAGATAAAACATCCTGCCTTCAGAAGCAAAATCCAAGGTAAATCAAACCAACTCCCAAGAAATCAAGTCAGGCTGAGCTCCAGTGACAGGACACAAATGCCCTTATTTTAGAAACTCCTGGTTTCCATTCCCCCCGCCCCCCTTCAATGTTTTCTTTTATTTTTTTCCAACACTGGTTAAACAAAACAAAGCTAAGCACACACAGATAAAAACAAAAGGACATGAAACTCTGACTGCTTTCCGATGTCTGAAAAAAAACCTGTATTTAAATCTGAAAAGATAAAATTCTTTATAAAAATTATTACTGTAACCAGCTAGGGAGACAGTTGTTCTACCTGCTGGTAATTATGAGAGGACTTCAAATAACAGTGGAGGTAACGCCACTGACTCACTTGCACCTAGAGCGACAAAGACTGAGAAAAGCACCTCCTGCTGAATTTGGACCACATATTTTTACACACAAGATATTGAATAGATAGTATTAGACTCCCAGACAGAATTTCTGCAAACAGAGTGGCAGAGAGATATACACAATCTCATGGCAGATACTACCATAAGAAGCATGCCTACCTAGAGTTTGCAAACCCACACTCACATGAGCAGTCCCATTGAGTAAGGACTTCTTGGTGTGATTAAGGGTTTGCAGGATCATCCTTCAGTTTGCTCATTTTTCTCCAGTGTGATGCTATGAACAATGTGGAAATAATAGTGCATGGTATACCAGGTGCATGCCTACTTGTGTTTGTGTCTAGTTCCTAAGGTTTAAAAAAAATTAAGAACCATTCTATCTTCAGTTTCATGCATATAGACCCAGCTCCTTTTCCCAATGACAACCATGAGTGTTTTGCTATTTCAGTTGCTTCTTCGCTAGTACTGCCTCTGTACGCAGTTGAACCTTAATGCCTCGAGCTTTTCAGCACATTACTGATATTAGAACCAGCCAATTCTGAACTGAATATTATTGAACAGGCACATGGGAAAGAGTGAAAAGACTCAAATAGGAATAAATAGGATTTAAAAAAAACAAATTCTTCAGGGATGCCACAGGGGTCAGCTTGTTTCCATGCATTGCTCTGCTGGAGAGCACCTAAAAGGGCAGGAAAAAAAGGCTTCCTTAAAGGTAAAGTGTAAATGACATTTACACTTTTAATTTACTTCTGCAAATCCACATGTGCCGACTGCTCCCTCTCATTAGACTGATGGTGGCATTCACCCAAATAATTAAGACTGACTTCTAACACCACGTTGGCCAGTTCTGCTCACTGATTACATCTTTATAGTGCTCCAGACTGGTTGCCAGCACCATAAGACTAGCATCAGCGATACAATGAAAACAAACAAACTCTATCTACAGTATTTATATGGGCCCATTATAACAGTACCTGAAAATGCCTCACACTCTTTAAGGAGACAAGGTGGGTGAGGTATAACCTGGGACCAACTTGGCTACACCACCATGGCACATCACAGTCTTTAGTGTCTGTATCTTCACAACACCCCTAGGAGGTACGCATGTACTACTAGCCCCATTTTACAGAGGGGGAATTGGGGCACAGAGAACCTAAGATCTGGATGCACAAAAGGAGCTAGGCATTGTGATGCTGAGCATCACAGCACCTAATCTAGAAAATCACTGGGCTTCACAAAGCCTGAGTTAGGAACCCAGGCTCCTTGTACAATGAATGGGGAAATATAGGTGCCTTCTAAAGAGATCCACAAAAGCCACAATGCTAGGCAGGGAGCCACCTAAGCTAGCCAATGGGGTGTGGGCTAAGTCCCGCCCAATCACAAAGATAGGCACCTACCTAAGTCAAGGCTGCAAGGAGGAGCTTATTTTAGCCAGTCATCTTCAGCTGTGAACCCTTTCCTGTCAGGTACCTGTGCCGTTTTCGCACAAAGCCAAGGAAGGTAGGAGAGGAGGAGGACTTCCCTCAGAACTTTTAGCCCAGTGGATAAGGAACTGCCCTGGGATGTGGACAAAGGGATTTAAACAGGGATCTACCACCTCTCAAGTGTGTGCTCTAACCACTGAGATATGGGATATTCTGATGTGGGGCTCTCTCAGTCTTTCCTGCTGAGGGAGGGTGGTTAGAGAGAGAGAGAGGGAGAGAGAGAGAGAGAGAGACTCTATTGCCTGGTATTTCGACCACTCACCCAGGAAGTGGGAGACCCAGAATCCAATCCCCTTGCTCCAATGACTTTTTAATTATTTGTCCACAGCTTCACAGGTGACACTGTGGGAGGCCTTTCCCCAACGCAGAATATCTCAGAGCCCAGTGGTTACAACACTTATCTGAGAGGTGCAGATCCCTCAGGTGGAGAGGGGACTTGAACTGGGGATCTCCCACTGAGTAGGGTGACCAGACGTCCCGATTTTATCGGGACTGTCCCGATATTTGCTTGTTTGTCCCGCATCCCGACCAATGTTAGGTCGTGACACTGGACAAACAAGCAAAGGCTCTGAAGCCTGGAAGGGCTCACGCCCTCCCCCGCCCCGACTCCACCCCCTTCTTCCCCCATTGGATCCCTCCCCAAATCCCTGCCCCCATCCCCGCCCCCTCACTGCCCCATTGGCTCCATCCCCAAATCCCGCCTCTTGCCAAGCACGCCATGCCCAGGAGACGCAGGGGAGCGCGGGGCCGGGGTGAGTGTGAGTCCGGCCTGGCCCCGAGCAGGCAGGACTCGGGCATGGTGCCTGGAGAGTAGGGGGTGGCCCGCGGGGCCAGGCAGCGGCTGTTCTCTCCACCTGGGCAGCAGGACTCGGCAGCAGCCGCTGCTGCAGCTCCCACTGCCACGGGTGGAGGAAGTGGCCAAGCACGTGGCGCTTGGCGGCTGCAGCTTTGGCACCCGGGCCCGAACCCCCCAAGCCCAGGCCTGCTGCAGGGTTTGTGGGCGCCAGAGCTGCAGCCGCCGAGCTTGCCCAGCGGCTGCTTCCTCCCCCCACAGCAGTGGGAGCTGCAGCAGCGGCTGCTCCCAAGTCCCACTGCCCAGGTGGGGAGAACAGCCACCGCCTGGCCCCGCAGGCCACCCCCTACTCTCCCTCCAGGTACCGCGCCCGAGTCCTGCCTGCTCGGGGCCAGGTCGAACTCACACTCATCCCAGCCCCGCGCTCCCCTGAGTCTCCCGGGCCTCCCTCCAGCGCTTGCGGAGGGAGGAGGAATCGGGAATGGGGGATTTTTTTTTTTTTGCTCTGCCGCCATTTTTTTCCCGTCTGCCCCCGCCCCGACCCCCCGCGTCCCGATATTTGACCTGGGTGATCTGGTCACCCTACCACTGAGTACCCTAATCACTGGGGTAAAAGTTATAAGGGAGGTTCTCCTCCTCCTTCCCCCTCCCCCAGCTGTTTTGAGTGAACTCTTATAGGACTTGATCCGATAGGCGTGGGACAGAGGATTCCTACTGGATCAGGCCCCACAAGTTACTCAGGCAGCCAACGCCTCTCTTACTCTGGTTTGTGGATCGTTCTGGGGCTTAGACAGGAAATAGGTGCCTGGACACCTAGAGCACGTGTACCCAGAGGAACAAACATAGAAGTACCCTAGGTGCCTACTGCAAAAACCTAGGCATCGAGTGAGTTTTAGGTATCTACAGGTTCAGCAGGAGTTTTATGCATTGCAGTGGAACGAAAACTAGGACTTGGGAATCTCACTCCTTTTGTGCATCCAGGCCTAAGTGACTTGCCCAAGGTCACACAGGAAGTCTGTGGCAGAGCAGGGAAACAAATCCTGGACTCCCAAGTCCCAGGCTACCAAACTACCCACTGGACCATTCTTTTTCCTAAAAAAAAATAGAAAAATATCTCAAGAGTTTTACAGAATAATAAGAGCAACGTATGTTTGTTAAAACAAAAAACTTGCTACAAAATTAATTGTTCAGTATTTTAACAGAAAAATAAGTTTTCTTTTCCAAATGTTTCCCTCACAAAGAGAGAAGCACCAGCCAGTCTGGGATGTTAAAAGAACATCTAACGTATAGATCTTCAAAAATAAGACTATATTTTGGCTCATGGTAAATGTCGATTAGAAGCAAAACTAACATAATGAATAAAGTTTTTAATCTAGCAGCAGATACTGTGAAATCATTACTATTATAGAACAGGCCCTCTGAGATTCATTTTTGGCTTAAAGTTTATCATTAAGCACATTTTAAGACCGTTGAAGTTAGTCTGAAGTTAAATCAATATCTAGTTCGACTTGATTACAGGCCTTTATTTAAAATTTCCAAAGGATGCAGCTCAATTTTCAAACGCCGGGAGTTCTTGGGCTAGTTTTAACTAAAGATTCTTCATTCTGAATTTTGGAATATTGGAATATTCTGGGAAAGCGCCAGAAATGATTCTGCCAGGAGTTGAGCAAACAGTTGCATAAACCCCCCTTCTAATCTCGGATGTTGACCTAGCTATTCATTCCTTGTTTGCTGTGGTGAGTTCTGTAAATCTAGTTTCCATGGCAGCCATAATCCATGAATAGAACTGGCTCCATCGGTGGTCAGTTACAACATGCTTTGTCCTTTCTGTGTCCTGTAACTGACTGAATTAAGAGACAGAAAACAAGCGCCTTCAGTAAACATGACCTAATGAGGGCCACGGCTTTCAGCTAATGGGGGCCTAATGGCTTGAAAGGGAATGTAGCTAAACGGCAATATGCTGGGACACTCGCATCTGCTGAAGTGTCATTTTCCACAGAGGTCTCACAAAGGTTTTTAGTCGTTTATTTTGATTATTTTATTTACACTAAATTTCCATTCACTTCCTGGTTTTTTAGAGATACATGTATAATTGCGTGAATATGGTATAGTGCAAAGGGAAGGATTGAAAGCATTGGTTAAGCTAAGTATAGTGTGTTCAAGTGCTATCCAGGGTCCCCCCCCAATTCTGCAATTCCCCTCTGTTACAGACTCATAGACTTTAAGGTCAGAAGGGACCATTATGATCATCTAGTCTGACCTCCTGCACAACGCAGGCCACAGAATCTCACCCACCCACTCCTATATCAAACCTGTGTCTGAGCCACTGAAGTCCTCAAATCATGGTTTAAAGACTTCAAGGTGCAGAGAATCTTCCAGCAAGTGACCCATGCTCCATGCTGCAGAGGAAGGCGAAAATACCCCAGGGCTTCTGCCAATCTGCCCTGGAGGAAAATTCCTTCCCAACCCCAAATATGGCTATCAGTTAAACCCTGAGCATGTGGGCAAGCCTCACCAGCCAGACACCCAGGAAAGAATTTTCTGTAGTAACTCAGATCCCAACCCATCTAACATCCCATCACAAGCCATTGAGCATATTTACCGCTAGTAGTCAAAAATGAATTAATTGCCAAAATTAGGCTATCCCATTATACCATCCCCTCCATAAACTTATCAAGCTTAGTCTTGAAGCCAGATATGTCTTTTGCCACCACTACTCCCCTTGGAAGGCTGTTCCAGAACTTCACTCCTCCATATCCAAATCAGATCCCGGCGGTCTATAGCACATATCAAGCACTATCTCAGGGGAGGCTCTAGTAGCCTTCTTCCCCAATGTGATTTTTGCCCAGACAGACTCTGTCTTATCCATTCCATCCCTTCTTATTTCTTTACAGTGTACCTCATCATTGATATACAATGCTACTCCACCACCTTTGTCTTTATTTCTGTCTTTTCTAAACTGTACATACCCTTCAATACCTGTACTCCAGTCATGACTACTATTCCACCATGTTTCTGTTCATAGGCGGCAGGTTATATACATTTGCGGTGCCCGGGCTCCAGGAATATTCAGGGCCGGGTGCCCTGCTTCAGCAATATTTGGAGCTGGGTCTCTCCCCCGTCCCTGCCTGGATTGGGCCCTGGCCCCCGCGGGTCTCCCCCTGCTGCGTCCCTGCCTGGAGCAGGTCCCAGCCCCCGCCTGCCACCCCTCCCCCTGCGTGTCTCCCCTCCCCACCCCGCTGCGCCACATCCCTGCCTGACAAAAAGCAGCACGTGCCTCTCCCCTGCCTGCTTCCGCAGAGATCAGCTCCCGGCAGAACAGCTGTCTGCTGCCCCAGGGTCCTAGCGCCCGCCATTCACTAATGGCAGGGCAGGCTGCCCTTACCCTGTGCTTCCGCCCTCGCCCTGAGCCTCCACAATGCTCCAAACCCCTCATCCCCAGCCAGAGCCCTCATCCTCCTGCACCCTAATCCTCAGCCCCAGCCAGAGCCCTCATCCCCCTGCACCCTAATCCTCATCCCCAGCCAGAGCCCTCATCCCCCCGCACCCTAATTCTCAGCCCCAGCCAGAGCCCTCATCCTCCTGCACCCTAATCCTCAGCCCCAGCCAGAGCCCTCATCCCCCTGCACCCTAATCCTCAGCCCCAGCCAGAGCCCTCAACCCCCCGCACCCTATTGACTAAGCCCGTTATCCTATACCATCCTCAGCCCCAGCCAGAGCCCTCATCCTCCTGCACCCTAATCCTCAGCCCCAGCCCTGAGCCCCCCCGCATCATGAGCCCCACAGCCCTCACCCCACACCCCAAACCTCTGACCCAGGCCTGAGTCCCCCCCCCACAGCATGAACCCCTCATCCTCAGCCCCAACCCTCATCCCCCTGCACCCTGATCCTCTGCCCCAGCTCTGAGCCCCCCACAGCATGAACCCCTCATCCTCAGCCCCACAGCCCTCACCCCACACCCCAACCCTCTGCCCACATCATGAATCCCTCAGCCCTCACCCCTGCATTCCCTCCTATCCCCAAACTCCCTCCCAGAGCATGCACCCCCTCCCAGAGCGTGCACCCCCCATCCTCAGCCCAGAGCCTGCACCCAATCTCCATCCTGCACACCCACCCCTGCCCCAGCCCAGAGCCTGCACCCAGCACCCAAACTCCCTCCCAGAGCCTGCACCCCTCACCCCTTCCTACACCCCACCCCCAGCCCAGAGCCTGCACCCAAACTCCATCCCAAAGCCTGCAGCCCTCCTGCACCCTAATCCCCAACCCAGGACCTGCACCCCATACCTCCCCCCGAAACCCCGCCCAAAGCCTTAGGCAGGTGGGGGCAGAGTTTGGGGGGCAGGTTCTGGGCACCACCAAAATTTCTACAAACTTGCCACCCATGTTTCTGTTATCCCTATAATATCCGGTTTCACTTCCTGCACCAGTAACTCTAGTTCCTCCATTTTGTTACCTAGGCTCTTCACATTGGTGTACAAACATCTTAATTCTTGCAGTTTGGCTTCACTCACATTCTTTACCCAATTAGGCCCAGACATTCTGCCACCAGTATCACCTATCAGAATTGTATCTACAGTACCCTTCCTCCGTATGTCCATTCTCCTACCCACAACAGTATCCTTTCTTGCTTCATTTTCTTCTCTCTCAATGTTAAAAATCCGTCGTGAAGATTACCCGGACATCTCCCAACCATCTCCCCCCAATTCCTAGTCTAAAGCTCTCTTAATCAGTTGTGCCAGCCTCCATCCTAGAAGTCTATTTCCCTCCCTACTCAGGTGAAGTCCATCCCGAGAGAACAGTCCTCTGTCCATGAATGCCACCCAGTGGCCAAATATCCCAAAGCCCTCCTTATAGCACCACTGCCTGAGCCATCTGTTGTTTGCCATAATCTTGTCACACCTTTGTCGTCCTTCTCTAGGAACAGGCAGAATCCCACTGAAGATCACCTAAGCCTCGATTTCCTTAAGTGTCTTCTCCAGCCTGGCATAGTCTCCCTTGATATGTTCCAGTGAGAATCTAGCCGTATCATTCGTTCCCACATGAAGGATAATCAGCGGATTCTTTCCCACTCCTGTTAGGATCCTCTTCAGCCTCACGTCCACATCCCGTATCTTAGCACCCGGCAGATAGTACACCCTTCTGTTCTCTGGATCAGCTCTGATTACAGGCCTGTCTATTCTTCTCAGTAAGGAGTCCCCAGTCATGTAGACCTCCCTTTTCCTGGTGATGGTGCGATTCTCTGGTCTATCCCCTGTACCCTCTGCCTGCAAGTCCTCTCGATTCCTATTCACCCTTGCAATCCTCTGCAACCCATCCCGTATCCTCCTGGGACTCATGTTTGGTGTCATCTCCATTGACTCTTCCCCTCTCCTTATAGGGCTAGCTGCTCTTCTCTTCTTCCTTGCCCTCTCACCTTCAGCGACCACCTGCTGTGCCCCTTCTTCATTTTCCAACTCCACAAACCTGTCCCTGAGCTCTATTGCTCCTTCACCAACCCATCTTTTCCACTGCCTGGGTCGCTTAGTCACATGCTTCCACTGTCCATTTTCCTCACCCAGAAGCCTCCCCTCAGAGGTCTTTGGTCCTGCTTCCATCTGCAATTCTGAGTTTTTCCCTTTGGCCTCATCATGTCTTTGCTCCATCATCCACCCGAATCTGTGACAGGTTGGATCACAGAAACCCCCCTGGGAGCTGCCAACTGATGTGCCAAGACTACCTCTGCTCCTGTTTTCCCTGCCAGCTCAGGACTCCAGCACCCTGTCTTGCTGAGCCAGACACTCCTGTATGCTCCAACAAAGACCCAGGGTCTGAATTACTTGCCTCAAAGCTGCAGGTTTAGCTGAAAGCAGCTCACAGAAGTGTGCTTGTCTTTAGCACTCAGATGCCCAACTCCCAATGGGGTCTAAACCCAAATAAATCCATTTTACCCTGTATAAAGCTTATGCAGGGTAAACGCATAAATTGTTCGTCCTCTATAACACTGATAGAGAGAGATGCACAGATGTTTGCCCCCCAGGTATTAATAAATACTCTGAGTTAATTAATAAGTAAAGAGTGATTTTATTAAATACAGAAAGTAGGATTTAAGTGGGTCCAAGTAGTAACAGACAGAACAAAGTAAGTCACTAAGCAAAATAAAATAAAATGTGCAAATCTATGCCTAATCAAACTGAATACAGATAATCTCACCCTCAGAGATGCTTCAGTAAGTTTTTTCCTCAGACTGGACACTTTCCAGGCCTGGGCACAATTATTTCCCCTGGTACAGCTCTTGTTCCAACTCAGGTGGTAGCCGAGAATTCTTCATGATGGTTCTCTCTTTGTTCTGTTCCTTCCCATATATATATATTTTGCATAAGGCAGGAATCCTTTGTCTTTCTCTGGGTTTTCACCCCCCCCCCCCTGGAAAAGCGCCAGGTTAAAGATGGATTCCAGTTCATGTGACATTGATCACATGTCACTGTAAGACCCCAAGCCTTCAAGCCTTCCTGTGAATCAGGCTGGGAGGAATGATTGCAAACAGAGCCCTAGTCAATTGTCCTGGTTGATGGGAGCCATTAAGATTCCAAACCACCATTAATGGCCCACACTTTGCATAATTACAATAGGCCCTCAGAGTTATAATTCATATTTCTAGTTTCAGATACAAGAGTGGTACATTTATACAAATAGGATGATCACACTCAGTGGATTATAAGCTTTGTAATGATACCTTACAAGAGACCTTTTGCATGAAGCATATTCCAGTTACATTATATTCACTTATTACCATATTTTTATAAACTCATATAGACTGCAGAATGCCACAGAACCCTCTTCTAAACTCAACCAGAGTTTCCACCTGCATCTCCAATCCTCAGATCTTTTCTTCCATCAGCTCTATCAGGCAGCACTTCATGAAGACAAAACTCTTTTCAGATACCCACTCCAGGATCATGTACATGCCGCAGCTTCCACGTCCAGTCATCTTCATTGTGTCTTCCACTGCTTGGGTCACTACAACTGCTGCCTCTGTATCTGTCATAGGCTTCCCACCTAAATCCTGTCTGGGAAACACAAGTGAACCAACCCAAAACACCACCACCCACAGCAAAACAAACCCCCAACAAGCACCAAGACACTGCTAGAACACTGCATACTCCCTTCAGTAGCCTGTGTGTTCCTCTGCCTGCCTCTTAGTCTTCCCCCAAAATCCTCTTGCACACTCAAACTCCCCTATTTACAGCTCTGTTTGCTGGCTCCTGTGCCACTACAGCTGTCTATACCACTGCCTGACTGGCTGGCTACCTTTATAGGACCCCTGGTCAAAGAAGCCCCACCCCCTAATCAGGGCTCAGCTTCTCTCCCAGCACACTGTCCCTACCAGCCTCCACACATACAAATACAACTACAACTACAAATACCTACAAATACCTTCTCCTCCAACAGAAGTCCCACTCAGTCTCCCCTGTTTACAGCTCTGTCTGCTGGCTCCTGTGCTGCTGCAGCTGTTATTGGAAGTTCTAAGCCTCTACAGAACAGAAACCACCAATTGTATGAAATTGTGCTATGGATCCTTGAGAGACTCCTTGATTCTTGAAAGGGACTCAGATCAGAACCCCACATTTATGTTCATTTGTTAACCAAACAGCAGCTGAACCCACTTCTCCAGAGGTTAAAAGAGCAGCATGTTAACTCATTGTTAATAAACTAGTCCCATGTTTCTAAAATCTATTAGCAAAAGGTTTCTGCTGATGATTTTCAAACAAAATTAAACTCTAAAAAGAGAGAGAGATGTTCCACTAATTACAAGCAACTTCTTTCATTTCATGCTGGATGATCACATCAAATCATTTCAGTATTAAAATGATTGCTTTATTTGTACTCTCTCATGGCATTTCACAACCATTTAAGAGGATGAAGGCCAAACATTTCCAAAAGCATTTCAAGTCATTAAAACCCTTAGGAAAAAAGTGGCACTATATAAAATTCAATATGTGAAGTGCTTTAAAGTAGACATGTGGAGGGTACTTTGAGTATAAAAACTGGACGCTAAAATACTTCTTTAAAATACCACCTTTTCTCAGTACATCCAAGTCTATTTCCTTCTGATTTGAAGTTTTCAAGTCTTGCTGATCTTTTTCTTATATTAGATATGTTAGATACAATATACAGAAAAAACATGCCGTACAGTGTCTGAACATTTTGTGGAAACCCCACAAAGTCATTTCTTTTGCTATTCAGAATAGGATTGATCTTGTGTTGGTGCTATTTCAATTTTTATTTCAAGTGCAGAACTAACAGAAATCTGGATTGTCTTCATAATAAAGTGTCATCCAAAATGGAGACCTGATTAATAACTCCAAGACCTGCAAATAAAATTTGCAGTCTACAAATGGACAAATTCCACAGTTCTTACTTCGGTAAAACTCTCACTGACTTTATGTAATATATATTTTACCCACAATTAGCATATACAGTACATATATTTATAGGAATTCCTCTAAAATGGAAAACACCGGCAGACTAATGGAATCTAAAGGAAAGAAAAGGGAAATAACTTTGGGCATGGCATGCTTCCACTCCATAAACCCCTGACTGGATAGCTAAAGGAACCTCTGGCCCAAAGCCAGGTCGATTACCTTAATTTTAATCAAGAGGGCAGCAATACTAAACACTCTACAAAAAAATGTTTCCAAACATTGCCATTAAAAAAAAAAAGTCTTTAACCCTGCCTCCTCAGACACAGCTCTAGTCCTGGATAAATTACATTATATATGGAGTAACATATAAACATAAAAGACATACCCTCCAGTGAAAAACTTGCACAACTTTCCAGAATGAGTAGAATTAATCATAAGGAATAATTACAGTTCTAAACAAGAATATTTATGACATTACATAAACCCCATTAAAACAAACTGAATGGCAATAATTTTTAGAAAGGGGAAAGGAGGAAGTGAGGTGGGGGAAAGAAAGCCAATCAAAGTTTATAGTCAAAAAGATAAAAGTCCCTGTGTGTCAGTCATCTTGGAAATCATTACTTCAACCAGCATTTGGATCTCGTTTACCTCCCTTCCCAAAAACAGGGAGAAAAAGAATATTGCTTAGAGAGCTGGTGAACATTTTTTTGTTTGTTTGTTTGAAAGATTTTATTTATTTATTTATTAAAAAGTAAGTGAGTTCTTTGTGGTGTTCAGAGCAAGACATAGTGATGGTACCCATCAATTACATTCAGGTCATCCTACCTCCTTTGTGTTCAATCTGTACCCACAGAGTTTCTAGTGCACCTCTAGTAACGAGAGACCTCCGTCCCACCTCTTGTCCAGCAAATAATGATATGGCCATGCCAGTTTTACCAGCCTACAGCACTAAGGGACAGCATTTTCTAAAGAGGCCTCACAAAAGTACCTTGTACCAAAATAAATCAGTCTGTTTGGATGATGACCCAGAGGGTTCTAACTTGCTATTTTGGAGTAAAAAAAAATACATTGTTACACTTGCGGGATGTCCCACTGCATCTATCTGGCCAGTGATTTGAGTAGGAGAATGATGGACCATATTTCCTGCCAGATCTTGATATTACTTTGATCATCACTGAACTTTAGTTATTTAAGCTGACCCTCTAGACTCAAAGCATTTCCTAACAGATAATCAAAGTGGGATAAGCTGCCTACTTGAAGCCAAGAATCAGAAGCCAGCAAAGAGGGAGAAAATCGCCTTTAAACATCCCCTCTTTACAGAAGAGGCTGCTGAATGATGTAGGTCGGTTGTTTTTTGAGCAAACCACTGGCCAGAAGGTAGATATGGGACATTCATAAGCCAAAAAGAGAGATGAAGCCTCTATAAGGGTAAGGTAGGACCTAATGGTAGGAAGAAGTATTTTGCTTAGTTTTGTGATGTGGAAAACAGTGAAATACAGCGTGGACAGGGGTGGCTCAAGGCATCAGCATGCCAAGCGCATGCCTAGGGCGGCAAGCCAAGGGGGGGTGCTCTGCCGGTCGCCGTGAGGGCGGCATGCCTGCGGAGGGTCTGCTGGTCCCGCGGCTTCGGCAGACCTCCCTCAGGCATGCCACTGAATCCGTGGGACCGGGGACCTCCCTCAGGCAAGCTGCCGAAGGCAGCCTGCCTGCCGTGCTTGGGGCGGCAAAATACCTAGAGCCGCTCCTGAGGGTGGAGTAATGTGAGCTGCTAAGCAATGAGGATGGATATGGGGGACATCAAGTACTTTCATTCAGGGACAAGAAAATGAGATCTAACTTCTTAGAACTGGAATACTAATGCTTAATAGGTGAACTTTGCAGCATGTGACTCTGTAACAATATTGTGCTCCTGCCTGGCTATGGACAGGATGATAGCTATGAAGTCCAAAACCAGATTTTCAGTTACATGCACACCAATTCTGTGTGTAACTAACTGATATGTGCAAACACTAGATAACGTGCCAGCAAATCAGACACAATTACTGGAATCCATCACAGTATTCAATTAAAAAAAGGCTTACTTCCATGCTACAGACGCCAGAAGAAAACCCAAAACAATTTTCCACTCTACCACACAGACTCAGTCAGCCAGAAGCTTGTAAAAGTACATGGGACATCATAAACAGCTTGGGTTTAGTTGAAAGTGTGTGCTACAAGCACCCATGAAATCCTACACAATCTGCACCAGAATTCTTCTTCTGCAACACTGAAATGCTTCACTTTACAGATTAGTTAATTCTTCAATAAACTTCTGTTTAGAAAACCTTTTACCCTCTAGCCAGGCACATTCCACCCTTCTTTATGCACCCTGGAAACTAGAGAAAGTTCAGCCTCATGACCAAATATGGGCAGTCACATGGGAAACTGTTTGTTGCACCTTTCTTTTTCATTTTCACCATACACCTAGCGGCAGGCGGCTGGGCACAGGGCTGGATACTTTTCTGCTGCACTGATTTACTCATCTAGGTGTCAGGTAGAGCTTTGCTTTACTAACTTCAGTAGTCAGGCAGTATTTCCTGAACCAGAATGATGGTTTAAGCGAGGTCCTTCCACTGACCTCCCCGTGACACCGTGCTCATGAATAACCAGGTCTGTTGCTGCCCCTCATGCTTAATTTTCTCTGAGGAAATCTTCTGTTAAGGGGCAACAGTTTTCCATTTCAGTGTGCAGCACTACCCAGCTGCTTGTTATTTCACTTGGCTGAGCCTGACAAGCTAATGGTATGTTTGATTTGCACTACAAGTTCCTGCTATAGACATCATTACTTTTATTACAGACGTGGTTCTTGTTAGAGCCTCGGCTGTCCATACAAGAAGAAAAATGCACATTTATTTCAGTCAACTTAAGGTTTAACTCATTATTTGCAAGTACAGCTCTGGCATGGAGCACAGACTCGGCTTCATTTCTTTTTATTGTATTTCGCTGTCATTTGGGTGGCACGCAGGGAAATCATTCTTGCGCCTCTGGGTAGCTGCTTAGGTACTCATTTCTTTTACCTCATTCCTGATAGCTGGGACTCGCATTGCAAGATGCAGTATAATACGGCACAGCTAAACTTAACTAGATGGTTGATAAATAAAATGGATTGATATAGAACAGGGGTAGGCAACCTATGGCACGTGTGCCGAAGGCAGCACGCGAGTTGATTTTCAGTGGCACTCACACTGCCGCGTTCTGGCCACCGGTCCGGGGGGTTCTGCATTTTAATTTAATTTTAAATGAAGCTTCTTAAACATTTTAAAAACCTTATTTAATTTACATACAACAATAGTGTAGTTATATATTATAGACTTATAGAAAGAGACCTTCTAAAAATGTTAAAATGTATTACTGGCATGTGGAACCTTAAATTAGAGTGACTAAATGAAGACTCAGCACAACACTTCTGAAAGGTTGGCGACCCCTGATATAGAAGAAGTAATGGCACCATTTTTAACTGAACAGAGTTCAGGATGGACTTTTCCAGATGGTTTACCTTCTCAGCAGTGATATAGGTATTGGATTCCAGACCTGAGAACATACATTTCTTCTGTCTTCTTGCTTTGTCATAAACAGCATCATATTTAAAACCAATATACAGGGGGAAAAAGGAAATGATTTTTAAAAGACTGAAAGATAATGTAGTCCTCCTAGTTGTTGAAATAGAAGATGGCCATTTAAATAGCTTGCTGGGTGCCCTTGGGCAAGTCACTTCACTGCTCTGTGTCACAGTTTCCCCATCTGTAAAATGGGGATATGATACTGACCTCCTTTGTGAAGTGCTTTGAGATCTATGGGTGAAAAGCACTACATCAGAGCTAGGAATTATTACTATTATTATTTGTATTGCAAAATTTGATTGAGCCACATCTGAGTTCTATTCCTGGCTCTATATTCGATTCATCTTATGAACTTGGGCAAATCATTTGCCCCCAGATTTTCAACCGTGCTTACTGATTTAGGGTGCCCAGTTTGACCTACCTGCAATGTCTCACTTTGGACACCCCCAAATGGAAGTGCCCAAAATCAGGGATCACTTATGTTGGCCTTAACCTCCCTCTGTCTCAGTTTCTTCATCTGTAAAATGGGGATAACGCTTACCCACAGTAACACACAGAAGCTTTGGGACTTACTATGTAAAAAATGCTTGGATAAAATGGCTCCTAGAGAAGCAAAAAATAAATAGGTAAATGTTGCTTAGTTTTCCTTTCAGATGGCTGTTGAACTGCTGGGGTGCAAGACATTCATTCTCAATGTTAGCAAAAGACTGTTGATTTCTCATGCAGAATTTTCTTTAATAAGCATTTTAATGCCATTGATCTCTTGATCCTGAATACAGCCAGTGTAGGGAGTGTTTCTGCCAGACTGGGTGCTTTGAAGTTCTAAAACTCATAAAGCTGGCCATTGCTGGCTGTGGGCTTGTTTTAGTTCCATATCTCTCGTCTCACTTTAGGACTAGACAGAAGATGACATTATTAATAGGCAGCTCACAAGCACCTAATAGTTTAGGGGCAGCCTTTATATTTCTTCTTTCAAGCAGAGATGAAAGATTGTTAAAAACTCTCTTTTTTTTTCCTCAGGGAATTACAGCTCGCAAAAGTTCTTGTAACTCTTCACAGCAGTTATTTTACTACTGGAGGAGGATATTTACTGGGTCAGTTTCCTCCTGCAGCAGGCCCCGGCTTTAATAAACGGTGTCTGTGAGCTACTTTATGCTCTTCATACTTTATTTTGATCTAGCTGTGTGTTTAAAGAGCTGAGGAGAGTGTGTTTTGATGAACTACTTGCACCAGAACTCTGCTTTAGGCCAAAACGTAGACAGGGGTTGTTTTTCTGGTACACTGAAATTTGAAAAAGGGGCACCTTGCCAAGGGAGTCTGTTAGCTTCTGCTCACTCTGCATTCACATCTGTCTTCACTAAGTTGTTACTGGACCCCCTGGTATATTGCACAGAGCAACCTCAGGAGAAATTTATGGAAGTCAGAGTTTCTAGCAAGGAGGGGGTGGAGAGCCAAGAACGTACAGAACTAGTAGCAATTTGTTCAGTCAGATTAAGACAGCATCTTGTTCTAGACATTTTTTTCACATATTTGTCAGCACTAATGCAAAGTTGCTAATAGACAAAGATGAAACAAGAGACCCTGCCAAGAGGAACTTCAAAATGAATTCCACCATGAAATCCCACATCCCATTCAAGACGTGCCATAATACATAGCACAGCTTTTTCTTCTTCTTCCAAACAAAAATTCAGAAACTATTTTAGTATATGATTAAACTCAAACCACTTTTTTTTCTGTGAGGTCAATTAGCATGAAGCCCCCATTGAGGTGTGTGATTCTTGCAGTGTGGAACACAGTTTTAGCACACAGAAAAATCAGCATTGCTGTGCATCTCCACGATGTGATTTCATTGTGCTTAATCATAATCTTAGGGCCCACAAGTGAATCATTTTGCACACATATGTAGTCCCATTAATCTTAATGGGTGAAATTCATCCCTCTACACAGGGCTTGCAGAAGATCTATGCATTAAGTCCTACGTAAACCCCATTTGGAGAACTTGCCTGTGACTTAAATGGTGCTCAGATCTTGTGCTAGACTCAGTAGAAAGGTGAATTTTACACATTGAGACTATGCGTTTGAATAAAGTTACTCATACATGTAAGTGATTGCAAGATCAAGGCCTGGCAGGGACCACATCTTATTCTGTGGTATATACAGCAATCACAATATCAGTGCTCAGCAAATAACTCCCCTTTGGAGGTGCCATTTTAAAATATATATCTCACACCCTAGACGCAAATCCAGCTTTCCAGAAATGGACACATTTCCAATTCCTTCTTTGTGTGCTATCTATGCTTGTATGCCCACTATAGAACCAGCAGTGCCCAGGTTTATGGGTTTATTAACTGTGACCAGACTCAGGCTAAGTAAGTAAACAGATTAATATGTATTATATGGCATTTGTTCAAAGTTCAGAACTTGCATGCACACGTGAAAGTGGTATTTATCCATGCTCCTACCATGGGAGCTGATTAAAAACAGGATCATACAATGTAAGCAGGGCTGTAAAAGACAGCATTAAAACTTTTTTTTTTCTGAAGTATCCTGAATAATTGTTACCGGATTTAATGGCTCAGCAACCCATAACTCTCACATAATCTTGAAGGGTTCGTGGTTTTATGTTGCAACTTGTATTTTATGCTGCAAGAAATGTAAATGCTTACAAAATTGTTTCTATATTATATCCAAGACCAAGTATGGCAAGGAGAAGTCGTACTTCGCTGTCTATATAGTAAACAAATGAACACCAAAGAGGTAGTGGCAAGTTAATAATCACATTCCCATGAAGGGGTGTTCTCAAAACTAAGACTCTGATAGTCATTGAAAATATGACACCAGACATTAATTTTGTGGCTTGCAACCTTGAAACCTTTAGGTATTTTCTATCTAAACATAGGGGACAGCATGCTGAGCCACCATTTTATAATAGCAATATAAAGCTCCCGGTGTTTGTTAATACCATCAGACCTGCCAGTGTTAAGTACTACTGTAAGGCCTGTCAGTTTACCACAGTCAAAGTGATCTCAAACCAATTATATTGGCAGAGCTCTGTGGGGATCAAGAACAAGGACCCACTGTCACGGTGGGTCCCATTTTAAAAAGAGCTGAGAGCCAGATTTCAGAGAACTCAGCATAGCTGGCCAGAAAATGGAAATCCCTTCCTAAAAAAAATCCCACTGTTTGGACAAAAACATGAACATTGTCACAGAAAGAGTTTGGGGGGAACCCAACTGGAATTTTTCAGCTTGCTGACTGCCCGACTGGCAGGCTCTGATCGATGTCACTTTCTCTGCTCAGTCTGAAAGTGACTTTGACAAGAACGTTGAACGTGGGCAGCCAAAGGCTGAGCACTCAGGCTCTCCGCCTCTCCTGCCCCCCCTCGCACAGCTGTCTTTTCAGCTCTCGAACTGACCCACAGGCCTAATGCCTCCCTAGTAGCCAGGCTGGGGGACGAGAGAGCGGGGGGGAGGGGGGAGCTGAGCTATAATTCTATAGGGTGCTCCAAAAAGGCCAATACAAAAGTTATTACTTTCCATGAAATTCACTACTCCTTTCCCATAAGGACACCGTTTTAATTAAAATGAATATATATGTTATTTTAAAGGCACATGCCTTCTGTTAATAATATCTTAAACAGTGGTTGGTACTTTTCAGAACTAATTTCACCTTTAAAGTTTTGCGTTATTTCTCTGAGCATGCTCAGTGGAGCAGTAAATGGTCCTTTTCGTGAATCCCTTCCTTTTAAATAAAGAATCCATGATAGTTGCCACATTGCAAGGGCATGACTTGCACAAACATATAATGCTAAGTTTGTTTTCTTGCAGGACCCCCAGGCTTTTTGATAACAGTGCTGTGCCTCACCTCTGACTGATAGCACGCACAATATTCAAGTGCTGCACCGTGGCTGAGTAGCAATTGTTGCTCACACTGAGCTGTGAAAGTGAGAATTTGTGATGTGCTGGAAGTTTGGCCAAGGCTAAACACCCTAACTCTAGAAAAATTGCTTATGAGAGTAGTCACTGAGAAACCATGATGATGACCATGTGACAAACAAGTTGGCCCCTCCAGTGACACAGTGCTTGCTAGCAACACACGGAAGCATTGGTTCAATACGGATTCAGAGAGAAGAGCTGAACACTTCCTTTAAGCAGCTGGGATTTCCTTGGAGATCTCCCATCCACTTACTGACCACTAGTCCCAAACCTTCTTAGAAAGAGATCTGACACAAACACAGCCCCAGATGGAATGGCTGAATTGCCATCTGGAAATACCACGCAGCATTTTGCAATAACTCCATCAATGCCCTGTGACACCGCTGTAGTTGTTTGGCTGACATTTACAATTAAAACTATTGCAGGGTTTCCCAAGGTAAATATTAATAATTTAGAAAAGGAAATACTAACAAACACTAAATACACTCCAGCCCATCTGTTTAAATAGCTATCGTTTTTAGTGGGGTCACACAATCCAGCTTTTTTTAGAATTAAAAAAAAGAAAGAAAGAAAAAAGAGGGCTAAGCAGCTATACTGATGTCAAACCTCCTCAAACACAATTTTATGTTTTTCTTTGACTTACCCTATAAATATTTTTACTACAACATTCAACGTTTATGAGATCGCTAAGACTTGTAAAAAGGTGAGTAACTGGAAACCAAAGGCTAATACCTACCACAGGGACGCAGGGATTTTTCTTTCTTTCTTTATTTTAAAACAACCCAGTTTATTCTAGTAACATTAGCCAATTGTATTTTACTAGTGATCTATTTCCAAAACTGGGTATATCTTTTTCCTTTTAATTTCACAACAAATGGCAACCAGAAATTGCATCCAAGCTATTTGTTGGTGCTGTTTTGGAGCACTATTCTCAAGTTAGAATACTGTGGCTTTTGCCCTGCAGCCAAGCTTCTACAGATTAAATACTATGGATCCCAAGTATGACTCAGGAGCTACAAATCACAGTATTATTGAATCACAGGAATTAGTGGAGCTGGGTAAATTATTTGTTGTGAATAGACCTGACAAGTTTAGTCCTTTTTCTTGTTTGTGACTCCCTTGAAAATAGACTTTTTCTTTACTAATGTATTCGCCCTTCCTATTGTTTGTGCAAACGTTTAAACATACAGACTTCAGCCTGGGAGTTGTTAGGGACATAAGAATGGCCACACTGGGTCAGAGCAATGGTCTATCTAGCCCAGGATCCTTCTTCCAAGAGTGGCCAATGCCAAATGCTTCAGAGGGAATGAACAGAAGAGGCAATCATCAAGTGATCCCTCCTCTCCCAGCTTCTGGCAAACAGAGGCTAGCAACACTCAGACCATGCGGTTGCATCCCTGACCATCTTGGCTAATAACCACTGATGGACCTATCCTCCATGTTCATTTCAACCTGATCCACACAACAAAGTGTCACAATGTCTGAACACGGTGGTTAACAATCATGTCACCAGAAATGAGGCAAAACATAATATGACCAAGTCACCACTAAATAGTGTGCAGCCTCATGTCTGCTATCACTAGGGTGACCAGATGTCCCATTGTTAAAGGGACAGTCCCATTTTTGGGGACTTTTTCTTATATAGGCACTTATTACCCCCATCCCCTGTCCTGTTTTTTCACGGTTGCTATCTGGTCACCCTAGCTATCACAGATGTTAACCACTGCATGCCTTTGGCTAATTTGCTGTTCACTATGCTTGATGAGCAATTGGTCACTTAAGACACATGGGATTTTTCTGCTCTATGATCAGATAACAAACTTTTTAATGAGTGATGAAAAGCTATTTCCTCAAAGATTGTATAAACAAAAAGCTTTCTTTCTGCACATACATTCATGACTAACAAATAAAGAGATAACTTTGGTGCAACTGACCAGCTATCCAGATTATTCACAAACATTGGTTTTAATATATGCAGCTGCTTCTGGAAAAGATCTATTAGGTCAAGTCCACCAGTGCCCTATTGTTCTCTGCAGTGTATTTTCTAGTACCTTTTCCAGACTAGCTGTAAATGCTTTAAGTCATGGGAATTCCATCACTCCTTTCTAATCTTAGGAGACTGCCCCACAATCCAATAGCTCTCCGTGGCCCTGATCCAAAGGCCAATGAAGTCAGTGGGAGTCTTTTCACTGATTTCAGTTAGCTTGGGATCAAGTCCACTGTCTGGGAGATTATCCCCATATTCAGCTCAGATTTTCTTTCTTAATTTCATCCCATTAGGCCTAGGTACCTCGGAACACTCTCGAGAACCCCTCTCCATCTTTGCTATTTACACCTTTGAAATATTGTAGCGACAGCTCTGTCCCTTAGCCCAACATTCTACGTTTAGCATCTTTTAATTAGCCTCCTAAATCAATACCTCTAGATCCTTAATGAGCTTTGTTGCTGGTCTCCAAACTCTCTGCAGTTTTAGATATTGAAGTGCCCAGAAAAGAATGCAATGCATTATTTTTAAAATATGCTCTTTACCATCTCTCAGGGCACAAAATGCCTCTCCACATTAACTACCCAAGAGCAGAGGTTTGGGGGAGAGATCCATTTAGACACCTTGCCACCCACTGGTATCCACAGCCATAATTAAGCACCCTGGCCCAAATCCATTGAATTCTCCAGAAGTTAGGAATCTAAATACCTGGATGGCTCTGGGCCCCAAGATACCTATAGGTCTCATTAGATTTCCTTTGCCATGTGAAATATACAACCTACATTTTCAACTACCACACTGGACTGAAGCTGCATGGCTCCCTTTAAAGTCAGTGGGAGATGTCCCAGCAGAACTCTGCACAATTCCACAAGTAGCATAAGCTAACATGCTAAGGTGACTGTAAGCACAAATATGTAACTGTGAATAGTTGCATTTATTCTCAATGGAACTTACAACATAGCCAGTAAGTTACTTGGGAGAAACCTCTGACATCACACTCACATTCTCCTTCGCTCGTAGCATAGACCGTATGTCCCGTTTTGGCTGGGACAGTCCCCTTTTTCAGCTCTGTCCCAGCTGTCCCTAATTTCTCACCAAAACTGCGCATTTGTTCCAGCTGCAAGGCAGAGCGGAGAGCAGCAGCTGCTCCCAGGGAGGTCAGCTGAAGGCAGCGCTGCCCGCCAGTAGGACAGCGGAGAAATTTGCTCTAGCAGGCCGTGCTGCCTTCAGAGCTGACCCCCACCCCAGTCCCCGGGCGGCATGAAGCTCAAGAGGTTAGTCCCAGCCCAGCTGCAGGCAGCACGGAGCTCAGCAAGGCGACCCTTGCCCCATCCTCAGCTGCAGGCGGCTCTGGAACTCAGCCCCAGGTGTGGGAGGCGCAGGGCCTCCGCAGGTCAGCCCCAGCTGCAGGCAGCGCGGAGCTCAGGGGGTCAGCCCCAGTCCTGGGTGGCTCTTGCGAAACCTGTGAAGTGGGGGAGGCGGGGCTGGGCGAGTCCCAGGCTGTCCCATTTTTACTTTAAGAAATATGGTCACCCTAGCTAGAAGCCAATGAGCCTGTAAATAGAGGCACTCTCAATTTACATAGGAATGAAGCATTCCCTTCAAGAGGTGTCGAAATCAAGCCAAAAGGTGAATGACATTTTTATGTGAACCTCCTGCTGTTTCACCCTCTCTTCATTCAAATGCCATTGGGGAAAACAGAGAAGCCCCCTTTTCTTGTTGAAATGCAAATCAGTATTCAAGGGATAGGAAAGGAAACAAGAAACTGACACCCACTATAAAACACCTACTTTAGAAAGAGTTACGTTGTGGAACTGGAAAAATCCATCTGCATATTGACTCTAACAGTGGCACATTGATTGGGGGGAATGTTTTCTATGCACATCCCAGGGGAATAGGGGTATGTCGAGAGACGGTTCACTGGCACTAGAGGAGAAAGGAGAGGTGCTATTCCTCGCTTGGTTGCTCTAAGCAAGAAGTAGCCTTAACTGCCGTTATGCTGAGAGAGAAACTTTGTTCAGCTGATGATATAAATAACATTTCCCATTTGGTAACACATGCATTGGGCCTTCCCAGTAGCGCCTTCATCGTAGTAGCTACTAGGCACATTTATTTATAAATTATTTATTTTGTGATTTTCTCTTTTCTGCTCTATCCTCAAAAGTCGGCTCCTACATAAGAACATAGAAACGGCCAGACTGGGTCAGACCAAAGGTCCATTTAGCCCAGTAGCCTCTCTTCCAACAGTGGCCAATGTCAGGTGCTTCAGAGGGAATGAACAGAACAGGCAATCACTGAGTGATCCATCCCCTGTTGCCCATTCCCAGCTTCTGGCAAACAGAGGCTAGGGACACCATCCCTGCCCAGCCTGGCTAATAGCCATTGATGGACCTATTCTCCATGAATTTATCTAGTTCCTTTTTGAACCCTGTTATAGTCTTGGCCTTCACAAGATCCTTTGGCAAGGAGTTCCACAGGTTGACTGTGTTGTGTGAAAAAATACTTCCTTTGTTTGTTGCTACTTATTAATTTCATTAATTCATTAATTTTAAGAGCAGGTTAGACAAACACCTGCCAGGGATGATCTAGATAATACTTAATCCTGCCATGAGTGCAGAGGACTGGATTAAATCACCTCTCAAGGTTCCTTCAAGTCCTACGGTTCTAAGATTTTTGCTTTCACTCACAGACAGAAGGAGTTGTGATTCCTCTTCAAACAGTTCTGGAAAAGGACTGTGCCTGCAACTTGTGGGTACAGAAAGGGAAGCCGGGCTTTACAGACTGACCTAATAAGTTTAATTGTTTTTTATTAGTCAACTTTATGTATAAGATTAACCAGATCTCAGAACCAGCCAAAAATAATTCAGAGATGAGTAGTGGTTGCTGATACAGGCAAGTGTAGACTGGCTGGTGAGATGTACAGCATTGCTCATTGCTGCCCCTAGTGTAACAGAGGGACAGCAACCAATGAGCAGGGAAGAGGGAAAGAGAAGGAAGAACTAAAATAATCTTAATTAGGGAAGGGTCTGATAAGGTCGTGTGGCAAGTGGGAAATGTCGGCATTTTGGCCTGGCATTGCTAGACCTGCTGCTTGTTTGGAAGCACGTTACATCTGGCAAGATCTTAATGAGAACATCATGATTTGAAGGTGTGATCTCTCCACCTCTGAGGGCATCAGTGTTGCCAACTCTCAGGATTTTATCATGAGTTTTGCAATATTTGGTGTTTTTCTTACAGGCCCAGCTCATGAATTCAAGTGATTACATGAAAAACTCTTCTTTCATTTAAAAAAAAAAGTTTTCTAGCCTTCCTGGTTGCAGAGAAAAGATGGAAGATGCAATCCAAGTGCACCCTAAAGGCTCAAAAAGGAGAAGGCAAATAAAAAAGAAGCCAACATTTATTCTTTTATAAAATCTCATGATGTCTGAAAACTTGGGGTTGGCCAATGCTGCAGAAATAAACAGGAAAAGCTGGAATCTCAGCTGTCCATCAAAAGAAATGTATGCACTGATCCATGGGATATTAGACCTTGAGCATGTCACTAGTCTCTCCGATTAACAGTGCTTTTTGGCATTGGCCCAGAATTGAATATAGCAAATCCTGGACCTCAGATGAGTGGTCATTTTCTGTCCTTGTTCTGACTTCTCTCTCTGCTCTCAGAACACAGCTTTCCTCAGAAAGGTCCCTGTGGGTAGGGTCAGAGGGTATGCCTGCACTGCCAAGGAAGAGGACCAGTTTCAGCTCCTCATTCTAATCTCTCGCCCTGCAGCTGAAAGTGTTGCAGAAGCAAGCAGTGCACTCGGCCACAGGAAGATCCAGTACCTTACATCACTCAACAGTGACCCTTGAACCCAGCTGAAGAATGGTACTGGTTAGTTCCAAAGGAAACACCATCTAGTTCCACTCCTTGACTGCAGGAATGGTTTCTGCTTTGCAGAGAAATGAGATGATGGCAAGAAAATGTGGTGGGTTTTTTGGCGCTCCTGAGCAATGTGGTGGAATATCCACTCTGCCCCTCCCCGCTCTGAAAATAAAGTTAATTTAACATTACTGACCCAGAGTGGCAATTTGGTTAATATAATGTGGGATGATGACTTGTATAATATTTCTAGAAAAGAGTAGTGCAGGATCACTCTTCATCAATTTAGTTCTTTTTCTGTCTTGTAGAAGGAAGACAATCCCCAGTTGCTGAAGTTGTTTTTACCATGTGCTGAACAATACACAATTCAAGGAACAACTTCCAGCAGGGACAGTGTTTGCACAGCTCCAACTGCCTCACCCAGGGAAAGGCTCAGTTTTGGCTCACTTAGCAAGAGATGCTGCCTGTGGAATACAGGGTCCCATTTTGAGTCTGGAATGTGGCAAGACCATATGAGGACACTAATGTTTAGCCCAATGTTGGGAGGCAGGAGACTCCATTAAGTGGCTTAGTGTCTGGACCCTACTTAAAAGACACAACCAGGTAAGCATCTCTCACTGACTCCTTACAAAATGGAGTGGGCTAGTTTGGTGTTTCTCAGCTGGTTCCACGTCCTACGGTGCTGAATGTTTCCCTGTGCTCTCCCTAGAGTTCTTCTGATTCTCTTAATCTATTGGAGCTTCCATGATGGCTAGTCAAGTTAATAAAATTCACTGGACTTTCATCAGAACACATTCTTCCTTTGTAGTTATGGTAGCTCATTGGGAAGAATGTAATGCCAGAACGAGCCCTACAGCAGGCTGCAGTAACAGATGTCATCTCCACTTCTCCAGCAATCATAAATAACCACCTTGGGCAACAAACGATATCTCGCAGTTTCGCAGGGGTAGGATGTGCAAAATGCACCAGCTGTCTTGTGTTTTCAGCCAGGCCATGTTAAGTCTCCTCTCAACACAGTACTAGCCACGTTGTGGGGAAAATTCACCCCGGCACAAAGTCACCACTTACCTTTATATGCCCTTCGTTCACTTTGCATGGGGAGGATGGGTTGATCCAAGCAGCAGTGGATTCCTCATCCCATCCATGTCCCTTCCTATTTACACCCTGTGCACGGTCTCCAGGGATCCTCAGCCAAGCTTTAATTTTGTGCCCTTTCTTCCTAATCCTGCCTGCTTGCATGGCAAAACCAAGTCTACAAAGGTAGGGAGCAGGGCTTGTCCCTTAAAGAACATAGTTAACAAGTGGTATATAGAGAAGTCTATGAACTTCCCAAAGCTTTGGGGAAGCATTCTCCTGGATTTTGCAGGAAACCCCTATTTCTAACATAGGCTGAACCAGAAGCCTGGATTCAAACACCCTGGAGTTTTGGGAGAGTTTGGATTTAGATCCAATCTGTCTACACAGTCAACTCAATTTGGAATTATGGTGCTGTAACCATGGCTGTTTAGTTAAGGTTGCGGCCAGCTCTGTATTCTAAGCCTGAGTTCAAACACTGTCTAACTTTGCCACCAAACATAAAAAGCAAAAATCTACTTTCAGTGTGAAGTGCTTTATGCATGATTTGAGCCAGGGAGAATTTTTTTTTTTTGGAAGTTCAAGAAAATCATTGGCAAATCATCCAAGCAAATGTGAAGTTAAAGGGCAGTTGAAACCAGACACATTTCTGACTTTCCTAAAAATACTGCTTCTAGAGAGGAGTGGATTTCAGCAGGTTCATGACAAACTCAGTGACCCTGTGAAGAGAACATCAAGTCTCAGAGGGAATACTTTAGGTTTTGATTTGTAAACAAGTTAGCTGTGCAATTAGACCCCTACTTTGCTCACATGGTCATCACATTCGGGCACGCAAATTACTATCTGTGGTAATTTGCACACACATTTACTGGATAAGTGCAGATAGTCACAGTAATTATGTCTACAAATTAGGGGGGAACCCCTAAGCAGAGGGCCTGCAAAATGCCTATCCACCACTTATGTCCCACGTCAGTCCTCAGAATAGAGTTTATGTGGGATTTAAAAGAGACTGTGGCGCCTATTCCAGCACTCTCTATGTAGTAAGGTTCTGCTTTATGTAAATCCTCTTTAGCTAGGTGAAACTCATAGCACCAAATCCTGTCCTCATTTACACCCATGAAAACCCACGGATTTGTATCTGTGAAACTGCGATTATATTTTGGCCTATTACCTAAAACTCCAGTGAGGTTTGGGTTCCATACAAGGCACAGAATATTCCATGCCAGGGGTTGGCAACCTCTGGAATGTGGCTCACCAGGGTAAGCACCCCGGCGGGCCAGGCCAGGTGTTTACCTGCCGCATCGGCAGCTTCAGCGGACCGCGGCTTCCACTGGCTGTGGTTCACCGTCCCAGGCCAATGGGGGCGGCAAGGGATGTGCTGGCCGTGGCTTCTTGCCACCCTCATTGGCCTGGGACGGTGAACCATGGCCAGTGGGAGCCGCTCTCAGCCGAACCTGCCGATGCGGCAGGTAAAGAAACTGGCCTGGCCTGCCAGGGTGCTTACCCTGGCGAGCCGCGAGCCAGAGGTTGCCGACCCCTGCTCCATGCTATCGCAGTGGGTCCCCTGAACAGAGTGGGATGAAGTGTGACATGTGACATGAAGTTCAGAGTGACATGAAGTGATCACACTAGAACTGGATGAAATTTTTTGGCCAAAACTCTTTTCAGTGAAAACTGCAGATTTGGTGACACCAAAATATTACGCTAATTTCACTTTTGCCAAATTGTTTATTTGGGGGGAGGGAGGGGATTAAACCCAAAACATTTCACTTCAACATTTTTTTAAATGAAACATTTCCATTCAAAACCACTTTTTGTTTCAAAATTTCCTTTAATTTTATGTTTTAAAAATTCAAAACCATTAAAAACGGTTAAAATCAATATGAAACATTTAGTTTGACCTGAAATAAAATTGTTTTTCCACTTTTTGAAATTTCCACCTTACCAAAAAAATCCATAATTCTCCCAGTGCTTGCTTAGCCCACATCAATATAGTATAAGATGTGGTGGTTCATAAAAGAATGCAAATCAAAGGTGAACTGTAAAGTAAAAATGAAAATTGAATTAGCCACCAATTTTGGTACTGAATCCTACTCATCTACCCATTATGCAGGCCAGAAAAGGCATAATTAATCCTTTGAAAGTTATAGTCTCCCCTCTGTTGAATCCTCTTGGTATTGCCCATGGCACTGATGTAACCCCAGAATGCATCATTCTGCTACATTATAAAACATTCTAGATCACACAGGTTGCTATGTAACTCTTGGGGTGCATGAGGTCAAATTCTGGAAGAACTTAGGCAAACCAGGAAATTTCAAGAGAATTTCACAAAGGGAAAGTTTGTTTCTATGCCGTCTCCCTCACCTACACAGCCTGAGTAAAGGGGCGTTCAGTATACATATCTATAGGTCTATTTTTGGTTTTGCTTTCCAGTGCACAGTTAAAGATAAGCTCTCAACTAGAGGCAAGATGATAAAAGGTTAGTGCAAGAGCTTGAAGTACATGTATTTTCTTCATTGAATTTCTCTCAGATTGGCAAAAGCTTATATTTAGGCAACAATTCTTGCCAAGCTTTTAGTATTTCATACAACTGACTCAGGCATTGTCTCTAATAGCAAATCATGTATTAGTATCCAGAACACACGTTTCCAATTCCAATAGATATAAAATAGAGATCTGATCTGGTTTCCACTGAACACAATGGCAAAATTCTAATTCACTTCAGTGGGAGGGAGATTGGGCCCTAAAGGAGTAAATAGCACTGCTAACGTAAAGCACAAAAATTATTAATCAGGACATTTAAAATGTATTTAATAACTAATTATGGCATAACACAAAAGGTGACCTTTGAGGGGTTGTGCAGTTGTAAATAGGAGCAGAATTTAGCCCGGTACGTACATTGCATTTACTACTATTCCAGATGCAATATCTGTAATTATTTCAGTGTTAAACATAGCATACTCAGGATGTCTAATATTTTAGATTGTGTCTTAAGAATTGCCGAGTAAAACTTGTTTTGCTGTATTGAAATAATTCAGCTCCACAAGTCACCTTTGAAAACCCTGATTTTAACTTAGATTTTCCTAACCAAACTGAATTGGTTTATTTAATTTTTTAAACGTGTAAAAATCTACTTTATAAACTTAGCCACTGTCTCTGCTCTCCTGCAGCCACCTTGTTTGGAGGGGCACAAAGCAGTCTAGTGATGTATTGGGTGTGGATCCTGCACTGGAATGCAACTTCTGTCTTTCAGAGAATGCTGCCCCTCAAGCGAAGGGGTTACGGCTTTAGCCGTATGTTTCAAAACCAGATTGACACGGTGGGTAAAATCCTGGTCCCGCTGATACCCAAGGCAAAACTCCAATGAGGCCAGGATTTCACCTTCTGTCTCTAATAGATCCCCATATTCTTAGGTGCTGCAGGATTCAGTGAGTTCATAGAATCATAGAATATCAGGGTTGGAAGGGACCTCAGGAGGTCATTCTAGTCCAACCCCCTGCTCAAAGCAGGACCAATCCCCAACTAAATCATCCCAGCAGGGCTTTGTCAAGCCTGACCTTAAAAATGTCTAAGGAAGGAGATTCCACCACGTCCCTAGGTAACCCATTCCAGTGCTTCACCACCCATTCCAGTGCTTCCTAGTGAAAAAGTTTTTCCTAATATCCAACCTAAACCTCCCCCACTGTAACTTGAGACCACTGCTTCTTGTTCTGAAATAGCAGCTCAGAACAGTGAGGGTTCCGGATGCAGTTTCTTCGGAGAGGGTGTGTGCGCTAGTGCCTAAACCAAGCAACTGGCACACAGGACTGGAGCTGCTCAGACCCTCCTGCAAGGTCTGGTTTGTGCTGGTGTTCACAGATCAAACCTGGGGATTCGTTCTGTGAAGGGTGGTCATAAACCAGTCCCTTTGTGTTCTTTTGGAAGCACAATTTCAACAAACCAAAAGAACTGGTCACTTTTTCCTGTCCCAACCCTAGGTGCCTCAGATACCACATTACAAATACCTAGAGGGCTCCTGAGTGCTAGAATGAGCCTCAATTAATTGTTGAACCTCTATTGATTGTTGCTATTGGTATTGTCAAGGGCAGGGCAGTGTCCTGTTTCTCCATCTTCTACCTTGACAGTGTCAGACAGGGCCACTGTGCTTCCTAATACCCCAGGGGCTCCTCAGGGGCCTGATTCCTCCCTGCAACCACTTTAGCCAGAGGGAGAGACAGGTGCTCCTTCCGCTGCTGCCGCTAAGAGTCTGTACCAGGCCCATGAGCAGCAGCATGCCATAAAGCTTAGCACAGTAGCAGGGAACCTTTAGTGGTTCCCTAGCAACTGCAGATTAAACATCAAAGCCCTATAATGTGTAATGCATATTATAGCTACTAGGGAACTCCTAGGCTATGGCTGCATTACGAGCAAGAGGTGTGTTTGCCCTGCTGGTGTATACGTATTCATGCTACACATACCATGGCTACACTGCTATTTATACTCACACTAGCTTGATGAGAGCTAGGGTGACTATATGTACACGAGCAGGGAAATCACATCCCTAGCTCGTAGTGTAGACATAGCCTTATTAGGAGATTCCATAAGCCTCCAGAGGGGAAACCTGCTTTTACTATTACTTTTTTCCTGTTTGGTTTGTCTGATTGAAATCAAATGGTTTCTTTGCAATGATAATAATAAAAATAAAAAAATAATAGGAGACATACCAATCTCCTAGAACTGGAAAGGACCTTGAAAGGTCATTGAGTCCAGCCCCCTGCTTTCGCTAGCAGGACCAATTTCTGCCCCAGATCCCTAAGAGGCCCTCTCAAGGATTGAACTCACAACCCTGGGTTTAGCAGGCCAATGCTCAAACCACTGACCTATCCCTCCCCTAATTTGATCTGACTGGGAAGCTATGAGGATTCTGTAATACTATTCTTCCTCTGCCGTGGCTATGTAATGGATAAGCTGGATGGGTAAGCTTCTGTTGGGAACTGTAAACCTTTAGCCTCTTTCCGATGAATGAAAGTGTCAGGTTCAAAAGTGGAACAACATAGTAAAGACTAATATTTCCATCAAATCTTCTCGTTCAGTTTGCACCAAAGTCAGACCAGTTTACTTCAGCAGCTTTTGGATTCAAAAGTTTCTACAAAATATTTTAAAAGTAATAATTGATACAACAACTAGCATAGCCACTCCCTGCTAGTCGCATTGGGTTTAGATGTAACAGGTCGTGACTGACAGCTTTTATTTAAATAAATATTGTTTAAAACTCCTATGTAAAACTCCAGAGAAGTGCACAGACCTGCTCTGACATTTGGGAAAGACGTGAAGTCAGGTTCCAACGTTAACGAAGTGAAAGTGAAAGTACTTTAATTTGTTTTAAAAGCTGAAGGTGCACTGATTTGGGGATCTATTTTGCAGTCCGTGATAACCATTATGTTGCAGGGGAGGGGAAAACCATTCATACACATTCATACTTGTGTGGAGATTTGGTACCATGTGAAGATCTTGTATCACACAATTTACATAGTCATTACATAAAAAGCTGTTTCCAGATATTTGGAACCTTGCTCTCACTGCAAACAAGATCACTGGATATCTTGGACGAATTAATCTCTGTTGTGACTGCACTACAGACCATGAAGTTATACTCTTATAACAAGTATTCTTTAAAAAGTCTGTATTTCGTCCTACCAGCCAAATTCAGCCTAGCATAATCCCAGTGGAGACAACAATATACTTTTTTTTTTGGTAGCAGACCTTTTGCTTTTTTAGTAGATGTATTTGCTTAAGTGAGTCCACCTCATCTATGGAATCTTCTCTTCAGTTCCTTAGGGTTTAATGGGTCATAGGAAATTGGACACTGGCAAAACCAAGTATCTCCTGGATAGTCATGCTGGGGGATGTAAAACCACATCCTAATGACAAATATACATTGAACACCAACCGTACCAAAGGGGATCTCAAAAAGGCATTCAAGTGATAGTTGGAATGAACATCTGTTACGTCAGAGTCCATTTCTAAGCCTGAAAATAATCAGGAAGGCCCATGTCCAATCACCTACCTTCTCAAATAACCTTTTGATAGCTGCTACTTGTTTTCAAAGGGTAACTGGATAGGAATTATTGATTTTATACTTCAAGATTTCATAAGATTCTGTCATTAAAATGAGATCTGGCCCTGGGAAAAATGCCTCCTGCCAAGAACAGGACCATGAGGAGACAATGGCCGTATCTGTGCAGTATATGTCAGAACACTGCCTTGCCATTTGTCAAAGAAGAGAACATAACCAATTAGGCCCAAACAAAAAGGTGAAACAAACGAGTCAATTTTCTGAAGCTGTTCATATTGAAGAGAGGGGAGGGAAAAGTATGGATTTTATTTTATTTGTCTATAACCAAAGTTTTGAAGTTTTCAAGTCCAGAATCTTTTATTAGCTTGGCAACTCTGCTAAAGGGGAAAAAAGAGAGACATGCATCTGCGACAGGAATTTAAACAAAAACCATTCTCTGCCATTAGCATTTCTTTGATGGTCCTTTGGTTTATTGTTGTCTGTTAACTTCTGTATAATCACATAATTGCTACAACATTCTTATAAATAATGCATTTGAAAGAGAAAGTAAACAGTGTGTCATGTTCTGTTCGCCAGTGGATTCTGTGTGGCCCTCCTTGTAGCCCCTTCCTGGCCAGGTCCCTCTTGGTTTTAATTTCATACAAGCCACTTGTGCTGGTGAATCTTTCAATGAGCCCTGCCAGCTGTTATTGTGAACTACATCAAAATAATTTCCAAGTACAATCCCTTCTGTTTTCTTTCCCTTTCAAACACTTAAGAATTTAAAAAACAAAAGCCCTCAGCATTTGACACAGTTTCAGTTCCAAGATCTAAAGCCAGTATTGAGTATAGGTAGAATAAAGAAAACTGCATTTGGATATAAAATCCTGGGATTTTACCCACATGCCTGTGCCTGGATCTCAACAGTATTTTATCAACTGTCATTTTTCAGACTTATCTTACTGGATTCTCCTCTTCTGCCAGGTCCTCTGGGTCTGTGCTGGTCTCTTCTGAGTGCAAGTTACCAGAAAACACTGTATTCAGAGTGTAGCTATAATAAACAGTCGTAAAAAGAGAAGAATAAAAATATAGATCTATAGGTGTCAGAATCTCTTATTTAGTAAGATAGGGTTATAGGTCTGCTAGTATTTTGGCTACTTCCTCAGGCACACTGATTTACGTTATATTGCTAGAAGTCTCTCACACACAAAGGTCTAATATTTACTGCCTGTGCCACATGCAGCTCACACACTGATGCGCCAATGAATGCCAAGAGAAAACACAAATCTGAGCTGTCAAGGGTTAGCATTAGCCAGGCTGGACACGTGGTTGCTGATCTGGCTGACAGCCTGCGATCCAACCCAATCCTGGGTCTTAGGTGTGGCCACATACTACCAACTCCTGAAGCTGCAAAACCCCCTTCCCTGGACACCAGGGAGGTGTCATCAGTGAAGCATTGCATGCACTCAGTGCTTCACTCAGGTGTCTTCCTCAGTCAGGAAGGGGATGATCTCAGCTGACAGTTCCAAAATAGAGCTGTTGCTTGGGAGAGGCAAATATTAACTCTGAGTGTCCTTTCCTTGTACTATACCAACAACCTCCCGCCCCAACCCACCATGAGCTGTCCCACCTTCCTTTTCTACCCACCTACTCATAGGATTCTTTATACCTAGGGGACATATCCTGGCCTCCCATTCATTCCTCACATGGTCATTTTATGGGGCTTATTGAGCCCCAAGGCAGCGGTAGCTGCAATAGCCCCTATGTGGCCAAATGAGACCACTCTCTATGGAGTGGCACTGGGGGCTGCTCAGGATATAAGGATCTATATTACATCAGGTTCCTGCTTCCTCAGGCAGTTCTGCAGGTCCCAACCATGAAATGGCCATAAAGGACCTCCCTTCCCCTGGCACTCTGAGCCTGACTGATCTAACGTTTCAGGGTCTCATAGCATGTTACACAGACACCATATCCGGAGGAGATATACTGTATTCTTCATGCAACAAATGAAGTTAAATCCCTGCTTTGAGTGCAAAACAGAACCCAACCTGAACACACGGGCACTACTGTGGCTCCATAATCCCATTGATATATAAAACTATAGAGTAAGTCAATTTATAGCTTGTCTACTCTAGACATTTTTCCCCACCACTGAAGCTACTGGTTCTGCTCCAATAGTGGTAACAAAGGTGGAAGCACCAGCAGCTTCCCATGTTTTCACCTAGACCTGCCCTGAACAGAACACTGTGCTTAAAATGCCAGCAAATCCTTGGAGTTCTCACTACACTTGTGCTTCCACTGTTGTTACCACCAGTAGAACTGAACCAGTGGTAGCAAGGGTGGGAAACTTGTGATAAAAAAGCCTGAAGTAGGCACAACCTCTGACTGTATAGTTGTAAACAGATCATCTCGTATTTCTGAAATCCTCTTCATTGATTTTATCTATTGTGAGAAAACCTTTGTCTCTTGAGTCATCATATCAACAGCCCTTCTGTTTCCATGAAAACAGACTTGTGTTTTCTGTTGTCTTTAGGTGATAAGATCAGGCTTTGAACTTAGATACGTTGATGTATAGCAGTGTCTGGTAATTCCCTGGTCTAAAAGGAATAAGGGGCACAATAAGAAACACAGCATTAATTTTGCCTACATTTGCTCCCTCTGTGCCTCATTAGGCGCTTAGCCAGTAACTAGTCAGGTGCAAAAGAGCAAGGACCTAAATATGGGCCTCAGAGGACCCATATTCCATCTGTAAGGGGTAAGTGTGAACTGCAAGCCAAATTCATTTAGTTCCCTTTACATAATTGTCAGCTTCGCTCAAAGCAGTTTCTTCTCCTTGATTGCAAGGGAAGACAGTCAATTGTTGTTCTATTCACTTCATCACATAAACCCATTTGACAGGCATGACAGCAACTGCTTGCTAATTATGAAGCAAAATTTGCAGTGCAAGGTTTGTTGTGTCAACGGTCTCTGGGACAATCCTGTGATTGTTTTATGAGAAGATTGGGCAGTCAGGGTTGAGTACTTTCACTTCAATTATCCCCATTTGCTGTCATGGCTTGGAGCTGTTCTAGTGGAATGAAGAGAACAAAATAATGAGCTCTGCTCCCACCCCTGGGAGCAGTGTCTGAACCCTGAAGAATTTGGTTGGTCGTATCTTTGCTAGCCACTATTAAAGATATTATTAGAGTGGTTCCCAGTAGCAGTATTGGAGCTAATGGTCTGTTAGCACTTCCATGTTATTTCCAGGGACTTATAACTCAGCCGCAAAGATTTGTGCCAGGGTGAAATTTGACATAAAATCTCAGTCTGGGAAGAGTTCTATTTATTTTACAAAGGATCAACTAATCTAAAAAATAACAATGTGGAGGTTACTGGTTGGTTCATCTGTTTGTTCAAGAATTGCATTTTTTCTAATTATTCTTTCAGGCAATTAAGACAAAATAATTTCTCACACTTAGGAGGGGAAAAAAGTCAAGGACAGAATTATTTCATTTAGAAAACAGGATAATTTGAATGTGCATTTGGTACACAAAAAGGATGTGCTTATCGCTAAAGCACAGGACTGGCACTCAGGCAATTAATAGATCTTTAAGTCCAGAAGAGATCATTATGATCCTCTAGTCTGACCTGTATATCACAAGCCATAGAATTTTGTCAACTGATTCCTGCCCCAAGCCCATAGTTTCTGCGTTAGCTAGAGCACACGCAGTCTTGATTTACTTTCTCCAAGTGATGGAGATTCCACTACTTACCCAGATAAGTTGTTCCAATTTAATTTACTCTTAATTTAAAAACGGCACCTTATAGCTGATCTCGGTTCATCTGTCTTCAGCTTCCAACTCTTGTTTTGCCTTTGTCTGATCAATTAGACCTACCTCCTATCAGATATTTTCTTACCAATTCTAGAGATCTTGGTTCTATTCCCAGCTCTGCCGGAGGCTTCCTGAGTGACATTGGCCAAGGCACATTAATCTCTATGCCTCAGTTCCCCCATCTCTAAAATGGGGATTATAATATTTCCCCCCTTCACAGTGATCTGGGGAGGCTAAACCCACTATGGGCCCAATCCTGTAAATGGCTGCGTGCTAAACTCCCCTCTGAGTTACTGCCTCAAAGGACTGAGCCGTGTGTGGGCCTTGGCAATCTCAGATGGAAGTGCAAAGCATTATTGTTTTCTGCTCACATATCATGAGGATTTTCAGTATGTGGACTGAGTGCACTCGTATAGCTGCTGTCCTGGCATAGCAACTCAGAGTATATTGTAACGGCTAAACGCTCCCCAAGTGCACTTTGACAGCACCAGAAACACTGCCGTCTTTTCTCCCTCTATGCAGAATCTACGCATATGTACAGATTTACAAGGTAGACAACTATACTGCAGGAAGCGGGGTATGTCAATAGACCACATAAATTACCTGAAGCTCCCCCACCGCACTTGGCTATTCTAAAATAGATGTTAGTGACAAGTACCCATGTCCATGATAGTCTGTAAAGACTTTATTGTTGTTGATTCATGTATTGAGGTATATCATAAGTGCTCATTGACAGATTGTGTCTTTTCCCCTTTCACAGAGATTGCTGGAGCTTTGACTGAAAAAACTCTTAGGTTTATAGATGGGAGGAGAACTAGGGAAAATGTGAGGTTTTGCCAAAGCTCTAGAATATCTAAGCGAGTTCTGTTTATTTTGCATAAACATTTCAGAAGGTTTTCCCCCAAAAAAGTAAAAAAATATTTATTTCCTCCTCCCCACCCCCCATCCTTGCTCTACACCCCTTAAAGTTCACTGAGGGTTCCATTTCCTCAACCCAAGAACTTCTAAAGGGCTAGAAATGATAGGTTTTCCTATCTATCTGCCAAAAGGGGTGAAGGATCATACGAGGACAGCGGAAGGGGGTAGGGATGGAAATAGGGCAAACAGCGACTCTGAAATCAGTAGGTGTGCAACATCAATATTAACCTCAGGGCATGTTAATTCCATGCATCTTGCTGTGCAAAGAAAGAACTTCAGAGAGGGCATAGGAGTCCCCAGCTGAATGCCCACACATTGGGGCCTAGATTTTCTTGCACCAGTCCTGCTCCTATTTATAATTATAGAAAATAATACACTTCCTTTATTTGTTCATATTTATTTTTAATTTTTTATGTAATATTTAATTGAGGTCTTTGGTTGTTTTACACAGCCCACTAAACAAATGTGAAGAATTATCAGAAAATCATTTATACCACGTAACACCTGAATATGAACAGCTTATTTCCCAAGATGTGGAAACTCAGTTGAAGTCCACATATGAACCCAATTAACAATACAGGCATTGCATAGTAGATGCAACTTCCCAGGGGATTTAAATACCTACATAGGGAGAGGATTTGGGAGTCAAGGGCTCCTTAGTCTAGCAGACAAAGGCATGATAAAAATCAGTAGCCGGAAGCTGAAGCTAGATAAATTCAGGCTAGAAATAAGGCATCATTTTTCAAACAGTGAGAGTAACAAATCAGTTCTAAAAGACATGTTGCAGTTCAACCAGGAGTTATGGCCTTGATACAGGAATTGCCAGACAACATTCTGTGCTCTGTCTCTATGCAGAAGGTCAGGCAATCATAGTGGTCTCTTCTGGTTTTAAAATTATGAGCCGTTTGACAGAAAAAAGAGCATTTGCAAAATTCACATTGAGATTCAGTCTCTGAATTATTTCAAAGTTCAGGGGTGTTCGTGCCAGAGGGTTGATTTTCCTGTAACAGGAACCCTTCACTGCTTTCAGTTGTAGCTCTTAAATTATTTTACCATTGAGGTAAGGTCACTTAACCTTACAAGGCTAGTATAGGCCACAGGGCACGTCTAAACTAGGATCAAAGGTGTATTTGTCCAAAATCAGTTAAATTACCTTTTGTCCTAGTCTAGGCACACCCTTAGGCACAGACCAAGGTAAGCAGTAGTACAGAATTACATCATCCCAAGGGGAGCATTGGGAGGCATTCTCCAGGCATTCCCAGTGGTGCACCTACTATGCCCTTTTGTAAGTTGTTTCGATAGTGAGTTACTCACTGTGCAGCTGGACAGCTCCATTGGGTGGGATCATACGGTAACAGTAGAGACAGGTTTGAATGCACAAGCCAATAGTCACAGAGATCACAGCAGTCAAACATTGTCACCAGCCATCCCAATGCCAGACAGTAGATGTCAGGAACTAGGGGCTGTAGTTGAGCCTGTGACTTACTTAGCAGACTAATGAACCCAGATGGGCTACAGCAGAACTGCCTGATTGGCTAACCTGCCTGACTGGTTGAAGGGAACCATTAGGCATGTTCTTAAGCCCAGTAGCATCAGCAGGTCACCAGCTGATCAAAGCTTATGCCTGCAGCTATTATTGCTCCTGTGCCTGCTTTGTTCCCAGCCTTGCTCCTGACCTGTTTCAGTCCTCTCCAGCCCTGTTCCCCTGCTTGGTTCCTCACTCCAGCTCTGACCACTAGGCATGACTGTCCACCACTCCGACCACTAGGACTGACCACTCATGCCCCAGTCTTAACAGTTTGAGCAGCCTAAACAAATATGAGAAGGGACAGGTTCTACTACTGAGATGAACCCCACTAAAGCAAACATCTCCTTATCAGGGCTAGTGGTTGCTTTGCAGAACCTATAGACCCAGTTCAATGCCCTGCGGGCACAAGCCACACCATCCAGGAGAACCAAAGATTCCTTGGATGGACAAGTTCAATGATGACCATGACAAGTTCCGTGGGTTTTTAAACCAGCTCCATCTCCTCACCTTATCATCACTATGACTGTCCCATTGAGCTCAACCCAAAACTGAGGTCCCCCTTGGCTGTATCTACTCTCTCTCATCACCTGAGTTGCAGCTGCTCTGAAAGAACCTGGAAAAGTGGTTCACTCATCCCTCCATGTTCCCCAGTCTTCTTTGTGACTAAGAAAGACAGCTCCCTGTAGCCTTGTGTGGATGACCAGGTATTAAACAAGGTAACTATCAGGAATCAGTACCTCCTATGGCTCATCAATTAGCTCTTTAACAGACTTTGCTCCACCAAAAGTCTTCACTAAGCTGCACCTCTGTGGGACCTAAGATGTAGTCCAGATTTGGGAAAGAGACAAGTAGAAGACTGCATTCCACACCCAAAATGGGCACTTCGAGTACCTGTTGTTGCTTTTGGGCTGTGCAATACTCCAGCAACATTCCACCACTTTATTAATGATATCTTTATGGACATATTGGATCAATTCATTGTTGCTTAATTTGACAATATCCTCAATTTTTTCCAAGAACCAGGCCCTTCATGACCAACATAGTGCTGAGTCTTGGAGATGCTCCACCAGAACCACCTCTCCGCGAAACTCAAGAAGATAAACTTTGATCAGAACATGACTGAGTTCCTTGGATATATTGTTTCTCTCAAAGGATTAACTATGCATCTATGCAAGGTAACTGCCATCTCCAACTGGGTGGCTCTGACGGACACACAGGGGGTACAACAATTCCAGGTTTCGCCAACCTTTATTGGCATTTTGTCTAGGAGTTTTCACATACGATATCCACAATATTCGGAAGGGAGTCTGATTCATCTGGTCCTCGAAGGCCCAGTGCACCTTCAACCAACTAAAAAAGGGTTTTACCTCAGCCATTATCCTCATTCATCCAGACCCACCAGGCCCTTTAGAGTAGAAACCATGCATCTTATTATGTCACTGGAGCAGTATTATTTCAGCATACAGGTCTCAGCATAACCAACTTCACCTGTTAGCAATTAAGGCAGCTTTTGAAGAATGGCATCACCTCCTGGAAGAGGCCCAGTTCCCACTTCAGGTCCTCACCGACCACAAAAACCTAGACTATCTCTGCACAGCCAGACACCTCAATCAGCACCAGATCTGTGGCTCCCTCTTTTTTGCCCAATTCAACTTTGTGGTGACCTACAGCCTGGGGGCAAGAAATGAAAAAGTTAATGTGCTGTTCCTTAAGAATGAATGGCTGAACCCGGCACTGAACCTTTTTTCACAGTTCCTAAATCATCCAAATTTGTTAATGGAACAGTGGATAGCTGTCTGATGCTTTCCATTTGGTCCCTGTTGCCTCATGATCCATTCATCACCAGATCTGTCAGACACTGGGGCCTGGTCTACACTAGGACTTTAATTCGAATTTAGCAGCGTTAATTCGAACTAACCGCTCAACCGTCCACACCAGGAAGCCATTTAATTCGAACTAGAGGGCTTGTTAGTTCGAATTTGGTACTCCACCCCGACAGGAGGAGTAACGCTAAATTCGACATGGCTAGCTCGAATTAGGCTAGGTGTGGATGCAAATCGAACTTAGTAGCTCCAGGAGCTATCCCACAGTGCACCACTCTGTTGACGCTCTGGACAGCAGTCAGAGCTTGGATTCTCTGACCAGCCATACAGGAAATGACCCGGGAAAATTTGAATTCATTTTCCTGTCTGGGCACTTTGAATCTGACGTCCTGGCTGGACATCGGGGCGAGCTCCGCAGCACCTGCAACGATGCAGAGCTCTCCAGCAGAGGAGTTCATGTTATCTGTGAATAGAAAGAGGGACCCAGCATAGACTGACTGGGAACTCTTCGATCTGATCGGTGTGTGGGGCGAGGAGTCTGTGCTTTCGGAGCTGCGCTCCAAAACAGGGAATGCGAAGACCTACGAGAAGGTCTCCAAAGCCATGAGAGACAGAGGATACAGGCGGGATGCAACGCAGCGCCGCGTGAAAATCAAGGACCCCAGACAAGGCTACCAAAAAATCAAAGCGGCAAACGGACGCTACGGAGCCTGCCACCACTGCCCCACCAGTGACCGTGGACTCTGACGATGGGACAGTGTCGACGGCCAGTTTCTCGGTGATGTTCGCGGACGGTGAAGATGAGGAAGGGTTTGTGGAGGACGAGGCAGGCGAGAGCGCTTACAACGCTGGTTTCCCCGACAGCCAGGATCTATTCATCACCGTCACGGAGATCACCCAACAACCCTCCCCGGCCATTAACCCGGACCCTGAATCAGGGGAAGGAGCAGTCGGTAAGTGCTTTAACCATGTTAACTTTTATTCTTAATATAACAGGAATCTTAACTCTGTGAAAAGGAGGGCTCTCTAGATATGGGGATAGAACAGAAATCATCCTTGGAGATCTCCACGAAGCTCTCCTTGCGTTAATCGAAAAGCATCAGCAGGAGGTTCCTGAGGAGAGCTGCCTTATTGGGTGCTCCGTGGTAGCACAGTTTTCCGCGCAAGGCTTTCATGAGGTACTCAGGGAGCACTGCCTCCCCGAGCACGGCTGTATCGGGCCCTGGTTCGTGCTAGCTTCCACGCAGCATGCGCTCTCTATCTCCTTCAGTGACCCTCCTCAGGGTGATCTCGCTCGGAGACTCCTGCATCTAATTAGGGTAATTACTGTAATTTTACGCCTGGTCCAAAGTATTTTTAAAAAATCTACGGACAGACGGCATAGCACAGACTCAGCACGCAGCTGCGTGACGAGCGTAACGGAAAGCCAAAGAATATAATGGACGCTCATGGAGTGAGGGGGGAATGAGGACGCAAGGTATCCCACAGTTCCTGCTGTCTCCGAAAAGTATTTGCATTCTTGGATGAGCTCCAAATGCTTCTAGGGTCAAACACAGTGTCTGCGGTGGGTCAGGGCATAGTTCGGCAATTTGCGCACACACCCCACCCACCACCAGAAGTGAAAACAATCCTCTGTTGACTCTTTTACATGTCACCCTATCTTTACTGAATGCTGCAGATAGACGCGATGGTGCAGCACTCAACACCAACATCCTTGCTCCCCCCACGCTATGGATGGCTGATGATGAGGATGCATTTCCATCTTTTTGTACCATCAGCCTATTGGCACATGGGGCAGTGCAAAAGGGCTGGTAACCATGCCGACTAGTATCAGTAAGGTCAATCAAGGGCGCCTGTCCCTAATTTTTGATGGCTGATGGTACAATATGGCTGGTAACCGTCCTCATCATTGCAACAGGGGGCTGAGCTCCATCAGCCCCTACCCTTCATTGTAAATAAAAGATTCAATTGCCCCTGGACTAGCAGAGGGATGATGGGCTCCTTCATCCACACTCCTTAATGTCCTGCCTGGACTATCATTGCAGCTGGAGGCTTCCTTCCACTCATTTCTCACAAACAAGTCACTGTGTCTTATTCCTGCAGTCTTTATTACTTCATCACACAAGTGTTGGGACAATGGTATGGTAGCCCAGGAAGGCTGGGGTAAGAACGGAATGAACAGGTGGTGGTGTTGCAGGAGCACCCCCTGTGAATAGCATACAGCTCATAATTTATGCAGGATCGGACACAGAGCAGCTGTGCTCTCTGGTTCTATGATACAGTGGTTATCTAGTACACTTGCCTATATTCTAGGCAGGACTGATTCTATTTTTAGATACCAAAAAGGAGGGATTGACTCAGGGAGTCATTCCCAATTTTGGCTTTTGCGCCCCTGGCTAAGAGCAGCCAGGGGCACTTATGACAGCAGCAAATGGTACAAAAGGACTGGTAGCCATGATCATCTTAGTTCCAATTTATGGAAGGGTTTGGATGGTGCAATATGGCTGGTAACCATCTCTGCTGTCATGCAAAAGCATGCTGCTGTGTAGCGCTGCTGGCCCGCCTCTGTCAGCGGCATCTAGTACACATATGGTGACATACACAAAAGGCAAAACAGTGTCCATGGTTGCCACGCAATTGCGTATGCCAGGGCAATTCTGGGAAAACGGGCTTGAAATGATTGTCTGCCGTTGCTTTCCCGGAGGAAGGAATGACTGGCGACATTTACCCAGAATCCACCGCGAAAATGATTTGTGCCCCAGCAGGCACAGGGGTCTCAACCCAGAATTCACAGAGACAGCCTAGACTCAGTTAATTGTTTGCAAAAATGTATCTTTGCAAGGAATTCACTCCCTGTTTCCCATCTCACAGCTTCCACTGTCTCCAGACCTGCCACAGCATCCCCCTCGCAGACGCTGGCAAAGATTAGGCGGCGAAAGAAAAAGACAAGGGACAAGATGTTCGAGGAACGTATGGGCTGCTACCTAGCAGAGGCGGACCAGCAGAGCCAGTGGAGGGAGATCGTCTCTCTGTGCCAGCGCTCACACAGCGAACGGGAGGAGAAGTGGCGTGAGGAAGACAAGCAGGTGACTGAAACAATGCTTGGACTAGTGAGGGAGCAAACGGACACGCTCAGGCGCCTTGTGGATGTTCTGCAGGACCGCAGGAGGACAGAGACACCCTGCAGTGTATCTGCAACCGCACTCCCCCGCCACAAAGTCCCATACCCCCCTCACCGAAAATAATCAGGAGGAGGGGCGGCCGGGGACGTGAATACTGTCACTGCACCACAGCACAGTGCTCAAGTACCCAAAAGCTCTCATACCCTATATTTGCCGAAGTCCTTCACTTCCAGACTCACAGTAGTCCCAATCCCATTCCCATCCCCTAACTGTCTACTTAATTAATAAAAATGCTTTGCTGTTAATTACTGTTTCCGTTATGTTTTTTCAAAGAAGACTGTGTTCGAATGGAGGGCGTGGGGAAGGGGGTGGTTAATTGCATAGGACAGTCACCTTTCCCAGGGTACAGACACGGGGGCAGGATCAGCAGCGGGTCACACACACGGTGCAGTCAGTAGGCAACCTGGTCGGTTTTTGGAGGTGGTTTCCAGGATCTGTGTGGGCGGGGGAGATGTGACTTTGCATCGGGGGAGGGCGGTTACAGATCTTATACAGCGGTCCTTGTCCTGGACCGCTGAGTCACGCAGCTGAGGAATCTGTATCTGTCCTCCTCCACCACAAGGTCACATATCCGCCCGCACACAGAATTCCATAAAGAGGGATGGCAGGCTCCGTTGAAAGAAGCCTTCCGGCACTGCGGACCGCTCTAGGAGCAGGAGCCTGTCATTCCTTGAGTTTAGAGGCGGTCTTTACATCACCGCACACCCTACCCAGCACAGCCTGCGTCCCAGTTTCAACCCTTTCACGAAAAGTCATGAATAAAGAAACCTTTGTTAAGTAATAATGGGACATGTATTTTATTTTTACACGTGTGCTGGAAGTGGGGGTAACGGGGTGAACGGGGTATGTAACCGAAGAGGAGAGTCAACAGTAACTGGGTAAAGAAACAGGGGCAGGTTCAGCTTCTCTGTAAAGAAACTGAACAGTCACAGGTCACGCTGCTCGCTGCTCGCTGGTATTTGAAGAGTTCCTTGTCGCTGTCCCAGGCGCCTGTATAGGGCTTTATGAGCAAGTGCATTAGCGGGCAGGCTGGGTCCCCGAGGATGACTATAGGCATCTGCACATCCACAACAGTTATTTCATGGTCTGGGAAGAAACTACCTTCCTGCAGGCGTCTGAGCAGCCCACAGTTTCTGAAAACACACGCATCATGAACCTTGCCCGGCCACCCGACGTTGATGTTTGTAAAACGTCCCCTATGGTCCCCCAGTGCTTGCAGCACCATTGAAAAGTAGCCCAATTTTTCAGCAGCTGACTGTGGAAGACGTGGACGATAAAGTGCGAGGAGGAGAAAACGGCGATGATCGCAGCGGGCTCCATGCTTGCAGTGCTGTGGCGTCCGCGCTATCACTGACCAGAAAAGTGCACGAACAGATTGCCCGCAGGCGCTTTCAAGGAGAGAGGGCGTGATTGACGGTTCAATGATGACAGTTACCCAAAACCACCCTCGACACATTTTTTCCCCCAGCAGGCATTGGGGGCTCTACCCAGCATTCCACTGGCAGCGGGGACTGTGGGAACTGTGGGATAGCTTCCCACAGTGCACCGCTTCCAAAGTTGACGCTGGCCCCGTGAATGTGGACTCAGAAATTCGAATTAGTGCATTTAGTATGGATACACAAATTCGAATTCATAAGGTCGAATCCACAAATTCGAACTAAGTTGATTCGAAATAGTCTTGTAGTGTAGACAAGGCCTGGGTAATGAAGATCCCCAGCTAAGCTCAGAGTTCCAGCTGCAGGATATGATCCTCTACTACAAGGAGTACATTACATCCCAGAAGGGCAGCCTAGACTTAAGATTCTAAAACTGTGCCATGGCACACCACTTGTGGGTCACTTCAGTGAATCTAAAATGCTGGCCTTGGTTCAGTGGAATTTCTGGTGGCCAAACCTATGCTCTGATGTCAAGAAGTATGTAAATTCTTGTGATCTTTGTTCTTGAGCCAAGACCCCATGTTCAAAGCTGCTCAGTGTCCTCCAGCCCTGGCCCATTCCTCCCCACTCCAGTCCATCATGTCTCTAGACTTCATTGTGAAGCTGCCCTGCTCTCATGGATGCACAGTGCTGCTGCTCACCGTTGACTTCCTGAGCAAGAGGGAGCATTTTGTTCCTCGCAGCATAATCTCTACTGCCCAGCAAACTAGGGCATCTTTTTTTGGAAAATCTCTTCCAGTTCCATGGATTGCCAACTGGTATCATGTCCAACTGAGGTCTACGGTTAATTTGGCACTTTTGGCATACGTTTTTCAAGCTCCTTGATGTGGAGCTCCTTACCTCATTGGCATATCACTGAGAGACCAACAGGCAGATAGAATGGTTCAATCAGATCCTTGAACAGTATTTCTGTTGTTTTCTGACTTACCATCAAGACAACTGGGTCCCAAGGCTACCATATGCAGAGTTTGCCTACAATAATTAAAACCATGCCTCCACACAACAAAACCCATTCTATGCCGATTATGGCTTCCATCCATGCTTTCACCCAGCCTCTGGGTTCCCCAGTACCTGCAGCCGCAGATCTGGTTACCCATCTGCACCAAGTACAACATGAACTCAAGGAACATTTGAGGCCTGCTAAAGAAGCTTATAAATGCCATGCCAACCAGGATCACCAGGCTGTACCCAACCTTGTAGTAGGTGACAAGTCTGCTTATCAATGCAGAACCTCAAATCAATCCACCCATCAGCCAAGTAGGATCACCAATACTTAGGCCCATTCACAATCCTGGAAAAAACTAACCCAGTGGCATTTAGGTGCAGCTACCTGAGTCACTGAGAACCCATTTCCAGCTAGTTTCAACCCACCCTCTATAACCATCCAAGGGCAAAAAGAATACCTTTTCCTGCAGATTCTGTAATCCAGCTGAGTTCGGGGTAAACTCCAGTACCTGTTGGAATGGGAAGGCGATAGTTCAGAAGCCCAAGCCTGGGAGCCAGTGGAGAATATCCATGAGCTGGACCTGCCAAGGAAATTCCACCAAACTCATCCCAAGAAGCTGGGTCTGGGTGGCACTAGAACTGCCCTTTAAGAGAGGGTATTGTCGGGAACGCTGGCCTGCAGCTGAGCCTGGGACTAGCTAGTTCAGTCTCCCAGCAGAGTAATGAGCTCAGGTGGGCTATAGCAGAACAGCCTGATTGGCCAACCTACCTGATTGGTGGAAGGGAACAAGTAGGCATGCTGTCAAGCCCAACAGTACCAGCAGGTCACCAGCTGCTCAATGCTTATGCCTGCAGCTGCAATTGCTCCTGTGTATGCCTTGTTTCCAGTTTTGCTCCTGTCCACTCCCCAGCTTGGTTCCTGACTTTGGCTCTGACCCTCAGCCCTGTTCCTGGCCTCTGACTCCAGCTCCAATCAGTAGGCCGGACAGCCCACCCTTCCAACCATTTTGCATGGCAGCCCACACCTTGGTCCTAACAGTAGTGATATAGGTATCATGTCAAATATTGGTTTTAAGGAAAGGAGGGATTTAAAAGAAAATAAAGTGGTGGCTTTTCCAGTTTTGCCAGGAAGTTTTCCTCAATGGTAAACCTGGAGAAAGCATGAAAGCATGAAAGAGCTTGTGGGGAACAGAAGACAATTTAAACCTGTATCATTGCAGAGCAAAGGTGGAAGCTGATCTCATGATAAGAAATGGGATTTGAAAGTTAGGGTGGAGCGAAATGATCAATGTTCTTAAAGATGAGGATAAGAATTTTGTATAGGTTGCAATAGAGAAAAGGAAGGCAGTGGAGAAACACAAAGAGGATGGAGGTGGTCAAAACAACAGGCCAGAAAGAAAACCCATGAGTAGCATTTTGAATGCACATAAGGGAGCCACAGTTGGAGTCAGCAAAGCCAGAGAGGGAGAGATTACAGTAATCAAGATATCAGATAAAGGCCTACGTAAGAGTAAAGCAAATAACATGTTGCAAGGAATTTATTCAACACATTTAATCTCCTTTTCTGTTTGTTAATTGTCTGAACAGCTTATAGTTTTCACATAGTTAATTCCTTATTCAAAGTTCATTGTGGAATTAATTCCATGAGTAATCTTGGCCCGATAATCATTCACAAGCAGGTCATTGGAAGCAATTGATATTTGAAATTCAAGATGAGATGAATAATTTGCTTTTACACATAGGTCACCCACAGTAACTGTGTCACACACAAAAAAAGTGATCTTTATTGCCTGACACAAGTCATGTGACACAGACCTTGGTTACTATCACATGGTAGGGGTTAGACCCACTGACTCTAGTGGCTACTGTTACAGTATGGTGTCACTTCCCTGATCGTGGGTGTAACCCTTAGCATCAAGCAGCAGATGGTTTGTGTGCACACTTGCATTTACAAATTCAAAATTAGATTTCAATGGGTATTCTTCCTTACCGGTCATTAAAGTGAATATTCCTGCCAGTAAGTTTGTTTGCTAGATTATCTATGGAACATGAACACAAAAAACGGCCATGAACAGAACAAACTGACTTCAATTTTTTAGTTGAGTGAAGACTCAGGGAACAAGTGTGCTGGCAGGAACACTTAGGGAATTACGGAAGGAATTTCAAAGTATTTGCTCAGCTCTGCTCAAAAGGTGTGGACAGTTCAGAACTGATTCAGATAAGGATCTACATTTTAGGTGCTAGTGCAAACTGCATTGAAAAGTTAACTATCCCTTCATTAAGTGAAACTCTGCCTATTACAGTACGTATGCAAATCATAGTCAATGAACCCAATCTCATAGAAATGGGGGTATTAACATTAATCAAGGATAACACCGATTTAATTTATGGTAAAGTACAAAGAAAATCAAGCAACATACTCTATTAGTGCACGCTGTTTGCAGCTCCTGTCAACATCACACTTTATTTTGAAGTGCCACCTCACACATGCCTCAGTTATGAAATACATCCTGCATTCTGCACATGGAAACAAATCAAAAGAACCGAGTTTCAAAGCCAGGGCATCAAGATGAACAATAAAGTGACTGAATGAAGATCAGTCTCCAGCGTAAACAATAGGTTTTGTTTTAAAGGCAACTTTTATGATTGCTATTCTTTGAAGAAGTGCTTCATTTCAAGTCTCAAGAGCAGCCTCAAATCCGGAATCAGCCCAAAAGCTGTTCCATTTGAGTGAACTACACGTCTTAACATGACTTTATTGCATTTCCTATCCTGGTGGGGATCACTGGAGACTGGAAAATGCATGCTGTCTATGCAGGATCATTAGGAAAGCATTTGGAAGTTGCACAATATCCTCAGAGTTGTATCATTAATAGTTTCCTTTGTGGTCATTCTGAGGAAAAACAGGTTTTCTTAAGCAAATATAAAACTGTTTGAACAAATATCCCCTCCAGCACTGGACAGGCAAACTCTTGGGAATTCTGAAACTCCTTTCTCCCTCCTCCCTCCCGAGAGGAGTTTTTCTAGATTTTTATAGGCAGCAGCATGATGTCTGGTGATGGCTTCCTGGCAGCAGAGCCGGGGTGGTTGCATGAAAAGAAATAGAAACTCACTGGCACCACTTAAACAGATTTCCAGTCTTCCCAGTTACTGTCCTGTTATTAAGCCTGCCACCGCTGGTCTTACTCCCTATCTGCTAACTAGTGTCCAGTCCTATCTACCCACACCTCTATGCTCCTCCAAGAGTGGTGAGCGAACAACATTTCATTGCTTTGTGGTGGTTGGTTGGTTGTTTTAGTCATCTCCTGTTATGCTCTGCCACGCAAGAAGCCTGTCTACACTCTGGTTGAAGCCCAGCTAGAAATAACCGTGGGTTTGGCAAGAGCTCCATAAGCAGTGTGGGAAAGGATTTTGTTTTCTCAAGATGCTTCTGTGCCAAACCATGCTATTCACACTCCCTTGGTAACCTGCTATATGATTTCCCAGAAGGGAGAGGGGAGTGATCTGTGTCCACATGGGTCAGGGGAACTGTCCTAGAGCCATGCTATAAGCACAAAATAATAATAAAGAAATCCTCCATTGCTTCTCTTTCCCCTTATGTTTCCATGTTGTCTACATAGACTGTAAGCTCCGAGAGACAGAGACTTGTCTTATTTTCTGTCTGAAAAGCTCTTAGAGCACTTTGGGGCATAGTATAAATAAAATACATAAATAAAATTATATACTAATATTAATATTGGTAATAATGAGAACCTGTTTGCTTATATGGTTTCAGGCACAGTATGGATAGAGCTTAGCCGGCATGAGTGCACAGTTTAGCAGTTACTTTTAATAGATTCTTAAGGCCACAAAGAACCATTATAATGTCTAATCTGACCTCCTGCATAGCACAGGCCAGATAATTTCATCCAGTATTCAACAGTGATGTTCCAGTGCATGTCAGAAGCAGTAAATATATATTTTAAACACAAGGTGCACCAGAAGTAGCTCTGTAGTCTGAAAGCTCCTATCCAAAGCTCATTAAAACCAACTGGAATCTGTCCACTGACTTCCATGGGCCTTGGAGCAGGCCCCCCCGAGGAGATACATTTCTCACTATTTACCAGACATCATCTTTGTTTGAAAGAGTTTTTAAAATTAAATTTCCATTGACTCCTTTGGGCGGTCTATGCGCTGTTGAATTGGGATCTCAACAAAGCCACAGCGCCAGCTCAGAAACTCTGTGCCAGGTACCTCCCTGCAGTTAGAAGACTAACTTTACACTTGCACCTGAAACCAAAACAGGCCTTTGCCTTTGACAGTTTATTCATGGTCAGAAACGCTTCCCGCCAGAATGCTGCCTGGGTTTAGCGAGCTGAGTGACGCTTTCTCCTGCCACAATAGGTGAAAAATCTACCAGTGAAAAAGCTACATAAATCCTTTGACACCATCATCCCCTGCCATAGTGTGAAAGGCACAAAAATATCCCTCTAACATTTACTAGTACAATCAACACAGGCAGCAAAACACACTTTGCTAGAGAATCCCAATACACTATATCACCCACAATCAGTGGCATGGTCTGAATCTACCCCTGTGGGGGATCGCAGTCTTTCTTCAGGATGGAGGTACAGGCTTTACAGTCCACATTTACTTATGGGCAGTGGAAAAAATACCACTGACCAAAAAATTACCAAAAGCGTTAGGTAACAAAACCCTGACTTAAATATTCACAGGAGGCAGACTGAAAGGTGCCAGCCTGTAAGCTTGTCATGACTTTTATTTCTGGAAAACTTCAAATATAGTTCTAATAATAACTGTTGGCACCTAGTATGAGTCAAAAAGGGGAGGGAGGGATACTGATTAGTTAAAAATTAGATCAACCTGGCTACAGAATTCAGGGCTGTGAAAAATTTCTCACCCTGAGCACCGCAGTTAGGTTGACTTGACTCGCAGGGTAGACAAGACTAAGTCAGCAGAAGAATTCTCCACCTCTCAGGAGGATGGATTAACTACCTCAATGTCCGTCAGTACAGGAAGCATCTACACTATGGCGCTACAGCTGTGCGACTGTAGCAGCAGTTGTGTAGACGTGCGCTTCTTCCCAACAGCAGGTGAGGCCAAAGGAGGCAGGAAACATTCTGAGGAGCGTGCACCCCGGTGCAAAGAAAAGGCTGCAATAATGGGGCACTGGAAATACATGGCAACATTGACAAAAGGGATGGACAAAGTGCTGGCTGATACATCCAGTAGTTCAGCCCTAATAAAAAGGCTATATTGATACCATGATTTCTGGAAGAAAGGGACTTTGCTGAACATTTTCTATGTAGAACTGCAGGGCTCCAGATATGTGATAAGACACAGTGTATTCCTCCCAGCACCCAGAGGCATTATGGGCCTGGCTTTGAGCTATTGCAATGCTCACTGACTTCAGTGTTCAGCACCTTTGAAACTCAAGACCATATGCTCGACTCAGGCACTGAACCTTTCCCTCCCCTCCACTGGGGATTTGAGCTGTACCTTGGCCATAAATGGATTACAGCAAGGCTTCCCAAGCTTTAAACTGTATTCGTATGATACAGCAGGAACCACAAATCATACAACAATTTCAGAAGAGCTTTTCCAGAAGTTTTAGCAAGCAGGCACAGAATCCTTTGGGTTGGAGGAAACCCTGCTGCACCCCTACACTCCATAATGTAGTGTGCACAATGCAGTGGAGTAGGACTGATCTCATTATTCCTAAACCCTAGAGTTGAAAGCCAAGGAGAGCCAGTGTTCGGGGGGAGAGACACAGCTCTGCCTCCTCTGCTAAAAGCACAGGGATAACTCACTCTCCTTTCTCTGTCCTGGGATGGCAGCATCCCCCGACAGCTCCCCCTACTTCGCATTTGAAGTGAGAGCTCCCCCACTTGTTAGGATCTCCTTTAACCACCACTGAAACGGCCCTCATTAGATAGCTGTCTCGGCTGGTGTTGCCTATCCAAAGCTTAATTTGTAATGAAAGAGGTGCCGGGTTTCAAGCAATTAGGTGCTGGGGCTTAAGCAATTTTTTTACTTTCATAACTGACACAGCAAGCCCAGAGGTGCCGGGGCTATGAACTGCCAAGCCTAGAGGTGCTGGTGCTCAGCCCTGGCAAGCCCTGGTACAAATTAAACACTGAGCCTATCCCCATTAACGTCTGTGCATACACACCCTCCTTAGCAGCTCAGTCCATTGTTTGCCTAGTTCCCTAGTTATAGAATTCCTCTTAATAGTTCATATACATTTCCCCAGTGACGACACTCCTGTCGGATTTTTAGCATTCATTACACAGAGAGCACATGCAGTCCAGTAATTTCTATATGCTCTTTATCCTCATAGCCCAGAGACTTCTTTGGGGTTAATTCCTTTTATTATCTGAAAATATGTATATAGTATATGACATAGCACAAATAAAGTGGCTGTGAATATGCCAGTACATGCCATTTACAATACAGTTTTACCAGTAAACACACTATCACCAAATTCCTGTTTGGACTTTTGTGCAAAGTTTATCTGAACTTGCCCGCATTTCTCTCATCTAGGAATGTGGCTAGAACTATATGAGGAAGTATTTCTTGAAATGTCTGATCTCTTCTGCTTCTGAGCTGGAAATCCCATGCATGGCACCGCTCCCCACAGTATGTCGCTATTTGCCTTCCAAGCCTAGCAATACAAAAGGCGGTACAGAAATGAGAGGGTATGGAAGGGTGTGGGAACTGACTCGTTTCTTAAAGGTTCATTTACATTGTTTAACTGAAAATCAAACCCAAATCCAGATTTTAAGCAACAGTTCAGGTTAAACGTTATTTCCTGCTAACTTTGCACTGTCCTCCCATGGGGCCAGGAACAGTCGGGTCTGCAGTGATCAGCCTAACGTCCCAGGCAAGTGAAAGATAAATAGAATAATTATTGCAATGATTTGCTACACTGGAAGGAAGTGGTCGCAGCTGAAATGCATGGATGCTGCATAATACTGTTCTGCTGGGTCTTTATGGTCCCTCTTTCCCACATCATCCTTTATTTAAACTACTTACAAATACGAATACAATTTATTCTCACAACACCCTGGTGTGGTAGGGAACTGGGATCCCCATGTGGCTGGTGGGTGGCATAGAGCTGGTCAAAAAGGGAAAATAAAGCCTATGCAAAACTGTATATGAAATGTCCATATTTCATCAAAATTTCAAATGATTTCACCAGCCAGGGGGGAGCTGAGGCACAGAGAGAAAACATTTCAAAAGCGTCTGGAGACAAACCCAAATCCCATCTTCAAAAGTGACTTGCATGTCTTGGGCACTATGGAAAATCATACCCCCAGAGACTGAGTAATTTGCACAAGATCACAAAGGATATTTGTGGCAAGAATCAAAGCTAGGTCTTCTCAGTCCCAACCTCCTTCCTTCACCAGAAGAGTCTACTTCCACAGGATGCATGCCTGCAGAGTTTGCATGCAACTTTGCCATTCAAAATATTCTGTATCTAATGAGATTGTTTTAAACAAGTGGTTTGTTAAAGCAGCAAAACAAGATACACAGTATTAATTCTAATTGTCATATGATTGGATGCATATAGCTCTCTATATGAACCAGGGGAAGCACTGTTTGACCTTTATGGTCCTTATATTCAGTAGTTTAACCTTCAAGTCACTCATTTACATCACTATGAATACAAACTAGATCTCCCCACATATCTACAGCAAAACAAAGCTAGATCTAATCCCAAATATTCCAAATGTAGAAAAATATGAACTGGAGCAAGAACAGTTCAGCATGATGCAATATCTGTGGTACAAAAACAATAACATAAGAAGTGTTTTCCGTTTTCACTGCTCAGGTTAAACAGGACCCAGGGCTAATGTGGTGCCTTCTCATTTCAGCATTCCCAGGTGTGAGTTTATGAACTTGGAATGCAGACTATATCAGTTCTACCTGGGTTTTGTTTAATTTAGCTATTTGAGGGTGAGAGTGTCAAAGGAACCTCGGGGAATTAGGCACCCAAATGCCACTGAATTTCATTGGATTTGGGCACCACACTTCTTTAAACTACTTTAAAAATCCCAATTTAAACAGCTATTTTTTTCTAGTTGCTGTTATACCCATCCCATCTTTGAACATCTCTTACTTGGTATCTTTACATGGGAAATGTTTGGGACTTGAATATTATAAACACACATCTGATTAATGACCTACAATTATTTTTGTAACATCCATTTATCTACACTTGTATGCACTCTATGGCTATGTCTACATTGCAGCTGCTGTGCCACTGTATTGCTGTAGTGTAGACACTTCCTACATTGACAAAAGAGGCTTTTCTGTTGATGTAGTTAATCCACCTCTCGAAAAGGCAGTAGCTAGGCAGATGGAAGAATTCTTCTGTCCACCTCGCCACATCTACATTGGGAGTTAGGTTGACCTAACTACGGCTCTCAGGGCTCAACATTTTTCACAACCTTGAGTGTCATGGTTAGATTGATCTAATTTTTAAGATACGACCAAGCCTTCATATACGACCAAGCCTATATATTAGTTAACAAACTTACCAGCACAAATTTCAGATATCCAGGGAGAGGGAGGAGTGGGAACGCAATGTGCTAATGGAACAACAGATATTTTTTCAGCCTGCTTTTTGAGCAAAGTCTCTGAAATCTAAAATGTTAACGAGCTCATTTGATTGTATCCATGCCAACAAAGAGATATAAACAGCTTTAATCATTGTTTCATGTCGCTTTTGACCCCCTGCTTGGCTTCATTATTCTCCTTTTAGCCACATCAAGGCGTAACACTCCAACTAAATCATTCAGCCAGTTTGTGAAGACCTGTCCATGTAACAAGATTATTTTTTTTAATCACCCCATGTTTTCTTTGCACTGCTGTTTAATAAACAGCAGGCAAGCTGGGTGTTAGTTTGAATGAAGCATCTAGGTAAGGAATTAGTGCACAATAGCTCTTGCTCGGTACCATTGTTTCCAGCTGAATTTCTAAACCTGTTGCCTTAAACTAACTGATCCCCACAGTGATAATGAATAGGTTGCTAAGCGTTTGGTGATCTGCTATATTGTCAGTAAGATCACTGAAGAGAGAACAAAACGCTAAAGTAAAGGAAAAAGGAAGTGTTAACAATTTGACTTGCACAGTAAGGATCGGCTTGCTTAAGCTAATAATATCAGACAATTCTCTATAGTCTAAAATGTCTCACTGTTCTCCTATGGAGTTCCAAGAACTCCATGATCAGTCAACCATGCTGTAATGACACATGCTTTTGTGGAGTTTAAACATTTGAAATATTAAAGCTTTTCTCTCATGCATGCTAACAGTGGACTAGTCTGCTACCCATCCATTAATGAATTTGACTGTCTCTTGATCAACACAACAAGGGCATAAGCCAACAACACTTAAAAAAATCAAAAATAAGAGTGTGTGGAGTGTACCAAATGTGAAACAAATGCAAAAGGTCACTGGGACTGAGGTAGGATGGCATGAAGAAAAATATTGTATCCTCATCAAAAGTAGGTCATTTCTTTCTTCTCTTAATAGACTCAGGAAATTCCTTATACACACTAATCATTACTGCTCTTGAATGAAAATTGCCAAAAGTTTATAAGAAACATATTCATTCCTCTTGTTACTGGTGTGGAAAAGACAACATCACTTGCAGGACCCTGGGGAAATACCACTAGATCCAAATGAGTCTAATCTCTCTTTGATACCAACTTTTGTCTCCCATTAGGAGTTAGAAGAGCACATCAAGTGAAGAATAAATGTCAGTGACCTCTGAATTTTATTACAATGGGTTCATATTTCCCCTCAGAAGTTTACCTCTTATTAATCTTTTGAGCTGTTTTAGTGGATCCTTTCATTTATTTTCTAGCAGAGTCATAGTTTAGGACTCAGTTGTGGCTTTTCCACCCACATAGAGGAGGTTGTATGGAGCAGAACCAGTGAGCTCTACAAGAGGCAATGATTCGGAATGTGCCATAGTGTCTCTCAGAGCTCAGGTGAGCATGGCTACTGAGCAAGCCTTTCAAAGAACAATTTAGTCCCTAAAGCCTAGAACTAGCTCTGCTGGCTGTCTGGTGTGCGTACTAGCCTCTCTGTCTGCCCCTTTTGAGATCCATGGGATGAAAAGTGTTGTATACACTTAACATTACCAAGGAGCTTTATTTCACACTCCTTGGGTATGTCTACTTTACAAGCCTTACAGCAGCGCAGTTAGATAGCTACTGCTGTAGCGCAGTGGGTAAACAATTGCTACAGCGACACAAGGGGCATTTGTATAGCTGTAGTATATCCACCCCCTCAAGATGTGGTAGCTAGGTTGACAGAAGAATTCTGCGGTCGACTTAGTGGTGTCTACACCAGGGTTTAGGTCAGCTTAACGCCATCTCCTAGGGGTGAAAATGTTTTACCTAAATTTGACCTACATTTTAGATGTAGATCAGGCTTTTCTCAAGCAAAACCTCATTGAGGTCATTAGTAAAAATAGTAATTACTATCAATAATTACTTGTATTGTGGTAGCAGCACCTAGGAATCCCAGCCACAGACCAGGGCCACACTGTGCTAGATGTTCTGCAAGCACAGAACAAAAAAAGATAATAATTCGTCAAAATAACTAGGCAGTTGGAGAGTGAATGAAATATTTAGAACCTTTTGTTATTTAGACTTTCAGCATTTTATTAAATCTTTTATTGGTTCACTGTTAGAAAATTTCCCATTGAGGGTTAATTGAAAAAATGTTTTCCCTGCATATATAATTTGCAGTTGCAGCTGAGCCAGAAATGTAGGCGCTAAAGCTCCATTGTTAAGATTTAATCTGTTGCTGCAAAAATGCTTAATCGGGAGGTTATTAAATTTCTGATGAAGTATTTTAACTAAAGAGTATAATGCAACATGGGGCCTTGTTGACTGGACTTCAAGTTAAAGCCACAAGAACACTGAATGCCTAACCAGAGTATAATGTGATTAGTAGAATCCAACATGATTGCACAGACATTACTATCCTGCATTCCCCTTGGACGCTCTTAATGAAAAGTTCATTTTTTATGTATTTTGCGTCTTAGCAGCAATGGACATACCCAGTCATCTCACATGGCACAGTAATGCAGAATCTATGGGGATTTTTCATATCAAGGATCTGATGCTGAGAGGTGCTGAGCATCTGCCATTGACTACAGTAGAAGTTGTGGATGTTTAACATTATTTAGGATCAGATATGAGTGGGAGATTTTCCTAACAATTTTTGATCTGTGCTACACCTTTTGAGGGAGTGGAGGGGAAAGAGAGGAGGTATCATTCCCTTTCCATTTCTGTGGGGGAAGCAGACCATTGATTAATCTTCCTTTTCTCCCCTTCAGATGACAGTGGGAAAGGAACTGAACATGCGCCATTCAAAATAGTTAAGGTCTCCAATAACTGAAAAGGCTGCTACCTCCTAGTATCTTCCATTTAAACAGAGGAAATGGAGTCTCCCTCTGAAACAATACAGTTGTAACTAAGAATTTCAGTCCACAGGTCTTGCAGAATCTCAGCTTCATCACATACTGGCCAGCACAACACACTCAAGTTGTATAAATAGGAAACCCAAAGGCAGTGAGTATTTTTGGGTCTTCTACTGGCTAATGGAACAGCCAATCCACAAAAGTGCTGCAGCATGAGCCCTACCTATGCAGCTTTTAAAAATAGCCTACTGCACAGTTTGATGTAGCATGACCTGTAATGGCCTGACAACCATATTTAGAGCATGACTTAGAGTCTGTGGTGGCCAAAATGGGATTCGAATATGGTTTGATAGTCCAGGATGTATGAGGCTAAACTATGTTAGAACACTAGTCAAGAAAACATGTTCTAGACCAGGGGTCGGCAACCTTTCAGAAGTGGTGTGCCGAATCTTCATTTATTCACTCTAATTTAAGGTTTCACGTGCCAGTAATACATTTTAACCTTTTTAGCAGGTCTCTTTCTATAAATCTATAATAGACCTCTACCTTGATATAACGCTGTCCTCAGGAGCCAAAAAAATCTTACCGCGTTATAGGTGAAACCGCGTTATATCGAACTTGCTTTGATCCACCAGAGTGCGCAGCCCCACCCCCCCAGAGCACTGCTTTACCGTGTTATATCCAAATTCGTGTTATATCGGGTTGCATTATTTTGAGGTAGAGGTGTATATAACTAAACTATTGTATGTAAATAAATAAATAAGGTTTCAAAATGTTTCAGGACCCGGGCAGTGTGAGTGCCTTCGGCACCTGTGCCATAGGTTGCCTACCCCTGTTCCAGACTAAAGCCAACACTTTCAAACATGGGTGCCTAAAATCAAATACCTAGGTGACCTAATTTTCAGAGGTTTCGAGCATTTGCAGCTCTCACTGACTTCTTTGAAAGTTGCAAGTGCTCAGCAACTCTGAAAATCAGGCCATTTTATTTAGGTCCCTCTGTATGGACCTTTTGCTTAAATTAGGGCATCCAAGTTTGGAAATTTTAGCCCACATTCCTTCAAATTCAAGCTAAATCACAGTAGTTTTAATATATTTTGGCCCCATTGCACTGTACAGCAAACCAAGTTAGAACCCTTTTGTCTCCAGCTTATTTAAGCTGTTCTTAATTATGATTTTTAAACTGTTGTAAAGTCAGTATAGACTGGGCCAAACTGTTTATGACTGTTATTTCCTGGAACTGGTGTTGAGGCAGTACACTGCCACCCCACCATCAGTTCAAGGCATAAGCAAACCTCATACATATTGCAATATGGATTTGAACTTGCATCCAGATCCAAGCTTTCTTATAGTTTGTGCGGTTTGGATCTAGAGTTTTGGTTTAGGCCTATCTCTATTGTAATGTTCATTCAAGAAAGCCTCGTATTTCTTCAATGGAAAGATTTATAACCATATGAGAAATTTCCTAGCCCAGTATGTTCATAACCTCATAGCTATAAACACCACAACAGTATTTCAGATAACATTATTACAGGCATACAAATCCTGATTAGAACGCAATATTCCAGAACAATGTGCTTAATGCTATTAATGTTTAAAAGCAGTGTCACTTTGAAATAATGTTGAGCTTTGATTTTACAACAGGGAAACTACCAGCTTTTGTCTAATCTCCATGCTGCCATTCCTCAGGGAGTGACCATATTTCAAACATGTCTGGGTTAATGAAATTCTTTTTATTTCCCTCTGTTTTGGTGTCAGATTTATTTTTATCCATCACACAAAAAACATTTCAGATTCACGGCAAGCATCAGTTCTACCCCAGGCAAAGCAAGTGGAGTAGAACTGAGCCAAGGGACTCTGTAATACCACTGGAGTATTAGCTAGATTAAACATTAATAATAACTTCTTTCTGCTTTTGATCAGTGAAGTAGCAATGAAGTGGTAGAAGGAAAGTCTAAGATGTTGACATACGTTTTTATTATCTTGTGGTCAACTCTTTTTTGAAGTCTTGGGAACTAACTCCACAAATACTTCCCAGGTCAAAGGCAGCAAAAGAAAGAGAGAGAGAGAGAGAGAGAGAGAATTATGTTATTTAATTTCAGCAGTTAGGAGGTAGTGTAATTTATTAATAAAGATATAGTCAAAAATTATGCTTTCAATTTTTATCAAGAAACCAGTCAAATAAAAACTGCAACATTCTTTAAAAAAAAATTTTAGCCAAATTTAAGTATTGCTAATTTAGGGTTACAGACATTTAAAGTTCAAATATCATTACCCCAACCAACTTTCAGCACCAAAATTGAACAGAACCTTTCAGCTAAATTTTATTTGAATCTCACTTTTCTTTTTCATTTTTAAGCATCTCTTCATTTTCTGGTTTTCCCAGGACTGGAAGCAAAGTCTCCTAGGGTGATAAAAAGTTCCTTTCCTTTCCATTCAACAGACCACATGAAAGAATCAAAAAAATCTCACAAGAAAGCCGTATCCTCACAAGATTTTCAGCTCCGTTTTGCAGGACTTGAGGTATAAATAAACTTCAGAAAAGCATCTGAACTTTGTAGTGCTTATCTGGAACAAACCTGATATCTAAACCTTTTGAGATTTCCCCATCATTAGTAACGGCTGCAATAGACATGTTTCTGGCAGCAAACTTATTTCTGACAGGGTGTTTTTTGTTTGTTTTTTGCTAAACAAAAAATGTTTTGGTTTTAGTCACAATTTTCCAATTTGATGATAAAAATCTGAAAAAATTCCAGGTTCATTTGTTTGTCTGTTGTTTTGGTTCCCCTGAGAAATCTTTCATTTTGTTAAAAAAAAAAAGAAAAGAAAAATTCCATGACAATTTTTTAGGGGGGAAATTTCATGGAAAACATGTAGCAGTTTTAGAACAACTCTAGTTAGAACTATGAAATGCAGAGGTTTAAATAAATGATAATTGCAGAGTGGGGTGAGAGGGGAAATGTATCCCTTTTTTTTCCAAATCTCAAAGCAGATGAGACACAAAGGCAATACTAAATCCTTTCCTCTTTTGCACTGAAAGACGGAGTGATGTCTGAGAATGATCTGCTCTTAAGTGGTGTCTAGTAATGTGTCTGTAGACTGCAGGAACCACTGAACTACTGAAGTAGCACTAAACTACTACTGAATTGCTCTATTAGAACTTATATGGCAATTCAGTATTTCCTGTCAACCATAAACGTATTCCTAGAGACCAGTTAATAGCAGTTCTTTATACTGTGCAGCACGGCAGTTTCTGGGGTGGGTTTTTTTTTTCTTTCTTCAAAGTACAAAAAAAATAAACTGAAAGAAAGAAAGAACAAACATTTATCAAAGAGTTTCATACTGCTTCAACATCTCCCCTGGTCAATAACATCCTTGAAACAAATCCTTGCAGAACAAAATCCCAGACATGTCCTATGACACAGATTGTTGACCATGGATAATGAATGATCAGCATGTGAACAACTCAGTGTCACTCTGGATAGACTTGACCCATGCATGGATTTTCCACAAACTTTAATTTTTTCTCCTTCCTATTTTTCACATTTATATAGTGTATAAAGACTACTTTATAATTATGTTTTATTTTCTATACCCTCAGGGCAGCACTTTATCCTGGTAGAGTAATGGGATAGCAAAATGTGAATAATTCATAAAAATATAAAGACTCTATTTAAAAAGAAACACAAAGCGGCTTTAATATCCTGGGACCTACGGGCTCAGGATGGGGAAAGTGGGGAAAGGAAGGAGCTATTATCCCCATTTTAACACTTGGGGAACTGAGGCACAAAGATGAGGTGGCTTGCCTAGGATTGCACAGAACATACCCGGTAGAGCCAGGAACTGAAGGCAGATCTCCCCAATCCTAGTCTAAAACCTGAACCTTGACACCACCCTTTCTCTTGATTCTTCACATGCTCTAAAACTATAATATTCTAACTCTCTCTCCATCGCCTCTCATGTAGCAGCAATTTCTGGAGTGGGCTTGTGGTGCGGAGTTTATCTCCCAGCTCTGCTTCCCCCTTTCCTCATTGGCAGGAGCTGATTCAGCATTTGAGAAGTGGCCTTTCCCTATGAATGGGAGCTGGTTCAGGTGGTAGGAATTAACCTCTCTGTGCACAGGAGCTTGGTTGAGGGAGGAGAAGAGAACTGTTCGGGGTGGGGGAGGGGGAAGGTTGGTCACCTGCCATTGAAACCACAGAAGCGCTCACTCTTCCAAAGTCATTAAGGGACTGACGTGTTTTCTAACCTCCATGTTAATGGTGCTCAGGGTTGATGGCAGAGTGGTCAAAGGAATATGGGAAGTAGGGCTGTGAAGTCGCCACTGGGAGCTAGCATCAAATTTAGGGTCACTCTACAGAAAGGCATCAGGATCAGGTGGATTTGGGTTCGGATCTTCACTTTGTCTTCATTGCGTTTGAGGCCATGTCCCCTACTTTCTCCAAAGAGCTTCAAACCTCTCCCACTTGAAGGAGAAAGCAGCCTGAACTCAGGGTTAAGCTCATGGAATTTTATTACCTTTCTAAAAAAAGAATAGGAGTACTTGTGGCATCTTAGAGACTATCACATTTATTTCAGCATAAGCTTTGGTGGGCTACAGCTCATGTACCACCTTTTCATGTTCTCTGTATGTATAAATATCTCCTGTCTGTGTGTTCCATTCTGTGCATCCGAAGAAGTGAGCTGTAGTCCACGAAAGCTTATGCTGAAATAAATCTGTTAGTCTCTAAGGTGCCACAAGTACTCCTGTTCTTTTTGCGGATACAGACTAACACAGCTGCTATTCTGAAACCTATTACCTTTCTGTGGTTCGCTCCGCAGAAGAGGAAAATATAGCCCCTACCAATTCATCCTTCTTATCCATTCTGCCACCAATGGCACACAACCCTTTATCTAATGCCTTTTTATACCCGTTTTAGTGTTGGTAACTTTAACACCATCAATTTAAAAGCAGCCTAGATCTAAGTAAGCAAAAGGACTTTAATCACTTTCCTTAAAATAAAGTGAAGAGTGTTGACAACTTATGCTGTCAGTGAAATTAGAAGGATAAGCCACTCCTCCTCCAAGCAAAATGATGAACACAAACAATCTTGTGAAAAGAGAATATGTGAGTCTACATTATTAAAAGAGAGCTACTGTGTGACCTTTATCTGAGCACAGTCCATTTACAGCAAGGGGAGACAGGAAGCTCTTCTTATACATCTATCATTCCACAGGTGCCAGCTCCAGTATTGTCATCACTCTATTGTCTGGTGAATTACTAATAATTTCATGTAATTGCTGTAACCAAGTTCCCTATTTGCTTTTGATGTAAAGTGTTCTTGGCACACCGCCCTGTTATAAAATAGAAGAGGGAGGCAGAAGAGAGGCTCACGTGCAGGTACTGGATACCCCGAAGTCCTATATATGCAGTTCTCAATCCATTCATGCTCTCACACTTTCACAAACAATAACAATTATATTCTGCATTTTATTTACTGTAAAAAAGATCTTTGCTACTGTAGGAAAATGGCAACATTTATATTGACAAGCTGGCCATTCAATGTACCCATAGAAGGCATTGGCATTAGAAAACAAACCAAATGCAGGCCCTCATTACCTTTGAATTGCATGGCTCATTATCACTGTGAAAAATTAATTTCATTTGCTTTTATCACATATCACCATGAGATTTGGGGACAGTGAGGACAGTTCCTTTAAGCAGTGCATACAGCATGCATAAAAAGACAATGGAATAAGGCCAGTACATTGTTACTTGGATCCTAAGCAAACAAGGTTGATTTCAGTCGGTACCAAATGTCTATGCCAAGATGAGAGGCCAGGCTTTTAAGAAGTATTACAAACTTTTGAGTGCTCAAGAAAGTGAGGGACCACACATAGCAGTGATGATTCTATGCAAGATTCCACCCACAGCTGATTCACCTCATAATAATCACTGTTATTTCAGCAGTTGGCTTCTGTGGAATGGAGACAGGCAATCATGTGGTGATGATTTTGTGATGAGAACTAGGATAAATCCTCATCTCTTCCTCATTTCCCCTATCTGTAACATGCAGATCGTAATAATTACTTACCATACATGGGTGCCGTGAAAATTAATTAGTTAATGATTCAAGTGCCTCCCTGTTGTAACTTCATTGCTTTCAATAATAAAAGTGGTACAAAATCACTGAAGTACTTTGAAGTTGTAAAGTGCAATACCATTGTATCGCATTAAAGTACGACAGCTTGGGTCAGCCTTCCATGAACACAAGGAAAAATAATTTACGTTTGAGACAGTACATGACTAGATTAGTGCTGTTCATAAACTTCTGATGGAATCATAGCATAAACAAAAGTGTGAAACTGCGCAGCAGTGACCAAAGCATAACTCAGATTAAATATAGTCTCATATTTGTAGCAAACATTTATAGGTTTTTTGCACATAGATAATAAAACTTTCAGCACAACAGGCTCATTTTATTCCTATTCACTTTTATGTTGGTTATAAATTAATTTCATGGGGGGGGGGGAAAGCTCAGGAACAATAAAGCAATTTGCTCATGTCTACCCTTGCATCCATTACTGAGTACTGGATCATGTTCATGCTCCTCATATTCACACCCCAGTGTCCAGGCATAACCTGTGGACATGCATATACCTGAATCCACATTGTTGCTTTAGGTGCACGCTATTAGTGCTACTGTTTCAGGGGTGGTACCCAGGTTTCTGTGACTCACAGGGAGACACGCTATGAATCATTTTCTCGTGTGTGCTTGGTACCATTTCCTGTGTTCACACCTTGCCAGTGGCACTTCCTGATCATGTTGCCTCTCACTTCTATTCCCTACAAAACTGAATCAAAGTAAGAGATCAACTGGTCGATGAGTTCCTGCTTCTTAATGTGGGCAAAAGATTTATGCAGTGGATAAGTCACTCGGTGAGATGGAATTTGGGCAGAATTTGCTGTCATGTCTGAGATGACTGACCTTGAGAGTCAATGACCATTCATTCATGTCACACTTGACAGATATGTTGAATGCCGGTATTGGCACAGTATGCTTTTTGGTTTACTGTCAGTTCTGGAGAACCGGCACAGTGTGGCACAACCACATTGTCTTGGAAACCTGGGATAGTATCATGTTCCAGGGTTCAATCCAAACCAGCGAGGGGTTGTGTCACCACCTGTCCTGCAACCTTGAGTGATTCACAGTGCTTTGTTATAGCTCCCAACATGGGCCACTCACAAATAGCCAAACAACATGCAAGTCACACCCAGAGCATATGTGTATAGCTATAGCCCTAGTCCAGCAGCTCTGACCTCAGCAGCCTGCAGCAACACACCAGTCACACCCTGGCTTCCACCAGCCTTTGATAGTACTTATAGGTTGACCCCAACACACTTCCAGTCCCAAATTTTCCCAAAATGTGTGTTCTGCACTGTCTAGCCCTCTTCTGGACTTTTCAGATATTCAAGGTCCATTTCTCCTGTGAGAGGTCAATATCCAACAGTTTGCTACTTTAATTGGAGTTGCCAAACAGTTCAGTTTAAACACAACACTGGGTTCGTTTAGATTAAAAAAAAAACTAAATGTGTTTAACTACAAAGAGACAGGTTTTAAATGACTACAAGTAAAAGGCATTAAAGTCAGAAATGGTTACAAGAAAAATAAAGAAAAAATGCTTCCTATTAGCTAAAACTTAACAAGCTAGACTTGGTTCAAGGTAAAATCCTTACCACAGGTTCCCAGCAACAGGGCTGACCAAATTCAAATGGCTTGTTCCTTTGTCTTCTTAGGTAAGAGAGAGACACCGAGAGAAAGAGAATACCTGGGGTGTTTTAATCCCTTACTTTTATAGTTCAGCCAGCCTTTGAAATGCATTTTCCTGAGGGTTGTGAGGATGGAGACATGGAGTCTCATGTTCCATGTTTGCTAAAATGCAGATTGATCTGTTCCTTCCATCCCTTAATTCCCAAAGAATGGCCACTTGACAGGCGATTGTCAATCAACTTTGATGGCCCCTGTCTAGAGGCATCAGTGTGTCCTTTGTCTTTGAGAAACCAGTTTGCCCACTCCCCAGACTTGTCCGGTAAACACATTGTAGTCAATTTCATCTTATGTTCATAACTCTTAATTCACATTTTGTACATATATTACACAAGAATAAAGATGATCAGTGTGTTATTGGTTTTTAAATTATATCTCAAGGCATATTTTGCACAAAGATTATTATAATAATGTGTAGGGTGTGAATACACAGGTGCTCAGGGCCGCCCAGAGGGGGGGGCAAGAGGGGCAATTTGCCCCAGGCCCCGAGCCCCACGGGGGCCCCCACCAGAGTTTTTCGGGGGCCCTGGAGCGGGGTCCCTCACTCGCTCCGGGGGGCCCGGCAAACTCTTGTGCGGGGCCGGGCGCAGGAGCTTCTGCCGCTCCCGGTCTTCGCCGGCGGCGGGTCCTTCCGCTCCGGGGCGGAAGGACCCCCCGCTGGCGAATTACCGCCGAAGACGGAGCGGGACCCGCTGCCGAAGTTCAGCTCAGTCTTCGGCGGTAATTCGGCGGCGGGGGAGCCCTTCCATTCCGGGACCCGCCGTCGAAGTGCCCCGAAGACCCGCGGCGGGGCCCCCCTCCGCCAAATTACCGCCGAAGACCGGGCTGCGCTTCGGCGGCGGGTCCCACTCCGGCGGTAATTCGGCGGCGGGGAGCCCCCGCCGCGGGTCTTCGGGGCACTTCGGCGGCGGGTCCAGGAACGGAAGGGCCCCCTGCCGCCGAAGACCCCGGGCCCCCGGAATCCTCTGGGCGGCCCTGCAGGTGCTTTCAGTCAAACATGGTGAGCAGTGGCTTCAGAACTGCCGCATGAGGAAATAGACCTTCATGGAGTTGTATGAGAAGCTGGCACCAACTCTCCAGGACAAGAACACCCAATTAAGGAAAGCCACACCACTTCAGACATGGGTTGCTATTGCCTTGTGGAAGCTGGCTACCCCAGACAGCTATAGGTCCACTGAAAACCAGTTTGGGGGTGGAAAGTCCTCCATTGGGGTCATGGTTGTGAAGCGATTAACATAGTGGTTTACCCACAGGTGGTTGGCATAAGAAAGTTCAAGAACATATAGCTGATTTTCAAAGGATGGCATTTCCAAACTGTGCAGGAGCCATTGATGGCACCTGCATACTTATCCACAAGGGGCAACTGAGTAAGTGACCTAAAGAGGTTACTATTCCATCATTCTGAAAGACTTAGTGGACCACAGAGGTAGATTCATGAATATTAACATGGGGAATACTGGAAAGATTCATGATGCCCAGGTGCTGAGAAGACTGAGATTGTACTTGAAGGTGGGAGAAGGAGCTTTATTTCCCAGAAACAATAGCGCTCTGTACCACGTACCTGTGCCAACTGTTATTTTAGGGGACTCCATTTATCTGCTCCTTCCTTGGCTCATGAAACTGTATCCTGACATCAACCGTGTTGCTGACGACAGGCGTTCCGCTCCAAAAAAAGGAGTGGCAAAATGGTCATGGAATGTGCATTTGGTTTACTGAAGGCTCCTTAATGCTGCCTATGAACAACTCTGGATCCCAGTGTGGCAAATGCCATTTGTATGATTGTTGCCTGTTGCGCCCTGCACAACATTTGTGAGAGTAGAGGTGAGAGTTTCAAGTGGGCTCAGGACAAGACTGGTTCACAAACTATGTACAGGCAGACAGAGCCCATGCACATGTATGCTGGTCCTGGGTCCCAGCAGGCAAGGGAAATTAGGGATGCCATATACCAGGGATTTTCAAACTGGGAGTCATGATCCCGCAGGGCGTTGTGAGGTTATTATGTGGGGGTCGTGAGCTGTCAGCCTCTACCTTCAAATCCTGCTTTGCCTCCAGCATTTATAATAGTATTTAATATAAAAAGTTGTGTTTTGAACATATGGGGAGGGGGTCGCATTCAGATTCTTGCTGTGTGAAAGGGATCACCAGTACAAAAGTTTGAGATCACTGTCATACACACACATTCTGGTACAGCACAGAGGCAAAGGATGACTTCTGCCTTGCGTTTTTGCCAAGGGACACCTTCACATCCATTCTGTGAGATTGCTGGAAGTGTACATGAGGGAACACACCCACATACTTAAGAGGCTTCATAGCTTTTTAAGGGTTTTGCTTTTCTTCGATGTGCTGTAGCTGAAGTGCATTACCCCTTTCTGCATGTCACATTGTACGTATTAAAGCCTATTACAGGGCACCTACACTGTGTTAAGAGCTTGGGATTCAGTTTCTACTGTGGAAGGTGGGGGCCATGTTATGCATTCAGTGTTCAGTATTTTTGTCCTCACTAATCACACCTGAATGTAAGCCAGATCACCAGTTGTGACTCCGTTTTGAAAATTAATGGGGTGGGTCTAATGATAGTAACAGTTCCAGGCATTGTTACACATGGCTTGGCTTTTATTTTGCATCTCCTTACTCCCATTTACAACTGTATGGGGAGCCCAATTTGACACAATGATTTCCAGTTTCGCTTTGGGTGGGTGAAGAACCCGACTGTATTTTTGTGAATACTGAGTTGCGAAGTATTGTACTGAACAGCACAATTCACTGCTGGACTGAACCCATAATGTCAACCTTTTGAGACATGTTTAGGTGTGGGATTTTCCCAGTGATGGAGAGAAATGACATCATTGTGTGCCTGAATAACTATTCAATGCCTCAACAGCCTGGCACAATTAACCCATCTTTAGAAACCCCTGTTACCACAAGTAGTTAAATGTTTTAAAAATGTTTATGAGGGTTTGCTGTGTGGGTGGGTGTGTTGCAGCCACTGTGTTCAGTTACTTAAAATTGTCACCAATGCCAAGTGCAATTCACAGTTGTTAGAAACTGCTAATTCCCTGGTCTGCTGGAAAATGCTTAAGGTTTGGGGGATAGATAGTGGGGCGGGCTGTACAAGGTACTGGCAGATACCATATGCTTGGTGGTATTTTCCCTTTCTTGTTGTTAGCTTTGGTTTTTCATTTTCAACATATTCAACAAAGTCATTAAGAAAGACATTGATTGACCCTATGGAAGGCATCTGCTATGTTGAAAAGTAGTAGTGGTTTTTAAAGCATCTATAACATACACTGCACTTTCCCCAACCCTGCTGTGTATCCCTGGGACTTCAGATATTTTTAATTTTGTGGGAGACTCAGAAATATTTCCATAGTCATAGCACCAGAATTTTATACATCATTTGTTTACATGAGGTAAGAAGCTTGAGGTCCATTTCCAAATCAAAAAACACCCTCAGTTCATCACACTCAGGAAGGAGGTGCCAGATACAATTGAACAAAGTGTAACATTTAATAAAGATTTTAAGGAAATATTCTGAAAACAGAACTTTTTTTTTTAATTAACAGATCACAACCGAGAACAGCACCCACAGTTTAACATCTTTGCACCTGTCTCTCGTCAGAAGGGGTGAATGATAACAGATAATACTCACAGTGAAAATAACGGCCATCTCTTCTGAGGGATTTTAGGGGCCAGAGCATGGTGGCATTCGGAAATTCCTGCAGGCCCAGCATTGTTCTCCTGGGTGATCATTGGAACAGGATCTACAGGCTCAGCAGCACCTTGAGTGGCAACCAGAGAAGGCAGTGGCAATGGCAGCTGATGGGCTGGTTCTGAGGCCTCAGCAGCGGCGGATGCTGCAGTCTGTCAGCCACCAGTCCATCCATCTCCAGAAGTCTCTTCTCCTAGTGAAGACACTGCTCCTCCCTTGCTCTAAGGAACTCAAATTGCTCCTGGTTTCTCCTATCCATTCCTATGAGCAGGCCCTCCAGGCCCCTTCTCCGTCTACCCCTGCATTCTCTGGGGGGTTGCTCCTGCCCTCTTGAAGGCATGGTTTCCCTCTCAGGAGCGCAAGGCTCTGCAAATTCAAAGACAAAAAGAAAATTATATTTTTGGCCTTGAAGCAAGCTGAGAAAGCGCCCCCCCCCACACACACACACACACATAACTTTGCTGCTGAAGGCCCCAATTTTGATACTTCTGAGCATTCCAGGAAAGTAACTTCCTCAGCATCCTTGCTTCTCATAAATATGCTGCCACCCATGAGGCAGGAGCAGAGGCACATAATGGGGAGAAATACTTAGTAGTGTTTGGAACCATTTGAAATGTTCATTCTGTCTGAAGGGGTAGCAGATAAGTGGGGAAATTCCTTTCCAGAGCTATGTTACGTGTGTACAATTTCTTCCTTTAAGACTGACCAACATCTGGAGAAAATAGCAATTTTCGAAGTACCAGAATGGAAAAGAGAAGTGGCTTTCCTGTTGTAATGACGCGGCCTCTGGCGGGACACAACTAAGAGTATCAGTTCAGGACAAATTGCTTAGACCAGGGCAGTCACAGCCCAAAGCTGGGGTCTTTTGCACACCAAACCAGCGAAACAGAGAGGAATCCGGTTTTACCTCACTGGCTAACCAAAAATCATACAAGCAATTCCCTTAAACACTCCAGTGTCCAAGTATCACCACCAGTGCCACTCGTTATAGGGATGAATGGTTCTGAAAACCAATACCCGGTAAAAGAAGAAAGGTTCTCCTGATCCCAAAGGACCAAGCCCCAGACCTGGGTCAATATAAAAGTCAGATCTTACCAACAAATCACACTGTTGCCAATCCTTTAGAAACTAAAATCTAAAGGTTTATTCATAAAAAGAAAGATAGATGAGAGCTAAAATTGGTCAAAGTAATCAATTACATACAGTAATGTTAAAGTTCTTGGTTCAGGCTTGTAGCAGTGATGGATTAAATTGCAGGCTTAAATCAAGTCTCTGGAGTACATCGACAGCTTGGATGGGTCATTCAGTCCTTTGTTCAGAGCTTCAGTCTGTAGCAAAGTTCCTCCAGAGGTAAGAAGCAGGACTGAAGACAAGATGGAGGAGATGCAGCTGCCTTTTATAGTCCTTTTGCCTTGTGGCTTGTGCTTTCTTTGTTCCAAATACAAGCCACCCAGCACATGGCATGGAAAAACCTTAGAGTTCTGTCCATAGGCATGTCCCTGCATGCCTTGCTGAGTCACAAGGTGTATCTGCCTTCTCTCAATGGGTAAATTGTATACCTGATGGTCCTTAATGGGCCATCAAGCAGGTTTGTCAATGTTGATGCCAAATTGTCTGGGGTGTCACCCAGAAGCATAGCAGAAATTTGAAATACAGACAGTATAGAGCCAATATTTATAAACTTTAAATACAAAAATGATACATGCATACAGATAGCATAATCATAACCAGCAAATCATAACCTTGTCATATAAACCTTACTTAACCTCCTTTGTACAAGATTTGGTGCCACTATATGATCTTAGTTGCAACAATGATCTATACGGTCACAGTTCATGTCAATAACATCACACCTGTCCTCCTGAGGAGATCAAGCAATCTACACCAGAGAGATGTTTTTGCTAATAGTCACACCTCTGCTGAATGGAGGGTTTTGGTCAGCTATGCAGGTGGACCAAGCAGATTTCCACTGCTGGTTAACCTCAAGAACCAGCTGGAGTTCTTGCTTCAACAGAAGTCTGCTGAAATTATGCTTGCAGGATTGGGAGGAAATTTGAACAGAAATTGACAACATTCTCAGCTAGGATGTGGAGATTTCATACAACAGGAGATGTGAACCATGAACCACACACACATACCCCAGCTGTAGCAGAAAATCCTGGCCCTGTGCCTGCCTGACGTTGGTGAAACGGGCAGGGAAAGAAAGACACCCTGCAACTTCATTAAGTTTCCTGAAGATCAAACTCAGCACCACAACCCCTCACCTCAGACAACTAGAAAGGGACACAGCACTGTTTTTCTATGACCACAGGAGTGAAACATCTCCCCCCGCACCGGTCCCCCAATCCCACTTTATAAAGCTTGACTCTCTGTAGGGAGAGGGCAGAGATCAGATTCAGAGACTTGGAGTTTGCAAACTTCCAAGGGAGAAAAGAGTGCTTCCACTAACTTTTCCTTGCACAGCCAACCATAAGTTTTCTATAACTGTGTTCCTTCCCCCTAGGGAGACCGCTACACACACACCCCTAGGGAGACCTCTACACACACAGACACACACCCAGACACACACCCCTCAGCCCTTGCTGCCTGACAGGTGGCTGAGAAATGCACAGACACAGGGGCAGGCTGATTATTACTTTTTAGCTTTAGAAGTCAAGGCACAGACACTAATTGTGGTTCTTCAGAATCAATAAAATCATTGATTTATAACTCTGCCTTGCTTGAGGCCAATTTTGGGGTGGAGCAGGGCAGGGGCTGAATGGAGGGGAAGTTTGGTAAGGAGATGGGGCATGATAATGGTGTGACTACAGCTCTGCAGTTCACACACAGACACAGAGCAATGCATGGTATGTTTTCCAGAGAGGAACAATAAGTGCACACTATTTCAAATGCCCTTGAAATTAAAATTGGAAATTTAGTACCAGTGCAAGAGAGATATTGGTGGGAGGCTGGGGGGGGGGTGGGGGTGGGCAGCCTGGGGTTCTGGTTCCTGCACCGATCAAAGTCCTCCTCAGGTTCCTCATCGAAGTCTTCTTCAACTTGTACTTCTGGGTAGAGACACAATCCCCTCTTCCTTGTTTCAAGCAATTAGAATATCCAGGACAGACCTGACATTAGAATAATAGTCTTGTGTCATTTTAGTGTAGATGTGGGATGCATAAATGTCCCACGCTGGAGATCAAGTGGTATTATGGTATCATGCCATTGACAGATACACTATTATATATGTTGTCCCTGGCAAAACTCAGAACTTTAGAAGGGAAACCCTCCCTGCCCAAGTTTCATGTAGTGGGAAGGGACACCAAAGGAGTTTCACGCTATCCTGCTGAACTATTCCCTTCCCTCAGTACCAAGTGATGACAATTCAAGTCCCACTCATCATCATGTCATCAATTTGGATGGTACTTTATTCTCCCAAATTAACCCTATGATGAGATAGCTCACCCATCACTAAGATGGAGAAGTGCTAACCCTTCTGTGTGTTTACCTTGTGACTGAAGATCCACTGAAATTTGCACCAAGCCTAGTGAAGACAAAGCTCAGAGGCTTAATTAATAATTGGAGATATACCTATCTCCTAGAACTGAGGAAGGAACCTTGAAAGGTCATTGAGTCCAGCCCCTGCTTTCACTAGCAGGACCAATTTTTGCCCCAGATTCCTAAGTGGCCTCCTTAAAGATTGAACTCACAACCTTCATTTTAGCAGGCCAATGCTCAAACCACTGAGCTATCCCTCCCCCCAGGCTACCCTACAATGACACCATAACTAATTCTGTGTTCATTCATACGAATCAGCAGTATAGTATTGTCTCTAATAGATTTAGTAAATTTATGTCTATTATTATTATTATATATTCAAGCTCTAAACAACATGTCTATGAATAAATTAAAAACAAACAAACAAAGCCACCGATCCAGCAAGATACTTTAGCACATGCCTAACTAAGCACATAAATATTTCCATTAATTTTAGTGTGACTTCTTACATACTTAGGATGAGCTCCTCAGCCCCTGTAAATCATGTAAAAGGGTCGTCACAGCATAACGTGGCGCAAAAACCCTAGTTCCACCGTCAGAATATTCTCATGGTGTAAGCACTGCAGAAGACAGCTGCAGGCTGGCCTTCCGAGGACCCCTTCACAAGCTCCCAAATAGGGGACATGCTGGGAGTGGGTGTTTTGGGGGCAGGGCAGCCTAAGATTTTTAATAGATTTATGAGAAGAGATCAATAATATAGGACATTTCTGGATTTTTCTTGATGATTTGTCCAATTTCTTTGTAGCATTACTACTTGTTTATGTCTTAGGTATGTGAAACACAGAAGACAGGCCTCTTTTGTTTCCTTTGCCTTTTTATTGGGAGCATCCACAGTATCTCGGGTGTTTTTAAGAACACAGTAAGAAAACATATGTTATATGATAAAACAATCTCTTTTGGGGGACAGGGATTAGTTAGCTGAGGTCAAGCAATATTTTTGAGGTAACAATTCTGATATTGCAGCAAAGAGTCCTGTGGCACCTTATAGACTAACAGAAGTTTTGGAGCATGAGCTTTCGTGGGTGAATACCCACTTCGTCAGATGCATGTAGTGGAAATTTCCAGGGGCAGGTATATATATGCAAGCAAGAAGCAGGCTGGAGATAACGAGGTTAGTTCAATCAGGGAGGATGAGGCCCTCTTCTAGCAGCTGAGGTGTGAAAACCAAGGGAGGAGAAACTGGTTTTGTAGTTGGCAAGCCATTCACAGTCTTTGTTTATTCCTGAGCTGATGGTGTCAAATTTGCAAATGAACTGAAGCTCAGCAGTTTCTCTTTGAAGTCTGGTCCTGAAGTTTTTTTGCTGCAGGATGGCCACCTTAAGATCTGCTATTGTGTGGCCAGGGAGGTTGAAGTGTTCTCCTACAGGTTTTGTATATTGCCATTCCTAATATCTGATTTGTGTCCATTTATCCTTTTCCGTAGAGACTGTCCAGTTTGGCCGATGTACATAGCAGAGGGGCATTGCTGGCATATGATGGCGTATATTACATTGGTGGATGTGCAGGTGAATGAACCGGTGATGGTGTGGCAGATCTGGTTAGGTCCTGTGATGGTATTGCTGGTGTAGATATATGGGCAGAGTTGGCATCAAGGTTTGTTGCATGGATTGGTTCCTGAGTTAGAGTTACTACGGTGCGGTGTGTAGTTACTGGTGAGAATATGCTTCAGGTTGGCAGGTTGTCTGTGGGCGAGGACTGGCCTGCCACCCAAGGCCTGTGAAAGTGTGGGATCATTGTCCAGGATGGGTTGTAGATCCCTGATGATGCATTGGATGGGGTTTTAGCTGGGGACTGTATGTGATGGACAGTGAAGTCCTGTTGGTTTCTTTCTTGGGTTTGTCTTGCAGTAGGAGGCTTCTGGTTACACGTCTGGCTCTGTTGACCTGTTTCCTTATTTCCTCATGTGAGTATTGTAGTTTTGAGAATGCTTGGTGGAGATTTTGTAGGTGTTGGTCTCTGTCTGAGGGGTTAGAGCAGATGCGGTTGTACCTCAGTGCTTGGCTGTAGACAATGGATCTTGTGGTGTGCCCGGGATGGAAGCTGGAGGCATGAAGGTAGGCATAGCGGTTGGTAGGTTTTCAGTATAGGGTGGTGTTAATGTGACCATCACTTATTTGCAACGTGGTGTCAAGGAAGTGGACCTCCCGTGTAGATTGGTCCAGGCTGAGGTTGATGGTGGGGTGGAAGCTGCTGAAATCGTGGTGGAATTTTTCCAGAGTCTCCTTCCCATGGGTCCAGATGATGAAGATGTCATCAATGCAGTGTAGGTAGAGAAGGGGCGTGAGTGGACAAGAGCTGAGGAAGCGTTGTTCCAGGTCAGCCATAAAAATGTTGGCATATTGTGGGGCCATGCGGGTGCCCATAGCGGTGCCACTGATCTGGAGATATATATTGTCATCAAATTTGAAATAGTTGTGTGTGAGGATAAAGGCACAGAGCTCAGCAACCAGTTGAGCTGTGGCATCATCAGGGATACTGTTCCTGACAGCTTGTATTCCATCTGTGTGTGGGATGTTTGTGTAGAGAGCCTCTACATCCATGGTGGCTAGGATGGTGTTTTCTGGAAGGTCACCAATGCATTGTAGTTTCCTCAGGAAATCAGTGGTGTCACGGATATAGCTGGGAGTGCTGGTGGCATAGGGTCTGCGTAGAGAGTCCACATATCCAGACAGTCCTTCAGTGAGAGTGCCAATGCCCAAGATGATGGGGCATCCAGGATTTCTGGGTTTGTGGATCTTGGGTAGTAGATAGAATAACCCTGGTCGGGGCTCTAAGGGTATGTTGATTTGTTCAGGTGTTGATGTAGGGAGTGTCCTGAATAGATGGTGCAGTTTCTTAGTGTATTCTTCAGTGGGATCTGAGGGAAGTGGCCTGTAGAATTTGGTATTGTAGAGTTGTCTGGCGGCCTCCTTTTGGTAGTCAGACCTGTTCATGATGACAACAGCACCTCCTTTATGAGCCTCTTTGATTATAATATCAGGGTGGTTTCTGAGGCTGTGGATGGCATTGCGTTCTGCACGACTTAGGTTATGAGGCAAGCGATGTTGTTTTTCCACAATTTCTGCCTGTGCACGTCGGCAGAAGCATTCTATGTATAGGTCCAGACTGTCATTTCGACCTTCAGGAGGAGTCCATGTGGAGCTCTTCTTCTTGTGTTGTTGGTGGGAGGGTAACTGTGTATCAGTGGGCTGTTCAGTGTTTTCCTGAAAGTATTCTTTGAGTCGGAGATGGCGAAAGTAGGCTTCCAGATCGCCGCAGAACTGTATCATGTTTGTGGGGGTGGCAGGGCAGAAAGAGAGTCCCCGAGATAGGACAGACTTTTCTTCTGGGCTGAGTGTGTGGTTGGATAGATTGATGATATTGCTGGGTGGGTTAAGGGTACCACGGTTGTGGCCCCATGTGGCAGGTAGGAGTTTAGACAGCTTACAGTCCTTTTTCCTTTGTAGAGAGGTGAAGGGAGTAATGTAGATATCCCGTCTTATTTTAGTGAAGTCCGTTTGTATGGAAGTTTGGTTATTTATGAGAGTCTCCAGGTTGGAGAGCTCTTTTTTGATGTTTTCCTGTTTGCTGTATAGGATGCTGATCAGGTGGTTCCTCAGTTTCTGTGAAAGAGTATGGCATAATCTCTCACTGTGGTCTGTGTAGTATGTAGATAGCAGTGGATTTTTTACCTTTAGTCCATTTGGTATGATGTCCATCCGTTTGCATTTGGAAAGGAAAATGATATCTGTCTGTATTTGTGCAAGTTTCTTCATGCACATGCAGACAGATCTACTACCCAAGATCCACAAACCTGGAAATCCTGGATGCCCCATCATCAATATATAGGCCCAAAGAATCACAGGTGTTAACATGATCCTGTCACTATCCAACATTAAACAGCATTAAACAAGGTTTGTGATATAGTACACAGAGAGCTCAGCCTGCTTAGCACCATGGCAAACAAATCATTAAACATCCTTTTAATCTTTTAATAAAAAGACAGAAAAGAAGGGGAAACAGTTAAAGCACTCTAAATGTAAAGTATGAAGTAAGACTTTCCCTTTAGGCAGAAAGAGTCTTTAGGAGGGGTTAAAAAAAACCACCTCTTGTCTGGCAGTCTTTTAGAAGGTATCAATGATAGTAACAGCTGTCCTTTTGGGAGAAAAGAGAAGAAGTTAATTGAGATGGGCTGGAGCTGTTGTTAAAGTCCGATCCTGTTTCCTAAAAGACAAAACAACACACACAAGAGAGGAGAGAAAAGAACAGCAAAGATAGAAAATGCAGCTTCTGTCTCTGGTGTTGACTTTCACTTGCACTCTCGCTGCTGGAAAAACACAGGCACAGCACAGTGATCTTATCAGCCACTCCGAGATCTGGCAAATTTATACCAGTGTTAGCCTGTTTAGGGTATTGCATTTAGCTGCCTCTTCTGGTCACAGAATTACAGCGACGTTGCAAAATATGCAGTCTTGGCTGGCTAAGCCAGATTCTTATTAGCAGAAAGGAAAAGGAGCAAGATAAGAAATAAGGTGGGGAAGGAAAAGGACGCATTTGTGGAGGAGAGGGGAGCAAATCTCATCACATTACATGTGGTGTTTGTGATTTAACCAGAGCCAACGGAGGTGATGGTGTGTTCTGGGCACTCTCTCTGGCCCAGTTTGGCCAGGACATCTCTCAGGATTAGGACAAAGATGACACACTTGTGTCACGCTGAATCCCAGGCTCCCAGGAAGTGGTGGGGGTGTCAACAATGGTATAAAGCTCACTCTATCCCCTTCTTTCAGACAACAATTGTGCTCACTTCCATCTGTATTTCTTTCCCCAAGTCTCTCTGGGTTTGTTTAAGGACCCCAAAAGGGAGTGATCAGTGTAACAGCCCATTCCCTCATTATTTTGTTCTTCAATTAGGACTAATTTCTAAAACACCAATATTGGTCCATTGATTTCCAGTCCCAAACTTCTCTTGTTTACCAAGCACGATCTTGACACAGGCCTTGAGATATAGCAGTAGGCCTTCTCTTTTAGACTAATTGAGTCTGTCTCTCTTTTGCACCTTTTCCCATCAACATTTGTTATGCTAGGTTATTGTGATGTTTTATGAACTTTCAAGTATCAGAGGGGTAGCCGTGTTAGTCTGGATCTGTAAAAGCAGCAAAGAGTCTTGTGGCACCTTATAGACTAACAGACGTTTTGGAGCATGAGCTTTCGTGGGTGAATACCCACTTTGTCAGATGCATGTAGTGGAAATCTCCAGGGGCAGGTATATATAAGCAAGCAAGAGGCAGGCTAGAGATAACGAGGTTAGTTCAATCAGGGAGGATGAGGACCTCTTCTAGCAACTGAGGTGTGAAAACCAAGGGAGGAGAAACTGGTTTTGTAGTTGGCAAGCCATTCACAGTCTTTGCAGCAAAAAAACTTCAGGACCAGACTTCAAAGAGAAACTGCTGAGCTTCAGTTCATCTGCAAATTTGACAGCTCAGGATTAAACAAAGACTGTGAATGGCTTGCGAACTACAAAACCAGTTTCTCCTCCCTTGGTTTTCACACCTCAACTGCTAGAAGAGGGCCTCATACTCCCTGATTGAACTAACCTCGTTATCTCCAGCCTGCTTCATGCTTGCATATATATACCTGCCCCTGGAGATTTCCACTACATGAATCCGACGAAGTGGGTATTCACCCACGAAAGCTCATGCTCCAAAACTTCTGTTAGTCTATAAGGTGCCACAAGACTCTTTGCTGCTTTTATGAACTTTCACTTACTTTTCACAGTTGACCTCACAATTAAGGTAAATTTGTAGGCCCAATTATCACAACTATTAAGTAACTAAAAATCGGAGATAGAAAATAATAGTTCTGGAAAATCTTGGAAAAGTCAGCTCACACAACAGAGACTTTGCAATTATTTGACCAAATAGATGTCCTTTATCCAGCATTTACCAAGTTCTCAGCCAATCCATCCCCCAAATTGTTTGTTTTTATTAAAAGGAGAATGCACAAGAGTGGGGAAGAAGAAAAGGAATCTCTTCTATATAATAAATCTAATCCCACAATATAGTTATACCGAGTGATCTGTATTCCATGAGGGCATTGTTTTATATAGAGTGGAGGTGTTGCCTGAGTTAAGGACTACAGGATTTAGCCCTGTAGGTGATGCTATATAAAAAACACGTACATCATATAAAATATTCATAGATTCATAGACTCTAGGACTGGAAGGGACCTCGAGAGGTCATCGAGTCCAGTCCTGCCCTCATAGCAGGACCAAATACTGTCTAGACCATCCCTGATAGATATTTATCTAACCTACCCTTAAATATCTCCAGAGATGGAGATTCCACAACTTCACTAGGCAATTTATGCCAGTGTTTAACCACCCGGACAGTTAGGAACTTTTTCCTAATGTTCAACCTAAATCTCCCTTGCTGCAGTTTAAGCCCATTGCTTCTTGTTCTATCATTAGAGGTTAAGGTGAACAAGTTTTCTCCCTCCTCCTGATGACACCCTTTTAGATACCTGAAAACTGCTATCATGTCCCCTCTCAGTCTTCTCTTTTCCAAACTAAACAAACCCAATTCTTTCAGCCTTCCTTCATTGGTCATGTTCTCAAGACCTTTAGTCATTCTTGTTGCTCTTTTCTGGACCCTCTCCAATTTCTCCACATCCTTCTTGAAATGCGGTGCCCAGAATTGGACACAATACTCCAGTTGAGGCCTAACCAGCGCAGAGTAGAGCGGAAGAATGACTTCTCGTGTCTTGCTCACAACACACTTGTTAATGCATCCCAGAATCACGTTTGCTTTTTTTGCAACAGCATCACACTGTTGACTCATATTTAGCTTGTGATCCACTATAACCCCTAGATCCCTTTCTGCCATACTCCTTCCTAGACAGTCTCTTCCCATTCTGTATGTGTGAAACTGATTGTTCCTTCCTAAGTGGAGCACTTTGCACTTGTCTTTATTAAACTTCATCTGGTTTACCTCAGACCATTTCTCCAATTTGTCCAGATCATTTTGAATTATGACCCTGTCCTCCAAAGCAGTTGCAATCCCTCCCAGTTTGGTATCATCTGCAAACTTAATAAGCGTACTTTCTATGCCAACATCTAAGTCGTTGATGAAGATATTGAACAGAGCTGGTCCCAAAACAGACCCCTGCGGAACCCCACTTGTTATACCTTTCCAACAGGATTGGGAACCATTAATAACTACTCTCTGAGTACGGTTATCCAGCCAGTTATGCACCCACCTTATAGTAGCCCCATCTAAATTGTATTTGCCTAGTTTATCGATAAGAATATCATGCAAGACCATATCAAATGCCTTACTAAAGTCTAGGAATACCACATCCACCGCTTCTCCCTTATCCACAAGACTCGTTATCCTATCAGAGAAAGCTATCAGATTGGTTTGACATGATTTGTTCTTTACAAATCCATGCTGGCTATTCCCTATCACCTTACCACCTTCCAAGTGTTTGCAGATGATTTCCTTAATTACTTGCTCCATTATCTTCCCTGGCACAGAAGTTAAACTAACTGGTCTGTAGTTTCCTGGATTGTTTTTATTTCCCTTTTTATAGATGGGCACTATATTTGCCGTTTTCCAGTCTTCTGGAATCTCTCCCGTCTCCCATGATTTTCCAAAGATAATAGCTAGAGGCTCAGATACCTCATCTATTAGCTCCTTGAGTATTCTAGGATGCATTTCATCCAGCCCTGGTGACTTGCAGGCATCTAACTTTTCTAAGTGATTTTTAACTTGTTCTTTTTTTATTTTATCTTCTAAACCTGCCCCCTTCCCATAAGCATTCACTATGTTAGGCATTCCTTCAGACTTCTCAGTGAAGACTGAAACAAAGAAGTCATTAAGCATCTCTGCCATTTCCAAGTTTCCTGTTACTGTTTCTCCCTCCTCACTGAGGGCCTACCCTGTCCTTGGTCTTCCTCTTGCTTCTAACGTATTGATAAAAAGTCTTCGTTTCCCTTTATTCCCATAGCTAGTTTGAGCTCATTTTGTGCCTTTGCCTTTCTAAACTTGCCCCTGCATTCCTGTGTTGTTTGCCTATATTCATCCTTTGTAATCTGACCTAGTTTCCATTTTTTATATGACTCCTTTTTATTTTTTAGATCATGTAAGATCTCGTGGTTAAGCCAAGGTGGTCTTTTGCCACATTTTCTATCTTTCCTATCCAGCGGAATAGCTTGTTTTTGGGCCCTTAATAGTGTCCCTTTGAAAAATTGCCAACTCTCCTCAGTTGTTTTTCCCCTCAGTCTTGATTCCCATGGGACCTTACCTATCAGCTCTCTGAGCTTACCAAAATCCGCCTTCCTGAAATCCATTGTCTCTATTTTGCTGTACTCCCTTCTACCCTTCCTTAGAATTGCAAACTCTATGATTTCATGATCACTTTCACCCAAGCTGCCTTCTACTTTCAAATTCTCAACGAGTTCCTCCCTATTTGTTAAAATCAAGTCTAGAACAGCTTCCCCTCAGTAGCTTTTTCAACCTTCTGAAATAAAAAGTTGTCTGCAATGCAGTCCAAGAACTTATTGGATAGTCTGTGCCCCACAGTGTTATTTTCCCAACATATATCTGGATAGTTGAAGTCCCCCATCACCACCAAATCTTGGGCTTTGGATGATTTTGTTAGTTGTTTAAAAAAAGCCTCATCCACCTCTTCCACCTGGTTAGGTGGCCTGTAGTAGACTCCTAGCACGACATCACCCTTGTTTTTTACCCCTTTTAGCCTAACCCAGAGACTCTCAACACTTCTGTCTCCTATGTTCATCTCCACCTCAGTCCAAGTGTGTAAATTTTTAATATATAAGGCAACACCTCCTCCTTTTTTCCCGTCTATCCTTCCTGAGCAAGCTGTACCCATCCACACCAACATTCCAATCATGTGTATTATCCCACCAAGTTTCAGCGATGCCAACAATGTCATAGTTGTATTTATTTATTAGCACTTCCAGTTCTTCCTGCTTATTACCCATACTTCTTGCATTTGTATATAGGCATCTAAGATACTGGTTTGATCTTGCCTCCCAGTTTTGCCCTGACCCTCCTTTCTCTCTGCCATTAAAGCCCACGCTTCCTCTTGTTTCTGACCCATCTCCCAGGTCTCCATGTTCCCCACTTACCTGTGGGCTTTGCTCACCTGTCCCTGTCGAACCTAGTTTAAAGCCCTCCTCACTAGGTTGGCCAGTCTGTGAGCAAATAGGGTCTTTCCCCTCCTCAAAAGGTGAACGCCATCTCTCCCTAGCAGTCCTTCCTCGAATAGCATCCCGTGGTCGAGGAAGCCAAAGCCCTCCTGGCGACACCATCTTCGCAGCCAGGCATTCACCTCCATGATGCATCTGTCTCTGCCCGGGCCCCTACCTTTGACAAATCGAAGAGAATACCACCTGCGCTCCAAACTCCTTCACCCGTACTCCCAGAGCCCTGTAGTCACTCTTGATCCGCTCAGTGTCACACCTCGCAGTATCATTTGTGCCCACATGGATGAGTAGCATGGGGTAGTAGTCAGAGGGCTGGATAATCCTTGACAATGCCTCTGTAACATCTCGGATACGGGCCCCCGGCAGGCAGCATACCTCCCGAGATGAAATGTCAGGGCGACAGATGGGCACCTCCGTCCCCCTCAGCAGAGAGTCTCCGACCACCACTACCCTACGTTTCCTATTCGCAGTGGTAGCAGCAGACCTCCCAGCCTTAGGGGTACGAGGCTTCTCCTCCTTTACTGTAGGGGGTGATTCCTTCTCTCCTGTATCAAGAAGAGCATAACGGTTACCTATTACCATGGCGGGAGGGTTCGGAGCAGGGGTGGAGCACTGCCCGCTGCCAAAAGTAACCAGCTGCCAGTGTCCACCCTGAGCCATCTCCTCCTCCACCAATGGTGTGTCAGCAGTCCTGTGTACTGGGACAGCTACCTCAGCTGTCTTCACATGGACACTGTCCAGGAATTGCTCGTGGATTCGGATGCTCCTCAAGCTAGCCACCTCCTCCTGTAGCTCTCCCACCTGCTGCCTGAGAGATTCCACCAGTCAGCACCTTTCACATTGGATGCCGGCCCCCCCGCCCCCGCCTGGATATCAGCAAGTGGAAATTGCAAGTTACAGTCCCTGCAAAACCACACCAGGATCTGGGTAGAAGCATCCATGCACAGGTGCTCTGTCTGGCTACAGGTGCAGGTGGAGGAGACAGAAGCAGTGCTGGCACAGGTGTTGCGAGTCTTCCTAACCATCGTAAGCCTCCCTCTGTCAAACTCCCTCTCAAATTCCCCTGTCTGCAGCTCCCTGTCCCCTATTAAACTAGTTAATACATGTATAACAGATCATCAAGTGTCCTCTTTCCAGTATATTAATTACTACTGGCTACTTTTAGCCAATAGGAGGACAGGATTTTCATAGCCCATGTTTTAATGGGGGATAATCTTCTACATTTGGTTCTGGATTATTTACAGAGAATGAAAAAATGGGAGAGGGATTTGGACAAAAACTGATCAGGATGAGTGGGTCTTTATATGGGAAAGGGGATATACATCTTCAATTTGTGTAGCTCATAAAGAAAATTTGTATAAATTACCACATAGATGGTTCCAGTTAAGATCCATCATATTTTTGCTACTAGGGAGGCACTCTGCTGGAGGGGTTGTGAGGAAAGGGGAACATACTTGCACATATGGTGGTTGTCTCCAGGAATTAGCCGGTTTTGGAAGGAAATTATTAAAGAACCTCATCTTATGACAAAATGCAGCTTCCTAGAGGTCCCTGACCTACTTTCTTAATACTCCAGAACAGGATCTACATTTTAAACAGGATGACAAATTCATTTCTTTTTATTTTATCTTTTTTTAAGTCTTTCTTTTGTATTGTACATTACTGAAAAAATGTGACTTCTCTTCCTATGGAATCTTGGTATAGTAAAATACGGACCATCCTTATAATGGAAAAACTTTCACACCAAGTACGTACACAAGAGAAGGGCCAAAAATAGGTACTTAGAAATTTGATCACTCTTTCTAGCACACTCAGAGGAGGAGGGCTCCCAGCCAGCAAGCCAGGGTCTTTAGCCAGGTTCTTTGAATATCAACCTGATCCTGAATAAGTAATAAGTAAAGTATGATGTACTATTGTAACATTTTATTGTCACATTATCTTAATAAAAAAAATTTCAAAGAATAAGTTAATTAAATAGTTACAAAGGGCAGCCACAAAGGAAACTGCCAAAAATCCTGTGCAGCATCACAGACTTGTCACATTGATAAAAACCTGAGACGATCTATGAAGAATAACTCCCCAAATTTCAATACGCTTAGGGACAATGACCAACCCGTGCAGTAAAGTGTGTAAGTCACAGTATACATTAGTCTTACTCCAAGAAAATGGAAGTAGAATAATGTGTTTATATTTAAAAAACAGGAATTTTTGCATCTGTAATTAAGTTAGACTTATCTTCAATTTAATTTTCCTGTTCAACCTCCAGCAGCATTTTAACTGTAAAATGTCCTGAATAAATACACTGCCATAGGAAAATCTGGTACTACTTTATGAATTAAGGTTTTTTTTGTTTTGTTTTTTAAGAATGGGTATAAATGCTTCCATGTGTTATATTCCTGCTAGTAGTTTACTATGTCCTACTGCTAACTCCAGTAGCTGAAGGGACTAGAAACAACTGGAAAAGAGAGAGCTCCATCTTTAACAAGGTATAGCACCAATTGAGTATCATACTGTTCTTTGTTTGTCTAGCCTGAGCAGGTGTTCTTTAGCAATTAACTTCAAGCATTTATAGCTGTGAAATGCAGGAATGACAGCATCAGACCAAAGCTGTCATCTTTCCAAAGAGCTCTAAAAGTTCAGACCACAAAATATTGGAACAGATCTGGTGCTGCTCATTGAAAATTTTCCAGTGATATTTGATAAAGCCAAGAAGCAGCTGGTGGAAAGAGGGAGGGAGGAAAAAGAAGAGGAGAAAATAGGGAGGTTAAAGGAGAAAGTTTGGGGTGCAAGGCAGTGCTCCTGCCTTGGGGTGCACCTTGGGGTGCAAGGCAGCACAGTGATAGGTGAACTATCTCATCACAATGTGGCAATGGAATAAGGCAACCAATTATATTTAATGTATCTGAGCTGCAATCATGCTGATCAGAGACAAGAGTTCCAAGTAGGGTTATATATATTCTACCCTGGAACTTTGCACCAACCTCCCATTGACTAAAATGAGAGCTCCCTGCTTAGTGCAAATGTACAGTATTTCTCCATATCACTGAGGATTCAGCTTCAAGAAAAAGGAATCCAGAGACAGCACAAAGTCCAAGACTGTGCTTAACCCTTGCATGGTACTATTACCACTCATCCCCAAAGTATTCATAGCTTCAAACCTATAGGAGCTGCACAGCTGCACCCAAGAAAAGATCTGATCCCTAAGGAGATCACAGCTTTTGTACCTGTAATTACACTCTCTCTAATCCCAATTGTCCATAAAATCATGTTTGCCTTAAAAACTTTGACTTGTGACTTAATAAATTTTAGAGTGCTTTTTATTTGCTTTCTGGGTTTTGAGCTGTTAGGGTTCATGTAATCAAGTTTTTCTGTGCAGTCGTGAGGGCTCAAAGCTTACTTTTAAAAAAACTGAAAGCTAAAATTTTGACACAACCACATGACTCTAGGAGGTGGGGCTTTAAGAAAACCAGTAAATATCACAAGACTAATAAAATCAGAGAGTTGGAAACTGTAATCAGCAAGTACAAGGCTCCATTTTTAGAGCTGTTAAGTTTCAGACAGAGGTCAGGATAAGCTGCTGTGGTGCAACAGTTTACACTGATGCAGCAGGTCTACACCGGGGGTTTGCACCAGGGCAGCTTTATGGCTGCAGCTACACCGATGGCAACCCTTCCCATCTCCACCCAGTATAGACAAGTCTCGCAAGATAGCTTTCACAGTGAAAACCTGCACATAATCCCACTGATTTCTCACTACCCTTTTAGCTCCTCTTCAAATACCTTGCAAAGTCTAGGAGCGAGCCCTGCAGCCTTTCTAGAATGGAAGAACCACCCCAACTCTGTAATGGGGTGGGAAGTCTTACAGAGGAGATGCAGAGTCCCACCTGCAGATTGTACCACGGATCTAGACCTACATTAGAGAAGAAACCTGCCAGGAGATTTCCCTCACCCCTTGCCTTTTAACACAGAAAAAGAACTAACGGTATATATTATAGAATTGAATTTGACCAGTGGAAACGAAAAGCAGCAACAGCAGTAAGGCTAGAAATTTTAGAATGAACCTTGAGTCTTTGAATCTATCCCATTTCCTGTGAAACACAGAGAGAAAGTAACTAACACCTAAGAAGTAGCATGTCAGTTTTTAAGGCCATAAGGCCTCACACTTATTCTACCAAATCCTCACCAGTGGCCGCCTTGTCCCTCTGCTCAATTACGACACTCTGCTGCACTAAAACATCTCTATCAAAAATATGGAGGACCACCATTTCTCTTCCTATCCTGTTCTCCCTCATTTCCTTTCTCCCTGCTTCCCTCCCGAACTCATGTTTTTCTTCATTATTCCCCTCTTCCGTTCTTAGTGTCCCCGTTTTATTTTGTTCCCTTGTTTCTGAATTTCTCCATGGTTTGGAAAAACTGAAGGCACACAGCCAGTTTTGCCTCCAGTATATATTTGTGGAACCAAAAGCATGAAATGTAAATTTGCTTTAAAAGAAAAGAAGATTTCATTTAGTATCATGACTGTCTGGCATTTGAAAATATTCTCTTGAGACATATCCTGGAGATTTTGCAGAAGGTTTGTATTTTATTCATTTGAAGCAGCTATATGGCATATTTAATAATACCTTTTAAATACTTTGCAAAAGTAACACACATTAGCTCCTTTTCTGTAACTTGGAACTGGCACACAAAAATAACCGTTGCTCCAAAACAACTTACAATAAAGTTTGTAGCCAAAGCTAGCACATTTTCTAAGCTCCATGTTAGTTTCCTTTTGCTTGTGTCAGCTTCTGTTTCAATATAAAATAAGTTTCTAGGACTTAATGAGATTTTTTTTAAAAGTCATATATCCAAAATCTTATATCATTTTGCATCTGAAACAAGGGGATTACAAGAAAAAGAAAAGGAACATGTTTTAGAACTAGTAGGCTGCAATACATTTAAAGGTTAGCGAGCTGTTTCCTTGAGTAACAGCGTAACAGGTAATATTCATACAATGGAGTCATGTTTGTCTCAAAAAGGCACAAATTCCAGGATCCACCATAACCAAGTTGTCAGGGTGATGCAGTTGTGCACTAGTTTTAGGCTAGTTACAAACAGTAGCCATATATAAGCTGGTGGAGCAACAACGTCCCCACCCCTGCCCCACCAAGTCTCTTCCCCGCCTCAAGGTTTGAATCCTGAAGATTAGAGCAGTCCTGTACGACAACAAAATAGTTTCACATACCAGAAAAGCTTCATAGCTTGACGTACAACACACATGTGATCACTGGAGCATTACGTCTTCAAAGGCCAGGATTCAATTGGTCCTGCTAGTGAAGGCAGGGGGCTGGACTCGATGACCTTTCAAGGTCCCTTCCAGTTCTAGGAGATTGGTATATCTCCAATTATTACTTTTTTTTTTATCCTGCAAGGGCAGGTTCAATTGGCGGGGCAGGTCAGTGCAGTCCTGAGGGCTGCCTAGTCTTGCACTCAGTTGCCCATAGGCCTTGAGGCAGCCAGAATGCAGGACTGCTCTGGCCACATACCCTCAGACTCCCCGTGCAGCAGGGCTGGTGCAAGGGCTTCAGAAAGTCTTTTGTGACATGAGCATTCTGGGAGGGACAGTGTGGGGCTGGGAAGCTGTATTAGCCAAAATGAGTCCCAGGACAGCCATGAACCAGGCCCACATACATTGCCCATTCTGATTACCACAGAGTTGGTTTTGTCTAGTTCCCAATATTCCCTCTGAGAGCCTGACTGGGCCTTCAGGCTGCCCCATTATTCCACCCTGTACACTTCCGTAGGCAAGGATAAAATAAGCAGGGCCCTTTCACACAACAGTGCATTGGATGTGGAACAATGTCAGCCGGTAACCTTGCATCACAGAAAGTCTTCCGGCCGTGGGCTCTACCTCTGAACAAAGTATTACAACTCAAATGATAGCAACATGAACAGAAAACCTCTACTTACTAGGTCCTATTTAATGTGCTCTCAGATTGGGCTTAACTCAGTGTTTAGGGCTCAGCTACTGTCTCAAAAGCAGAACCTTTCAAACATAATAGGCTCAAAATAGTTACTCTGTGCCTAAACCAGAGGTACTAACAGTGTCGCCACTATGGGTGAGCGTGATTCATATTTCCTGAGCCACAGCCAAGCAGTTTTTACAAAGGATTTTAGGGTGGAGTGAAGACACAATCCTTGCACTGCACCTGGGCACAGGTTTTGTGATAGACAAGTCTGACTAGAACTTGCTGATGGAGCCACTCTCACTGGAGCTCCAGCTGAGGTACCACCTGTGTATGCTTTACTGCTTCTTTGGTTGTTTGGTACAATCTTGTTCAAAGCACTCGTGGACAGTGGGTGAAGCTTCCCCTGGGGGAGGCTAGCTCCCTATCCCGCCTCTTCTGCCCTCGGCACCACCTTTTCCAGCTGTGGTGGCCCCGCCCATACTCCACCCCCACCCCGCTCCATCACAGACCCCGCCCTGCTCCCGCTCAGCCCTTTCCCCTCTTGCCCCCCCCACTATGTCCCTTCTCTCCTCCACTCCCCTCCCCCACAAGAGCCCTGCTGCCCACTGCTCCTCACATCCTTCCTCTCCTCCACCCTCCTTCCCCCATGAAACCCCTGTCACCTCCAGGGACACAGTGAGTTGCAGGCAGGGAGGGCCTCACGGGGGACTGGGGGTGGAGTGGATTAGAGGAGAGTCTCAGCCATGCAGTGGTAGGCAGTGAGGGCAGAAGGGGCAGAGCAGGGAGGGGAAGAGCCGGGGTCACCACGGTCCAGGCTCTGGCGGTGGGCATTGCCTCTCCTGGCCACATACCCACCACCTATGAAAGCACTTGCAATGTTGAATGCAGCAATGCCTAAACACCTTTACAAATCTGGGCCTAAGTGACTTGCCTAAGATCACGCAGGATATCTGTGGTAGAGCAGGAGCTGAAGCCAGGCCTTCCACCATCTAGGCTAACAGTTCTAACCCTGGGCCCATTCTTCCTCTAAAAATCTCACCCTTTCCCTGACAAACAACTGAGCCATTATATATTGTTTGGAATTAGAAGTGTTGGTTCTTTTTGTTCCCAAATGTTCTCTTTGCCCAAACCTTCCAGCATCTTTATTTGTGATCCTCCAAGTTGATTTTCTGTCTATGGCAACCATCTAAGTGTGGATTAAAAAAACTAAACTATAAATCCCATCATGGAAATATAAACAAAAATATATTGTTGGCTTAGATAGACCACATGGAGAGACCATTTCTTGCATTTAATAGTAAAAGTTAATTATCTGACAAGTTTAGCTCTTTTTCCTCTTCAAGAACCAACTGATTTTCAATAAACTAATTCGCAAGTCATAACTCAAACAGAGCCTGATCCAGAGTTCACAGAAGTCAATGAAAAGATTCCCATTGACTTCAGTGGGTGTTGGATCAAGCCCTAACTGCCATATTATGAGTAATATGCTAACTGTTCATTTAACTATTTACCATTCATGGTATGTGATTGGTCATCTAAGACATATGATATTGGCAGTGAAGTCCTGCCAATAGTTTAACAGGGGCTTTTACCAAGGAGTGTGTGTTCTTGCAGAATGGGAGGGATAAGGAAAAACGAGGGAATTCATTAAAGTTGTTTTCTCATGTAAATAAAAAATGCTTTTTATAAACATAACCAAGGAAGCAAGCCGCACCATTAGAAAAACAAGCTGATTAAAATGCACTTGGCTGGAAATGTTTATCCTTCGCCCTTTCCCCCTGCCCCCGAACAATGATGTACTGATAGTATCACACTGTATTCAATGTGTGCAATCTGAACAGTATGGGAGGGGGTTTGAAGATTTCTTTAGGGATATCTGGAAATATTCCCTCCTAGGACTTTTCCAGAAAACAGCTGGCATTTGCTGCTTTCTTCTTTATTCCAAAGGGGGAAAACATTGCTCTTTAGAAGTGTTTTGCTGAGCTGCAGGGTTAAAAGAACTCTGGCTGTAGCCAGAGAGCATGTGCCTCCATCACTGACAGGGAAATCATTCCTTTAAATCCAGTGTCTCCCTGGGTGCTGTTTGGTTTGTTTCCAAACCAAATTAAATTAGAGAAAAAGCTGAATTTGGGGGGAAAGGATTAAACATTTCTCTGGCAAGTTTTTAAAAAGTGTTCAAAACTGCTCAGAGATCTCGGGTGTTACCGTTAGTGGCTGGGGACATGGAGTGGTGAGCAGAGTCCAAGTGAGATAGTGCCTGATGATTTCTCACATGGACAGTAACACCACGTGTCTCAGGTGTGTCTCTATCTGCACAGGTGTGGTGTTTAGATGTTGCTTGTAATTATTAGAACTGGGAGAACTGGCTGTTGGGAGTCTGAAAGGACAGGAAACAAGAAGGAGGGGAGAGGAGTTGAGGAGGCAGTGATAGTTACAGAGGGTGCAGCAGCAGCTTGGTAAAGAGGTTTCCACTTTAAAAATAAAGTCCTGTTGAAGTTTGTTAGTACCTTGCCTGGTTGATACAACAGGTGATGCACATTGATCTTCAGATCAATTATTTGATTCATGGCAGTTTGTGAAAATATAAAAACATTATTGTTAGTAGCAAATATAGTAGTCAGATAGGGTGACCAGACATCCCAATATTATCAGGACCATCCTAATATTAGATCTTATATACACAACTATGCCCCTCCCCCCTCAAAAAAAAAGTGTCCCGGTTTTTTACACTTGCTATCTGGTCACCCTATGGCCAAAGTCCCCAGTCAAACTCAGGATCCCATTGTGCTACAGTATCTTTAAAATATCTATATTTCCTTAAAATATATATATTTAGATTATGGAAATAACAATATTTAAGGTAAATATATCTTTGTTACTACCTCATGTTTACAGATTTACATCACTATATTTTATTATAGTATTCTTGTAAGTATATTTCTCTTGTATAAGCTTCCTTGTTTATATAAAAATATTCTAGCAGCACAATCGGGCTCTGATCCTGATAGAGGGCCCTGGACACTACAATAATGCACACATCCACAACCATATTTATACACAACTCTCTCTATCCATACATACACACACACTTTAGAAAGGTACCATCTCAGTTAATCTGAGCAGTTGCTTTTCCTTTGAAGCATTGGTTTTAAAGGGATGTGGTATCAGTAATCTTGACAAACATTTCAGTTTACCCACTGACATCCAGGGACTGTGCAAACAAGTTTGCTTTTACTAACCTCAGAAATACAAGCAGAACAAAATTACAGTAGGTATACAAACAATGAGGTCATAAGGTTAATGTCTGACTAATACTAATGACTTTTTTTCCAACCACTCACAAAGCACGATACCAGAAAGAATTCGCTAACAGCAAAGTAAAGATAAACAATGAAATGATCACAACCAACTCCTTTATACACCAGTCTCTGAAGCTGTATAAAAGATTTAAATTACAAAATAAAAATATCCTAGTTTTATAGTAGATGTAACTTTATTCCTTTCTTCTCCAATATATTTGCAATTAGTTGTTCCCAGCTGCCAATAAATATATCAGAGAAACTTACTGATTCATATATATTTGGAAGGAATAAAAATTGTTGCTTAAATAATCACTGCACGGAGAAAAAAATAATCTCCCAAAGAATCTATAAAACTGGGTTATTGAACTAATCAGAAAAAAACCTCACACTCCCCACCCCAATTTGTATTACTTCTCTTGAGTTTAAAAACAAAACAAACAAAACAAAACTTTCCTGTAAGATCATGAATGCAGTTTCATTTGGACAAAAGTTAAGTCGATTGCTTACAGTAATGTTTGCAAACTGTAACAAAGACAGTTTGGATACTTTGGTTGACTTTCCAAGTGATATGAAATATAACAACTTTATTACTGCTAATAAAAATCTCCTGTCAAAAAAAAAAAAAGGACTGAAAGGAGACCTAGAGCTCAAGAAGCACGTCCAAAACGTAGTGCGTGTGGTTTACAAAAGATACAAGTGCTGTCAGTAAATAGCTTCACATTTCTTCACACAGATAAATGCAAACCCTTATCAGAAAGTTGTTATATGCCCAGAATTTTTTTTTTTCAGTTTCAGAACAGTTTACTTTGGCAGCTCATTCAGTTTTGCATCTGTAATTAAATGATGAAGATGAGACAATGTGGCTCTGGAGAGATCATAGGAAACCCAATCTTATCTAGTTGCCTTTTATTTACATAGCTCTTCATATTTTGGCCTCCCTCATGCATTTTTCATTAAAGCAGGAAGGCAAGTTTAACCCACACCCTTATCCTTCAGTCCACTCAGGAAGTAGTAGAAAAATCCCAAATTCAGCACTTTCTATTGCTCCAACTCACCACCAGCTTTTTAATTATTCACCCCTACTGTGAAGAATGATAGCTACTTCTCCTAGCAGCACTACAGGCTGGGAATAGCAGTCAAACCTGGCAATAAGCAGTCAACAGGGCCGGCTCCAGGCACCAGCTAAGGAAGCAGGTGCTTGGGGTGGCCAATATAAAGGGGCGGCACTCCGTCCACTATTGGGGTGGCACGGCCGGGTCTTTGGCGGGAATTCGGTGGCGGGTCCCTCAGTCCCTCTCTTCCTCTTTTAGCAGCCACCGAAGTGCCGCCAAAGAGATAGGGAAGGAATGAAGGATCCGCCGCCAAACTGCCACCGAAGAATGGAGCGGCGCGACTGAGCTGCCGCCAAAGTGCCGCCGTTCTGATTTTTTTTTCCCCACCACTTGGGGCAGCAGGAAACCTGGAGCCAGCCCCAGTAGGTAAACTTGGTTTCCACCCTCCCGGCTCTGCAGAATTGGATTTTAATAAGTGCCCAAATGGTCCTTGAAAGTAGTCTCTAATTCAGAGTTACATCAATGTCTGTGTAATATGAATGTGTAGTTTCAAACATCATAATACTGTGCACTTCTATAGCACCTCCCAGCTGAGGTGCCCACAGGTTTTGTAGACACTAGGTAAGTCTCACACTCCTGTGAGATGCTGTTAACCCCCTTTTGCAGACCATGGAGACTGAATGACTTGCCCAAGGTCCTATAACGAGTCAAGCAACCAAGCTAGGAATAGCACTGCTGCGGAGTGCTGAGGCGTGGAGGGACATTTATTCCCACCGTCCACCAAAGATTATCTGAGCTAGAGGGGAGGGGAGTGCTGGCTAGGTTGTAGCTGGCCCTGAGTCCTGCTCTCCCTGGGAAGATTCCACCAGTTGTAAGTGCCTAAATACTGTGATGCTGGGCACAGTACAAACCCTTACCTAGAGAGGTGACTGTTAGGCGATAGTCAGTCTCAGGGCCTGTTGGGGGAGGGAATTATGAGAAGAGACAGGACCCAGCTGGCTCCACAACCTTGAACATTCCAGATTTAGAACCCAGTACTCTTGGCTGCTCATATGAGTCAAACTCCAAACCTTTTTGAGTTTTCCCATCACTGTGTGTAACATTTGGTTTTGCTAGGTTGAAGGCTTTTGCATGGCAAGAGTGGTCTTTAATTCATAGATTAAAAGGCCAGAAGGAACCCATTTTGATCATCTAGTCTGACTTGTGTAAAACAGGCCATAGAATTTCTCCAAAATGATTCCTATAGCAAATCTTTGAGAAAAAACATCCAGTCTTGATTTTTAAAATTGCCATTGATGGAGAAACCCCCATGACTCTTGATAAATTGTTCCAATAGCTAATTACTCTCACTGTTAAAAAGTGGCAGAAAATCTTCAAAACTGTAAGTGTGAGTATTGAAGAAGAATTGACAACGAGCAGCTGCAAAAGCAATGGGAAACAGATTCTACTATGCCCTAAATTGCTGCCACAGAACCAACAAGATCCTTTGTAATATCGTAAGTGGGCAGGGGAATGGGGGGAGGAAGTGTCTGCCTATAAGACATTGATTTTTTTCTAAGTAAGCAAAGACGTTTTTAAAAGAACCAAGGTTTGGTTTCCTACCCTTCTCAAGCCAACCTACAAGTGCATGTGAATGTTTGTTATATTCACAGTACAGCCGCCCTTTAAACTGTGTGTTTCTTGGCCAAAGTGATGTTTTCTCCCAGATTACTCCTCCTGTGCTCCCGCTGCCTTAAAGTTATCATGGGGATTTGAAATGTTACTATTTTGTGGCCCAGAAGCTGGAAGCATCTCAGGCACCACAAAATCCAAATCTAATAAGGGGAAACTTCTTCATAAATTTTATTTTATTTTATATGTGTGTGTGTGTGTGTGTGCATGCACGAGAGAGAGAGAGAGAGAGAGAGAGAGACTTGGTTAGCATTAACCATTGAATAAATAGGCCATCAGTCATATAAAATACATTTAGCTTACAAAACACAGAGATTAATCAAAACCCAAATAGCCATAAAATGATAAACAGTCTTCAAAGGCTGGAGGTGAACTATTTCAATTTACACTGGTGAAAGTCTGCCTGCGGATCACCACTGGCGACAAGCCCAATTGGAGGCTAAGGGGAATTACAGCAGCACAGTCTCCTCACAACCATCTGTTGCACCCGGAGACGGCACTGGCTAGAAAAGAAGGATGGCATTTGTACTGAGATGCACATCTCCCAGTCAGTTCCTCCAGCAAGGCTCCCATGCTTCTCTTCCCTGGCAGAACCCAAGGAGAAAGGCACGGGTAAAAATCCCTGGGAATAAATCTTTCTTGGCGTGTAGCTGGTCCTGCAGAGCCAGCAGGCTGCACTAACCAGAATTTATCTCACTCCTAATATGAAAAATAATTGCAGAAAAGAAGGAAAAATAAAGTGATTTCTACGGTTTGTTCTCAGGGTCTATTATCCAGTAAGTAGCTCTCTACCCCATAGGAGCATTGTGGCTTACCTTTGCTCTGGGATAGGCCGCTATACATCGGAAACTTAGCTAGCAAGCATGCACAGGAGTAGGTTTTCTAAAAACACCAAAGGACATGTCTGCATTTTGCTATTGTAATCTAAGGGTATGTCTATACTACCCGCCAGATCAGCGGGTAGTGTTCGATGTATCGGGGATTGATTTATCGCGTCTCATCTAGATGCGATAAATCGATCCCCAAATCAACGCCTGTACTCCATCTTGGCAAGAGGAGTTAGCGGAGTCGCCGGAGGAGCCGCGGCAGTTGACTCACCACCGTGAGGACGGCCAGGTAAGTCGAACTAAGATACTTCAAAGTTGCGTATCTTAGTTCAAACCCACCCCTAGTATAGCCCAGGCCTAAGATGTGTCAGGTTTATTAATTTTGCTGCAATACTGAAGCCAATTGACTGAAATAAATTCAAACCAAAAAAGAATTAAATTACTTTAAAACGTACATTAAACTAATAAGACTGAGACACAAACTCTGTCATATTGTCTCTGGTTTAGAGCTGAGCAAATCCACCGAGGAGAGCTGAGTGAAGCCAGGGGGCTACAGGTAGCATAATGGGGGCATCTCCTCCTCAGGTTTGTGAATGGAATTTCCAACTTTCCTTTGCTTTTAATCTAAAAAAAGTAGTTAAAATTGCCTCCAGTCAAAACAATTTTTTGTTTCCAGCAAGAAAACCAAAAAAATTTCATTTTGCATCAATCCAAAATGATTTTTTTTTTGGTTCACTCGGTGAACCAAAAAACCCAAACAAACAAACAAGCAAGTATACACACAGTATTTACCACAAATATGCAAGAAAGTTTCAAAGTGAATTGGGCTCAGCCATGTTCATGGCCCTTTTATGTCCCCTTCAATCGTCCCACATGCTTATGGAAATCAGCCCTTTAGCTCACACACTCAAGTATTCCCAACAGGAGTGGTATATGTTGCATGGGTTGGGATGCTCCTTGATGCAGCAAGGGGACAGCGTTCCCACCATTCCTTGCCAGAGGCAATCAAATGAGACAGAGAAGGGTCTGACCACATCCTTCCCAGCCCTACCCACGCAGAGCTCTCTTGTTTGATTGTGATGACAAGACAAAACTTGAACTTTGCATCCAGGCAGTAAGTCTCACAATAGTCTAATTTTTTCAGGAACGGGGCCTCGGGCCAAGCATATGTATCCCAGAAAGAGAAACAGTTGATATTTTCTAAAACTCTCTGATCTTCTCTAGTTGCAACTGCAACTCTCTCTAAATTGATACCTCTCCCTGACCGTTTGAAAGACTGGTCTATTCTCCCAGCCTCCTCCTGCCCCGTACAACTCCAGCAGCAGCTGAATTTGGCTCAGCTGGTCCAGCCCTTGAGTGAGGGAATCCATGAACTCACTCCACTCAACTGATACACCTCCAGCTGGCAGACACAAAAGCACACAAGCCAAGCTAAACTAACTTTCCATTGTTTGCCTGTACTTACATTGTATACCGTATACCTTAGAATAACATGAATTGGCCTTTAAAGTTCAAGACACAGTCCTGTTGCGTAGCGATGAACTAAACTGCCTCATGTTGGTGGATGCGTCCCGTTAAAGCATATTTGCCATGTAAATATTCATAAGGAATAGATTGTGTCTAGCCCTACCCAGATGGGCAAGGTAGAACATAACAGCTCCTACCTCTTCCTAGGCTCTGACCTCCTACTAACCCCCAGAATAGGTTGTGGGGGAGAGGCCAAGGGGCCCTCTGGTAATCTGCAACTGCCGGAATGGTTGCTTGGGCAGTCCTGAGGTCACAATAAGTTTCACCAGGTGACCATGTGCATCTGCATGGGCCAGGATCCACCTCTGTACCCCTGGTTGAGCTGTGATGAGCAAAGCTCTGTGTGACGGACAACCTGGCCCACTATGTATCTCTAGGTGTCTGTACCTACCTCACTACATTCCAGGCCATTTTCAAGTGACAGTGTCCAATGATTCGCAGGTGTGCTGAGAGCTTGCAAAAAACAAAACCATCACCAATAAGTGTGATTTGATGAGTATTCAAGGCAATGTGAGCTGCTGAAGAAGGTGTAAGTTATTTGCTGCAAAGATTTAAACATTGTTGGTCATGCAGCCCTTTGAAAATGTGCTGTTTGAATGAGCCTCTGAAGTTTTATAGCTAAAGATCATTAACATGTTGTACAACTATGTGATAAAACTTCAAGTTTCCAACACTGCCTACATCAAGGAATGGATATTAGGAGACATCAGAAACAAGAAGACCTCTCACTTACACCTTAGTATCTTCCAAAAGGGGATCTCAAGGTTTTTTGCACACACTAATTAAGTCTCAAAGTTCCTCTGACACATAGGCATTATCCCCATTTTACAGATGGTGAAATGGAAGCACAGAGAGGATAAAGGCCCAGAGCCTCAAAGTTATTTAGGTGCCTAATGTCCATTGAAATCTATTGAAGTCTAAGTGACTTGCCCAAAGTCTGTGGTGGAGCAGGGTACATTGTTCCGATCTGACTCCCCAGTCCTACATATTAACCTCTCTACCATCTTTCCTCTCTCTCCAGCATTCCTCATCCCCTTTCTCCAAGCTGTTTACTGACAAATGACAGATTTTCTCCTTTTTAATGATCTCAGATTTTAGTAGCTCTGGAGCGCTCAAGGAATGGCTCATATCTTTATAATTGTTTTTACAAGATGCTTAAGCATACTACATAATTTACTTCATAAACATCACAGTATCGCAATACGAACTTAATTAAGCACCAGTGAGAAGTACCTACATTGTCAAGTAAATGCATTATTAAGAAAATGGCAACCAACTTGGTTCTTGGCTCCTGTACCTTAGAATTAGATTACTATAAATATATATGATCATACACACTGCCAAATACTGTACTTCAATGTTTGTTCATAAAATGTAATTTGAAATGCATGTAGGATGGTACAGGCTTTTTGTAAAAGGAAGTTATTATCTGTGATAAAAGCAGTTGTTGACATTAGAAATACAGAGCTGAAGATCCAGACGGGAAATTTAATAAAAAGAAAACAAATGTAGAAGGGAAAAGGGACATTAACAATATGGCAAAGCAAAGCCAGATGCAGCAGTAAATATCTGCCCACAGGCAAAACCTGGGCGACTACCTTTCAGAATGGCAATGCAGCTGGTTTGCTTATTACATTGGACATGGAAGATTGTCAGACAAAGGGGGAGCATGCATTTCAGCTGAAGAAATGCAAGGTTCATTACACGTTTCGTTCCGACTGTATCATGTCAGCTCAAAAGAGGGAAGGGCCATTCAAAGATGTAGCAGGCACATTTTTCAGCTTGTGTGGCAGGAATCGTGTAATCCCTCCCCCACAATTTACATGGCTTCCCCTCCTCTCCCTTTTCAAAGGGCCTTTGAACCCAAGGTTTGTAAAGGCAGACTCCTACCACGCAGTAGTCTGTTGAAATGGTTTTAATTATATTCTCCAATCCAGAATAAAATATACCTCTCCAGTACAAGAACAACATCTAAGTGTATTTTATTTGGCTAAAATAAACACAGTTAGACGTAAAACGTTCTAAATAATAACAAAATATATACTAGAAAGATTTCCTTTCCTAGGAGAATTTTTTAATACTGGCAATAATATTGAATGGGCATGAATTACCTTCTCGTTCCTAGAGGGGACCTGTAGCAGGGACTCTGCAGCAGCAGAGCAGCCAGCTGGCTGCAATCTGAGCCTTCCCCCAGCAGCATTATCCGCTGTGCAGTTTGCCCAGCATTGGAGGCATGCAGGGGCCCTGCTTGGGGGGAAGGGGCCGGAGCTGCTAAGAAGCCAGAGCCCCTGGAGCTGAAGCTGCCTGATGCCCAGGTAAAGCCATTCACTTCCAGACCAGACGAGTGCCCTACCCATTAGGTTATTGGCTATTCCAGGGTGGTCTCTCTCTCTCTCTCTGGTTTTGTTGCAAATGATTTTGAAAGGTCTTGTTTTCATTCTGCATTGGAACGAAAACAAATGTCAAACCTTCCAAATTTTTCGCAAAACAGAATTCTTGTTTTCTGGCCAGCCTTAGTTCCAATCGAACACTTTTGGCTTCCTTGGGCATTTATTTTACTATAGGATCTGGATATACTAAAGTTAAGCCTATTAAGGTCTAAAATAATTATGCATAAAAGGAGAAGTCCACAGCGGTACTTCAGACATCCACTTTTTAAGAAGATAGCATGTGAACCAGTAAATTGTGGGAACTGCTGCTGTAGAGCACAGTCTAGAGGGGTTGGCAGCTACCAGACGTCCTGCTACTAAAATACCTGTGAAAATTACTGCACCACACCCAGGAGGAACGAGCTGTTGCACTGCAGGCACCACAGTGGCTAGGTGGGAAATGCAGAGCATGGGCTGAGGTTGAAATGGCAGAGCGCTCATTTTTCCAGTCCAGATTCTGTCAGCAAAATATAACCAAATGCTAGCAGGCTCCATGCACTGCACTAGGTGACTTAGGCTATGTCTGCACTTCACACTGAAGCACTAGAGCGGCACAGCTGCAGCTGTAGCACTGCAGTGTAAACACGTAGTCCCCAAACTTTTTAAGTTGTGCTCCCCCTTACCCCTAATGTGATCATCCCACCCCACCCCCCGGGAGCTGGGGCCAGGAGCAAGGGCTGGGAGCTGGGGAGCTGGGGACCACCGCGGGGGCTGAGAGTCGAGGCCATAACTGGGGCCATGGCTGGGGGCTGAGGCCAGGGGGCAGGAGCGGAGTCTTGGCTGCGGGCAGGGCTGGAGCGGAGCTGGGGGCAGAGTAGGGCTGGGTGGTGCTCCCTCCCTGCCCCCCAGGGGAGCTGGCCTGGGCCCCACCATGCCCCCCTGAACATTCCTCCATGCCCCCCCTAGGAGGTCGTGCCCCACAATTTGGGGACCACTGGTGTAAACACTTACTACAGCAACAGTAGGGGTTCTTCCATCACTGTAGTAATTCCACTTCCCTGCAAAGGGGTGGCTAGGTTGACAGAACCACCCTGGGCTGGGCCTAAGCAGTTAACAAAGAGGAATTAAGGCGTTTGTGGTTTTTTAGCAGATTTTGCTGTCTAATCAACTCTGACCATAGTTTATTAAACAGTCCTCTGTGTGAACAGAGGGGAAATGATCATGTATTAGCGGCTTCATCACTAAGCAAATTTACATCTACTGCACAAAGGGCTTGATCCAGAGTTCACACAATTTCAGTGGGAACCTTCGCTTTGAGTCCAGAGGGTTTTGATAAGGCCCTAAATTCACTTGGTATGCTACATTTTTTTAATACTCTGTGGGACAAATTCTGCTTTCAGATGAGATTTCTATGGGAGTTGCGTATATATATCAGAGGTCAGAATTTGCCTTGCCTCTTTAACTCAGCCTTAAGCTTAGGTGCAATTCTTCTCAGTGGCTAGAATATTGTCCCTGCATTATGTTAGTGACATGCCTGTACCTTTTCAAAGAACTTGTGCCTACATTTTTTTCCATTTGAAAAATCTTAGCTTTGCACTGCTTTTGAGCTGCACCTCTAAGGACTGTCTCTTGCTCTGTGTTTGTACAAATCCTAGCAGCATGGTGAACTTAGTGTGGGCCTCTTGGTGCTAGGGTGACCAGATGAAATATCGGGATGCGGAGGGGGAGGGGGTGTGCCAGCAGAGCAACAAAAAAAAACAAAAAAACCAAAAAAGACTGCGGCGGAGGAAAAAACAAAAGCAAAAAAACAAAAACAAAAACAAGAGCTGCCAGAGCATAGGAAAAATTGGTGGGGGCTGAGCACCCACTGGCAGCTCCACGCCCCACCTCCCCGCACCAGCTCACCTTCACTCTGCCTCCACCTCCCCTGAGCTGGCTGACGCGTCCTGCTTCTCCCCCCTCCCTCCAGCGCTTGCGCCGCCATACAGCTGATTAGCACAAGCCTGGGAGGGAGGGGTGAGGAGGAGGAATACAGTGTGCTTGGGGAAGAGGCGGGACCAAGGTGGGGATTTGGGGAGGGATCCAATAGGGCAGCGAGGGGACGTGGCTGAGTGCAGGGCCAAGGCAGGGATTTTGGGAGGGATCCAATGGGGGAGGGAGGGGCAGAGTTGGGGCGGGACCAGGGTGGAGTTGGGGCCTGTGTGCCGGGGGGCAAAATATCGGGACAATTCACATCCTGAACGAACATCGGTTGGGATGCGGGACAAACAAGTAAATATCAGGACAGTCCTGATAAAATCGGGACGTCTGGTCTCCCTACTTGGTGCTGCCATAATACAATATTTAATTATAATAATACTTGCATTGAAAATGGTGCCCCTTTGAGAATTAGTGTGTTATGGTGCTTTCATGAAGACCTTAGCTTTGTCCTTTCTTGTTTTGTTGTTCTCCAAATAGAATGATCATTCTAACAGAAAATACATTGTTGCTCTTTGTCTGTAGACAGACAAAACAAGGAGAAACATTTTTGTATTTCAAGTCCTGTTGTCAATTACAATAGAGCATTTCACCAATATCCATGGCTGAGGCCTTGACTACTCTAGAAAGCAAGACACTCTTGTGCTGGTATAAATGGCATCTCCGTTAGGAGGGTTTGCTGGTATAGCTTATACCAGTTCTTTCAGCAAAATAAGTTATACCAACAAAGGGGCTTTTTTGCAGGTATAACTGCAACTACCATGGGACTTTTGCCACCATAGCTGTCCCTTGGGGTGTGTTTTTTCATACTTCTAACTCACGTAGCTATGTCAACAAAACTTTTAAGTGTAGACCAGGCCTAACTAGGTTGATGGTGTTGTACCACTGAACACCTCTTAGTCCTGACCAGACTCCCATTCAGTGAATAATAAGCTTTACATATTCAAAGTAACTTACTAATTATAAAAAGAACAGGAGTACTTGTGGCACCTTAGAGACTAACAAATTTATTTCAGCATAAGCTTTCGTGGGCTACAGCTCACTTCTTCGGATGCATAGAATGGAACACACAGACAGGAGATATTTATACATACAGAGAACATGAAAAGGTGGAAGTATGCATAACAACTGGGAGAGTCTAATCAATTGAGATGAGCAGGAGAAAAAAACTCTTCCTGTTGGTATGCATACTTCCACCTTTTCATGTTCTCTGTATGTATAAATATCTCCTGTCTGTGTGTTCCATTCTATGCATCCGAAGAAGTGAGCTGTAGCCACGAAAGCTTATGCTGAAATAAATTTGTTAGTCTCTAAGGTGCCACAAGTACTCCTGTTCTTTTTGCAGATACAGACTAACACGGTTGCTACTCTGAAACCTGTTACTAATTATATAATTACTCCTCTCACCATCTTTCTGAGATAGGTAGGAAAGAAACTGAGGCCAATAAAATTCCTACTGAAGTCAAGTAGAGTCTCCCATTGGGAGCTGCATTGAACCCTAAGTGACTTCCCAGTGCCACAGAAGTTGGTTTTAGAATCCAGGAGTTCATTATTCCCATAACTGAATTCCGAACACACCCCACTTAATGAAGTTAGTATCCCACCTATGCATACCCCAGGCTATAGCGTCACTCAGCATCACGCCATCCTTTTTCCCTCTTTTCTCTATTGCTCTGTGAGCATAGAGCATCAGACAGCATGTACGCAGTCAGGAACTGCTTTGGAACCCTTCAGGACAAAAACCATTATATACATTCAGTACAACCTCACCACATACCATGGGGGACACTGAAAGATTCAGATAACTATGATTTCAGATAATCAAAGCAATTTTCAATGAAACTAAAGTTGAGGGACATAACCCTGTTTTGCATAATAGGAAGTTTTGAATAATCTAGGGTTGTATTGTAGGACTTTTCAGCATTAAAAACCCACCAAGAGGATATTACCAGCAACAGATAAGTTGATACACAACACAATGTGACTTGCATTACTCTCCCCTAACTTTGCATATATTTGCATGTAGTATTGCACAGTTATATCAATACATATCAACAACCCACTGAGCAACACAAGGTTTTATGGTACTTTATTGTGGTTCTTGGAGTGTTTTTGTTAGTTAGCTGCCATTGCAGAGTTGGAGAACTTTTCATTCCAGCTTTTAGAGTAAACATTTGTGCTTTATTTTTTAGTTTTGCAGTGACCAGTGTGCTAAAAGTGCACCGTGCGGGGGAGGGAAGTGGTATTTGGAATCCAAAGCTTCCATCTGCACTACATTATAACACTTCTTAGGTAAGCCTGCTTTTTTCCAGCAAACTACTTACCATGTTCTTTAAATTATTCGAAAAGCAAATTAGCTGATGTGTGTTTGTCTACCAAAAGCCTGAAGCAGAAACAGCCTCAGCAAAAAGCTAAACTTCAACCTTTAAGAACAAAGATGTATAGAATGAATCCAGCCCTTAGATGCAATATTGCCTAGAGGATAGAGCACTGGACTTTGACTTAGGAGACCTAGGTTCTATTTCCAGCTTGACAAGTGGCCTGTTGGGTGACTTTGGGCAAGTCACTTCCCTCCCTGTACCTCAGTTTCCCCATCTGCAAAATGGGGATAATGACTTCTTTTGTAAAGTTCTTTGAGATCTGTTGATGAAAAGTGCTAGGTATCATTACTCACAGGTAACCAGTGCATCTCTGAAAGCTATGATGTAGCTTTTAAAAAAAATTATAAGGCAAAGCTACAATAAAGTATTAACACACTACATCATACATTACTTATTCAGGATCAGGTAATATTCAAAGAATCTAGCTAAAAATTCTGGCTTGCCAGGTGGGAAGCTCTCTTCTGCCACATACGCTAGAAAGGGTAACCAAATTTGTAAATACCTATCCTCTTTTTGGTGCTTCTTTTGTGTACATACTTGGTGTGAAAGCTTCTCCACTACAAGAGCAGTCCATAGTTTACTATACTACAACTCCACAGGGCAAGGGGTCACTCATTCCAATAACGTGCAATACAGAGTGTAGATCAGATGTCGGCAACCTTTCACAAGTGGTGTGCCGAGTCTTCATTTATTCACTCTAATATAAGTTTTCCCGTGCCAGTAATACATTTTAACGTTTTTAGACAGTCTCTTTCTATAAGTCTATAATATATAACTAAATTATTGTTGTATGTAAAGTAAATAAGGTTTATAAAATGTTTAAGAAGCTTCATTTAAAATTAAATTAAAACACAGAGCCCCCTGGACCGGTGGCCAGGATCCAGGCAGTGTGAGTGCCACTGAAAATCAGCTCATGTGCTGCCTTCGGGGTTGCCTACCCCTGGTCTAGATGCTCACAATAAAAAAGAAATTAATTTGTCATTCTGTTTAAAATGTAGGTCCTTATTATTAATAGGTAACTGAAACATCTTTGAAACCTATTTTATAGCTGTGTTTTTTTTAAATTAACCAAATTAAAAAAAAAAAAAAGCACACAAAAAACCCCATAGAAAGAAATATGTCCCTGTCTACATGACAATATCCTGCTTCTGGTCTTTCATCTGTGAGCTGAGTTGAAGTGTACAGTGTTGAGGATAATTTCTCAGCAGATAAGTATGGAGATTCATATCCAAGTGGGAACGGTAAAACTAACTAGTTGAATAAAATGTAATTTTCATGTATATTTTGAGAGGAACCTATGTGTTAGGAAGCACAGCGAGACAGTAGGCTATGCTGAACAGAGGCATTGGACCAACTTCAGGAGGCAAAGTCTTGTATAGCAATTATGTTGGTTAGTTTAGTATTTATTTATCAGATAAGGTACTAATAGGAATAGAGGTTGGGGGGAAGAGAGAGAGAATATGAACTAAAAGGAGATATGCAGCATGTTCACTTTTGGTGTTATGCACAAATGCTAAACAAAGAGGATCAGAAAAGGGAAAGAGCAGAAGTGAAATGAAAATGCACATGGAAGTGGCATTAACTCCAGTAAATAAGCATTTCTAGTGCAGGTATTCCCAGGGAATGGCTGGCAGAGATGTAGTTTAAACAGTCTAGCACTGAGCAGTTGCAACAAATGGTTTCCATCCTTCTTATACCCAGATTTTGAAGTGTGTTGAGTGTGAGCAAGAAAGGTCAGGTGACTTGTCCAAGGTCACCCAGTGAGTTCTACTCTCTCAACAAGATTAGAACCTTTCTAGCTCCCAGTCCTTTCTGCTGGCAGTGATACTGTGCTTTAGAAGCAATAGTCAAAATGTCTGAGCACCCTGAATGATGAGAGAGGCTGGAAAGTAAAGGTCTGAAGAAGTTTGGGGTTCTGTTCCTTATTATAGAGGGTTGAGGAGTCTGCCTTGTCTCTTAATCTTAATGCTTTGTTTGTTTTTTTAGAGACTAGATTTATCCACACCAAGCAAAAAGCAGAGATAAATAGATGTTATATCTATAGAAAGTAACAAGGAGCAGCAGAATGGAGCAACGAGGCTTCCAGAAGACCATAAGCCTCAATGGCTTTGGGGTATTTAGGTGGGCCTTGGTGTTTTCTTTACTATGGTTTGTATGTAGATAACACAGTGTAATAGCTTTCTAAATTTAATCTGAGGTCCCAGAGTCTTTCTGGATGCTAGAAACGCTCTTGAATTCATGAGGATTTACCAGACAGAAAAATTTGTTGTTTTACAGTTGTACATTGCAGTGCCAACTGAGAATGGGAATTGTACAGACCTAGTGAGAGAGAGTGCCAGCTCCAACAAGCTTGCAGTCTAAATAGGCAGGACAGACAAAAGTGGGAAGAGAAACAGAAGCACAGAGAGGTGACGTAACTTGCCTATGGTCACAGCAGGTCAGTGGCAGTGCTGCAGAGAAGTCATGTCTCATGCATCCCCATCAAGTGCCTATGCTACTTTAAAATGTACGCAGTGGAGACTTGAGGCTATCATAAGAGAGGAGAGTTTCTCAGACAATGGCACTCCACCACACTTACAAATATGCCTCCTTTGGCTGTGCAAACTAGCTCTTTCTCTCTGAACCTGTCAAACCCAGATCTATGCTCTTCATCACCAGCAGTCTTACATCAGGACCTATTTTTTAACTTGTGGAGCTTCATCTCAATCAGAATTCTGAGGTTTTCTCTTCTCTCTCAATCCAAAATATATTTAGCAAGGGAAATAAGAAATGGAGAAAAGGTGAAATAGTGACCCAGGTTCTAATTCAGGGGTAGGCAACATATGGCATGTGTGCCAAAGGCAGCACCCGAGCTGATTTTCAGTGGCACTCACACTGCCTGGGTCCTGGCCACCGGTCCGGGGGGCTCTGCATTTTAATTTAATTTTAAATGAAGCTTCTTAAACATTTTAAAAACCTTATTTATTTTACATACAACAATAGTTTAGTTATATATTATAGACTTATAGAAAGAGACCTTCTAAAAACGTTAAAATGTATTACTGGCAAGTGAAACCTTAAATCAGAGTGAATAAATGAAGACTCGGCACACCACTTCTGAAAGGTTGCTGACCCCTGTTCTAATCATTCTCCCTTTATCTGCATGTGAAGGGGACTTTGGGCACAAGTCTCCCCTCCTGCATAGAAAGTGTGAGATGGAGAAGGTCAGCTGGCACTGCAGTAGTGTTCCCATTCTTTCCCTGAAAACCTTGTGCTGGGTTCTCCCTGTGCGGAGTTGCACTGGGGGCCAGTGGAGAACTGGGCTGGGTGCAAACACACACACTCCTCCCACGGGGCCAGCAGACATTCCTCTGGAAATGTAGGGTTATCCCTTTAAAGGAGAGTCCTGGGAGCAGCCACTGGCTAGAGAAGAACTGACAGAACAGCTCCATTACAACCCATTGGCCAGGAGGTGGGAGAGAGTATGGCTGCTCACTGGCGAGAGTACACAGGGCTTCTGACAGATGGATTTGGTCTCCTGTGGATCCCTCGGGACCTGTGCAGATCCCATGGGATTCATGCACTTTGGGTCGTGGCCTCTTTCCCAGGGTCGCAAACACCACCAAGAGAGCCTTGTAGGTGACTGGCTGTGTCTCAGGAGGGTTGATCAGCTCCTCAGAGATATTTGGAGTCTTCACCATGGTAGTGACAAAGCTCCCATTTCAGGGCTGAATTTTTTGGCCCAAAAGGAAGTTACCATCCACATCTAAGCCAAACAAAATAGGGAATTTCTATCGTGGATACAGCCAGGGACACCAAATAAAGAAAAACAGATTTGTTTCGATTTGTGAAGGAACATGTAAAAAGTTTTGAATTATCCAGCACAAATTGCCTTACCCGATTCCATCAAAGCGCTGGCTAGTTGTGCTTTGGACTCCAAATACATATTATGAGGTGCTGCTGCTATTTCAGGAAGTGCCATTTCTACTTTGAGCAGAGGTATCGGTCATGTCAATGGTAACAGTGGGAGCAGGATCAAGCCCCCATAGCTTGTGCATTTGGTGTCTGTTTTAGGTAAATCTGCCCCAATCTAAAGTATCCAAGTTGGCTGCTGTAAATATTTACTTATAAAAGAAAGTCCTTGTTTGTTTCTGGTGCATTTTCTTAACATTCTGAAGGTTCACGAAGCAGGGGAAACAACCTACTAAAACAGCTTAAGTTGTGGAAAATAAACTTCCATTTTGTATACAAGTGTTTACTGTACAGAGTTTCAATGACTCAGATGTGAAATATGGTTCAGATTTATTAGGCTTTGTTTCATTTTTAACTCTGCTTTAGAGATCATAGGCCACATTTCAGGCTGACTTACATCCTGTCAAAGGGATTCATGGGGTGCACAATAAGATCTTGATCCTGTGAATGCTTAATTCATGCATGACTGTGCCTGCATTAGATGGGCCTACTTGTGTGTGTTATCATTTTCAGGATCAGGCTTTAAGGCACAGCCTGGAATTTGGGTCCACAGGTTTATTTGGGATTGGAATTGTCAAATGACTTTGACACAATATTGTATGATTTAAAGAATCACTGTCCAACTCATGCAGCATTTTTCAATGTACAATAATGTAATTTAAGAAATCCCTAGGAAACTGTCACTCTCCCATCATTTCCTTTCCTGTCATTGCCAATCACCAGTAAACAGAAGCTCTCCCCTTTCTAGTTAGCCTGCTTCTCAAACACAACTTTTTTCTATTAAATCACATTTCAATTTGTGCCAACACAATTGCTTCTATGATAATGGCTTGTGTTGTCAAGACACTAGATCTTGGCATTAGTGACTGAATCAGGCAGAAGGTGCCTATGTACTTACAGGTAACCTGCAAACTATTTAATAATGTTGCTAGTGTTGCTTCTTTATTTGTATTCATAAAGAGACAGAAAACATTTTATAAAGTTTGTTCAGTTTGTTTGTTTCTTGCCTAGAAATATAAGGAATGAATTCTGGCCTTCCTTGTTTTTGCTGGAGCACCTATGAGAAATCTCAGGGAAGTTTAATATGAGCTCTAACGCCTTGAATTGAGGTGTGAGGGTGTTACTCCTTTAACAAAGACTACCCTTATTCTCAAGCATTGATTGGTCATTGAGATTAAATAACATGTTACTAAAAAACACCAAAGCAAAGAGTTTTCAACAGTCTGAATGAAACACCCCCCTTCCTTCTCAGTTGCTTAGCTTTCAGTCTCTAAGGGTTTGTCTACATCTGAAACACTACAGCGGCTCTGCTGAAGCGCTGCAGCTGTGTCACAGTAACATTTCAGTGTAGACAGTACCTATGTCGGTAGGAGGGGTTCTCCCATCTGCATAGGTAATCCACCTCCCTGAGAGACAGTAGATAGTTGGGCAGAAGAATTGGTCCATTAACCTAGCACTGTCTACACTGGAGACTATGTCGGCTTAACTACATCACACATTTCATACCCCTAAACAGGGTTTAAATTCTCAGAGATTATTTCCCAAAGACCCACATACACAAACACCCCATTTGGGGCTCTAATCTTCAGCTGTGGGGCAGGGGGTCTCAGGGCTTTAGCCCTGCAGGGGAAGGGTGTGGGGGCTTGGGGTTTCAGCCCTGTGGTGCATGCTGGGGTTACCATAGGTTTGAAAATATTTACTAGAGCCTGTTCCAGTGGGCTCCGGCTGAATTTAAGCCCTGCCCCTGAGTCAAACTAACTTTCTAGTGTAGACCAGGCCTCAGGATATGTCTCCACTGGACAGCCTACGCCAACATAACTATGCTGACATAGTGCCCTTGCTTAGACACAGTAGACACTGACAGTAGAACACCACCTCCTCGAACAATCTTAATTATGCTGACAGAAGCACTCCTTTAATGGCATAGTTGTATCTATACTGGGGTTTTTAATCAGTATAGCTATGTCTTTCAGGGGTGTGAAAAAGTCACCCGCAACTGACACAGGTATGCCAGTATACATTTTAAATATAGATCAAGTCTTAGATTTTGTGGGGTCATTGTTTCACTAGTTCTTCAGTCACCATAGAGACTTCCAACCTAGACAGGACCTGAATTTCTAATGTCAAAATAACCAAATAAAAGAAAACTTAGAAAACAAAAACAAATTAAGAAAGAAAGGAAGAGAAAGGAAAGGAAAAAAAGAGAGAGAGAGAAAGCACAAGTTCAGGGGTTTTTTTCCCCTTTGCAGGTCACCTTTCAATAAGAAAACTTGTATTACACATGTAATATATTGGTGACTTATACTGTTGGGAACAGAAATACATGAAAACTACAAACCAGTTTCATAAGATCTTGGTAAAATGTTTAATGTTTGCCTGTGTAGCAATGGTTCGTGAAAGCAGATGGTATCTGATGATTCGCTGTATGAGTGATACGAGGGTCTGTATTTAAAAAATTGCAAATGTGCCCACTGTGCATATAAACCCTATTTTAATGCACAGAAAAAGGTATTAGTGCACACAAAATTGGCACTGATGCTCGTACTGGTGCACAGCAGTTTCAAGCCAATTTTGCAGATGCAACTTCGGCATGATCTTGGAAAACATTTTTGGATTATTGCATTACTCTTTCCTATATATGGGTGTTAACATAGTGTGTTAACATAGTGAATATATAGGAAAGAGTAATGCACCTGCTGTGAATGACTCGGCACTAGCATATGTAATAGTGACAATCCAAAAATATGTCCCAGAATAAATTTAAAAGCCATGTTCATAAACAAGAAAACATAAGATCTAATAGGATACTGTACTGCTGCAAACAGGTCCTCTATCTCACCACTGTATAGACTCTAAGATTAAAGTCAGAAGGGACAATTAGATCACCTAATCTGACCTCAGGTAGATCACAGGCCATTAAATTTCACCGAGTTATCCCTGTATTAAGCCCAATATATAATATAAATCAATTTAATACTATATTACTGTATACGTTTATATTATATAACTTCACTTTAAGGGCTAGTGGCCCTTTTGTTTTGTTAAGCTACACAGAGACATGTATTAGATCCATAGTTTATCATCACATACTTCTAACACCAGAACATTTTTTTTACTAATTTGCTGATGCTCTAGGTAGTCTGATAATAACAAATACAGTTTGTTCTGTTTACATAGTAACTTTGTAACCATGGGTGCAGGGGAATTTTCCAGCATATAACAACAAAGCTAATTTTGCATATAATTTAAATTTTGCAATCTGAAAGGAATATTTTAAAGAAACCTGCAAAATCCCAATTCTGTATGGTAAGACTTTACAATATTTGGTATTACAACTTGGTATTACACCTCTACCTCGATATAACGCTGTCCTTGGGAGCCAAAAAATCTTACCGCATTACAGGTGAAACCGTGTTATACTGAACTTGCTTTGCTCCACCGGAGTGCGCAGCCCCGCCCCCCCGCCCCGGAGCACTGCTTTATTGCATTATATCCAAATTCGTGTTATATCGGGTGGGGTTATATTGAGGTAGCGGTGTATTATAAAATCCAGGTAAATATTGAGATGCACTATCTACCACAAATCAAAGTCTGACAAAAGGAAAGTACCAAAACTATTACAAGGGACATATCATCTGGGGACAATGATCATCTGCCCAAATTAGCCCATGCTCAGTTTGCATGTGTGATGGCTGCCATCTTGGGGGGACTGAACTGGGAACCTCCTGATCTAACAGCATAAGTGGCTATAGGCACTAAGGGCTGTAATAACACAGACCCTCTATTGATCAGCACAGAGGAAGACCTCTAACACACTCACCAGTGGGTTACATATCTGCAAACCTCAAATTGCACACACTCACTTGGGCTCGTGTGAGCAACTTGGACATTTGAAAAATCTATCCCAAAGATCTAATATGTACATTCTAATCACACAACAATTCAGAGCATAAAAGATCAAATACATTTAATTAATGCTTTATTTTAATGGAATTCCAGCAGAAAGGAATGTTTTTTCCACAGGAATATGGCATGAAAATAATGTTTCAGGGGAGATGTCATTACCAAGAATACCAAATCAGTTATTTAAGTACACATCTTTTTCTAACTAATCCTGAAAATCAATATAAAGTGGGATGGGGATCAGTGCTGCCGTTTTCATACATGGGTTTGCATTATACACAAATTTTGGATTTGGTGGGGGGGTTGCGTTGTTTTTTGTTTTGTTTTTTTAAATATTTCAGCAACTTTCCAAAAGTAGGTCGATCATCCAAAAATGCAGCTAAGCTTTCCACTTTACAGTCATGCACGATGAATAGTCTAATGCAATGATTCTTAACTGTGAAACAGGGATCCCACATGAGACTTCAACTTCAAATGGGGTGGCTGTATCCAGTGGTCCCCCACAGGACTCAGTCCCAGGTCCAGTACTATTCAATATTTTCTTTAATTATTTGGAAAATGGAGAGGAGAATATACTTTAAAATTGTGCAGATGACACCAAATTGGGAAGGGTTGTAAGTACTTTGGAGTACAGGATTAAAATTCAAAATGACCTTGACAAATTAGAGAATTGGTCTGAAATCAACATCATGAAATTCAATAAAAGATAAGTGCAAAGTACTACACTCAGGAAGGAAAAAATAAAATACACAACTACGAAGTGGGGAATAACTGGCTATGTGGTAGTACTGCTGAAAAGGAACTTTGGGGTATAATGGATCACAAATTGAAGATGACTTAACAATGTGGTCCAGTTGTGAAAAAAAGTTAATATAATTGTGGGATGTATTAACAGGAGTGCTGTAAGATGCAGAAGATAACTCGGCACTGGTGAGGCCTCAGCTGGAATTCTGTGGCCAGTTCTGGGCACCACGTTTTAGAAAAGATGAGTTTAAATTAGAGAGTCCTGAGGAGAGCAACAACAGCGATAAACGGTTTAGAAAATGTGACCTCTGAGGAAAAGTTTTTAAAAAATTGGCATGTTTAGTCTTGAGAAAAGATTGGGCGGGGGAGGATTTGACAACACTCTTCAAATATGTTAAGAGCTTTTATAGAGTGGATTGTGATCAATTGTTCCCCATAACAACTGGCGGTAGGAAAGAAGTAATTGGCTTAATCTGCAAAATGGGAGATTTACGTTAGATATTAGGGAAAACTTTTAAACTATAAGCAGAGATAATTCATAACTGTTGATAGTGGGGGCACAATTTAAAGGTTCTGGTGGTATGCAGTGGGGTTCAGAGCAGGGCACAACAACCGTGCCAGAAATCTGGGGGGGTCACATGACTCCACGTGCCTGTCCATGCGTTACCTCAGGGTAGATAAGCTCTGCAATAGGCTTCCAAGGGAGGTTGTGGAATCCAATGGTGGTTTTTAAGACAGATTGGACAAATATCTGACAGGGATGGTCTAGGTCCTGCCACAGCACAGGGGGCTGGACTGGATGACTCTGAAGTCCCTTAAGTCTTATATTTCTATGATTCTTCCAGAGGAGACCTGAAAAAGCCCAAAGAAGAAGGGGATGGAAGAAATAAGACTTGTTTTCATTGTTACTAGGACTAAACCAGAACCTGGTAGTGTTCACTGATTAGTCCAAACTGAATTGTAACAATCCAGTCCTATGATGAGTACTGCACAGGCTAATCTCAGACCAATGTTTCCCAAACTTGGGACGCCGCTTGTGTAGGGAAAACTCCTGGCAGGCCGGGCTGGTTTGTTTACCTGCCCTGTCTGCAGGTTCAGCTGATCACGGCTCCCAGTGGCCGCCGTTTGCTGCTCCAGGCCAACGGGAGCTGCTGGAAACGGCGCGGGCCGAGTTTGGGAAACACTGCTCTAGACCAATATGGAAGTCAATAGGGCTCTGTGCAGATACAGGGGTCTGCTCCCATGTAGCTCACCAAAATCTTAAATATTATATACACAAACTCACCAAGAACACACAATTCCCTATTTGCTGAGCCCCATGTGAAAATGCCTCAGCCAATAAAGAAAAATTAACTGGCTGCATTGTGCATTAGTTTAAAATATACCTCCACCATTTCAAATATAATTTTTTAAGGAAGAGCCTCTGCCTGCTCTCTTCTGCTCACTCCAACTTTGCATCTCATTTTAAAAAACATTCTAAGATTGGAAGGCCAACATACTGTCTGTCCTTGGAGCTATGACAAAGTAAGGGATCTCAGCAAAGGCTAACAGACAAAGAAAGGTTGAGAGGGGCTAAAAAAAAAAAGGCTTTGAGCTGAGTCATGGAAGACTGCGTCAGTTATAAATGTGTAAACCGGAAGAAAGAAAAATGTCATTGATTTATTAATTTAGCTGGATTACATGGACTCCTGCCTGATGATAACAGTTAACAACTATGGCTAAGATTTTTAAAAGCAATTTGTGATTTTGGGTGCCTCCATTTTTAATTGCCCAGCATGAGACATCTTAGAGAAGTCCTACTTTCAGAAAACAGATGCTCTGTCCTTCTCAAAAATCAGATCCTTTTTTTGGTCTTTTAAGATACGCACCAAATTCGTGCTACCCAAAATCACTAATCTGCTTTGAAAATCTTGGTTTAGCAGTCTTCTGGGGAATTAAGGATAAAGCTGCAGAAAGAGATCAGATCAGATATACCCTTTGACCATTCACAGTATAGTCCACAAATGAATTTCTATCAGTGTCAGCTGGAGGTAATTGGAGATTTTCACAAAAATGCCTACAGCAAGCATAGTCAGGCTTTTGGCTGACTTTCCACAGAAAGTTCACCTCTTACACAAACATTTTGGACATCTCATTTACAGAAGTACAAATTCCACAAAGAGCAAAGAAATAAATGTTACATCTTAAAGGACCAAGATTAAAAAAAAACAGAACTCATTAGCCAGAGTGATGATTTCCCATCTGCTCACAAGTTGCTAAGAATATTTTAATCAAAAAGAAAAGAACCATCTCCCTCAGATTGCTGTCTCCTTGATAATTTTGAATGGGAGTTAAAAACTCCCTCTCAAATGCTCCCATGCTTTCAATCCAAGCAATAGTTTTGGCAGCTGTAAGCCCAGAGTGCGTCCATTTAAGATGATCAGAGGAAACAGGCTGACAGTGAGCTGATTAGAAAGCTCTTAGAGCCCTCTCCGCTGAAGAGGGAAAGGAGTATAACTTGCTTCATGTGCTGTCAGAGTGAGACCCCGGAGCACTGTTAGTTTGACTTGATATCCTTGGTGAGCTCGTGTGTATATATATATTTTAAAAAGGCCATTTTAAAAGCACAAACAAAAACCACACGGCAGCCAGTCCCTTGCCAGCCTTCCTGTTCCTGTCAGCTTTTGCTTTGAAAGAATGTTTGAAGATAACAAGGGAGGAAATAATGAAACAATATGGCAAAGGCTAGCTGAATTTGAAGGGACAACTGCAAGCTGTTTCCTGGCCTCAGCCTTATCTAAGGACTCCCAGAAAATAGCCCTTGCTCAGTGTTCTATAAATAACTCATTATGATCAGGGTGAAGAATTTAATTTTTTCAGTCAAGTGCTGGGAAATGGGACAAACTCTCCACAAGGATGAAGGCTAGCTTTAGTTCTAGTTGCATGCATGGGATGGTGGAGAGAAGTTCTGTACAGAGTCCTTTGAACTATTTTCACACAGAGTGAGTTCGGCAGCATTTAAGCACATTTTAAAGTACTCCATATGAAAATACACATTTGAGGTGGGAAGGGAGCATTAGAAGGCAAGAGTCCAAAAACCTGGTAGAGAATTTTGAATGTACAAACCAACAGGCATTAAAACAAATTCAGCTGCAAAATAAAAATAAACAGAGGGGGATGTTATCTTGCTGTAGCCTGAACAGCTCTTACCAGCAAAAAAGCTTTGGGCCCAGGATTTTCTTTCCAACATGGCAGAAGACAGCTGACCTTAGCTCACAAGGAAAGTGAGAGGACAGAGGGGGAAGGCTTAGCTCTGGTGAGAAACAAAAAGGTACTTCATAGATTTTAAGGCCAGAAGGCACCATTATGGTCATCTGGCTTGACATCCTGCATAACACAGGCCAAAGATTTCTGCATCAACTTCTGTTTGAGCTAGAGCATCTCTTTTCTGGGCTGCTGCCCAGCTGTCCCTTTACATACAGTAGTTTAGATTCAGACCCTGGAGCTGACAAGAAACTTCATACATCACCATAGTTTGAACAAATATTGCTCTACAGGCTACAACCAAGAGTGACTGTAGAGCTGCTAAGGACATGAGTACAAGTCAGCCACTATAGAGGTTTTCCTTTCATTCATGGGTCTGCTGAATGGCTAATTTCAGAATTACAATTCCCCACTATTTTTGTTGGTTCTGTGTTTTTATTAAACTTTTTAACAACTTTCCATAAGTGCGACCATAGATCACAGTGAAACTTGGGCAAGAGTCCACTCTTATCAGGCATCTGCCTGCCTTAAAAGACCAGCCCATGGTATCCTCAAATGTGCTGGGTACAATTCTGTTCCCCTTCATTTAGAAAACCACTCTGTGCAGCAGTGGATTTTTGCTGGTCGCTTGAAAGGGGGGAACCACCAGTTCAGAAGCTTTTCACAAGCACAAAAATCCGGTTAGGCACAACCCAGCTCAGCCTTACAATGGTATCTAGAAAACCTGCCACCTTAGATAAAAATTTTCTGTAGAGTGAAATAAGTGGGAGTAATACTCATAAAATCTTTGGTTGAGTTTGCTGGGGTCTGAGAGGCATCTGGGAGAATTATGGGTGGAATAGAGTATATGGTAGCCAGGCTAAGCGCAGTCCTAATTTATAGCCCCATGCTTAGCTATTAAGCTTAGCCCGAAGCAGATACTGAAACAGAATTACATAAACAAGTAGAGAGCATTCCAATTCCAGTGTAGCCATCTCAGAGCATGTGGCTAGGGCAAATAAATGATTGCACATTAGCTGCTGTTTTTGAGGATTCATGATTTGGATATTGTATTTCTTTTTCTATAGTCCTTTTTATGAGCAAGAATACGACTTACGAAGGTTGCCTTGATGTTCCCAGATCCCTGGGGACATTTCTTCACTTTTTTGAAAGTCATTCTGTCTTCAGTTGTATATACGATTTTAAATAGGATAGTGCAGCTGCGCCATGAAGAGGCCACATTAGATAAGGCTTAACCATTTATATATCCAGGATAAACAAGACAAACGGAGAAGAAAGGAAGGCCTTGTGGTTGAGCTACTGGGACTTGGGAGATAAAGGTTCAGCTCCTCTACACACTTCCTGTGTGACCGTGCACAAGTCACGTTTATGAAATGGAGATAATAATACTTCTGTACGTCACAGCAGTGACTGAAATTCTCTGATTCTACAGTGAAGTGGGACATTTAATACAAGGAGAGAGAGTGCTGAACAGACCCTTCTCCCCAGTGCAAAGCATCACAACTGTGCCTTATTTCAAAGGCTTACTTTCTTCTAGTTTGGCTGGTTTTACAAATATCACAGCCTTGTGGGTGAACTGTTCTTTACTTGCTTTCTCATATATGTTAAATATTGTGTATCATGTTGTAAGCCCGGTAGTCAGAGGTGACACTCTGATGGTTTTATTTGCCAGTCTGTCTGAAAATCATGTCCATAGTTATAGTCACTTTCTCCAACATGTGACGAACAATATATTGTCAAGGAACTGTGTAGATTTAGGGTATGTCTGCACAGCACAAGCTGTGCATGGGCTAGCCTTTGCGTGACTTCAGCTAGTGCAAGAAACAACAGTAGTAAAGACAACGCAATGTAGGCTTCAGCATGAGTATGTACTCTGTAGAAGTTACTCTGAAGATGTTATTTTCCATTAGTTGCCACATATAATCAGTAAACAGATTCTAATGCTACCATAACAGAGTTCTGTTGAAAGATCTTCCATGTTTTAAACACAGATCCTGGAAGAAGTTAGGAAGAAGGAGAATGCTTCATCTATATAGACGGACACATTTTTGTGCAGGGACCTGACCAGTTTCTCATAAACCATCTGGAATTTTCTCAGTATTCCCGATGAATTAATATGCCCTGGATTGACGTCGCATAAAATGCTGTGAGGTGTCTGATCTCGGGGTACATTTCCTTATAAAAAGTGGATAAAATAACAGAAGTCAGGTGGAATGCTTCAGAATACAACATGTAGCTAGTCAGAGACTGACCAAGCTTTGAGGTTCTGTGCCAGAGCCTGTAGACTTGGTTTGATCAGTCATGTGGTTAAAACACAGAGTAGAGCTTCTCCATTTGGGTAGGTCAAATCAGATGTGTAACACTGATTGTCTTATATGGCGGGTGAAAAAGTTCTGTAAAAGTTACTAAGACAAAAAGGAAGGATGCTGTCTTAAGAGCCATTACATAACTAAAGCACCAGACTCCTTTGTTATATGCAACCAAGGTTCTTAAACCAGAAACCCATTTAATATTGGTTTCTTGAGCCAGTTTAACTAGGGGAGCGTCACAGGATTCTCTACTCACCACCAGGGCACCTTCTTATGGCTGCATCTGGGGAATAGTTCCACCCAAACTGACACCCCCTCGTGTCTCTTGTTTGTGCTGTGGCCTCTTTCACACTCCAGGAGTTGGTCCTCTGGTCAGGTCACTATACAGTCTTCCCCTTCTGGGGTAACAGGGTCTCACTGAACCAGCTGTCTGGGTGCCATTCCAGGCAGTCTTCCAACTCAGGACTGTGCCACTTTCCCAATGGCTTGCCTGCGGGAAGTTCCCGGTCCCACAGATTCGGCGGCTTGCCGGCGGGCTGCCTGACTGCTGCCCTCGCAGGGACCAGCACGACCCCCCCACGTCTTGCCGCCCCAGGCACATGCTTGGAGCGCTGGTGCCTGGCGCCACCGTTGCACCTGCCTACTGCCTAGATGGGCTCTATCTTCAATTAGTGCTTGTCAGTCAAGCCTAAATTTTCCCCCATGTGCAGCCTCCCAGGTTAATTAGCCCTTTCTGAGCCACCTTAACCCCTTCAGGGGTGATTTGGGATGAACACCCCCATCACAGGCAGCCTTAACAAATTCTGTAAAAGTGGAAAGGAATTTAAATATTTGATACTTCATTGGATCTTACCAGAGTCCCAACTTCTCAGTCAGCATACATGTCCAGACTTCCATACTTTAAAATATTTTAGTTTAGCTGAAGGTATACCAGAGTTCTTGTGATGAGGAAGCTAGCCCAAGTGATAACTACATGAGAGAGATGTGAGTGACACTAAAAATAAACAAACATCCAGGTATTCTTAACTCATGTCTTTTGCTGTAATTCCTCCAAATGGAGGAATGATGGGCCCAGTTGTACAAACTCTTACTTATGCAGTCCCATAAACTTAAATGAGAAATAGGCAGCACTTGTGTAAAGGTTTTCCCAGGTGGGGCCCAAAGATTTAAAATTTTTATTAAAGTTAATGTTTAAAATTAAATAGACACAAGTTAAGAGGGAAGGTACTGTATATCTGGGGTCAGGCTTGAGTTCTGAGGGATTACAGGTATTGGTTGCAAGGGTGACGAGACACATAAATATCACATAACTGGCTTAGACCCAGATTGGGGTGCAAGAGTTTTTAAAGCGTCAGTGGATAAGTGGGCTCGGGTACGCCACTCATGGAATGTATAAGGAGTCCAAGTCAGTATCAGTGTAACGAATGAGTACATGGGTGGGGTCCCTGGGTTCGTCAGGGAAGGAAGTGGGTTATTTCCCTGGTTGGCGGTCTCAGTTACTCAGTGTGGTATTGAGGGTGTCCTGTGATGTGTTCTGTATAAATGTCTCTGGACCACCTGATGGTGCTGGACACCATGAGCTGTCTCGTGAGCCGGGCGTAGCATCGACTGACTCCGCACGCTCTCAGAACTGCCTCGTTGTGGGGGTACCATGAGCCCAGGGCTCCCATGATCAGGGCGTGTATCTGGACCTCGTAACCCTGGGCTCTCAGGGTCTCGGCCAGTGGAAGTGTACTTTGACGCCTTCCGGGCTCGGGCCTCGTGGAAGGCCGGTGACCTGTTTTGAAATGGCACTGTGATGACTACCATGAGGACCTTCTTCTTTCCTCATCCGTCACGACGATGTCAGGTCGCAGTCTGCTGTCTGTCCCAGGGATGGCCAAGTCGAGAGTGATCTTCCCCAGGGATGGCAGGATGGCTTTCACCAGCCGGCTCTGGATGGCGTTGTGGTGGTGCCGCCAGGCTCCGGAGTGCTGTTTGCATCCACACAGGACGTGGGGCAGGGTCTCGTTTTATTAAAGCTTAAATCAGCCTGAAAAGCCATGTAATCAAAGGGCCTGATTCTCCTCCCACTTACAGACTGATGTCAATGGATCTCTTACAGATTCACACCTGTGTATGTGAGAAGAGTTTCAGGCCATGTTGTGTACAGTACATGCGTCATTGAATTATCCCAACTGGCAGAGAAAGAAAACCAATTGTGTATCAGACCTTGCTATTGTCTGAAATTTTGCTGTTTATTCATGAAATGTAAATAAAAACACATAAAAATCTCCTCTGATGTCTGAATAAATTATTCGAGGCTGGTGTGAAGCAAGACACTGAACATTTTCAATCTACAGCTGAAAAAGGGCTGGGTTATTTTCCTAAAAGGGCCACAGGCCACCCATCTCTTGGATAATACTGCAAAGTGAAACTTGTAGGAAGTAGGTGGAATATTGTATGCTAAATTTTACTGGTTTGTGGAAATCAGAAGGCAAAATCTATTACAGGAAGCACTAAACTGGTGATGCGCAAAGCTCAGAAGGTTCGGTTTGAATACTTTACCCAAGGTTATCTGAACAAGCCTCTCAGGTCCTGAGCCAGCAGTCTCTCAAGGGCAGACACTTATGAGATTTACAGGACTTCCTGCTTCTGGCTGGGTTGGAAATACTGAAAGGGAACTTCTCTCATCATTTTTGGTACATCTACCTAGTGGAAACTAGGAAGTGCAGTGGTCATCAACAACCCATAGGGCCCACACTGTGGAGGAACTACACATAGTGTAATTGTCTGGAAGTCCCAATTATTTTTATATTATATTAGTACATTAATTAATAATAATTAATTTATTTGTATGATGGCAGCACCTAAGAGCCCTAGTCATGCATCAGGGCCCCACTGTGCTAGGTGCTGTACAAACAGAACAAAAAGACAGTCCCTGCCAAGAACGCTTACAATTAATATAAAAGATGAGGGAATGGCTACCACCAATCTCTGAAGACTCGTCAGGTAGCAGAAGCTGATGGGTGGCCAGGGCCAGCTCTAGGCACCAGCAAAACAAGTAGGTGCTTGGGGCAGCACATTTCCAGGGGGCGTCATTTTGGCCATCTTTTTTTTTTGTAACTCACTTCCTCCCCTCTCACAACCCTGCAGAAGCAGAGCCACGGAGCAGCTGGGGATCCAGCATGGGAGCTGAGAACCCACGGGACCCTGGGAGCTGTAGTTCTTTGCCTAGCTCCCTGCCTATAGAGCCAGCCCTGGAGCAGGGAAAGAACTATATTTCCCAGCAATCCCTTTGCAGCTATCAACAGGAAAGTGAAGGGTAGGGAGTGAGGTAGCTGAGCCATGCTGCGAGTCGAAAGGGGTGGCACTGTGAATGGGGAACAAGTGTGCCCAAGGAGTAGAAGGTTTTGCCCCTGATGTCCCCTTCAGAAGACTTCCCCAGACTGCATTAGGGATACTGGTGTGACCTCATCTTGCTGCCCACAAAGAAGGAATTGGATGGACTAAATGGACAGTGCACCTCTCTATCTGAAGCCTAGCAAGGGAGGTACATGGATCCCACTAGAATTTTAAATGAAAAGTAAGGGAGGGGAGGCTTTGCTAGGGGACTTCGGCAGCTTTAGATACAGTACCAGGCACGTAGGAGGATTTCCACTTCTGAGCCATGGAAGCAGAAATTGACTTTTCCTTTCCAGATTTAGCTAATATTCAGAAAGGGAATCTAGCACCTGCCTTCCAGATTTGAACACCCTCAAAATTCAGGAGTGCTCAAGCTCAATTTGGGCAGCTGTTACCTCATTTCTCCCAAATCAAATATACTGATCCACTGTAACTTGCTGTAGAAAAAGTAGGATAAGAAATTAAGAAGCAAGAAATGCTTCCTAGTGGTTTTTAGGACTGGAATTGCTATTTTCAACAGCTATTGCCCTTTTTTTTTTTTAAGTTTTATTTGTTTAAAAGGAAGATAGTAATATTTCATTGGCAAATTCCCAATAGAAAGAAAGAGTGGAACAAAAGAATAATAAAGGCACCTCAACTTTTCCTCATTTATGGAGGACAGTCTTATAATATGCATCCAGATATCCTCCAATCACACAAGCTGAAAATTGTTCCACTTTACTGCAGTTCTGTAATCATACGGGAACCAATCCTGTCTGTGTTCTGTGCACATCCAAAATTCCTGCTGAATGACCTGCCCTGGGAGCAAGTTACCAGTGACCCAGGGCTGAGACGGCAGGAGGGTGCAGGTTGGGGGGAGAGCCCAGGTCTGGGGCGGCAGGGGAGTGTGGGTGCGGAGAGGGCACTGGTGGCGGGGAAAGGAGGGAGCCCAGCACTGAGGTGGCAGGGAGTGGGGGTGGCGGGGGAGCCCAGGGCTGGGGTGGGGGGCAGCCAAAAATTTTTTTGCTTGGGGTGGCAAAAAAACTAGAGCCGGCCCTGTGGGTGTCTATTAATGGTCTTCCCTGCAAAGAAGGAAACAATAAGTTGGATTGGGCCTGGTGCTTAGTGGAAGGGGTGGGTGATGGAGCATCTTGTTCTGCATAGCAAGATATGCCCATGGAGATTTGGATTGGCAGTTTCAAACCTAGGCATGAATCTGAAGGGGCTGGTTTGCAAACCCAACTGTAACAAGTGCCAGTGACAAATGGACATGCAGGATTCACATAGGATTCTAAATACAGAACCAGGTCTCAACATCACTGATAAGAGACTTAGAGCATGTTTACACTTAAAATGCTAGAGTGGCACAGCTGCACCAGTGCTGCTACGCCACTATAGCACTTCAGTATAGACACAATCTACATCAAGGGCAGGGGTTCTCCCACTGGCAAAAGTAATCCACTTCCCTGATAGGTGGTAGATAGGTTGACAGAAGTATTGTTCTAACACTGTCTACACTGAGGGTTAGGTTGGTTTAGCTACGTCGCTCAGGGATGTATGTTCTTTACACTCCTGAGAGACGTAGCTATACTGATTAAGTTTCTACTGTAGACGAGCCCTTAATTAGAAAAGTAGGAAATGTATGTTCAATGGCACGCACAACTTTCTTGTTTGCCTGATGCTTCGACACCACCAGACAAAAAGAGGCTTGTGTTTTATGAGCCACTCTCATTTAAAACAGTCAGAAACCTGAGAAACGGGCTCCTTCCATGATGGTAAATAAGGAGAGGTATAGTGGTAGACAGGAGGCTGTCTCGGACATGGAGTCTAAAGATTTTTTTTTTAAAGAGGCATTGAATATACATTTAGTAACAAGCAAAAGAAAATCATTCATTCACCAATTTTTATGGTGAAAATTACTTCAAGATTTATTCCATGTCAGTGTGCAGTGCATACTCCTGATATAAACTTTCACAGCAACACACACACCCAGAGGATCGAGAGGACGTGCAGCTGGATGCATTCCAACAGTGGCACTAAATAACTTATGAAAATGATTAGCTATGTTTTAGCTGGAACTAAAACTAAATCTGGAGGTGAAAAGACAATCAACAAAGCCACAATGTTGAGACTCCTGAAATAGAAAACATCTGTCTCTAGAGGAAGCATTGGCTGGCCTTATACTTTGAGGTAGTGTGAAGAAGCAAATACTCCAGCTCAAATTCTCAGCAGAAGTTCAGAATTAATGAGCACAGGGAGATATACTCATCTAAATAGGCAGGTTAGCAGTGGTGCATGCAGGAGGACCTCCCCATATCTTGTTTAAAATAATAATTAACCCTTCTTTGGTGCTGGTCTTAAGTCCTCATCAAGTCAATATAGGATGCACTTTGTCCCACATGTCAATAATTGGGGGGAGGGATAGCTCAGTGGTTTGAGCATGGGCCTGCTAAACCCAGGGTTATGAGTTCAATCCTTGAGGGGACCACTTAGGGATCTGGGCCAAAAATTGGTCCTGCTAGTGAAAGCAGGGGGCTGGACTTGATGACCTTTCAAGGTCCCTTCCAGTTCTAGGAGATTGGTATATCTCCAATAATTATTATTAATAATAATTATCATGCAAAGCATCATACACTGTGGCACAAATGTATGATTTTTATATTTTGCAGCACGAGTATAACATTGTAAGGTGCTCTCTTATAAAAGCAAACTTTGGCTTGTATATTTCATACTGTTGTTCTTTATTTCTGTGTAGCATAGGTGATAACCATAAGTGCAGGAGAGCGGGAGAGAGGAATGACCCAAGATGTGAGAAGAATCATGCTTGCACTGTTGGAATGATGTAAACAAAGTCCTAGTATGCAGCATGAGAAAGTGTTTTTGGTATTTGGTTGCGGTGACTCTTAAGGGCTTGGGAGGAATCAATATGGTTCCAGCTAGACTGGCAAAGAAATCTGGTCAGCAATGAATGACTCTTTAGTACTGTATATTGTGACCAGCTGGAGAAACTGTTCAGCTGAAATTCACAAGGTTTGGATGGCTGTCAGTTAAGATTTAAACATTTCCAAGTCTAGTTAAAGTTCAAAAAATATAAAATACAGAAAAATCATAAAACATAGACAAAGCAATCAGGAGACTATGCTATAGAACACACAAACAAAAAGCCTGAGCAGAAGGAAAGAAGAAATTTGTGAGTCTTATTTTTGACAGTATATTTTACTGTAGAGACAGGATACCACACAGGCATACTACAAAAATCAAAGCTGAATGATACTACTAGCAAAGTCCTCTAAATTTTAAGACAGTTTTGCAAGATACACAAACACAAGAATGACAAGCCTCGTACACACTGCAATCCTGGCCTGTTAAGACTAAAGAGACAATTACCATATAAAGATACAAGTCACAAAAGAACTTCCAGATAACAAAGTGAAGTCGAGTATGTAGGATCCCATGACTTCATTACACTGAAGCAAATGCATTTCTGAATTTAATAACCAAATTCTGTCCATATAGTCACACAACTCAATGGGAGCTGTACATAATTATCTTTGGGCAGAAATTGTCCCATAATGCACAAGAAAATTGTGCTTTTTAAAGCCAGTAATTGTTTCCTATGGTTTCATAGAGCTGTGCCGATTAAGAAGAGTCTCTTATGTTATAACAGAGGGTCACGGAAACCATAGTAAAGGAGAAAAATGCAGGAAGATTATATGTTGTAAGAAGACTCAGAGGCAGTAAAGATGAACATTAAAAGAAAAACTGAATACAAATCTAGAATTTCTAAATTACCGTTGGCCCAAATGTCTGGCTTACCACTGAAATAGTGTAATTATAAAGCTGGCATAAAACAGGCCATGGATCTAGTTACTAATTTCTTACTAGCAATAGCAGCAAAACAGTTTCTGCCAGTAGCGGGTCTCTTGACAAAAACCTTGTGTCTTACACATGATGTGACCTATAAGGAAAACTGTTTTTAATCAGGCAAATCTATAAATGGTATGCAGTTGTGGTTTCTCGTCTCAGATGTCAAAAGGAACTGAGAAGAAAGTGGGGGATGAAATCTTCAGTGTAATTTTTGTTTTAAAAACTTAACTTTGTCTTTAAAAAAACCTTGTATTTCGAATGCAATTTTTGAGTTACCTTTGTTAACTAGTTCAATTACAACCGTAGTATCTCAGAAATATGCATGGAAAGCTTCCCAGTAGGCTTATGTTAGCCCCAATTATGTTTTGAGTCCAAATGAAGGGTTTTTTTCATGGTGGTAAGCCAGTCAGTAAGGACTTCATACTCCAAAATACTTAACACTCCAATTCACACCAGCAAAGTACGTAAACACACACTTAACTTTAAGCACATGAATATGATCCCACTGAAATCACAGGACTATTCTCCAAGTTAAGCATGTGCTTAAGTGCTTTGCTGGATCTGCCCACAGTGCTCAGAACCATGGAGCATCAAGCCCTAAATGATCCTAAACTGAAGGTGTTTGTCATTTTTATTCACGACTACTGCAGTGAATGCGCTAGCATCTCTGAATGATCATGTAGGAATCTGGTAGTATGTGCCTATTGAGTAGAGCTGGTCAAAAAGTTCTGGTGCAAACTGTTTTGGGATGTACATTTGGATTTTTGACAAAACTAACTTTTTTGCCGGATGTTCGGGCTTTCGACAGGGAAATTTGCATTTTTGATGAAAAACTGAAAACCCCAAAATTGAACAATGTTGGCTAAAACCCAAACATTTATTTTTTGGCCAAAAATTTTCAATTTTTTGATGAAAAGTTGACATTTTCCTCGGAATAAAACCTCATTCGGCAAGCAGCCCTGCTACTAAACAATGTTCACTCCCTGAGGCAGGACATGATATTCAGATTTGAATTACCAAAACGTATTCCTACTGATATAAAACAACTAGCCTTAAATTTATAGCATTTTCAAATCTTCAATCTCCGCTTAAGATTTTAAATGCAGAAAACATGTGCTTTGTTTCTTCATAAATATTCTATCTGTCTATCCTGGGTATATCTAAAGCACATATCACCATGATATCTAAGGGCTGCTACAGTATTTAAATGTATGTTACACGTGGTTCATAGCCTATCTGAAAGTCATAAAAGGTTGGGTGCAGAAGCAGCTCCCAGGATAGCCAGTTTAGAGCCTTCAGGATGACTGTTGCAATGTAAAAATATTATGAAATCTCACTATTAAGTTCTTTTCAATATACAGTGACTATGTATAGTAATGAAGTCCATTGTAAATAGGTATTTTAAAGCACACACCTCGCAGTACTGAGAGTATTTATGGGCTCCCAGATTTCCTGCTAATGGTTTCCTGAGTAAAATCGCTACTTGTCATTGCAAGGGGGGGAAATGGTTGAGAGGGGACACACAAAGCTGGTAGCTAATTATTTTAAAAAACAAACAAAAACCTCCGAACTGAAGGAATACGTGTGTCTGTAAAAAAATTTATTAGCCACAAAGAGGTCAGAGTGACTTGTGCTTATAAAAACAGTTAAAAATACCGTTCTGCTAGTCAGTGGAAAACGATGACTATTCCCTCCACTCAAGAGTGATCAAAGTGGAGAACGTTCTCTCCATAAATGTAGGTGTAACAGTTGCACAGATTATCTTGCACTGTGGTATGATTTTCACGAGCAAGTGCAGCATGAAAACGTAGCTAGGTTGGGACCAAGTATGGTGTGTATGGAACCCCACAATAACCCTTGAACTAGACACAAAAAGGATATACCTAATAGTTAGTTGATTGCTGCATTGTTATTTTGATTCTCTTTTGTACCATTGATCCCTTCTGAATGGCTATAATCCCTTAGGGCAGGGGTTCTTAAACTGGGGGTCAGGACCCCTCGGGGTTGCAAGGTTATTACATGGGGGGGTCACAAGCTGTCAGCCTCCACCCTAAACCCTGTTTTGCCTCCAGCATTTATAATGGTGTTAAATATATAAAAAAGTGTTTTTAATTTATGGGGGGAGGGTCACACTCAGAGGCTTGCTAAGTGAAAGGGGTCACCAGTATAAAAGTTCGAGAACCACTGCTTTAGGAACACATTCTGCCATATTTGTTTGTGTTGAGTGGTAATTTACCTTTCAACTAGTCCCACTGGGTAAATTTGGGTGCCAATAGACTCAACAGGCCTACTTTGCAGAGTAAGGCATAATCTGGCACTGACTGGGTTTCTCCTACATGGCAATTTCCTTCCTTTTCTCCTTCTGAGCTATTTTCTCAAAACTGCAGTTTGTATAGGGGAGATATGTTTTCACCTCAATTCCCATCCTATTTTCCAGCCCATGTGTTTAATTCATGTGGTCAGAAAGACTAGAGCTGGTCAAAATATTTCCAACTAACAACTTTTTCAATAAAAAATTACCTTTTTTCTAAAAAAAAAAAATGTTCATGCAAAACTGTTGAATTTTTTCCTGTTAAAAATTGTGTACCTTTTTAAACAATATTTTATCGAAATTATTAAAAACATTTTCAATAAAAATGTCCCAAAATGGATCCACTTTAGAAACTTAAATTTTCTTTTTTAAATTTAAACAGATTTTCTAAAGAGTGGCATATTAGTGCTTATCAATTTATTTGCTGTTATCTTTGAAATACACCAGTAAAAATAATCAGGCTGTAGAAATATTCTCTGTCAGGGCAGGAGAGAGGAGGGAGTTAAGTCCACCAAAAATAATGTTTGTTTCCACAGGCCTCAGCCTTTATAACTTACACTCAATCTTCCTACTCCAATTATTATGTTCATAAATTATAAGGTGAGCTAAAATATTTAGCTTTTTTTTTTTAAGAGCAAGATGCTGGAGTTAGTTCTCTTAGTTTACACTGAAGAATGAATTGTATCAATTATAGCTTTCTACTGGGTCTTGTTATTTTGACTTTTTTGACTCACTTTGCACTCAGATATATAAATTAGCAGCAGTCTATACAATGCACAACTGTATTTGTTCACAAGGAATGCCCTGGTTCTTTTGACTTTTTCCTTTCCACTTCCTAATGGTTTACAAGTAGAAGTATAACTTTTGAAAAATTACCTAACATATACTGTATTTAATGAGTACATTAAACATACTTCAGCTACAAATCTTATCAGTTGATTACTTAACCTTTGAGGATAGGTTAAATATTTTCTACGGTGTTCAAATAAATATGATATTTGGTTTCAGGAGAAAAAATAATGAAAAGGAAGTTGTTTTAAAACTGAAATCACTGCTTTTCTTTTCACTTATTTTATCTGCATTTTTTAAAAAATGATTAAAGAAAAAATTCACATAGCACATCTAAAATTTAAAAGACAAATCAAGAACTAAAATATTCATTCTGCTATAATCTTTTCTGGGGTGGAGGTTGCATACCTTCTGACATCGAATCTGAGAATTTACCATCTGATGTGAGCACAGAAAGTAACCTACAGGAGGAGATGATAAAGGCAAAGTTCCATCCTCCCTTATAACAAATTTTAAAAATGGAAAACAAGATTCATTATTTATCTAGATTTAAATAATAAGACACTTATACAAACACTCTACTCACCCTGACAAATAACATTGCAACATAATATACCCAGCAGCGGGGAGGGTCTTTCTAGGCAGTCCCCACTGTAGAAAAGAGGCAGGGCCTGAACGAAATGTACTTGTGAATGAATTATGGATGAGGTGACCATGTCCAGCCCTACCCTCCAATCTGGCTAGCACAAATGCTGCCCTCTGCAGTGGTTGCTTGCTGGCAGAGTGGACCCACACATTCTTCTTGAGGGAATGATGCAGCAAAGCATGCCTCACAGTGCATGATCTCCAGTCTGCCCTGTGGAATCCTGCCCTGGCCAGCAGGATCTCTGTGGCACCTGTCACACAGAGATGTATCCCTGAACCCCAATGGCCAGGGCGGATTTGGCCTTTTACTGTGTACTTCTTTTTTCCCTCTAATAAAGTGTTTCTTATTTGACAGAAGGGCTCCTTCCCCTGCCTCTAGACACACAATGCAAACTTCCAGCATTGCAAACTCTTGTGATTTTATTGAGACTACTGATTTTTCGGGCGGATTTTGACTAGGGTTGCCAACTTTCTACTTGCATAAGACTGAACACCCTTGCCCCACCCCCTGCCCTACCCCCTCTCTGAGGTCCCACCCCACGCTCACTCCATCCCCTCTCCCTCTGTCACTCACGCCCCCCACGCTCACTCACTCACTCATTTTCACCTGGCTGGCTCAGAAGGTTGAGGTGTGGGAGGGGATCAGCGCTCCAGCTGGGGGGTGCGGGCTCTGGGGTGAGGCCAGAAATAAGTTCAGAGTGTGGGAGGGAGCTCCAGGCTGAGGCGGGGGTTGAGGTGTGGAGGGAGTGATGGATCCAGCTGGGGGTGCGGGCTCTGGTATAGGGCCTGGGATGAGGGATTTGGGGTGCAGAAGGGAGCTCTAGGCTGAGGGGGTTCAGAGGGCAGGAGGGAGATCAGGGCTGGGGCAGGGGGTTGGGGCACAGGAGGGGGTCAGGGTGCATGCTCTGGGCAGCGCTTACCTCAGGCGGCTCCCAGAAGTAGCAGTATGTTCCCCCACCCATGGCTCCTACACAGAGGCATAGCCAGGCAGCTCTGCGTGCTGCCCCGTCAGCAGATGCTGCCCTTGCAGCTCCCATTGGCCATGATTCCTGGCCAATGGGAGCTGCGGAGCCGGCGCTTGGGATGGGGGCAGTGCACAGAGCCCTCTGGCTGCTCCTATGCCTCAGAGCTGAAGGGGGGGACATGCGGCTGTTTTTGGGAGCCACACAGAGCCATAGCAGGCTGGGGGCTTACCTTAGCCCCACTGCACTGCCAACCAGACTTTTAATAGCCTGGTGAGCAGTGCTGACCGGAGCCGCCAGAGTCCCTTTTTGACCAGGTGTTCTGGTCACAAACCAGATGCCTGGCAACCCTATTTTTGACCCTTCTCATAGGAACATGATCAGGGCCGTCCCTTCCAATTATAGTGCCCTACGCAGCCCAAGCACCTGCTCTCCCCCCCCCACCCATGGAGGGTCTGGGCTGCCCTCAAGGTCTGTGGGACCTTGGAGGCAGGAGCTGTGGGGGGCCGCTTTGGGGGGCTCCACAGGCTCAGAGTGGCCTGGGGGATTAGCGGGGGGGGGGAGCAGAAAGCGGAATGGCCCAGTCCCAGCCCATTCCACTCCCCCTGCCCCAGCTGTGTCGCTCAGGGGTGGGGGCTTGGAGGAAGGGGTCCACGCACTCACTGGCAGCAGGAAGCAGAGTGATGCAGCAGGGAGCCAGCAGAGTGGAGCGGGCTGGGTTGCTCTGCTTCACGCCACCGCCGGTGAGTGCAGGGGTAGGCCTGACCCCAGCTGCCAGCACTAGGGCCGCGTCCATCGCTGGGGGAGGGGTCTTGGGAGAAGGGATGGGGTGGGGGTGGGAAGAGGCGGGGCAAGGGCAGAGGGAGTTGTCCTGGGCCCCTCAACCTCCTAGGAACACACAGGGGGGCCAGCTGGGGGATGGGGCTGGCTACTGGCGCCAACGCTGCCGTATACGAAGCATGCAGCTACATAGGGCGCCATGAAATTTGGGGCAATTTGGTGCCCTAAATTTCATGGTGCCCTATGCAGCTGCGTATTCTGTGTATGCTTAAGGACGGCCCTGAACATGATGAAAGGCTGCCATCTAACACATTTCCCTTATTCGAAATGATCAACATCTCCCATTACTGTCCCCTACACTACAGTCTATCTTCATGTGGAAGTGAGGATGCCCTTAATAAAGTTGGCTGCCGTGCCACCCCCCACCCCCACTGTTTTCAATTTGATTGAAGCCAGTCTATAGGCAAAATGGCTGCCACTGTATGGTTCAGGGGGCTAGACAGGAGATAGGGAGTGAGAGTGTGAGGGGGTAGGGTGAGGTAGGGCGAGGTTCAGGGAAATGTTGCATCTTGCCAAAGGCTAAACCAATTCCATATTGTGTTTGCTGTGACACTGCTGCTTCTATGGATGATTGCTATATGTTTAAAAGTTCTTTAGTATGTATAGTCGTAACTCAGCACCCTAAAAAGGAATATAAATTCTATGTGCGAGTGTGAAGCATGATGCATTAATTAGGTCAGTGGTTCTCAAACTAGGCCCTAAGCATGGGAGATGGGGAACTATTTCACCCAGAAATAAGAGAAGGGGGGGAGCGATAGCTCAGTGGTTTGCGCATTGGTCCGCTAAACCCAGGGTTGTGAGTTTAATCCTTGAGGAGGCCATTTGGGGATTGGTCCTGCCCCACCCACTCCTTTATGCCAGGTAAAAGGGCTGGAATGGTGCAAAGGAACTAAAAGCCCCAATTTCAGCTCGGGAGGATTGTCCTAGTGCAAACACCGCAGAAGACAGCCAGGAGCCCCCACCGCAAGCCCAAATGTAGAGTGTATACAGAGGCAGGGCTGGAAGGGCAGGCCAGGGACAGGGCCACAAAAGGCCATGCTACAAAGATCTTGGGCAAGGGTCCAAGACATTCAGGGATAAATTTCCATCTCAGCTCCCATTTAGGCACCAAAATAAGTGATCAGGTTTTCAAAAGAGCCAGGTGCATGTTGGGTGCCAGATGCATTTGGAAATCTATGATAAAAAGGTCACAACAGTAGCTGCTGCGTGGCTGGCCACTTCTGAAATCCAGCTCTTATTTAGGTCTTTAAATGGGAGCTGACCTCCCAAACAACAGAGTAAAAGAGGCTAGAGGTTAGAGATAAAGACTTTTAAAAATTGGAAATGAAATCCTACTGAGGAAATGAGAAAGACAGAAACTCCGGCAAGTCAAATGTAAAAGTGTAATTAGGCAGGCCAAAGAAAGAATTTAAAGAGCAACTAGCAAAAGACACAAAAATTAAACAGTAAAAAATTGTAAGTACATCAGAAGCAGGGGAAACCAGCCAGACAATCAGGGAAGCCACTGGACAATCGAGGTGCTAAGGGAGCATTCAAGGAATACAAGGCTACATGAATTCTTTGCATCAATCCTCACCGCAGAGGAAGTGAGGGAGATTCCCACACCTGAGCCATTATTTTTAGGTGACAAATCCAAGGAACTGTCCCAGACTGAGGTGTCAATAGAAGAGGTTTTTGAACAAATTGATAAATTAAACAGTAATATGTCACCAGGACCAGTTAGTATTTACCCATGTGTTCTGAAGGAACTCAAATATGAAATTGCAGCACTACTAATTGTGGTATGTAACCTCTCTCTTAAAGCAGCCTCTGTCTAGATGACTGTCAGATAGTTAATGTAATGCTGATTTTTTTAAAAAAGACTCCAGAGGCAATCCTGACAATTACAGGCTAGTAAGCCTGACTTTGATACCAGCCAAATTGCTTGAAACTATAACAAAGAAGAGAATTATCAGACACATAGATGAACACAATATGTTGGGGAGGAGTCAAGATGGCTTCTGTGAAAGGGAAATCATGCCTCACTAATATATTAAAATTCCATGAGGGGGTCAACAAACATGTGAACAAAGGTGATCCAGTGGTGATATCCAGTGATATAATGTACTCTGTACTTGTGTGCAACTGGGTCATGCCAGAAGATGGAGATGAAAAAAATCTCTCTTCCCCCAGCATTTTTTTTTTCATATTTATTTTTACTTAGCACTCATAGCTCTCACTCCTGGAATCAGCAGCCACATATATCAATGTCACATTCTGGGTGGCAATCCAGACAAGTGAGGAGTTGTTGTGTCACCACCCATCCCTCAATCTTGGGTACTTCAGAATGCTTTGCTGTTGTAGCTCCCAACCTGGGCTGCTCACAGCCTACCAGCATGCAGGTCAGACCCTGAATGCCCTTGTATAGCTGCAGCCCTAGTTCAGCAGCTCTCAGCCCAGCAGCCTGCAACAGCACACCAGTCACACACTGGCTTCCACCAACCTCAGTTACTACTTGCAGAGTGACCCCAACATACTCTCAGTCCCGAATTTTCCCAAAAAATGTGTGTTCTGCATTTCCAGCCCTCTCCTGGACAGTTCAAATATTCAAGGTTCATCACCCCTGTAAAGGGTTAATATTCAACAGTTTGCGGCTTTAACTGGAGTTACCAAACTGTTCACTTTAAACACAGCACTGGGTTGGTTTCAATTAAAAAAATATAACAAAACAAAAGAAGATAGGACTTTACGTGAACTCAAGTATACGAAATAAAGTTAGAAATGGTTATAAGCAAATAAAAGTGAAAACACACATCTAGAAGTTAAAAACTTTATCTACCAAGTTTTGGTTCAAGGATTTTTTTAAGATGGCCTTTCTCACCCACAGTCTCCCAGCAAGATGGTGATTGACACTTTCCTTGGTCAAGATCTCTTCCAGAAGCCCAAAGGCACTGGTGCCTTTGTCTTCTTAGGTGAAAGAAAGATCTTGGGGTTCTTTGCCCCTTTCTATTATAGTCCAGCGAAACTTTGAAGTGGATTCTTCTGAGGGTTACCTTTCAAAGTAAAGTTTATTCAAGCAGTAAAGAAGGCAATATGGAATCTGGTGGTGAAAGAGGCTTCATGCTCTTTCTTCCCTCACTTGTGTTTTCTGAAATGTAAATTTCCTTTGTCTCCTACCATTTCCTCCTACTACTGTCTTGATGACTCTGTCTGCTACTTATATATAAATTGAGGTAAACACATTCCTTTGTTTAGGATAGACCTGTTTACACAGCCCTGCTTAGGCAAAAGTTATTAGTTTTGAACATATGCTAATAACATCATACATGAGGATTTCATAACTTGACACATAATACTTGACACTATATATTGCTCATATATATCACCATGCTATTATTGACCAGAGAGTTATTGGTTTTCAAATGATACCTCACAAAGCATATTTTGTACAAAGATTATTACAACAGAGCGTCAGGTGTGAATACAGGAGTGCTTTCGGTCACAATCAGACCCGCATTTATGTTCCTTTAGTTATAGAACAACATTAATTCTTTCAGCCACACAGCAGATATCCATCATTCCAAAATCTGTCTCCAGCAAGATTTCTCCTGACTCCAGCTACAGCACTAACTGTAATTTGTCTCAATTATTCATTTGGCATGAAAATCAGACATGGATGAAATGACAAAAGGAGAGAGACACAGAGCCCCATGAATGAGAGCAGGTGATAGGCTGGGCCTTTTCCTGAGAGTCACATTGGGGCAGCTTCCGAGTCTATTCGCCTTCCAGAGTCCTTTCCCCACTTGGGAACCTTACTCCATCCTCTCCGGGTCTCAGGTGTGTGGTGGGGAGTGGGGCGGTCTTCCGCTTAAGGAAACATTCAATGTCTAAGTCTCTTATAAAAGTATAGTTTGTTTATGGAGAGTCCAGCACAGGTGGACCCCAGATCAGGGTTTATCTTCTTCAACCCCTGTCCCATAGTGATCATTTTGTCCCAGGTCTATTAAGTCCTTGTGGGTGGTGGAGGCTCCTCAGCTCAGCTGTTTCTCTCTCAGCAGCTCTGTAGCAAGTCAGCTACTTCTGAGGCACAGCAGCTTTCCTCCTGGTTGCCACCCCTTCCTGTGACAAGCTCTCCTTGATAAGCTTGGCCCTCCAGCTGGTTATTTAGTACTGGTTTAACCCAGAGGTGCTCATTAGTCTTCTCCTGATTGTGATGGGGGCATGCCTCGTCCCAGGGTGTAATCACAACACGGTTTGTCACATGCCACAATAGGGCAACAATCATCTAATGTTTTATGCCCAGATAAATGGCATTGACAATTAAATAAAATACTTAACCATAAAATGTAGGGAAAGTTGGGGACATTTTCACACAATGACATGATGTTAATGCCTAATCTCATGTTTGTGCTCTCAGTCAGGTCCCCAGGACCAGCTCAAAAAACATCATGCAACTGACATCCTGGCCCTTCCAGCAGAAAGCTCACAAACTATATGAACATGGACAGTGAACAGCCATCTCACTGAACCAGGTCAGAATTGAGGCACCTGAATGAACCTCTGATGCTACCACTGCTCATGCTATTGTATCCATTCTGTAGATATGCAGACAGCATCATTTTCTAGTCATGTCCTAGCATGAGACCACAAACTCACAGACAACATTAAACAAGTCGTGTGACATTCCAAAACAAAAAACATGTAAGGTGGGTGCTGAGCACCAGGCAGTACAGGGACATGAACGACACTGGGGAAATATCACACAGTTCGGCATCAGTAACAGTCTGAACATGGAGGGCATTTGGTGCAGTCACAAATATGTGCAAGAATTCAGGAGTAAAGGAAAACAAGTTCATACAAATTGGGTAGTTGGACCAGGTTAAATTCCATCATCATTGGACCACATTACTGCAAGGGACTGTAAATTATGAGTAATTCCAGTGAAATCAGTGGAATTAATCTGGAATTATATCAACGCAACTAAAAGGAGACTATGACCTGTATCTTATAAAGGTGAAGATACTGATCAATAACTAAAGTAATTGTGACCAAAAGTGAAAATCAAGCTATGCAGAAACAAGATCCAAAAATCAAAAGCAGTGTATAATCAACCATATATAAGCATAACAAGGAAGAGATAGTCAGAAAGGATTTTTTCCTCATATTCTCAGATAGACTGAAACCATACGCAATTGCAGAAACTCTTTTTTTCTTTAAATTGATCCAGAGCACAAGAAAGTAGCACGGCAATACACAGAGAAAGTGAATGGAAGAATCTTGGATTTTACACTGGGAAGGAAGTGATGGGAAAATGAAAAAGGCACTGACATCCTCTAAGAAAAAAAAGGATGAAGAGGTCAAGGAGTCTCTTAACCAGACACATGAGCATAAGAAAATGAAGAGATGCACAAGAATAGATTAAGGGAAATTGTATAAATACATAGCTCAATGGCAAAAACTAAAGGAATTGACAGCAGTGTGAGCAAAGCCCTACTCTAGGGAGACTTCTTTCATAATTAAAGATAAGAATAGGAAGCAAAACAACATGACAGAAAAGAAAAAAAATCAGCGAGTTGGGATGAATACACAACACTGTTTCAGACAGCACTCCCATGCCTCATCTACACCAGTTCATTTATAAGATAGACAGCAATGAGGTGACTTAAAAAGTAGCTAAAATAGCTATTAATAGTGGACGTAGCTATTAGCAGTGGATGTCATCTCAGGTCAGATGCTGAAAACAAGCGACTACAGTCTAGTGACATGGTCTTATTAATTTTGCTTCACTCTTGCACGTTAACTTCATCTACACAGATAGACTTATGTTCTTCCACTACTCTGGGCAGACATGTAGAATCATCAAGTAACAGGTTTGTATCCTTTTTAAGCAAGGTATCTTATTTTAGGTTATATTAATATAATGATGTCCATTTAGAACAACAACATTTTTTAAAAACCTGTACCTCAAGAGCAGAAAGAGGCTGCTGTTCTAACAGTGCATCTCAGGGTACGTCTACACTACAGGATTATTCCGATTTTACAGAAACCGGTTTTGTAAAACAGATTGTATAAAGTCGAGTGCACGTGGCCACACTAAGCACATTAATTAGGCGGTGTGCATCCATGGTCCGAGGCTAGCGTCGATTTCTGGAGCATTGCACTGTGGGTAGCTATTCCATAGCTATCCCATAGTTCCCACAGTCTCCCCCGCCCCTTGGAATTCTGGGTTGAGATCCCAGTGCCTGATGGGGCAAAAATCATTGTCACGGGTGGTTCTGGGTAAATGTCGTCACTCATTCTTTCCTCCGGGAAAGCAACGGTAGACAATCATTTCGCGCCCTTTTTCCCTGGATTGCCCTGGCAGACGCCATAGCATGGCAACAGTGGAGCCTGTTTTGCCTTTTGACACTGTCACCGTATGTGTACTGGATGCTGCTGACAGAGGCGATACTGCAGCGCTACACAGCAGCATTCATTTGCTTTTGCATGATAGCAGAGACGGTTATCAGCCGTTCTGTACCGTCTGCTGCCATTGTAAATTGGCAATGAGATGACGGTTATCAGTCATTCTGTACCGTCTGCTGCTGTCATGGGTGCCCCTGGCTGAGGTCGGCCGGGGGCGCAAAGAGCATACTCCTCTCATCGGGGAGGAGTACAGAAACTGGTTTAAAGAGCCCTTTATATCGATATAAAGGGCCTCATTGTGTGGACGGGTGCAGCGTTAAATCGGTTTAACGCTGCTAAAATCGGTTTAAACGCGTAGTGTAGACCAGGCCTCAGAGACAGCACGTTACAGCAGTGGTCTGTAGTTTGCTCTCACTCACTGGGTGCAGGGAAAGATATTAACCTAAAACCTGGGCTCCTGGCTACCTTAGAGACTACCTCCTTGTGGGATTTTTCACCTCACTGTAGGCAAGTCGAAGGGAACATCCCATACTTGGTTGCGACAGATGTTATGGCTCACATGCAAGCTAATGTAGCTATCTGTCTGAATTTGGAGATAATACATGCTGTCTGGTGATATATTTTACTATTGCTCTGCTCTTTGGTCAGAGCTCTCTAGCTGACCTCTACTCATTAACTTACACACACACACACCATGGTCACATTATGGGGGTTCTAGTGACTCCCCTAGTCTGCACTTCTGTACCCAGAGTGATCAAAACAAAAATTTGCTCATGAATGGTTAAAAAGCCACTTCTGTATCTAGTATGACTAAAATGGACATATTCAAAAGAAAATATACAATTTTCATTTTTCTTTACAAAGGAGATTCATAAAGGGAATTTCTCCAATAAACCCTGGCAATTAATTTGAAATGGGGCCCAGGACAGATAAACTTCAGAAGGCATATCTCACATTTTCCATAATCTCTCACTGGTAATTGTAAAAACAGACAAAGATAAATTGGGCAGGCACCTAATAATTCCCATAGTACTTCTGAGCGGGTCATAGTTATTCTCCTATAGAGATATAGCTGGATATCCTCCTAATCAGCTTGAGCTCTGCTTGTTCTTACATTTACCCAGGTCAGAGCTATTAGTTCTTCTCATATCATTATTTGAAGTAGCTGCAATTCTTTTTTAGACTAAGATATGTACAGATCATCCCCTGCTCTCCTGTCAAATTTCCCCAGCACTTCCAAAGAACTACACATACAATTAAGAACTCCAGCTTTCTGACATACAAAGGATCCCTCCCCATTCCAGGGAGGAAAGGTCACATTTTTTTCTGTTGTGTAACCAAAAGTTATAGATCTGTTCATTCCTGAGGAACTGACATACAAATAGATTAAGCTGCCAGAACTAACTTCCCCCTAATTATTCTACTGCCATATCTCACTGGTCCTGGCCCTCAGAGGTTACTTTATTATTTGTTTCTACTAGCATTCTGTGACAGGGCCTGTCTCTGTGGTACTCCTTGTGGCGCAGTGTGGCACTGCTTATCCTGTCTCAGGGCCTCCAGTGGCCAATCCCCACCTCTGTCCAGTGCACTAGTGCTTCAGCCCTCCAGCTAAGACATGTATCAATCCCACCCTTGCCAAGATATTCAAGTCCAAAAGTACAAGAAAACTAAGAACTCAAAACAGAGTCCTCCAATATGTCTTCAGTGAGACTCCACCCTTCTGCTAAGGGCCTGTCTTCAAACAGCCGTTTCTTTGGGTGGTCTCCCTGCACCCGAGCATCCTATGCACCAGGAGCCTAGTCCAGCCAGCAAGTTGTCTTTGAGTCTTGGCTATAACCAGGTATCTCTCAGAGAGAGAAGCAGAGCTCTCCTCTCCTTCCCAGTCACTCCTGAACTGTGCTAGGCCTTCTCCTTTTCACTCCCCTCTCCACACTTGACATCTGCTGCAGCTGTAGCAGGGTGGGGCTAATTGGGGTCAAAGGCCCTCATTAACCTTCTCCTTGCCAGTGTAGGGCCTATCTGCCCAATCACACACCCACAATACACAGCACTGTACAGATGCCTCCCACAAAAAAAGGCACAGTCCCTCCCTTGGTGTTCACACCTCAACTGCAAGAAGAGGGCCTCATCCTCCCTGATTGAACTAACCTCATTATCTCTAGCCTGATTCTTGCTTGCATATTTATACCTGCCTCTGGAAATTTCCACTACATGCATCTGACGAAGTGGGTATTCAGCCACGAAAGCTAATGCTCCAATACGTTTGTTAGTCTATAAGGTGCCACAGAACTCTTTGCCGTTTATTCACTATAATACCTTGGGATCTCAGATCTCTGAAACCGTAACTTTTTAACGTTTTCCCTAGGTTTCCTGTAAGTTTTCCTATTCTAACATTACAGAAACAACTGTATGAAAGCAGACAAATTCCGGAATCTTCCGCAACCACTGGAACCTTCAGCAACCACAGTATCTATCTCTCTAGGTGATTATATGACCTCATCAACACAACATGTGCCTGACTAAGAGCCTCAAGATTGTGGAGTCTTTCCACTGACTTCACTAGGCTTTGGATCTGAGTAGTGTACAATATTAGTGACTATATCCTCAATACTCCAGAGAAGTAAAAAGCATTATTAAGTTTACACAATAAGCACCTTTATACCAGTATAGTTGCATCCACATTAGGGACTTGTACTACTTTAATTATATCTGGTTCCAAACTATATAGTTATAGTAGTATAAAAACTGTGTGTAGACAAGCTCTTTTGAGGCAGAGACTGTGTCTTCCTATACCCCTGAATAGTGCCGGTGTCTTTGTGTGCTACCATAATACAGACAAGTAAAAATGGTAATAGTCAGTGGTCCCTTCCATTCTCTCACCCTTTTGGGAGGCTGGGAAGCTCTTTGATTCTTGGGTGGGAGGTGAATAAAGAAAGTAGAATTGGCACTAGGACCTCTCTTCCTCTGTCTCCCTTCCTTCACCCTCCATTAGCCTCTCACAAAAGTCTCTGCTGGCACCTCTTTCTGCCCTGGCTCCCAAAATGGCTTTCTTCCACTGTAGCCAGTAAAATGACTCTTGGCTCCAAAGACATGGTGAGTGAGGTAATAGCTTTGATTGGACAAACTGCTGTTGTTAAGAGAGACAATCTTTTGAGTTACATAGAGCTCTTCTTCAGGTCTGGGAAACTTACTCAGGGTGTCACAGCTAAATACAAGTTTAACTACTTATGCTAAACAAACAATATGCTCCACCTTGTGACACTAGCTGTGACACTTTCAGTTGGTCCAATCATAGATATTACCTCACCCACCTTGTCTCTAATATCCTGGGACTGATACAACTACAACAGACTGGCCTCCAGACTATGGGTGGCATATAATGGAGGCTGGGGGAGGCTAAGCCTCCCCAAACCTCCGCTAATGCTCCCCGCCAAAGTACCAGGGCTGGACAATGGCGGGGTTCAGAGCTCCTCTGGCCAGCTGGATCTCGGGACTCCTTTGGGCAGCTCTGGGTGCCAGTGAGCCAGCCCAGGGTTTGGGGCCACTCTGGCAGGCCAGCCAGTGAGAGCAGTGGGGGGGAGAAGGGGAGAGTGGGGATGGGGCCTCAGGCAAAAGAGGCAGGGCATGGGGGCTAGTGTCCCTGAACTGGAGGTGCACGCGCCACCCATGCTCCAGCCCCAATGGCTTTGTCGTTTTTTGTCAGAGTGGCTCACCGTTTCCATTCAGGTGGGTCTCTTCTCCAGCTCCTGCAGTTCTTTTTCGGGTGAGGAGAAAGGAGGCTAGGGGCCAAATTTGAAAATGCATAGATGCAACTTCACAGCCAAGAAATACAAGATTCTCCCACCCTATGGATAACAACATAGTTAGCAATGGAATCCATGCATCGTCATAAAAGCATGGGACAATGCTGTCTCGGGTTTCCCATGGGGTGCCACCTGGAACTGGGGTACCACTGAACCCCCTGACCCACCAGCCTGGGCTCCCAAGCTGCACAGCCTTCCAGCAGGCATTTTCACCAGCATACATACAGATAGGGACATACCCAGCTGCAGTTACATGCAGGCTCCCTGACCAGCCCCTGCACAGGAAGGCTACAGCTAAGGCAACTCCCAGCTCCCCAGGCATGCGCCCCCCTCTGGAGAATAAACCCCAAATTATACTGTCTTGCGCTGCACAGGGAACTGAACAGTGTAAGCCAGCGGTTCTCAAATTGTGGGTCGGGACCTCAGTGTAGGCCGCAACCCCATTTTAATGGGGTCACCAGGGCTGGCTTAGACTTGCTGGGGCCCAGGGGCCAAAGCCAAAGCCCAAGGGCTTTAGCCCTGGGTGGCAAGGCTCAGGTTACAGGCCCCCTACTATAACACCTTGGGATCTCACATCTCTGGCAGGGAAAATGGGCTCAGAGGTAGTCTCAGCACGTCAGGTGACAGTCCCAAGAGGGGTCTTTGTGACCGAACTCATCACAGACCCTTTCTGGGTACTGCTGTAATAGAAGGCCCAAGCATTCTCTCCCACACTGAAACACACCTGAAGCAGCATTAGTTTCCACTCAGATTTCTGATCAGGAATCTGCAGGGTCAAGTGATGCAGTGAAGGATGGCTAGTCCCCAACCCCAGCCTTTTATGCCTGCACCAAAATCTGCAGACCTGTTCCTCAAGAAAACGCAGGACAAAGAGGCTTCCACAAGATTCTCATGAAAGGGAACAATACTGCAGATCTGCAGCTCCCCATCTTCCAAGAGGAAGGCACTGGATTTCTGTCTCCTCCATTCACAGGAGTGGAGGAGACAATCCAGCCCCTAAATGCTAGAATTACAGGCAGCATCAATCCAATCGAAGAAGTTATTTATAACTCAAAACAAAATGACGAAGGGCATACATTGAAATGATAGAAAGATTCAGAGCAGATGTCCAAAGCGCTTTTCATGTAGAGCAACATAAATGTGCAGAACAGCCTACAAGGCACGACTGTGTTGTGTCAAACCATTGGGATCACGTAATGACCAGCGTGACAGCATCATGCAGGCAACGGCATAAGGAACAAAAGAGAAGAATGAATCTTGCTTGCTAGATTAGAAAGGAGGCTATTTGGGATTGGACCCAAGTCTTATTTCTATGATCTGTACAGCACTCAGCACATTTTCAACAAAACTACAACAGTAACAACCACCAGCACTATCAGTCCTGCATTGTAAATTTCTCTGTGAAGAGGCTTCCACTTCTGCCAGTTACACTGGTGAATCCACTACATTCAGTCGCTCCATCTGCTACATGTGCTAGATCCACTGGCACTAAGATGTCTCTGCTCACATCACCCTTTGTTCTGCACTCCGTTGCGCCATCAGCTGAAAATGACACCTCTACCAATTACACCAAACATTAGTTTTGTTACAAAATGACACTATTGCACATACTTGCTATATGAGGTGGAGCAGTTCTAGTTCAATACCCGCTCCTTGTGCTTCCAGTGTCTACAAGGATCCCAAACTCTCCTTACTGTTGCTGTTACTGTGAGACCAGTTCCACAATAAATGGATAAAGAACAGGAGTACTTGTGGCACCTTAAAGACTAACAAATTTATTTTAGCATTTATTTATTGCAGCTCACGAAAGCTCATGCTAAAATAAATTTGTTAGTCTTTAAGGTGCCACAAGTACTCCTGTTCTTTTTGCGGATACAGACTAACACGGCTGCTACTCTGAAACCTAACAATAAATGGATGTTTCCAGTGCTGGAAGAGATGCACTTTTCCAGCAAGAGTTTTTAAACACTTCATATATATAATTGTATTTCATGGAATTAAAGAGGCAGATCCTCAGCTGTTGTAATTTGGAGTAGCTCCACTGACGTCAACAGAGCGTACGCCAATTTGCACCAACTGAGGCTCTGGCCCAGAGGGTTTAATCAATGGACATCTGAACAACATCCCATAAACCCAATATAAAACATGAAAAGCAAGAGACCAGTTCCTGCTAATACAAAGAATAAGGAAGGAAAGCGGGTGGCAAACAGTAAAACAAGAAAGTGAGGAGGTAGCCAAAACAGGGTTGAGGATAAGTCTGCTGAAATAAATGGGACTTGCAGCACCTTCTATAGACAGCCAACAAGAGACAGTAATGAAACGTCTCTGAGACCAAGGTCCATAACTAAACATACTTGTCCAGTAAAATCTTGTTCTCAGCCTAGCCCAACCGATGCCAGTGAGTGAGAACAGGCCTGCCCTGACTAACTAGAATTGGCTCACCCAGGATAAAGGGTGAGAGGTGATTTCTCAAGAACATTGGGGCCAGACAGACTTTATGTACAACTCAGGTATCCAGCACCAGGATCACTGAATCTTTTGCAAGGTGTAAACATTTGATCATGTTGATTGTATGGTTTTAGGGCCTATTCCAAAGCTCAGCATAGTCAACGGAGGTCTTTCCGATAAAATTAGACATAATTTACAAATGTCCATACAATAGAATTGGAATCTTTCCAGGAGATTTGGGGAAGTTCCATTAATTTTGTGTTTATTTAATTTTCATACCACTCTGTTCTTCCCCTGTTATTAGATACAGAAATAGCAAAATCCTTCTAAAAAGCTGTTTGCAATTTAGACAAGGGATTACTGGGAATCTCACAAGGAACCCTGATCTTTCCCAAACAATTTCTAGACCAAAGAGGCTCAGGTACCTTTATTCAAATTTGTTGGAAGGTTCATCTAGTTTTGCAAATGTTCCCTTCCTCCTTCTAGCTGTGGGTTCTGTTCAAAACTAGGTAAACATGGCCGTTTCAGCTGAATTTGGCTGTTATTTTAAAGCCAAAGTGAAACTCACCAGACGTGAGCAAACCCAAACTGAAAGAAATAAAGGGCTCACCCTCCTGGCAAACCAGAACTACAGAGCTGCATCCAAATCCTTTGAGGTTCACCCATCACAAGTGATAATGCAACCCAGTTTGAAGAAACATTCACAGGTTTGGGGGAGAAGGGATTTTTAAAATATATTACAATAAAGCAACTCTCCTCCATATACTGCTATGAATTTTTCAGATTCATATTGAATATTCATTACCCGTAGGTAATGGTGTTTCCTGATTGGATAAAACCAATGGTAAGTACCAGATGTCTCAGAGAGGCCACAAGAAATCCCATTAAGGATAATTATGGGGCAAGCTATCTGTAGAGAAAGTTTCTTCCAAACCTCAGGCAGTTAATGGTTCACTATTCCTCTAAGGCATGCAGGTTTATATCCCTTGTACATTTTTATTCTGTCTAATGTAACTGGATAGGGTCATTAGTCATAGAAAACGCTAATCCTGTTTTGAATCCTGCTAATTCTTGTCCTCAATAATATCTTGTGACAGTCAGTTCCATGGGTTAAATATGAATTTTGTAACAAAGTATTTCCTTTTTATCAGTTCTAAGTTTGTTGCCTTTCAAGTTCATTGAGTATCCCTTGCTCTAGTATTAAGAGAAAGGGTGAATAGGTGCTCCCGAATGGCATTCTCTACACCATTCATTATTTTACATTCCTCTCCTGTCTTCTCTTTCTTTTCACGTGTAAATAGCAAAGTGAACAATGGGTGGCCTCACAATTCTTCCTTGATCCCACACTCATATTGAGAATCATCCACTACATTAATCATAATTCTTAGAATTACCAGTTACTATTCCCAATTACTATTTCATAATGAATATTTTACCTGAGGCAATTGAAAAATGAAACCGTTCTTTAGCTGACTGCATGTTACAGTGGTTGTAAACATCAGTTACAAACATTTAACTGAAAGCCTTCTAGCCAACATGCTTTTGTTCACACGAAGAAGTCCCAATCCTCCAAAAAGACCCACTCAGGCAGACACTTGCACTCACATGGAGCCATCCTAAAGCCAACTGGACTCTATGTGGGTGAATGGGTCTGCCCACATGCAGGGCCAGCTTTAGGAAGTGCGGGGCCCAATTCGAACAGTTTCGATGGGGCCCCAGCAGGGATGACTTAAAAAAACACACACACACACACACACACACACACACACACACACATAAAAAAAACACGTGGGGCTTGTACTCACCGGGCGGTGCTCTGAGACTTCGGCGGTGGGTCCTTCACTCGCTCCAGGTCTTTGGCAGCACTGAAGGACCTGCTGCTGAAGACCCAGGGCAAGCGAAGGACCTGCCAAAGTGCTGCTGAAGACCCGCAGTGGTGCCAGGTGAGTAAAAATTCAAAAGGCGCCTCTAGCCAGGGAAGGAATTCGCACTGGGCGCGGGGCCCTCTTAGACATGGGGCCAGATTCGGGGGAATTGGTGGAATAGGCCTAAAGATGGCCCTGCCCACACGGGTCTCTTTGCAGGACGAGGGACAAGGTCCAAGTAAGCATCTTGCTTTTCGTGGCAGGGGATGGTTGGGTGGGGAAATGTGGCCAAAATTGACAACATCAGACAATTATCAAGCATGAGAAGGATGGAAAGGAAACATCTGTCTCAAGGCTTCTGCTTACTTTTAAAGTTGAGGGTGTCCTTTGATCTCCAGCTGGTGTTGTCCGTAGTTCCTAGTAATTAATTAATAGATCTTTCCTACTTATATCCCCATCAGCGGATTATCCCACGATGCAGCTAAGGTATGTCTATCAAACTCTCCTGACATTCCTATTCTGTGTAGATCCTTCCTTTCTTGGAATAACAATTATTAAACTACTTCAGTGCCTTTTGTGGTTAATCATTGCCCTTCTTTACCCTGATCCACCTTCTTGCTGAAGTCTGAACCTTAAACAGGGAGTTCAGCATCTACACTTTCGTTCTCTAGTACAATTAGGGTTGTGAATGCCTTGTTACTGAATTACTGAAAACAGCAATTTAAGTTGCTTTCACGTTTGTTGATCATTTATCAAGGGTTTTTTGTTTTTGTTTTTTAAATCTGATATCTGATAGAAAGTTATCGTTTTGACCTGGACTTCATATAATTGATTTGGACATCTTTCCTCCTTTCTTTTATTTATTTATTTATTTATTTTTACCAGTTAGCAGTTTGCAAGGTGGAGGAGTCCCATGGAAATTTTGTATCAGCACTGACATCTATCATATTATTGCTGAAGCAGGGGGAATGATATTCATATTGCAATAAATTGTACAATATTTTGAATAAGTTATTCAGCTACTATTTATTGCATTATTTTCACAGCTTAAAGTGTTTCACAGGTAGCTCATGAATATTGTTCCGGAATTATTTCATGATTTTTTCTAATAAAATATTTCATTTTTTTCACTACAGCTCCAACTCACATAGAAAGAGCCTTAACCTGCCATAAGTGTAGCCTGTATATCATTACTGACTCCACTGGGACTGCACAGAGGGCACCATATTACCCAATATATCACAATAATATTGTTAAGTATTAAGGAAAAAATCACTATTTTTCAAAACTATGCCTGAAGTCTTGTCCACACACACAGCTATTTCATTTATACTGGTATAGTTAAAGTGGTATGATCCCGCACTTCCGCAGGTGATGGGGACTAAGCTAAACCAGTATAAGCCACCTTTATACCAATATAGCTATGTCTACACTAGGGGTTGTGTGTTATTTCATTAAAATGAAAAAAACTTAGTTATATTGTTGGAAATTTACAGTTCAAAGTACAGTTAACAATTTGAACAGAACAGAAGATGGTACATTTGCTATTCTTCAACCTTTGAAGAAAATCCAATGTAATCAGATATTTTAAAAGCTGCTAATGGGGAAGATACACTTGGATAAATTTTTGAGGCTCTGGAGATGACTGGGAGTCTTGCTGTCAGTGGTATTTAAGGACAACGTGAATATGCTTTTCTCATAGCTTGTTCATTTTGTTAATTGCACCCTTGTCAAGTGCTAACAGGGGGCTTCACTCTGTAGAAATTTTATGGCAAGAGAAAGAGATGCTCATGCTTCCCTTACCCTCTTTAGCAGAATTTCAGCCAGGTGGCTGCATGTTGTTATTATTGCTAAAGGAGGGCACAACTCCAGTAACCTTTTCTAGAACATAAACCTTCCCTCCCACTAGCTATAGAGAACTTGTAGCACTGACTTCCTTGGGACTCTAGGTGGACAAAAGGGTCTGGCCACATGGATTAGATTGTTGGCACATCAAACATATAGGTGACTACTTCACTGTTTCATTTATGCTGAAATAATTCAGTTCTGCTAACATAGAATCATAGAAATGTAGGACTGGAAGGGACCTCAATAGCATCACTGCAGGACTATGTATTATATAGACCATCCTTGGCAGGTGTTTGTCTAAACTCTTCTTAAAAATCTCCAATGATTGAGATTCCACAACCCTCTTAAGTACTTTGTTCCATACCTTAACTACCCTTACAGTTAGGAAGTTTTTCCTAATATTGAACCTAAATCTCCTTTGCTGCCATTTAAACCCATTACTTCTTGTTCTGTCCTCAGTGGTTAAAGACAACAATTTATCTCCCTCCTCTTTATAACAAGCTTGTACATACTTGAAGACTGTTATTAGGTCCCCCTTCTCTTCTCCAGACTAAACAAACCCATTTTTTTCAATCTTCCCTCATAGGTCACGTTTTCTAGACCTTTAATCATTTTCATTGCTCTCCTCTAGACTTTCTCCAACTTATCCACATCTTTCCTGAAGTGTGGTGCCCAGAGCTGGACATAGTATTCCCATTGAAGCCTTATCAGTGCTGAATAGAATGGAAGAATTACTTCTGGTATCTTGCTTACAACACTCCTGCTAATACGTCCCAGAATTATGTTTGCTTTTTCTGCAACAATATTACATTGATGACTCATATTTAGTTTGTGATATATTGTAACCCCCAGATCCTTTTCTGCAGTACTCCTTCCTAGGCAGTCATTTCCCATTTTGTATTTGTACAATTGATTTTTCCTTCTGAAGTGTAATGCTTTGCATTTGTCCTTATTGAATTTCATCCTATTTATATTTTCTCCACTTTATCAAGATCATTTTGAATTCTAATCCAAAGTTCTTGCAACTTCTCCAAGTTTGGTATGGTCAACAAATCTTATGGTCTACTCTCTCTGTTATTATCCAAATAATAATAATAGAACTGGACCCAGGACAGATCCCTGCAGGACCCCGTTGATATGCCCTTCCAACTTGACTGTTAACCACTGATAACTACTCTTTGAGTATGGTTTTCCAACCATTTGTGCACCTCATTATACAGTGTGGACACCAAAGTTACAAACTGACAAGTCAACTACACACCTCATTTTAAACCGGAAGTACCCAATCAAGCAGCAGCAGAGACCAAAAAAAAAAATTGCAAATACAGTGTAATACTGTGTTAAACGTAAACTACTAAAAAAATAAAGGGAAAGCAGCATTTTTCTTCTTCATAGTAAACTTTCAAAGCTGTCTTAAGTCAATGTTCAGTTGTAAACTTTTGAAAGAAGAACCATAACATTTTGTTTAGAACTACGAACATTTCAGAGTTATGAACAACCTCCATTCCCAAGGTGTTCATAACTCTGAGGTTCTACTGTAGTAGGTTTATCTAGGCCAGGGGTCTCAAACACGTGGCCCGCAGGGCTATTTCCTGCAGCCCACCATGCGGCCTACGCCCCCCGGCCTACCTCCAGGCCAGGAGTGGGCAAACTACAGCGGATTGTCCCCCTCGAGCCCTGCGCCGCTCCCTGAAGCGGCTGGCATCACGTCCCTATGGCCGGGGGAAGGGGGGGGTGGAAGCAGAGGGCTCCGTATGTTGCCAGAGGGCTCCGTATGGTTCCAGGCACCGCCCCCTCACAGCTCCCATTGGCTGGGAACGGGGAACCGCAGCCAATGGGAGCTTCAGGAGAGGTACCTGGAGGAGCAGCAAGTAGCTTGTGGAGCCCTGTGTCCCCCCTCCCCCGGGGGCCGCAGGGACATGGTTCCAGCTGCTTGCCGGGGTTGGGGACAGGGCAGGCAGACTGCTCTGGCCCCAGTGTGCACTGCTGCCACCCCAGAGCCACTCTAGGTAAGCGGCTTTGGGGTCTGGCCCAGAGCACTCCTGCACCCCACCCCCCAACTCCCTGCCCTGATCCCCCTGCTGCACCCTGCACCCCAAATCCCTGCCCTGAGCCCCCTGCCTGAATCCCAACCCCCTGACCTGAGCCCCCTGCTGCATCCCACACCCCTCCTGCACCCCAACTCCCTGCCCTGAGCCCCCTGCTGCACCCCAAACCCCTTCTTCACCCTGAGCCCCCTGTCTGCACCCCAACTCCCTGCCCTGAGCCCCCTGCCTGAACCCCAACCCTCTGCCACACCCCGCACTCCCTCCTGCACTCTACACCCCAATTCCCTGCCCTGAGCCCCCTGCTGCACCTTGGACCCCTCACCTCTCCTGCACCCCACACCTCAACTCCCTGCCCTGAGCCCCCTGCCGCACCCTGCACACCTCCTGCACTCCCTGCCCTGAGCCTCCACCACACCCCTCCTGCATCCTCTGGGGGCAGGGAGGAGGTGGAGTTGGGGTGGGGACTTCGGGGAAGGGGTTGGAATGGAGGCAGGGAAGGGGTGGGAAGAGGCGGGGCAGGGGTGGGGGCTCATGAAAGGGGTGGAGTGGGGGCAGGGCTGGGGGCAGCATGGGGGCGTGTCAGCGATGCGGTCCTCGGGCCAATGAACTAGTCTTCATGTGACCCTTGTGGTCATTTGAGTTTGAGACCCCTGATCTAGGCTATATTCCTCTCATTTGCTTTTGAGACAGTCATGTGAGATGGTATCAGAAGGCTTATTGAAGTCAAGATATATCACATCGACTGCTAGCCCCTATCCACAAGGCCTTTGTTTCCTTGTCACATAAGGCTATTAGGTTGGTTTGACATGATTTGTTCCTGACAAATCAATGTTAACTGTTACTTGTCACCTTATTATCGTCTCGGTCCTTAAAATTGATTATTTGATTATTTACTCCATTATCTCTCTGAATACCAAAGTTAAGATGACTGGTCTATAATTCCCTGGGTGGTCTTTATTCCCCTTTTTATGAATAGGTACTATATTTGCCCTTTTCCAGTCCTCTGGGATCTCTTCCATCCTCCACATACATCCATACTTTCTACACATGTACCAGCGATCTCTGGAAACACTGGGCTGAACTCTAGTGTCCTTCCCCAAAGTAAAGTGAGCAAATGATATCTGGTACCATCATTAAGCTGAGAAGACATTTAATGACACTGTGATATGGCTAAATTGATTATATGCTGCATACAGACCAAAATATATACCAAACATGAGACACTACAAGCAAACCTTCCTATAGGACAATCACGGAACTGAACATAACCCACTAATGTTTTCTATACCAAAGTAAAAATATGGAGACAACTCAATATGTTTAGATTCTGATCCTTCACCCACCCCAGGGCATCAGTGTATAGTTTATTATTAACGTATTAATGGGAACCCTAATGGTTACATTCTGCACTGTTGCTCAGACCAGCAGAGGAGCCAAGTTAAGGCAACCTGCATCTCTCTGATTGCAGGACCATGGCCACACTTAGCACAGCCTATGGCAGCCCACCATCATGGGCGGTGGGTATGATAGGCTGGGGGAAGCTGTGTCTCCCTCAGAACAGCCAGGCGTGCCCCCCCACTCCACCCCTAGCCCCCCCAATCCTGCTTCCCGCTTGGTGCCACTCCAGCCGCACTGCCCTCCCTCCCGGTGCTCCAGGGCTGGGGAGGCTGCCGCTGCGCCGACTGCCATCCCAGCACTCCAGGGCTGGAAGCACTAGTGTGGGGTAGGTGCAGTGGTCACAGTAGGGGGGTTCTGGACTCTCCCGGGGGGGGCGGCGGTGGAAAAGCTGGGGCCTTGGGCAGAAGGGGCGGGGCTGGGCCTAGCCTCCCCCAGCTGGCAGTTCACGCACCGCCCCTGTGCACCATGCAGACCAAAATTGTACCTGGAAGCCCATGACCCCATGGACCTTTCACACTCAGAGAATAGCTGGGACACAGGATGCCCTGGCCATGTTTCCCCCACCTGACACAGCCAATGGGGATCCTGCAGGGAGGCACCTGTCAGGTACACCTACTGCACCCCAGGTATTCCCCCACGGAGCTTTTCTGAGCCTTAACCAGCACGCCCAGAGGTGAATTCCTGCCCCCATTCTGTAGCCAATGGTTGTTTTGTTGTTATTAAATATGTGATCTGGAGAGGGGATTAGTGAGGGAAGGCTAGGTCCAAGGTTCATTCTGAAGGCACAGACTCCTGACCATGACTCACTGGTATCATTTTCACATTGCGCTAGCAGAGAGATCCACTGAAATCATGTGGTGGGTATTTGAAGCTCAGTGGGACAGTATAGGCCACAGCAGCCTTTCACATGCAAAACTTGCCCTTCTCTTCAGAAAACAGTCAGCTCAAGGAATAGAAACACAAAGCAAAGCTAACCAAAGCTGGCAACCACACTCCGAACGCAAAGGGTTGGCAGCACAGAGGGAGGAATTAGCCCTTTGAGGAAAGCGTCTATCAACAAAACAAAAATCCTTCTGTTGCTTGTAAGGCACTCCTGCTATCACTACAAATATCACCTACTGTAAGTGAGAAATGCAAACAGGTATTTCTCCTACTAGATTGAATGCCATCAGTTCATTCATTTTCCTAGTGGTTTAAGATTACATCATTTGAGAACTTTGACACTATGTTATTACAAAGAAATGGAAGTTTGAAATAGGAATCCAGTTTGTGAGAGAGGGTGTTTATGTATTAAGAGGCTAGTTATGCCTATCTTCTTAGAAGCTTGCACTTAGAAAAACTATATTCTGTTGTACAATAAATCAGTGTACCACTGGACCAAACCCTGAATTCCTTATTCAGTTTCCTCTTGGTCCTCCTCTGACAAAACTCTTGTTATCTTCAATGAGAGTTTGCATGAGTAACTACTGAGTAAAAACTGACTAAAGACTTCTGGGTTTGGTTCAATAATAATAATTTGTACCGTTAACCTTTCACCTCTAGAGACTTGGCTTCTAATGTAAAAGTCACAGTGAATCGGATACCAACTGGATTCCTAACAGTACTGTCATCTGTCCACAGGGCTCTGGGCTATTCTGAGGCAGGGCTCTCTCAATCTCTCCTGTTGAAGCTGTTCCTCTTTGTATAAATAATTAAATATTGATTGGAACAGGAATTTGGGTTTCCCACATCCCAGGTGAGCATCTTAAACAGTAGGCCATATAGTTACTCTCACTCTTTTGTTGGCCCAATAAATACTTCCCGGTTAGTGCCCCCTCTTGGGAGGTGGGAGAAATGGGTTCAAATCCCTGCTCCCAATCAGCTAGTGGGGAGATTTGAACCTAGGTCTCCCACATCCCTGGGTGAGTGTTCCAACCACAAGGCCAAAAACATTAAAAGTGGGGTACTACCGTCACCACACTATTTTGCAAACACCAGGAGGGGGGGTTCAGCTGTGAATTCCAAGTGGAGAGAGGCCTCCTCCGACCCACACTTAGATGCCTGAAACCCTGTCCTCAGCATTTCCTGTTGGCTAACTTAAGCAGCTCCCTCTTCAGATTGCTGGCTTCGGTGGATTACATTTTTAGGCACCTAACTCTCCCCATGCATTGTATAGGGAGCCTGGGTGCCTAACTTGAGACTGTGGATTCCATTGGGTGGTAGAATGCCTAAAGTTAGACACTGGAAAAATGATCCCTTATCCCCTCTGTCAACTCAGCCTTTAGTACTATTTGGGCAGTAAATAATAAAAATACAGTATAAAACATCAGATTCTGGAGCATCAAGAATGACAAATGTATACTTACGTAATTTAAGATCCAGTTTTTAAGACTTACTAAACGCCAAAATCCTCTGCAAAAAATAGTTTTATGTAGCTGCTCTTTGAAACTTTTGGAAACGCTTTACTAGGGAGAGCAATTACAAAGTGAAGGCCACATCACAAAATCCTGGCCCTTTAACTAAACTAATTGACTTAGTGTTTTGACAACACATTTACTTTTCCTCCTCTTTTTATTACATTTTCTATTTTAGTACTGCAACATTGACCTAACTTCTAAAAAAACCAAATTCCCCTTTTTTCCCCTCATCCAATATTTGTTAGTCTTTCCCCACCAGGTTAATTACTGGCTGGAACAGCAGCATGGCCAAGAATGCTTACTGCTTTGGGCAGCTACTAATTGGGTTGTTATTAGAGAGAGAAATGGAGAAAATTATTGCTATTATAAGCCAAAGAGTGTAAAGGAAAAGAAAAGGATATAAATATAGAACAGTTATGCTAGGGAAATTATAGATCTTAAAGTTCTATTTTTCTAAAAGATCCCTTGGGACTTCTTACATGTACTGAAAATAAAATAGACCAGAAATGTAACTGATTTTATTTTATTTTTTTATACCATTTGGAAAAAGAAAATTTCCTAAGCCAAAAACCAGAAAGATTTATGCTTTCTACCCCAATCTTGCAACTGCCCACACCTGGCCTGACCCCATGCACAGCCATTTGCAGGAAAAGGGTCTAAGTTTGTGTTGAAAATTAAACTTTATGAACAGACACACACACTTTACAGATGGTGTTTCCAATTTATTATTTCTATACACAGGCTCCTGTGGACGTTTGGATTTAGTTAAGGAACAGCTGTGGGAAAGCCTTCCTGCAGTTTACATTATTATTGCTATACCAACATGATGCTATAGTCTTAGGCCCCAGATCCAATCTTGAAATTTCTTGTATGTAGGCAGGATGCCATATCTGCATGCAGGGGCGGTGAGTTGTATGGGCCCGTGGTGCCTGTGCTCCACCAATATGAGAGCATGGGGGCCCGGCTCCACCAAAGTTTGGGACAGGGTGTCTCCCCCGGCCCTGCATGCCTCCCCCAGAGCATCCCCCTGAGGCCATGCCTGCTGTCCCCGGGTGATTTAAAAGGGCCCGGGGCCCCCACCACCACCACAGACAGTGCAGCGGGGCTAAGGCATCTTCCTGCCCACCCACTCCGTTACCAGAAGCAGCCAGCAAGTCCCTGTGGCCCGGGGGGGAGGGGTGTCTCCGCGTGCTGCCCCCGCCCCCAGCCCAACTCTGCAAACAGCGTCCAATGGGAGCTGCAGTGGCAGTGCCTGTGGGCAGCGGCACGTGGAGATCCCTACAGCCCCTGGCTTAGGAGCTGCTGCAAGATGGGGGGTCTGGGTCACTTTCAGGAGCCACCCAAGGTAAGCACTGCACCACAATCCCCTGCCCCAGTCCAGGGCCCACACCCCACACTCAAACTCCCTCCCAGAGCCTGCCCCCTGCACTCCTCCTGCACCCAACCCCCTGCCCCAGCCCAGAGCCCACACCCTGCACTCAAACTCCCTCCCAGAGCCAGACCCCACAGTCCCTCCCACACCCAACCTCCCTCCCAGAGCCTCAGGCAGGTGTGGGGGGAGGAGGGGCAGGACTTGGACCCGCTCTGGGCACCACCAAAAATTATACAAACCTGCCACCCCTGTCTGCATGGGATCCCATTGACTACAACAGCTCAAAGAGTGCAGCAGTCTACAAGGATTTGTTGCATGTGAGGATCAGGGGCTTTGACTGTAAATTCTTTGGAGCAGGGTCTATCTTTTTGTTATGTTTGTGTACAGCATCTAGCACAATAAGGGCCCCAGGCTGCACGCCAATACAAACAATAACATGAAATACTCCATGTGAAGAATGTTCTAGCCTGCTACATGTTTGTAGTAGCAATCGTCTCACTATGTAGTAGCTGTGCAAATATAGTAGTGACAACCTATAGTCACATCAGATCCCTTAGCTCTTACTGTGACGATGGTGAGATAGAAATTGGTGCATTGTGTAAAACTGCCATAAAATTGTGGATAGGTCAACTGGTTCATATAATGAGAACCAAACTGAAACTTTATCCAGCAGTGGAAAGGTCCTGAACTCTCAAAGTTCAAAAGAGTTCAGTTAGCTGCAGCCATACCACTTTGCACACTGATTCCCAGCCACTCCCAAAAGCTAAGTAGAGTTGACTCAGGTGGTGTCTGGAGGGAGGAGACAGGTGTTGCAGAAAGTGGTGCTGGCAATTCAATAGGTGGCACTTTTCCCTTTGAGTCAGTGTTGCAATGTAGTGCTCTGAAGAACTGTGCTCCTGGAGATGCTGTCCTGTGAGGCACAAGGTTGGGACTAAGAAGATCTGGGTTCAGTACCTTGGGCAAGCCACTTACTGACAGATTTTCAGAAGTGGCCAGTGCCTTGAGTTTTGTGTGTCCAGTCTTGCTGAGTATCCACAGCTCCCATAGTAATAACGTAAGGTGCATGGAATCTGTGACAGCTATAGGTGCTCAGCACCTCTGAAACACAGGCCCAAGGCAGCCCAGAAATGACTTTCCTATTTTTTACTATGTCAGCATTCATCCCTCTGGGACTCATTTTCCCCTCCTGCAAAGTGGGGACGGTATTATCCTCACAACACTCCAGTGGCGGAGGTTACATTAATTAACTCACAGAAGGTGCTGAGCCCCTATTCAATGGGTAGCATAGAACATGGAGAAATAATAAAAATAAATAAGTGATCAAAGCAGCTGTCTTCAGCCAGCTCAGGCTGGATGCTCTTGTGGAGTACTGTATTCACCAGAGATGAAATTCACATATACAAACACACTATACACCCCACACACAGGAGTTGGTGGCCACTGGATCTGTATAATCGTAGGCAGACTGGCAATGCCACTGGCCCTCCCCCGGCTTCCCAAACCTTCTCCTCCTGCCCTGGATGACCTATCCGGGAGCCCAACATGGCCGTCTGTTCCCATCCATCTGCCCCCACCTGTGTGCAGCAGAAATTAGCAGATTTGCTGTCTTGAAGGCCGTCCATGGCCCCTTCTGTGAGGTGTGAATTTTAGCTCAAGTAAATAATTTCTAGAGGGATTACATAAAGTGAGAGTGAAAATACTGTGCTCTGCATGACAGAAACTTCACAGGAACCCCTGGAGTCTTTAAATTAAAGCACTGCACTAAACTGCTTTTTGCTGCATCTCTCTCCCAGCTCTCCCATTCACCACTTTGGAAAAAGAAAATGCAGGACGGCTTTCCACAGGTTTACACAAGGAAGATTCTACTCTAAGTAACAGTAATCTTGTACAGATTGCATTCGCCTTCAAGATTCAAAGACTAGGAGGAGGCTGGGACTGGGCAGAAAAGGAGATTATTAAACCTTTAATTACTTGAGTCTTTGACCCTTCCTAAATTCTTTACAATTTTCTCACATCTCTAACCCAACTGTCTGTATTTTAAAACCATGCCAGGAACATGAACTTTTTGTTTACACTTTTATATCTTTCAAAGAACAGCCTCTTCAAAAAATGATAGGAAACACAAAGAGGTAAAATGAAAAATTCTTCCCAGGTAATTTTTCTTCCTCACGGAAGTTGAACTTTTCCCAAAGGTACAGACAATACTAGAGAAGTCATCTTACAGTATAGCAGAGTGATGGCCAGAATCTCCTCCCACTCACATTATCACAGAGCTGGGAAAAAGAAAAGGCATCAAAATTGCTGTTAAGTTTGGAAAAAAAACCTTGGCCTACTGTGAAAGGCAAGCAAGAATGGCAGCTACCCCAGCCCAATAACAATGCTCCTATATTTTACAGAACATGAGAAGGAAAACTCTTTCTTTGCCATAGGAAAAAATAACATTGGGGTCCTGTGCTATTCTGGTTGGCAATCAAGCTCAAGTAGTCCCAATGTATCTACATTTTAAAATCAGGGGTTGTTCAAACGTATAACTTACCATATATTTTCAATGCCCAAAGAAAGATTCAAGGGTCCAGATCCACAGCTGCTGTAAATCAAAGAAGCTCCATTCACTCCAGTTTGCCCTCACTGAGGATCTAGCTGCCAGTGTTTACAGGGACAATGCAGTTCAGGCAGATTTTAGGTAAGAACATAGCAGATAGTAGAAATCAAACATGGGAAAACACCTGTTTGATCTACTGAAGGAATGCGTAACTGGGGAGGCTGAAATCCCCCAGGTTGCTATATGAAGTAAAGCTTTATTTTCTGCTGTTCCTTTTTTCCTTCCCCCACGCCGGTTTCATTTGCCACTGAGAACATGCACTATGTTCGAGCATTGCTCACCTTGCACTCCCCCCTCTTCCAATTGTCTTTTTCCCCTTGTTTCTTTTTGTTTGTTTGTTTCAAATTCAAACATACCTGCTTTCCTGCACCAGCAGCTGCTTGCACTCTGGTGAAAGAAACCAACATGGAAGACAGTTTGTTTGTAGAATAAGCCCCCCCACAATATGTGAAATGAGGCTGGAGGAGCAGAGATGAACATTCTATTTTCATGCAGCTGTATAGCTACAGCCATGGGCTTAATGGCAGATAGTTTGGGCTAGGGTTTGAAGAAGAGGCTAGCTGGGAGCCAGGGCTGCTCACAGCCATTTTCTTCTTGCTTATACTTCTCATTAAACTACAAAAGTGTAGATGTAATCTTGATGTTTCCTGTTTTCCACTTCTCATAACATGGCCCGGTGTGACAGACAGACCTTGTCTACACACAGAAATTGTACTGGTTTAATTTAAATTGGTAAATGTACAGGTGCAAGCTAAGCCAACACTAGCCAAGTTTAGATCAACTTAAGAGTGTCCACATAAAAAGTTGTACTAGTTTAACTGAATCACTTTGGGATTACACCATTAGCTAAAATGTAGGTTTTGTGTAGACCTTACAGAGAGCAATATTTCTTATATGTTTAAACATTCATTCTTTAAATTCTCCTCTAACAGTGTGGGGCCAATGCATGCATTCAGTCACACTCTCCCATCAGCTACTGAACCTCTCAGCTCACATTCTTGTTCATCAGTTTGAAATTTTCTCTTACAGCAGAAATTTGTCAGAGGCTAAACCCAAAAATACAGCAGAATATAAGACATTATCCCCTCTCACGTTCAGGTAGTGTCCTGGATTAGTAGAGAAAGAGATACAGATTTCTCACTGATTGCCATGGCACCTCCATCAAGTATACCTGTTACTACACCCTTTACTTTTTGTTGTTTTTGTTTGAGCTCATAAGGGCTGTAAACAACCCTAACCTCATATTCATGGTAAGAAAAGATTCCTTTGCAGACCATGCACCCTGCAATGATACTATAACACTATCCTGATAAGCTGATATAAATGTAAACACTAACAGAGCTGGATTTGTTAAGACTAATCAATAGACAGGATCCCAAGAAGTGAAGATGAACACAACTGGGTTTGCCATAGAACTATGTTAGAATCCTGTTTAAATGCTTTTAATGCCTCCAGCTTAATTAGTGGTAATTTAATCTGCTCCTCACCTCCCTAGGGATCAAGCTTCAGTTAATTATCTCTCTGCAATTCAAAAAAATAAAGAAATAAAATTGAATCTTTTCACATTGTTTTCCAGACATTGGCAGGTAAGATCTAAGTCTCAATTATCATGTGAAAAAAACACTTCTGCCGTATGCAGCTCCAGATCAATCTAGCACACTCGGGCTAATAAATGCATTTGGTTAAGGACACCGTGGGGAAAAAGGCCACGTGTAAATTTACGATGTCATTCCTGGTATAGCTAGGCTTTTATTAATGGGGTCTATGTGTATCAGCAAATATTAATTGCAGGAGATTGTGACGGGGTATGTAAAAAAAGTCAGAATTTTACATCAAGGTAATAATGGCATGACTAGTAGAGCTCACAGTTCTTTTATGTTTTTAGGTTGTAGATCAATGGCAGTGAAACCTTAAAAGCTCAAATCCCTAAAGGCCAGTGAAATCACTAGGGTGCTAGCTTTAATGGAAACTCCATTACTGACTTTCTCTTAACTTTTTCAACTCCACTTCCAATTCTGACTGCTCTCCCTCCTCCACCGCCCTCCTACCAGCACTGCTTTTCATTGGCCTCAATGCCCAACCAACAGAGCCTTATTTTGTAAATCTAAATGTAATTCTAAGATGAAACATCAGATATCTCTCTCAGACCCCGCCCATGCTGCAAGTGGAACTATGCTAGTTACAGACATATTTAAATACCAGCTGACAACCAAAGCAACACCTGACAACAAAGAGCATGGCACAGTTTGAGAGGAAGCTTGGCCCTGTATTTAAGGCACTAGCCTAGGACTTAGAAGAGCTGGGTTCAATTCCAACCTCTAACACAGGCTTCTGGTATGATCAAGTCATTTACTGCTTCTGTTCTTCAGGTGTCTAGTGCTAACTCACAGGAGTGTTAGAGGATAAATACATTAAAGATTCTAAGGTGCTCTGGTGACTTGGGCCGTGTGAGTACTGAAGAAAGATAGTTCCCCTGTCTGGTGTGCAGGAGGAATTTTTTTAACAGCCATACTGTAGACTACAAAAACTCCCCTGCCCAGGAGGAGGTAACTTGTGTAAGTATGTGTATGTGTGATGTGGCCTTAGCTATCCAGGTTTTTATATCATTGCCCATCACTGCAGTATTGTAGCAACTAGAGTGGTTGGTGCACAGAGAGTACAAGAGCTACAATGCTACCACCACTTGAGCAAGATTTCTTTAAGCTCAAGTGGCAGAAGCCAAGAGAAGAACCATGATTCCAGTCCTGGCTCCTTAAGAGTGCATATGTGTGTGACTGTGTCAGCAGCACATGGCTAGGTTACTGTAACATGGTTATACAGCACAGTTATATGACATAGATTTTAGCCATGTTAGGTGTGAATTCCCAGTGACCAGTGATGGGAGACTAGATGGGGAGGGCTCTGAGTTACTACAGAGAATTCTTTCCCAGGTATTTCCCTGGTGGGTTCTGCTGAAATGCTCAGGGTCTAACTGATTTGAGGTCAGAAAGGAATTTTCCCCCAGCTCAGAGTGGCTGAGACCCTGGGCTGGGGAGGGCATGGGGGGTGGGGGGTTGTGTTCCTCTGCAGCATGGGGCATGGGTCACTTGCATGCTTAAATGAATGTAAATGGTGGAGTCTCTGTAACTTGAAGTCTTTAAATCATGATTTGAGGACTTCAGTAACTCAGCCAGAGGTAACAGGTCTATTAGAGGAGAGGGTGTGTGAGGTTCTGGGGCCTGCAATGTGCAGGAGGTCAGACTAGATGACTGTGATGGTCCTTTCTGGCCTTAAAGCCTATGAGTTTATGGATACAATCTGTGTTCAGCTGTTTGAAATACAGTTACAAGTCCTAGCATTGCTAAAGTCTCAGAGTTCACTCCTGCCCATGCCTAAATAGTCAAAGTTTCCTTCTTTCTTATCTGTTAAAGCTGCTATGAGCCAAGAGAAGAGGCAAAATAGCCTGCTAGCGACAATAGGCATAACAAAATATCACTTTCCTTGCTCAGTTGACAGCAAGCAAGCAGGAGAGCTGTGAGCATAGTAAAACCACAGTGGAAGCATTAGATCCTGAGAGAGGCAGCAGAGAACAGGGCCAATCAGAGGGGGGGGCCAGGAGGGCCATTTGGCCTGGGCCTCAAGCTCAAAGGGGGCCTCAGATTTAGACACTTGTTAATTTGTTGGCATTTGATAAGTTTTGCAACTTGTTTTTATGCACATCCCTATCGGACAAAAATATGACACACTCTCTCAGCTTAGAGCTGCAAATTTAAGCAAATAAGAGATGTGCTTTGGTAAAAGACATAATTTTTTTGTTAACTGATGTAGATTTTGTTATATTAAAGAGTTAAAAATGTTCATAAATATTAATAAAAATATATCAGTTCTGATGGCACGAGATTAGACCGTGATGAACGTGTCCTCTCATATCAGCTGATTACATAAATAAACCACTACTAGTGGCTGGTGCTGGATCAAGTGCATGTCGAAAGGTAGAATATTGTTATATTTTAGTGTCTTTATAGTTTTACGTCTAGTTGACTAAGGAATTAGTTAATGAGGAATTCTCGCACATATTATCTTCATACGGTAGCTAAAAGAGGTGACTGGTTGGTTGGTTGAGCCCTAGCTTGGTAGCCTGGCCATCATCATAGGCTTTCATAGACTATAGGCCCAGATTCAATGTGAAAATTTGTGAGAACAATCTTGTACAGTGAGTTTCGTGAATACACATATTTGAAATTTTTGGACATTATCCCTCTGTCTGTATCCGTGTCTGTGTTTACTATATATATGTCATCTCTTCGTCTTCAGCTCAGCCTGTTATATTATACCTTGCATGCTTGAGTTTTGATTCAGCTATAAGGATATTAACCTGTCTGACTGTTTCATTTTGTGTTCTTCATTAGTATTCCTTTGTTTTTTCAATATTTGTGTACCATTCAGCATTTGTGTATGTTTACAGTAGATTTCAAGTGTAGATAAGCTACTTATTTACAGCAGAATATTTCAAGTGTAGCTACATATTAACCAGATAGATCACTATGAAGAGGAGATTTGAAAGTGGTGCAAGCAAGAGACGGTGAAAACAACTGAGTGAAACAGCAGCTAAGAGCTCAAAGTCAATAACTTAATTTCTCAAACCACAGGAAAACACATATTACCCAACAAATAATGCTAGAGATAATGAAAACTCCGCAACTTCAACAGCTGAATTTCAATGCCAATACCTGAACATGAGGACAGTAGTCAAGGAGATGTTCCAACAGTAATAGATGCAGCAGAAGATCCTGTGTATGATCAAGAAACTCAACAGCAACAGGAAGATGTAGATCTTACGCAGCAAGAGCAATTCATGAGGACTACCGGTTTGACTGTGACTGACATTGGAATTATTGACAAGAGCAATGCTGCCCAAATGCAATCTTTTCTTTAAATTAGTTGTTTTGAAATTCCAAGTAACATTCCATGAGATGCTAATAATCATGCTTTCCGTACTCATCTGCTGACAAAAACTCGTCCAAATGGTGAGACCTGCACAAGCGACTGGTTATGCTGGAATTCGGAAAAACAATCTCTGTACTGTGTACCCTGCCTCATTTTGAACAAAAGTGCTACAAATGCATCATTTCTCTCCTATCAATCAGGATGGTGCATCAACAGAGGTTAGAGGAAGTTGAAAGACCGAATGCCATCACATGAGAGTTCAATGTCACACAAAGAAAACTATGTTGCATGGAAATCAACCAGTAGGGCAGCATCAGCTGAAAGTTCACTTGAGAATTTACTCGTCTAAACTCTCTACAGAAACTAATAACTGGAAAAAACTTCTTGAGCGCATCCTGAATGTCATCCTTTTTCTTTCTGAGCAGGGATTGGCTTTCTTTGGTTCCAGTCAACATATTGGTGATCGTGCAAATGGAAACTTTATAGGCATAGTTGAGCTCCTGAGCAAATATGACCCACTTTTATCAGAGCATGTTAAACATGTTTGAGAATTGCAAGAGAGTCAAAAGCACATGCAAGTCCACTATCTCTCCACACGCATACAAAACGAGTTTATTGAGCTATGTGGGTCATTTGTACAAACAACAATTCTTGATGAGATTTGAACTGCAAAGTATTTTTCAATCACTGTTGATGCCACTCCAGATTGTTCTCACAAGGAACAGACTACTATGGTTATTTGTTATGTTAAGATTGTAGAGAGCTCAAAATTTTCAATTGAAGAAAGGTTTATTTTGTTTGATAATTTCACAAGAAAAACTAGAAAAGAAATTGCTGCTCAAGTACTAGCAATTCTAGAAGGTTTTAAGTTAGATTTTCAAGTCTGTATTGGTCAAGCCTATGGCAATGGATCTAATATGGGTGGGAAGTACAAAGGTGTATAAGCAGTTCTGCTGGAGCATAATTCAAACCGTATTTTCTCCTGCTGTGGAAACCACACACTAAACCTTGTAGGTTTTGACTATGCTGAATCATGCAAGGAGGCAATTACTTACTTTGGAACTGTTCAGCAACTGTACAATCTCTTCAGTAGCAGTCCACAAACGTGGGATATTCTGAAGCAATATCTTCCTGTTTCACTGCATGGGATGTCCAAAACTAGACGGTCTGCATGGATTGATGGTGTTCAACCAGTTGTGCAGCATTTGAATTCAGTGAGAAAGACTTTAAATGAGCTTGAATCTCTCAGTCACACTGCACAGTCTCGAACTGAACTTCAGTCTATTCAGAAACACATTTCCAAATTTGAATGTATTCTGATGTCAACTTTGTTGATGAAGCTACTTACAATGATCCACCAAACTAATCTGGTAATTGAAGTACCCAATGCTATACTTGACACTGAGAGGGATAACATTGAAAGTTTTATCAATGACATTCAACAGATTCGTGAACAATGGGATACAATCCTGACTAAGTCCAAATTAGTAGCACAGAATATTGGCATTCCATCTGAGTTCTCCTCCAATCACAACTTACCTACTGAATCTGATGCCGAGCAGCATTATAGGGTCAATGTCTTCCTTGTCATCTTTGACTCTATTCAATCAGGTCTTACACATCGATTTGAGTCACTGTGACTAATTTGTACCCTTTTGGGGTTTCAGTTCAACACATTGAGTAATGAAGATCTACTTTCTGCAGCTGAACCATTTCAGCAACAGTACAACAAAGAAATCTCAAAAGATCTCAGTGACAAGGTCATCTTCCTCAAATGAGTATATTCCATGAACTTTAAATTGGAGCGTAAACCAAAGGAATTGCTTCAAGAAATACTCAAACTTGGACTATCTGGGGTGTTTCCTAATATCACAATTGCATTGCATATTTTTGTCAGTTTGCCTGCATCAGTGGCTTCAAGTGAATGCACCTTCAACGTGTTGAAGCAGGTAAAGAACTATCACCATTCAACTATGGGACAAGAGTGTTTGAATGGACTCATCATGCTTAATATCAACTGTGACATCGCATGAAAGCTAGATGTTTCCTCAATAATTAGTGCATTTGCACAGAAAAAGGCTAGAAAAGCATTTGTTAAATAAAAAATATTCAAATTATGTCTCACTCTTTTTTGGTGCCTTATTTTGTTTTCACGTGTCATCATTTTTTATTTTTATTATGGCTAGTGGCCTCAAAAGTTGGAAGTGGCCCAGGCCTCTCTGGACCTCTGAGAGGGCCTGGCAGAGAATGTAAACCATATCTTGTAAATCAGTGAGGCAAGAACAGTCCAAGCACCAAATCGAGTCAGATGGGTCTTAAAACATGTCCCATGCTCACTCTCACCTTGTATCTGTAGGATGAGAAGAAAGCTAATCAACACCAGATTTTTATTGCTGATTATCTGAAGTTAAAATACATTCCTACTCATCTATCCAGACAGAGATAAACACTGACAAATATTATGGTTGTGTGTGAATTTATTTGTAATTTTAAATTTGTTGAATGTATATAGAAATTATACTAGGCATGACCTGGCAAGCAGCCACTATGGCTCTCAGGATATTAAAGTGAAGGTAGCCCTGTTTAAACAGAGTACCTGTTGCTGGAGTATCTTTTCTGCCACCAGCAATGGCCCTACATGTCATAGAGTACATCTACATGGCACCAATCTCCAGGTTGGGTAGAGGTACATGCGCTAGCTTTGATCGAGATAGCCCACTAGGACTAGCAGTGTAACCACAGGGTGTGGGTGGCAATCCAGGCTCGCTGACTAAGTACAATCCTGTTCAGGGCCTGAGGTGAATATTTGGGCAGCTAGGCCATGTGCCCATGACTCTGCTGCCATTTTTACTGCACAAGCTCAATCAAAGCTGGTGCACATGCGTCTGCAGGAAATTACAGGTCCAGCTGCAGTGTAGACATATCCATAGATCCCTCCTCACTGATTTTTATCCAAATGGCTATTCCAGGCATCCTCTCCATTAAAGTAGGTAGTTTTCTCATTCCTCACATAAAATAAATTGACACAATTCATCCTGGCTTGACATTACACACAATGCTAAAGGCCTTAAAACTTATTTATCCTAGGGTAAGTCTTTAAATGAAGGATACAAATAACAGCATTTATTTTGCTCTGAGCAGTCCAGGATGGGAGAATCTCCTCATGGATTTTAGTCTGTGTTCGGTAGCTCACTGACTGCTTTTTAATGCAGAATCTTTTCCAAACCAGCTGCAATAATTACCCCCACTGAGCATGAGGAATCCCAGTTATAAATTCTCTGGCAATCTTGCAAGAATATGTCTCCTAGAGGATTTTAGAGCATTTCTTTCAGAAGTTAACCTTATTAAATCATTCTTAAGCTGCCCCCAAATAAAGAATGAACCTTTTAAAATAACCTTTGCTTTTAAATGCTCCACTTTCCTGTAAAAGTCAGCAGTTCTTTGGAGCCTGCAAGTCTCCCAAAGCTGTTTTGGTTAAACAATTGCTAATGTTCTCTCCTATAGAATTTGAAATGATGCAAGCATTTGACAGTAAAACTAGAACACAACTGGAAAATGCTGAGCCATCTCAGGCCTGTAAGTGAATCAAAGATTCACATAGATAGCTACATTATTTTGTGACATAGGGTGCTGGAAAAAATTGTACGGTGAGGGTGCTGAGAGCCATTGAACCAAACTGTAAACCTGTATATGATGGAAACCACTTCAAGCCAGGAGCTGCGGCAGCACCCCTAATTCTAACACCTATGGTTGTGACTCGATTTATGCAAAGAACTGCATGTACTGCAACAACAGATGCTACGATGAAGACTTTGTCAGCACTGAAGCTGCTATTTTCAGCAGTTTAGAACTCAGCTGCAAACGTTCACTTTGGGCCAAAATTGGTGCACACCAGCTCTAAGCAGTGCTTAAACTGGTCTGAAAAGGGCAAGGGGGGGTCTATCATCACCCCCACATATGCCTGTTTCCCTCCCTAACATTAACTCTGCCCCGGCCCCCAAATCAATTCTGGCTCCATCTGTTCTACCCTCTCTGCTCCTGGGCCTCACCTCTGATCCTCCTGCAGCTCCCGGGGTTCCTTACTCCCCTTTCCCAGGCCTGGAGGGGGGGAGGGGGCTGCAGCAGGGTCCTCTCTGCCCTTCCCCCAGACTGTGTATTGCAGCCCTGATTATCTGCTCTTCCTCAGGAGGCAGGCAAGTATGGAAAGCAGCCAGTCAGAGAGTGTTTTCCTCCAGGCAGTACTAACCATGTGCACTTCTCAGTGACAAGGCTCATTTTTTAGAAATTTGGATTCCCAGGGCTGAGAGCTGTGCACTGTAAGTGCTGGTTTTAAGCTTGGGGTACTGGTAATGATTCATGGAGCCTTGCTAGGTTACCAGATTAGATCCAGCCCAGCTCAGCAGTGACCAAAAACTATTGTCCATCTGATGACAGCAGTACAGTGGCCCCAGTGAAATGAGTTGGTGACCTCGGGGCAATTCCCAGACGAAGGGTATCCGTGTGACAAAACCCACCATCATAATTCCTATCGTTGTTAGCAATCTTTTCAAAAGGGGGTAAAAGAGCTGCCAAGAGAATGAGCTACCCTCTCACTCCCAGAGACAAATCGCTCCAGGTCAGCATTGAGACCCGTTGGCAGGACAGAGGAGAAAAGCTTGTACTAGTGAAGCCTTGTTGTTTCTGTTCTGCGAGTAATAAAGAGAGTTTCTGTCTCTGAAGCTGTCAGTCTAGGAGCTTTCACTAGAGGCAACATTTTCAAAGGTATTTAGGGGCCAAAAGATGCAGGTAGGCACCTAGTGGGATTTTCAAAAGCACCTAGAAACCGAACTCTAAAATTAATGGGACTTTGGCATTTAGGCACTTTTGAAAATCTCATTAGGCACCCAGTTGCATGCCTAAACTCCTTTGAAAATCTGGCCCTGCATGCTTAGGTACCACAGTGATGGAAATGGTGTGAGACTAGAATATTGCCACCACAAAATACTTTTAAAATGAATTAGAAAAGAAATGGGCTCTCCTTGGGTGAATTTCTTTGAAACCAAGTTTGGTTACATGCAATTGGGCTGCTTACATTTTCACAATATCAACAAAGAAAGTTAACCAATTTCTGGTTACTTTTTCATGCTCCTATAAGTGAAAAATCTTTTTATTTTTACAAATGGAATGATGAACGATGAACCCATTATAAGGGCTGATTGATTGACTTGGGTGAGGAGGGAAAATTCTTTATATTAATCTATTTTCTTAGTCCCAATCCTACCATAAATTCCACATGGGCAGTTCTCCCCCTCAGCTTCAATGTGGCTCTGTACAGGCACTGGGGTGCCTCCTTCCTCATATGAAATTCTCAACCAAAAAAAAAATCAGTTTCCCCTCTACTTTCTACCATCAAATCAAACCCTTCAGTCATGTTCTGCAGATCCCTCTCAAAGTGATGGCACCAATTAGACTAGTACTTCTTAAAACATAAAAAAAGGTTGCAGCACTGTGGTTTGAGCACTTCCACAACAGCTTCTTTTCATAAGAGTTTTTACTATGGATCCATAAAGTTCGAAGCCCACTGCCATTAACAGGCATTTACAGCATATGTGCTAACAGGTCCAAATGAATAATTAAGAATAATGAACAAAATCTGTAAGTCATAGTTTCTTTTTCTTTTAATACCACCATTAAAAGCAGGAAATTAAATCACACACACACAAAAATGAATTAAAATGAGATTAAGGCTTTGTCCTAAACCCACAAAAGCCAGAAAGAGGGTCACATCTCATACTCCATCTTTAACTTAGCATGTTACACCAAACAACTATTACAGGGGATTTATAAACATTTACAGGTTTTACATGTTCTTTGTGCTGCAATATTTGGGCATAAAAGGGTGGATCCAGTGCTGAGCTGGAGGGGTGGATTAAATCCTGCAGCTGCAATGAGATGTAAACTGTACCTGCCTTTGCCAGCATGCCAAACTGGGGTTTACCCTTGGGCAAAGACAGCTTTAATCTCCGTCAGCAGCTCCATAGGATCTCAGCCAGCAGAAGCTGAAGCAGGAATGTGCTTATCACCACATCTCCAGCTTTCCTGCCTACCTCACATCCCTGGTCAGTACCACCATCTTCAGGGGCTCTGCCAGCAACTTACAGGCCATTCAATGGAAGAGTGGATGTGGGTCCCTGGCACTGCTGCTGTCCCCCTCCGTGTAGAATTTCCACCAGTGTCTGAACCAATGTCAGCCTCTAATGAGTCTAGCACAGTGGCTCTCAAACTTTTTTACTGGTGACCCCTTTCACATAGCAAGTCTCTGAGTGCGACCCCCCCCCTATAAATTAAAAACACTTTTTAAATATATTTAACACCATTATAAATGCTGAAGGCAAAGCAGGGTTTGGAGGAGAAATTGACAGTTCGTGACTCCCCATATAATAACCTTGTGACCCCCTGAGGGGTCCCGACCCCCAGTTTGAGAACCCCTGGTCTAGCATGTGATTTCTGCATGTCTTCGTCCTTTGCTATTTTAATTGTAACTTTAAGCATGTCTGCACCATTTCATTAGAACAGATCATTTCTAAAACAAGCCACCAAATCCTATTCCTATGGAAACAACTTGGGGTGAAATCACTTGCATGGAACAACTTCACCACAGGAAGAAGCCACTGTATCCAGCTTGGCAGTTTTCACATTGCTGTGTTTAGAAACAGCGTGGAACTTTCAGTCTGTTTAATTGCAAAGTGTCACACTATCAAGTTCATGGCAGGCTTGTGAATACCTTGCTGGTGTAGGTAACACCTTCAGCTTGATTTTAGCTGGGTGAGTTTTAGGGCTTGTCTACCCTGGCACTTTACAGCGCTGCAACTTTCTCGCTCAAGGGTGTGAAAAAACCACCCCCCGGAGCGCAGCAAGTTACAGCGCTGTAAAGCGCCAGTGTAGACAGTGCCCCGGCGCTGGTAGCTACGCCCCTCGTGGAGGTGGGTTTTTTAGAGCGCTGGGCGAGCTCTCTCCCAGCACTCTGCCATGACCACACAAGCCAGGTTAAAGCGCTGCCATGGCAGCGTTGCCAGTGTACACTAACCCTTAGCCTAGCCAAGAACTAAAGGTGTTACCCTGCATCAACCTTGAGCACAAGGTTGACTGCAGCTAGCACATGTTAGCTGTGTCTAACTTTGGTAGGAAAAGTGGTTGAGTTTAAGACAAACCCTGTATTGGACTGATCCTGCAGTTCTTACTCAGGCTTAATGAGCAATGGGAATTTTGCTTAGGTAAAGATTGCAGGTGCTGTATAGAGGGGATCCACCCATGTAAGACAAATAAACCCTGTCACTCTTTAAATAACTGCCTGACTGTCAGATTCAGAACACCAAGAGAAATGGCTGCTGAGTTTTTCAGTCTAATCACCCAAGTCCCAGTCCTGCTGAGCCTTGCTCAAATGAGAAAAATCTGCTATGCAAGTTCATTCACAGAGTAAGAGTTCAGAGTAAGAGTTCATAAGTCCTGATCCTGCAAATGACAGTGCACAGGCAGAATGATGCATCCATGGGGAGCCCCACTACATCAGCGGGATGCTGCAGCAGGTGCACAATAGTCCCCCAAGTGCTGTCAGTTGTGGGATCAGGCCATAGTCTGCTAACTAATAACGGGGACATTTGAAAGGTTGTCTGGTTTGGTGACAACAAAGTGGGAATCGTGTTATTCCACTCGACAATGACATTTAACACCACCCCCGATTATAACAACACTGTGATACCTTTCATTGAAATAAATAAAAGATTAATAAATAAGTACATCACAGTTTGAGGAAGAAAGAGTATGAGTCCAATACTTAAAAAACGTATTCCTGCTTTGTGTGAAATAGAAAAAACAATAGACAAATCAATCTAGCTAGTTTTCTAGGATCTGTGATCTCTTCCATGATAGCTGGGTAGGGTTACTGCAACATGCCAAAAAGATCCCTTTGATGCCAAGGAGCCCAAAGGTCACCTAACCTGGTCTGGAAAAAACAATTTTTTAAATTAAAAAACATACACAAAGCAAAACGCCTTCTGTGTGACTTGAGCAGTTTCTAAGATACATCTTAGAGCCGTAAGGGAGCTGAGCAATCTTTAATAACTGGAATTCTTCAGAGAGCTGCTCTTTGCTTTGGTTGCCCTGCTGCCTCCTGGGGAGAGAAAATACTGAGGAAATGAAGACTGACCTTGCACTGTTATGGAGGAATCTGCAAGAGCCCAATCCTGCTACCCAGACATAAGTGAGTAACTCTTCCTCATATGCGTAGGTTTCTGGAGTTAAAGATTACTCACACAAGGACTGCAGGACTGGAGCCCAATGTTGCAATGAGTATGCAGTAGAGGAGTAATACCACAGGATGAGATTTCTGTACTGTATTTTATCACTTAAGATACACTGCGCTGGAAGATCTAACAAGGCAGAGTTTTCTTTCCTAAGTGTTAGAGATATAATTAATGTGCAGCATCTGTTTATTGCAGCAGGATTTCTTGAAAGCTTGCATCTCCATCCATTACATTTCATCTAGGCCTGACCTGGCTGTCCTCCGGGTTATTCTGATAAAGCAACTAACACTGCACCTTGACTAAGTTAAGTAGTGGAAGTTACTATGAAGAGCAAAGCTGGGGGACTAACAAAGGGTTTCACTGTGGCTGCTGTGAATAAAGGGGATGATTGTGCTGGAAGTTGTGAGGGATGCTTGGGGGCAGAGAGGGGCTGTGGCGTGCTCCTTTGAAGGGAAGGTCCTAGCTTGTGCCAATGAGACATTGCTATTTCTGGACTGTCTCCTCAGAGACTGAGGTTGCCACATCAGTGACAGCTAAAGGAGATTTTCTAAAATATACTCCCACTTGTAATGAGGCTGAAAGTATTAATTCAAAACACAGTCTCCACTCTTTCTACCCACCACTCCTTTCCTGTCAAGCCGGTGCCTGCAAAGAACAAACTTTTGTATTTGGAAAACTCTGTCACACAAAGCAGCCTGTGCCCACTTTACCTTGAAACCTCCACAGGGGCTCAGTCCTGCGAGGTGCTGAGCATCATCAACTCTCATTGACATGAATGGGAGCTGAGGGCCCAGGGCATCTCAAACGTTCAGGCCCTTAAAAATCTGTCTAAATGACTCAGTATACGGAGAGGAGCCCACACCAACACAGCCCCCGGGTTTTCTAAATGCAGCCATTTCCATTCATCTGGCTTTTTTTAAAACTCATCTTGACTAAGATAATTAAAGGGGCAAAACCATTCTCAAAATGAAAATATCAACAATAAGTTGTGCCCCTAGTTCATTCCAGACCCTCTGGTTAACACTAAGCTGCTGGGTGATTTCATTAAATGACTAGCTGATTGCCCAGTAATTACAGCCTTCCTTGGCCTGTTGGCTTTTTTTTTTAATATCAGTTTCCCAAATGCCACAGATGTTAGGAATTTTTTTCCCTCCCACTCAGCTGTGGTCTGTACATTTCTAATCAAAGAAGTTTACTGGGAAATAAAAAATAATGGTTTTGTGTAATTGTATTCCTAATGACATGTAATTTTGTTCAGAATTAGTAGATGTGCCTGTAATTTCTCCTTTATTCCAGCGTAGCTCTCTTTAGCTGTCTGGATGACAGCGGCATGATGCCATTACCTGTATGGCTCCCAGAGGCACACGTGTTCAACTGGGAAACCTCTGATGATCACTGTTTATGTGAGAGGAGTTAATATCATAGTCTCATGATTCCAGCTGGTGGAACTGTAATTAGACAAAGCTAATAATTCATTCCCAAGGCCTCAATAACACAGCCACTGGACACTTTCCAGACTGCTATGGGCTCAGGCTCAGTACTGCAGGCCTCACTCAGGTAAAAGTCCATCAATGCGCGTTGGTGCGTGACTTCAATGGAGGGCTGGCAGCGGACATTTTTCACTATGGTCGCCTGCCCAATCTGCTCCTGAGAGCAGCCAAGCGGGACCCACGCTCATGTCATGCATCATCTCCCAGCCCTGACGCTCATTCAGGAGGTGCCCCCAAAGGAGCAGAATCCCTGAAAGTTGTACTGGGGAAGGAGCGGCTGGGCCAAAGCCAGATTGGTGCAGCTGTTCCTGGCTTCAGCTCCTGGCCACTGCTGCTCATGCGGTGGGGGTAGGGATGGAGCCTTATGAAGGCTAGAGCTGCAGCTACATTGATGTGGCTCCCAACTGGTGCATGAGGGATGGCAAGGCCAGAGCTCCCACTACAGATCTAGTACCCTAGGGGCCCACCTGTGCAGCCACTGCTTAACGCTGGCCCTGTGCACATATGGTGCAAGTGGGAGGGGAATCAGGCCCTCTGCATGCTCAGCTGGTAGTGCGCCATACAAGAGCAAACAGCATATTCTCAAACAGGCTTACAAAGACGACAAAGTCTGGCTAACCATCCCAGAGCTTGTTCAAAAAGTGAACTCAGAAGCGTTACTTTAAAAACTCCCCAGCACTCGTTATTAAGGTTTTAAAGGAGGGGGGAATCAAGCCAACAGCCCTAGTTAATAATTTATTCAAAGCTGCATTTTAATGCCAGCTGACACAGCGACCCCCTCCAGCAAGGTTCGTTTTCATCTTCAAATGCACTGTGCAATTTAGAGCCAAAGCCCTTCAGTTCGGTTCCTGCTCAGTTTTTACTCAGGCAAAATCAGGCAGGGCCGCCCAGAGGGGGGGGCAAAGGGGGAAATTTGCCCCGGGCTCCGCAGGGGCCCCCAAGAGAAGAGCGGAGGCTCCCGCCTCCGCCCCTCTCCTGGAGCCTCAGCGCATCAAGCGCCGAGTCTCCGGCCGAGCTCCTGAGCCCCGCCCCGAGCCGAGCCGCGTGGTGAGGGGGCGGGGCTGGGAGCTCCAACGGGGCCTGAGCCCCGCCCCGCTCAGAGCGGCGTGGGGAGGGGGCGGGGCAGCTGCCTCCGCTCGGCGTGGAGCTCACAGCCCCGCCCCCTCACCACGCGGCTCTGACCAGGGCGGGGCTCAGGCCCCGCCGGAGACGCGCTCGGGTAAGAGGCTGAGGCCGAGGCTGGGGCCAGGGGGGGGGAAGAGGGAGCCGCCGCCGCGCAGCCCGGTCTTCGGCGGCGGGGGGCCCCTTCTGTTCCGGGACCCGCTGCCGAAGTGCCCCGAAGGCCCGCGGCGGGGACCCCCCCACCACCACCGAATTACCGCTGAAGACCGGGCTGCGCTTCGGCGGCGGGTCCCGCTTCGGCGGTAATTCGGTGGCGGAGGGCTCCCGCCGCGGGTCTTCGGGGCACTTTGGCTGCGGGTCCCAGAACGGAAGGGCCCCCCCGCCGCCGAAGACCCCGGGCCCCCGGAATCCTCTGGGCAGCCCTGGGCAAAATTCCCATTGAGTCCAACTGAATACAACTGAGGACCAAGTGAAACAGAGAAAGGAACTCTGGATTTGGCCTCTTGGCTTCAGTGGAAGTTGTAGGAGCTCAGCAACCCTCAGGATTTGGCCCATTGCTGATCTCAGTGGATGGTTTCTCTGAACCAGGATGGAAGCACCCAGCCCTGAAAGATGCTGAACCATCCTTCAAGGAGCTCCTCACTCCGATCTATTGCAGGTCTCCCAGGGAACTGTGAGGGCAGAGCTCCTTGCAGCGAGCGCTCAGCACCCCACGGGATCAGGGCCTGGGTAAGCTCTGAGAAAGGGCTTGCTGGTTTTATTTTAACGAACCAAGTAGATGGCACTTGGTTCCCAGCTCTGCCCCCACCACTTGTCTGAGGCAGAGGCTGGTAGAGTAATTATTTCAGTGCAGATCAGAGCAGCAGCCAAGGAGCCAGGAGTCAAAGTCACTCTTTCTCTCCTGAGACCCTCCCTATGGGAACAGAAACATTCAAGGCCTCTGCTTCTACTTCTAAGCATTGATTTAGGCATTTATTTCAGAAACATGCACTGGCCTTCATCCCCTGGCCTCCTCTCATGACATCTCTGTCAAACTAGGGCACCCTCCCCCTCCTTGGAAGAGCTTGTCACCTCTCAGGGTGTGACCCTCATAAAACCTAACAGAGCTCTAGCTCACTGACAAAGCTCACCAATATCTGCATGGGAAGGTTGTCCGTAGGGTTATCCAGATGTTACAGTGATAAGCATGGTATAGGAACCTAGATAGAATAGAATAGTTGCTGGTAGGAAGGGATTCCCAAAATCTGTGGGCAGTGGAGATCCTTGAACCACGAGGAGGAGGAGGAGGAGGAGGGAGAGGAACCCACAGTCAAGCCTCAAAGCCATTCAGGGAAGGAGCCTTTCACCCCTTTAGTAACACTGGCTCCCTCCCCCTTCCTGCTCTCCACTGGTGGCAACAGTGTCCCCAACATAGCCAGTTACATTGCCACTGGTCAGAGGCTGCCGTGGTCTCTCTCCCTCCACCCCTCTTGCTAGAAACTTGTACTGGTGAGGCGATGGTAGGAGCAATCAGGGGAAATGCGAATATGCACACGTCATGATGAATTGGAGATAAATTTACATTTGGGGACAACATCTAAGGCACGTTAATTTTAAACTTCCCAGATCTGTCAGACTGTGTCTCTTTTAAACTATTAAATCATAATAGTAATTTATATTTCTCTGGCACTGGTGCAAAGAAGACAGCTCCTGTACACTCAGATAAAAGCATAACAGTTTGAACAGTGGCTGAAGGCACGTTCAGTGCAAGGCAGAACTTCAGTGATTTCTGCCTAAACTAACATTTCATTTCATTACTACAGTTCACTTCTATTGTCATCACTTTCATGCTCCTAATTAACTTGTATCTGTTTCATGTTTGAAGTTTAGAACACTTGCCGACTTTGGCGGAAGTAGTTTACATCCAACTTATGTTGATGTTTACTCCATAATAGCTCTGAATTCTTTGACTTAACATTGTCTCATCTGATTATCCCACTAATGGAAAACTGCTGATATGGAGCTGAATCCTTTAATAGCACTAGAAACCAGACCCAGTCGGATACTGATAAGTAGATGCCCATAGTAAGGGCTACCATGGCCTGATGTTCAGAGATGCTGAGCACCTGCAGCTCCCACTGACATCATTGGGTGCCACAGAGGTGCAGCACCTCTGAAAAGCAAATCAGAAATGCTCCACCACGTGGATCTCTGATAAGTGACTTCAATCAGATCTCTGGGTATCCTCAAGATCTTATCATACTGCAAAGGATGCTTTGCACTGGGGACCCCATTACCTCTGCATTGAGGCTAACAGAACTTCAAAGGGAGCATGAACTGGCACACAGGGAGTGTCTTCTCAATATAATATACCTTCACAGAACAGTCTTCTGTTTTGGCATTGGCTTAAATGAAAGTCAGATGCTTAAACATTTACACTAGCATAATCCATTGGCTTCAGTGGAGCGACTCCTAGTTTTTATCAATAAGTGAGAGGAGAATCGGGCTACATGTCTAAGAAGTTATGTGGAATAACTATCACAGATTGATCTTCTCAGATCTGAAGTCTTTAGGGACAGGGCTGCCAACTTTCCCATTTTTCAAAACTGAACACTACAGACCTGTGATGGGTTCGGTCACAGAGACTCCCTTGGGACTGTCACCTGATGTGCTGAAATTACCTCTGAGCTTGTTTTCCCTGCCAGCTTGGGACTCCAGAACCCTGCCTTGTTGAGCCAGACACAGTAATTTGCTGCAACACAGACCCAGGTCTGAACCACACCCCCAAAGCTGCAGGCTTTAACTGAAAACCACTCAGCAGGTTACCTGTCTCCAGCACCCAGATACCCAGCTCCCAATGGGATCCAAACCTCAAATAAATCTGTTCTACTCTGTCTAAATATTATACAGGGTAAATTCATAAATTATCCCCCCTCTATAACACTGATAGAGAGATATGCACTGATGTTTACTACCCCAGGTATTAATCACTTACTCTGGGTTAATTAATAAACAAAAGTGATTTTATTAAGTATAAAAAGTAGGATTTAAGTGGTTTCAAGTAATAACAGACAGAACAAAGTAAGTTACCAAGCAAAATAAAACAAAACATGCAAGTCTAAGCCTAATACATTTAAGAAACTGAATACAGGTAAATCTCACCCTCAGAGATGTTCCAATAAGCTTCTTTCACAGACCAGACTCCTTCCTAGTCTGGGCCCAATCCTTTCCCCTGGTACAGTTCTTGTTCGTTCCAGCTCAGGTGGTAACTAGGGGATTTCTTGTGAGTGGCAGCCCGTTTGTTCTGTTCCACCCCCTTTTATAGCTTTGGCACAAGGCAGGATTTTTTTGTCTCTCCTTCTAAATGGAAAAGCACCAGGTTTAAGATGGATTCCAATACCAGGTGCCATGATCAAATGTCACTGTAAGACCTCATTCTCCATTCTTTCAGGGTTGACCTGCACATACCCAGGAAGATTTGTGAGTAAACAGAGCCATTCACAACCAATTGTCCTAGTTAATGGGAACCATCAAGATTCCAAGCCACCATTAATGGCCCACACTTTGCATAGTTACAACAGGACTTCAGAGTAGTACTTTGTATTTCCAGCTTCAGATACAAGAACGATACATTTATACAAACAGGACGAACACACTCAGCAGATTATAAGCTTTGTAAGGATACCTTACAAGAGACCTTTTGCATAAAGCATATTCCAGTTACATTATATTTACTCTCATTAGCATATTTCCATAAAACATATGGAGTGCAACGTCACAAGACCCTCCACCCCCCATTGCTCACTACCCCTCCCCCAGGACTCACCTGCAGAGCCAGGCTGGGAGGAGATGATGCCAAGCCTGCCTGCCCAATCGGAGCATGGCGAAGCAGAGTGGGGGAGGTCGTTCCCCAGAGCCAGGGGCCAGAGAGAGCCAGGGCCCTGGGAGGCTGAGAAGGCAGCCCAGGCCATCATGGACAGTGAGCCTAGCTGCCGGTCCTGCTCCTCGAATACTGCATGCTGTCAGGATCCCTCCCATGGGCAGTGCCAGTACATACCTCTCCACTGGAGCCAGGAGCCGGTTCCTCAGATAAACTTCTCTCCATCAGCTGAGCTCCTCCAGCAGCAGCTACTCCTCCCACCCTCCCGGCAGCTGAGGCCAATTGTGGTTACTGCGGTAACCAGACTTTGGTCCGGCAATACTGACCGGGCACTGCACAGGTCCCCTTTCAACCAGACCTATCGGTTGAAAACCAAATACCTGGCAACCCTATTTAGGGAGAAGGCTAGGTACATGTGTTTACTTTTCACTCAAATACTTGATGGGATGTTCCCTAAGTTTAATAAACATTTATTTTTTACTATGCCACTATTGTTCTGCTCACTGGGAGCTGTAATTAACATCAGTGGTAGTCTGTGTGATTTGCTTTGTAATCTTTTGTGCTGCCGCATTGAAATTGCCGTAAAATTTGTGTTTGAACTCTGTCCTTGCACTGTGTGGACTGTTCTACCTTGTGGCAAGGGTTAAGCTGTAGACTGTTATAGACCTTTTAAACATATAAATAGTTGATTGTACAGCATGGATTTACTAGAATGTCTCTCTTATGTTACGTATATTACATATGTTACATATTTTTTCAGCCAAAGAAAACAAAACCCAACCTAAGATTCACCTTAGGTCTCTACTGCTGATCACCAAATACTTTATTCAGAAGTTCTCATTGCTCCCAGGATTTTTCACTACCTGACTGACATTATGTCTACACTACCGCAGCTACAGCAGCAGAGGTGTGCCGCTATAGCGCGATAGTGTAGATGCTTCCTACATTGATGGAAGGGGTTTTCCAGTCAAGGTAGTTATTCCACATCTCTGAGAAATGGTTGTGAGGTCAATGGAAGAATTCTTCCATCAACCTAGCTGCATCTACAGTGGGGTAGGCCAACCTAACTGTGTCACACAAGGCACAAAATTTTTCACAGCCTTGAGTGATTTAGCTAGGTCAACCTAAGGTTTAGATGTTGACTTAAAATCCTGAATTCCTTACTGAGGCAAACTCCCACTGCAAAACTGAGGGCCAGACTATGCTCAGAGCCTACTTTGAAGTGCAAGGTAGGTGAGTGAAAGGAACTTCCGCTCTTCCTCTCTGCTACATAGCTGAGTTCAAGGAGTGTTTCTGCAAGTAGTATTTCTGTGTACAAAGATTCTCCTGCTGCCAATTTAGAGACATCACAAGGATCAGTCCTCCCCTTACTGTGTGTGGAGAACTCTGATTACTCATGTACAGTGAGGACTGAATAACCTCCAGAGTACAGAAACTAAGGAAACCACAATAACCTCAAACTCCCACATCCTTAGTGGTCTAAATGAATGTCATCCTACTGAGGCCAATGGAGTGCTCTCAGTTTACACCAACTCCTGATCTGGCCCATCTTCTCTAGGGGGGTTGCATATCTACAAGGCAAAATCTCCTCCCTAACCTCTTCTAGAGAAACTACCATTTTACGTGCATCCTGTTCATCTGTTCTTTCTGACAGCAAGAGCTACTCAAAAATCATCTCTAGTCTGTGGTGCAGACTGCCCCAGCCAAGTAGACTACTAAGTGCAATTATTTCTATACAAGTCCACAGTCATTGCTATAGTCAACAGCTGTAAAGAGACTTTAGCTCTGTCTTACAGTTAGCCTTTAAAGGGTCAAATACATCCCTAGTATAAATTCATTGATGCCAGTGTCCTTACAGCAGGGATGAAGCTGTCCCAGAGTGACTGTGCATTGGTAATGCACTGCTTATAGTCTACATGTGGCTTGTGTTTGGCCTGTCTTTCAATGAAAAGAATATTGGAAAAAATCTGCCTAGGCTTTTGCTGATCTCACCTGGATTAGTGTTTATCCTGTTGGTTTGTGTAGCCTACTCACCCTTCTGCTTGAGGTTTTCTTCAGCTGGCAAGCCAGGGGAGAGAAGCATAGAAATGTAGGGCTGGAAGGGACCTCAAGAGGTCATCTGGTCCATCCTCCACACTGAAGCAGGATTAAGTACACCTAGGTGATTGTCTAACCTTTGCTTAAAAGCTTCTGATGAGGAGGATTCCACAGCCTCCCTTGGTAGTTCCAATGCTTAACTATCCATATAGTTGGAAAATTTTTCCTAATATCTATCCTAAATCTCCCCTGCTGCAAACTAAACCGATTACTTCTTGTCCAATGATGGACATAAAGGACAATTCTCTTTGTAACACCCCTTTACATATTTGAAGACTGTTGTTATGTTTCCAGTCGGCCTTCTCTTCGCTACTGTAAACATGCCCAATTTTTTCAACCTTCCCTGATAGGTCAGGTTTTCTAAATCTCTTAGCATTTTTGTTGCCTCCTCTGGATTCTCTCCAATTTGTCCACATCTTTCTTAAAGTATGGTGCCCAAAACTGGCCTCACCGTGCTGAGGAGAGTGGAACAATTACCTCCTGTGTTTTACATATGGCATTCATGTTAACAAACACCCCATAATGACATTTCCATTTTTTGCCACAACATCACACTGCTGACTTATATTCAATTTGTGATCCACTATAACCTCCTGATCCTCGTCTACCTAGCCAGTTCCCCATTTTATGTGTAGAACTTTGATGATTGGACTCGTCACCAGTTTGGTATTTCAATTCGATCTGGTACTTTTCAGGAGGGAAGAATTCACTAAGGTCAACTATTTGCTTTTGGCCGAGTGAATAATCAGCATATGCAGCACAGAGAGAGAATTTTGTATTATTTTCCCATTATCCAAGTCTCCTTTTCTGGTATTCTCAATTTTCCTAGTCTCCCTTCTTTACAGCTTGTCTACATGGGGAACGTGACTGGAATAGCTATTCTACCTGTCTATTTTAGGGACTTATTTGGCCCCCATCACCACAGCATCTGACCACCTCGCAAACCCCTTGGCTATAGTGAAGTGTTACAATCCTCATTTTATAGATGGAGAATTGAGGCACAGAAAGACTAAGGCCAGACCCTTGTGGTGTTTAGATGTTGCTTGTAATTATTAGAACTGGGAGCACTGGCTTTTGGGAGTCTGAAAGGACAGGAAACAGGAAGGAGGGGAGAGGAGTTGAGGAGGCAGTGATAGTTACAGAGGGTGCAGCAGCAGCATGGTAAAGAGGTTTCCACTTTAAAAATAAAGTCCTGTTGAAGTTTGTTAGTACCTCGCCTGGTTGATACAACAACCCTCAAAGGTATTTAGGTGCCTAACTCTCCTTGACATCAGTGGGAGTTAATACCTTTGAGGATCTGGGCCTAAATGACTTGCCCAGGGTCACACAGGAAGCCTGGGGCAGAGCAGGGATAGGAATCCAGGTCTCGCAAGTCCTAGGCTAGCACCCAGGGCTGACAAGAGGCAAAGGAAGGGAGGGCAATTGTACTGGGCCTGAGCTCAAGGGAGGGCCCCAAAACCTTGGTAACATCTGTGTAAATAAAGTCAAATGAGAGGGGAGTGGAGCCCCAGCAAATGTGATGTTCAACATTTCTCTCAACAGGCCTGTTAGCACCTTATCCCCTGGATTGTCCTGCCTCTTCTATTGTGGTATAGCTCCCCATGTGGACACTCTATTGCAGAATAAATCCCATCATTCTAGAATAATTTTTGTGCACTTCCAAAGCAGAGAAATTATTCTGAAATAAAACCACTTTCATCTGAAATAGAGTGTCTGGAACTGAACTATCATGGAGCAGCCATCACAGAACAGCTTATTCCACAATAGCTATTCCGGTCAATTACTCCATATAGACAAGCCCTTACTTCCCCTGTGTACAGGCCCATAACAATTATCTAGAAGTTAAGGAAAGAGCATTAGGCTTTAAGATTTCAGGTTCCATTTCAACAAAAGCTTTGCTATCCAGAGACAGTTAGGGGAGAGGATTAAACTTCCATCTGTTTGCCTTGGGGGGACAGAGCAGGGAAATCCGAGAGAGGTTTCAAGAGATACTTGCATGATAATATTGCACATTCATTAGGCAGTAAAGTCTCAGATAAGACAGTATCTACTCTGGAGTCATTCCAGTCACCAACTTAAATAGCTTTTAAAAAGAGCATTTTATACACAACAGACTGAAAAGACTCCTTCAAAGCCATTCCACTAGATTGCACGATTACTAATGATGTCTTTAGGGCATATGCCATCTATAGCTAAAAAATCCTTATAAAAACTGGTGGGAAAATGCCCTGCTCTTTCATTGCAAATGAAACGCAAACCACAATATCAGGGTTTCATAAGATGCCAAGAGCAGTTAAATTATATTAAGGAATAATGGCTATATTTCCTGTGGTCCAAAGGGTTCCTTCTGCTTCTGTGAGCTGTGTGGAGCAAAAAGCAGCTGATCCAGAGAGGAATGCTGAAGAGGGAGTGCTGCCTCCCTCTTCCTGCCCCATGGAAGCCTCTGCACACATGTGCCATAGCAATCAGGCTCTCTGGCGGGGAGAACCAGCTACTCTTCAAGGTATCGTCCCCCTGTGATCCTATGAGGAATATCCCTATAAGCTAACACTGAAGTATCGGCATTCACTTACTCAGGTTCCCCCAGTATGAGGAGAACTCATTCTTTCCAAGGGGGATTTGAGGACTGGCAGCTGGTATGAATGCCATGCAATCACAGCCCTTCCAGGCTGGGAGAGATGGGCTGTCTGGTACCAGTATGGAAGCATAAGTCTCAACAAGGATGTCTCAATATCCATTCAAGTTAGAGGCCAAATCCCTTTGTAACCCACAAAGGGGGCAGGTTGGCTCTATTGTTTTATTCTTTGTTATTATTTTTGGTTGTACAATCACACCCATCAATACCACCAGATGATTTGTTTGTGATGTGCTTGTGCTCCAGGTAACAGTCCAATGGATTCAGTTTTCAAATTATGTGTCATTCTAAACCCATTTAAAGACATTATCTTGAAGACAAGTCAAACACTCGGCCTATGGGCCAGATCCAGCCTTATTTATACAACCAATGTGGCAAGTTCAAATTCTACTAGGAACTACTTTTTATAGTGACAAGATACATTGCTCAAGGCCCCAAAAACCAATTTGAAATTTAAAACAAATGAGCTACACTAACAACAATAGGCAACACCACTGTGTACAATTCATAGGCTGTAAGTGTGCAGTCTTGCAGGTGAGATGCAGCGTCCTGACCATGTGTGGCCATTGAAATATCCTATAGAACTTTTCACTCAAAATGAGACATTAACTTTAGAATCTTAGCCACCCTCCATCCCCAGTATTACATCCCACCTATCTACACTCTCCCTGCCATTTCAGATGGAGAAGTCATTCTGAACTCTCTCTCTTAAAAATGGTCGTGTAGTGTTAGAGGAGCAGAACAGCTGCTCTGGTGGGTGACTGGATACTTTCAGTGTCACTGGGAAGCAGTGGCAATAGAAAGGTTATATTACCTCTGTATTTGGCACTGGTGCAACCGTTGCTGTAATACTGTGTCCACTTCTGGTGACCACAACTGAAGAAGGTTGTTAAAATATTGGAGAGGTTTCAGAGAAGTGTCATGAGAACAATTAGAGGATTGGAAAACATATCTTACAGTGAAAGACTTAAGGAGATCAGTCTATTTAGCTTATCAAGAGAAGATTACAGTGTGATTTATCACAGTGTATAAGTACCTACATAGGGAACAGAAATTTGATAATAGAGGACTCGTCAATCTAGCAAACAAAGGTATAACAAAGATCCAATGACTGAAAGTTGAAGCCAGACAAATTCAAACAAGAAATAAAGTGCAAATTATTAACAATGAGCGTAATTAACCATTGGAACAACTTACCAAGAACTGTGGTGGGGTCTTCCTCACTGGAAATTTTAAAATCAAGATTCGATTTTTTTTAAATATATGCTCTTGTTCAAACACAGCTATTGGACTTGAAGCAAGAATTAATTCAGGGAAGTCCTATGGCCTGTGTTATACAGGAGGTCAAACTCGATGATCACAGAGGTCCCTTACAATCAATAAATCTATACAAAGTCAGTCTAGTACTTTTGGATTAAAGGTGCTCTAAAAAATGCAACTTATCATTAATACACTCTCTAGTGGGAATAATCAATACTAATGGTGTCCCTTTCAGTTTTCTGTTGTATCCAATCTTCATTTTTATGCAAGGTGTCAGGAGTATGAGGGGAAACATTTTACTTTTAGTACTGAGAAGCAAATCCTGCCCCTTCCTCCTTGGTCACTGCGGATTTATCTACAGAGCCACTGGCAGCAAGCTTCCCAGCCAGGGCTGACAGACTTGGCCTTGCAGGGCTCATGCTAGAACTCTAAAAATAGCTGTGTGGACAATGCTTTGAAGCTGGGCGTTGAGCATCAGAGCCCAAGCCGCAACTTCAGAGCACTGTCTACACAGCTATTTTTAGAGCACTAGCACAAGCCCAAGTCTATGGTGCTGGGCTGGGAGGCTCGTTGTCACCGGATATGTAGACACTCAGGGTAGGGAGACCCAGGTGCACCAGAATCAGAGGGGACAGGATTTGGAGAGCCCACTTAGGAAGTCTGCAGGGTCCATAGTTACCCTATATACTATCAAGCCTCACTCTCTACGTACTTCCATCACTTTGGTTTGGAATGAAGTGGGGTGGCCCGGTGTAGGAAGTAATGTGGGACCAGTGGATCCATGAACATACAAATCCAACAACCACTGCACCCCATGTAGTGGAGATACAGTTATTGCAGGAGGCTACTGCAGTCTCTGGCCTTCTCTCATGGCCACAGAGTGGGGAAGAACATGCTGAACTCCTCTCCACAAAGCCCAGCCACTTGACTGGTTCAAGGATGAAGTTGTGCATGGCCCTGAGTCATTTGGTTCCATTTCCTGCCACTAGTAGCTGACGACTCGTATTTATTCCCAGGGTTTTTTTAAGTCTTTGCATTTGGAGGAAAGTGGGCATAGACACACTCAGCAATAATTATTGCTATGTCTCTCCTGTTTCGTTCTTTTGCCAATTACTTACTTTTCCCACATTGCTGCAGGACAGCATTTTCCCCCCAAAGAGAAGAAACATCTCCTCTGGCCTCAGTCATAGCAGGAACAGTATTGGGTGGTGCTTCTGAGAATGAGGTTTAGGAAATTGACACGCTCAGAATCTGACCTACATGCAAATACATGAAACATTCTGAAGGCTACTATACATCTGGCTCCTCTCATCCTTTTTCCTATGGAACATACACTCACAGCTGTGTTTCTTTTCATACACTCGCAGCTGTGCGTGAATCCATTGCTCATGATTAGAGCTGGTCTCATAGTCCTAGAGATAGGAAGTCCTCTCTTTAACTACAGAGCAAGCTCAGCCTCAGCAGAAGCAGTGCAAACTTCCCCACATTACTCCACCACTGTGTCTTCACTAGAAATGAAGTTGCAGTTCAGCCTAAATTCTCATTTGATACTTTGACCTGTCTGCTAAGACTGACAGGTAGGATGTCATTTGCGGTGGTGGTAATTTTTGTGATCAGAACACTTGCCTACTGGAAACTGATCCAAGATACACACACACATACATAACCTACTCTACAAGCTAAGAGTAGCTTTGGACCTAGATGTGAAAGGTTCTCTCTTCAATTATCAAATCCACTGAGACTTGTAGTCCCCTGGTGGTTTTTTTAAATATATTTTTGGAAAAACGCCATGGTGACGTGTGCCTTAGATATGCAATATAGACATGAGTCGCATGGAAACACACCATTCACTGAAAGGACATTATACGTACAGCATGTAAACCAAACTCAGCAGAATCTTCCTACCGAATTCTAGACTATCCCTGGGTCTGATGAGTAACTATCTATCTTAGGCATTTATATGGCACCCAGTACTGTAATATCTAAGTGCCTCAGTCTTTCCTGTGTTTAACCTCAGAACACGCCGGTGAGAGAGGGAAGTGCTTTTAACCTCCTTTAACAAACAGGGAACTGAGGTACAGAGAGGCCCAAGATCACACAGGAAGTCTCTGTGTGTAACCTTGTTATCTGAATGGCAATGGAATGTATGTGGTTCCTATAGATAAGATAAACATTTCTGTACAGCCCTGGAATGGTCTCAGGCAGTCAGAGCACAGGAATTCTCTACAACACCTGCCCCAGATGCAAAGTGTTTTTTTTATGGAAGGCACAGTAAGCAAATCCCTACATCGTAACTGAGTGCTGGCATTAGTAAATGTTCAATATGGCGATCCTTGAACTCTAACTTGGTATTCAAACTTCACCAATCATATGTTCACAACAAACATGGCTGGGTTACATAAGAACGGCCCTACTGGGTCAGACCAAAGGTCCATCTAGCCCAGTATCCTGTCTTCTGACAGGGGCCAATGCCAGGTGCTTCACAGAGAATTAACAGAACAGGCAATCATCAGGTGATCCATTTCCTTGGGAGGAGGGATAGCTCAGTGGTTTGAGCATGGGCCTGCTAAACCCAGGGTTGTGAGTTCAATCCTTGAGGAGGCCACTTAGGGATCTAGGGCAAAAAATTGATCCTGCCTAGTGAAGGCAGAGGGCTGGACTCAATGACCTTTCAAGGTCCCTTCCAGTTCTAGGAGATTGGTATATCTCCAATTATAAAATCTCATTGCCCATTCCCAGCTTCTGGCAAACAGAGGCTAGGGAAACCATCCCTGCCCATCCTGGCTAATAGCCATTGATGGACCTATCCTCCATTAATTTGGCTAGTTCTTTTTTTAACCCTATTATAGTCTTAGACTTCACAACATTCTCTAGCAAAGAGTTCCACAGGTTGACTGTGAGTTGTTTAGTTTGGTTACAGGTGATTGGCCTATGATCAGCGGGTCACTTCACCTTTCTGTGGCTCTATTTCCCGTCCCACCCTTTCCCTGCATTGTCCATTTAGACTATAAGCTCTTTGAAGTGGAGGCTGTCTCTTCAAATGCATATGTATAGCTCCTAGCAAAATAGGGCCCAAATCTGAGTTGGGGGTCTGTAGACACTATCATAATGAAAGTAATAATAAATTAATAATAATAGAAGAGATATCAATTGGATTGTGTTTTTGAACCAAATGCTGTACTTTTCCTAACGTTCTCACAGTAATCGTCCTCTAACCTTACTCTTTCCCATCACACCCATCTAGTCTGACATCAAAACAATGTCTTGATCCATTGTGTGGCTACCATACATTTAGATGTGGAAGGTGAGTCATTTGAGAATTATTTCACTTGTGATGTTGTGTGTATTGCTATACTTTATTTTGTACAGCACCCTGACACTTGGGATACTACTATGATCATTTTTATGCATAACCACTTTATAATCACATGTAGATCAATCAATTATTTAGTTAGTACTACTACTATTTCAGTTGTTTTCTTTAAAAAAAAATAAGATTTAATGGACACTGAGCTCCTTTTTGGGTCTGATCCTGCCATTTCTACTAAGGCAAAACTCCCATTGACTTCCTGTGGAAGAACAGCACTAGCTCGTCCTGATGAATAATGCTCCAATTGTCCCATTGCTGCTATTCAGAAAGAACTTCATGAGGTTATTGTTGAAAATTCTATGCTGTCTCCAGGTCCCACCCTGCAACCCTTACTCCTGGGAGCACATCATTAACATCGGTGATTCCATCAGAAGGGAAATCAATGGGATACTATGTGTAAAGACGGGGACCTATGGCTGGACCCATTTACTTGTCCTGCCCAAATGGACTCATGCATCTTTGTTTCTGCTCACTGTGTTCCATTTCTCTATTTTGGGCAGAGGGGTTCTGTTAAATGAAACTGGGATAAAGTTTGCTGCAAACCCCAGGGTATAATTATGAAGGTCTCAAGTTAAGGTATTTGAAGCTTAGATCCACACTTGCCCAAATATCAGGTGGTTCAGCTATCCCATTTGCTGATGAATAGTTCCCTCGGTATTTCATTACCCATCCAATTCTATTTAAAATTTTCCTATTAGTCATGCAGATCAAATATTAATTAGTAGATGAGGAGTCTTCTGTCTCTGAACTGATCCATTATCTTGAAAACATATTACAATTGTTCAGTGAACATGGGCTAATTTCAGTTATGTCATGTTCACTGAGTGTCATTTAAAAACAGAAAATGCTGTTGAATATTTAAAACTTGCATTGAAAAATCACTAGGTCATTACCGTCTGCCTGTGAAGACACTAACTGGAGGACTCTGATTTCTAATGCAGACCATGTGTGAGGAGGAAGTTTTCTAGGGATGCACTAGTTCCTAAGAATTTTAGGTCTATACAGGGATTCAGACTGAAGGCTGAGCTGAATTTTTTTCTGATAACTGTTAACATAACACTCCACCTAAACCTCCTTATGTAAATAGAAAATAGACACCTACCTTATATCAGCAAAAACTGGATTACATTGGTTGCTGGAAGTGCATCTCTATGTTCCAGTTATAAACTACTGTATGATGCCTGCTACAAAATGCCTCCCAAGGATAAGAGTCCCTGGAAGCTACCAAATATCACTAGAAGCATTTTTGTTTCACTCTTCATAGCAAGGTGCAGTGAGGAAGAGATTGGAAGAGTTCTCTTCCCAGCAACTGAGCCCTCACCTGAAGCAGCTAAGAAGACTGGGACTTCATTGCTCCAGCAGGAGGGAAGGCACATCACTTGGTATACGATGTAGTGTGGTTTGATAGAAAGGAATAGATTATAAACTTAAGTTCAACTTAATGGCAGCAGGCTTTCCTCAAAGTAAGCTGGTGCCCTGGCAATATTTCAAGAATGTAACCATTAATAAAACATAAGCATTAGTATGGAGTTGATAAAGTAATTGAGATAACAATTCCTAAAACCCTGCAATTCATACATCCTCCAAACAAGTTATTACCACACCACCCTTAACTCTGCCTTCCCCAAGACATAGCTGCCTAGAAACAGGGCACATCAGTTACAAGAAGGAAGGTTTTAAAAAAACCTAAAACACCCTTTCCTCCTATTGCAATAAATGTTAATTTAGCAAAATTAACATTGAAAAAAGTGAGAACCTAAGGCTATGTCTACACACTACAGCTTATACCGGCATAACTTATGTCACTCAGCAGAGGTGAATAAATCACCACTCTGAGCAATATAACTTACATAGATACAAGCACCAACACAAGAACTTTTCCCACCACCATAGCTTCTGCTGCTGGTGGGGGCTGGAGTAGTTAAGCCGACGGGAGAGCTCTCTCCCATTGGCTTAGAGCAACTACATTAGAGAGCTTACAGTGGTGCAGCTGCATCCGTGCTGTAACTCTCTAATATAGCCGGGCCCTACATCGCCAAAAAGAAAAAGATGGATGAAGAGAACCAAGCCACAGAAAAAAGAATCACAAAATTGAAATCACTCTTCGCACGGGTAACCTTAATTCTGGCATTTCTTAACTTTTGAGCACTTAACTGAGCAATTTTACTAATCGTTAGCAGTTTTCTGTGTGTGATATAATAAAAGGCTGCAGGTAATTGAAGTTTTTTTCATTGGGGAACAGTGCAGAGGAATCCTGCTCAGCCAAGAGATTACTATAATATTTTCTTCCCTTCAAACATTTCCATTTTATCCTATTCACACTCACTCCTTTAGCACCCTCCTTCTGCAAAAAGCATGCTCATTTTGTCTGGGGGAAAGGCAAGTGGTAATGCACTATACCAGTCACTTTTAAAGCCGTAGCCTTGGATTTGGGCTCAGTGACAGAGGAGGCTATAGGGAGAGGTCTAGGTGTAGTTTTCCTGGACACATTGTTTTAATTTTTGGCTGTTAAATAGATTTGACCATGGAAAATCCTAACACTGGTCCTATGAATATAGTCAACCTTCCTTTTACCAGTGGAAGTTTTCACTCCTAGCTAACATCAGTGGCTGTTGGTTTCACAGAATTAACACACAAACATTGTCTAATGCCCTTGCCTCAATACTGCAAACACTCCAGCATGTTTTTAAGTTGACTCACACACAAATAGTCCCTCGGGTCCTGATCCAGTAAAGCCAGTAAGCTGGTGCTTAATATTAAGAATAGTTCCATTGACTTCAATTACAAAACTTTACTCTTGGGACCATGTGTGAGAGTAAAGTTACGCACATGCTTAAACATCTGTGGGGTCAGGGTCAGGGTGGATTAAGCCACAGAAACAGCATATAACACTCTGCTTGTGAAATCGACTTCAGTTAATAAAAATCCTAGGGACCCTGCTGAAGCTAATTCATTGTTGATAGCCATGAAAAATTAGTTAATAAATCTTCTGCCACTGATGAAAGAGGAGGACTGCACAGCCAGCACTAAACAAATTGAGCATTTCAAAGCAACCTTTTCAATACAAGCCCCCATTTGCATACAAACCACCCCACCACCCATTGTTAAACAAGATGGCTGAGCCTACTTAACTTTATTGTTTATCCCTGGCTGCTGTCACATCACAGCCAGGTTCCATGAAGAGATTTACTGCACAAATATTTTCCTTCCAAGTGACAGGAAGGGAATTTACTTCTGCAATCTGCAGGCTGTTAACGTGAAACAATCCCCAAAACTAACACTAAGAGACTAACAAACACTATGAACACATTAGTTATCCAAACTGTGATTACACCGCTAATGGTGCCTGGGGGAATCCCTAATCTTTGTCAATGATATAAGCTGGATGTGCCTTAATGAAGCAGCTTTTAAAATGCTTTGATTGCTTTAGTTTTAAAAATGGAAGAGTAATTTTGAAAAAGACAGGCATCCATTTCCCGTCCTGTCTATTTGAAAACCATCACAGAAAACTGTTTAATCTAATATGTGTGATTCAGGCTATTACTAAAGACCATATTCATTTAAAATATTGTTTGGAGTCAGTATTTTTGAAATGTAATTGACGGACAAGTGGAAAGAATTATTCAATCTTACTATCTTATATCAGATTGCATGGATGCCTGTTGTCTTTACAGGGGAAAAGAATAGCCCAATGAGAGAGAAAATTATTTTAACTTTGCTGGGTTTTGTGGTTTTATAAATCCCAACCTTAAATTCATACCTGATCTTATTCAAATAAAAGGCACTATCAAGATTGTTTACTTCTTTCTTACCTGTAGGCAGGAAAGAGTAAGCTATAAGCTATTGTTTCTCTTTCCCTTTGAACTTAGTGGAGAGGGCTGCCTAAAAATTGATGGCATGATATGACCCAGTGTAATCTGAGTTGGACATTGTAAACTGTGGTGTAAGAATCATACAGAAAAAAAGAAAAAGGGGTGATGGGGGGTTTGTTTTGTTTTTTAGATGGCAATTTGGAACCAGTGTTGATAAGGGCCTAAATTTACAAAAGCAACTGGTGATTTTGAATGGGAGCCGTGTTAATCTGTATCAGCAAAAAGAATGAGGAGTACTTGTGGCACAAGTACTCCTCGTTGTTTGAGTGCCAAATCTGGAACGCCATTAAGGAGTGTAGATTTATGAGGATGAGTGTTCAGCATTTTCTGAAAATCATGCCCCTCTAAGAGACCTCAAATTGGGCACCAAAAATAATAGCTTTTGAAAATTCAGCCAAAGTGTAGTTGAAGAATGAATCACCTTCTCAAGGTTGGCTGGACAATGCAACTGTTGCAATGCTTCATTAATTTGTAGGCAGTATGACTCCCACTCTTACTTCCTTTACTTGAGGTTTGCTTTACTTTAGGATTCACCCACTGGGATTATAAAGGCTGCAGACAAAGGTCAGAGGTGAAACAAAGAAAAGGACATAGTTTGTTTATTTTGAGAGAGCCTGAATTCATATTACTGGAGACATCAGACTGCCCAGCAAGATAACCTTACTCTGGTCCCACCTTTTGTCAACTTTGTGTTTTTATGGAAATATAATAAAGCGATTGATCCAAAATACCAGTTCACTGGCTAAATCCTAAACCCATAGTGCAAATAGCATCACTTCTACACTGGGAGCAGACACTGGAACAAAAACCACATACATCTATGGGAACTGGGAAATCATCTTGTAAAATGTAATAATGATAGGTCTGCTTACTTAGACAAATTTTTGTGCTTTTCTTTCCCCGTCTTTTATTACTAAGGTTTTGTTGTTGGGTTTTTGTTTTTGTTTTTTAACAACTGATCTTTGTTACTCAGGAGATTATCTTTTTTTCCCTCCCTTAAGCCAGAGAGTCACATTTTGCCTTTATTTAAATGTTGTGGAACACTCTGGGCAGAATTGGACTTTGATCTTCCTAGCTTACACATAGAACTTGGCATTACATTTTACTTACATGTTCCCTGTTATTTTAACAGCTACAGCAATGGCAAAGGAAGATGGAGATGCATGTTACCAAGTAATCAAAGAACTGCATGCACCTTCCCCCTGCCTGTGTTTGTGCACATGCGGTGTGGGACACCATCTATTTCTATAGAGTTTCTCTGGATTTGTACAGGAGCACATCATGCAATAACAAATACTCGATTCCCAAAGACTTGGGTCATGACACAGAAAGAGAGGCCCTCCTGAAACGGCACTGGGACCCAGAGTCTGACCTCAGTTACACTAGTATTAATTTGGGGTAAATCTATTGACTTTAGTGGCTTTACTCCAACTGTACAATGGAGAAAGTAGGAGCAGAATCAGACCCCCGAGACACACCCAGAGGTGGCTGCCCAGCCTCAGCACTCTGCTACTAGAAGTGGCTGGTTCCTTTCAAGCTCTCTGCTCAGCCTGTAATCACCCAATATTGAAACCAGATTTACAGGCTCTTTTGAAGAGAGGGCTGTGATTTCCAAACCAGACACATTTGGTATTTCTGAAAAAGGTCAAACCCCCTCTGGAGTGAAGGGTTTTTAATAGAATCAGTTCAGTAGGAGCTAAGAAGAGACATACAGACCTGACTGCTCAGGAGGCTGAGACTAGCAGAGGCATGTGAAAAGCTACAACCATTATTCTTTTGAAGAAGAAATCAGGGAAGAGAGGGAAGTACAGGGGAAGCTCATTTACATCTCGGACATTCGATCTCATTTATTCCACTTTGAGGGACTTTGCAGTTAGACTAAAGAGGGGTGCAATTAATGCACTCCAGAGCTTAAAGTGGTCTCAGAGGGAAAAGGTGGGGTTTAGCACTGCCCTGCAATGAAAATTTAACCTTTGTAGCAAAACGTTAAAGCCCAGGCAGCTTAAAAATATCTCCTTACCAGCAACCATCCTAACTCAGAGAGCTCCATTTTTTGGCCCTGATACATTTCCCTACGTGATTAGATTATAAGCTCTTTGGGGCAGGGTGGTCTCTTTTTCTGTGTTCATACAGGACCTAGCATGACTGGACTCCTAAGCATTTTGGTAATACAAATAAGGCTGTTGGAAAACATATTTCATTCATGTTTTGGAGGTGTGCAGGTACAATAAGAAGCACAGCAGAAATGCCTATTCCATATAAATAACATTTGCCTCAGTCAGCAAACGCTGAATACAGGCCTATTATGTTGTCAGGTTATGATGCAAGGCTCAATTCTCTTCACCCAATTTTAAGTCTGAGGGTACGTCTTCACTACCCGCCGATTGCTCGGGGATTGATATATTGCGTCTCATCTAGACGCGATATATCGATCCCCAAACGCACTCCTGTCGACTCCGGAACTCCACCAACCCGAACGGCGGTAGCGGAGTCGACATGGAGAGCTGCGGACGTCGATCCCGCGCCGTGAGGACGGTAGGTAATTTGATATAAGATACTTCGACTTACCTGCCCTCAGACTCTCTCTGCAGAGGCAGTTTCTGTAAATTCATCACCACCACCACCACCGCTCCAGCAGGGTAGCAAAGGTGGGAGCACTAGTATGGACCAGCCCAGTGGCTCTCAACCTTTCCAGACTGCTGTACCCCTTTCAAAAGTCTGATTTGTCTTCTGTACGCCCAAGTTTCCCTCACTAAAAAATTACAAAATCAGACAAAAATCCAAGTGGCACTGTACACGGTTACTGAACAATTGCTGACTCATTTTTGCCATATCATAAATCAACAGGAATATACTTACATTTCAGTGTATAGCAGATAGAGCAGTATAAACAAGTAATTGTATGAAATTTTAGATTGTACTGACTTTGCAAGTGCTTTTTATGTAGCCTATTGTAAAACTAGGCAAATATCTAGATGAGTTGATGTACCCTGGGGGTACATATGCCTCTGGTTGAGAACCACTAGACTAGCCAGCCGGGATTGGAAGCATAATGTGGGCACAACTCTGGCAGCCACCTGAGTTGTCCATCTGCCCCAGGAAGCCTAGCACTGTTATTCTTGGTGCAGCTTCCCCAATAGGAGAGAGAAGATTAGGATTTTGCTGTGTGTTTCACCTTTAGAGTCTCACTCAATGTTCTGGAATCTGTTATTCCAGATCTCACATGGGGGCGGTCTTGCAGCTGTTTTGCCCAGCCAGTTTACACACACACACACACACACACACACACACACACAGTACAGGAGACAAGAAAAATGAGGAATGATGTCCTATAGATCAGCTAACACATGAAAATAGGCACTGCTTGTTCCTGGTTGCTTCAGATCTTTGATTCCCTTAAGTTTTCAGCAAAAACACCTCATGGAAATATTGGACCAGGCCAATCACTAGTGTAGCACTGCTAATTAGTATCAGAGGAGAGAAGAGCTAATTTAACTTCACAGTTAGGGTTTACCTAACCAGAGCTAATGTATGTGGCCAAAAGAGTAAAGAGACTTGTGTTTCACTGTGAATAGATTGAGTAGGGAAGGCGGGGGAGGGGGGATAGAGGGGGAAAATGTTGTAGTCTTGACACTTGTGAACTGTGCCAGTGACCAAACCCAAGTTAAATTACATGAACAGGACAGTCTTAGACCAGCTTGGAAATGCAGGAGCACAGCCCTGTCTATCAGCTGCTAACCAGAGAACTGAAACACAGAGCTGCTTGTGCATTGTAATGGGCAGGAATCAGAAGACATATCTGCAATGCAGCTGGGAGCATGCTCAAATAGCAGCATCACTGGGGGCAGCTCAACTGAGGTGTGAAGCCCAACCTAACTACATACTCAGACCTCTAGTCCAAGCTCCCACACCTGCTACCCCCTCCTGCACTGCTATTTTCAGTGCAAGCAGATCTAGCTTGCGTCCTTCTGCCTGAGCCAGGGAAGCACCCTCTGAGCTTGTAGACCTACCCACAGTGAGCCTGGGGTTGCAAACTGCTCAAAGTGACTGCAGGGCAAGGTAAGCACTCCTGTTCCCCTCCCAGCTGTGAAAGCAGCATCTCCACTGCAAAGGGGAAACAGTAGAGGATCCCAGCCTCATTTGCCTACAAATGGCAGGTACAAGTAGGTCCTTAGGTATTCAAAGCAGCAGCAACAAATGGTTCAGATCACAAGATGCTTGAAATGACTATGCAAGGTGCTGAGAAAAGGAACCCTGGCAAGGTTTAAATACCAGTCCCTGAACCTGATTTAATCCCACATCTGTCACTTAGACTAGATTTATGCTGACTCTGCATTTCAGTTCAATAGTGGTTTCCCCTATACATAAAAACACACCCATCATCCCCAGCTATGGAATACATTTGCTTGAACAGTGACCAACCCTAGACAAGCATTTAATACAAACTTAAAGCAATAGAAGACCCAAGAACATTTTTGAAGATTAGGGGGAAGGGAAGACAAAGTCAGATCCTTACCTCAGCTATACCTACAGTCATATGGACTCCAGTGACAAAACATGGTGCAACTAAGGGCAAACAGACTGGGTATGACTATGCTGCAATTAAAAACCCAGGGCTGGCCTAGACCAGCTGACTTGGGCTCAGGCTGGAGGAAGACTTCTAGGACCGTACCAGGTGGGTACATGCACAATGCACATCTATACTACCATTAAACAGCCCCTTAAACATCTCCCCTAAGGACTCTGAGTCCACTGTAAAGGTAGCATGGGCTGGAGGACTATTCACACAGTAAAGAACTCTGGGCATTCTGACTCTACATTCAGCTACGCCACTGACTCACTGTTTTGACCTTGGGCAAGTTATTTCATGTCTCCTCTGCAGTTTCCCAATCTGTACAAAGGGGATAATACATACTTACTTCAAAAGGGTTATGGGGATTAGTCAATCTTTAATAGCAATTTGATCATGTAAAGTGCTAGGTAAGCACTATACTTTAGCCCGCTTTTTCAGGTAGTTCAGTTCATATTGGTCATTACTTACAGAGATCCCATTTATGAGAGCACGATTCTGGGTTTTGTTTTGCCCAAGTTCACAGTACCTGCTTTTCCAGCAAGTCCACTTTAATTACAGTAAACAGTAGAATAAATATTCTCGGGCCTCTCAAGTGCTCCAGGGTCTTTAACAACTAACCCCTGAATCTATTAAGTGATATTAAATAAGGCCTGATATTAAATAAGGCCAATTAATGGTTTTGAAGGAGGAACAAAAACCAAATGCACAAATATAGAATGGGAAGAAATCTGTCTAAGCAAAAATACCAGCAAAGGAGCTGGGGCTTATCATGAACACATTTTTGATTCTCCAGTTTAACACACAAAAGATGAGGCAGATGTTATGTTTGGATGTTTTAATAGAAGCATCACATTTAGAAAGATCAATGTGGCTTTTCTACTCTACTCTGCTTGTTGATGAACTGAAGTCACGTATGACATAGGGGAACACTAGATTAAATGGAGCTGGTTCTGAGGAGAAAGTTTAGGGTTTTGTTGTTGTTTTTTAGTGATTTTATGGAAGTTAAGAACGGTAAGAAAAGGTTGAGAGGACTGGCCATACTGAGCCAAGACACAAGATTTACTTGCCACCTGTATAGGTAGATGAATACAAAATATATTTATGTAAATTAAATACAATAAATAAAGAGGAAGAGAGACAGTTAGTCAAGAACAGAACAAAGTAATGAGCCTTAGCTGCAAAAGGAAAAACTAAGGTTGGGGGGGCAGGGGAGAAGAGGAAAAAAAACCCTGTTCTTTGAACAGTCAGTTAGTTAGTTTATTCTGTTGCCAAGGGAAAATATGGACTCACCACTATTTGACATATTTTGAGAGAGAGAGAGAGAGAGCGCGCGCGCGAACACATCCTCTTTCAGGAACAAAAAGTCACTTCTGCCACTCTGCAGGAGGATGGACTTTACAGGAGAATACATTTCAAGATTTAGTGCAATTCTACTCTGAATGCTAATGTCACCTCACAATAGCTTTCTAAAAGAAAACCAATTGTCTTCTACCAAAAAAAAATCACAAGGAAGTTTCAGACAAAATATATATATATATTTGAAGATTCTTTACAATAAGTCAGGAAACATAGGGGCTTTCATACAGTTTATTATTTAGCTCAATTCTCAGCTCCCTACAGCTCAGATAACCCTGGTGACAGTGTGTACAACTTCTAATTTTTGCTTTCATAACTTTAAAGCAAACAATACATTGAGTGTATTTTACTCTGTGCAAATAAGACAACTTTTGGAATCCTTCAGAGGAAATATCCAAGATTCTGTTTGCAGAGGTCCTTTGTTTCTCAAAAGAGGATTAATGAAAGTTTGCTTAAGATAAAGTGCTCCTGTCCAGCAGAACCCAAAGGCCTTTGAGAGTTTTCCTAGTAAGTTTAGCTCAGATTTAGAAAAAAAGTTGGTCATACAAATTCCAGCTTTCCATGCCCGCTGTACATTCCCCAGTGGACTAATGAAAGAAACTTATCATTGCTGAGGTCTGTCTGTCTCATTTTATCACAGCTCATGCAGCAGTTCTCATGTCCAGTTACTGGCACCATGCATTCCAAGTCTAACTTCGCCACCTGTCCTTTCTTCGAATGATGTCCATGAAAACTGTAGTGCAAACGGGAGAGCATTTGCTGTCGTTGATCTTGCAGTCTTTTGTTTTCACTCCTGAGCATCCGCAAAGCTAGCATGATAAGAAGCACTAAGATCAGCCCACCAGCTATGGGAACAGCAATTACAGCGGCTCTGAACCACAATTCTTTTGAAGAGGTCAACTCCTGAACCTTAGTGATGAGATTTCTGCTGTTGTCATGCTGGTATCTGCTCCCCTGTCCTGCAAAAAGGGAAACAAAGATGCCAAGATTATTTCAGTCTCAGCTAAACATTTGTTTCAAATTTAACAATTTCTTAAACCACACATATTAACAGCTGCTGCTAATAATTTAGCTTGACACTGGAAAGTATCTACAAATAGTATCTCTACAGATTGATCTGAACCATTTCTAAAACAAGTTAAGAGAATATTTTTTATTACATTGGCAGTTGATCTAATGTGAAGGAGTACCACTGTATAATTGCCTCTTAGAAATGTTGAGAAGCAGGCAGAGATCTAGTGCTAATGCAGACATAAAAGCTGAGTAGCTTTTAGAGGTACATCTCTGAATCCCTCCACATGGTTCTCTCCCTCTGGTATCTCTAATTACATTAACAACAAAATCAATAGCAGACATACAAGGTCTTGGCTGTCACAAGCCTATAGATCAGAGAAGACATTTAGTTGAAACTGCTTTCTCTACCTGAGGTCTCACCCTTGGGAGGAGAGAGAACATCATGCAGTCCTCTATAATTGCACATATCTTCATGACAGCATTCCAATGTGGGCATGGTGGTGCCGGAGTGGTTTTGTGCCTGTTTAGCTTGGCAGATGTCAGCTGTGTTTGCAATAGAGTCCAAGCAGCCATGAGTAAGTGGGGAATTCGTGTTCTGAGGGTCAAGCAGTCTGGAGAAGCAGGCATTAAGCTCAGATTTGCACATATAGCCAGTTGCAACACAGTGCGCAGCATCACAGTAGCATCTAATTTCACCTAAAAAAACAAGCATTTTATTCCTAGTTAGTACAGAAACTCACTTGCTACCTCACAAAATTAACAGTGGGCGATTACAAAATGAACAAACTCAACAGTACAAAGTTTTGGTCACTGTAGATTGTAAACCCTGCAGAGCAGAACTTGTCTGTTTTCCATCTTTGACTAGTGCCCACTCCCCTGGGGCCCTAATCCCAATGGGGGCCTTTGGGCACTGGCACAATACCACTACTTACTACTACTACGAAATGTCACACTTCAAACTTCCCATTAAGACTAGGTTTGGGGGGGGGGGGTCAGTCATACTGCTAGAGAAGACAGACATAACCACATCTTGCATACCAGCTAGGTATTTTTACTACTTCCTAAAAGTCAGTATTCTAATGTGATCAAACCCATCCTTATTGAAGAGGCACAACCCTCCCCCCCAAAAAGCTACAGTTTGAAACAGCAGTTGCTACAGTGTTTTAGAATTTAAATCATTATTGTTGATGGTTGATCATTCTAAGTTTTTTTTATTTTGTCACATATTTAAATTTAATTGGAACAGCAGAACTGTTTGCTATCTCTCAGGGCTATGTCAAGGTTTAAGAGCTTTAGCTAACACCTTATAAAGCTATCAGCTAGAAGCATTAGAATCTAGAAATTCCAAGTCAGGAAGTTTTACTATGTGAAATTGGGCAGCTATTTATGATCTCTTCAGAAAAGGAACTTTGTCTAAGAGCTTTTCATGCAACAAGGCTTTTTAAAGTCAGTTCTATAAAACAGGAACTGTGCAGTTTACAATTAGTGGTTTGTTTGCCAAAGTCAATTTCTTTCAACCCAAATGGAAATTCATAAGAAGGGGTGCGTTTCTGCAAAGCTGAAACCTCCTCCCCCATAACCCCTAGTTTTTGCAGGCAATCCAACATGTGGTCAAAAAAGGGGAAACGTTTAGACTGAAAATCTTCTACCAGTTGTAGAAAAACAATCTCAGGAAACCTCAAAAATTTCTGAAGGGAAGCGATAAAAGTTCTTAATAAAAAACACTTCATTTTGTGCTCTCCAAACCACCATTATGATTATACACATCTTGAACAGTAGGGAAAAATGTATTCTTTCTAGGCAAGTCATAACTCAAACCTATTTCAATATGCCATCAGTTCAGAGAATTAGAGGAAGGCAGATTCTGGAGCCATCATTACAAGTGAGGATTTACTTAAACAGACTTCCAATTCAGTTAGTTGGTGTACTTCCTACCACAGAGGCAGTAAGTGAGCTCAATTATCAGACTTCTTGCATTAGAAACATATACCCTGAAAATAAACCTGTGCATAACTGCCTTTTAACTATCCCCTCCCCACTTCTTAAGCTTAAAAAAAATATATGACCAGGAAAGGACTAACTTCCAGGCTCCAGCCCATCCAGGCTCAGCTCTGCTGGTAATGCTGCTGCAGAGGCTCTGGGCCCTGAAGTCCCTGCTGCTCTTTAATAACTCTGCTTAATAGAAGCCAAATGACAGAGCCTCTCTCCCCCTAGTCTGTATTAGCTCCCTTAGGCCAAGGAGCCCAACTTTCCTTGGTTTCATAAAAGTCACCCTTCCAATAAATTGGTGAACAGCTTTTCTCTGCTTTCTTATGTACAATCACTAAGCTTGCTACTTTTTTCCCCTGCAAAAAGTGTCGACTACTACTATTCAGTTCAAGCAAGTTAATAAAAAGATACAAAATGAACCAAGTTGACTGTCCTTTCACTACTCTAAGCTCAGCATGGGGAGGAAAATGAAACAATAAGCATACTTCTATTTTAACTGTTTATATGACCCTGTTTAAAATTCTACATTTTACTAACCTAAGACAGTCTTATAAACAAAATCTGACAGGCTAGTCATCGGGTTATTAAAACTCCATTTTAATTAAAGCCACATTTTTGGTAGAACAGAATGGACTTTGTATTACTGTATTAAAACTGTATTTCTGTCAATTCATAAAGTTTCTTCCTGTGCTATGCAAAAGGCCAGAAAGGGTATTTGGTATTTTGAAACTGAACAATGCCCTTCTGTTCCCTCCTCTTTCTTGTTACTGTATATAGCTATTAAAGAAAAATGTCTGCTTTTAGTCAAGATGGCTACAGGAGAGACTGCAGGCTTCTCTTAAAGCTTTTGAAGTCAGCAGCAGCCAGAAGTCTATGATCCCCTAATTATATCATTATCAGGCACATAGTTTCAGTATCTGTGACTTCACATCACTCAGTCACTCCCTGTTCTGCCTGCCTTTGATGGGGCCAGAAGGCTTCTCTCTGCATGCTGCAAGGGCTGTTATTTAGGGTTAATTACACCCTTACTTCCAAAATAAATAAATATGGTAGCACATCATCACTGTGCTAGTTTATCCTTTAACCTCCTCCGTGAATCTTGGCAATTATAGGAAGCCAAAAAGATGACCTTTCCCCCTTACAGAGAGGCCAACTAAGCAGTCACTGAACTGTATGGAGACACTGTTAATTTACTCTAAGTGTGTTTAAACTTCATACCTATCTACAGGAATGTAGCATTTGCAACGGAAGTTAAACACACCTCTAATCCACTACTAGTTTTAAAAGGATTAGAGACGAGGGTGTGGGGTCGGAATTAGTTCCCTCTGATGTACTTTCCTTGGGGTTTTTCTGTATTATTATTTATTATTATAAACACTTGAGGGAGGCGAGACTATCCTCCCTACAGTAAAACCACGCCAGGGCTCCAAAAGGGGCAGTGTGTCTCTAAGATGGCCCGGCTCCATGGCTGGGAGCGTTCAGAAGTTCATTAAAGGCAGACTAACAAAAACATTTTGACAACCGCTTGCCCTTAAGGTCTGACTTACATCAATGAACCGGGGCAAGGCTCTAGCAGCGAGGTGGGGGGGGAGACAGGGAGAGGGGAAGAAAAACCCCAAGCACTGCTACTCCCAAGAAGAGAGGAGCTTGTCCTAGCCTGCGAGGCTCAGCAGAGGAGGAAATATTACACGCTAACAAAGGCTTGGCAATGGGCTTCAAAGCCAGCTCGGAGCCCTCTGCATGGAGCTCCCAGCGCAGCCTGGCCGAGGAAGCCTCCAAGGAGGGAGTGCGGGGCTCGGAGCGGGAGAGCTTCTCCGGGGGAGGCTGCGCCGTCTGGCACCGGGGGGGGGGGGTGTCAGAGCTACCCCCTAGCCCATGGGGCGCCCGCACTTTCCAGCCCCCGCAACTCGGCCACCCCCAGCAGCCCCTTCTATGGTCACTCCTCCCTGCCCCCGGGGTACTGCCGCCCCAACAGCCCCCACGCACCCCAGGGACGCCGCGCACAGCCCCGCTCACCTCTGGTCAGCAGGATGGCCATGGCGCACAGCTCCAGTTGCAGCCAGATGAAGCTGTAGCTGGGGTGACGATCCATTTAACCGCCCCGCCTGGACCCTCCCCGGCCGGCCGCTCGAGCGTCCCTCCAGGGCTCGCGGCGCCGCACTCGAGTGCCCGGAGCGGGCAGCGCACAGACTCCGGCTGCCGCGGCTGCCCGCGCCCCGCTCCCCGCCAGCCTCGGGAGGCGGCGCCGCACAGCTCCCCCGGCGGAGCAGCCCAGCTGGTCACACGCTACCGGGGCCGCGCTCCGGCCACACGCGGGAGCGGGGAGCGCCCGCAGCTCTGCCCGGCCAAGGCGTCCCCGCCTCCCGCGAGCCAGACACGCACCGGGCCGAGCTCGCCGCTCCGGCAGCCACCGACTCCGGCTCTGACACAGGCCGGCAGCGAGCGAGCCCCACGCTGTAAATAGCGCGGCGCCGAGCGAGCCTGCCCCGACGCCCGCCCCTCGCTCCTCCCAGCGCCGCTCTCATAGGTTCCGCTCCTCCGCCACTCACAGAGCCGGGCCGGGTGCGCCCGGGATTGGCTGGCGGCTGGGAGCCTGCGGCTGCCCCGCCCCGCCCCCCTCCCGCTTGCAAATGGGCCCGGGGGGAGCCGCAATTCATGCCCAGGGCAGCGAGGGGCGGGGTGGACAGGAGGGTGTCCCGGCCGGACAGACCCGTCTCCGCGGAGCACGGCGCTCCCCCCTCCCCGCATTCACACCCGCCCCGCAGCGAGGCTTGGGCGCCCGCTGAAGTGTTTCCAATCCGACGCGTTGAAGTCACGCCCGCCCCACCTTGGTGCTCAGGGCCCCGGTCAGCCGAGTAACTGGTAAGACCCAAACGGCCTGGGGCCACTTGCCCAAACCAAGCCCTGCCTCGCCCGAGGAGGAATGTGCCCTGAGGACAGAGCCGTCCCCGGGGGAAAGATCATTACAGGAAACGCCAATACGGGACGGCTGCGGAGAGCCAGAAGCGATCGGCAGAGCCAGGGCTGCGCATAACAGATCCAGCGAAGCAGCCCTGCGGGGTTGGACAGGAGCGTATCGTTTTCATCTGTTATGTATTTATTTTTTCTTGATCAATACAGCCCCGGCAGACAGACGGTTGGCTACAAGGAGCCGGGCTGCTTGTTGGGCTAGATGTAGTGGGAGTAGTCGGCAAAAGACACTTAGCGAAAATTAGCAAATCCAAAAGCACCAGGCGCCAGTGAGACGACACAGACAGAGACTGACACTCAATTATCCTCCAAACAATCCCAGGCAAACACACAGGCTCGGCCTGATCAATATCAGCCCCGAAGTGATCTCCTTAGTGAGATGCTAATTCATTTATTAGTACATTGGTGGGTGCGGCTTTGCTGAGTTCAGACAAAGCAGCTTTGCTATTCGGGATTCACACACACCCCTGGAAAAGTTTGAAATGTTATAGAATCAAAAAATTCTATACAGTAGATACATCTGGGAAACTTTAACTGTATATATTGATTTACACATTTAATACTGTAAATATTTTATGCACTTATAATACTTCCGTCACAGTGATACAGGCGCTACATTTAATATTTAGGTGCCATATGCCAACGTGGTACTATGGATCTTTTGAACAGAACACAGTAAACTCGGGAGAAATCACCCAGCTCATTTGCATGCGTGATTAAGGGGTGTGCAGGAGCTAAGACAGAGGGGGATTGTTCAGGAGCACAGAAAAGAGAACCTTGGTAAGAAAAATTGTGAAAATTGAAAAAGTGAATTAATAGACATTGCCTTACATTTCGTTCCACTAGTTCCATAAAGAGGGACCTCCCAGAACAGTACTGTAGGTAATTCAGATAATTGCAAGTATTGCAGTATATTTATGATCCACTAGCATTAGTTGCATCTCTCTAGGATGTTCGTTTTAGAACTCAAAAATTTGGTCGTTTTAAATTCCAGTGTTTCCAACAAGATCTAAAGATGGAGGGGAGTTTTCAGGCAAAATCGAGGACAGATAAGGAGAGGGATGCATAGCATGTTTAATGTAAAGAGGATAAGAGTAGTCAGGGCTGGCAGGGTGGTACAGTGGAGCGGGTACAGAGCTGGGACTCAAGAAACCTTTCCATTGCTGGCTTTGCCACTGACCTGCTGCTTTAGTTGGGCAGGTCACTTCACCTCCATATGCTTCTGAAGGCAGGTGGAGCTCCTCTACAGTGGCAGAAGGAGAAGGAAAACTCCAGTTTCAAACCAAAACTGACAAGTCTGGCCAGCAGTGTTTGGAAAAGGTTGTGCCAGTCACACTTGCTATTCAGACACTACCATGGACTACCCTCTTTGCTTTATAAACAGAAAGCCATATTCAATGAATAATTAACAAATCTGTTTGCTTAATGGCAAAATACAAAATTAAAACCAAATGGTTTAAACTCCAGTTTCTGTGTTGAATGCCCATGCTAACCAGGCTGCAGAGGAGAGTTCAGCACTGAAACAATTTTAACTTGCCTTTTAACAAATTCCTTTCCTCCTCTGGCACTTCCTCTAGAATGCATAAATTCTGTGACAATGTGGATACCAGAAATGTCATTACATAAAGCTTTTTAAAAGGATAGTGAGAAACCTATGTTTGTGCTTCATGTCCCTCACAGTTAAGAAACCAATCTTATTTCCATTTAAGTCAGAATTTTGCTACTGACAGGTATTAGGAAGAAACTTTCCCCAGAGACTGGTTATTTCACTGAGATTTCTTGCATCTTTCTCTAAAGTATCTAGTGCTGGCCACTGTCCGATAGGATGCTGGTCTAGGTGGACTACTATTCTGATCTGATATGCAGTGTTGCTGTAGCCATGTTGGTCCCAGGTTAGTAGAGAGACAAGGAGGTGAAGTAGGGTGCCCAGACAGCAAATGTAAAAAATCGGGATGGGAGTGGGGGGTAATAGGAGCCTAAATAAGAAAAGGACCCAAAATCAAGTTTGTCCCTATAAAATAGGGACATCTGGTCACCCTAAGGTGAATTAACACCTTTTCTTGGACCAGCTTCTGTTGGTGAGAGAGACAAGCTTCTGAGCTTACGGAGAGCTCAGGTCCTGAAGAAGAGCTCTTTGAAAGCTCAAAAGCTTGTCTCTCTCACCAACAAAAGTTGGCCCAATAAAATATTACCTCATCCACCTTGTCTCTCTGATCTGGTATGACAGTTGCCATGTTTCATGTGATTTCAATAAGAGCAGCAGCAGGCCCTGGCTAGTGCGGTCAGCAAATATAGCTGCAATTAACTCAGTTTTCCTTTTAATGTTGCCAGCTAAATTTTTACACAGATGCTGGACAAGGAAGTTAAAATAAGAAGTTACCTTCAACCATGAGGTCACAGCTTTTCTGTAAAGAAATACTATAGCATACATTGAGTTTGGATAGTTTTCCTTCACACATTGTTCTGAAGGCTGCCTCACTGTTGAAATATCTTTACTAACTTTATTTTCGATTGTCCTTACATTGTATAACCCCTGATTTCTACAGTATTTGCACACTGACTGTTTTGTTCCCCATTTATTGGCAAACTGCTCTAAATATTTGGTTTTACAGTTCATGCAAATATACTGGATGATATATACTTCTGACCTCTAAATTTGAAATGATCTGTAAGTCCTCAAATATGTTTTAAATTCCGGATATAATACCATGTGCCACAAAGTCAGTCCTCCCCTGAAAGAGAAAGGAGGAAATATGAAATAGACTGAGCTCACTCAAATTTACTTTAGCAGGAGGGGACAAACTGAATCTAGAACTAATTAGTGTTGATGCTATCAAGTATTATAATGGATTTATTGAAACTCTCTTGTGATTTACATATGTGTAATGTGTTGTACCACAACCTTTACAGTTTTGCAGCACATATTTAAGATGTACTGCAAAGTAATTTTCTAATGTTTGTTTCTGTTTAGAAATTATAACACACAAAGGTTCACGATGCCACATCCATCACCCACTAATGGAATTACAACTGAAGCAATGTGCTACTGGTGCCTTTTATTTGCACACATAGGAAAATCTCAATTTGCCAAAGCAATTTATAATCTTCTAGCTCAGCATTTCCTCTATGTTCTCAGAGCTGATGACAAGTGTATTTAGCAGGCTTCGCTGTCGTGTGTGGCACGTATGCTCTGGAGTTGGTTTGTGTTCATTAAGTTGCATTGTTGCATTAAAGTAATATGAGAGACTATTTCTGAATATTACAAATGTTCTGTCAAACTGAACATGCATAGACTCTAATATCTTGTCTAGAGGGCAATGTGTTTGAAATCAATTTTAAGAGGCAAAATTTCCTCAACAGCTGTCATGTTTGAGTTGTGATCTAACATTTACTATAAAACATGTCAACTTCTGTTTTCAAGCTATACAGATGTTTGAAGTGCCACAGCTGGGAGGGACTTGCAGGGTGCAAGTATTACTCACCAATCTTGGCTCCCTTGAAACCTGTGGAGTTCATTCTCCAGGGGATCCACTCTGGTTTGAGCCACGGAGAGATGTGTCAGGAGGCACGGCGTTTGATTTACTCATGACTACCATGTTTCCTCCTCCAGTCTGATTACTAGCACAAGCATTCTGCATAGGAAACTGAGCAGAGTTTGTGTGGGGTCCCATGACGGACCATACACAAACAAAATAATTCCGCTTTTGCAACACTAGTTTACATCTGTTTTAGAGGCAAAAGCAAACCGGGACAGACTTGGCCCATAAAAGGGACAAGAGACAGGCCCAGCGCAAAGCAACAATAATGATATGTTCTGCAACAAGAAGGAATGTGGGATAACAACTACAAGGAACCAGCAAGCAAAGCACCCGAGGCCTGAGGCAGCATGAGGAGGTGTCTGTAACAATCATGAGAGAGCAGCCCGGAGCCTTAACTTGTAATGACTATGTAGCCCACATATCAAAAGGCTCTCCCACCAACACACACAACTACAAATACAATGAAGCCCTTTGAAATGAATACTGAATAAAGGAATAACATGGTTTCAAAATAAACCTCCAGTGCACCTCACGGTAAAATATAAAAGAAATCTGACCTGATAAGCGTCTCTGCCTGTCAAAGGAATACATTCCATCTGGACCAACTCAAGACGATATGCAGAGACATTCACACAGCAATTGTAAATATAGGGATACCAATCAAAGGAACAGGCCTGTTTAGAAAAGTGTCACAAATCATATGAACTGTGTTTGGGTTTTTTATATTGTTTTGTAGGCTGATAGCTTCAGCTCCAAGTTTCAGTCAGGGGTGTTTAAAAACAGCCATCATATAAAGCAATGATCAGTTCAAAATAAGCCCCTAGAACTTTTGAATAACTTAAAATTTTGAAGCACCTTGACAGACCCAAAGATCCTCCTCGTACACATGGTAGCCCAGCTCAGGCTCTGCTGTCCCTTACCTTTGTCCTCCGATTCAGAAAAAGGCCCAGTATCTTCCATCAGGAGCATCTGGACAACTAAGGTGGGATCTCACTTTCATCGTGGGGGGGCGCACTCCCAAGTGACCATATCCCATACTCTTCTGTTGTGCAAACAGTCCGCCATTGGCCTTTTAATTTTAACAATCTCATTGCTTTCAAATCTAGTGCCATCTGGCGTTTACATCCCAGAAAGCACTGCTCTCTTATGAAATTCCATCCCACAATTTGTACATGTATTATTCCAATCCTTTTTGGTAGCCCTGCTTCCTGTGAGACCTGATGGGCATTGGAAGGTGATGGAGGTGCTAAGGAAAGCTGGAACCACCTGACCAAAGAGAAGAACAAAGCAAATGAATAAAGACAAAGGACAGGCATTGTATTTATTTATTTATTTATTTTTTTTTTTACTTGACAGTGTTTCCAGATTACATCTCTTATTCCAGGAGAAACTGCCCTTCCTTCCTTTTCTACATTTGGAATTGAAACACCTCAAGAAAGTTCAGGTTCTTCAATATCCTCCCTTCTGCCTTTCATTATAAAATAGCTGCAGTGCTACTACCTGTCTCTGCCGCTCCCTAGCAAGTATTTGCCACCAGAACCTATAAGCAGCCTTGAAACCTGACTAAATAAAGCTACAATGACATTTCAGTCTGCATGTGCCCCTTGTATATTTTGGGTTTAAACTAGCATCTCCTGAAAAGTGCTTCCCAGCTGGAAATTACTCCCTCATCCAGCAGCTTTTGACATTACAATACCCTCCTGGTCATTTTTTAAACTTCATATTGGCAATTTTCCACTGTTAGCCCAAATAATTGGACTTAACCTTTCAGTGTAACTTTATGAAATAGCGATTGTGTCTACACAGTATTGTGTATTTATTTGAAATGAAAAATAAAGCATATTCAAAGTGACAAAATAAATTGATAGTTGCAGTTTACTATAAACCTGCTAACATTCATCTTCTGTCTTTTCATTATTATTGCAGCACTGCCTCAGAGTAAGTTGCATTCCTACTTATGCAAATACAATATTTCCTTATTTATCTGCCTGTACCACAGCTGCATTTGCCTGTATTGCAACATAAGACATTCATTTCATCAACAGAGAATGATTACTATTGTATTTGGCTGATTAAAATTAGCATAAGAAAGCAAACAGTAAACAAACTGTACCCTTTCCTTTCTCTGCCCTGAAATGATTTCTTGGGCTGGAAATCTCATCTGTGCTGGATGCTGAAAGTAAGGAAAACCACTTGAGAAATGCTTAAAGAATCACCGGTGCAGCATTTATTGGATTACTATCTCTGATAACTGCTTTGGGCAATTTTTCGCTGTTGTAACATATTACACAGACCCAGGAGCCCACTACCTGCAACTTCTGTCATAACAGGAAAAGACAGCCTGGCCCACCTGCCAAAGCAGAGATGATCACATCACTTATTCTCCAAAGTCCTCCCTTCCCATTGAAGAAACTCTAGTCCATGCCCTTATCATGTCTCACCTTAACTATTGCAACTTTCTACTTTCTGCCACCTCCAGTCAGTCCATACAACACTGCAACCAAAGTCACTTCCCTTGTTTGCTGTTCTGATCCTGCTACCACCACCCTTTCCATCCCTGCTAACTCCTTTCAGTCAAGGCTCTGCACAAAGTTGCCCATTCCTATATCTCAGCCCTTGTTTCCTAGCACACCTCCCTCCCCAAAATGCCATCTCCTCTTAACTTCTCCCACCTCACAAAATCCTTTGTCTCCCCCTAATGGTAATTCTATGCCATCACAATGCTTGGAACTCTGATGTGCACAAAGCTATATCACTCTACTGCAGGCCTAGGCTAAAAATCTCACTTTCGCCCACTTATAAATAAAATGACCATAACCGATTATAACAATACACTAAAATTATAGTTAAATAAAAGAATCAAAACACCTTCAAACCCTGGAACCAACAAGAAGGCTGCACAAAATAAACAATCCAAATTACACGACTTGATGTCATATCTTCCCTTTCTTTCCCCCTGCATATGGTCTAAGGCCTGACCCTTCGAAGCCCTATTCATATGGTGTCAGTGGGGCTAATCACATGAGCAAGGATATTGTCCTTACATTGTTAGCTCTTCAGATCAGTGTCTGTCAATCCTTATGAATTACCCTCATCAGAGACGCCTATTGCTGTTATAGGCAGAATAGTCAGGGCCGCCGTTCTCAATACGGCCTACCTATGTGCAGGAGCTGGCAATAGGTGACTCTCCACCACCTTTGTGGTTTCACACTTCTGGGTCTCACCAAGGGTTAGTTAAGCCAAGTAGCCATTCCAGCCACATCTCCTTTCTCCCAGCCTCATCTCTTATGCCAGGGGTCGGCAACCTGTGGCAGGTTCGGCCGATCGCGGCTCCCACTGCCTGCGGTTCACCACTCCACGCCAATGGGGGCAGTGGGAAGGGCGGCCAGCACATCCCTCGGCCCACGTTGCTTCCCGCAGCCCCCATTGGCCTGGAGCAGCGAACCGCAGCCAGTGGGGAACCACGATCGGACGAACCTGTGGACACGACAGATAAACAAACTGACCCGGCCCACCAGGGGCTTTCCCTGGCAAGCCACATGCCAGAGGTTGCCGACCCCTGTGTTATGCCAACGAGCTGCAATGAGTGGCAGTGTAGGGCTGCAGTTCTGGCTCCTGGCCAACCCTACAACCCAAGCAGTGCGAAGGAGCCAATGATAACGTGTCTGATCCTGCAAGGTGCTGAGGACCCATTTTCCAGGGCACTACCTGTCCTGCTCCGTACCTCACAGGATCAGGCCCTTCATGGCTCTCTATTTGCCATCTAGATGACATCAATCACCTCTCCTCATTTCCGTTCCACTTATACTGAAGTCATGAATTATCCCAATAGGGGGTTGCGGAGACTCTTTAAAGATTCCAGAAAATGAATAATTTGCCTGACATGCTCATCAATGTACGTTTTCCATTTCAAACTAAAAATCCAACTAGCAGCACACGTGCCTCCTTCCTATCAACAGCTTTGCTTATGTCCTCCTGGAGGAATCTCTGCTGGGAGCTGGGCCAGGGAGATGGATAGAGGGAAGCCTGACTGAGGCTGGAAAAAGAGGCAGCCTGAGAGATTCCCCCAGGGGGAAATGTAAAACACAGGAGAGAGGCAACAATTATTGTAATTGGAGGTAATGAGGCTGAGGCGCCAGCTCCTGGTCTTCTTAGCATCACTCAATACAGAGGGAGAGAGACACACACAGGAGACTCCTAGCCCTGCCCCAATTCTCCCTACTGCAACCCAGCCCTACTCACTGTGTTCCCTGACTGCAACTTACATCCAACTCTTCCCTTTACGGTGCCTGCAGCTGAGCCCCAGATGCTGATTACAGGCTTCCTGGCTGCAGCTCCCCATCCAGCTGCAGCACAGTCATGCGCAAGGCAGGTTTTCCTGCTCTGTGTTAATTCATTGGCATTGATTTTGCTGTGGGTTGTGGTCACCAAAAAACCCAAAGTGGAAGGGAAGCCAATTTAGACCCAGTTCTTTATAGGGCTGCAGAATCCATTCTAGCGCTCTTTAGGTAGTTGTATGTCTCCTGTCACCATAGTATGGGAGCACCTCCCAATCTATACTGTATCTAGCTTCCCAGCCCCCCCCATGAGGTAGATATTATGATCAGCCCCATTTTACAGGTGGAGAACTGAGGCACAAAGTGTCTTGCCCAAGGTTACACAGCAACCCTGTGGCAGAGCAGAGAATGGAACCCCAGTCTCCAGAGGCCCAGGCTAATCCCCTGACCAGTGCCCATGCTTCCTCTCTGCTCCTTTGGGGTCACAGAACCTACTCCTTCTGCCTGCCTCTCCCAACCTTGTTCCCCACTATTTATTTGGGGCTTGGGGGAGGCTATCAATTGATACATGGCAAGAGCAGAGGCCTAGGAAAATGGATTTTACTGGCCTGGGAATTTATTTTGTGACACGAAATGCATCAGTATCTGCATCATTAGCTTATCAATGAAATTGCAGTTCAGGCAATAGTGCTGAGATTACAGCGGGTCTTATTCCAGTCTCAAGAGAAGTATTCATATTTCCACTCTCAATGATTCTTTATGATGCACAGAGAAGCCCTCAACGTTTTGTTTTAACAGAGGAATTTTTCTACTTGGTTTTTTTTACATTAAATCTCGGAGGGGGGTTTGTTTCTGCCCTCCCACCAACTTTATGCTGACACACCTTCTTTGAAATCAGTGCAGTTACTCCGCATTGATTCCAACAGAAGCAGTTTCTAGTTCTCAACTTTCCTTTTGTACAGGACTCTTAGTACAGGGGTTCTCAAACTGGGGGTTGGGACCCCTCAGGGGGTCACAAGGCTATTACATAGAGGGTTGCGAGCTTGTCAACCTCCATACCAAACCCCACTTTGCCTCCAGCATTTATAATGGTGTTAAATATATAAAAAAGTGTTTTTAATTTATAAGGGGGGGGTCACACTCAGAGAGTAGCTGTGTTTATTATCTGTGCAGTTTCATGGACAGCTAGATCTGCCTGTGTCATGCCATGTTTTCAGAGTTATTGTTGCTGTGCTGGTCCCAGGATATTAGAGAGAGAAGGTGGGTGAGGTAAATATCTTTTCTTGGACCAACTTCTGTTGGTGAGAGACAAGCTTTCGCATTCACACAGAGCTATTCCTCAGGTGTCACACCATGTGTGTTTCTTGCCCTCTTGTGGTGAGATGAGTGCTCTCACTCAGGCATGATTCCAACAGAGGGTTGGAAGCTGCTGGTGGTAGTAGGAACAATGCCATGTTAGAGCAGGCTTAGGTATCCAGCAACCTTGTGGATGATATCAAAGCTATCCTTAGTGCCTATCTACAAGTAAAAGTGGTACCACTGGCATGCTGATATAAAGTGGTACAACCTCCCCGGTGTTGATGCAATTATACCACTATAAAGGTGCTTTATACTGCTACAGCTATTCCTGTATGGAAGGAAGAATAAATTGTCCTGGTATAAGGCACTTTTATACCAGTATGACTGCATCCAGACTAGGGGTTGTACCTGTACAACTATTTTGGTAAAAATCACCCCTCTAACCAAAATAGTTTAGTGGTACAAATACTATGTGTAGCCAGATTATCTTTTCCCCTGCAGAGAAATTACAAGAAATACTTCAGTTCCCATGTGTGGTCAGAAATTAGCTTTGAAGAATCAGACATCAGCTCATGAGATATCCAAATAAGGTGTTATGTGTCAGAGTTCAGAAAGCGCATATACAAAGTTATGCGCCACATATCAGTGGTAAGACAAGTTATCAGGTGTTAAAAGACATATTAGGAGATTCACATCAGATAGCGTGTTGCATGACCCAAGCATTAAACTTTAGCTGTGAGAAATCATAAGCCATACTTCAGGCATGTGTCTAGTTGAGTATAGTATAAAATGTCAAGTAATGATAGTGTTAAATCTGTGGAAATTATATGAATAAAAACTACGCACTTTGCTCATCATTAAAAACAGGGTATAACTCTTGGAGCTTAAGTACCATTTTACTCAAGCAAACTTTTGGTTTTAAAACAGGGAATCGCTAGTGAAAATCAGTCATGCAGCAAGATCAAACAGATTACATTTGTATATGAAGAAATTTCTCATAACGCTTATGCTCACGTTTTTCACCCTCAAATATCCACACGATAGGGTGTCAACATTCTCATCAGACAGTACTGATCTCAAAAGAAAATTCCCTCCAAGGAATTGTACGTTAGTCCAAACCTGGGACTTGCTCTTGGGCAATCAGATGGGGAAAATATGGGTGGATGCAGGGCTAAGTATTGGCAAAAGTTATGTAAAATGAAATGGAAAAACTCAGCAAATTCCTTACAGTTGGAGTTTGAGAAGGAGATAGGTGGAAGAAAGCTCAAGGTATTACGGGGGGAGCAAGGTTTGCATACCCGTGAAATTACACAATACGCTGAAACATAGGGCTGAATTTAGCCTGGGGTAAGTGGGTGCAGCTCCTTTACTCAGTTAGCAAAAAGGAAAAGATTACAGTGAGACAAAGGCCATTAGACTAACAGATCAAGCTGAGAAAAGGCAGTAATGATTATTCTCAGTGCATTTTTTTACTATCTTATTAAAATCACATATTTTACAGCATTTGCATAACAGCAGAATTGGTCTAATGCATAGATTTTCCCCCAAAGGTTTGCAGCACAGATCTGATGTCACTTGCATCCAATTTGGGGACTGAAAATATCAGTTATCCAAGTTATACTATATAGAGTGTCAGCTAGTGGTAATGCAAGAAAAACTGCACAGAACTTGATCCATTAAAGGTGACCTCTCTCTGTGCTTTAATTTCCACACCTGTAAAATGGGGATAATATTTACTCTCATTGTAAAGCGCATTAAGAAATACAGACAAAAATATTATTATTACAGTTTGCTGACTTGTAAAACTGAGATAATGTTTCTTACCTTGGGTGCTGCAAGACCATTTTCAAAGTGCTTTCAGACCCTGGGAGGTTGGGTGCTTTGTCAGGGCAAAGTTTGATTTTATGTCCTAAACCATCTGCCCTAATATAAATATGGGGTCAAATTTAGGTTAGATAAAGTCTATGACCCTCGTGAAAGCCTATGGGACCCAATTCAGCAGCGATGGATGCTGTAAGCTGTGGTGTGAGCTGCAATTGAATGTAAAATTATCAGAAAATGAGTGTGTGATGGGGTATACAGCCCCCCTCCCCCCCACACACACACTACAGATGAAGGGGTTAAGGCAGAATTCTTGATAGTGGAAGCCATGCTCCAACTACTGCAGCAGTATAAAAGGGAGCAACCTATCTCAGTCAGTGGCTGACTGCTGAGGAGGAAGGAGACACTCACTGGCTCCAGACGAGGAGCAGCGGGAAGCCCAGACTGCAAGAGCCAGAGGTGTCGAGCCCCAGACTGACGCCCAAGGGTCGATGGACACCCCAGCGAGGTTGCAGTCATCAAGAGCAGCGCAGCCTGCCGAGCCCGGAGACACCAACACTCAGACCATGACAGCAGAAATCATGGTAGGAAGTAGCCTGGGGGGGACTAGCCATTGTCGCCTCAGGAGCCAGCGTGCCGCCTCAGTGGTGAACCCACTCACCACTACAGGGCCCTGGGCAGGGACATGGTAGAGTTGGGCAGGCCTGTATCCCCCTACATCCTGCCACCCCACCCCTGGGCGCAGGGCTGTCCTTACCCATATGCAAAGTATGCAGCTGCGTAGGGCACCAGGAAACTTGGGGCACCACATTTCCTGGTGCCCTGCATAGCTGTGTGCTGCTCCCAGCCCCTGCTCTGGCTCTTCCCCAGGGCCCCCGCCCCCCCTCCCCACCCCAACCCCATCCCCACTCCCCTGAGGACTCCAGAAGCGGTGGGGCCTGCACTCACCGGTAAGTAGAGTGACCCGGCCCTATCCTGCTCCACTCAGCTCCCCTGGCTCCCAGCCCCGCCTCTGGTGAGTGCTGGGGGACAGTTCTCCCCTCCCCCAAGCCTGGGAGCCAAGGAGCAGAGCAGGCTGGGGCCAGGTCACTCCACTTACCAAAGGAAGTGGCCAGCCCCCCACCCCACCCCCACGGAGACCTGGGGCCAGCCACCCCTCATGGAGGCCTGGGGCCCCACACAGCCCCCCTGGGGGGCGCGCTGCATAGGGCACCGAAATAGTTAGGATGTCCCTGCCTGGGGGTGGCAGTTTCCCCATCTGAGGCTGAGATGCCTGTGCTGGTCTGTCATCCCCCAGAGATAGGACAGCAGATTGTCAGCTGTTTGCCCTGCCACAGAACTGGTCTCCCTAGACTGATGATTGTTCTGCCTGGAGCACAAGCTGGGGCACCCACCAAAGCCCTATTGACTCCGGTCACAAGGCCACGCAGTCCAGAGGCTAAATGTAGCCCTAGTGATGCAATCACAGGGCCTGAACACCCTTCCCACTACCCCAAAAGGATGACCGGGTATAGAGGCCCTGCAATAGAGAGCCAATTATGTGGCACCTCTACTCTATTGTACAACTGCTTTTCTTACAACAACCCCCCTTCTGCCCACTCAGCATGTAAGTTACTCATTTTTCAAACCAACAAGTTACCACTTGCACTTCAATTGACCTCTGGATTTACACTACCATTAACCTAAGACAAGTTAACTTTGCCGTTGACCTATTTAACTCTTACCTTGCCTTACTTTCTGTAATAGACTGTGCATCCTTAGCATGATACTTTTCCATTTATTGTATTATAGGAATATCATGCATTCATTTAAGTTTTCCTTGCTGCTGCTTTTGGGAGAAGGGGGAGGGGGCTGTTCATCAGAAATGTGTGCGTTGAGACAGTGTCCCCTCCACATCTTGTTTTTTCCTTCAGTTCGTTCCTACAGTGAAATCATAATGCTAAATTTGAGACAACTCAATCACTGGGATGTTTCAAACACAGAATTGGTCGCAGGCTCAAGATGAAAAATTAGCTGGGTTGTAAGAAAGCTTTCATCCAGATACAACAATCTTAAAATGCAGAAATCAAGACAAGCAAGGAAAGGAGGGCGATTTAGCATCTCTAACAGACATGGCTGTCTTTGGCACAAATTTCCCACACAACTTTGGCCAAATAACCTCTGTGCTTCATTTTCCCGAAACTGGGGAGTAGCACCTAACTGACAAATGTATTGCCAGGCTACATTCGTCAGTATTTGTGTAAAGCCTTTTGGGACCTTTGGATGGAAGGCGCTATAAAAGTACAAAAAGAAAAGTTACTGAGAAAATAAAAATGTGCACAAATGCATTTTTTCACATTTACCCTAAATCCATCTTTAAATTAGTTGTGATAAATAGCAGCAAAACATTGTACTTGGATCTTGTATTCAAGTGCCCCACTGAAATGTACTCTATTATATAGGCCTTGGTTCAGAAAAGTGTCCCTACTCAGGAGCAGCACATGAACATGCTTAACTTTATGCAGCAAAAACATGCTTAACTTCAAGCATGTGTTTAAGTCTCATTGAAGTGAATTGCCCTTTTATTGAATCAGGGTCATCATATATTCTGGGAAGGCAATTCAAAGGTAGTTCAAACTACATAGTTGAAACTCTTACTAGCATCATTCAACTTCATCTGTGTTTGAAAACTGATCTGTACCTCTTTGGTTGTGCTTTGAGGAGTTTGACAGCAAGTCTCAAAATATAGTAGAATGTCATTTTCTTAAATACAGATCTTTATACTAATTTTGTTCTGACAATGGAAAGTAACATAAGCGTTGATTTCAGAAGCAAGACTGAGCAAAGCACTCTGCTCTTAGTGGAGACAGAGTAATGTGACAAATCCCAGCAAAACTGGCATTAATTCGCACCCTTGTCAGTCACCTTAGAGACTCACATTGGTTTTTTTAAAAAGTGTTTTTTATCTTGAACACATTCATTTAAATTATACTCTTATGAGCTGCGTTAACCCTTGCTATGGGTTGAGTTAAAACCCCATTGAAAATGCTGTGTGAACCCCCCCTTCATGTAAGATAGTTGTAAGAGCCAGTTACAAAGTACAATGGCTTCGATGTGGACGTAGCAGCAAAATGCGGATAGACACATGCATGGAATTAAGTGGCAGGCCACAACTTTTATTAAACGTCAACACAGAGGAGGGGCACCACTTGTCCATCACCCATAATCTCCTATACGAGGCATTTCATTAGTTCCAGTGCAAGGGTTACAGGGCTCCTTACCATATAACCCATAATGCGAGATAGGCTCTCCTCAGCCTACTCCCGAGGACTCAGCTCTCTCTGAGTCCTGGCACCCTCCCACCCCTGACAGGTACGAAGGGTGAAGCAGGATGGGGACCTTGGCCCACAAGATCTGAACTCAACCTGCAAAGGCCAAAGGTCTCACCCTAGCCCATGAGCCCAAGGCCCATCACCAAAATCCAAGGTCTCTTCTCTGGGGACTGTTCATTTTATTCTCTTAACCACACTGGAAACAGGCCACGGGGCACCAGCGACTAGCAACCAGGCTGCCTGGTATCACACCGCCTGCTCAATCCATGCCTGCACATGCCATAGCCATAGGTCAGCACCTCGATCTGACAGACGTATCCCATCATCCCTGAAAACCTCCAGCTGATTGTTATGGCTGTCCCTGTGTTGCATCACTGAACCCCCTTTCTCCAGGGATATCGTGGGGACCCCCTTATTTTCTTTCTTTCTAACCTTGTCCATATGAGCTGGATCTGCTCCCAGCCCCTGCCTGTCAGTGAGGGCAGAAGTGGCATGAGCTGATCCCACTGCATGCCTCTTCTGGATGCGAACAGCTTCGGCCCGAAAGCCCAGCTGAGATCCGGCTGCCATCCTGGCTGCCCTCTTGTGGGCCCGATGCACTACAGAGTGCCCACACATCCAAACATTGCTACACTCTGGGTAGCTTCTGAAACAACAAGCACATTGGGTAATGTACGTTTTGCCATTCCCTGCCGTCTTTTCCTTGGTGAAGACATAAGTCCTGTAACACCTTGATTTCAAGTGCCCTATTGCCTGCACCTGCCACAGGCCAGAACACTCTGCAGCCACTAACGTGACTGTCCCAATCCTAAAAGGATGAGTACCAAATTAACCCTGGTCAAGACCACAGTAGCACAAGGGTTTTCTCGGTACCATACTGAATGGGTATCTTGTCAGGAAGCTGCCATCACCATGTGTGAACAGCAGGCCCAGCTGCAGGCCCCAGATTTTTAGTGAGGCTGTTATGTGTTGCCAAATCCACATATCAGGAAGATGCCACAGAAACCCTGAAAAGTCACTAGATGTAGCTATTTAAGCATTAAAAAGAAATAAAAAATGTCACTAAACAAAATTTCCCCAGAATTCAACAGAGAATGCCATATTTACATCTGCCTGGGTGAGAGGACACTCCCAGCTGCTGAACAAGAAAGCAGCAGCAATGCTGGGTGCTCCCTCTCTGGCTGGACAGTCTTACAGCCACATTTATTCTGACTGTCCTGGCTACATGGGCTACATAGTCTAGAAATGATCCAATCCCAGCTGGTTCATACCCTGCCCCCAACCAACTAAACCCCAAGCAGACAAAGGCCGACAGAGAGAATCGACGTGAAGTTCAGAGAATTCAGAGCCAGTGATTGCCGCAGAGCCCCTAGCGATCCCAAGTGTGGATTGGGGGCGGGGGCGGGTTTGCTGCCTGGGAGTTGAGCTCTAAGATTTAGGGGTGGGGAGACCTTCTGGTGGGATTTGATCAGCACAAAAAATAACCCATTCTATTGCTGGAGAGACCAAACTGCTCCTCTTGGGCAGAGTGGAGCAAGTTCCACAGGAGCCTTTTTTCAAGGCAATGTCTGCTCGGGGGAGGCAAGTTCGCTCTGCCCGGGACAACTCATCCCCACAGGGGCTAAGGGAACCTGGGCTGGGCCCCCAGGCAGCAGAGCCCCGAAGGGAGGGCTGGAGGGGTGGCCAAATGACAGGTTAAGAAGTAGGAGGGACCCCAGCCCTACACCGTGTAACCAGGACAGCCAGAAACCCCTTGCCAGCCCCCTACCAGCTGAGAGACACCAATACAGCCAGTCAGTGATAACAAAATACTCAGCTGCCAAGACTGCCCAGCCGGAGAGGGAGTGCCCAGCATAGCCGCTGCTTTCTGTTCAGCAGCTGGGAGTATCCTCTTGCCCAGGCAGGGTGAGCGCTGAAGCTAGTCATGGGGGCAGGTTCAGCAGAGTCCCAAGGAATCGCCCAGCTAGACAAGCCAGCTTCCCACTCCTTGGAGGGGGATTTTGATCAGTTAACGTGTCAGTGGCCAAAGGCTCAAAGATCTGTTGACAAATGGTTTTTCCTGCATCACCCTCAGCCAGGAGCGGTGCCTGCCCTGGTCATGAATGGTTTTTACTGAGCAGAAGATCATAACTATTCCCCCCAGGGATAGTCGTATCCTCCCTTCTCCTTATCCTCTCCCTCCCCATTAGATCTGGCTTTTCACCCCCTCCCCGCCACCAAGGAATTGCAGCTGAGCCCCTTACCTGCTAAGCATTTATTCTGCCAACAGGATCTCTCGTCAAACCCAACCTCTCAGCCCTGGAATGCGCATCCTTTGGCGGACATGCCCAAGTGAGCCATAATGACGTTGACTTAGTGTGCAACAGAACGTACAGATTGAACCTCTCTAGTCTGGCACCCTTGGGACTTGACCAGAGAATTTGCCAAACCATGAGAGATCAATGCAGAGTGCCAGCGGGTCTCCATAGGTGCAGGAAGTAGGGGTGCCTGGAGGCCTGCTGCCACTTGAGGTCCTGGTCAACGGCCCCCCCGCCTGGGGGCTCCGATGCCAGCCCCAGGTCCCAGCCTCTGGCCTCTCGCCAGGGGTCCCAGCTGCCGGCACCAGGTCCTCCCCCTCCCTCCTGGAGCATGAACAGTGCAAATCAGCTGGGAGGGAGGAGGAAGAGGAGTTGTAAATGCAGGGCCCCTGGCATGCAAGAGGCGTGGGGGGAGAGAGGCAAAGAGGGGAAGCTTGGCACCGGTGGATGCTCTGCACCCACTAATTTTTCCCTGTGGATGCTTCAGCCCCGGAGCACCCACGGAGTCAGCGCCTCTGCTGGACCACAGATGTTGCCGGACCATGGAGTGCCAGATTACAGAGGTTCAACCTGTAGTAAGAAGAGCATGGTATGGATTTTATTAACAGTATTGAGCTGCTTGTGAATGATTTTGGGACTATACAAATTGGCGACTTCTTTCTCTGAATATCATTGTAATTGGCAGTGAAAGTCAGTAGATTTGTCACTGGTTGCTTTGACAAATATTTCCTCGCTAGGGAAACCAAAAAGCCACTAAATCTAGTGACAAAATCATTAAGTTGGTAACACCCACAAGCCTTTCTCCTACCGACACTAGAGGCCAGAGTGGGGGTGGGGCGGGTGCGCTCCCACAGCAACTGCAATACACACAGTGCAGGGGTGAGCGCCAAGGCAACAGACCTGGCTCCAACGGGAATCCCCCCAGCCACTGTAATGACACCGCGTGACCCCCGCTCCCTTCCATGGTGAGTAGTGGGAGTGGTGGGACCCTATGCAAAAGACCCAGCCCTGGCAGGGCCACCCAGGGACATGGTCCTTCCCAGCCACCGTAGAGATACAATGGGACTCCTGGCATCTCCACCCCACCCCCATGAGCGGGAAAAGGGGAAAGCAGTTTCCCTAGAGCTGGCTCCGGCAGCACAGCCCAAGCACACAGAGCCAGGGCCTTTCCCAGCCACCCTAGCAGTGTCTTTGAACAGGGGGTGTGTGGGGTGGGGGGGTCCATGGCAACAAACCCAGCTTCAGCAAGGTCACTCCCTGTCACTGCAGGGGCTACACTGCTTGTGGCCCCAGCAACACACACCCCGGTGGCTCCTGGCCTCCCCCCTTGAGCGGGGGTGTGCGTTTCTCCTTGATGCAAACCCACCCCCTTTGTTGATTTTAATTCCCTGTAAGCCAACCACCCTCCCCCCTTCGATCACAGCTGGCAAAGGAAATAAAGTCACTATTTTGATACCATGCATTCTTTCTTTATTAATTTTTTTTAAAAAGGGAGATAACATAAGGTAGCCCGGGTGGGGTAGGGTGAGGTGGGGGAGGAGGGAAGGACAAGGCCACATTGCTTATTGTAGCCACACTACAAATCAAAACTGTATGAATAACAGCCTTCTGTTGCTTGGGCCATCCTCTGGAGTGGAGTGGCTGGGTGCCCAGAGCCTTCTGCCCTGCGTTCTTGGGCGTTTGGGTGACGAGGCTATGGAACATGGGGAGGAGGGCAGGCGGTTGTACACTGGATGCAGCGGCAGTCTGTGCTCTTGTTGGCTTTCCTGCAGCTCCACCAGACACTTGAGCATGTCCATTTGCTCCCCCATTAGCGTCAGCTTTGCATCCTGCCTCTTCTCATCGCGCTCATTTAATGCTTTCCTGGACTATGCCACTAAATGCCTCCGTGCATTAAGCTTTGCCCTATCAGTGTGGGAGGACTGCATGAGCTCAGAAAACATGTCATTGGGAGTGCATTTTTTTTTGCCATCTAATCTGCCATAACCTCAGGGACAGAGATGATGAGAGAGCATAGAAACATTTGCACCTGCGGGATAAAAAGGGGGGGTAAAATTTAAAATGATATATTTCTGAGAACAAAAGGGAGACTCTTTCACAGTGAATCAAGAAATTCACAGCAGACAGCACATGTGTGCTTTAGGTACAAGGTCGCATTTTGCCTTTTATATTGAGCGTCTGCCAGTATGGTGACACATCACACACGGCTGGACAACAGAATTCGGTTTCCAGGCAGCCACTGTAAGACAAAGGGTACATGGGTTTGGCTTCTAACACCTTCATAACATGTGGGAATGTTTTCAAACTGCTGCGCCCTCCTTTCCCATAGCAAGCAAATGCCGGCTGGGTTTGCCATTTAAAAGGAAGGCCTGCGATTTTGGGTGGACATGCAGCACACTCCTCCCCCCACCCCACCGTGTAGCTATTTGGGATGATCCCTTCACCCCTCCCCCCGCTGGGTGGCTATTCTCAGGGATGATCCTTTTAGCCAAGCACAAACAGCCCAGCATGAACGGGGTCCTTTACTGTTCCCTTACAAAAATTCCCCTATTTCAACCAGGTGACCATGAATGATATCACTCTCCTTAGGCTAACACAGAAAGATATAGACCGAATGTTGCTTGAATGTGACCAAAACCCAGGACCATTCGCTGCCATGCTTTGTGCTGCAATGATTCCAGACTACTTGCTACTGGCGTGGCATGGTAAAGTGTCCTACTGTGGAGGATAAAATAAGGCAGCCCTCCCCAGAAACCTTCTGCAAAGGCTTTCAGAGTTCCTCCAGGAGAGATTCATGGAGATGTCCCTGGAGGATTCCCGCTCCATCCCAGACACGTTAACAGACTTTTCCAGTAGCTGTACTGGCCGCAAATGCATCCCAAGTCTTCAGGCCAAATCAAACATTAAACACTATTGCTTTAAAACCCTGTACTATAGTTACAAATGTGCACTCGCCAGAGATGCCTTCTCCACCTTCAGGGTCGGGGATCCTGCCTTGGGAGGGTATTGGCTCCAAGGTGATGAAAAGGTCCTGGCTGCTGGGCAGAATTCTCGTCCTCTTCCTCATCAACAAAATCCTCTTCCATGTTGCGTGAGACTCCCCCCAGCAGGTGTCTACGGACAGTGGTGGGGTAGTGGTAGGGTCCCCTCCAGAATGCCATGCAGCTGATCATAGAAGCAGCATGTATGGGGCTCTGACCCAGAGTGACCATTTGCCTCCTTTGTCTTTTGGTAGGCTTGCCTGAGCTCCTTGACTTTCACACGGCACTGCTGTGTGTCCCTGTCCTCTGTCCCGTCATGCCCTGTGAGATGGTGTGATGTGAGATGGTCTTCAGTTTTGCCTTTATCCCTTGTCTCTCTGTATGATACCATAAACAGATTGATGGAATTGGCCCTGTTTTAATTAGGTTCATTTCCTACAGGAGATGCAGTCAAGTAAAAGGAAAACTTGTGTACCGAGGAGAGAATCTGGGGGTAGAACAGGAGATGGAGAAAAGATGAGTCAGAACGTTTATACCTCTGTGTATCATAGGAGCCTGATTGATGATGATGCATGTTTGCTGCAGTTGTTACTTGTCAGGTATCTAGTTAAAGTTCCCCTGCAGTGAAGGAATTGTTCATTCCCTTTCCCCTCCAGTCCAGCTAGGCCATAGCAGAGGCTCACTGTTCTTAGATTTTAATTCCTTCCATTTTTATACAATGTACTGTGCCACCAAACACTTCACTGTCAACCTTTATCCCACTGGCACAGTAAATATTTTGAAAGTACACGCTGTTACCACCCAGGTATTGCTTCTTTTTTCTGTGATTCCTGCATAGATCGTACCAATCGTTAACATTCTACATATTCATATAAACCCACTAGGTCATGACCTCCAGCATTTAATAACTTCTAGTCCTCTCTTGTCAACTAGTGGCTAGAGCTAGAGACAGTCGGGAGATCTTGGCTTTGCCACTATCTGACTGTGACATCTTGGGTAAGTCAACTCTCTGCACTTCGGTTTTCTCATTTGTGAAGGGAGGATAAATAATACTAATCTGCTTTTGGAAAGAATTCTGAGACCCTTGCATGAAATGGCTTCTATACAAATGCAAACCCACAACTGTAGGTTTTTCCCATACCCTTCACATTTTGTGACTACACACTAAACAAAGTACACCTTAGTCTCTTAATGCTCTTTCTTATTAGTCTTCAGTTGCAGAACTGCTCCACATTGTTTTATTTTGTATGTTGCAAGTATATGCTCGATTTGTGTTAAGTGAAAGCTCTATCTTGGGGTTGTACATTGACACCTATCAACACCGTATCTGAGTGCCTGCCACATAAAATCAATAGCAACAGAGGCGCCAACTTTCTAATGTGCTGGGGGAGCGCTCAACTCCTGGCTCTTCCCCCAAGGCCCCACCCCTACCCCATCTCCTCCCACCCCCACTCTACCCCTACCATCCTGCCCTCTCCCTCTCCCCCAGCACGCTGCAGAACAGCTGATCACAGCAGGTGGGAGGTGCTGGGAGGGAGGGGGAAGAAGCTGATCAGGGGGCTGCTTTTTTCCTGTGGGTGCTCCAGCCTTGGAGCACCCACAGAGTTAGCACCTATGAATAGTAATAGCAAGGTCCCTAGCAGACCTCATGGATTCACTAGCATTTTGCTCTTTTCAATGTCAAAATTCTGCTTGGGTTTTGGGGGTTTCTTTTTACTTTTTTTTTTTAAGGCAAGTTGCTAGGGGTTTGTAAATAGAAAGGGATATTCATATTGCAAGCATCCATTATGGTGGAAAGACTTTCCCAAAGAGGAAGATTTTGCAACATTTCCTAAAAACAGTTAGACTCTAGCTCTACCAGAAGTCATCTAGAAGACTCTTATAGTCCCTCACCAGAGAATGCTTTGTCCCCAGATCTCATACACTGCGTGCTGGGCTTTGCAATGACATTATCCCAGAGGTGCACCAGCTGTTGCAGTGGCTCAAAGATCAAAATATTGTCTTTGATGTAACTGGGACTCCTCCCCCTTTACCAAGTTTAAAGTAGAGCTGCTTAGGAATTTTCCTGTTGGCAAATATCAATTAGTCAATAGCAAAACTTTTTGCAGAAGTGTATCAGTTTTCATTAAACTTTTTGGGGAAAGGTTTCTCAGCTCCAGGATGGAATTTCTGGGTAGCAAGAAAGACTGATCCTTTAGCCAGGTGCTTAGGGTATTCTCAGGTGAGAACCGAGTTCAAGTCCCTGCTTCCAGGAATCAGGCAGAGTTGAGACTTGAACCTACATCTCCCACAGTCTAGATGAGGTCTCAAACCACTAATAAGTTATACACTATTCTGGGATAGAAGTATGTCTCACTTTTCACCACAGGACTGTCTTGTTCTACACCAGCATGCAAACAAATTTCAAAACCTCAACATTTTTTGCAAAATGGAACTAGTCTTATGTCCCGCCCCAGTTTAAAGCCCACACAGCCAGCCTTGCCAATTCTGAACACAAGATGCTGAAAACCAAGCTCCTACCTGTCTCACTGGAGATGATCTAATCCAAATAGTTTGCTTTCACAGAAGGCATTCCAGTGATGTGCCAATCCAAACCCCTCCTGTGTACATCAATGGTGCTTCCACTGGTTGGTCCCCATGTAAAGCATTCATGCTCAGCACTGGAACGATCACAGGAAGGAATCATTTCTGTGATAAGATGGATCAGGTGCCAGCTCATACCAAGGTCCCCATGTCTCACCTGAACACTGACAAATACAAGTCTGGCTTATCTGTGTGTTAGTATTGTTAAAATAGGTATGAGAATTATAAGAATGTGTTAGGACTTTAGTGAATGCTTGCGAGTTGCTGCAAGCATACCTTAATCTCACAAAGAACATCTGTATCCCATATTGTGAGGGAATATTTGAGCAGTTGTATTGTGAGCCTCTGTGATAGTGTAAATCGCCAGACAGGAGAGAGATATTAATTAGGATAAAGGGCTGATCTTCAACAAAAGGTGTTACACCCTTCCCAAAAGGAAAGGTCAAGCAATACCAGATGGACATTTGTGGGATCTTGCAACTGGAATTTTACTATCTGCTGTCAAAAATAGGACAAAAGACTTCTGTTGTTCTGCTCTCCTCCCTGTGAATATGTCATGCAAGTGGACTCATACAATAAAGAGATTAGAGAGAGACTACAAAAACATAAAACCCAATAATATTTCAACTATCCCCATATTGACTGGGAACAGGTCGCCTCAGGATGGGATGCAGAGATAAAATTTCTAGACACTATTAATGATTATTTCTTAGATCAGATAGTCCTAAAACGTACGAGTGGAGAGGCAATTCTTGATTTGGTCCTAAGTGGTGCACAGGATCTGGTCCAAGAGTGAATATAGCTCAATCTCTCAGTAATAACAACCCTAATGTAATTACATTTAACATCATCATGGCGGGGGGGGGGAATACCAAAGAAACCTACCACACTAGCATTTATCTTCCAAAATGGGAACTGCACAAAAATGAGGAGAAACAGAAATTAAAAGGAACAGTCACAAGAGTGAAACCTGAAAGCTGCACTTAAAAACTTTTTAAATACACCATAATAGAGGCTCGAACTATATGTATTACCCAAATAAAAAAAACAGTAAGAGGGCCAAAAAATAGCACCAAGGCTGAACAAAGTAAAAAGAGGCAATTAGAGACAAAAAGAAAATCTTTTGAAAATTGGAAGTAAAATCCTATGGAGGAAAATAGAAAGGAACATAAACTCTGACAAGTCAAGTGTAAAAATATAATGAGGCAGGCAAAAAAAGATTTTGAAGAGCAGCTAGCAAAAGACACAAAAATTAAAAGTAAAAAAAATAATTTGTAAATACATCAGAAGGCAGAAGCCTGCCAACCCAGCAATGGGGGTTACTGAACAGCTGAAGTGCTAGACCATTGCAGAGAAGTTAAATGAAATATTTGGATCAATCTTCATTGCAGAGTATGTGACGGAGAGTTCCACATCTGAGCCATTCCTTTTAGGTGACAAATCTGAGGAACTGTCCCAGATTGAGGTGTCATTAGAGGTGGTTTTGGAACAAATTGATAAATTAAACAGTAATAAGTCACCAGGACCTGATGGTATTCATCCAAGAGTTTTGAAGGAACTCAGATATGAAATTGTACAACTACTAACTGTGGTATGTAACCTATTGCTTAAATCAGCCTCTGTACCAAATGACTGGGAGATAGCTAATGTAACACAATGTTTTTTAAAAAAGACTCCAGAGGCAATTCTGGCAACTTCAGGCTGCTAAGTCTAACTTCAGTACAAGGCAAATTGTTTGAAACTATAATAAAGAGCAGACCTATCAGACACATAGATGAACACGATATTATGGGGAACATCAACATTGCTTTTGTAAAGGGAAATCATGCCTCACCAATCTTTGAGTGGGTCAACAAACATGCGGACAAGGGTGATCCAGTGAATATAGTGTACTTGGACTTTCAGAAAGCCTTGACAAGGTCCCATACCAAAGGCTCTTAAGCAAAGTAGGCAGTCATGGGATAAGAGGAAAGGATCCTCTCATGGATCAGTAACTATTTAAAAGATAGAATAAATGGTCATTTTTCACGGTGGAGAGAGGTAAATGGCAGGGTCCCCCATGGATCTGTACTGGAACCAGTGTTGTATCTGGAAAAAAGGGTAAAACAGTGAGGTGGCAAAGAGTTACACAGGGATCTTACAAAACTGGGTGACTCGGCAACAAAATACAGATGAAATTCAGTGTTGATAAGTGCAAAGTAATGCACATTGGGAAACAGAATCCCAACTATACATACAAAATGATAGGTTCTAATTTAGCTGTTACCACTCAAGAAAGAGATCTTGGAGTCATTGTGGATAGTCCTCTGAAAACATCTGCTCTATGTGCAGCAGCAGTGAAAAAAAACTAAATTTAGGAACCATTAGAAAAGAGAGAGATAATAAGACAGAAAACATCATAATGCCACTGTATAAATCCAGGCTATGCCCACACCTTGAATAGTGCATGCAGTTCTGGTTGCCCCATCACAAAAAAAAAAAGAGAGCGATACAGAGAAGGGCAACAAAAATAATTAGGGGTTTGAACAGCTTCCATATGGGGAGAGATTAAAATGACTGGGACTGTTAATCTTAAAGAACAAACAAGTAAAGGTCTATGAAATCATGACTGGTGTGGAGAAAGTAAATAAGGAAGTGTTATTTACTCCTTCTCATAACACAAGTATTAGGGGTCACCAAACAACATTAATAGACAGCATGTTTAAAACAAACAAAAGGAAGTACTTTTTCACACAAAGCACAGTCAACCTGTGGAACTCATTACCAGGGGACATTGTGAAGGCCAAAAGTATAACTGGGTTCAAAATGGACCCATCCTCCATGAACCTATCTAATTCTATCAATGGCTATTAAACAAGATGGTCAGGTATGCAACTACATGCTCTGACTCTCCCTAAACATTTGACTGCCAGAAGCTGGGACTGAATAACAAGGGATGGATCACTTCAATAATGGCACAGTTCTGTTCATTCCCTCTGAATTATCAGGCACTGGACACTGTCATAAAACAGAATATTGGGCTAGATGGACCATTGTCTGACCCAGTATGGCAGTTCTTATGAATGGAAGAATATGTTCAGGAAGAAGGAGAAGGAAAATGTGTACCAAGCTACTCAAGGCTTGACAAGGAGGAGGAAGAGCGGTGAGAACAGGCCCAGATGGATAGTAGCCTGACCAAGGAGAGAGTATTAAAAAGGAGCCATCAGAAGTAAAACCAGCAAGTGAACCTGAATGGTGACTCTATAGTGAGGAAGCTGGTCCAAGAATCTAGTTAAAGAGAACATGATGCTACGTGCCAGGAAAAAGGATGCAATAATAAAGGCAAAGGATATCCTGAAAGACATTGGCATATCCAAATACCATGGAAAAATCCTTTCCTAGCTATTCTGGCCACAGTCTCAACTTGTGGTGCCCAGAAGGAAATGATGTGGTCAGCAGGAGGATATGGGGTGTGTTGGGAAGAAGGTGGGACAAAATTTAGATTCAGAAAAAGGTTGATGGAGGGTAGGAGAAGACCTCAAAAAATTCAAATGTATAAGGGTTCATCCATTCTTCTGAACCTTCTGAGTCTCACTATGCTTGACCTTCCTTTCGTCTCAAAAAACTTCTGCTGGGTAATATTTAAACAAGAAAGTGAGTGAAAGATAAAGAGTGTATGGGCTTAGAGGAGCCTCTCCTCCCAACACAATCGTATGTCACTATAAGCTCCATATCCCATTTCCTTCCTCAGTGAGTATGTCTTCATTTGTGAGTGAACAAGTCTACACACTAAACTCTAAAAGCCATTGACGGAGAGGAAAGATAAGAAGCCAAAAGGAGCCACATTAGAGATGTTGTTACAAGTGGTGCTGAGAGAGGGGAATAATTTATGTAAATGCGGCATTAATTTACCTACGTTGCATGGGACTTACAGTGGTCTAGAAATTGTAGATGAAGTGCCCTAGTTAGGCAAGACTAATGACTTCTGCTTTAGTATCTTCTCTTCACACATTTACTTGGGACACCGTAACTTACAGAACCCTAACATGCAGACTTAAGACCATAGACTAAGTCCTTAGCGGGTGTAAATGGGCATAGCTCCAGTGAAGGCAATGCAGCTACACCAATTTACACCAGTTGAGACTCAGGCCTTAAATGAATAACCCAGCAGACAACTCATGTTTATTTGTTATCTTATGTTTATTGCCAAATGATGCTACTTTCATCTGTCTATGCGCTGGTCTACCTGGTGATTTAGCCCACACCAGAAGGGTGTAAATTTTAGTCTGAATTTGTATGATGAGCATTAATTGGCCCCTCGTGGACCCTGCTAGCATGCACTCAAAGATCCCTAGTGTGCATTAAAGTAGTATTGTTTGAAATGGAACTACATTAATGCACACTAGGGAACTTTTAGCACACACCATGATGGGTGTGCACCCCGCACAGGCCCTGAAGAGGTTAATGTGGGCCTGAGAGGCCATTATGGTATCTGGCAGGACTTGAAGGGAGAGTCAGGCTTAACTGAACATGAAGCCCAGCTGGGCAGGAGTAGGCTGGTTAGTATAAAGCCCAGAAGTTGAGAGCAGAGGGGGTTGTGGGGAGAGATTCTGGGGCCCAAGCAGTGGGGAGGAGAAAACCCAAGAGGGAGAATAAGCCTTGGGATCCTAGCCCTGGAAGAAGGGTCAAGCCCAGAAGAATTGTGGGGAGAGAAAGCCTGAGAGGGCTGGGTAGAAAGAAGCCCAGGGAAACAGCAGCAAGGAGTAGGACTGAGCAGACCTTGGCTGCTTGTTATAGGGCCCCTGTGCTGGAACCCAGTGTAGCTGATGGGGCTGGGTTCCCCTACCAGCCACTGAAGTGGCACAGGACTGTTGGAAATGCCATCTGGACAGGAGGGACTTTGTTACCCTGGAAAAGGGGACTATATAGTGATCTGGCTGGCCAGAGGGCTGAGCTACAAAGAAGGAGCACCCTAAGTCCTGGAGAAAAAGAGGAGGGGTCACAGCATGAGTAACCAACAGAAGAGGGTGCCAGACTGAGCGAAAGCTGATCCCCAGATGTAGACACAAGAAGGCATCACTTGCAGTGAGTGTACCCCTTCACATACATCAGCCATGTCCACACGGGCCAGTTAGAGTGCAACATGCTAGTGTGGACTAAAATTAGTACCCCTCTGTTGCAGACTAAGGCACCATGTAGACACGCCTTAGTATATCATCATATCGTGCATGGTATTCAACAGTAATACACTTTTACAAGAGTAGGAACTTTGTTCATCCCTCATGCTCACCAAGTTCTCAGTCACCTAACAGATTTCTATTTGCTTTATTGGACACTGCTGGTAGGGGCAGCTTATCTCTCGTTCTCCAGCACCATTAGGATTGCCAGATGGCAAATGTGAAAAATCAGGACAGGGGTGGGGGGGTAATAGGCATCTATGTAAGAAAAAGCCCCGAATATCAGGACTGTCCCTATAAAATCAGGACATCTGGTCACCCTAAGAACCATGGGGAAGGAGGGATAGCTCAGTGGTTTGCTCATTGGCCTGTCAAACCCAGGGTTATGAGCTCAATCCTTGAGGGGGCTACTTAGGGATCTGGGGCAAAAATCAGTACTTGGTCCTGCTAGTGAAGGCAGGGGGCTGGACTCAATGACCTTTCAAGGTCCCTTCCAGTTCTAGGAGATAGGTATATCTCCAATTATTATTACATTGAACCAATAGTGGCTCTTAAAGCTAGATGCACATAAAGAATAATGAACAGAGTTTTGTCTGAATGAATAAATAGCATGTGTAGCCATTGATCCTGCAATGAGGTATGTGTATGCAGAGCCCTGTGCCTCACAACACACTATTACAGTCAGGGGGCTGCCTACAAACCCCCTTGCAGGTCTGAGGCCTTCATCCTCCCCCGATCTATATTCCCATTTTAATATAAACATAGTTTAGTGTTAATCATTTAATTTCTATTTTTATAAAACTGACCCCTCATAATTATTGTATGATGATCTGTGCATTTATAAAACCCCATTTTTCTGCTGCAGAAATGGGTCTTTTCTCCCATTATCCCAATTTTGGGATTTTTCACTGTGTACAGGAAACAAGTCTCATTCATGGCTTCCTGCGTTGCAGGAACATGTGGATGGAGAAAATTTTACCATTGCTTATTGAAACTGACTTGTTTTCTTTTCCAATTAAAATGACATAATTTTAAAAATACACACACGAACGATTTGGCTTTTTCAAAAAGCATGTTCCTTTTCCTCCTGCTGACCCAGCCAGCTGGGAATGGCCCTAAACCTTGGGCCTGTGTCAGAGATTGATTTCATTTGTGTTGAAAGAAAGGGGTTGTCAGGAACCTGGGAACATAAGCTTTGCCAGCGTCCCATCTTAATCCTTAAAGCTACACAGTTGCTTTATAGTCCCATAGTGCAGATCTCCTAAAAATGTCTTAGTATGTAACTGATTTCCTATCAACAACCAGTAGAGATTGGCAGATCATCTCTTAATAGATATTTTTTATTAATATAGCACATTTCTTCAAAAAGATGCCTTAAGCTCAGTACAAACATGAGCCAAAATTATCATTAATTCTTAACAACACCTTCACAGGCCTTGGGTGGCAGGCCAGTCCTTGCCCACAGACAACCTGCCAACCTGAAGCATATTCTCACCAGTAATGCACACTGCACCATAGTAACTCTAACTCAGGAACCAATCCATGCAACAAACCTCGATGCCAACTCTGCCCACATATCTACACCAGCGACACCATCACAGGACCTAACCAGATCTGCCACACCATCACCGGTTCATTCACCTGCACATCCACCAATGTAATATATGCCATCATATGCCAGCAATGCACCTCTGTTATGTACATCGGCCAAACTGGACAGTCTCTACGGAAAAGGATAAATGGACACAAATCAGATATTAGGAATGGGAATATACAAAAACCTGTAGGAGAACACTTCAGCCTCCCTGGCCACACAATAGAAGATCTTAAGGTGGCCATCCTGCAGCAAAAAAACTTCAGGACCAGACTTCAAAGAGAAACTGCTGAGCTTCAGTTCATTTGCAAATTTGACACCGTCAGCTCAAGATTAAACAAAGACTGTGAATGGCTTGCCAACTACAAAACCAGTTTCTCCTCCCTTGGTTTTCACACCTCAACTGCTAAAAGAGGGCCTCATCCTCCCTGATTGAACTAACCTCGTTATCTCCAGCCTGCTTCTTGCTTGCATATATATACCTGCCCCTGGAAATTTCCACTACGTGTATCCGAAGAAGTGGGTATTCACCCACGAAAGCTCATGCTCCAAAACTTCTGTTAGTCTATAAGGTGCCACAGGACTCTCTGCTGCTTTTACAGATCCAGACTAACACGGCTACCCCTCTAATTCTTAACAAGTTACTTTACTAAGGGCTGGTCTACACTAGAAAAGACAGTTACCTTTTCCGTAACTGGTGTTCTTCAAGATGTATTGCTCATGTCTATTCTATGATAGGTATGCATGCTCACCACATGCACCAGTTCCAGAAGTTTTTTCCCCTAGCAGTACCTGTATGGGAGCACCCCTAGTGACCCCTGGAGTGGCGCCTCCATGGCACGGTATAAGGGGCACTGCGTGCTCCCCACAACCTCAGTTCCTTCTTGCCAGACAACTCCGACAGAGGGGAAAGAGGGCGGGATGTGGAATGGACATGAGCAACACATCTTAAAGAACACCAGTTATGGAAAAGGTAACTGTCTTTTCTTCTTCGAGTGATTGCTCATGTGCATTCCACAATAGGTAATTCCAAGCTATATCTGTTGGAGGTGGGTAGGAGTTCACTAATTCTCAGGGTGGAGCTCAGCCCTGCTGAACCCAGCATCCTCCCTGGTCTGGGAGATGATCGCATAATATGAGGTGAACGTGTCCTGACCTAGATGAGGCTTGCGCCCAAGACAGCGGAGGGATTCCCGCCAGGTGATAACAAGTATGGATGCACAAGGTGATCCAGTTGGAGAGCCGCTGAGTGGAGATCGGCCAACCCCTCATGCGTTCAGCCAAGGCGATGAACAGCTGCGAAGACTTACTGAATGACTTAGTCCATTCCAGGTAAAAGGCCAGAGCTCGTCTCACATCCAGCATATGGAGGCGGCATTCCTCGCTGGATGCATGAAGCTTGGGGCAGAGGACTGGCAGGAAAATGTCCTGAACCATGTGGTAGGTGGAGACCACCTTCGGGAGGAATGAAGGATGCGGTTGGAGCTGGACCTTGTCCTTATGGAACACTGTGTACGGGGGCTCAGAGGTCAGGGCTCAGAGTTCCAAGACCCGTCCAGCAGACGTGATCGCCACCAGGAAGGCTACCTTCCACAAGAGGTGCGACCAGGCGCACATAGCTAATGGCTCAAAGAAGGGACCTGTCAGCCAGGCCAGCACCAAGTTCAGGTCCCACTGCAGGACTGGGGGCCTAATGTATGGAAAAAGATGATCCAATCCTTTAAGGAATCGGCCAGTCATACCATGGGAGAATACCGTGTGCCCATGCACCGGTGGGTGGAAGGCTGATATAGCCACCAAGTGCACCTTGATGGACAAGGGCACCAGGCCTTGGGCTCTAAGGTGAAGGAGATAGTCTAAAATGAGCTGGATTGGGGCAACCACAGGGGAAATGACCGCTCAGCCACCCATCAGGAAAAAAATCTAGACCACTTTGCCAAGTAGGCTCGATGCGTGGAGGATCGCCTACTTTCCAAGAGGACGCACTGAACCCCTTCCGAGTATGTCCTTTCCTCCTGGCCTAACCATTGAGCAGCCATGCCGTGAGGTGGAGTGCCGCCAGGTTAGGGTGGAGGAGGCGGCCTTGGTCCTAGAAGAGCAGGTCCAGGTGGGGCGACCGCCAGGTTCGTGAGGGACCCATGCCAATGTTGCCTGGGCCACGCCAGGACAATCAGGAGGACCCGGGCCCTGTCCATCTTTATCTTTTCCAGGACCTTGCTGATCAGCAGGATCGGGGGAAGGCATAAAGAAACTGGCCAGACCAGAATAGGAGGAAGGCATCGGAGATAGTGCCCAATCCCAATCACTTGTCAAAGGCTTTCTGAAAATCTAAATACACTATATCCAATGGATCTCCTTTGTCTGCATGCTTGTTTACCCCCCTCAAAGAATTCTAGTAGATTGGTGAGGCATGATTTCCCTTTACAAAAAACATGTTGACTATTTCCCAACAAATTAGGTTAATCTATGTATCTGACAATTTTGTTCTTTACGATACTTTCAACCAATTTTCCCGGTACTGAAGTGAGGCTTATTGGCCTGTAATAGCCAGAGTCACCTCTGGAGCCCTTTTTAAAAATTGATGTCACATTAGCTATCCTCCAGTCATTTGGTAAAGAAGCTGATTTAAATGATAGGTTACAGATGACAGTTAGTAGTTCTGTAATTTCACTTTTGAATACCATCAGGTCCTGGAGACTTATTACTGTTTAGTTTATCAATTTGTTCCAAAACCTCCTTTAATGACTCCTATATTAGGGACAGTTCCCCAGATCTGTTACCCAAAAAGAATTGCTCAGGTTTGGGAATCTCCCTCACATCCTCAACAGTGAAGACCGATACTAAGAATTCATTTAGTTTCTCCGCAATGGCCTTATCGTCTTTGAGTGTGCCTTTAGCATCATGATAGTCCAGTGGCCCCACTGGTTGTTTAGCAGGCTTTCTGCTTCTGATGTATTTTAAAAAAATTTGCTATTACTTTTGGAGTCTTTGGCTAGCTGTTCTTCAAATTCTTTTTTGGTCTTCCTAATTATATTGTCACACTTTATTTGCCAGAGTTTATGCTCTTTTCTATTTTCCTCATTAGGATTTATTTTCCACTTTTTAAAGAATGCCTTTTTGCCTCTCACTGCTTCTTTTACTTTGTGATTTAACCACGGTGGCTCTTTTTTGGTTTTCTTACTATTTTTTAATTTGGGGTATACATTTAAATTGAGCCTCTATTATGGTGTCTTTAAAAAGTTTCCACGCAGCTTGCAGGTATTTTACTTTTGGCACTGTAACTTTTAATTTCTATTTCACTAACCTCCTCATTTTTGTGTAGTTCCCCCTTTCTGAAATTAAATGCCATAGTGTTGGACTGCTGTGGAGTTTTCCCTGCCACAAGGATGTTAAATATAATTACATTATGGTCACTATTACCAAGCGGTCCAGCTATATTCACCTCTTGGACCTGATCCTGTGCTCCACTTAGGACTAAATCAAGAATTGCCTCTCCTCTTGTGGGTTCCAGGACCAGCTGCTCCAAGAAGCAATCATTTAAGGTGTCAAGAAACTTTATCTCAGCATCCCTTCCTGAATGATATGTACCCAGTCAATATGGGGATAGTTGAAATCCACCATTATTATTATTATTGAGTTTTTTTATTTTAATAGCCTCTCTAATCTCCCTGAGCGTTTCAGAGTCACTAACACCATCCTGGTCAGGTGGTCTGTAATATAGCTCTACTGCTATATTCTTATTTTTCAAGCATGGAATTACTATCCATAGGATGCTGTAGTACAATTTAGTTCATTTAAGATTTTTACTTCATTTGATTCTATGCTCTCTTTTACATATAGTGCCACTCCCCAACCAGCACGACCTGTTCTGTCCTTCCAATATAATTTGTACCCTGGTATTACTGTGTCCCATTGATTATCCTCATTCAACCAGACTTCTGTGATGCCTATTATATCAATATCCTCATTTAATACTAGGCACTCTAGTTCACCCATCTTATTATTTAGACTTCTAGCATTGGTATATAAGCATTTTAAAAACTTGTCATATTTTGGCTGTCCCCTATTGCATGACGTAATTGAATGGGACTTTCTTTCATTTGACTGTTTCTCATCAGATCCTCCCTGTATGTTATCATTTTCCATCCTCTCCTCCTTATTATGACATAGGGAATCTCCTTTTATAGATCCTTCCCTAAGGGATGTCTGAACCACATGCTCCTCCGCACCTGTCAGCTTTCCCCCAGCCCTTAGTTTAAAAACTGTTCTACAATCTTTTTAATTGTACGCGCCAGCAATCTTGTTCCGTTTTGGTTTAGGTGGAGCCCATCCTTCCTGTATAGGCTCCCCCTCTCCCAGAAGCTTCCCCAGTTCCTAATAATCCTCCACACATGCCAGTCGGACCGCCCTGAGTTCCTTGACATTTATATGCAGGGCAAGGTCCTGTGCAGACCACAGACCTTGGGTCTGAATGTCCCCCACATGGGCTTCTCACCCCAGATCTGAAGCATCGGACACCAGCTCCACTGACAGGGGCCTGCCCCTGAACAGGACCCACGGAGCATGTTCCCCAGGGAGGACCACCATTGTAGGGAGGCAATCACTGGCTCAGGCACAGTGAGGACCTTGTTCATCCTGTCCCTGGCCTGGGAGAACACTGAGGCCAACCAGAGCTGGAAGGGTTTCATCCTGAGTCTGGCGTAGTGAACCACATATGTGCACGCCGACATATGACCCAGGAGCTGGAGACACACTTTGGCTGTTATCACGGAAAACCTCGTCACTGTGTCGATGAACCCTTTCAGGATCTCGAACCTGTCCAGTGGGAGGGAGGCCCTGGCCGTCGTGCCATCCAGGACTGCCCCGATAAACTCTGTACCAGGACTAACATGGACTTGGTGTCGTTCACCAACAGGCCCAGAGTGGCGCACGTGGACAGGAGGAGCACCACGTGAACCCGCACCTGCAACCAGGAGCTGCCCTTGACCAGCCAGTTGTCCAGATAGCGGAAGATCTGGACCCCATGACGTCTGAGGTAGGCCACCACCACAGACATGCACTTTGTGAATACCCTGGGAGCAGTGGACCGGCCAAACAGGAGGACCATAAATTGGTAGTGTTCCTGCCCAACCGTGAAACAGAGGAAGCCGCTGTGCCCCTCGAATATGTGGATGTGGAAGTATGCATCCTGCAGATTGAGGGTGGCATACCAGTCGCTGGGATCCAGGGAGGGGATAGCGGAGGCCAGAGAGGCCATGCGGAACTTGAGCTTTACCACATACTGGTTCAGGCCTCACAGGTCCAGGATGGGCCTGAGCCCCCCTTTGGCCTTCAGGATAAGGAAATAGCGGGAATAGTACTCTTTGTGTTTGAACTCTGCTGGCACCACTTCCACCACTCCTAAGCCAAGGAGCCGCCCCACCTCCTGCTCAAGCAGGGCCTCATGAGAGGGGTCTCCCAGGAGGGATGGGGGCAGAGGGTGGTTGGGCAGGGTAGACGTAAATTGGAGGGTGTAGCCCCGGGAGATGGTGTTGAGGACCCATTGATCCGAGGTCAGCCGCAACCACTCCAGGAGAAAAGCACACAACCAGTTGGAGAAGGGAAGCTTTATTGTGGGTAGATCCCTGTTGTGAACTGGTAGGTCACCCCCGGGCGTCCCGTCAAAACCGCCGTTTCCTTGCCTGTTTGTCCTTGGAGGACCCAGGCTGGGGGGCAGACCAAGACTGTCTCTGCGGGTGTTTCTTATAGTCCCATGACTTTTTATAAGGGAGCTCATATTTCAAGTGGGTGGCCTGGGTGGGAGCCTGCTGCGGCTTCAACTTAGGTCTAGGCAGAGCCGAAACATAGAGGTCAAGAGTCTTAAGCATAGTGTGGGAGTCTTTCAGGCCATATAGTTTAATGTCTGTCTGTTCTGCAAACAGAGCCTTGCTGTCAAACGGGAGGTCCTGCAAGGAGGTCTGCACCTCACTGGACATCCCAGACACAGGTGCCACAACGCCCATTTCATGGACACCGCAGAGGCCATGGACCATGCAGCCATGTCCACCACATCCAAAGCTGCCTGCAGGGTTGCCCTGGCAGTTGCTGTACCCTCCACCACCAGCGCTTTGAACTCCTTCCTGTCACGCTCCTGGAGGGAGTCCTTGAATTTGAGCAGAGAGCCCCACAGATTGAACTCATACTGATCCAGGAGAGCCTGATGGTTCACCACACGTAACTGGAAACTTGAGGACAAATAAATTTTTCTCCCAAATAAATCCAGCCTCCTTGAGTCTTTATTTTTTGGAGTAGGGGCTGGTTGGCCCTGCCGCTCCCTGGGGTTGACTGACTCGACCACCAGGGAGTTAGGGGCAGGGTGGGTTTATAGATATTCATGCCCCTGGGTGGGCACAAAGTACTTGAGTTCCGCTCTCTTTGAGATGAGGGACAAGGAGGCTGGGGTTTGTGACGGCGATTGACAACCGGGGCTGCAGGAGCGATGCCATGGTGGGGTTCTGGAGCAGGACAAGGAAGAAGAATGGCATCGATATTCATGTCGCAACTGGCTACGATAACCCCGTAGAGACAAGGACCTTTGGCGGCATCTGCCTCAGTCACAATGGTATCCGCTCCTCAAAGTGGAGTGGTGACTGGAGTCTCTGTCAGTTGGAAACCAGCCAGACTACCTGGTGGGGGTCGATGGCAACCTGCATGGACTTCGCACGGGATGGTCGCTGAGTGGCGAATGGCGTTGGGAACATTCCCTCAGTCATGACCAGTACTGAGCCGGGGACGACTGCAGAGGACCCAGCAGCAGCTTGCCTCTGGACCACGGAGCCGGCGTTGGCAGAGCCCCTGGTACTGGCATTGACATAACATCCCGGGCTACCTGCAGTGCCTCCAGCGTGGAGGGCATCCAGACATCCGGGGAAGCCTGTTCTGAATGGGCCGGGCTGCTCCGCTCAACCTGAGTCAGAGGCCTAGAGGCCGATGGGGACCGTGGACACCCAACATGGGTCTAGCCTCTCCCCTGGTTTTGCTCCTGTGCCGTGGCGTAGAAGGCCTCTTCTTAGCCTCCTTGGTGTGCCCCAATGATGGGGAGCAGTGCCGACTGGTAGATGGCACCGGGGGGTTGCTGCTCACTGACACCATGGTACCCAGTGCTGAATCGGAGTGGCGCGCCAGAGTTGGGGTCAATGCCGACTTCATCAGGATGGCCCGGAGCCGAATGTCTCTTTCTCTCTTGGTCCAAGGCTTGAACGACTTGCAAATCTTTCAGCGATCGCTGAGATGAGTTTCACCCAAACAGCATAAACAGTCCACGTGCAGATCACTCACTGGCACTGGTCGCCAATAAGTGTCGCACAACTTAAAACCTGGGGCACAGGACATGTTCCAGCCCGGGCGCATTAAACTAAACTAAAACTAATCAAACTACTTTAACTACAGGAACTACTACACTGAATGAACAAGAGTTCTGGAGGAGAGCTGCAGACAAGCTGGAGCAGAGCAGATCCAAAGCACCTTCACTGGCAGCAAGAAGGAACTGAGGGTGGGAGGAGCGTGCAGCACCCCTTATACCGCACCATGGAAGTGCCGCTCTAGGGGTCGCTGGGGCACTCCTCTATGGGTACTGCTAGGGGAAAAACTTCCAGCACTGCTGCACATGGCGAGCACGCACACCTATCGTGTATTACATGAGCAATCACTCGAAGAAGAAAGTTAGGTTGACCTAGCTATGTTGCTCATAATCTGAAAAATTCACATCCCTGAGAGACATAGTTAAGCTGACCTCAGCCCCAGTGTAGACAGCACCAGGTCAATGGAAGAATTCTTCTGTTGACCTGCCTACTGTCTCTAGGAGAGGAGGATTTACTACAGCAACAGAAGAACCCTTTCCACCACGGTAGTAAGTGCCAACATAACAGTGGCACAGCTGGAGCACTGCAGCTGTGCCACTGGAGCATTTCTAATGTAGCCATACCCTATCATCGCTGTGCCCACTCACAGTTCTGGTGTGGTTGACAACACCACGTAGAACTACTTGTGCCAGAACTGAATCAAGTGAATACAGTACATGGAAATATGTCTATTGATTTTTTTATATATATAAATTATAACATGCCTAGTCCCAGAGTGAATCCCAACCCTCACTGTAAAAAACTTCATTGGATCTTAACCAAAAGCAGATATACAGCTGACTCAGCCAACACAGGAACTCTGCCACAAGCTTCTCATTTCTTCAAATTCTTATCATTAGAAGTGGGGTTTTCAAAGAATCCCAGTGGAGTTAAGCACCCATTTTCCAAGGAAATTCCATTATGGTTTATTATTTATATTACCATAGATCCTAGGAGGCCTGGTCATGAAAAGACGGTTACTCACCGTTGTAACTGTTGTTCTTCGAGATGTGTTGCTCCTATCCATTCCAGTTAGGTGTGCGCACCGCGCGTGCATGGCTCTTCGGAACATTTTTAGCCTAGCAACACCGGCGGGCCGGCTGGGCGCCCCCTGGAGTAGCGCCGCTATAGCACTAGTTATATACCCCAGCCGGCCCGTCCGCTCCTCAGTTCCTTCTTGCCGGCTACTCCGACAGTGGGGAAGGAGGGCAGGTCTGGAATGGATAGGAGCAACACATCTCGAAGAACAACAGTTACAACGGTGAGTAACCGTCTTTTCTTCTTCGAGTGATTGCTCCTATGCATTCCAGTTAGGTGATTCCCAAGCCTTACCTAGGCGGTGGGGTCGGAGTGAGACATGGCAGAGTGCAAGACTGCAGAGCCAAAGGCTGCATCGTCTCTGGATTGCTGCACCAACGCGTAGTGGGAAGCGAAGGTGTGGACAGAAGACCAGGTGGCCGCTCTACAGATGTCCTGAATGGGAACATGGGCCAGGAAGGCGGCAGATGAGGCGTGCGCTCTCGTAGAGTGAGCGGTGAGACGGTTAGCTGGCACACCAGCCAGCTCGTAGCATGTTCTGATGCATGCAGTGACCCATGAGGAAATCCTCTGAGAGGAGACCGGTTTACCTTTCATGCGCTCTGCAACTGCTATGAACAGTTGTGGCGAACGCCGGAAGGATTTTGTTCGTTATATGTAGAACGCAAGGGCCCTGCGGACATCCAGGGTGTGCAGCTGCTGATCCCGACTCGAGGCATGAGGCTTCGGGAAAAAAACGGGAAGGAAAATGTCCTGATTTACATGGAAGGCTGACACCACCTTAGGGAGGAAGGCCGGGTGAGGCTGAAGCTGGACCTTGTCCACATGAAAGATGGTGTACGGAGGACCGGCCGTCAGGGCCTGGAGCTCGGAAACTCGCCTCGCTGAGGTTATGGCGACGAGAAAAGCTGTTTTCCACGACAGGTGGAGCAGCGAACACGTAGCCAAGGGCTCAAAGGGGGTTCTCATGAGCCTGCTCAAGACCAGATTCAGGTCCCAGGGCGGAGTCGGAGGCCGCACTGGCGGGAACAAACGCTCTAGACCCTTGAGGAAGCGGGAAACCGTCGGATCAGAGAAGATGGACCGGTGACCGACGGGCGGCCTGAAGGCAGATATCGCCGCCAGGTGCACCTTTAATGATGAGACCACGAGACCCTGGTCTTTAAGTGACCAGAGGTAGTCCAGGATCGTTGGGATAGGTACGACGAATGGATTCATGTCTCTCTGGTCGCACCATATGGCGAATCGCTTCCATTTAGAGAGGTAGGTCGAGCGAGTGGAGGGCTTTCTGCTCTCCAGCAGGACTCGCTGGACCGCCAGCAAACAAGCCCGCTCAGCGTGGGTCAACCACTCAGGTACCAGGCTATCAGATGGAGGGACTGCAGGTCCGGGTGGCGGAGCCTGCCGAAGTCCTGCGTTATCAGATCCGGCCATAAGGGTAGAGGGATGGGATCTCGTACCGATAGCTCGAGCAGCAGAGTGTACCAGTGCTGTCTCGGCCAGGCCGGAGCGATGAGTATGAGGTGGGCTCTGTCCCTCCGAAGCTTGAGAAGCACCCGATGTACGAGCGGGAATGGAGGGAAGGCATATAGTAGGTGACCCGTCCAGGGGCAGAGGAATGCGTCCGACAGGGAGCCCGGGGCGCGACCCTGGTACGAGCAGAACTGGTGGCACTTCCTGTTCTCTCTGGAGGCGAACAGGTCTATCCGGGGAAACCCCCACCTCCGGAAAATCGTGTGTACCACATCTGGGCGGAGGGACCACTCGTGGGACAGGAACGACCTGCTGAGATGGTCGGCCAGCGTGTTCTGCACCCCTGGAAGATAGGACGCCACCAGGTGAATGGAGTGGGCTATGCAGAAGTCCCACAGTAGCATCGCCTCCGTGCACAGCGGGGAAGATCGGGCTCCACCCTGCTTGTTGACATAGAACCTCGCCGTTGTGTTGTCCGTCAACACCGCGACACAACGCCCTTGGAGACGGGAGCAGAAGGCTTGACAGGCGAGGCGAATCGCCCGCAGCTCCCTGACATTGATATGGAGGGAGAGCTCTCAGGGCGACCAAAGACCTTGGGTGTGCAGGTCAGCTAGGTGCGCCCCCCACCCCAGCTCTGACGCATCCGTGGTCAGAGTGATGGATGGTTGAGGAGGGCGGAAAGAGACTCCGGCACACACGACTGCTGGGTCCAGCCACCAGGTGAGCGAAGCAAGGGCCGGCTTCGTGGGCGTGACTACCATATCGATGGAGTCGCGGTGGGGCCGGTACACTGACGCAAGCCAAATTTGAAACGGGCGAAGGTGCAACCTCGCGTACTGAGTGACGAACGTACACGAAGCCATGTGGCCCAGAAGGCGGAGGCAGGAACGCACCGTTGTCCGTGGGAAAGATTGTAGGTCTCGAACTAGAGAGACCAGAGACTGATGCCGAGGTTGGGGCAGGCAGGCCCTGGCCAAATTGGAATCCAAGACCGCACCGATGAACTCCACTCTTTGCGAAGGGGTCAACATCGACTTCTCGGCATTTATCATAAGCCCTAGACGCTGAAACAGGGCTAGGACCGTGGCCATGTGGGACGCCACCAGTTGGCGGGATGGTCCTCGGACTAGCCAGTCGTCGAGATAGGGGTAGACATGTATCCAACGACGGCGGATGGCCGCGGCCACCACTGCCATACACTTGGTGAATACCCTCGGCGCTGTAGAGAGGCCAAAGGGTAGCACTGTGAACTGGTAGTGCGTATTGTTGACAACGAAACGCAGGTAGTGCCGATGAGGAGGGTAAATGGCGACATGAAAATACGCGTCCTTCATGTCGAGGGTGGCAAACCAGTCTCCCGGATCCAGGGAGGGAATGATAGTCCCCAGGGTCACCATGCGAAACTTGAGCTTGACAAGGTATTTGTTGAGCTCTCGGAGGTCGAGTATGGGTCGTAGACCTCCTTTCGCCTTGGGGATTAAGAAATATCGGGAATAAAATCCCCTGCCTCGCAGATCGCTCGGCACCTCCTCTATAGCACCCAAGCTCAGCAGAGACTCGACCTCTTGTAAGAGGACTTGCTCGTGAGAGGGGTCCCTGAAGAGGGACGGGGTGGGTGGGTGGGAGGGTGGGGGCGAAACAAACTGAAGATGGTAACCAGACTCTACCGTGCGTAGCACCCAGTTGTCCGATGTAATCTGGGACCACGCCGGGAGGAAGTGGGAAAGACGATTGAAAAATAACGGGGAAGGATCCGGGGGAGAGACTGATGGGCCGTCCTCGGGCGTCCCATCAAAACGCCTGCTTCGGCCCTTGGGGGGCCTTGGAAGGCACCTGGGACTGGGTACGCCGATTGCCCGATGGTCTACGGTGGTTCAGTCTGCCCCTGCGTGCATTGTCAGGCCGTGACCTGGACTGATTGAACGGGCGAAAGGGCTGCTGCCTGAAGGATCTCCGCTGTGTCGCAGGCGTGTGCATGCCCAGCGTACGGATGGCAATGGGCCCATCCTTAAGGGTCTGGATTCTGGAGTCCGTTTTCTCCGAGAATAGGCCCTTGGTATCGAAGGGCAAGTCTTGCAATGTATATTGAACCTCTGGCGGCAAGGCGGACGATTGCAGCCAGGAGATCCTTCTCATTGTTACTCCCGATGGCAAGGTCCTGGCTCCGGAATCTGCAGAGTCCAGTGAGGCCTGAATGGAGGACCTGGTAGCTTTCTTGCCCTCTTCTAGCAGGGCTGAGAACTCCTGCCTGGAGGATGTGGGAACCAACTCTGTAAACTTAGAGAGGGCCATGAAATTATCATAGGCATAGCGGGCCAGGAGAACCAACTGATTGGCTATGCGTAGTTGGAGGCCGCCAGCCGAATAGACCTTTCGGCCCAACAGGTCCATCCTGCGCGCGTCCTTGGACTTCGGTGCTGGCGCGGGTTGCCCATCTCTTTCCCGGTCATTCACCGACTGTACAACTAGGGAGTCCGGTGCCGGGTGGGTGTACAGGTACTCGTACCCAGTCGGGGGTACCGAGTACTTCCGCTCCACTCCGCGGGCAGTGGGAGGGATGGACGCAGGTGACTGCCAGAGTGTGGTGGCATTTCTCTGGATAGTCCGAACAAAAGGCAGGGCCACTCGCATGGGGGCCTCCGCTCCGACCACATTAGTGATCGGGTCCTCGTCCTCGATGACCTCTGCTACCGGGAGGTTGACAGCTTGTGCCACCCGACGAAGGAGGTCCTGATGGGCACGTAAGTCAATCGGTGGGGGATCGGATGACGAGGATCCCGCCACCGCCTCATCGGGCGAGGAAGACGAGGAATGGCCCTGATCAATGGGAAGTGGCTGAGGCTCGTCCATGGGGTGCGAAGCCGGCGCCTCCACGGGATGTTCCGCCTGCACCGGCGGCGGTGGAACCTCAACCGGAGGCGATGGAGGGGGCCTGCTGACGGTGGCTTCCGGCACCCTGTGGTCGGAGGGCCCCTGTCGCGGGAGGGAGGGGGCGCCCTGAACCTCGTGACAAGCCCAGGGGGTCCAGAAGCCCCATTGCTGAGGACCAAGGTCTTGTCCTTGTGGGTCCGCGCGGTAATCTGCACCGCTGCCGTCGTGTGAAGCGACCGACGGTTGGCGGGAAGGCCACGCGGGGGCAGAGGCGCTCAGGGACTGCGCCGTCGATGCCACCAGTCTGTCCGTGGACGGTGCCGGGTACCGGTGCCGATCGTCACGGTACCGGGAGCGTGAGCGGGACCTTCGACCGTGAGAGTACCGGGAGGTCGACCGCGATCTTGACCGTCGTCGACGGGAGCGGCTTCGAGAACGGCGTCGGGAGCGGTGCCGGGATCCGGACCTTCCTCGGTGCCGACGGTCCGGAGAGTGGGACCGGGACCTGGAACGCCTCCGGGAGTACGACCGGTACCGCGATGAGGAGCGGTACCGGGACTGCGACCGGCGCCGAGAAGGAGAGCAGTACCGGGATGGAGACCGGTGCCGTGACCTTGAACGGCGGGAAGGTGACCGTCTCCGGGATCGGGACCGGGAGCGGGACCTGGATCGCCTTCTATCCCGTTTGTCAGGGGTGGCAGGCCGTACCATGGCCGGTTTGCCCACTGACGGAACAGCCCACACCGGCGGTGCCGGGGGCCGGAGGCTCGGTGCCTCTGTTAGCTCTATGAGCTCCCTCGCCATCGAGAACGTCTCGGGCGTGGACGTGAGAGGCAGCTCGACCACGGTTTGCACCGGGGAGTGCGGGGGTACCGGACTCGACGGCCCTCCTGGCGCCGGAGTCGACGATACCGCGCACGGTCCGTGCGCTGTCGAGGTCGGTGCCGAAGGCGCCGCTACTGGCTGCTGGACCAGTGGTCTCGATGTAGCAGTCTCTACAGCTTTGGGCTGCGGCTTCCGTTTCCCAGATGGTGAATGGGAGCGGTGCCGGGGCTTCGGTGACGGCTGCTTCTTAACAGTCTCGGTACCGGACCGGCCGGGGACCGCTGGAGCGCTCCGCACCGAAGACGACGGCGGAGCTGAAGGTGTCGGCACTGCAGGGGTAAGCGCCGATTCCATGAGGAGCTGTCGTAATCTAATGTCCCGCTCCTTTTTCGTTCGCGGCTTGAATGATCTGCAAATGGGGCACTTATCTGGTCGATGTCCCTCGCCGAGACAACGAAGACAGGAGTCGTGAGGGTCCCCAACCGGCATGTGCCGCTGGCAAGCCGCACAGGGCTTGAATCCCGGTGTCTTGGGCATACGCCCGCACCGGATGGGAAAAGAGGGGCTAAGCCCCCCTAATTCCCCCTAATCTATCTAATGACTACTCAACTAACCAATTTTAACAACTAACTATATACATTAAACACAAAGTAGAACCAAGGTGAGCTAGGTAAGTGGAGGACGACGAGCACTCCACAGTTCCAACTGGCCGTCACGGGCGGGAAGAAGGAACTGAGGAGCGGACGGGCCGGCTGGGGTATATAACTAGCGCTATAGCGGCGCCACTCCAGGGGGCGCCCAGCCGGCCCGCCGGAGTTGCTAGGCTAAAAATGTTCCGAAGAGCCGTGCACGCACGGCGCGCACACCTAACTGGAATGCATAGGAGCAATCACTCGAAGAAGAACCAGAACCGCACTCTGCTAGTCACTATACGTAGCCAGAATGGTCCCTTCCCAAAGAGCTTACAATATAAGTAATTCAATGGAGCTCACACACCTAACTCCTAAGGCTCCAAGAAAATTCCAGTTTAAACCATAGTTATCCCAACGTATTGCTTCCCTTGGTAATAAACAGGACATTGTAGGCAAAACATTCACACATTTGGAAGCCTTATAGGAGTCTAGCACATCTTAACTAATCAGAACTGCTTTCTGCCTGGCTCTCTTGAGCAGCCGACACCAAGGATACGTCTACACTGTGATAAAAGACTGGCAGCATGGCAACAGCTGGCCTGGGTCAGCTGACTTGGGCTTGCAGGGCTCAGGCTGTAGGACTATAAAATTGCAGTGTAGACATTTGGGCTCAGGCTGGAGCCCAGGCCCAGAGACCCCATGGGCCAGGGAGGGGAAAGAGTCTGAAAACCTGGGCTACAGCTCAAGCCCAAATGTCTACACTGCAATTATATAGACTTGCAGCCTGAGCCCCGCGGGCCTGAGTCAGCTGATCCAGGCTCAGACTCAATGCCACGAGTTTATCACAGTGTAGACATACCACAAGTAACCCAGTAGAAAAGTCTTGGGGGAAAGGAGCTGTATTCATGTGGAAGCAATTTGATACAATTTGTTTGCCCTCTTCAGTCTAAGAGGGATGGAAGCAGTAGTGAACCAGATGTCACAAAAGCAGGCTTGAGAAGGCCTTCATTAATACAGAATGCTGCTCTGTCTCAGGCTTCAGCTGCAGAATATGAAACAATGTGAGAGACTTGTTGACAGTTCAGTATCCAAAGTTGAAGCCATCCAGCTCAACAGATGTGGGAAACGTTTATAAACTTCTGGTAGAGATGTAGATCTCGTCTGCACATGCCAAAGAGGGAGCCGGAAGATATTTCAAAGTCTCCACCACAGCCATCATCATCTACAGAATCAGAAGACCCATGATGGAAGTCCTCAGAAGCAGGGCCAGCTCCAGCTTTTTTGTCGCCCCAAGCGGTGAAGAAGAAAAAAAAAAAAACGCGATCGGCAGCCCTTCGGCGGCGGCTCTACTGCGCCGCTTCATTCTTCGGCGGCAATTCGGCGTCTGGTCCTTCCCTCCAAGAGGGACTGAGGGACCTGCCGCCGAATTGCTGCTGAAGACCCAGACGTGCCGCATCTTCCCATTGGCCGCCCCAAGCACCTGTTTCCTGTGCTGGTGCCTGGAGCCGGCCCTGCTCAGAAGAGAACCACACAGGGGTGATACTCCTGTGAAGTTGACACAGCTATCCACTGGCTAAGAGAAGAAACAGATTCTGGTCCCATAGATTTTGCAACTATATGGGGAACCACTGAAGGCTAAATCCAAATAGACCATGTTTCCCTAAATTGAAAAGACTACAAGAAAATAGTAATTCTGCAGTATCCCTAGAGTGATAGACTTTAAGGCAGAAGGGTCCATGATAATCTAGTCTGATCTCCTGCACATTGTCTAGTCTGATCTCCTGCAAAACTCACCAGGCCCTCCCCCGCGCACACACACAGTCTTGTAATAAGACTAACCTCTGGCTCAGTTACTGAAGTCTTCAAATCATGATTTAAAGATTTCAAGTTACAGAGAATCCACCATTTACACTAGTTTAAGCCTGCAAGCGACCTGTGCCCCACGCTATAGAGGAAGGCAAAAAAAAAATCTCAGGATCTCTGCCAATCTGACCTGGGGGAAAATTCCTTCCTGGCCCCAAATATGGTGGTCAGTTAGACCCAGAGCATGTGGGCAAGACCCACCAGCCAGACACCTGAAAAGTAATTCTCTGTAGTAACTCAGAGCCCTCCCCATCTAGTGTCCCATCACTGGCCTAGAAAGTGAAGCCCAAGAAGGAACTTAGAGCTACAACAGAAACTCTTCGCCATCTTCTAGAAGGAATGGGCTTTTGGCCATAGATGTCACAGAGATGTGAGAATCCCCAGAGAGGGTTTTAAACAACACTCTGGATGGCAGTGATGCTGATCCCAGAAGCTCTGCTTAGCTCCACCACAGAAGAGGAAGAAACAGTTACTTTATGGGCTTAAACCACCAACCAATTCATATTGCAGCTAACCTCAAACCCAAAGCAGATCTGCATCCACGTGCCAAGCTATCAGTGAAAAGGGACTCTTCTGCAGAATAGCACTCAACAGTTTTTCAGTATGTTCCTCTAGGCAGAGGTGCCAGACAGCTTGGCTTCTTCAAACACCAGTTGGTAGTGTCCAACTCTGTGTGTTGCTCAGATCCATGCCAGAATGTGGAAGCCTTGGGATGCATGCACACTAAGATTTTGGAGTCAGTGCTGAGGATGTGCTTGCTCTAGCCAAAGGCAAAATTGCACACTTCTACCATGATTCTTTGGGAAATGGCAGAACTTTCTGCTGTATTCGGCTGATCAATTAAGCAGAAAGACATCTTAGGGTATGTCTACACTACAAGAGTAGTTCGATTTAACTTAGGTCGAATTTGTGGATTCGACCTTATGAAGTCGAATTTGTGTATCCACACTAAGGACACTAATTCGACTTTGTGAGTCCACACTAACGGGGCAAGCGTCGACATTGGAAGCGGTGCATTCTGGGCAGCTATCCCACAGTTCCCGCAGTCCCCGCTTCCCATTGGAATGCTGGGTAGAGCCCCCCAATGCCTGCTGGGGGAAAAATGTGTCGAGGGTGGTTTTGGGTAACTGTCGTCATTCAACCGTCACTCCCGCCCTCCCTCCCTGAAAGCGCCGGCGGGAAATCTGTTAGCGCACTTTTCTGGTCAGTGACAGCGCGGACGCCACAGCACTGCGAGCATGGAGCCCGCTGCGATCATCGCTGCACTTATGGCCGTTGTCAACTCCTCGCACCTTATCGTCCACCTCTTCCACAGTCAGCTGCTGAGAAATCGGGCGAGGAGGCTCCGGCAGCGCGGTGAGGACATGAAGTGTGAGAGTGGCACAGACCTCTCACAAAGCACGGGATCCCGCGCCGCGGAGATCATGGTGGCAATGGGTCACGTTCATGCTATGGGACGGCGATTCTGGGCCCGGGAAACAAGCACGGACTGGTGGGACCGCATAGTGCTGCAGGTCTGGGATGAATCACAGTGGCTGCAAAACTTCAGGATGCGTAAGGGCACTTTCCTTGAACTGTGTGACTTGCTGGCCCCTGCCCTGAAGCGCCAGGATACCCGGATGTGAGCAGCCCTGAGTGTGCAGAAGCGAGTGGCCATAGCCCTCTGGAAACTTGCAACGCCAGACAGCTACCGGTCAGTAGCGAACCACTTTGGCGTGGGCAAATCTACCGTGGGGGTTGCTGTGATGCAAGTAGCCCATGCAATCGTTGACCTACTGCTCTCAAAGGTAGTGACCCTGGGAAACATCCAGGTCATCATAGATGGCTTCGCCGCGATGGGATTCCCAAACTGCGGTGGGGCTATAGATGGCACTCACATCCCTATCCTGGGACCGGCCCACCAGGCCAGCCAGTATATTAACCGAAAGGGCTACTTTTCAATGGTGCTGCAAGCACTGGTGGACCATAGGGGACGTTTTACCAACATCTACGTCGGGTGGCCGGGCAAGGTTCATGACGCGTGTGTTTTCAGGAACTCTTGTCTGTTTAGATGCCTGCAGGAAGGTAGTTTCTTCCCGGACCACAAAATAACTGTTGGGGATGTGGAGATGCCTACAGTGATCCTCGGGGACCCAGCCTACCCGCTAATGCCCTGGCTCATGAAGCCCTATACAGGCGCCCTGGACAGTGACAAGGAGCTCTTCAACTACCGGCTGAGCAAGTGCAGAATGGTGGTGGAGTGTGCTTTCGGACATCTCAAGGGGAGATGGAGGAGCTTACTGACTCGCTCGGATCTCAGCGAAACCAATATCCCCATTGTTATTGCAGCTTGCTGTGTGCTCCACAATCTCTGTGAGAGCAAGGGGGAGACCTTTATGGCGGGATGGGAGGTTGAGGCAAATCGCCTGGCTGCTGATTACGCTCAGCCAGACACCCGTGCGATTAGAAGAGCCCAGCGGGAAGCGCTGTGCATCCGGGAGGCTTTGAAAGCTAGGTTCCTCAGAGAGCAGGGTAACCTATGACTGTCCAGTCTCTTTACAGAGAAGCTGAACCTGCCCCTGTTTCAGTTACTATTGACTTTTTTCAGCGGTTACATACCCCGTTCACCATGTTTCCCCCCTTCCAACAGACGTTTAAAAATAAAGTTATTGGAACATTTTTAATTAACAAAGTTTTCTGTACTAACGAATTCGCGTTAAAGGGTTCAAACAGGGATGCAGACTGTGGTGGGTACGGTGTGCAGTGATGTACAGACCGCTTCTACACTCGAGGACTGACAGGCTCCTGCTCCTACAGTGGTCTCTGGGGGGAGGACGGTTACAGGAGGGTGTGCAGGAAGGGGTGGGTTTGCAGGAAGGGGTGAGGGGTGTGTGGGAAGGGTGAGTAGGTGTAGGGGGATGATGGCTCTGGCTGGGGCTCAGGGCATCGGAGAGGTTCATGGCTAGGGTGGAAGGGCATGGTAAGGGCAGCCTGCCTTGCCATTTGTGGATGCCAGGCGCTCGGACCCTGGGGCAGCATACACCTCCCAGACTGACCTGGGGCAGCAGACACCTCCCAGAGTGACCCGGGTGCCTAGTGACTGCACTCTGTGTGTGACCTGCTGTTGATCCTGCCCCCATGTCTGTACCCTGGTAATGGTGGCTGTCCTATGCAATTAACAAACCCCTATCTCCCCTTCACACAAAGTCTTCTGCAAAGAAACATGACGGAAACAGTAATGAACAGCAAACTATTTTTAATACTCAACTACACAGTTGGGGGATGAAACTGGGATTTTGGATTGGGTGAGCCAGGAAGGGAAGCAATTCTCATACTTTAGGGAATGAGAGCTGTTTGGTACATGAGCGCTCTGCTGGGGTGGAGTGACAGTTTTCACGGCCCCTAGCGCCTCTCCTTCTTGTGATTTTGGGTGAGGGGGGGACAGGACTTTGTGGCGGGGGAGGGCGGTTGCAGATACAGTTCAGGGGGACTCTCTGCTCCTGCCTGCGGTCCTGCAGAACATCCACAAGGCGCCGGAGCGTGTCCGTTTGCTCCCTCATTAGTCCAAGCAGCATTTGAGTCGCCTGCTGGTCTTCCTGCCGCCACCTGTCCTCCCGTTAGTTGTGTGAGCGCTGCTGCTGAGAGAGGGTCTCCCTCCACTGGCTCTGCTGGGCCGCCTCGGCTCTGGAGCAGGCCATCAGTTCAGCGAACATCTCGTCCCGAGTCTTTTTCTTTCGCCGCCTAATCTGCGCCAGCCTCTGTGAGGGGGATGCCGGGGCAGTTCGGGAAAGAGCCGCAGCTGTGTGATGGGAAAAAGGAAGTGATTTCCTTGCAAAGATACATGTTTGCGAACACTGAACACAGTCTAGTCTGTTTCTGTGAACAAGACCATACACGGCACCTATCTCATGTGCTCTCAGGACAAGTTCGAATTTTCGGCATTCGCTTTCATTGCCTGGGGTCTTGCACTGGAGATCGGACAAGCGGGGCAGGACACCAGAATCCGTGTAGCAGCCAGGCCTGGTAAGCCGTAAACTTTAGGCTGCTTAACAGTTAATGGATAGCAGTGCCCTCCTGCTGCAGGCAATCTGGAAAGCATAAAGTCTGACCCTGTTCCAGCCCCTCGCGGCTGTCCCCGGGAAAGATCCCTGTATGCTTTCCCTCTGCAGCCTCCACCACGTGGCTGTTAAACGACGGTCATTGTTATGCAAAGGAAAAGTCAAGCATTCACAATAGTAACATTACATTAATTCCCCTAATTAGATGCAGCAGTCACCGAGCGAGATCACCCTGAGGCAGGTCACTAGGACAGACAGAGAGCGCATGCTACGTGAATCCCTGCACAGACCAGGGCCCTATGCTGCCATGCTGGTGGAGGCAATGCTCCCACTGTACCTCAGGATGGCCTGGCGCGGAAGAGTGTGCTTCCACGGAGCACACAATAAGGCACCTCTCCCCAGGAACCTCCAGCGGAGGCTTTTTGAGTACCTCTACGAGAGCTTCGTGGAAGTGTCCCAAGAGGATTTCTGTTCGATCGCTATATGTATTGACCTTCTTTTCATATAGTTTTTATTCCTGTTTTTAAAAAAATAAATGTTTACATGTTTATAGCACTTACCGACTGATCCTTCCCCTGATTCGGAGTCCGGGTTAATGGCCGGGGAGGGTTGGTAGGGGATCTCTGTGAGGGTGATGAAGAGATCCTGGCTGTCGGGGAAATCAGTATTGTAAGCGCTTTCGCCTGCCTCGTCCTCCACAAACCCTTCCTCATCTTCCCCATCCGCGAACATCGCCGAGAAACTGCCCATCGACACTATCCCATCCTCAGAGTCCACGGTCACTGGTGGGGCAGTGGTGGCAGACCCACCGAGAATGGCATGCAGTGCCTCGTAGAAGCGGCATGTCTGGGGCTGGGCTCCGGAGCGTCCGTTTGCCGCTTTGATTTTTTGGTAGCCTTGTCTCAGGTCCTTGATTTTCACGTGGCACTGCGTTGCATCCCGGCTGTATCCTCTGAGTGCCATGGCTTTGAAGACCTTCTCGTAGGTCTTTGCATTCCGTTTTTTGGAGCGCAGCTCCGAAAGCACAGACTCATTGCCCCACACACCGATCAGATGCAAGACTTCCCGGTCAGTCCATGCTGGGGCCCTCTTTCTACTCTGAGATTGCATGGACCCCTCTGCTGGAGAGCTCTGCATCGCTGCCGGTGCTGCTGAGCTCGCCCCGATGTCCAACCAGGAACTGAGATTCAAAATGGCCAGACAGGAAAAGGAATTCAAATTTTCCTGGGGCTTTTCCTGTATGGCTGATCAGAACATCTGAGCTCGGACTGCTGTCCAGAGCGTCAACACAGTGGTGCACTGTGGAATAGCTCCCGGAGCTACTAAGGTCGATTTCCGTCCACACATAGGCTAACTTGACATAGCCATGTCGAATTTAGCGCTACTCCCCTCATCGGGGTGGAGTACCGAATTCGAACTAAAGAGCCCTCTAGGTCGAACTAATTAGCTTCCTGGTGTGGACGGGTGCACGGTTAAATCGAATTAACGCTGCTAAATTCGACATAAACTCCTAGTGTAGACCAGGCCTTAGGTTTGCCCTTTGAAGCTATTTCCTTTCTTTTAGACAGGCACAGCCACATCTCTTACCTACGTACAAAATATATTTCATTTTAGACTCACATTTACTTCCAACCCATGTACACGTGTTTGCTCACTGCTTGTTGCTAAAAACTATTGACATCAGAAAGACTAGATCACAAAAGCAAGCTGGTAAGAGGCTTCATGTGCATTCAGAAAAATAATCCCACCTTATTTCAACTACTTCTGTTATTTTTGTTGGACATACACTGCAACACATTTTAAAGAGCTGTGCCACAACACAGGGTCTTTCTATGCTGAAAGCTATGAATGAAATACTTTATTAATGAGGTCTTTAATCTCCTGTGAATTTTGATAGACCATTCTTCAGACAGGTTACATTTTCATCTGCTTGGGCCCACTCAATTTTTCAGGCTAGGAAGGGTTGATTAAGATTTCGGAATACATTTATCTAGCATGACTGTGGATCTGGCACAAGGCTTAATGACCTAAGTACAAAGCATACCAGAACAATGCCATTTTCAATACAGTATTTATCAACTGGAATTTTTGTGGGCTATACAATTATTTCCACAGGAATGGGAATGAGATCTCAGTTTTGTACCTCAACAGCAGGGGGCAGCAAGCAGCAACTGTACAGTCTTGGAAACCTCTGATCTCATCAGTTCTGGAGTCTGTGCACTATTTTGTGGGGTTGGGAGACAGACTGCTGGGAGAACAGGACTGGGAAAGGAGGGTAGAGTAACTCTCTAGGGGGTTTGCTAATGGAGAAGAATTAAATATAGCTAAGTGGGGGTTTCAGGGCCTGGATTAGGCAATGAGTGGATGGGTAAAAATAAACAGAAGAGAAAAAGGCTCAAGGACACAGGCTTGCACTAGCCCCTTGAAGATGCAAATGAGGGAATTTAGAATTCCCCTTGTCTACATATATTGTTAAACAAAATGAGTGAGTATCCCTTGGCCTTATTACCATAATGTTCCTTCTTCCTTTCCTTCCCCCCATCTTGTTTGTTGCTCTCCCCTGTGTCTTGTTTTATAATAGACTAATCTCTTCAGGGCAGGGGCTGTGTCTTTGTTGTCAGTTTGTGAAATGCCTAGCACTCTTTTTGGCACCCAGAATAAGTAATTCCTTGTCATTCTCAGTGACAAATTATATGGAGAGTTTTCATCATGTCTTTCCAAAGCCAGATGAATAATAGGTGGCCTGAGCAACAATTAATTGTCCTTTGCAAATTTAAGACAAGAAAGATGCTGGTCACCCATTCTAGAGCTACTATTGCATAACTATGGATATTTCTACATTTCCATGCATATACAGGTAGTTGTCCATGTACTGCTAGTGCATGTACCTCGTATCCACACCGAGCGTCCGCATATGCTGTGCTGGGCACAGGTACACACACATAACCACATCCACATTGTCCTGTGTTGGTACATGATGTTAGTGCTACCATGTCTGGGGTGGTTTCTCAGGGTTCTGTGCTCTAGGAACCACCTTGCTGCATGTTGCTGGAACTGCCTGCCGCCTTCACACATCTGTCAAAGGCAGCTCCCACTCGTGTGTCCCTTCTGCATGAAGACATGGCCAAGAAATGCACGGACACAGAGGCACAATGACAGCTTGTGAATAATATTTGTGCTAGCTTCCACTAAATGTGTAACAGTGGTTCCTGGGATTTCAATAAAATCATTGATTTGTAGCCATGCCTTGCCTGGGCACAATTTCAGAGTGGAGTAGAGTGGGGGCTGGCCTTCAGACATGTAGCACCAGAGCAAGAGGGGATATTGGCAGGGAGGAGGAGGGTGGCTCATTGTAAAACTTACCAGCCTCAGATTCTGGTTTCTGCTGCAACTTGGGGTCCTCCTCCCAGCTCCTCAATGGCAGTGGGGGAGGGGGAGGTGGGAGAGGAGTTTTCTCTGTAGTGATGTTGGCACTGAAGTGCTGCAAAGTTTCCAGTGCACACACAGCCTAAGATTTGGAAAGGTAAGGGACAGGATCTTCCAGAGTAATCCATGGGAAACTGCTTTCCCAGATGAATAGAACAGAGAAGATGTTTTGCAAAATATAACCATTTGTATCCATGGATGGGAATTCAAGGGGATTTGGAAAGTCAAACATACAGGAGCCAAACTTTGGCTTTAGTGATATAAAACAATCAATCTTTGCCTTTTCACAGCTGTCTCATTGCAAATACTACTAGTTGTGCTGCCAAGTAGAACTGGTCAATATATTAGTTTTCCCTTAGATATACATGCCAGTGCAACCAGCAAGCTAGACTGATGTTTCATCTGCCCCAGGAACAATAGATGGAGTCTTAACAGAATATTATCTCCTTATTTAAAATATGTTCTAATTAAATGTATTGTGTGGAGCAAACTCATGCAAATCAGGCCAGGGGATAGCGCAGAGACAAATGGTGATTACAGCGTATTCTGCTGCTGCTGCAGAGACACTAGCACCCTATTACACAAATTCCACCTAGCATTGACTGATAAGCACATGCAAGAAGACAGCAAACTCTTTAGGAACATTGGGATTCAAGAATAAAGTGCTCCTGGGAGAATTCTGAACCAAAAAATTAAATTCTGTGCACAATATTTAAAAATTCTGCAAAATTCTGCATATTTTATTTGCCAAAATAACACAATAGAATCATGCCAGTTCCAATTGTTTTGGTAATTTATTTAAAAATACCTGTAAGCAAATATGTCTGTAACAATACAGACAACAAAAAAGATTCAGGAAATGTTTTTGACAAATAGATTCCTTAATAGGCATATTAATGCAGAACTTTGAGTAATAATTCATTTAAATTACAATACAGTAAGGTATTTCCCGAACCCCTCAGAAGCAGTGCAAAGGCTTGGGGGAGTCAGAGGTAATGGAGGAGCTGAGGAAGAGGGAAGTAACTGCTGGGAAGAAGCCTGAGAGTGAACCTGGAAGGTTATTGGGAGTGGGTGAGAAAAGTATGGAACAGATTTTTTTGGCAGGGAAAGATTGTTAGGGAGTTGGGAAGCCTCCCCCATGCAGACCCTGGCTGACCCCTAGCCTCTCTCATTCAGTTGGGCACATCTGCCCCCGCCCCCATGTGTCCCTGCACCCCCACTCAGCCACCCCCTCCCCCATACCCATGTGTCCCTGCACCTCCCTCCCTGCATCCCCATGTGTCCCTGTACCTCACTCCCCCATCCCCATGTGCCCCACACTGTCTATCTGCTCCATATCCCATGCCTCCTCACCTGGCCCCACAGGCAAGGCACTGTGAGGAACTCAGCCTCTTATCCTCCCTCATCCCTCTCCATGGCTGGCTGCTCCCAACCAGGAGCAGCTGCCCTCTGTTCTGGAGCCTAGTGGACAAAAGGTATAACTGCAGTGCCTCTCCGACAGAATATATTTTATGCAGAGACAAAAAAATTCTGCAGGGGACATGAATTCGGTGCATTTGCAGTGGCGCAGAATTCCCCCAGGAGTATATAAAGACATTTGGACAAGAAATACAAGGGACAATTTATGTCAGAAAATTAGAAAAATGTTGAAGGCAAAAAGCAATAGTGCAGCCACTCTGGCAGTGTGTGAGGAGACATCCCTACGTTCTATCCCATGTAAAAACTAAGGCAAGTAATTCTGAAAAGTGCCAATTAACGTATCTTTTCTTCACAGCTCCTGGGATCACCATGCAGCTGCTCTGTTCCATGAAGTCATCAAGTCACTTTGTGAAATCAGCATTACTGGGGGGTCAGTCAGCCTCTAATTTTATTTCTCAGGGTGAAGCTAAAACTTTAGTAAGAAAATAACTAACATAAGTATGTGGTACCTATGACACTAGCTATTAATCACCAACATCTCAACACACTTCCACTGAAACTTTACATTATTACTTTATTGAATGCCTTTGGCACAAGCACTTTATAGTTATTTTAAAAAGTGCATTCATACCAGCTTGCATGGCAAATACTAACAAAAGAAATAAGATAAAAGAAAAAGATTGCAAATGCAACAGTTCTAGAAAGAACACCACTGCCCTAGGAACAGAGGGTGTTTAGTTAGAGAGTCGTTCGGAATAAATTAGCTTTTATTTGATAGGCATCACTATGGAACAAACTGAAAGAAGGATCCACATATTAACAATACTAGTTTCTGACCTTGCAAAGTGCTGAGCAGCCTCATCGCTCACTGGAGTAGAGAATCAAGCACTTATTCCATAAGGGATCAGCTTCACTGGAATTAATATAAGGCACCCACTTGATGATGCATACTAATCCTGACAGTTACCACCTAAATGTCACAGGCTCGCCTCGTCAGACACCATCAATCATTTTACATCAGACAGAGGTTTTGCAATGTGGCCATACAATATACCAAATTAGGTTATAGTTGTGACCAAATCAGGGTTTCGGAGATGAAAGATTAGTGTAATAAGCTGCCATGCCACAAACACTCTGACCAATCAGCAACTAATATCTTCGTATTAATGTATCACAGTAGGAAGTCCTGGCATTGTGGGGTTAACATGTCAGGATAACCACAAGAATTAAACAGCACGCTACAGCCCAATGCAAAAGCTGCCGAGTGCTGTGTGTCTATAAAGTGCAACTCACACAATCTAGATCAGTAATAAAATAGCTGTTAACAATTCTGTAATTCTTTCTCTTTAAGCTTGTAACAGTTTAAGGGTTAGCTGTAAGTCAAGCTGCATTTCTTTGCATCAGAGAGGGCCAGACCAAGGTTAGCCATTTCCTGTCCTTTTCCCTGATCCTTGTGGATTATTGGAGGGCAAGTGTCACACCTTAAGGTGTTATTCTTCTCATGCTCACTGTTACTGTAGCAAGAATGCAGGCAACACTTGTGAGCAGAAAAAGCAGCAGGTATTACTATAGGAATGTCTAAGGGGATTGATGGGGACAGATCTTTCCATTTCTCAAATTTGGAATACATCAGCAGTGATCCTAAGCAACTACCACTAGATGGCTACTCGTATGAAATGAGTAGGTGGTCTCAGATCACTTCCTAGTGACTGGCCAAGTCACTTAATTTAACTGTGCCTCAGTTTTCCCATTGGTAAAATAGAGATAAAAGTACCTATTTACTTTTACAAAGTGCGTTGAGAGCTTTGGATGAAAAGGCTATATAAGCATAAACAAAATTACTGCTTTAAGCATAGCTGATGATTCGGTGTGTGCTCCAGGGGTGGAGCACCCACAGAAAAAAATGGTGAGTGCTGAGCATCCACTGGCAGCCCCCCATCAGCTTGTCCCCTATCCCCTCAGCACCTCCCCCAAAACCAGCGGCCCTGCCAATCAGTGCCTCCCACTCCCTCCCAGCTCATTCCGCCCACCACGATCAGCTGTTCTGCAGCATGCAGGAGGCACTGGGGTGGGGGGGAGAGAAGCGAGGATGGGCTGCGCTCGGGAGTGGGGGCAGAATGGGACAGGAAGAGGCAGGGCAGGAAGAGGCTGGGTGGGGGTGGGGCCTCGGGGGAAAGGGTAGAGTGTGGGCGAGGCCTGGGGTAGAACACTCCCTGGCACATTAGAAAGTAAGTGCCTCGAGCTTTAAGGTAGAACTAAGGAAATAACAGTACTAAAGTAAACAAAAAGAACCTCTTTAGACCACTGTACTTAAAAAGAAGAGTTGCCAGGTTGTGTCTTGCTCTTGCATTGGTACTCACCAGACACAATCTGCACCTCTTTCTGAGTGTGAAACGTGGGACTGCAGACTGAGGTAACACTGTGTTCAGACACATTAGAAAATTAGGGGAGGAGATGGGTCCGGAGAAAAAGGGCAGGTAAAAGAGGGGAAAGGAGGTCGATCAGGAGAAAAAGATGAGTCAGCATCCCACTATCACAAGGCATTCATTCTCTAGTATGGCATCTGGCAAAAGGTGGCAAACCTTGTGTATATTTCCCTGTCATCTCTAAGTGAAAAGCCTCTTTATTTTAGACCAAATATTTAAGGGGGCAGAATGGAGTTAGTGGTTATGTACAGTTCCACAATAACACATACACAACTGCATTTTAAGTACAATAAACCTCTAATGTATTAAACCTAATTCAATGTGGTTTAACTAAATTCAGGAAAGTTAATCTTAGTTCCATAAGGTTTGTCCAGGATAATATTAGTCTGAAGAAATACAAAGCACTCACTTTTCCTTTCAGGAATGTCAAATGCATTTATACCAAGAAAACCCCAGAGCAAGCAATAGACATCACTGTGTTACACACACACATACACAACTTGTGCAAAATTCAAAAAAAAACTAAAATCTAGAATCCCCATAAAGTTCTCACATAGACAGGTACAGCAGTTCATGATTGTAACATTTTAATATTTCCATGCAGAAACACAAAGAGCCATAAGGCACTAAATCTTTAAACTTACTTACTTAGAACAGTCTTTTATATAGAGAGAGAAAATTAGGACCCAATCCTGTGGTCATTACTTAAACTTTACTCAGGCAACACTTTCACTGAGTTCATTGTTTTTTTTTTCCCTAAGTAAGTGCTACAAGATTACAATAGGCCCATTGTAACAATGAAAAGAACGTTGGGTTTTGCCAGTGGGAATGAATGGGATCTTCAACTGCTGGAGAGACACAATAGTTCTAATTAACTGTATCAGGAATGAATTTAGGCACATTTGTGCTTTCTCTTCTGCCATAATCCCATAGAAGTGTGATGGATGAGACATTCAGGAGCTGAAGGCAGCTGCGGCTCCAGACACCAGCGCAGCAAGCAAGTGCCTGGGGTGGCAAGCTGCGGGGGGTGCCCTGCTGGTCCCTGGGAGGACGGCAGTCAGGCAGCTTTCGGCGGCATGCCTGCGGGAGGTCCATCGGTCCTGCGGATTCAGCAATAATTCGGCAGCAGGTACGCCGAAGCTGCAGGACTGGCGGACCTCCCACAGGCAAGCCGCCGAAGGCAGCCCACCTGTCGTGCTTGGGGCAGCAAAAAAGCTAGAGCCTCCCCTGTCTGAAGGTAATGGGGATTGGAAACAGTGCAATAGCTCAGAAAACAGAAACCCTTCTGCACAGAGTTTAAAACTGTCTTGAGTCGAAGGGTAGTGATCGATCCCTGAACGTGCTCTCCATCGACTCCAGAACTCCACAAGGGCGAGAGGCGGAAGCGGAGTTGACGGGGGAGCAGCGGCCGTCGATCCCGCACCGCGAGGATGCGAAGTAAGTGATTCTAAGTCAATCTAAGAGATGTCGACTTCAGCTATGCTATTCTCGTAGCTGAAGTTGCGTATCTTAGATCGACCCCCCCCCCCCAGTGTAGACCAGGCCTTAAATGAAAACCTGAAGGACACTTGCTTAAGTGGATCCTTCAGTTTTGCTGGGTGTTCCCACCACATAAAGAATTAATAGATTTGGCATGAACACAATGCTTTTGCCATTCTTTTGGTGAGTAGATGCTGGGATAGTTATGACCTTGTAGTTCAGACACTTTGATCTGATCAGATTCTTCCTCCTGTAGTCAGGTTGAAGATCCAAGGTGTCTGACACTCCTCAGACCATCTCAAAATAATCAGTGTGTGAGTTGCGGGGGGAGGGAGGGAGGAGCAGCCTGTTCATGCTTGGCTATCTTCTGTGGCAGTATGAAGCGTGGTGATGAGCTGAGGTTTGTTTACACTAAAAATGCTGCAGCACTTCAATGAAGACACTTCCTATGCCAACGGGAGGTGTTGGTACTCCACCGCCCCGAGAGGCGGTAGCTAGGTCGACGATAGAATTATCCCATCGACCTAGTCCTGTTCACACCAGGCATTATGTTGGTTTACCCATGTCACTCAGGGTGTAGATTTTTCATACCCCAAGCGACGTAGCTATAACAACCTAATTTCCCAGTGTAAACCAGGCCTCAGTGTCTGAGCAAAAAGAATAAATGGAGGCAAACACCATCACTGGCAGAAGGCGCAAGTGAGGAAGGCAGAAGACAGACAACGAAGAGACAAAGCAAAAACAAAAATAGGGAGCAACCAAAGGGAGACAGGCACAAAAAAATTATTAAAGCTAACGTTAAAAAAATTATATAATATGTAGGTTGGGAAAAGAGTGTCTGTACATCTGGGTATAGTGCTTAGATTATCCACAAATATAAAGTTAGTTTTTAAAAGTCATATGATACATGGAGTACATAATTAGCAATAACTCAATTTTAGGTGAATAGATTTACCAATACAGTTTAGATATTAGAATCTGAATACTCAGGTACATCACACATGAAAAGTTGTACAGAGATTTGGTTGCAGAAAGCAAAATATATCAATGAGCGGAGATTGTCTCTAGTAATTGAGAATTAAGTTGGTTGTCCATTTAGAAAATACAATCCATGAGGAAAGTATTTGCGCTTCTCATCGGCACATCCCTCCTGGTATTGCCGATATCCAGTGATGCATTCTACATTTCCTTCTAGACTGTGGCTGCAACTTGGCATCTCTGCTTATATTGTTTTATTAAATCTTTGACCAACTAGTGACATCTAGTGGACTTTGTGGTATTATTCACTAGCTTAGAAAGAATACATTTGGTTTGCTTGACAGGTAACAGCAAGACTGGCAAAATACACACACACATGTCATTGTATGTAGTAACTTAGGTAGAGACTGTCTTTGTGTCTTGTACCAAAAATGCCAGCACTTAATAAAGTATATGTCAGAGTCAAATTCTTCTCTATCACTGCAATCTCACTCCACTGATTTAAATAAGGTTGTAGCAGTATAACTAAAAGGAGAGTTTGGCCCTTCATTCAATAACAGTGATCTACTACTGTATTGTAGCATTTAGGAATGCTGACACTGGGTCATCCAAGCAAGGCTTGATTTGTTTGCTTGTTTTCCAAATCCAGTTGCTTTTTGGTAGCATTTTTTCATCCCCTGTCCCTTCCAAAAAAGGAGCATGGCCACAGTTTTAGCAACTGAGAGTTTGGAGGTCACTAGTTTACAGAACGATTCCCAGGCCTGGTATTTTGTAGCAGAGGAGTATCTATTTTTCTACCATCTGTAGAACTGACAGGCCATGTCTACACATGGAAACTCGGAAAAATTAAGGTGAATCAACCAAAGGTGTGAAGTCAATGTGTGCAGCCCACTGTGGCTGCTTTCATTCAGGAGTAAAGTGCTTTTAGTTCTCTAACATAATCCTCCTCTGATTTAATTTATGCACCTTGACTCTACACCTCCAGCTGATTCCCCCTAACTTTCCTGAGTGTCCCTGTGTAGACATGGCCTATGTGAACTGATTTAGGTGGAACGTTAGTGTGGTTATATGCACAATGCTTGACTCTTTCCAGAGTTATTAGTCCCTCATTTCATGAGTGTTAAATTAGCCCAGCAAATTTAAATGACATCCAGTCACATGGCCTGTGTATCAGTCACCACAGGAATGACCTTTCTCATTCCCTCAGCCATCACTGGTTTCCTCATTTTTTCCATATAGTAGATCAGTTTTTAAAAGCCTCCCTTGATTTTCTCTCCCATTCTCTCCTGACAGCTGTTGTTGGTGAGCTTCTCCAGGTAACATAGCAACTCGGTATAGTTTCTTTTGTCAAGGAGCCAATTTAGGGTAATGGGAGCTGCAGGGCTCCAGTATTTGCAGAAGTAGAAGAGACCTCTGGAGACTTCCAAAGTATCAATACAATTATAAAAGTAAGGGTGAAGGAAATTGAATGGCTCAGGAGGCTCATAACAGGATTTGGAACGTTTCATCTCTAGGTCGCTGGGCACAGATCAATAATGTCTGAAACTGACGACTGTTCAATTTGTTTTACACTGGAGATTTAAAATTGACTTTTGTTACAACAAAATAAAAATAATTTTTTGGAAAAAAAAATAGTCACGTGACACACACAACATAGACACAACACACACACATGACATACAGAACAAACTTACAATTAAAAACAAATGGCGCCAAAATTCTATTCATATTTATACAAAATAACACAACCAAAAATAAAAAGTAAAAGGGTTAAACATTTGAGTAAACAAATTATTACCTTATTTAAAACTTGTAGCATAAATTTGATACAATACATTTGGCAAATACCAATACACTTTTATTAATTCGGTAACAAGGAATTTTGCATTACTTTATATTTAACATTATTTTAAAACTCTGCTATATGGAAATAAGAAAAGCCCATGTTACAAATATTAGTTAGTGGTTAGAATAAGAAGCAAAGAGTGCACTTCTGTTGCTTGGCAACCATATCTTCAAGAAAGTTAGGAATAATTCCAGCTGTTGTATTCCTGAAGGGTTAAAATAATTAATTTACTGTATTTACTTGTTGTTGGGTGAAGAGCAACCTAGGAAGGTAGCGAGACCTGAGCCAAGAAAGATTAACTCCATCAAGGTTAGTTATCGCAATAGGCAAAGCTTCTGCTACAGTTTTAGATTCAGTAAATTCTGGGGCTGTTGGCAGAGCTGGATACAGAGGAGTTTTAGGAGCTTCATATGGGGGTGGCAAAATTTTCTGAGAGGGACTGGGGGGGGCGGGGTAGTGATGGGCTCTACCTTTTCTGTCTTCTCCTCATTATCATCTTTAGGAGAGCCTGGGGCTGCCTGTTTAGCTGCAAACATTGTGCCCCCGTGGAGGACAGAGCACAGATCAAGGGCCTTGCATATCATGCTAAACAGGACGGTGGAAACAGCCTCAGAGTATCTGCCAGGGTTAAAGGCACAGTATAGCCTTTTAGAGTTTTGCCCGAGCCAAGGGAACAGATCCATTCTATTTTTGGATTAGTCGAATTTTGGCTAGTAAAAAGGTGAAACTGCAAATATTGGAACTGTTCAGTTTCATAATCTGCGTGGTCTGCAGCATGCCACGGGCATGGCCCAACTCCCTTGCATCCTGTTCGTGACGCCATATGGATTGCCACGGACTCGCAGGGGCAAAAGAAAATGCAGGCCTGTTATTTACCAGGCTGCACGTGGCAACAGACTATATTGGTAAGGGATGCAAGGAGAGTGTGGGTCACGATGCAAACTGCAGCCACACACACACACACTAAACTTAATCAATTTAAAAGTTTTATTGGGGATAATTACAAGGGGTAAGGGAGCAGCGTATGATTAGCTAATAGAGTTAATGAAACTTAAAACACACAATGACTAAAATATCTACTAATATTTATAAACAAAGATGCAGCATTTAGTAATAACTGATACTTACAAATACAAACCAACGCATAACGACCGGCAAACGTAGAAGCTCTATTTGAAACACGTGAGCTGAGAGAGAGGCTTTGAGGTGATCAGGCTCGGTTACAGGTATACACAGGACACACGGGTATACACAGGATACACGGGTATACACAGAATACACGGGTATACACAGGATTCGTTTTCTTTCTCCTCTCCCTGCCTGCACATGGCAGGCAGGCCATAAAGTACCCACTATGACATCATAGAAGTGTCATAGGGGACGGGGCCCAAAACCTGTTTGTGTTCGTTTCTGATTGGCACAAGCAAAGTTTACACCATGTAGGGGAGCAGGTGCCTTAAAGTCTGGCTTCGCCCCCAAAAGGTGAGGAAATGCATATTGGTTTAGAATGCGTTCAACACTGAATGACAAAAGAAGAGGCCAGGGCAATACCGGTATGGGCAAGTTCTACAGGATGCAGACAGGAACTCATCTCAACAATTTCAATCCATGTTCTAGTGTACAAGTGTTCATGTGATAAAAAACACAAAGAACTAGTGGGATCCCTATCTTTACACCTGCAAGGAAAAGTGAGTTGCAAGTAATTTGTGGAAAAGAAAGTGATTGGTCTAAAAAGTCAACAGTAGCCCCAAGAGCCTATATTTCTCCATTGGAAAAAATAAGTGCATGTAGTGCTAGTGCAGGGATCAGCAACCTTTCAGAAGTGGTGTGCTGAATCTTCATTTATTCACTCTAATTTAAAGTTTTGCATGCCAGTCATACATTTTAACATTTTTAGAAGGTCTCTTTCTATAAGTCTATAATATATAACTAAACTATTGTTGTATGTAAAGTAAAAAAGGCTTTTAAAATGTTTAAGAAACTTCATTTAAAATTAAATTAAAATGCAGAGCCCCCCAGACTGGTGGCCAGGACCCGGGCAGTGTGAGTGCCACTGAAAGTCATCTTGCATGCTGCCTTTGGCACCTGTGCTATAGGTTGCCTACCCCTGTGCTAGTGAATGTGTCAGATTGACAGCAATAGAGACTCAAATCCTGTTTACCCACATAACGAGGACAGCATGACTGGTTGCCCATTTCCTCACTAGTGAGCCTTTGCCCTGATCTGCAGTGACAGGCAACACAGTTAAAACAACCTGAATAGTTTAGAGTTTCAGTCTTCATGCTCATTCTCTACTGATACTACCAACAAGAGAGCTAATTAGTACCAATCAGGCTGGTAATTTGTGTGATGTGGACTTTTGTTCAGTAAGCCCAGGTAAAACTTTTAAATTATTTTCTTTCCCTTTACAATAGAAAACAAATTGCAAACTCTGGATTTACAGTGATACCTTTTACCATTTTTCTGGCCCAGTCAAGACCAAGTTGCAATGGGAATCACAGAAACGAATGCCTGCCTCAAACTGACTGCAGGATGGCTTTCCATGAATGACTACAGAATTTCTCAAATCAGGAGAGATGATCACATTTAACAAAGTAGATTAAAAGACTTTCCTTTTTAATTAAAGAACAGAATCACATGATCAAAACATTCGATAAAGATGTCTTTTGCCGCAGCATTTCTTATGAATTGAAAGTGGAGCAATGAGGATGTTACAAGGAGGCCAGAGAGGAGTCATTACGGCAGGATGTAATGAGGATCTGAAGAAGAGATTTCAATGTGGAAATGGAAAGAAAAAGAACAAGTCTTGGGCCTTCTCCACACGGCAGAGTTTTGTCAGCAAATGTTTTGTCAACAATCAAAAAGCAAAAAAAGAAAAGTGGTATTGCATGTTCACACTACGCTCCCGCTGTCAGCAGAACACGTCTACACTCGGGGCACTAGCATCAACAGTGAGAGCAATGCAGTTCAGCTCATCATCTTCTGTTGCTGGGTCTTGTGGGAAGTCCGAGTGGATTGCAGTCCATCATGGATCTGGGCTCAATGTCCCATGATGCATTGCTTTCTGTCCTAGCATTCCATATGCTTCCATCTTTGGTTCGCTGCATTTTTCAATGGCTCTTATATGCTGTTTGCCCCACCATCTGTGTATGAAAGGATAGATCCCACACTGCTCTGCTATCTGTCAGTAACACAGCATGAATGGCAGTGCAGTTAGTGGTAAAGTTCCTAACTCAACAGGATTCACAGTTGTCTGACCTACTGTCTGACATGGACAGGAGCAACTTTAGATTATTTTTGGCATTTATGGAACAATTGCACAAGGTAGACTGTCTCTTTTGGGCTCAGAAAACTAGCACTGAGTGGTGGGATCATATCCTCATGCAGGTCTGAGATGATGAGCAGTGGCTACAGAATTTTCAGATGAGGAAAGTCACCTTCCTAGAATTGTGTTTGGAGCTCACCCGAGCCCTGCAGTGCAAGGGCACCCAAATGAGAGCTGCCGTCTCAGTGGAGAAGCATGTGGCAATCGCAGTGTGGAAGCTGGCAACTCCAGACTGCTATTGGTCACAAATCAGTTTGGAGTTGGGAAGTCAACCATTGGGGCTGCGTTAACACAAGTGTGCAGAGCCATTAATCACATCCTGCTATGAAGGGGCTGTGACTCTTGGCAATGTGTGTGAAATAGGGGATGGCTTTGCAGAAATGGGTTTCCCTGACTGCGGAGAGGCAATAGATGACACTCATATTCCAATTTTGGCATTGGACCACCTGGGGATGGAGTACATCAATAGGAAGAGCTACTTCATAGTGTTGCAGGCACTTGTGAATCATCTTGGGCATTTCACTGACATCAACGCGGGATGGTCCAGGAAGGTGCATGACACGCGTATCTTGAGGATCACCAGCCTGTACAGAAAGCTGCAAGCAGTGACTTTCTTTCCAGACCAGACGATTACAGTGGGGGATGTGGAAATGCCCATAGTGATCTTGGGAAATCGAGCATACCCCTTAATGCCATGGCTCATGAAGCCTTACACGGGAAACCTAGATAAGAGTAAGGAGCGATTAAACAATAGGCAGAGTAGGTGCCAGATGACCATGGCGATGTCTTTATGGCAGATTAGACTTCAATGAGGATAATAATCCCCTGGCTATAGCCGCATGTTGTACGTTGCACATTATTTGTGAAGATAGGGGTGAAAACTTTGCTCTGCGGTGGACTGCTAAGGCAGACTGCCTGCCTGCCTGCTGATTTTGAGCAGCCAGAAACCAGGGCTATTAAGGGACACAGTGGGGGGCAATTAGAATCAGGGAGGCTTTGAGGCAACAGCTTGAAAATGAGAACCGATATTGTATGTTACTATGCTCGACGGCAATGCTCAATGAAATCAAGTTTTGCTAGGAAGTACTTGTGATTTTTGTGACCTAGGATTCAATTTAAGCAAATGATTAAACTGCTTGTGTATGTGCTGCTGCCACCTACTATCACAAATTGCAGGAAACAAAGATTACTTATTCAAAACTTTCCTTTTACTGCACAGAAAACAACCCCACCACACACACTCACACAAATGCTTGGTGGGAGAGGAGGTATCAGGGGAGGGCTGACTTTCAGAGCTGTGTACAAGTCCAGCTATCATTTTAAAAGGTGTCCATGGGGGTGGAGTGAGTGAGAAGGCGAGAAGTCACAGAAAGCGGAAAGGAATGCACTGGTGGAGTTTGGGGAGGGCATGGGAAAGAGTTCTGAATGTGCTGAAGAGGAGGGCGGGCACACATCTACTCAGTCTGGAACATTAGGAGGGACTTCAGCATCTCAGTTTGCACCTTCATAACTTTATTCATCCTCTCAGTAGTGTCCTTAACCAAAACCTCCTTTTCTTTTCTGTCCCGCCTTTCGATTTCCCTCCACTCCATGAGTGCCTTCTTTTCTGCATCTGTGTGTTGCAGCAGCTCCCAGAACATGTCTTCCTTGTTCCATCTCAGGCGCTTTCTTATCTGGCGGAGGCACTCCACCATTGTGGAGAAGGTGCCTCTGAAGGCGACATCTGCAGAAGCACAAGGAACAATACACAGAAGCATGATTGTTAAGTACATGTGCAGCATTGAAACACTACAGTAAAATACACCTCTAGTAACATACCACTCACTTTCTCACTGACTCTTAATAAGCACACATGGCAGCAAACACCCCAAGCATGGTGAGTTTACCCCGGGGCGGGGGGCATTCTACATGGGGAGAAAAGCAATATGAAAGGGTCGTGGTGCAGTGACTAGAGACAGTATTCTAAATTTTCCTACCCTTTTCCATAGGAGGCGGTCATTGTAGCAGAGATCTCACCCCTGAGAGCAAGCAAGGGTTCATCTACTGCACACTTGCAGCTTCCAATCCGGTCCCTATAGTGCTCACCTGTAACTCATTGTTTCCAAAGTATTTTATTTTTGTATCAATGCATAGGATTGGGGATTAGTTTTTAAAACTTAGAAAATATGCTGGTTGTATTAGATAACCAATATAAATTAAACAAAATCCTTTACTAAACAAGAGGAAAAAGTATTCAGTTAGTTTGTCTATCCTCCTTCTCTTTTTATCTTATAAATTTCATTACAGATTTCTTTGAAACCTGTACCTGTTATACTTACATGCTACATATGTGATGGCAATGTCCCTATATTACATTGCAGAACCATGTAACAATGTGTTTATCACAAATCTTTTACCATCGCATCTGCCTTCTGTTTACTAGTCCATTAGTATTTGTGCCAATAGTCCAAATTTCTCATTAATTTGAAACAATTATTGTTTTAAAAGTCAATCTTCTAGAGAAATGTTTGTTTTTTCCCCACCAAATGGGACCAGACTGTTTACATGAACATACCTACTCTGTCTAGGTGTTCAGCAGACAGAGCTGTATTGCCAAAGTGATCAGTTTTGTCTGGTGCTGGGTTACAAATCACTTTAGTTTTGAATACAGAGGTAATAAAATATTGTGATCCTTATTGTATGAATAGAGGGCAGAAGAACTGTGCCTATTGGGCCTTGATTGAACAGCACTCATTAAGCAGAGGGTCAGGACAGCAAATCCCAGGGAAAAGGGGAGAGAGGGTGGGGACAAGTGTTTCTACCTGGTAAAATGGGCTCTGCCTAGAGTCCTAGGCACCATTTGATCCTCCCCTTCTCCATGGTTTAAAGACAGAGCTGATGAGACTCAATTGAGAATCTTTTGTTTTGTTAAGTGATCATTAGAGCTGAAAGTTGTAGGCCTGCTGTGGGACAGCGTCACCATGCAAGAGACTGCCTGGCCTGCACTAGCAGTGAGATTCCCCCACTAACTGCTGAAATCACTGACACCTGGATAGGACCTCCAGACGTGGTCTCACAGAGGTTGCAGTAGATGCAGGTGGCAACAGAGGAAGTGAGAGCACAGCGGCAGAGTGAACAATGGCACAGCCAGGGCTGCCCTTAGGATTTATGGGGCCCTATGCAGTATTATTAAACTGGTGTCCTTATGTTCCACTGAAGGCAGGCCCCAGCCGGCATCACTGACCCCAGTGTGTCAAGGTGGCACAGCCACCACCCCCACCCACAGACCCCCAGAATCCTCCCCATTACTGACACACACCGAGCTTCGTACGCAGCAGATGCTGAGGCAGTGGCTCAAGGCAGGCTTCACGCTGTCACATGGGGGCTGCATCTTGCCAGAGCCCCTGGCCCTCCTGCAGCCCCTCGCCACTCCTGGCTCACCATGAGTACCAAGCAGTAATAACAAGAATAGTACGTGTTTGTGTGTGCATGACAGAGTGTGTGTGTGTGTGAGAGAGAGTCAGTGCCTGTGAGAGACACAGAGAGCCTGTCTGTGTGTGTGTGAGGCAGACGGACAATCTGTATTGGGGGACTGTGACTCATGAGAGGCAGAGTGTATGTGGGTGTGAGAGCCAGTTTATGTGTGAGAGAGACTGTGTGTGTGTTAGGGAAGTGTGAGACACAGGCCCTCCTCCCTCCCCGACTCACGTGGAAGTTTTGCTCCTCCTGTCCTGGCCTCGGCCCGACTCCCGCCAGAGACCGAGCGGCGCAGGGAGGGACTCTGCTCCAGGAGGTGGTTGGCCTGACACCTGGATGGGACCTCCAGACGTAGTCTCACAGAGGTTCCAGTAGAGGCAGGTGGCAACAGAGGAAGTAAGAGCACAGCAGCTTCCAGGGGCTGGGGCAGCAGAGCCAGAGGCTGGAGCCCTCAGCCAGCTGGCTGGGAAGGGAGGGAGGGAGCGGGGAGAAGCCCGCCAGCCCAGCACAGGGAGATGCCGGAGAAGAGAGGATTCCAGCCCCAGCCAGCGAGGGAAATGGTGCCCCAAATGGCCACGTATGCTGCGTATGCCTAGGGACGGCCCTGGGCACAGCACAGCGAACAGCGGGAGCAGAGTGACCAGTGGACAGCGACACAGTGAGCGGCAGTAGCAGCAGGAGATGAGGCATTTCTTGATGCTCCCTCCCCACCTCCCCCCAGGGTGGGAGATGAATTCACATTAATGAACCTCTGAACTCTGGGTCTTTGCTGAGCAAAGACAGCAACTGTGAGTGGGGTGCAGAGAAGGGAGTGTCCTGTTCAAGGAACATTTGTTTGTTGGACTTTCATGCTACAAAGTGAGAAACTGAGACAAAGGACACTGCCCGACATGCTCTGGGGTAGGTGTTTTGCTCATAGTCACATGCTTTTGAATTAAGGTTGTGATATTTTCCCAATGCTGGGTCCCTTTCCATTAAAAGTTTTCTTTCCTATACACAGATGTAGCACACAGAGAGGGAAAGCATTGCCTCATAGGAGCACCCAGGGATGGTGTTTAATTTTCCCCAATTACTGGGTGGGGCTCGAGCCAGTTCTGTGTTGTATTCTTAGTGAACTCAGCCCTTTTTGCTGCTGACTCCACCTGGCAGAAGGGTTACACATTAAATGGCATAAAGGGTACAAGTAGCTTTTATTACAGCTGCAGAAAGTTGTTGTGTCAATAGATAATTTACTCTGCATATTTATTTTTATAAAAGATAGAATTCAGTATTGTTCTTATCCATCTTTATTAGCAGGAAACTAGTCAGTACATTTCTGCCTGAAAGTCTTGGTACACGGTACGTGTCTCTGCCAGACTTTAAAACTGTCAGAACTCCAATTCTGCAGTCAAAATGCAGATGGTCATATGGAAAGATGTTTTATATTCCCACGATGTTAGTGTAATTCCTGAGGGGATGAGACTCCTTGCACAGCCTCTACATAAACAAAGGGGAAAAGGTTCTGCAGCTCAGAGGAAAGGAGCCTTGCTGCAGTTGGACAGGACCAGTGGCCATCTGCAAAGTCAACCAGACTGAGTATGTGTGCTGGAAATCTTAATGCCAGTCACACACTAGAAAAATAGGAAAGCTTTTGACGCAGTTTAGCTAAACTGTCCTGATGTAAAAACCAGGGAGGATGTGATTGATTGAACTGGGCCTACCATTGCTTTTGTCCTGCATTTTTTTTTAACTTCTATTTGCTTATTAGAAACTGGATATTTTAAATATATATTTTTATTCTTTGTTGTTGGTGTTCTATAATGGTTAAATGTATAGAGAGATGCAGGAAGGTTTTATTGGCAGCATATTGCAAAACAGGGAAGCCACAAGTGAATTATACAGATCTTTTCAAATGATTGCTGATAAAACCTTTACCATCCTACCATGTATTTTGCATATGTCAGTAAAACTATTGCAGAAATATTTGAGTTCTGAAAAAAATTATTGAATGGTTTTTGTATATTTTCAGCAATAAAGCCAGGTGCATTAGTATCAAGAATGCACCTGTGCAGACCTTGGAGCTAGAGAGGAAATGTATGTATTTTTAAATGACCAAAATGGTACTTATAAATGTTAATGTCTTGAGACCTTCCTGGGCTAATGGTGAGTGTCACATGCTTTCTTTCCAGTTGTATAAAGCTCCTGTTTCCAACTCTCCAAAGTCATAAAATATTAGAGCTCAATCAATTCACTGGTGCAGAACTTGAATATTGCTCATCTTATGCATAAAGCCTATGTGAATTTTGACTGAAAGTGATGTTTCCACATTTCTATCCAGGTAGATCTGTATAATAATAAAATGCCTCACCGACTGTGAAATCTGGTCTTTTCTGTGCTTTTGCCCTGTACTAGGTAGATTTTATGGGGGAGATAAGCGTTTTTCAAACTGGGGGACCTGACCCAAAAGGGGGCCATGGGATGGGGGGGTTGCAAGATTGAGTGGCTGGAGACGGATGGGCTGCTAACTGGGCACCCAGCTCTGAAGGCAGCACCACCACTAGCAACAGCACAGAAATCAGGGTGGCAATAGCATACCATGCCACCCTTACCTCTGTGCCACTGCCTTCAGAGATGGGCAGATGGAGGGTGGTGTCTGCTAGCCAAGGGCCCAGCTCTGAAGGCAGCAGCACAGAAGTAAGGGTGGCAATACCATACCATGCCATACTTACTTCTGCCGCCCAGCAGCAGCACAGAAGTAAGGGTGGCAATACCGCAACCTCCTTACAATAACCTTGCAAACTTACCCCCACCTCTCCAACAACCCTTGTTTGGGTCAGGATGCCTACAGTTACAACACTATGAAATTTCAGATTTAAATATCTGAAATCATTAAATTAACAATTTTTAAAATCCTATGACTGTGAAATTTACTAAAATGGACCGTGAATTTGTCCCCCTAGCTCATCACTAGATGTCAAAGGAGAACTCATTCAGGGTACGTCTACACTACGGGATTATTCCGATTTTACATAAACCGGTTTAGCAAAACAGATTGTATAAAATCGAGTGCGCGCGGCCACACTAAACACATTAAATCGGTGGTTTGCGTCCACGGTCCGAGGCTAGCGTCGACTTCTGGAGCGTTGCATTGTGGGTAGCTATTCCCTAGCTATCCCATAGTTCCCGCAGCCTCCCCCGCCCCTTGGAATTTCCGGGTTGAGATCCCAGTGCCTGATGGGGCAAAAATCATTGTCACGGGTGGTTCTGGGTAAATGTCGTCAGTCACTCCTTCCTCTGGGAAAGCTACGGCAGACAAGCATTTTGCGGCTTTTTTCCCTGGATTGCCCTGGCAGATGCCATAGCATGGCAATCATGGAGCCTGTTTTCCCTTTTGTGACTGTCACCATATGTGTACTAGATGCCGCTGACAGAGGCGATTCAGCAGCGTTACACAGCAGCATGCTTTTGCTTTTGCATGACAGCAGAGATGGTTACCAGCCATACTGTACCATCTACCATACCATAAATTGGTAATAAGATGATCATGGTTACCAGTCCTTTTGCACCGCACCATTTGCTGTTGCCATAAGTGCCCCTGGCTGAGATCAGCCAGGGGAACAAAAGCCAAAATTGGGAATGACTCCCTGAGTCAATCCCTCCTTTTTGGTATCTAAAAATAGAATCAGTCCTGCCTAGAATATGGGCAAGTGTACTAGAGAACCACTGTATCATAGGCTGTGGCTACACTTAGCACTTCAAAGCGCTGCCGCGGTAGCGCTGCCGCAGCAGCGCTTTGAAGCGCTAAGTGTAGTCAAAGCGCCAGCGCTGGGAGAGAGCTCTCCCAGCGCTGTCCGTACTCCACCTCCCTGTGGGGAATAACGGACAGCGCTGGGAGCCGCGCTCCCAGCGCTGGGGCTTTGACCACACTGGCGCTTTGCAGCGCCGCAATTTGCAGCGCTGGAGAGGGTGTGTTTTCACACCCTGCTGCAGCGCTGCAAATTTGTAAGTGTAGCCAAGCCCTTTGAACCAGAGAGCACAGCTGCTCTGTGTCAGATCCAGCAGAAATTATGAGCTGTATGCTATTCATAGGGGGTGTTCCTGCAACAACCCCACCTGTTGATTCCGTTCTTCCCCCAGCCTTCCTGGGCTACCGTAGCAGTGTCCCCCCACTTGTGTGATGAAGTAATAAAGAATGCAGGAATAAGACACAGTGACTTGTTAGTGAGAAATGAGTGGAAGGCAGCCTCCAGCTGCTATGATAGTCCAGACAGGACATTAAGCAGTGTGGAGGAGAGGAGCCCGGCATCCCGCTGCTAGTCCAGGGACAATTGAATCTTTTCTTTACACATGAAGGGCGGGGGCTGATGGAGCTCAGCCCCCTGTTGCTATGATGAAGACGGTTACCAGCCATACTGCACCATCTACCAGGAAAAATCAGGAGCTTTTTACACAGGCGCCCATGATTGACCTCACTGAATGCTAGTCGGCATGGTTACCAGTCCTTTTGCACTGCCCCATGTGCCAATAGGCTGATGATGACGATGGATATCAGCCATATTGCACCATCAGCCACCCATGGCGGGGGGGGGGGGAGCAAGGATGTTGGTGTTGACTGCTGCAGCATCGCGTCTATCTGCAGCATTCAGTAAAGATAGGGTGACATGTAAAAGAGTCAAGAGAGGATTGTTTTCCCTTTCACTTCTCGGGGTGGGTGGGGGGGTGCGTAAATTGCCGAGCTATGCCCTGAACCACCGCAGACACTGTGTTTGACCCTAGAAGCATTTGGAGCTCAGCCAAGAATGCAAATGCTTTTCGGAGACTGCAGGCACTGTGGGATTGCTTGAGTCCTCCAGTCCCCGCTCCAGTCCCCCCTCCATGAGCGTCCATTTGATTCTTTGGCTTTCCGTTACGCGTGTCATGCAGCAGTGCGCTGAGTCCCTGCTATGGCGTCTGTGTGGAGATTTTTTAAAAATGATTTTGAATTTCGTCTTCTGTAACGGAGCGCTGACAAAACAGATTTGCCTGCCCTTACTGCGATCACATCTGCATGGTCCATGCTGGAGCTCTTTTTTTATTTTGATTTCGGACTGCATCGCCACCCGTGCTGATCGGAGCTCCATGCTGGGCAAATAGGAAATATTCAAAAGTTCGCGGGGCTTTTCCTGTCTACCTGGCCACTGCATCCGAGTTCAGATTGCTGTCCAGAGCGGTCAGTGGTGCACTGTGGGATACCACCAGGAGGCCAATACCGTCTGCGGCCACACTAACCCTAATCCGATATGGTAATTCCGATACTAGCGCTACTCCTCTCGTTAGGGAGGAGTACAGAAACCGGTTTAAAGAGCCCTTTATATCGATATAAAGGGCCTCTTAGTGTGGACGGGTGTGGCATTAAATCGGTTTTACGCTCCTTAAACCAGTTTAAACGCGTAGTGTAGACCAGGCTCAGACCCTGTTTACAGATGTTTACCTTTCACTCAGCTTGGAAAGTTAAAATAAATGTTTCACATTCCAGTTCACTTGCATCAGAACATGTGCAGATTCACAATGCTGGAGGGAAATATTTACCATGTTTTCATGAAAATTTTTCTGTTAGAAAGTGTAGAGAATCATTCCACCATTCCCCAGTTCCCACAAAAAAAAACAATGTTGGGGCCTATAATTGTTTGACAGTATCAATAGACTGTAAATTTAAGAACAAAATACTTTCCAAATTTCAAATGTAGGTCATCGATCTATAGGCAAAGCATTTCTGTTCACAGAAAAGCATTAGCAACTAAGGAAAAGGCAACCTCAATGGAGTGGCACCCAGCATGTGTGTTTGTCTTAGAAGCATATGAGAAAGTCTCACAAATGAAAACAATCTGTTGGATTCTCCAGTCCATTTTTCTGCCCATGAAGAACTGTTCCCTACAATACATATCTACTTTTTGTTTCTCGGCTACTCTCTTAAAGCCCCAAGTAGTGTGCTTTCACCCTTCCCTTCGAAGACTATAACAGAGCCTAAAATTTCAACAGGAAGCATTTTTTTATATGCAGCACACATCAAATATATGCTTAACTTGATAGCAGCAAACAGCATAGCTGCTACTGGCAGGAAATATTAACATGTGGGTTCTCCAACAAACTGAAGGTGTTTGACCTATTTCAAGGGCTTCCAGAGTTAGAGAAACAGTGTCATTAGAAAAATCTATGCTAATTTCACAGAAATTGCAAATACAGCAACACCAAGACTTGCAAGACTGCACTTCTATTTCTGTAAGGATCATGAGAGATCCCAGAGATTAATATAGATCTCTTTTCCACCCACCTCCTACTCTTTTTATCTTATTTTCCAAATATTACTGTACTGTGCTGCTCTTTTCCATTCTATACATCACTACGACTACCCTCCACAAGCATGAGAAAAGCTCTTATTATTTTTGGCCCAAGGAGATAGCATGCTTTTGAATCAGGAAGTGAGAGTTACCACCAGGGAAGTAAACTTGCGGTTTAGCCATAACTAGAGTGAACAAGAACTCAAGGAAGGTTAAAGTTTGTGGTCCTATTTCAAACATGCAAAGCTTATGTGATTTCAAAATCTGGCAAAACAGTTCGTCTATATCTAACAGTGATTTGCTAGTGGACCCAGCGAAATCCGTCTTCTGGAACATACAGCAGGAATCTGGTGTACAGGGTATCCAGTAAAGCTTGCTTACATACCTGCAGATGAAACATTTTGTATCCTAAATTTACAAAATATTAACAAGTCCTAATCTCTTAACAGCCAACGCTCTCCCCTTTAGAAGTTCCTCCTGCCACGCCCTTCCGAGCTCCGGAATACTGGACAGCTTTGATTTAAAGAACGGGTAAGTGAGCCAGCCATTTCCAAAGTTGTGTCTTTCAGGATTGGAGTTCTTGCTCTTTGCATTCCCTTCCCCACCTACCTGGGTCATTAATTTTACCTCCTTTGAGCCTCTCATCCCCTAAAATTCCAAACCTGTTGAAGTGATTTATTTGATTTTGAATGAGTTATGTTAAGAAATTACCAACAGGCCTATCATCAGTCAAGACCTTGCACATGCCTGGTTGAAAATGCACATAACAGTTAATACAGTGATGGGTTAAGTACCTAGAGTAACTTTAGGGTTTGTTATATACCTCATAGCTACAGAAATATTTGCATCTGTTTCCTGACCATTTAGATTGGGAGTTTAAGGGGGAACAACAACATCTAAGGAAGTCATGGCCATAAATTAGAGATTTTCAAATGAAAATTTTCAAAATGCATTCACCAATACATATTGACTTCAATTTTCCATTATCAAGTTTTGTTTATAATGGTGATATTGACCTTGGGCCTGCCTCAGTGAATATTGAACCTGAGTCAAAAAATGTTGGCATTCACCTTGACAGTCACTCTCAGCCTATTCTATATTTTATTATTAACAAGTTATGAATTCGGGTACTGATTAAAAATAAATTTGAATTAGCTGTACAATATTTAATGTTTTTGTACATAACACTCCAAATACAAGAATGTAAGTTAATTAGGAAAACAAGTATATTCAAACCACACACATTGAAGGTATAAGCCCTTACCTGTAATTGGTCTTTTATTTATAGTGAATTTTCAACATTAAAAATAATTATTTCAAATTAGAATTATGCTTAATTAATAAGGACAGAACAGGGAAAGGACAGTTACTTGCCTTTTATTAATTGTGATTCTTCAAGATGATGTCATCTGTGTTGACCTCACTCTCCATGCACATGCGTAAGAGCTCAGAATCTTTTGAATGGCAGCATCTCTTAAGTTGTGGCTGCATGTTCTCATGCTCACCGCGTGTGGGTATAACGGGCAGAGCAGCCACAACTGTCCCTCAATTCCCATGCTAATTTAGAATGCCAGATAAGGAAAGAGCAGGGATAGAGGATGGGTCATGGGACCTACACAAATGATAGGATCTTAAAGAACCACCCGTACTAGAAGGGATAGCTCAGTGGTTTGAGCATTGGCCTGTTAAACCCAGGATTGTGAGTTCAATCCTTGAGGGGGCCATTTAGGGAACAGGGGTGAAAAAAAAACTGTCTGGGGATTTGTCCTGCTTTGAGCAGGGGGTTGGACTAGATGACCTCCTGAGGTCCCTTCCAACCCTGATATTCTAAGTAAATGCAAGTTACTTACTTGTAACCAGAGCTCTTCAAGATGACTCTGCATATTCACATTTATGGGGATGGCACCACCTGGTGCAGCCCAACTGCAGGATTGTCTCCAAAGAGAGACAGTCAGTGCACATGTGCACCCCTTCCTTGCCCTCCCCCCCTCAGCATCTCCGAATATTCTGAGGACTATATAAAGGGGTACCGCTCCCTCTACCACTTCAGTTCCTTCCACCGCTAACCCAGAGAAACCACATTAGGACTCTTAAAAAGAGGGGAAGATGGTGTTGGAGAAAAACGTAGTTTTTACTTTTTGGTTGGGTGCAGCAGAGTTAGATACTTGATTTTGTTTAGCAGCTACAGCAGGGAGAGAGTGCACTAGAACATAGGGTTTTTTTTTTAAGACAGGTTTTTTAACAGGTAAATAATTATAGCAAGCATTTTTATTTTTGTTATAGACAATAATAAGCCACAGCTGCATTTTGTTTATATATAGGTTATTTTGATATTTTTTTTTATTTAAGAGACTTTAGTTTACATTTTGTATTATTTACATAAGGTTGAAAACTTCTCTCACAGTTCTTTTTTTACTCGCCTCACACAATCCTCGCTTCGACAAATCTCGTGTTATTAGGGTTACAGTTAGCCTAACTCTTGCTAACAGAGACTGTCATGCATTAAGATCCCCTACAAATCCCTGTCAGTTCTTTCTCTACTTCCACACTCCCTCCTTTTGTACTTTTAAGTACAACAAATATTTTTAAATTTTTATTTGCATTAAGCCATGGATTTTAGATTTTACATTAGATGTTTTAACTTTAGGGGTTTTGCTTGGATGTAATGACAATGCATGATTAGCATGGACATGAAAGGTATTACTTTTAGTACTTTTTTTATAACATCATAATTTTAAGCTAACTAGTAGCAATACAAGCAATAACATTTTTATAGCAATATGATGGGGTTGTTGTACAGTTTTCATTATAAAGCATAATATATTATACTTAGTACATAAAATAGACACTTTATAAGCTGTATGAAAGGCATACTTTTTAATTTGATATATATATTGAAGCATGTGAATTTGCCCTTGTATTTTAGAGATTTTTTGAACCTTTGGTAACACGAAGCAAATTTTGAAATTAATTAGGTACTAAGCTGGTTTAATGAAAGGGTATTTGGAACTTAAGGGCTATTTACAAAATTTTATTTGCAGGCCAGTAAACAATATGATTACCTGCAGTGGTAATGAGATTAAAGTGTATATTTTGCAATGTGGTGGTTTTAACATACGCATAGCTATTATTAGCTTGAAAAAGTAGGTGTTTTGTTAGGGTAGTTTTTTGTTTTTTACTTTTTTAACAAACGTTACGAACAGTGACAACTTTTTTTGGCTTTAGTTTATGTATACATTGAAGCTGTGGGGTTTTTAATGGCTAAAATGTTTATTGATTTTTTATTTTTATTTAAAATGTTAGGTGTTATTTTAGGGGCACTGACTATAAATTAGTTAGGTATACCAGGTGGTTTAATTTTTTGGATGTTTTGGTGAATAATTTAATTTTCCATGCATTTTTTTTATGGACCCGGCAGGACTCGGTATGCGGGAGCCCACACCCCCATAACCGGTTTAAATGCTTGGAAGGAGCACTGTGAATGTTTACACTTTTAATTAGAAAGTGTCCAAGTATGTTTTTATGGCCACAGATCAGATGGTACTTTTGATGTGTTTGTAAGGGCAGTGGGCCAAGCCTGGTGCTTAAGATTATTTTGAATGGCCATTAGCTGCATCCATGAAAGCTTACAAGGAAGCCCTGGCTATTGACTTCCCTCATCCACCAGTGAGGAGAACTCCTGTCTGACCTCTTAGGGAAGGAAGTCCTTGAACTTCAACAAGGAGCCCCACATGTTGAAGTCGTATCTGCCCAACAGTGCCTGCTGGTTAGCAATCTGAAACTGCAGCCCCCAGGTAAACCTTTCTATCAAAAAGATAGAATTTCTTGGAATCTTTTGCCTTAGGAGTCACCCCCTGCAGACCCTGTCTTCCCCCTTTGTTGGCTGTAGACACCACCAAGGATCCTGAGGGATGGGAGATGAGTATATAGGAGCTCATACCCCTGGGCAGGGACAAAGTATTTCCTCTCGGCTTTTTTTGAGGCAAGGGGGAGGAAAAAAGTTACTCACCTTGTGCAGTAACCAGGGCTGTCCTTAGGATTTATGGGGCCCTATGCAGTATTATTAAACTTATGCCCCTATGCTCGACGGCAGCCCAGGCTTGCATGTGTATTTTAGATAAGGGTGGTCTTTTGAAGGATTTATTTAAAAAACAACGCAATTTAAGGTTAAAGGTGGATACTCAGATTGTGCATCTAAAAATCTATGCAAGGATTTTTTTAAAGATGTGATTTTATAATCTTCAGCAACACAGTTTTTAAAGCAAATTTTAAACGAAAGTCCTGTAGACTAACATGTTCTGAGTAAACTTTAGATAATGTTCTCACTCCTCAGCCACACTACAGTAATGCACAACTGTTTTTGTCAGTAAATTCAGAAGCTGACAGTATATACCTGGGGGTTGGCAAATGCCTGTTAAATGGCTTAATTACCACTTGAATGGATCTTTACTTTTAATGTTGTGCTAATAGGTCTGGGAGGCTTTTTCACTTTTAAGTACTAGATCTCCTCCGGAGGAAAACTCACCAGGCTGCAGCAGCCAGCAGTGGTGTGAGCCTGCAGGAAGGGTCAGAACAGGGATAGGAAGAGGTGGAAGGGTGGACACTAAGACCCAGGGGTGCCCCAAATTTTCGAGTGCCCTACGCAGCTGCGTATGCCTAACGACGGTCCTGGCAGTAACAATGGTTCTTTGAGATGTGCATCTCTATGGGTGCTCCACTGTAAGTGTATCTGCGCCCTTAATTAGAGATTTTTGGTAGCAGTGTCCCTTGAGCCCGCACATGGGCTCTCCTTCCCTCACAGTCTGCCTTGAGGCTGTCTAGCTCCCTCAGTGCCTTCTCTACTGCAGACCCTGTATGGAGAACTCCAAAGCAGAGGGGAGGAGGGCAGGTTGTGGAGCACCATAAGGACACACATCACAAAGAACCATTGTTATTGCACAAGGTAACTTCCTCTTCTTCAAATAGTTTCCCTTCGGGTGTTCCACTGTAGGTGACTCCCAAGCAGTACTCACCCCTGGAGATTGGGACTTTGGAGTGGAGTCTGTTAGTACAGAAAATACTATGGAGCTGATGATGGCATCAGAGGCTGAATTTCTAGTGATTTCAATTTTCTGTGAAAATGTAGGCAGAGGCCCAAGTTGCTGCTTTGTAGATTTCCAAGATATGGACATCTTTAAGGAATGACACTGAGGTAGAAATTGACCTTATGGAGTGTGTACCCACTCTGGATGGAGGCAGTAGGTTTTGCCCTTGCAAACAGCAATTAATGCAACCAGACACCCATTTGGATAGTCTCTGAGCTGATATTGAGGAGGATTTGGATCTTTCTGCGAGCAAAAGGAAGAGTTTAGGGGACTTCCTGAAGCCCTTAGTTTTGTCCAAAGAGAATGCTAGTGCTCTTCCAACATCTAGCATATGCAGAATCGCCTCCCTAATGTCCCAATGTGATTTTGGGGAAAAAACCCAGGAAGATTGATCTGTTGATTCATATGGAAAGCGGAGGCAACTCCGAGAGAGCGGAGAGGACCAGATTCAGGTCCCAAGCGGGGGTCGGCTGACGAACATGCGGAAATAGCCTGTCCATACCTTTGACGAAATGCCTGACCAGCGGGTTCGCAAACACCGAGGTACTCCCCTCTCCCGGACGGAAAGCCGAGATGGCCGCCAAGTGAACACGAATGGAGGAAAGGGAGAGGCCCAGTTGTCTTAGGTGGAGCAAATAGTCTAGGACAATGGGGATTGGGACCCCCAATGGATTGTGACCTCGCTGACCCGACCATATGGAGAAGCGCTTCCATTTGGCCAGGTAGGTGGCCCTAGTTGACGGTTTCCTACTACCGAGCAGCACTTGTCTGACCTGCTGGGAGCACTGTATCTCCACCGGGTTCAGCCATGGAGCATCCATGCTGTGAGGTGAAGGGACTCAAGGTTCGGGTGGCGGAGGGAGCCCCAGTCCTGCATGATCAGGTCCGGGAGCAGGGGCAGCGTCGGGGCGCCTGAACGGACATGTGCGGAGTGACGTGTACCAATGCTCGCGCGGCCACGCTGGAGCTATCAAGATCACCCCCGCATGATCCCTGAGAATCTTCAAAATCACCCTGTGTATCAGGGGGATCGGAGTAAAGGCGTAGAGCAGACCGACCCCCCAAGACTGTAGGAAGGCATCTGACAGAGACCCAATTGTGGCCCAGGAGGGAGCAGAATCGTCGTCACTTCCTGTTTTCCCTCAAGGCGAACAGATCTAACCGGGGAAAGCCCCAGGCCTGGTCTACACTAGGACTTTAATTCGAATTTAGCAGCGTTAATTCGAACTAACCGCTCAACCGTCCACACCAGGAAGCCATTTAATTCGAACTAGAGGGCTCTTTAGTTCGAATTTGGTACTCCACCCCGGCAGGTGGAGTAACGCTAAATTCGACATGGCTAGTTCGAATTCGGCTAGGTGTGGATGGAAATCGAACTTAGTAGCTCCGGGAGCTATCCCACACTGCACCACTCTGTTGACGCTCTGGACAGCAGCCCGAGCTTGGATTCTCTGCCCAGCCACACAGGAAATGATCCGCGAAAATTTGAATTCATTTTCCTGTCTGGGCGGTTTGAATCTGACGTTCTGGTTGCACATCGGGGCGAGCTCCGCAGCACCGGCAGCAATGCAGAGCTCTCCAGCAGAGGAGTTCATGTAATCTCTGAATAGAAAGAGGGACCCGGCATAGACTGACCGGGAACTCTTCGATCTGATCGGTGTGTGGGGCGAGGAGTCTGTGCTTTCGGAGCTGCGCTCCAACGAACGGAATGCAAAGACCTACGAGAAGGTTTCCAAAGCCATGATCCAGACAGAGGATACAGCCGTCATGCAACGCAGCGCCGCGTGAAAATCAAGGACCCCAGACAAGCCTACCAAAAAATCAAAGCGGCCAACGGACGCTACGGAGCCTGCCACCACTGCCCCACCAGTGACCATGGACTCTGATGATGGGACAGTGTCGACGGACAGTTCCTCGACGATGTTCACGGACGGGGAAGATGAGGAAGGGTTTGTGGAGGACGAGGCAGGCGATAGCGCTTACAACGCTGGTTTCCCCGACAGCCAGGATCTATTCATCACCGTCACGGAGATCCCCTACCAACCCTCCCCGGCCAGGAACCCGGATCCTGAATCAGGGGTAGGATCTGTCGGTAAGTGCTTTAACCATGTTAACTTTTATTCTTAATATAACAGGAATCTGAAGTGTGTGAAAAGGAGGTCTCTGTATATATGGTGATAGAACAGAAATCCTCCTGGGAGAATGCCACGAAGCTCTCCTGCCGTTAATCGATAAGCATCAGCAGGAGGTTCCTGGGGAGAGCTGCCTTATTGGGTGCTCCGTGGTAGCACACTTTTCCGCGCGAGGCTTTCATGCGGTATTCAGGGAGCACTGCCTCCCAGAGCACGGCTGCAGAGGTCCGTGGTTCGTGCTAGATTTCACGCAGCATGCGCTCTCTATCTCCTTCAGTGCCCGTCCTCACGGTGATCTCGCTCGGAGACTCCTGCATCTAAGTAGGGGAAGAAATGTTACGTTACGCCTGGTCCAAAGTATTTTTAATAAATAAACGGACAGACGGCATAGCACAGACTCAGCACGCAGCTGCGTGACGAGCGTAACGGAAAGCCAAAGAATCAAATGGACGCTCATGGAGGGAGGGGGGAACGAGGACGCAAGGTATCCCACAGTTCCTGCTGTCTCCGAAAAGCATTTGCATTCTTGGCTGATCTCCAAATGCTTCTAGGGTCAAACACAGTGTCTGCGGTGGGTCGGGGCATAGCTCGGCAATTTACGCAGCCCCCCGACCCCCAGAAGTTAAAGGGAAAACAATCCTCTGTTGACTCTTTTACATGTCACCGTATCTGTACTGAATGCTGCAGATAGACGCGATGGTGCAGCACTCAACACCAACATCCTTGCTCCCCCCACGCTATGGATGGCTGATGGTACAATAAGATGGAAATCCATCCTCATCATCAGCCTATTGGCACATGGGGCAGTGCAAAAGGACTGGTAACCATAACGACCGTACCAACTTGCTTGGAACAGGTCGGTCAAGGCCGCCTGTTGCTAATTTTTCATGGTAGATGGTGCAGTATGGCTGGTAACCGTCCTCATCATTGCAACAGGGGGCTGAGCTCCATCAGCCCCCACCCTTCATTGTAAAGAAAAGATTCAATTGCCCCTGGACTAGCAGAGGGATGAGTGGCTCCCTCCTCCACACCCCTTAATGTCATCTCTGGACTATCATTGCAGCTGGAGGCTTCCTTCCACTCATTTCTCACAAACGACTACCTGTGTCTTATTCATGCATTCTATATTACTTCATCACACAAGTGGGGGGACAATGGTATTGGAACCCAGGAAGGCTGGGGGAAGAATGGAATGAACAGGTGGGGTTGTTTCAGGAGTACACCCTGTGAATAGCGTTCAGCTCAAAATTTATGCAGGATTGGACAGAGAGCAGCTGTGGTCTCTGGTTGTATGATACAGTGGTTCTCTAGTACACTTGCCCATAAGCTAGGCAGGACTGATTCTATTTTTAGATACCCAAAAAGGAGGGATTGACTCGGGGAGTCATTCCCAAATTTTGCTTTTGCGCCCCTGGCTGATCGACCAGGGGCACTTATGACAGCACCAAATGGCGCAGTGCAAAAGGACAGGTAACCATGACCATCTTATTACCGTCTTCTTACCAGTTCATGGTATGGTAGACGGTGCAGTATGCCTGGTAACCATCGCTGCTGTCATGCAAAAGCATAAGCATGCTGCTGTGTAGCGCTGCTGGTCCGCCTCTGTCAGCGGCATCCAGTACACATACGGTGACATACACAAAAGGCAAAATAGGGTCCATTGTTGCCACGCTATGGCGTGTGCCAGGGCATTTCATGGAAAACGTGCTCGAAATGATTGTCTGCCATTGCTTTCCCGAGGAAGGAATGACTGGCGACATTTACCCAGAATCCACCGCGCAAATGATTTGTGCAACAGCAGGCACAGGGGTCTCAACAAAAAATTCACAGAGACAGCCTAGACTCAGTTAATTGTTCGCAAAAAAGTATCATTGCAAGGAATTAACTAACTGTTTCCCATCTCACAGCTTCCACTGTCTCCAGACCTGCCACTGCATCCACCTCGCAGAGGCTGGCGAAGATTAGGCGGCGAAAGAAAAAGACAAGGGACACGATTTTCGATGAATGTGTGGGCTGCTACCTAGCCGAGGCGGACCAGCAGAGGCAGTGGAGGGAGAAAGTCTCTCTGTACCAGCGCTCACACAGCGAATGGGAGGAGAGGTGGCGTGAGGAACACAAGCAGGCGACTCAAGCAATGCTTGTACTACTGAGGGAGCAAACGGACACGCTCCGGCGACTTGTGTATGTTCTGCAGGACCGCTGCAGGACAGAGCCCCCGGCAGTATCTCTGCAACTGCCCTCCCCCGCCACAAAGTCACATTCCCCCCTCACCTCAAATAACCAGGAGGATGCCCGCCCTGGGCCGCGAATACTGTCACTGCACCCCAGCAGAGTGCTCAAGTAACCAAAAGCTCTCCTACCCTACGTTTGCATAAGTCCTTCCCTTCCGGACTCAAACAAGTCCCAATCCCAGTCCCATCCCATAACTGTGTACTTAAGTAATAAAAATACTTTGCTGTTAAGTACTGTTTCCGTCATGTTTCTTCACTGAAGACTGTGTTTGAATGGGGTGCGTGGGGAAGTGCGTTGCTAATTGCATAGGACAGGCACCTTTCGCAGGGTACAGACACGGGGGCCGGATCAGCAGCGGGTAACACACACAGTGCAGTCAGCAGGCACCGTGGTCGGTATGGGAGGTGGTTTCCAGGTTCTGTGTGGGCGGTGGGGATGTGACTTTTTAGCGGGGGAGGGCAGGTACAGATCTTATACAGCGGTCCTTGTCGTGGACCGCTGAGTCACGCAGCAGAGGAATCTGTATCCGTCCTCCTCCGCCACAAGGCCACATAGCCCCCCGCACACAGAATCCCAAAAAGGAGGGATGGCAGGCTCCGTTGAAACAAGCAGTCCGGCAATGCGGACCGCTGTAGGAGCAGGAGCCTGTCATTCCTTGAGTTTAGAGGCGGTCTTTACATCAGCGCACACCCTACCCACCGCAGTCTGCGTTCCAGTTTCGACCCTTTAACGAAAAGTCATGAATAAAGAAACCTCTCCTCAGTAACAGTGTGACATGTATTTTATTTTTACACGTGTCTTGGAAGTGGAGGAAATGGGGAGAACGGGGTATTTAACCGAAGAGGAGAGTCAACAGTAACTGGGTAAAGAAACAGGGGCAGGTTCAGCTTCTCTGTAAAGAAACTGAACAGTCACAGGTCACGCTGCTCGCTGGTATTTAAAGAGTTCCTTGTCGCTGTCCCAGGCGCCTGTATAGGGCTTCATGAGCAAGTGCATTAGCGGGCAGGCTGGGTCACCGAGGATCACTATAGGCAAATGCACATCCACAACAGTTATTTCGTGGTACGGGAAGAAACTACCTTCCAGCAGGCGTCTGAGCAGCCCACAGTTCCTGAGAACACACGCATCAGGAACCTTGCCCGGCCATACGACGTTCATGTTGGTAAAACGTCCCCTATGGTCCCCCAGTGCTTGCAGAACCATTGAAAAGTAGCCCAATTTCTCAGCAGCTGAATGTGGAAGAGGTGGACGATAAAGTGCGAGGAGGAGAAAACGGCGAGGATCGCAGCGGGCTCCATGCTTGCAGTGCTGTGGCGTCCACGCTGTCACTGACCAGAAAAGTGCACGAACAGATTGCCCGCAGGCGCTTTCAGGGAGGGAGGGAGTGAGGGCGTGATTGACGGTTCAATGACGACAGTTACCCAAAACCACCCTCGACACATTTTTCCCCCAGCAGGCATTGGGGGCTCTACCCAGCATTCCAATGGGCAGCGGGGACTGCGGGAACTGTGAGATAGCTTCCCACAGTGCACCGCTTCGAAAGTCGACGCCGGCCCCGTTAATGTGGACTCAGAAGTTCGAATTAGTGTATTTAGTATGGATACACAAATTCGACTTCATAAGGTCGAATCCACAAATTCGAATTAAGTAGATTCGAAATAGTCCTGTAGTGTAGACAAGGCCCCAGAGCTGGAAAATTGAGTGCACCACATCCCATTGGAGAGACCACTCGTGACCCTGGAACGAACGGCTGAGGGTGTCCGCCAAACCATTCTGCTCCCCCGGAAGGTAGAACGCCGTCAGGTGGGTAGCATTGTGGATGCAGAAATCCCACAGTGCTAGGGCTTCCCTGCACAGGGGAGAGGAGCATGCACCCCTGTTTGTTGATATAAAAGACTGCCGCCATGTTGTCCGAGAGGACTGAAACACATCTGCCGGCCAGGTGGGACCGGAAGGTCAAACAAGCCAGGCGAACGGCTCTCAGCTCCCTGACATTGATATGCAACTCGAGGTCCTCTGGCGACCACAAGCCCTGCGTCTTGAGGTGTCCCAGGTGCACTCCCCAACCCCGATCCGAGGCATCCGTTACCAGGGAGAGGGAGGGCTGAGGAGCAGCGAAGGGGACACCCATGCACACTTTCTGCGAGCCACCACCGTAGCGAGCTTAGCACCAAGCGGGGAATAGACACCACTGAGTTCAAGAGGTCCCTGGCCGGGCGATAAACTGTCGCTAACCAGGACTGTAGCGGGCAAAGCCGGAGTCTGGCATGGTGTACCACATAGGTGCACGCTGCCATGTGACCCAACAGCCGGAGGCAAACTCGCGCCGTGGTAATCGGGGCGCAGTGCAGTCTGAGGATGAGCTCGGAAATCACACGGAACCTGGATTCCGGCAGGTATGCTCTGGCGTGGGTGGAGTCCAGAACTACTCCTATGAACTCTATTCGTTGCATCGAAGACAGGGTGGACTTGGCTTCGTTCAAGAGGCCGAGATCGAGAAAAGTCCGCCTGACGAACAACACCTGGGTCTCCACCTGCTCCTTGGAGTGGCCCTTTATGAGCCAGTCGTCCAGATAGGGGAATACCTGGATGCCCTGCCTGCGCAGGAAGGCCGCCACGACTGCCATGCACTTCGTGAAGACCCTTGGAGCAGCTGACAGGCTGAACAAGAGCACCGTGAACTGCAGATGGGTGTCGGCCACGACAAACCTGAGGTACCGACGGTGGCGGGGAATTATGGCAATGTGGAAATGAGCATCCTTTAAGTCAAGGGCGGCATACCAATCTCCTGGATCCAGGGAGGGAATAATCGAGGACAGGGAGACCATGCGGAACTTGAGCTTTCGCACAAACTTGTTCAGCTGCTGCAAGTCTAGGATGGGTCTCAGGCCCCCTTTCACCTTCGGTATTAGGAAATACCAGGAGTAGCCTTTGCCCCTGAGCTCCCAAGGGACTTCCTCCATCGCCCCTGCCTCTGTGAGGGACTTCACTTCTTGAGTTAGAAGTTGCTCGTGAGATGGGTCCCTGAAGAGGGATGGGGAGGGGGGCTGGTGGGGCGGGAGGGAGGAGAACTGGATAGAATATCCCCTCTCTACCGTGCAGAGCACCCAGCTGTCTGACGTGATTCGGGACCAGGCACGGTAGAAGGGGGACAGACGTGACACAAAAGGTAGGGGCAGAAGGATCCAGAGTCTCGATAGGTAGGTCGCCCTCGACCGTACCATCAAATAGGGGGTCTAGGCCCCGATGGTGGTCCAGATTGACTGGACGCCTGGCCGGAGGGGTGGCGTTGGTGGCGCCTCCTGCCATTTCTGCCCCGCCTGCGCCCCAGCTCCTGGCGAGTCTGTGGCTGGTATGGGCGTGGGGCCATCTGCGGCCTAAACTGTCTGCGCTGGGTCGCAGGGGTATGCAATCCCGGCGAGCGAAGCGTGGTCCTCGAGTCCTTTAGGCTATGCAGATGTTTGTCTTTTCTGAAAACAACATCTGCCCCTCAAAGGGGAGGTCTTCAATTATCTGCTGGACCTCATAGGGTAGGACCCGAGACCTGGAGCCAGGCTCCCCGCCGCACGACCAGGCCCATGGCAGAGGTGCGCGAGGCTGAGTCCACCGCATCTAAGGCAGCTTGGAGAGAGGCTCGGGAGATCAGCTTTCCCTCCTCCACTAGGGCCGAAAACTCTGACCTCGAGTCCTGGGGAAGGAGCTCCGTAAACTTCGACATGGCTGAACACGTGTTATGACCATATCGGCTTACAATTGCTTGTTGGTTGGCAATGCGGAGTTGTAGGCCTGCCGTGGAGTACACCTTTCTACCGAAGAGCTCGAGTCTTTTCGCGTCCCTGTTCTTTGGTTTTGACCCCTGAAACCCTTGACGCTCCCGCTGGTTGGCCGCATCCACTACCAGGGAGTCCGGGGGGGGGGGGTGTACAGGTGTTCGTGCCCTTTAGAGGGGACGAAATAGCGCCTCTCCGTTCTCTTGGCAGTAGGGGCCAGTGAGACTGGCGTTTGCCATAAGATGTGGGATGTATCCGCTATAGTCTTTATCAGCGGGAGAGCCATCCTGGATGGCCCTGAGGGAGCCAGGATGTCAACTACAGGGTCCACGTCCACCTTGATTTCCTCCGCTTGGATTGCAAGGCTCTGAGCTGTTCACCGGAGCAATTGTTGGAGGATTTGAGTGTCCTCTAGGGCAGGTGCGGCAGCCGTGCCCGAGACCGCTTCGTCTGGGGAGGAAGATGAAGAAATTACATGGATCGGTCCTTCCTCCGGTGCATGCAGCCCTTCGGGGTCCTGCGGCACACAGTACTGTGGTTGCGGTGCCGGTTCCAATTCTAAATGCGGCACCGCGACCGGTATCGGGGTCGCCAGTGAGCGGCTTGGTGTATCGAGCGGTGCCTGCGGAGCCTGAACTGAAGTCGCTGCCGGTGCCGGTGCCCGGCTATGGGGTGCTGAACTTGGAAATGGCACACCCCTGCCCGGCGATGGTGCCGGTGGAGGAGGCAGCTGCGCCAGGGCCACCGACGCCGAGGAATCCGAGGACCAAACGCCTGGCCTACCGACTGGTGGTAGGCCCAGGGAGTTCAAAACGGCCACTGCGAGGGCGGCTGCCATTGTTGCTGCCACTGTGGGTAACGCTAGTGGCTCGCCCCCGAAACCGATCTCCTGCTCTGCGACCAGCTGGAGCGGTAGGAGTCTGCCTCTGAGTCTGAGGTCTCTGAGTACGAGGACCTGGGGGGAGCAGCACCCGGTGCCATTGGAGAGTGGTGCGGAGGCGGCGGGGAGCCTCTTATCTGGTCCAGTGCCGCCTTAGTGGCGCGGTGCAGGAAGGGAGGTGACAGCATGGCCGGCTTGCCCCTTGATTGTACTGGGGGATGGACCACGGTAGGCAACTCCCTACAGTGCGGGGAGGCCAGCGCCGGGAGTCCCATCTAGTCTGAGGCTGCCTCGAACGCCTCCGGCATTGAAGGGAGGCGCAAGTCTCCGCTGAGGTCCGGGGATCTAGGCTGGTCCGGACTCGACCTCCCTCTCTGCGGTGCGGGAGTCAACGGAGCTGCCGAGGGCTGTTGCCCAGCCTGTCCGTTTGCACCTACAGATGGCGTCGGCCTCAGATCCTGGTGGAGTGACCGTTCCCTCACCAGCTCTCTCTTCTTGGCGGGCACTGGCGATGGTGAGCGGTGCCGCACTGAGGTTGACTTCCTATGACCCGACTCCGTCCGGTGCCAGGTTTTTGACGACTTGGGCTGGGCCCTAAGTCCTGATGCCGGTGCTGGGGCGCTCCGCACCGAGGAAGACGTGCTGGGCACCGCAGGAGGAGTCTAAGTCTTTGAGCTCTGTCCTTGAGAGTTCTCAGGCGGAAGACTCTATAGATAGAGCACTTGTCCTTTTGGTGGCTCTCTCCGAGGCACCTCAAAACAAGCAGAGTGCGGGTCGCTCTTGGGCATGAATTTCCCTCAGTCCTTGCAGAGTTTAAACCCGGGGGACCCGGGCATGCCCCAGCGGGTGACGAAAACTTGGGGGCGGGGACCCCCCAACTACGAAGATCTATATACAATGATCTAAGTAAACTAACTATAATGCAACTGTATACACGGACTATACATAAGGATAGGACACTGCAAACTTGCTATGCGCAAGAGAAGTTCCAGTTAGCCGTCACCGGCGGTAAGAAGGAACTGAGGGGGTGGAGGGTCGGTGGGCTCCTTTATAGGGCGCCAGGGCCGACCCTACGGACGCTGCTGGGGGAAAATCTTCTGGCTGGCGTGCATGCGGCGTGCGCACACCTACTTTGAATGGACATGAACAACCACTCGAAGAATTACTTTTTCTTTAAAAAAGACCATGCATGGTGGGTGTGCCATCAGGGCTGCTATTTCTCCTATGCAGCTAGCTATGGTGATGGCAATTGGAAATGCTGTCCTCATGGACCGATGTGAGAGGGGCCATGGGCTCAAAAGGAGGTCTAGTCAAAGCCCTGAGAACTAGGTTAAGATCCCAGGCTGGAGTAGGTGGTCTCAGATGCGGGAAGAGATTCCCAATGCCCTTCAGGAATCTACAAGTCAGCGGGTGACTGAACAGCAAGTATCTGTCCACCTGGCAGTGGAAAGCCGGTTTTGCCACGAGATGTACCTTAAGGAAGCTCAGTGAGAATTTTGACCTCTTAAGATCTAAAATGTAGTGTAAAATCAAGGGAGGGAAGATGAGGTTGGGTCTATGTGCTTAGAACAACAACAAACTTGGAATCATTTCCATTTTGTAGGTAAGTATGTCAAGAGCTCAACTGTCGGCTGTGTAGCAGCACATCTTTCACCTCATCAGAGCATTCTATCTCTAAGCCTTGGAGCCAAGCCGGGAGGTGGAGGACTCTCAGGTTGGGGTGAAAGATCATCCAGGTGTTTTTTTTTTTTGAGAGAGAGCAGGTGAGGAATGGGCCGATAAGGAACTGGAGGACATCTGTGTCAGGTAAGGGAACCAGACTTGTCTTGGCCAAAAGGGGGCAATCAGAATAATGCTCGCTTTGTCTCACTGAATTTTCAACAGGACCTTGGATAGAAGAGGAAACTGGGGAAAAGCATACAAAGGGTCCCCATCCCATGGGAGGATGAAGGCGTCTCCCAGTGAATGTTTTCCCAGGCTGGCGCTGGAGCAGTAACAAGGATATTTCTAGTCCCGACAAGTAAGAGATCCATAGCTGAGGTTCCCCAAAGGGCAAATATATTGCAAAGCACTCTGAGTTCAGTTCCCATTCATGGCTGCGAAAAAATTCTGACTGAGACTGGCAACTGTCACGTTCTGTATCCCTGTTAGACAGATGAGATGAGCACATTGTGATGGATGCATCAATTCCAAAGCTTGAGTACTACTGCGCAGAGGGAGGCAGATATGGCACCCACCTGGCAATTTATGTAAAACACACAGGTTATATTGTCCATCATGACCTTCATGTGGGTGTTCTTAGTAAAAGGCAGAAAATGTGCACAGGCATTACTGACAGCCCTTAGCTCTGCTATGGCCAGAATGAAAACCAGATTATGGGACTATTCCTTTATTACCTAAGCCTTTAAACCCAAGTTTAAGGGCACCCTCTTCAGCAGCTCCTAATGGGCCTTATAGTCATCCTGGGGAGGCAACATGCCTGCCCCTGACACAGCCTCATCTGGGGAGGAGACTTCTTGGAGGCCACTGAGTAGGAACATCTCAAATGGGGCCCTGGGATCGGGATAAACACCCACAAGTTCCAAAAGGGCAACTGAATTGGCAAAAGCCAAGCACTCAATGGCACTCTTGTGCCGGGGTCCACAGAAGTGTAAGGATGACTTGAGTAGCAGCCGAGATGACTCCTTGGATGAAAGGAATATGACCCAAATTCCGATTCCAATGAGCCTCCCTCCGGTGATCATGGAGGTGAGGTTCCCACTGGTGTCAGAGATCAGTACCAAGACAGGAACACTTGCATGGGGGCCAGCATGGATGGTTTCCCTCTGGATGGTACTGCAGGGCCCAGAACTGAACGGCAGCTAGGGGCTACCATGCTCTCTCCTGTCCACAGATGCCATCAACTCCTGTACTGCCAGCACCGTACAGTGCTGGTGCTGCACTGTCCCTCCGGTGCCGACGGTTCGTCTGGTACTGGACTCAATTTCTTCATAAAGATCGGAGTCAACAGTGCTGACTGCAATACTGGGGCAGAGGAGGGATTTGATGTAGGTCGCACTCTACTCTCCGTGCCTGGCCTCCTTCGGTATCAAGGAATGTCCTCTCTTGGCCAGCTACTTTCTGTGCTTCTTCCTCGGCACCAGGGATAGTGAACAGTGCCAGGAATGCTGCACTGTGGGAGGAGCGCTACTCACTGGCACCAAGGTGCTTGGTGCTGAGTCCAACCAGCTTGACAGGTCTCAAGCGCTGCCTCCATTAGTACAAACTTTAACTTGGCCTCATCTTTCTTTGTACAGGGTTTAAATTCATAGCAGATCTGATGATCCCCAACATGAGCCTCACCCAAGCACTTTAGGCAACTAGAGTATGGGTCACTCAGAGGCATAGCCTTGTGGCAGGAGGCAAAGGACTTGAAGCAAGGAGACTGTTACACACCTCAGCACTGGGAACAGACAAAACTCCACTAACAGAGAAAACTAAGACTAAAAACTATTTACAAATACTAACTATATACAACTATGATGAAAAATAAAGACCACTAAGGAAACCTTGCCAAAGTAAACAGAGCAGTTCCAGTGACCATCATGGATAGTAAGAAGGAACTGAAGGGGGCGCAGGATCGACTGGGCCCTTTATATCGCAGCTATGAGTGTGTGGCACCAGAGGGCACCTGAACCACCCCAACAGATACCAATGAGAAAAAAATTTCCGGCGACTGTCCTGGGGGCACACACACATCTACATTGGAATGGACACATTCAAGCACTTGAAGAACAAGAAGGCTCAAAGTGGGCAAAGAAAAAGAGGGCAGGATGTGCTATCTCAAGCCACAGGCAGTTGAGAAGCAACTGGAGTGGTGGTGGGTCTGCCCCTGCCCATATTTGTTCTTCAAATAGTGTCTGTGTGGGTGCTCACTGTCAGACTGTGTGTGCACCCTTGTACTCTTGATCAGAGATTTTTGTCAGCAGTATCCCCAGGTCCAGCTGTGAAGGAAAATGTACATATTTTAGGCACCAGTCTTGACCGCATTCAGTATCACTTTCACAAATAAAATTCATTAAATATTCCTGATGCTAACTTTTAGCATGTTATAAATTCTCAAAAGATAGAACCACAAAAAGCAACTTCAAGTCCAAACCAAGTGTAAGAACTACTTTGCAGTCTCTGTATTCTTATTTTGTTTTGGAGTGTTACAGTAATTTTGATTTCTGAGAGCACTGCCAGTGGGACTTAAAATTTACACTGGTTAAAAAAAATGGCTTTTTGAGACCGCTTGTAAGACGTAACAGGCTATACAAAGAATTTAGCATCTCTTTGGTACTGAAAGACATGATTCTGCGGAAAATAACCTTTGGGTGCTGGCAGTTTTGAATATACCTGAAGGTGTGTCAACAGCATTTGTATTTTAATATGACGACTTTAGTCTACTTCTAGCGCCTTCAAAAGATTTTTTTTTAACTAATACACAAACTTTTGAGATTTACACATTTCTGGCAGCATCACAGTAGCACCAAGTCATGACTTTAGAAGATTTTTGCAAAGAAAAAGCCAAATTTATTTTATAGTAGCAATAGTTTCTTTTTTTTATTTTTAATATACTTTAGGAAACAATATACAAAGCTGAGCTTTTCCACGATTTCCGAACAGTGGGTTGCTCCAATTACACAAGTTCAGCGTTTTGTGATGGCTAAGAACAGCAGTCAGCACCAGACTTGAACAGTTAGCTACAACACAAACATCCTTCGAAATGAAATGTCATAATAGCAAGACAGGTAAACCAGGAGTTAACATATGACAACTGTTGGGGAGGTGTCTTAATCATCCTTGTTGAATTTTATATTTAATTATTTTATACACAATTTATTGTTTACAATTTTTAAACACAATCTCCCTTGAGAAATTATTTCAATTAAATACAAAAATTTTCAACAAGAATAGTTCTGATAAAGAATCCCCAAATAGACCAAATTCTAATATGCGCTGACCAAAGGAAATGAAAACCAGTGTTTCATTGTTTTAACATGTTTATTACAACAGATACAATTCACATCTGACTAGCTTTTTCCTCTTTCCCCTCCCACAACCATGTTAACATGTTCATTGGGCTATTTCCTTATATTTGAGCAAGTAATGTACTTTCAACACACATGCCCAGCAGTACTATAAGACCATTCTTACAGGGTGCAAATGGAAATACGTTTCAATAATTTATACAAACAGTGGGTTATGCTCAATCACTGCAATTTTAAGCTACTGTACACAGGAATGAAAAGATTATAGAAAAAGTGCCATAGCAACAGTGCCTTAAGAAAGGAGAAAATTAGAAGCATTAAAAAACTGATAAATCAGATTTAGGATTTCAGGGGGAAATGGAACACAGAAAATGAAAAATGTTTCTCTGTAAAACAGAAATGGAGAAGCACTGCTCTTGATTCGGTGCAAGTGTGGAAACAGTTGTTTCATGATATTTTGTACATTACCCAAACTGTTCCAAATTGTTGCAGCCTTACATACAGATCGCCTGGTGCTCGCATTGAATTTTAAGAAATGCAAGATTTCTGAATGATAAATTAACTAAAAAAGAAAGCTAATTTTGCAGACAGGTTTACATGTAAAAGGCTAGGTATTTAGCCACCTCAGCATTGATTAGTTTTGGATGTCTAAGCTCTGATACACATGGCTTCCCATGGCTTCACTCTACAAAACATATTTACAACGTGAAGAATACATCTACAAGAAATCTACATTTCAAGGGTTTTACAAATCATCCTTGTATCTTTCCCCTTGAATTGACTCCCTCCTGTCCCCTTCCCCTTGTCATTTCTTTTGCCCAGCTCAATGGTCCAAAGTCTACTCAAATGCAGCTCAAAAATGTTAAGACTGGGCAACCAGTTTTACAGTTCCTGTACTCAAAACTATGTGCAATTATTCACAACTTTTCACACCATGAAGGAATTCTGATTCTTTAGCTTTTCAAGTTCTTTAATTTGTTGCCTCAAAAATAGTATCCTGCAAGACAAAATAGAGTCAGATTAGTATAAGAACTTTCATTATATTCTTAGACTAATATTCATATTCAATACAAGTCACAAACATTTCAGTTAAAACCATGCCTAAATGACACCTTAGTCAAACTAGATATTCATTTCACATTACTTTAACTCTGCTAGACAGAGATCCTCCTTGGTAAAGTATAGCTACTACAAAATGTAACTGCATAAATCTCAAAAATTTAATCTAAATACTTGTTTTTTTAATAAAGGATAAAATTGCTGGATCTAAATACAATTAACATACCATGACACTTAACCTTAATATACGTAAGTTAAATTAAGGTCCAAGGGAACACAAGGGAAGACAACATTCAGTACCTGAATGCTACAGAGAAAGGCATTATGCCTGTATATGGCAGAGTACTATCCTGGGTGCTGGGCTACAATTTTACTATGCCCTTTAATAAGGCATATCCAGATACCTCCCTCTCAGGCAGCCCCCCTGCCAATGCACTGGGGGAGGGGCATAGCAACACACCCATCTAAACATGCCCTCTCTCGGACAGCGTACTGCCAAAAGCACTGGCCAGACTCTTCCTACCCTACTCTTCACCCACAAACAGAGAGTGGAGGAGCTACTCACATGCTCTCATTTCTTTAGTACAGCTGTAATGGCCAGACATAATCTGGCCAAGTGTATTTTGTTTAATTTTATAATATATTTACAGCTTTATGTATCATCCAACCTATTCTAGCAGTTCTAACCTTATACACTTTCTTAGAGTCATGGCATGGTAGAACAGAACATTTTTAAAAGGTATTTTGTGTTCTACTATCTGGCAAAATACCAGTTTAAAAACAATGGAATCCTTATGGGCACCAACACAAGAAAGCTCTCATAACAGTTTAATTTTTAGGGCTAATAATTTTGTTGGCATCCCCATTATAGAACTGCATTTTCCTCTACTGAACTTACATTAATAGTAACTCAAGTTACATGAACCTTCCGCTTTAGACACTACTTTTTCAGAACTAATGCATATGGTGTAACTTGGTGCTGAAGTGCAATGGGACTGAATGAATTATGCAGGTACAAAGATCATCATGAAATCTTGTTACACACAAATATTCCATGATCAGCAGTCATTTTAACAGAAACTGAGAAAGCATGCTATTTCAACAGAATTTTGGTAAAACATTTTTTGAAATTTATCCAATTAAGGGCAATTAAGACAACTGCCCTTTGAACCTTAATATCTTATAATGCAGGTAAAAAATAACCAGAGATGCAGTTTAAACCATAATGGACGTGCTTGTGAAATGTTTTTTGGCTGACAACGTGCCACTTCACAACTTCCAAAATGGAAAGATGTCCTGAAGCTCCAAAAGACATACATGAGACAAACTCTTGTTCTGCCTAGTGATGAAGCACAGATGTGTTTTTCAAAACCAGTATTTTACATATTTTGTTTTTCTTCGGTATCTGAGGCTAAAGCTCCAAATACCCAGAGATTATGGAATGCATATACATTAGATACATCAGTTTGAAAGATCCCAGACTTTTACAAAGCTTCCTTTGCTGGACTTGCCATCTGTGCCATCTCTTCCATTCCTTTGTGATGACCATAAAGGCAAGCTGGCATTAAAAAAAAAAAGTTAAGTTTCCTAGGAACATGTACTGTAAATATAGCAAGGTGGCACTTACAGCTATAGATGTACATTGAATCCTAAAGTGTTCAGGGTTTATTCTAAATTTTGCATTTGATTTTAATTTAACTAGAGTAATTTCTTTAAATCTTCTTACTGTTACCTTATGAAAGGGTTAAACACTCCTCCAGAGATGGACTAGAAATTATCCCTGTAGGTTTTATTCCATCGATGAGAAACCAAATTGTTTGTCCAAACAATCATTTACAATAAGAAAATTTAAAGAAATTACTCCAGTTAAATTAAAATCAAATGCAAAATAATGTAGAAAAAACTGTCCATCATGAAAATCTTAAACTACCTACCGTATTTTCCGGCGTATAAGGCGACTGGGTGTATAAGACGACCCCCTAATTTTACAGTTAAAAACATAGGTTTTGGCCTATACTCGCCGTATAAGACTACCCCCCCGCCTTCCGAGGGGGGGAGCCCAGAGCCTTTTAAATCCCAGCCGCGGCCGGGAATCAGAGGGCTCTGGGCTGCCCGCCGCGGCGGGGAGCCCAGAGCCTTTTAAATCCCAGCCGCGGCCGGGAGTCAGAGGGCTCTGGGCTGCCCGCCGCGGCGGGGAGCCCAGAGCCTTTTAAATCCCAGCCGCGGCCGGGAATCAGAGGGCTCTGGGCTGCCCGCCGCGGCGGGGAGCCCAGAGCCTTTTAAATCCCAGCCGCGGCGGGGAGTCAGAGGGCTCTGGGCTGCCCGCCGCGGCGGGGAGCCCAGAGCCTTTTAAATCCCAGCCGCGGCGGGGAGTCAGAGGGCTCTGGGCTGCCCGCTGTTTATACCCGGCGTATAAGACGACCCCCGATTTTTGGGGGTTGTTTTTTAGTATAAAAAGTCGTCTTATACGCCGGAAAATACGGTATTCTGTACATAGGTATCACTTCATGCACCACTGAAATGCAGCCATTTCTGATGTAGAGCAGAGCAACTGTTTAACAAATGCACAGCATCACTACAGCTGTTTAGGAGATGAAATGAAAGCAATATATCCAAGTGAAACTGCAGGGAGAATTTTAGTAATCAGAATTAAAATGGAAGTTAAACAGGAAACCAGGACCAACATCCTTGATCATAAAAAGTGTCATCTGGTCTAATATTGACCTCAGTTTTGTATCTTGTCCTGATAGTATTTTTAATATCTCAGTGTCCTTAGCACTATGCAAGGGCAATCAGCCAGTAATTACTCAAAAGGTGAGAATGTCACATATTAAATCACCAGTATTTACTGAAGAATCTTGAAATCTTCTTGGAAGTCTCATCTAAATATTGAAAAGAACCAACTTTACTTAGCTTATGAGATCAAACAAGAGCAGCTCAACTTGCTGTGCCTCAAGACCTAATAAATACTTCAAACGTACAAATCATATCAAGTGGAACTATATAAACTGTACCAAATTTACAGATGTGATTTATGCATACTAGATATTTTAGTAGAAGCATCTAAATTTGTGTAAGCTGATCAGATTTACCTAGCGTGCTAATGCATGTGGAACACAATTTCTTTTCTATCCATGGAATAAAAAGTTGTACAGACATTGCATAGCTGATCTGTTCACTGGAGATTGTCAAGAGGCATCTGTGTGGGAAATATGTAAAATGTATATCAAGGAAAAACCGGTTACCTACCTTTTCGTAACTGTTGTTCTTCGAGATGTGCTGCTCGTGTCCATTCCATTCTAGGTGTGTGCACACCCACATGCGCGGTTGGAGATTTTTGCCTTAGCGGTATCCATAGGGCTGGCTGTGGGGCCCCCTAGAGTGCTGTACTTATGTGTCGGTATATCAGGTGCCACTGGCCCTACGCCCTCTCAGTTCCTTCTTGCCAACAACTCCGACAGAGGGGCAGAAGGGCGAGTAATGGAATGGACATGAGCAACACATCTCAAAGAACAACAGTTACGAAATAGTAGGTAATCATTTTTTCTTTGAGTGCTTGCTCATGTCAATTCCATGCTAGGTGACTCACAAGCAGTGTCTATAGAGTTCGGCTCAGAGTTCAGTCTTGCCACTTTCTGCACTGCTCTGCCAAAGCCAGCGTGGTCTCAGCTTGCTGAGTAAGTGCATAATGAGACACGAACGTGTGGACAGATGACCAGGTAGCGGCCCTACAGATCTCTTGGATTGGAACCTATGCCAGGAAGGCCACTGATGACGCTTGTGCCCTAGTCGAGTGTGCCTCACGACTGCTGGCGGAGGCAATGATCCAGGCCATGATCCAGGATGAAATTCTCTGAGCAGCCATCAGGCAAGCTTTCATTCTGTTTGCCACCAGAACAAACAGCTGTGTTGACTTACGGAATGGCTTTTGTCAATCTATGTAGAAGGCCAGTGCCCTCCTGACATCCAGGGTGTAACCTGCACTCCTTATTTGATATATGAGGCTTTGGAAAGAAGACGGATAAGTATGTATTCCAGCCAACATGGAACTGGGAAACGACCTTGGGCAGAAACGCTGGGTGTGGTCGCAACTGGACCTTATCCTTGCAGAAGACCATATAGGGCGGTTCTGAAGTAAGTGCTCTGATCTCGGACACCCTGCGGGCCAACATTATCAGAACCGGGAACGAAACCTTCCAGGAGAGAGCAGGAAGCCAGAAGCTCAAAGGGAGGCCCCATGAGTTTCAGGTCCCAGGGAGGGACAGGATCCCAGGCATACAGGTAGAGATGCTCCAGACCTTTCAAAAACCGTGTCGTCCTGTAATGAGAGAAGATCGACCTAACTTGGAATGGAGGATGGAAAGCCAAGATAGTGGCCAGGTGGACCCTTAATTGATGACAGGGACAAACCTTGGCGTTTGAGGTGCAGCGCTTCATAAGCCAGTCATCAAGATATGGAAGTTCTGGACCCCTTGATGTCTCAGGTAAGCAACCACTGGAGCCAGACATTTTGTGAACACCCTCACGGTTGATGAGACACCAAAGTGCTGCACAGTGAATTGAAAATGGCACCCGCCCACTATGAACCAGAGGAAACAACTGTGACCTTGAAATATGAAAATAAGTGTCCAAGTCGAGGGATCCAGGGAGGGGATGAAGTAGGCCAGGGAGACCATGCAAAACTTCAACTTTCTAAGAGACCTGTTGAGGCAACGCAGGTCCAGAATGGTTCTCCTTTTTGCTTTCTGGATTAAGTAGTAGCAGGAATAAAATCTTTTTCCCTTCATGTCCCAAGGGACCTCCCCCAAGTGCAGGAAGTTCTTGACCTCTTGGACAAGGAGTTGCTCATCAGAAGGGTCCATGAAGAGGAGCAGGAAAGAGAAGAGGGGAAGGTGAGAGGGAGGAGTGGCCAATAATTCCAGGATAGAGCCCCAAGATAGTATGTACAGCACCCAGTGGTCCAAGGTGACTCGCAACCAGGCCCCAAACTACAGGGACAAAGATGGTTGAGGAAAGAACAAGATGGATCCGGGGATCCAGTGGCCAATGCAGTGGCCTTATTGGAGTGTGTGGGTCATGCCAATGATGACAATGCTCCCTTCACACCGCTCATCTTCCATCATCTCGGAGTAACAGCTGGTAGCACCGGGCTCGGTGCATGGGACCTGCTCGGAATTCCCCGGAATTGACTGGGGTGTCGCTCTTGAGCGCACATTTAAAAGGAGCGCTTCTGGCCCCTGGGATGCTTTGCTGGGCTGGGCTGCATGGGTCAGCAGGAGGAGGAAGGGTGGCAATGACTAAAGCTTGTGTCTCTATCCCTTCTTGTTGAAGACCCATGTCAAGGCTTTGGTGGAGGGGGTGGCTGGAACTGCTTCCATGCAGACTGCATGGTGTATGCATGCTCAGCGAGCAAAGTGTGGCCTGGGTTGTCCTTTAACTCATTCTGCCTTGCATCAGTCTGCTCCAAAAAGAGACCGTTCCCATCGAATGGGAGGTCCTGGACAGAGGTCTGCATCACTTGGGACAGGCTGGAAGTCTGAAGCCAGGAGCTGCACCTCATGACCACCCCCAACGCAACCACCCTAGCTGCCCAGTCTGTCGTCCCCCACACCATCAGGAGAAAGCACTTAGCTGCTGCAGTGCCCTCATCTACCAGGGTGTGAAATTCCTGGGCCAAACCCCGAGGGACAGACTGCCTGAAGTTACGGAGGGAGTCCCATAAGTTAAAATTGTACTTGCCAAAGAGGGCCTGATGGTTCGCTACCTGGAATTGCAGGCTGGCTGTTGAATAAATTTTTCTCCCCAAAAGGTCCAGTCTTTTGGCATCTTTATTTTTGGGAGTTGAACAGGTGTGCCTCTGCTTGTCCTTTTTGACAACCAGTGAGCCTGGAAGATGGGTTGGTATAAAGGTACTTGTGCTCAACACCTCACAAGAGGTGCTCAACACCTCACAAGACTGGGCCCTATTTCAAGATCATTGTCATAGTATTTTGCCTACATACAGGCGATGAAGGAAGATATTGTATAATTGTGTCAGTTCTGAGAAGTTTTACCTGCTCCTCAAGAGAAAATAAACCAATATTGAGTAGCTGGGTTTCTCTCTTTATATCTCAATCCTTTAGGACCAACATCTACTTTAAACAATATATATTTTGGGAAGTGAAATGTGAAGAGTGGGTGGTGCCAAATTCTGTGCTGTAATATATTTTAGTTAAGATCTCAAGGTGAACTTGTGCAGTAATCCTGGTTATGGAAACATAATATTTGTATTTGCGTACCAACCTCCTGTAACCCTCTGAAATGTACAGTTGCATGAACTGACCTCTTGTTAGGTCATCTATATGCTGCAAAATCACAAACAGACATCCAAATTACTATGGACAACACTTTATAATACAGGGCTTTTAATTGTTTGTATAGTTTCTGTTTAATAGCTACATTATTAGCACTTTAGATAAAATCTAAAAGAAACACTTACAGTTTTATCTCCACAAATCTTTGCATATAAACACTATGAACTATTTTATTTTATTAAAAGGTCAATATTTTATATGATTCACTTCATAAGTCCATCTGTATACATTATTAATATGATGGGTTGAAGTACTGGCTGGGATGAAGTACTTCTTTTCAGCCCTTTTGGAGATAGAAGGGATGGATGATGGGGTTTGCCAGAAGGCCTTGGCAATTTTCAGGACCCCATCATGGACTGGTAGTGCAACATGTGCCGGGGTATAGGCTAAGAGGACACTAAACAAGGTGTCCACCTGCTCAGCCATCTCCTCAACCTCCAGGCCCAAGTTTTTGGCCACCCGTCAAAACACGGCCTAGAGGTGGTGATGGTCTTTAAAATCGTCCAGTGGGCTGGCCCTCGAGGGTCCCATGACTGCCTCCTCCGGGAAAGAGGACAATGACTGTACTGCTGGAGGAGGCTCTGGGACATCATCCCCTGTGCGGGAGGGTTTTTTTGGGAAGTGGGCGCTGTCTTTTCTACCCCGACCTCCTAGCGGCTCTCATGCACCGAGCCCGGTGCCTCCAGCTGTTGCTCTGAGGTGGCAGCAGATGAGCAGTGCGAAGGGGGCAGTGTCATCACCGACATGACCCACGCACTCCAATAAAGCCACTGTGCTGGCCAACGGCCACGCTGCCAAGGCGGCGCCGTGTAAGTCAACACGGCCTCAGGTGCCCAATTACGCCGGTGGGGTCTTGGCGAGGGGCTGACCTTCCCTTCCATGTCAAAGGAATCCCCTTCTGGTGACTATGGTGAAGCCATCGACGCCTGAATTTGTCTGCTGACCACTGCTGCCAGAGACCAGTGTTTGGAGTGGGATGATCAGTGCCGGAGCAAGGGGGACCGGAATTGTGACGAGGAGTGCTCCCACAGGGCAGGCAACCAAGATCTGCGCTGAGAGGATAACTCGCGGGAGGGCAAATGATACCGGTACTACAGAGATCGGCACCTTCCCCAAGGCAATCTGTGTTGAGATGATGGAGACCGCAATCGTGATGCTGGTAACCAAGGATGAGCCACAGAGGATCTGGGCTGCAATGCCAGAGATCTGCGACACACAGATGGAGAGCGCTGGCTTGTCTTGGGAAATCGGCAGTGCTCCACTGCCTGAAGGGTCTTAGCGTCTGGCTTGTCCTCATAGGGAGCCTTTGCCGATTCCTGCGGCATGCACGGTGCTGGCGGCAGCCTCTGTTCTCTCAGTGCTAGGAGAGCTTGGGAAGTAGTCAATACCACCAGAAGTTTAGGTCTCCTACCGCTCCTAGGAGTCGGTGTTGGATCCTTTAAGGATCTAAAGGCCCCGACTGGGAAGGCACATCCACCTGGCTCCAGAGTGGCAGGACGGCCTGAACTCCGTCCTTTGCCCAATGCCCCGTGGTCTTTCTTGCCCGGTGCCAGGGAGCTGTTTTCTTTCTGGGCACCAATACTGGGGGTGCACGGCCAAGGTACTAGGTGAGTCTTGGCAAGACGGCTCAGAAGTTGGACAAAGGGCAGCCTCCATGAGGAGAGCCCACATATGAATATCCTGCTCTTTCTGAGTCCTGGGTCAAAAATTTACACAAATATGATACTTGTCCTTCACGTGTGATTCTCCCAAACACTTGAGGCAGCTGCTGTGGGGTTCACTTACAGGCATAAGCCTGTTACAGTCCGCGCAGGGCTTAAACCCCGGAGTCCAGGGCATTCCTCGCCTGAGGCGGCCCTGCTGGGACTCCGACTTCTAACTACTCTTAACAACTACTTAACATTAACTACTATAAAAAACTATCTACAAGGCCCTAGGCTCGAAGTCAGAAGAGACAAAACCGCTAGCCCTTGCTATGCAGGGAAAGGTACTCCGACTAACCAACATGGGCGGTAAGAAATAACTGAGCGGGCATAGGGCCGACAGAGCCTAATATACGGATGCATGAGCGCGGCACTCAAGGGGGCACCATAGCCGGCCCTATGGATACCGCTAAGGAAAAAAATCTCCCAATGACTGTACCCGTGGGTGTGCGCACACCTAGAACAGAATCAATATGAGCAAGCACTCAAAGAAGGTAGCTTTTATACTTGAAAAAGACAAACATGCTAAAACTTAAGTTGTCAGTAAATCAAGCTCATCCAAAATAGGACACCAGAATGAGCAATTTAGAAATAATTTGAAGATAAATACCCAAACAAATTCTTACCTTTGCTCACGCAATGTTGCTTGAATTTCACATACTCGAACTAAAGATCTTAAATTTTTTAATTCAGTACAAATTTCTGACATATGAACACTTCCCATATTATGGGCTTCCTCACGTAATCTTGATGCCTGCAGGAGTTAAATAAAAAAAATAAATTCAAAGTTAGCGCTGCGATTTTGGATTACTCACTAGAAGCAAATGGACATAATTCAAGGAAATTGGACTCTTGATTAAAAAGGAATTATAGGGTTTTGAAATAGCAAGGCACATTCAAATTTAAACAGGAAAACTAAATCATAAGAAAACGTTAAATTCTATTCTGCAATCTTAATATAAAAACCTAATATGGATCATTTTTGTGCCAGACAAACTAGATCACTGTTGAATTAAATTACGAATGTAATGGACAAAGGGAATGTAAAGGATGTAACGTATCTAATTTGATATAGCATCCTAGATAGTCTTTGAATAGCTTTTCTTTCTAAATAAGTTTTAAACCAGCCTGGAAATGACACTGTCACATGAAACGAAAGTCAGCTGAAATGGTAATGACAAAATAGTGACAAATGGAATATTTTATCACCTAGAGTTCAATCTGTTTAATTTCAATTTCTTTATTACTGATACTGGAGCGATAAATAGCATATCATTTATGCTTAGACAGTATTACACTGGGAGGTTTTATGAACATCAGTGAAGTAGAAATGTCTCTAGATACACTAGAAATATGGTCAGAAAAAAGGAATGTCCAAACTGAAAAAATTATCTGAAACAAAGATGTGATAGAAGAGTGTTATTTTAAAAGTAGCAGCACTGAATGAGCTGTTGGGCGAAACATGACAACCAGTGTATATATGAATTTGCATATGCATTATGGTCAAACAGAAAAAGTAAAATCGTAGACAACATATGAGATAAAGGAGACAAGAACTTTTCAAATTGAAGATACACTACTATAGTTTCTGATACCTTGATACCAGAAAAATGTGGAGTAACTGAAGGACTTATAGAAAAGAAAAGGGAAGGAACACCAGCTGTGGAAGGTTAAAATAACAAAGTATGAATCAGTTGATCAAACAAGAATGGAGACAATGCCTGGTAAATATTACAAGGACGTAAACATCAGGAAGGGAAAGGTCTGTTTGTTTTTTTAAATGGTATCAAAATGAACACAGCTTGAGGCAACCCAACAGCTATAACTCTGTCCTGTAGTGACACCATAAAATAATTTAGGATTAAGGCATATTAGTGTTTGTAGCCCCAGATTAGATTAAACTGATTTTTAAACTTCCCCACCCCCATATCTTCTTCTCATGGTGTAACTACAAGGCAGGACACCCAAATAACCTTAACTATGCATTTCCATTTCTTAGTATGTTTCATTTCTTTTAAGGGTAACTAATTCAGATTTTTTTTTGCTGGATTCACAATGCTTAGTTTTGGGATAATTTTTTTTAAACCCTTAAAATACTGATACACCCAACCATAACTCCAATTTAACAACGTGGATAGGTGTGTGTGTGTGTGTGTGTGTGTATATATTATATATATATAAAAATAAAAGTAATGCAAATAAATAGATTGATAGTAGTCCGAAACAGCACAAGGACTCTATTGTCTCACAGCTATACCTGAACTGTTATGAGAGCAATGAAGTGGTAGAAAGGGAAAAACATGAGGATAGCAGAAATTCAGATGTAAGTTTTTATGTTTGAAAGTTGAGTATCCACATATGGCATCCCAATGGTCGAAATGTGCAAGTTTATCAAGGTTTCTCCTATAGCCTGGTTTTGCCCTATTACAACTGCATTATCAATGCAGCCATGTGCAGAAACAGTTTTGAAACATTTTCAAAGCTCAAATACAAACTTAATAGTCCTACCAAATAAAAATGAATTTTGATGTTACCCAGGGCTTGAAAAGTCACTAGCTTTCATAACAACCACAACTGCACCTGTTCCACAGGACCTTTTTATCTGAACAGCTAAATCACTGCATGACAGTAATTTTGCTAACAGACACATTCAAAGTAATAAAATGCTATGGTGTTAAGAGAGCATTCTTAGTACCTTCGTAGGAAAGTCTACATTTTCAACATAATCTGAATGTGTACCCACCTGCTTTTCTGCATGATCTGCAGGCCAGCCTTGAACATGTTTTATAAGATTTTCATTGAAGTGTGCTGCTAGTGTAGGTGTTAATGAACATGTAGGCCGAACAGATGCATTCTGTGGTGTAGTTGCTGAATTTGACGCACTACTGCTGGAGGTATGATTTGGAGCTGGTGATGGACTTCTCTGACTACTGGAAGAAGGAAACAAAGATTAAAAAGCACAAGCTTTCAAAATGTTTATAAATCTGGCAAATGAGTTAAACTTCCACAAACTTTACAGCATCCAGCCACATCTTGCATTATAAGATAATCAAAACTGATACTCTAGCGACTTGTGATCAATAAGTCCTATGGCACTTTTCACAAGATTATGATCTTTGTGTCCTTGTTATGTTCTGATAATTACATTTTTCTTACATTTCTACTGGCATGTTATTCTTTTCTTCTTGTCCTAAACTATTTCACTGTTAGTTGTTTTAGACAACTGTGTGCCACCCTAGATGTGGCTGCATTTCAGGGGTGAATGGAGTGTGTATATGCACACTTTTTACCTATATATCAGTTAATAAAGAGCTTCAAAACAATCCAAGATGTAATGTAAGACATCATTCAACAAAACGTGGGAGTCCTGATGAACATGGTCACCATTAAGTACTCAGTCACCTTTATTTATTGCTCTGAGACCAAGACTCAACACGTGGCTGCCCAGTGAGCGATCAAGAGACCCTGAGCAAAGCTAAATCACTCCTTGAGGCCAGAAACTCCAACATAAGGACACTGGGGATGAATAAGAAGTTCCACAAACCATAGAACCCAGTTAAGCACTTCTGGTCAAGAAATTCTCTTCTTTTTTGTAGGACACCATGAATACTTATGGTACTTTAGAAAAGAGGCTGCATCTGCTATCTTGGAAAGACTGATATTAGCTTTCAGCGTCCTAGTATAGCTGACACTCCTCTATTCCTTTTAGTAGGGGAAAAATTAGCATGGGTAAATAGTTTTTACTGTGTGTAATGACACATCCACTCCCAGTCTTTATTCAAGCCTAATTTAATGGTGTCCAGTTTGCAAATTAATTCCAGTTCTGCAGTTTCTTGTTGGAGTCTGTTTTGAAGTTTTTTTGTTGTAGAACTGCGACTTTTAGGTCTGTAATTGAGTGACCAGGGAGGCTGAAGTGTTCTCCAACTAATTTTTGAATGTTATAATTGACGTCTGATTTAGGTCTATTTATTCTTTTGCGCATAATCAGTCAGAGAACACTTCAATATCCCTGGTCATTCAATTACAGACATTTCCCCATGCTAATTTTCCCCCTACTGTTACTCGCACCTTCTTGTCAACTGTTTGAAATGGGCCATCCTGATTATCACTACAAATGTTTTTTTCTCCTGCTGATAATAGCCCACCTTGATTAGTCTCGTTAGAGTTGGTATGGCAACACCCATTTTTTCATGTTCTCTGTGTATATATCTTCCTACTGTATTTTCTACTTAATGCATCCCATGAAGTGGGTTTTAGCCCACAAAAGCTTATGCCCAAATCAATTTGTTAGTCTAAGGTGCCACAAGTACTCCTCGTTCTTTTTGCTTATACAAACTAACACAGCTATCACTCTGAAACCTTTCAAAATAATTGCTACTCTCTTACCTCTACTTTTTTATAGCCATTGGCTTTCCTAATTATTACGTTTATAAAAAAAAATAAGGGTTTTGTCCACCATGGTAAACCAAGCTTGTGTCCCCACTGTCACAACAACAAAAAAAGGCAAACTCTGTCTCAAAAACTGGGGAAAAGGATGTTTTGAAACCCTAATTTAACTCCGTAACTTTCCATACCTAAAGTACCTTAGGAAAATGTAAACACGCTACGTAAAATGTATAACTTTTATTTTTTAGGCCAGAACAGAACTAGAAAATTGCAGATATACCATTAAAAGGAAAATCCTAATGCAAGGAACCAAAATCAATGCCTCCATAATTAGAAATATCAATTATTCTCAAAGCCTCTCTGGAATCATAGTTTACAGAAAGACTTGCATTAGGCCAAATATGCTTGCATAAACGGGAAGCCTACTCGACATTCAGAAAGTATGTTTTATGTTCACTTGTTTTTGCATGGAATTCATTACTGTTTCCTTGAATATATAAATACGAAGTTAAAATTTAAAGTGTTACCAACATTTAAGCTACTATTCTTTACCATATTTTAATCTTGAAATTATTTAGTAAGGTATTATGAGGGAAACAGATTTAAATATTAATTTTCTTTTTTAAATTAATCAAACACACTTGAGGAAGGTGATTTTTGGACTAATCTTTTTTCTTCAGTATTCCTGCCATAAAAAGAAATACATAGATACAGTATAAGTGAAGTGCTTAATTCTGGAAAATGCCTTCTCCGTAGTAAACAGAAATCAAGAATAGAAAAAAGCCTGTTTGGCCTCAGTTTTTTCTAGCAAGTGCAGGTCGTTATTGTAGGTTAAATAGGATTCTTCCCATATTTTTCTTTTAAGAATAGTCCACTGCTGCTGTTCTATTACATCAATGTGACTTATTTCCTTCATAGCATCATGACCAATAAAAAACAAATGGCATAAACACCTCTAAAACATTTTTTTTTAAGTTTTAAAAATCAAAATTAGTCAAAGAATAGCCTAAATGTATCATAAGCTATTTAAACTATTTTAAGATAATTTATAAAAGTTTTAATTCTAAAAGAAACAAACTGGTTTAGATGCAAACTATTACAGGAAAATATAATTATGAATCATTCTAAACCCTGAAAAATTAAAATGCGGTTATAACTGATCAATCAGTTGTTCTCAGTTTAGATTATAAAGTTCCTAGGTTCCAGTAACTACTTAGGTTTTCACTTTACCTGTCAGGCATCATGGACTTCCCTAAAGTATTAGGGAAACAAAAGGATGCTCAATATTTTTACGTCAAAATCTAACTACTGAACTTTTAGAATGGTTGGATTTGAGCAAGTTAGTTCTCTGGCTTACAACTAACCATCTTGTTTTAATTTATTGGCAACAGTGGTAGTTAACTCATTGTTTTGCAAAGGCACACAGCGATTCATTAATATTCACAGCAGTATCTGCATAACTGAAAATACAAAAAAAAGGTATTTTCGGTATAAGAAGCTATGTAACTATAAACTGAGCAAACATACATGCATACGATATAGTAATGTTAAATTTCAAGTTCCATTAAAAATTCAGTGGGGAAAGAAAGAAAAGTTCCCAGTTACTATAGTTCCCAGAATATATTGCCTATGCAGATCCACACTTTGGAGTCATGTGCCCTTGAACATGAGCCACAGAACCATTCAAAGTACTAAATCTGTTCAGGGGTGTACACACAATCATTGGATGCTGCTCTCTGGGACAGTCTATACACCCACTGCCATCCGTCAGTTCCTCTCTCTCTGACAGTAAATTCCAAAGACAAGCCGAAGCCCAGGGCAAAGACCAAAAGCACTTGAGCTCTGACCTGCAGCAGAACCTTTGGTAACAGAGGAAGTAAAGGCATACAAGAGTCATTTCCTCTACAGTGTAAAAGAAATGTTGCACAGTTCAGGACCCTTTCTGCTCTAGAGAGAAGTCTTTGATACAGACTTGTGATAAACAAGTCCATGTCTAGATGACCCCCATCTGGCAAGAATCAACTTAGGTCACTGAATTTAAGGGACCGCTCTTGTTGGCCTGACCTCCTTGAAATTCAGGTTGTTGTCTTCACCACTGCATGATGTAAATGATAAGAGTCCCAGTTCTGAAAGCACCATTTCCACGGAATTTTCTTGTATGAGGGAATGACAAATCCTCATATCTGTTCAAATACATTGCCACACTGAAGCGCTGCACAGCCATGAGAAGTCGTCTGACGACAGTGCTGGGTAAAGACACTTACAAATTAGTCCAGTTACTCTGAATCCTCCACTGGGTGGAATAAAACGCATTTCATTACAGAGACTTCTCCTGACCACAGGACTACTTGCTCTCCTATATTTTTAGCTGAAGTGCTTCAAAGAGAACTAGAAGCTGAAAAAGACCTGGAATCCACAGAGACTAAACCTCTTAGGCAGCTGTTCCCAAATGTCAGGTTGTGACCCCAAGTGGGGTCACACAATCAGCAGATGGGGTCACAGAGATGCGTAGTGTGTGGAGGATGCCATTTTGCACCACACAGCATGACATCACATGTACAGTGCATACCAGTTCATGATGAATGGAAGACACCATTTTGCTCTTCAAAACATGGTGTCCTCCATGTTGTCTGAGGAGGAAATACTACATTAAAGTGAGCTCATACCTGTAAATAAATTCGGAAGCACTGCCGTAACATGTACATTACCCATAAGATATACTTCTATTGTTTTGAAACAAATGACATCCTGAGTGGCGCTGAAAGCCAGTAACCAGCAAAAGGAACAGACTGAAAAGCGTCAGTAAATCAGCTGGTGCTGAAGGACCAGGAGCTCCTGACTCACTTCTCTTTCCTTACAAAATTGACCTTGATGGATATAGTTTCCAGAGAAGTTTATCTCTGGTGACAGCTCTGGGAAATAAAGAAGCCAGAGATCTGAAAGTGAAAGGAGTGGAACAGAGGAAGAATCCAAGTCCATTAATAACACAAAGACTTCAAAGAGGGCCTTTGATGAGAAAGCAGTCCCAAAGCTCCCACCAGTGCAGACTAAGAATCTGACCATTTCAGATCCAAGAAGATCCCTATCCTCATTCAGCATGCCAAGGATTTAAGGATGTCACCTATACAAAGATACAATCAGAATCAACTTTCAGATCAGACACCTAATCCAACTTCTAAAAAACCTAGTATTTTGTTGACCTAGAGTGCCTGTGCCATGGCTTTTCAGAAGCTGGCAGATCCTAGCCTTAAAGAATTCAGCTGCTCTCCTTCCTGGAGATGGATCTGAAGTTATTGGCTCTTAAGACTCTGAAGACCTTGACTCCACTCCAGATGGCTCCTAAGACAAGTTCTTGATTTCAGATGTCAAACTTCGGATCAGACATGCTCAAAAGCAGAGAATTCCTTACATGGAACTCTCCCATAGATCCTCTGACTCCAAGTCTTCCTCCAAAAGGAAAGCTTGATGCTAGAGGCAAACACCCCATATGCCTTATAATCACAGGCTGAATGCGTATATACACACCAAGCGAACAAGTCAGACAGGGTCTGGATGTTGGTGAAAAATATTTTGGGCAGAGAAGAGCATTTTGTGAAGCTTGTTTTGCTCTTAATGCATACCATTAAAGCAACAAAGTCAGTGAATAGAAGCTGTCAACTCACTTAAAAATGAATACCAAAACAAGAAACCACAAACTTCTGAAGCTAATAACCAGTCATGTGCAGAGAACAACATTTGGTTCTGTAACTGCACTGACAGATGAAGAGGAAATGAAGCATGTTTAGAGGGCGGGATCCTTTGTATCCTCAATTCCAGAATGAACCGGAATCATTAATGTACACTCCTCAATTTTGCTGCTGTTAATGGTTCTGTGGTTCACCTAGCAGGGCACGTAACGCGTAAAGTGGAGATCTGTGGAGCCAAACAGAAAGGGGTAAAAATCAAACAAGTTATGTAGCTGTGTCCTTACAGCAATAGCAGAGCTAATTAATATGCTTACACTGGTCTTAAGTATACCAAAAACCAAGCTCACTAACTGCACTGACTACAATGTATGTTTTATCCAGAGTAACAGCAACAAAGCAACATAAACAAATATTTCAACTTGCCTTGAGCGCTGAAGACTTCGAGGAGAGGCAGGCTCATGGCCTGTCTGCTTGTCAGCTATTACCGGCTGCTGAGGTGCTGACTGTGAAGCTGGTCCTTGCTTTACACCTGGAGTAGTTACCTGTAGTGTTCAAAACTTGGGTCAGATTTCCTATGCATCATAAATCTCAAACATATGCACTAAAGAAACAAACATGGAGATTACCAGGTACAATCAGATCAATGATTTTTCTAGCCTGGCATCTTGCCATCCAGTACTTTAAGTTTCATAGAAAGGTCAAATAAATCCTATTTCCTTACTGGCTCTACATTTACAGCACTTTCATTTCATGCAATGGGCACTTCTTTAAAATTTAACTTGGATAAAAGCCATCTGCTATTTTCTTCAATACCCCACCACCACAGGCACCAATTTCTTTAAATAAATTTGACATCACTCAAACTTCCAATTTTTAATAACTAAAAGAGTTGCAATCAAACATCAACTATCCATTTCCTCCAAAGCACCAACATTGCTTCTAACACTAACTCTGTTGTATTACGCTATACACTTCACACTGAAGAGGTGTTATTCGCTGTGAATGCCATGATTCAATTTTTTAAATGCATGTCAGGCCTTTGCCTCTAATGCCATATTTCTCTACATTTTCAAATAGGGACCTTTAACAGCTTGTTGAGAATTCTTACACAAAGTAGGCAACAACAAGTATGACATCTCTATTAGAAATGGAAAAATTCACATTTTCAAAATAAAAAATGTACATCAGTTTGGCTCCCTGATTGTTTGGCCCCCCGACTGTAATTGTTCTAATGACCATCCCCAAACCAGTAACTAGAGTTCTTTGAGATGAGCCTCTGAATAATCACGCTTATGAAATCAAGGTGCCTGATTGCAAGCGACTGGAATCTTCTGGAGATCAGTGTCTGTTAGAGACACTTGTCTCTCCCTCCCTCTCCTTTTCACAGGATTCCTTTCAGTTCTTTCCAACAACATGGAAATTCCTAAACTAAGACACTAAAGAAATGAGACAAGTGGGTAGCGACTGTGAATAGGCAGAGGTTGATCTCGAAGAAAGAGGGTACTTACTTTACCGTAACTGGAGTTTTTTGAGATTGTCTGCACTGATTCCACTGTAGGCATGTGAGCACTTCAGTTGCACAAGCCTGAAATCTTTTAGCCAGCAACATCTGTTGGTGTTGCACACGTGCCACTGTTCACCTTTGCGCCCCCTACAATGAGCATATAGAGGGTGAAGTAGCCCCAACCGCCACTCAGTTTCTTCACTAATACAAAATATCCAGGTGAGGGCTCTGTATCAAGGGGCAAAGAAGGTGGATCAAGGGTTCCAAATGGAAAACAGAATCTTGAACTCCAGTTACTGTAAGCTAAGCAAGCTCTCTTCAAGCATTTGCCCATGTGAATCCCACTGTGGGTGACTGACTAGCAATAATCTCTCAAGGAAATGAACGATAAGAGTTCTAACCTAAATACTGACTACAGGACAATCCTGCCAAACTGGACTTGTGATCTAGAATCTTCCACAATGGAGAAGTAGTGATTGGTAAAACATATGAATAGAACTCCAAGTAGGTGCCCTATGAATCTTGGAAATAGGGACTCCCTCTTGAAATAACACTGAGCCCTAGTAGAGTGAGTCCTAACTTGAGAGAGAAGGAGCAATTTATTTAATGTATAAGAAATCTTAATGCCATCTGTAACCCACTCAAAGTCAGAGGAAAAGGCTAGCCTTTTAGACTTGTCACCAAAAGCCACAATAGTTTGGACGATTTACAAAATGGTTTTGCTCTGGTAAGATTAAGGCGATAAAACCCCTAAGAACATCTAGTGTGTGGAATTTAGCTTGTGGAAGAAAGCTATGATGTTTAAGAAAAAATACTGGTAAAATATAGACATTGCTTTTTTGTGAAAATCTAAAACCACTTTTGGTAAAGATTTTGGATGAGGCCTGAGAGTAAATGTCTTTATGACATACAGTTAATGGCTTGGCAAAAGCCTGAATTTTGATCACCCCGTGAGCCAAGATGATGGCTACCCAAAATGCTGTTTTAATACAGAAGTAATATAATGAACAGGACAACATGGGTTCTAAGGGAGGGTTCATCATGAATCAAGCCCTTTTAAAATCTTGATACCATGGGGTGAGAAAAAAATCAAATTACTCAGATGGGTGATACGCTAATATAGCAGCCAGATGACTGGTAGTAAGAGAGTCCGGAGTGTTTCAAAGTCAACAAGTAATCCAAAATAGTTAGAATAGAAGAGCCTAAGCGCTGAATGGACCACAACGAGAAATGCTTCCTCTTAGCTTGACACGTCTTTCTAATAGAGGCCACTCTGCTTTGGATTGAAACCTCTTGCACAGCAGCATAACAACTTCTATCCATAGAACTTTGCCACCTAGCCTCCATGATGTTAGATGCAGAGATGCTGGATCCAAGTGCAGCACCTGGCCTTGGTATTGTAAAATGATTTCTGGGAGGTTCAGAAGTAGAAGAGGTGGACTAACTGATAGATGCATCAGGTTGGAATATGAGAATGATATGCCCAGGTTGGAGCTACTGAGTCACAAAAGCTACGCTGTATAATGATGCAGAGTCTCACTCTGATAAAACTAAAGGTGTGAAAAGAGGTGATGCATCATGAAAAATCTTTCTTGAGGAAGGTATGCTTTTGCTGACCTGGAGTCCAGTTCTGCTCCTATAAACACTATGTATTCAGTAGGGGTGAGAACAGACTTGTCTCAATTGATCTTGAGGCCTTGTCTGGAAAGTGCTATAGAACTGAGCAAACAATACTTGCAACCTACTGTGATGAATCTCCGCTGATACTCTGGGCTCAGGAAAACGCTTCTGAGAAAGACTGAAAGGACCATCCTCTGACCACTGGAGGGAGCTGATTATCCAAAGTGTCGTTTTCTTGGTCACTGATCCTCTCAAGGAATTCTCAGCCCAGAAAAAAAAGGAGCAATGAGATCCTTAACCTTGTGGTAGTCTGGGAGCATCTTTTTCACAAAGTCTGAGGCTCTTCTTCTGCATCAGGAAGAGTCTCTTTCACCATGTGCAAGCTTCTCTCTCTTCATACAAGCTTGTTTTATTGATCACAGCCCAGAAAGCCCATCAAGATGCTAGCTCAAGGAGCAAGTGTGCTCCCATGAGGAAGTTTCTCTCCCCATTTAAGTAAACTAATGGCTGGTTTTGTCCATCACAGATCCAGAAATCACTTTAGAGACAGCCTCGTTCACTATGATAATGGGGGTAGGGGAGAAGGGTTCAGAGATTGAGGTTCTATGAGGAAGTGCTACTGCAACAGACACCATTGAAGGTGGGGGGGGGTTGTTTTAGCCTTCTGAGACACAAATGCCAGCCAAATACAGCTGCAGCTCATACCAGGGCCCTTAGGCCTCAATGAACACTGACAAACACATAGCAAGAAACTAGTCTGGCTCATCTGTGTGTCAACATCTGTTTTAACAATGCTAAGTTTATAAGAACGTGTTTAGACTTGATGAAATACTTGTAGGATGATGCATGTACTGATCTCACTTATAACATCTGTATCCCATGGTGTAAAAATTATATTGAGTGTTTGCACTGTAAACCTCTGTAACTGTGCAACTCAAACAAGAACGAAGCATTAATTAAAATAAAGAAGGCCCACTGAAACCAAATGAGCCATTGTAAAACATCAAAGGACATAAAAACACCAAAAGACTTTGTTGACTGCCCCTGCCACACGTGCACCCATGAAGAGGAGACGGGGGCAAACAATGAGGGAATAAACTCTGAACTCTGGGAGAATAAAAATCCCTGAACAGAAGGAACTGTATCACTATGCTGCTTGGAATTTGGAGAGGGCAATATTTCTAAGCATAAGCAAGGGATCCCCAAGCTGCTTAGCTTGGGTTACCTTTAGAGAACATAAAAAGCTTGTATACCGCAGCCATTTCTATTACCTTTTGGAACCTAAGACTAACTCATTTATGCGTGTATATTTACCAGCTTTAACCTTATAAATAACATTTCTTTTTCTTAATTAATAAAACTGAGTTTATTATAAGACTGGCTACAAGCTATGTCTTTGGTGAGAGATCTAGGATGCAACTGACCTGAGATAAGTGACTGGTCCTTTGGGACTGGGAGTAATCTGAATATTACTGTAATTTTTGGTGTAAAGGGATCGTCTATCACAAAGGCAGACTTGCCTGGGTGGCAAGACAGATAAGGGGACTGTCTGTGACTCCATGTGAAGGCTGTTACTGTGCTTGACAAGCTCACATTTGATACTTGACTGGAGAAATCCAAGTATAGAACACACAACCAGTTTGGGGTTTGTGTCCTGGTTTGTAACAGTTGGCACTCATGCTCATGAGCTACTCCAGACAGCTTGATAGCTCTGAGTAAAATAAAAATCAAATTGGAAAAGAAAAAGAGGGGAGTGCAAAAAGCAGAAAAATAATGTCAGATAATGCCTGAAACATTCCAATATTTGTTCTGTTCAAACCATGGCACTGAACATCTTTCCTTTTGTAAGAACAACAAATTTCATACGGAAATCATCCAGATGAGAGAACTCCATAATGTCAGTTTCACAGAGTCTCTTAATGGAAGTGTAGTTCTACTATGGAAAGTTTTCTGGAACTCTTCAAGTTCATCATTTTATACTGACAAAGTACTTCTGTGCCTTATATTGATATGCTTACACTTCTATACATGATTACGCATCAGTAATATACAAAAACTTTCATAAATGATTTCTTTATCCCTTCTTCAAATTATAGGTTACCACCATTCTGTCCAATGTTCACCACTTGCACGTAAATCATTGCATCTTACCTTTTGCTGTGACGATACAGGGGTCGTATTCATCAAAGGTTTCAGAGGAACTGTGTTGGTTTGAGGCGTGCTTATTCTTGGAGAAACATATGACCTTGGCGATGAGGCATCCGAAGTTAAAGACATTGGAGACTGATTAGATGGCTGAGCTATAAAAAGAAATTGTGACAATATTTTATAGCATCTTTTTCCACCTAAGCGTAAAAGCTACTTAATGAGAAAGGAAACTCAAAATAAAAAGCATAATAAAAAACACACTTAAAATGCAAAGAAAAAACAGATCCTACTTAGTGATCGGAAGAGAAGTTACAAAAACGCTCAACTCCTGAGAACAAGAGCTATTGGGTGCTGAGCATTTTCGAAAAATATGATCTGTTTATTTAGATATCTATACAGAAGCAGAACTCTTAATAATCTGGTTTCAATTCAGTGCGCTAAGCACTTTTGAAAGTCTGGACCTTTAAATATGGAGAGGGGAATTTGAGTTTTATTCAAAATTCTTAATGTAAAGTGCTCAGTCCAATTAAACTTAACAATTTCCCAAGATACTTCATCTAGAAGAATGAAATATTTATGTAGCGGCTACCTAAAGCTCTCAGCATCTCATTTAAAAACAAAAACAAAACCACCCAAACCAACGCTGCCAATAAGTTTTTTAATTCCATTGCCATTAAAAAAAACAAACACAAAATCCCACCACACACACTACAGAAATCACAAGGCTCTTTCTATCAAGCTCCTTTCAACCTCCAGCTCTACTGTAAATAAACTAGCACCTTCCCAACATGCCTCCAAAAACAGAGTTTATATTGTACCTGGTAGGTTAACATCAAAATTCTGGCAGACTAAAGAGATATGGGTAAGGAAGTACATTCCACAGTCAAAGATCCCTCTCAGAAAAATAATGTTTCACAATCTCACTTAAAATGAGGTTCAAGGTTAAATTGATGGACCCCAGGTTAAGAGCCTCTACTGATCACAAACACAGAAGTATCATGAGAAAAAGGTATTCTTATGTAACCAGCCTCAGGTACCCAATGCTTAATATTCTGTTCTTCCTCTGTGCAACAGATTAATCTAAACTTTCTATCAGAAACGTGCAGTGCCTGAATGCTGAGTTCCCCAAAAGCAGTTTGGTATTTACCCACACATTATTTATCAAGTTAGAGAATCAGAAAATTTAAGACAGAAGAGACCTATTAAGAGTTCATCTAATCTAGTCTATCAGCCAACTATTCCTTGAGCATAGGCTGTGTCACATATTACATTAAGAAAAGTCCTCAACTTCTAGTGTATCAGACATCCTACCCTCAGAGGGAGGGTAACATACAACTTCAGATGAAAGTTTAATTACCAGTGTTGACATTCAGTGACAGAGTTTTAGTTATACTGACCCTTGTATAATGTAATCTGAAAATTTTACATAAGGGAAAGTGAGACTTTAAATACCTTGTGCAGATAGTTGTGCAGCTTGAGAAATCAGGGAAGTAATATTGAAAGCAGATGGTCCAGCAGTGAGAATCTTATGGAGTATAGACTGCAGAGAGGCTTGTGTCACAGCTGCTGTAAGAACTAAACAAATAAGTTTTAGCGGTGTTTTCTAAGTTTCTGTTCAAACATAAAATATGTTCAAAATTGTAAAGCAAAGCACAAAACCCACTGTCTAATATGGGTGCTTAAAGTTAAACTCCAAATCCAGATTTAGACATTTGAATAAGTGGACTGATTTTCACTGACAGCGATATGGATTCTATACACAAACTGTTAACTGCCTATGAATGATTAATGTTTAACTTAAAAAGTTAAATAACATTAGAATCCAAAGATCAAAAGGCCATTTATTGTGCCTTGCTCTAGACAATACTGAATGTGCGTCTGTTTAGAGTCTTTCAAGTTAATTTTCCTGTTTTTAAACTCTGAAAAGAACCTATCCCCATCTCATTTGACAAAACGCAAAAAATGTCATTGGTCTCTGGAAACCTGCAAATGCTCTACAGCTCACTTCCTGCCTTTGGTCTACAAAGCCAGGGAAGATTCTGTTCCATTAATAAAAAAACCTAGTAGTTCAATTAGCTTTAAAGAGCTATTAGAAACTTCAGCATACATGAACAGTGATGTAACAACATATTAGAATATGAGGGTGAACTGCAGAAGGTTGATGGAGAATCAGTTGAACTAACTAGCATCAGTAACAGAAAAGGGCAAGAGGAAGAGGTTACTCACCTTGTGCAGTAACTGGAGTTCTTCAAGAAGCATCCCCTTATGGGTGCTCCACTTTAGGTATGCACACCTCATGTGCCTCTGATCTGAGATTTCACCCATTTCACCCATGCATGCACTCCAGACATCCTTGTGCCCCATACCCAGGATACATAGAGCTGTATGGGCAAAGTGCCCTCGGTTCCTTCTTTATCACTAAGTCCCACGTTATGAAACTCTGAAGCAGAAGGTAAGGACGGTGAGTAGTGGAGCATCCATAGGAACACCCTGTTATTGCACCAGGTTAGTAATTGCACCAGGTTAGTAATCTCTCCTTCAAGTAGTGTCCCTAAAGGTGCTCCATTTCTAGTGACACCTGAGCAGTACTCCTGGAAGGAGGAAGGAGCTTCACAGTCGAGTCCAACACTGAAGACAGAACTGCATTATCAACTGTAGCATCTGATTCGGCAGCATGAATCAAGGCATACTGTTTGAAGAAAGTATGCACTGAAGACCTGGTTGCCCCTCTACAAATTTCAGCCAGTGGGACACCTTCCAATAGTGTCACAGAAGTAGACTGGGATCTTGTAGAATGGGCATGCTCCCTAAAAGAACGTTGAAATTGATAGCTTCATAACAAGAGATGATACATCCAGAGATCCATCTTGAGAATCTCTGAGTGGAGACTGTGGAAACTCTGGATCTGTCTGCAAATGGAACAGTTTGGGAGCCTGCCTTTCTGAAAGATTTGGTTCTATCCAGATAGACATCTAATGACCTTCAGACATTCAAAGTGACATCCAAAGGGAAGCTTTCTCCCTGGTCTGCTGTGGTTTTGGGAAAAAGACTGGAAGACAAATAAGTTGGCTAATATGCAGTTCAGAAGATACCACCATATCCTAAGTTTCAACCAAAGGTAATGAACTTTCTCCCCGAATACTGTAATGAGAGGATCTGCCATTAAAGCCCCCATTTCTCCGACTCTTCAGGCATAAGTGATGACTACCAAGAAAGCTGTTTTCATGGACACAGGTGAAGGGAACATGTAGCAATGACTCAGAAGGAGGTTTAATGAGACAGTCAAGGACCAAGTTTAAATATCATGCACAGACGGGCTTGCTAATCTGTGGAAAAAGGTTAATCAAACCCTTGATGCATCTTGCTGTCATGAAGTGAGCAAACACCTGAGAATCCCTCAACAGAGGAATGAAAGGCTGTTATTGTCACCACATGTACCTGGATGGAACTCCTGGAGAGACCAGAGTTTTTCAATTCCCCCAAGTAGTCAAGGACAATGGAGAGAAACAAGTGAACCAGTGAAAGTGGTCACTGGGTATACCACTTCCATTTCTGAAAGTGTTTCATGAAGATATCTTCCTGCTGTTTAACAATACCTGCTGTACTTCTGCAGAACAAGAAGTCTCTATCCCTGAGAACCACTGAGTAACCAAGCGCTGAGACAAAGAATTCCCAGGTTGGGATGGAGAGTCCATCCAGAATTCTGAGACATTAGGTGAGGAATGAACGGAAGACAACACCATACTAGAAGCTAGACAAATCAAGTAAGGGTACCAGACTTCTCTGCTAAATTGGAACTACTAAAATGGCCTTAGATTTGTCATATTTGATTTTGTTCAACACACCCAAGATCAGCTGTGCTGGAGGATATACATAGAGAAAGCCCACCATCCAACGAATGAAGAAGGCATCCTGCAGAGACTGAGGACCCAAGTCCTCATCTGGAACAGAATTTTATTCACTTCTTGTTAATGGTGGTGGCAAAGAAGTCCACTTATGAGAACCCCCAGGTCAGAAAAAATCAGTTTGAAAACCCATGTGTCCAGCTCCCACTCAATCTTGGGAGAAATGCCTGCTGAGATCATCAGCCATGGTGTTTTGTACACCTGGGGTTGAAAGAGGCTGAAATGAGGATGTGACTGGCTATCCACCAGTTCCATAACTTTACAGTTTTGGCACAAAGAGAGGGGAATCTTGCTAGCCCTTCATGGCAGATGTAGAACATGCAGGCCACACTATCTGTAATGACCTTGAGAGATGTGCCCCTGATTAATGGAAGGAAGGGAATAACAGGGTTCCTGACAGCTCTCAGAGTAGGTGACCGGGAAGATGTACTTTCCATAGTAGAGGGGAGATTCCTGGGCAGAGATCTGGGAATTAATAGGAATCCTTAACATATTCCAGAAGTGGTTCAGATAGTGAAGATTCAGGTTGTTGTCTACCCTCTGTAGCAGGTAATGGAGAGGTAGTATGCACTGGGGAAAGATATGATTTTGGGGACCCAGTAGATCTTGGCACTGACAAGTGCTCCGTACCCATTAGCAGTGGGGACTCCAGTTCTTCAAAAACAAAAAGATCCCTGAAGTATCCCAATTCTTGCAGTATTGAATGTACCTGATTTGAAGTCAAGTAAGGCTCCACAACAGTCAGGGTTGGTACCAATATTGACTGTTTCAGCAGTACCTGTCTCAAAGATGGGGTCGGTACTCAGGGCACTCATTGCCTTGGAGGCACGTTTCTAACAGAAAGTGCCAATACTGAAGACGCTGACTGGAGCAGAAGACTGGGATACTGGTTTGGGTACAGAGGTCGATGTTACCAGCCTCCTGGAGTCTCTCAGGTTCTCTTCTGAGGACATGATTCATCAGCACCAAGGCATGCTTAGTACCATGGCTTTTAGCAGAACTTGAAGGCTTTGATGAGCTCCCAGTACTTGAACTGCTTGGTGCTTTAAATGTACCTACTTTGGGACCTGCGGTGTCCTGGGATGACAGAGATTTCTTCAAAGGCGGCTTTCTGGTGGGAGACCACTTCTTTTTCTTGAAGCACCATGAGTATATTTGGCCTTATCCCACAAAGATCTCAGTGATCAAGGTACAGAGGTTGCACTAAATGTAGCTGAAAACAAGTATACAGGGGGGATTCTCTGAGACAGAGTCCAAAGCTGGTTTCAGAGCTAGCTCAGAGCCAAATTTTTGGGAAATTTAATTTATCTTTCTGGACTTGCTAATAAAAGTAGTACAGATCTTACACATGGATGGCATAAGGGTGTCCCCTAAACAGTAGAGGCACCAAGAATGACTGTTGCTAATTGGGATGAACTTCCAGCAAGAAAGGCAGCACTTGAAGGCCGGAAACATGGCATAACAAACAAGGACAATCCTTAAGGAAGGCCTAGCAAAAAAAAAAAAAAAAGTGGGTGGGGAGAGACAGGGTGTTCAATGGAAAAACCTCTAACAGTGGAAAAGGAAGCTATCCAACTAATAGTGACAATTAACTAATTACACTAGGGGTCTCCAACGCTGGAGCATCTATGTGCACCCACGTACTGGCCGGCGGACAAGCATCCGCTGAAAAGCGGCATCATCAAGAGGCATCGCTGCCAAAATGCAGCTGATTTTCGGTGGCGACACCTTTTGATGTTGCCGCTTCTCAGCGGATGCTTGTTGGCTGGCCATGGTCCTCGGTGGTTCGTTGTCCGGCGCCCGCCACCCGGAAGAGGTTGGGGACCACTGAATTACACTAAGCTACAGTAAAGGTGAACACCAAGAAAAACTGGAAGTGAGCATATTAAAGGCTCCATCTTAGGCCGTTGAGAAGGAACTGAGGGGGGTTATCCCACGCAGCTCAATATATGCTTAGCATGAGGCAGAGATGTCTGGAGCACACAGGTAAGCCAAACGAGCACTGCTACCACAAATATCCCATCAGAGGAACATGGGGCACATGCACGCTGAAGTGGCGTGCCCATAGGTACACTATTTGAAGAAGTCTTTAATTTAGCAAGGTCATGCAGCCTATCCTTTCCATACTGACAGCCAGATACATGTCCCAGACAAAAGAACGAAACCAACAAAGCCCCCAGTTCCAATGAGACTACTTGTGCACATAAATTATCTTGCTAATTAAGTATTTATATATTACATTTTATATAGTAACTTATATGGCAAGTTTAAAAAGTTAAATTAGAAACCTTAACAGCACAGCTCAGTTTACTCAGGTACTCATTTGTCTATGTTGCACAATTTTACTCCCCTTATTTTAAGTAGGACTCCAGCTATTATGGTTTTATATTCCATTATACATTGGATTTGCATAAATAAAAGTTATAAAGTAAGATTACATTAAATTTTTGTAGACGTCTTACCTTCATTTATTTTGGATATATCTACACTAGAATTATTAAGCTGCAGGGTGGCTTGAAGAGCAGGCAGCAGCTGTCGAAGGAGATTTGGGTCCTGCAGTAATGGAGGAATTGGTGATTGTGGGACAGGTGAGACAGGGACTGTGGAAGTAGCAGGTGCAGAAGTTGGATTCAGTCCAGAAGCAGAAGATGTCGAAGGAGTTGTGCAAGAATGGGATACAGACTTGTCCACGGATGCAGACTCTGAACAGAAGACAAAAATTAATTTTGTTTTTCCTTCCCAATAAAGTGCATTATTACAGTTCCTCACTAGTACACTATTCACACTAAATATGAAGGATTTGCTTCTTTCTTATTGTCTCACACAAGGATTATTAAACACAAAAGTGTGTGTCCGGGAAACTGAAAGACCTTATGACATACTGTTATTGGGACTTATTTTACTGCAGCTTAGTATAAAAAAGGAATAGAAATCTTATTTTCAGAACCTGCAATGTTTTAGGTAAAACACAGCAAAATATCTTACCATGAGTTCCATTATTACAATGGCTTCCAATTTCTTACTGGAAGGAATCATAATGAAAGTTGCCAGTGATATGACTGAGGCACACTGAGCGTACTTTTCATGAAGCAAGATTTTTACCTTTACTACTATGAAACTTAATTTTCTTGCTAAATTTTAATTTCATTATGCACTTAATCCAGTTTATTGCAGTTCTGCCCTTGACTGCTGTACATTTTCTTTTTAGAAAGTACAGGTATATTATACAAACACTCCTAAGAACTCCATGGATTTGACCAAAAGATGGGATGACGTGTTAAATTTTGGGTTACAACTCAAGACCTTCACTACAGACCAGAATACAAGCAGCTAAAAAACAAAGATAGGATCTGCCAAATGGGAAACGAACAAGAGTTTATATAGTGTGGTATCCTGTCTCTGACAGTGAGCAGTACCAGATGTGTCACTGTCAGAACAGTGGTAGGCAACCTGCGGCATGCAAGCTGATTTTCAGCAGCACTCAACACTGCCTGGGTCCTGGCCGGGGGGGGGCGGCGGCGGCGGGGAGAGGAAGAGGAGAGCTCTGCATTTTAATTTTAAATGAAGATTCTTAAACATTTTAAAACCCTTATTTACTTTACATATAACAATAGTTTAGTTATATATTACAGAAAGAGACCTTCTAAAAATGTTAAAATGCATTACTGGCACGCAAAACCTTAAATTAAAGTAAATAAACGAAGACTTAGCATATCACTTCTGAAAGGTTGCCGATCCCTGCTATAGAATGATGTGCCAACAGAGAAAGTTTCTTGTCTGTTTCTGTTTAGAGTTTGGCTTATGTCCTGAAGCATCATCAGGACTTGCATTCTTTATATTTTTCATTTAATTTAACCCAAGTGTCAATGCTTATTATCTATATAAGATGTCTACTCCTTTTTGAAATCCTACTAAACTCTTGAACTCAAGATTAAATTCTGTGGCAATGAGTTCCAGTACAATTGGTTAAAAAAGTGCTTTCTTTAACCAATCTTGCTTTCATTTTACATTAATATCCCCTAATTCTTGTATTTTGAGAAGAAGTGAAGAAGAGCACTCCCATTTATTATTGCTAAGCCATGAATTATTTTCTAGACCTCTATAACCTTTTTTTTCTTTAGGAAAAGAGCAGTCCATCCAGTTAATCTTAGTTCAGCAAGAACTGACTTTAGTTACTCAATCAATTAATGAGCAATGTTAACAAGATTCAGAATAAGGAAGTCCCATCTAGCTCATCTTGGAACAGTGGTTGTAACATGACACATGGAAAACAGGGAAATGAACCTTCTCATCCACTGTCCTTTATCTTTGCCACCAAAGAAAACTATGTTACAGTTCCTAAAGTTGTGTGATCTATATAGCATGAGAGGTACTTTTCACAATGTCATTGCCCAGAAGAGTTTGCCAAGTATTTTCACATGCAACAAATGGATCTTAAAAGCAGAGCATAGATGGAGAAGGAAAGAGTGGTCACAGGATTATTATACAACCACCTAATAACAAGTGCACAGCATAGATGATCATTTATTACCCCTTCATTTAAACAGTAAGTCCTTATTACAGGTTTTGCTCATAAAAATACTATGCATAAAATGTTAGTATTCAACGTAAACAGTACATTAAAATAATTTGCAGGAGAGGCACATCGTGTGCAAAATAAGAACCCAACTATAGTAAATGTACCTTTACAAAAATGTTAAGTTATGACTAAAACCTCAAAAATACCATACAAACAAGTAACATCTGAAGTTACTTGTAACAAAGCAAGAAAGTGTGTATGGTTATGTACATAAACTACCTACTGTTCTGAGTTTTACAAAAAATAGATAACAATGATAGTTAAAGGGAAAAGAACAATAAATTCAACTGCCAGGACCAGTTTCAAGTAATGTTTAGATTTTTAAGTGTCATTTTAGTTGTTTGCTTTTAAAACAACCCACAGTTCAACACTATTCAATGCAAACATACAAAGATACTGAACTCCAGGAAACCTGTAAAGATATTTTGGTTTATTTGAACTCATTTGGATAAACATGTCAATAGAACTACAAAAAGCAACAAAGAGTCCTGTGGCACCTTATAGACTAACAGACGTATTGGAGCATAAGCTTATGTGGGTACCACGAAAGCTTATGCTCCAATGTCTGTTAGTCTATAAGGTGCCACAGGACTCTTCGTTGCTTTTTACAGATTCAGACTAACATGGCTACCCCTCTGATAATAGAACTACAATCATTCATACAATCCTATTAGGTCCTTCAATCAAAAATGGATGTCAGTGGAGCCAGTACTTGACTAACTTCTCTGACACTGTTCTAAAAATAGTACAGATTATAAAAATGTTATATATGTATAAGCTATACCTCATTTTAAATATCAAACAAAGAAAAATAAGTACTCAAAATTACACTTTTAGAATTAAATATTGCTTTAGTTAACATGCATTACTGCTGCTGCATCATATCTTCTCTGAACATAAGAACGGCCATCACGGATCAGACGAATGGTTCTTCTAGCACAGTATACTGTCTTGCAGTAGGGGCCAACGCCAGGTGCTTCGGACGGAATAAACAGAAATCCATCGAGTGATCCATCCCATCGTCCATTCCCAGCTTCTGGCAGTCAGAGGCTAAAAACACCCAGAGCATTGGGTTGCATCCCTGACCATCTTGGCCAATAGTCACTGATGGACCTATCCTCCATGAACTTATCTAATTCTTTTTTGAACCCAGTTGTACTTTTCCCCTTCACAATATCCCCTGGCAACAAGTTCAACAGGCTTACTGTACACTGTGTGAAGTACTTCCTTTTGTTTGTTTTAAACCTGCTGCCTATTAATAGCATTAGGTGAATCCCAGTTCATGTGTTATTTATTCCTTCACATCCTTATTAACTTTCTCTACATCACTCTTGATTTAATAGATCTCTATCTCCCTCATTTAGTCGTCTGTTTTCCAAGCTGAACAATCTCAGTTTTTTAATCTCTCCTCATGCAGAACCTGTTCCATAGTTCTAATCATTTTTTGTTACCCTTCTCTGTATCTTTTCTAATGCTAATACAGCTTCTTTTGAGATGGGGTGACCAGAACTACATGCAGTACTCAAGGTGTAGGTATACCATGGATTTATATACTGGCATTATGACACTGTCTGTCTTATTATCTATCCCTTTGCTAATGGTTCCTAACATTGTTAGCTTTTTTGACTGGGACTGCTCATTGAGCATATGTTTTCAGAGAACTATGTAAAACTCCATGATCTCTTCCTTGAGTGGTAATAGCTAATTTAGATCCCATCATTTTGTATGGATAGTTAGGATCAGGTTTTCCAATATGCATTACTTTTCAAGAGTGAATCTCATTTGCCATTTTGTTGTCCAGTCACCCAGTTTTGTGAGATCCCTTTTACTGTTGGGGGAATTCTGAGTGCAGAATTCTGAGACGCGTGCAGAAAACATGTTCCTCTGCAGATTTCTTTTGCTTCCCTGCAGAAAAGTGACAGGGAAGCAAAGCGAAGCTGAGGGGTGTGTGTGTGTAGTTTGAGGTACATTGCCCCCCCAGAGGCAAGGTGTTGGGGGGAGGGTACATGGGGTCACCTGCCACTACCCCCTCCTCACTTCTGCGAGCACAGAGCTGTCTAGCTGAAAGACGGTACTGCTTGGCTCCGAGACTTTGCAGCTGGATGCCACTTCCTAGGTCCTAGTGCCAATTCTACTCCCTTTCTGTGTGCTGGAAGCCATCCTGTTATCTGTACAACAGTGAGTGCTCGTGGTGGGGCAGGGCGGGGGGGGGGGGGCTATGGGAGACAGGCAGTGGGGAAGGAAGGAGGTGGGGCAGGAGAATTGGGAACATGGGGGGCAGGAGCCCAGCATGTGGCACCCCCTCAGCAGCAGCTCCCCCATTAAGTAAGCCGATCACCCTAATGAGCCCCACCTTCCCTGCACCTGGACCACCCTGATGAACCCCCAAGACACCCACCCCACTGATCTCCAATTGCACCCGGACTCCCACCCCAATAAGCCCCACGCTCCTGCACCCACACCCCTCCACTGTGCCTCCACACCCAGACCCCCTGAACTCCAACCACCTTCACCTGGGCCCCCCTGTAGAGGCCGATTGCCCCTGAACCTGGAACCCTCCAACAAGCCCCTGTGCATCCAGATCTTCCACAGAGCCGCCTACACACAGATTGCCCCACACAGAACTCTCTTAACCCACATCTGGATCCCCACACACTTAAACCCTCTACACTTGGATCCTGCTCGGCTGAGCCTGCTTGCCTACACCTGGTGTGCCTGGCACAGAGGGACCCTTGTGCTGTGTGAGGGTCGGGTGCAGCCCGGGGGGCAGAGGGGTGGGGATGAAGGGAGGGTGGGCCTGCAGGGTTATCTCCAACCTTCATGCAGTCAGTGGCCTGTGTTCCCCACTGCCTATTTGGAGACAATTAAACTTTGTGGAATTTTAAAATATTGTGCACAGAAATTTCATTTTTTTGGCACAGAATTACCTCAAGAGTAATCCTTTGTAACTCTTCACAGTCAGCTTTGGACTTAACTATCTTGAGTAATTTTGTATGGTTTGCAATTTTTTCCACCTCACTGTTTACCCATTTTACCAGATGATTTATGAATGTGTTGAACTGCACTGGTCCCAGTACAGATTTGTGAGAGACCCTGCCATTTATCTCTCTCCACCAAGAAAACTGAACCTTTATTCCTACCCTTTGTTTCCTATCTTTTAAATACACCTTTACCTCGATATAACGCTGTCCTCAGGAGCCAAAAAAAATCTTACTGCGTTATAGGTGAAACCATGTTATATTGAATTTGATTTGATCCACAAGAGCATGCAGCCCCGCCCCCCCGGAGCACTGCTTTGCCACGTTATATCTGAATTCATGTTATATTGGGTGGCGTTATAACGGGGCAGAGGTGTAATTACTAATCCATGAGAGAACCCTTCCTTCTTACCCCATCACTGCCTACTTTGCTTAAGAGCGTTTGGTGAAGGGTCTAGGCAAAGGCTTTCCGAAAGTCCAAGTACACTATATTCACAAGATCACCCTTATACACATGATTGTGGAACCCCCTCAGAGAATTCTAATGGATTGGTGAGGCATGATTTCCCTGTACAGCAACCATGTTGACTAATCTCCAACCATTGTGTTAATCTGTGTGTCCGATAATTCTGTTCTTTGCTATAGTTTCAACCAAGTTGCCTGGTACTGAATTTAGGCTTACTGGCCTTCCACTGCCAGGATTGTCTCCGGAGTCTTTTTAATAATTGGTGTCCCATTAGCTATCCTCCAGTCATCTGGAACAGAAGCTGATTTAAGTATCCCTTAGTAATTGTGCAATTTCATATTTCAGTTCCTTCAGAACTCTTGGGTGAATACCATCAGGTACTGGTGACATGTAACTGTTTACATTTATCAATTTGTTCCAAAACCACCTCTAAATGACCTCAATCTGGGACAGTTCCTCAAATTTGTCACCTAAAAAGAATGGCTCAGGCAAGGGAATCTCCCATATATCCTCTGCCGAAAAGACTGATGCAAAGTATTCATTTAGCTTCCCCACAATGGCCTTATCTTCCTTGAGTGCTCTTTTAGCGCCTCTGGCTGTCCAATGGCCTTACTCATTGTTTGGCAGGCTTCCTGCTTCTAGTGTACTTAAAACTCTTGCTGTTCATGTGTGTCTCTTTTGCTAGTTGCTCTTCAAATTATTTTTTTGGACTGCCTAAATATACTTTTACACTTGACTTGCCAGAGATTACCTTCCTTTCTATTTTCCTTAGTATGATTTAATTTCCAATTTTTAAAGAATACCTTTTTGCCTCTAACCTCTTCTTTTACTTTGTTGTTTAGCCATGGTGGCATTTTTTGGTCCCCTGTTTTTTAATCTAGGGTATACATTTAATTTGAACCTCTATTATGGTTTTTTTTAAAACGTTTACATGCAGCTTATAGACATTTCACTTCTGCAACTGTACCTTTTAATTTCTATTTAACTAGCTTCCTCATTTTTGTGTAGTTCCGCTTTCTGAACTTTTCCAGTGATAAATGTTTGGCACCGTCCACTAGTACTAGAGCCGCTGACAAACTTGTTTGTCTTAGCGGTTGGCTGAGTAGGACTGAATGGACTTGTAGGCTCTGAAGTTTTACATTGTTTCGTTTTTGAGTGCAGTTATGTAACAAAAAAAAATCTACATTTGTAAGTTGCATCTTCACAATAAAGAGATTGCATTACCGTACTTGTATGAGGTGAACTGAAAAAATACTATTTCTTTTGTTTATAATTTTAGTGTAAATATTTGTAATAAAAAATAGCACTGATTGCAGTTACAACACAGAATACAATATATATGAAAACAGAAAAAAATCCAAAATATGTAATAAACAATATAATACCAATTGAAATGTAACAGTGGAATTAAAACTATGATTAACTGCAATTTTTTTTTAAATTCCCGTGATTAACTCAAAAATTAATCGCAGTTAACTGCGATTAATTGACAGCCCTACAAAAAAGTTTTAATGCTTTGATCAGGCTATTCTCCTCCATCAGAGTTTACAGTCTGAAGTCAATGGAACTTGTGCTCCTAAGTCACTATGGTACTTTTGAAACTCCCACCTGTAGGCCCCTAAATATGGGCTTGAGAGCTTAACTTTAGATTTTTTTTCTTAATGCCAGCCTTTCTATAAAAATTCATATTAACTTTGCTAATGTACTGAAAGTCTAAATAATTTTCCACTGTTAATACTGAAACAGTTCTACTTTGAAGTGACAGATTTTATACCACTTATGAGAAAAATTAATGAACAATTTTAGCCCCCGATTCCACAGGACTGCTTAACTTCAAGTACATGAGAAATTCCATGTCAATGTGAATAGCAGTATGAATAAAGTTATATATCTACTTAACTATTTTGCCTCCCAGCCTTACTTCGTAATATTTAATCTTTTGCTCACAGCAGGTTTTATTTCCTTTATTAAAAAGAGATACCCTATTGTAGTAACATTTTAAAAACAGCATCTATAAATTAAAATTTGGTGCACTAATCTAAAGTTCCAATAGCACAAATTTGTTTTACAAAACCTCAGCCTGCTTTAAATATGACTTTTATTGCATTTAAATTAATCTACCCTTTTACATTTATTACTTTAAATTTTTTCTCCCTCTCTGGGCCCAAATTGGATTCATAACTAAAGCATATGATTTCAAAAGGTAGATAAAGCCAACAAATACTTCCAATAAAACAAACCCTCTGAAATCTTTCCAAAATAGTTTTTATGATATATTACATTTATAAGATACATGATGGCATAATATGGTATAAAAATTTAGCATGCATTCTTTTCAGATTATATGCATAACTCATTTGCCGTTTCACCACTCATGGAGTTACACAACCACACCAAACTCTTCATGATAAACACTTATTCCATACTATCATCATGTATTTCTTGTTTTTACGTATAATTTTTTTTTTAAATATTCACTTTTTAAGATCTCTTTTTTTACTTACTGCTGTATTGTGAAGTGACTGGACTACTCTGGTCTCGCCAGTAGAGGGGAGTATGCTTTACAATATTTAAATAAAATTATATGCATGTACATAGAGCACAAAAAACCATAATTTCCCCTTATTCTTCAGCACATGCTTTGCTTAGCACTGGCAATATCACAGTTAAGAAACACAACTTGTTTATGAATGTAAGGACTTTGATTTAACTAGAAGGCTTTTGGTAAAATCTCCTAGAATGTGAAATACTTAAAACATTGCCCTAAGATTACATCATTAATCTCTCTTGCAAGGGAATGTTGAGTTCTCCATCTCTCAGCAAGAACATATTTGCAGAAAAACTTGAGGTAGTCAAGTGACATGGATTCCATATGAAGCAGTTATCAGAGAAGTTAAAAATGCTTTTGCAGTAAGATTAGCCATCTGATTGCATCAGGTAGTCAAAAAATGCACTGCATTTAGCAGCCCATATACTAATGTTCTTAATTATTTTCAATATTCATCCAACAGCAGAAACTAGGATTCCCTGATAAAATTTCTGTGAGATTAATTACTAGTTCCCTAGCCATTTGCTAGCGTTCAATTGGGTGTTTAGAACTATATAAAATCCTTTGAATCTGCTACAGTAGCATGAGAACAGAGTTGAAATTATCCAAATTTGGGTTGAACTGAACATGTCTGGAAGAGATAAGTCCTCAGGTCGCTGTTAATTTAATGTTATCTTTAAATTAAATTAAAATTAAATTAATGGAGATATACCTATCTCCTAGAACTGGAAGGGACCCCGAAGGGTCATCTTCAGAAACAATGCTATCTAGAGGAGTGATGCAAAAACATGGCTTTTTGTAAAGTGAACTACCCACATGTACATCAAGTTTTAACTCTTAGATAAGTCTTTCATTAAGCCACCATCCAAGTCCAAACCCAAGACTAAAGAAACAAATGGAAAAGAATGCAGATTTGATTCTGTTAAAGAACAAATTTTCTCTTTAAAAATGTTGACATATTGAAACTATAAGGATAGTCTCAGAAGCCTGGGAAAAGTATTGGTTAAGATGGTGAAATGACTGAGGAGCTTTAAAGATCTCTCTACTGCTGATACAAATTTGTGTTCAAGTGAAACACACAAGACTTTTTAACCTCCTTAAGCAAGATTAAAATAAAGTAAGTAGTCCTTTAAGCACAATCCTCATGAAAGTACCTTGTCCCATGGAAGAGCCATCACTTATTGTGAAAATGTAAAATAGAACTAAGAGCAGAACTGCTTTTCCATTATATCAGCTCTATTGAATATATGTAGATGAGTTTTTAACATTAGTAATCCCCCATATCTGTGAGAGATGTACTGCTAATGTACGCATCAGAACTTTCCTTTCTGATCATGCTTCCATTGAGACACTGGCTTTCAGTAGCCACTTAAATATTTCCTGAATTAGTCAAACTAAGCACATTAGAGATCACCTTTTTGGGCCATTGAGAGATTTCAGTTTTGGTTTTTTGTTTAAAGACTACTGAAAGACCAAGTACTTTCAGTTGTGATATAGCATGAAATTGTTTTCCTTAGAACAATGTGGAAAAACAAAAAGCTAATGTATCTCCAGTGTCAATAGCCTAGAAAGTTATCAAGCAACTAAAAACAAGATGTCTGTTCCAGTATAACATATATAGTAACTTCTCACTTAATGTTGTAGTTATGTTCCTGAAAAATGCGACTTTACGCAAAACTATGTTAAATTAATCCAATTTCCCCATAAGAATTAATGTAAATGGGGAGGGGGGGCAGAAGTTCCAGGGAATTTATTTTTTTTTGCCAAACAAAAGACTATATACATACACACACATACACAGTATAAGTTTTAAAGAAACAATTTAATACTGTACACAGCAATGATGATTATGAAGCTTGGTTGAGGATGGAAGAGGGTGGGATATTTCCCAGGGAATGCTCTACTGCTAAATGATGAACTAGCACTCGGCTGAGCCCTCAAGGGTTAACTCGTTGTTATTAATGTAGCCTCACAATCTACAAGGCAGCATGAATGGAGGGAGGGGAGACAGCATGGCAGACAGACACACACCGTGTGTGTGCGAGAGTGTGTGTGAGAGAGAGAGAGATGGATGCGCATTTCCCCTTTAAGTACATTGACCCCACTATTAAGTACATTGCCTTGTTGTTAAGTTAATCATCGAACTGAGACATGACTGCTGCCAGGAAGCTCCCTCCGTCCTGAGCTCTATCGTGTGCCCCCGCTGCTCTATGGAGATGGGGTAAGCGGAGTGCAGGAGCAGGTGGATGGGGGACACCCTGACATTAGCCCCCTTCTCCCTCGCCCCTGCACAGCAAGCAGGAGGCTCCCAGAAGCAGCTCCAAGACAGAGGGCAGGAGCAGCACATGGCACTGGGGGACAGACAGCTGAACTGCCAGCAACTGATAGCCTGCTGGGGCAGCTGCTGCTGCACAGGGAACTTAGGGGCGCTGCCAGTCCACCCTGGTTCCAAGCCCCCAGCAATAGGCTGCTCTTCCTGCAAGCAGTGGACAAAGCAGGCAGCTGCCAAACGACTTATAAGGGAGCATTGCACAACTTTAAACGAGCATGTTCCCTAATTGATCAGCAACGTAACAATGTTAACTGGGATGATTTTAAGTGAGGAGTTACTGTAGTTAACCAACAATGGGAAAGTTACAGGAATTTATTTATATGCAAGCTGTAATATAAGGAAGGAAAGAAGCGAGCAGAGTAAATAAGACCAGCAAAATTAGGAAAAAATATTTTTAATATAGGGAGTTAAATTATTTATGAAGTTTTATGAAGAATTTCTTTAAACAGTACCTAGATCAGACTGCAGCAGAGAATTTTTTTTTAGGCTTTAGGGCTTGCCTACACAGCACCACCAAAGCGCACTGGAGGGGTGTGATTTGTAAAGTACATTAATTGCTCCATGTAGACCCCACTGGTGTGCTCAAAAAAGGTACCTTATTTGCATTAACATAATCCTGTGGGTGCCTTTTTAGAGGGCATCAGCAGGGTCTACATGCATCTGATGAAGTGGGTATTCACCCACAAAAGCTTAAGCTCCAATACTTCTGTTAGTCTATAAGGTGCCACAGGACTCTGTTGCTTTTTACAGATCCAGACTAACACGGCTACCCCTCTGATACATGGTCAGTTAGAATGCAGAACAATAGCATGGCTTACAAATCACTCTCCTCTGAGAAGACAATAGCTGGAATCTGACTGACCAGTGATAATATCTGTTTGACAATAGTAAAGAGGTCTACGTTAAGTTAGATAGTCTTCTTGGTGACAAGTGTATACATCACAAAATGTACCATCATAACAGGCCCCTTGTTGAAAATCTCAAAAACAGGTCTAAGAACTGAAATGACATGCATACTAACATTTGCCCCAGCGATTCCTTTCAAGGTCAGTGGTGAAACATTAAGCAAGGCATTCTAGAGAAGCTTTTTGTCTATTATTTGTGCAGTGTGTGAACAGAAGACTTCACTGACCAACATTAATAGCATGGAGACTGTAAATTCAAACTGCTGTTAATAACTGAGTTATGAGCCAGAAAGATTGTGTTCCCTATGCCATGTTAAGTCCCTCCATAGTCTCCCACCACATACATTACAAACATCTTGTCCTAACCTTCAAAGATTCCTAGCCTATAATTCAGCCCTGTGCTACCTACCCATCCTGTTATCTTCTTTTGAGGTTGAGTTGCACCTTTGCTTTGCTAATGCCAGCCTCTATTGCCTGCTCGCTAATTTCTCCCACTATTGCATTTATGCTTTCTCCCATGGCACCCCTTTCCCATGGCACGTGGGCAAAAAACTCTAAAAATCCATAGAATCCACACCTTATCCTCCAAACAAAACACCCCTTTTGTACTGCTTACAGAAAGCGGCCATCTAATAATGGCTAGGCAGGTGACCAGTTGTAATTACTTTTACTGATTACAAACTGCACACAACACTAGATTGGGCTAGAACAGCCTATTATTTTCAGTATCCTGTATTCCTGGGGGAATTCTGCACCACTGGATCAATGAAAAATGTTGCAGAAATCCATGTTGGGCGTGTAGACTCCCCACCGCGGCCCCCTTCACAGAAATGGGCTGCAGAGATGTTGGCCACCACTAGGGGCTGCTTGACCTGGCAGAATCCAGCTCGCAAACAGAAGACAAAGACTGGTGGAGGGAAGTAGAGGGTTCTCAGCAGCTGCAGTTCCTAGCATGCCCTGAAGGGAAGAGAAGGCTATGTGTAGGAAACTCCACGCAAACCTGAGATCCAAAATCAGGCCGTTTCTCCCTCTGGACCCCTGGGCTATGGAGGGTAGAGTGTGAGAGTGTCTGGGAGGGGAGGGGGGACCCGCAGCTGGCCTCTGTGGGTAGGGGCCCATGGTTGAGCTCTGCACAGAAGCATTCATTCACATAACAATTAGAAATGGGAAAATAGGTAATGCAATCTACATACAGAAGAACCAAAAAAGTAGGAAAAGCAACCCCATACTTTCTCTGAATAAATAGCCATCGCAGAGAGCACAAACAGAAGCTGCAGATTCTGACTGTAACACTCAAACCAAAGAACAGAGGTCAAATAGTTGTTCAGGAACTCTCCACTACTGCAAGTTTTTAATGGCAGGAGACATACAAAGGATCAGTGAACAAAGCACAAGTCAGTCTAGCAAAGCAAAGCAATCTCAAACTATTTTCAGATTCCAGAAGAGTAAATTAAAAAAATGACTGATCTGGAAGTTTGATAAGATTACATCCAGTATTTTACATTTATATGATGCCTTTAATCCCAAAGCATTTTACAAACTGCGTGTGTGTATATATTTGTGAAGTGCTTTAGGGTTAAAGGCATCATATAAATGTAAAATACTGGATTCAATTTTACATACAACAATTATTTATTGATATATACATCACTAATAATAAGCACCCACCTCTGGGACATGAGTAAAGGCAAACAAATCACCGAACATTATATAGGATTGTGGAAGGCTACTCCCAACCCCCCCCCCTTTTTTTTTTATTTAAACCACAGTAGGTAATTGTATGCATCTTTGATCTTGTATGTATCTTTGGCCAAAAAGGTCCATGGAACTAATGTCCAAAGAAAACAGACAGCAATATTGTGTGGGTCTTCTGAATGAGCCTCTGCACACAAACTGCATGGAATTTTGTTTATATACCTGAGAAATATTAATGGTTGAGTTAATTTAGCTATAATTCAATCTTGTGGGGCACGCGCGCGCGTGTTTCAAGACTGATGTTTCAATCAATAAGCTCTCTCATCTCTTCCCCTATTCTACAAATAGCTAGTTATGAACTTCAATACTTTCTTCAGCACAATTTTGATCTGTTTTCTGTCTGAAACCCAAGAAGAGTAATTTTTGCTCACAATATCGTCTCATAGGAAAAATAAGGTTAGATTATCAACAAAATTAGCTAGAATTATGACTAGTAGTATTGGATTTACTTGCTAGCATTCAGTCTAAATTTCATGGAGTTGAATGCCCTTTGATTGGGGAACTGAATACGATGCTATTCATAGAGCTGGAGAGAACTAGCAGAAGTGTGCGAACAAAGGAACATCCTCAACTTTTTATATCAGGATACATCTACCACCACATAGAGGTCAAAAACCATGTCAAAACTTTTTACTAAAGATGAATTTTTTTTAAATCTTAGATCTATAGATGGAGCACAGAAATTTAAGATAGAATTGGAAATACAGAATATAGGCAGAATGATCAGTGAGAATGTTTTGCACAGTCTGAGTTTGCAAAAAGGTACAAGCAGGTCTTTAAGAAACATTTAGATGCTAAAATTGAAGTGGGTGGGAGTAACCTTGTACAGTTTTTGCTCACAGAGAACACTGCAAACAAAACCTCTGTATACACACCAGTGCATCTTGTTTAGTAGAGGTGCTGATTTCCTCTTTAGTATCTTTTTCTCCTGAAAGCCTTCATTAACATATACATTTGGTTGCCTCTCTATTTTTCACGAGAAGTTTGGTTTTTTTACAGTGAACGTTTCAGTTTTTACATACACTTAAAATTACTAAAGAAGAAATTTAGTGAAAAATTCTCTGTATTTTCAGTTTCTTATTCTGCATATTTGATTTTTACATTTTACATTTTTGTGTAAAGCTAAACAGTTTTCTTGACTGTCAGTTGCATTTCCTGTCTGAGACACTAGAAATTGCAATGCTTTATTTAAAAATGCTGGAAAACATCTGTGGAGGTAAGGGAAGGAATACAAGATTTGAGCCCTTCATTTAAAAAAAAAAAAAAAACACCACACACCTTACAAATAAAAGCCATTAAACAAAAGTCTGAGGGCATACTGTTTAAAGGCTACTCTTTGACTCTGGAAAAAAAACTGAAATTAATTATTTCAATAAATATACATTGTCAGCGTCTCTTTAATTCCTCCAAAATTACTCTCCTGAAGTGTAATTCTGTTTCACAGTACTACATTCTTAGAATAATTCCTTACTAAGGCCTGGTCTACACTACAAAAGTCAGGTTCACATAAGCTGCCTTGCGTCGACCTAGTTATGCACGTGTCTACACTTAAATTTGTTTCCCATGGATAAGTGCCCCATTACAAACACATTGTAACACCACCTCTTTTGAGCAGTGTTGAGCCAAGGTTGATGTACTGAGGTTCATACGGCACAGGTGAAGACACTGTTACTTATGTCATCCCTAACAGTCCTCCAGCCGATGTCTCAATATATGACAATGATTGTTCTGGTGTCAGTTGTGAACTACAATGCCCAGGGGGTCACAGAAACCAGAAATCCTCCCTGCCCTTTAAAGCCCCATAAATTTTTCAAATGCTTTTTCCTATTATCCAGCTTGGGAAGCACACCTAGCCGTTCTCCATTGTTGCGCACAACTGCCCAGCTGACCATGCTGGCTACATGCTGCAGATAAGTTCCAGCTTGGAGTCGATAGGAGACACTGGATATGGGGAGAAGAGGCTGTGTGAGCACAGTTACAGACCAGCTGTAGAAAGGTGAACATCTATAAACAGATAGCACAGTGGATACGGGAGCAAGGATATAACATGGACCAGCATCAGTGCCTCATGAAAGTGAAGGAACTGCATCAGACATATCAGAAGGCCAGGGAGGCCAATAGTTGATCCAATGCCAAGCTGCAGACCTGCTGCTTTTACAAAGAGCTACATGTCTTACCTGGCAGTGACTTCACTACCACTCCACACATCACTGTGGATACCTCCTTTACAGGCCCCTGCCATGAACATAAATGAGGAGAAAAGGTCCAGCTATGCCATAAACCATGACCTGTTTGAGACTCCACTTCACTCCAGTTCAGCAGTCAAGCCTGGAAGAGCCTGATGCAGGGGAAGGAGCCTCAGGCACATGTATAAGAGGAGGTTATTTACCCATCACTGCAGGTTCTTCAAGATATGTGGTCTCCATCTATAATTCACTGGGAGTTATGCATGCACACCATGCACCTGGAGTTGGAGAATTTTGAAAGTAGTGTCCACTGGGCTGCGCATGGGCCCTCGCTCACCTCATGTTTCCATCCAAGGCAACAAAAGACAGGGCGGAAGGACCATATTTCCAGTTCTTCCTCTACCGTGAATCTGACAGACCCGAAGCAGAGAGGAAGGAAGATGGGAAGTGGAATACAGGTAGGGACCACACATCTCAAAGAACCTCCAGTTACAGGTAAGTAACTTTCTCTTCTTTATTTTGAGTGATTGTCTCTACTGTATTCCACTGAGGGTGATTAATAAGTAGTGCCTAGGTTGAAGGAGGGAGCAATGAGGAGTATGGAAGAGTTGTGCAGAAAACCGCCATGCCAAAGGAGGCATCTGATGCTAAGTCCTGCACTAAGGCGTAGTGTGTTGCTAAGTTGTGCACAGAACTCCATGTGGCTGCTCTACATGTGTCTATGACAGGCACATCCTGAAGGGAGACTGTGCTGGTAGCCTGAGCTCTAGTGCAGTAAGCCCATCTCTCTCTGGTGGGGAGGAAGGCCCAACAGCTGATAGAGACTGATGCAGCCAGAAATCCTCCTGGAGCTGGCCTGTCCATAGTCTCTTGGCTACTGCAACCAACAGTCTAGGGGATTTCCTGATAGGTTTTGCTGGATGTCAAGGGAATGGAGTTGGTGTTCTTCTGCAGAGGTATGTGGTTTCGGGAAGAAAACAGGTAAGTGAATGGATTAGCTAAAGTGGGATACCACCTTTGGTAGAAATTTAAGGTGTAGACATAAGGAGACCTTATCCTTGTGGAATCCTGTGAACGACAGATCTGCTATCATAGCTCCGACTTCACAGACTCTTCTTGCCAAAGTAATAGCAACGAGGAAGGTGACTAATGGAAAGGAGAGACATGGAGGAAGATGACAGTACCTCAAAGGGGGGTTTAACTGAAGCTAAGTACCAAATTCAAGACCCACTGAGGTCTGACCGTTTGGAGGGGAGGGAAGGTTCTGAGGCAGCCCTTCCAAAATCTAGTGGTTAGCAGATGTGTAAAATCAGAGCAACTCTTCACAAGTGGATGGAATGTGCTGATTGCCGTCAGGTGGACTGTCAAAGTGCTATGGGCAAGACCCAATGACTTTAGAGATACGTCGTCCAGGATTAGGGGAATTTCTGCCACTTCTGGTAGAACCCCTTTATGTTAGCCCAAGACAAAAAAAATCTCCATTTAGCCTGGTAATATTGTCTAGTGCAGTCCTTCCCGCTGTTAGAGAGATGTCTTGTATAGATGAGGAACATGTCCATTCTAGAGTAGATGCCCATCCAAGTACTATGCTCTTAGGTGGAGTGGATATGGAGGGGGGTGCCACTGTACTGGGTCAGAAGATCAGGGATGTTCAGGATGGGAATTGGTGGACAGGAAGTGTGCAGGAAACGGGAATCAGAATTGTCTGGGCCAGAAGGGGACCGGGGGGGGGGGGCGCGATAAGAATGACCATCGCCCTGTCTTTTCAGATTTTGTGGCGCACTCAAGGCAGGAGCAGCAGTGGAGGAAAAACATAGTTGAGCTGGTCTGACCAAGAGAGTTGGAGAGCATCACCCCAAGTGTGATAACCAATGGCTCCCCAGAAGCAGTATGTGGTGCACTTGCTGTTGGTCTGAGAAGCAAACAGGTCTCTGGTTGGGGTCCGCCATTGTTCGAAGATGTTGTGTAGCACTATCATGAAGTTCCCCCTCGTGGTCGATTGCAAAGTCTCTTTTGAGTGAGTCCACAAGTACATTCAACATCCCTGGAAGATAGACTGTGGATAGGGTGATCTGATGTTTGATGCATCAGGTCCAGAGGTTCAACATTTCTGTGCACAGAGTGGAGGGTCTTGCTCTTCCATGTCGCCCTTGTTCGTTGATATAGAAAACAGTGGTGATGTTGTCTGACATGATCAGGACATGGCGAGAGCGAGTGAGTTGGAAAAAGAATTTGCAATCCTTTTCATACTGTTCTAAGTTCCATAAGACTGAGGTGCATCCTGGATACTCAAGGTGTCCATGTCCCTTTTATCATATGTCATCAATAGGGGCTCCCCAGCCAACTAAAGACCCATTGGTAATGATAATTTTCTTTGGGGAGAAGGAAAGAAAGGGTACTTCCACACATACGTGTGGGTCCGTCTACCATACGAGGGACGACAATATCCTGAGAACGGTCAGCCTGAGGTGCACAGAGTGATGGTTCAATGAGTACATGGACTGGAGCCAAGCCTAAAGGCAGCGAAGGCCACATAGGTGCACAAGGCCATGTGAACAAGAAACAGGCAAGTCCTGCCTGGTACTTAAGGGTTGTTCCTGATAAGAGATATGACATTCATCTCCTGAAATTTGTCTGTGGGCAGGTATGCTCGTGCTGTGGTAGAATTTATGGTAGTCCCAATGAAGTCCAATGATTGCATGAGGTTGAGGACTGATTTCTCAATGTTGATGCTGACGGTGACTCCCAGTGAAGCAAGGAGGTTGAGGTTGATGCATGGGCTTCTTAGTGCGATTTGGCAGCCAAGAGCTAGTCGCTGAGGTAGAGAAAAACAAAGAGACCATAACACCTGACGTAAGCTGCTACTTCAGAAAATATTTTGGTGAAGACTCTGGTAATGGTAGCTATTCCAAAGTGAAGTACTTAGTATTACAAATAATTGGTGCCCACTGTAAATCTGAGAAAACGTCTGGGCGGGGTAAATGTCAATGTGGAAGCAAGCATCCTGCATAACGAGAGCCATGAACATGTCTTTTTCTAGAGATGGAATTATCGCTGCCAACGTAACCATGCAACACTTGAGTTTGTGAATGAAATGACAGAGGTGGCAGAGGTCAAGGATTGGTCTCCAACTGCCCTCCTTTTTGGGAATCAGGAAGTAAATTGAGTAGAATCCTATTCCTTGATAGTCTAGCGGGACGTATTCTACTGTTCTTCACTGTAATAAGGAGTCAACTTCTTGGATAAGAATATTGTCATGAGAGTGGTCCTGAAAGGGGTGGGGAAGAGGGTTTTGGAGAAGTTAGCATTACAAACTTGATCATATCGCTATGGTGGATGACATTCAGCACCCATTTATCCATTATTACACTCCAAGCATGGAAAAAGTGACCCCCAAAGGGAATGGAAGGGTCACAAGGTGTTAGGCTGAGTGGTTGGTGGCTCTCAAGCTTGCATCAAAAATACCACTTGGTCTGAGGCTGGGTTTGAGACAAGGAAGCCTGTGAGATGGAGCCAGGAAATGAGATCTTCGAGTCTTTTGTCATTTATTTGGCAGTTCATAAGGTCTCTGATAAAACTGAGAAGACCTGTAACTTTGGGCGGACGACGGGCAGTAGAACTTCTGTTTCAGGGCAGGAGTGTATGTTCCCAACAAGTGGAAGGTAGTCCTGGAGTCTTTCATTGTATGTAAATGATTTGTCAAAGGTCCTCAGTGGTGTTCTGGACCTGCACAGGAAAACCAGAAGCATGAAGCCAGGACTCCCTACACATCATGATAGCTGTAGCCATGGCCTTGCAGCAGGTATCAACTGCATCTACTTGGACTGGAGAACAGTTCTGGCTAGAAGTTTCCCTTCCTTGATGAAGGCCTAGAAATGGGCACAATCTCATTGTGGCAGGGTACTGGCCAATTCCTCCAGCTTAGTGTAATTCAGGAAGTCATACTTAGCCAGGAGAGCTTGATAATTTGGCTATCCTGAACTATAAACTGGAGGAAGGTAAGACTTTCCTCCCCAGAAGATCAAGATGCTTCCCTTTCTTTTCTGCAGGAGTAGCTTGAAGGTGTTGCTGTTTAGACAGGCTGCTGCAGAGTTCTGCAGAGAACCAATTAATTTGGATCAGGTTGGGAGAACATGAATTCTGATCCTTTGGTCAGGACATAATATCATTTCTCTGATCTTTAGGAGTGGCGGTACACATGACAGGGGTATGCCATACCATACATTTCTCGCTGGCTCCAATATGGCATCATTCATTAAGATAGATATTCTCACCAATGTCAACGTGTGAAGGATATCCAGAAGCGTATACTGCGAGTCTTGAATCTCCTCCAGTGGGATAGTTGTTCCCCAGCAACTCTCCTTAGAAGCGGCTGGAATTGTCTGAAGTCATCTGGTGGAGAGGTAGATGACAATTACATCCTCATCTGGTGAGGAGGATGGGAATCTAGCCAACCCGGGCAGAACCATCGGGACTCCGTACAAGATTCTTCCTCCACTACTGGTTCCGCAAACCTGCTTGATGGATCCCTTGGAGGGAAGTAGCAACTCTCATGGATTGGGCGGGCTACAAAGGAGGATGCTGTGGCCAAGGCCCCCCAAGATGGCCAGTCAGCCAGATCCACAGGAGATTGTGGAGTTCCCCATGGCATGGGGTAACAGTGGCTCTGGGGAAGATGATGGAGTAGTTGTTCCCATGGATGTGCAGGTCTGCGTGATGGTGCGTGATGGTGCATAGGAACAATACAAGTAGTCCCAGTGAGTATGCACAGCTCAGACATAAGGAGTCGAGCATGCACGCATACAAGCAATACACTAGCTATGGTGGCTTTATGCAGCAGGAACTTCGTTCCCCAAACTGTCAGTTGTATAGACACAGCCTATGCTGACCTGAAGTACCTCATGGTCACTTGTTCCAAGCACCCCTATTCTAACGTTCTCACTCAGTTCCTCCTCTCTATGAAAGTCAATTTAATTTTCATAACATTCAAAAATCCAATCTGAACAGTGTCAAGCATAATGGGGTCCTTATCTCTGCCTAGTGCCTCTAGATGTTTCAGGAACAAACAGTTAACCTTTAGGCATTTTAAGACTGACAAATTAATATATTATAAAGACAGTTAACAAAATTGAAGAATATCACCCATTTCTTCATGATCAAACTTCTTATATATAGAAGAGCGTAACTGATCAGTTGATTTCCATAAATGTACCAGTCATATTTCCCTGTAGCACTATCAGGAAACTTAAGCAGTCGGTCACTTAGGGTTAGGGTTAGGGTTAATCCTACCCTAACCCAACAAGATACTTTTGATAGAAAACACATGGGTCCAAGATGGCTTTGAAACATTAATCCTACAGATATGCTGACAACTGGAGTAACTGCAAAGTTCCAAAATAACATAAAAAGGATTTTAGGCACCCTTTTAGTGAAGATCAATTGAAATATAGTTTGCAGTATATGCATGTAAATGGCAAACCTATAAGTGTCAATGTTTTTCTGAAAGATCACTCTAGTTCAGGTGAGAATTAATTCAGGGAAGTCCTATGCCTGTGTTATAAAGGAGATCAGACTAGATGATCACAATGGTCTCTTCTGCTTTATCATCTAATTCAAAGTTCTGTCAGATCAGCAGATTATGACAAACATGGTTTAATATGAAACTGACAATCTGAATCACAAAAATCATGACTGAATCAAGCATAGGAAACAGGAAAAACCATGTTTAAATTCTAGAAGTCAGACTTTCTAACCAACAACTCAAATTCAATTAGAAACATTGAGCAGTATTAAAAACCGTTTTAGTTGACATACCTTTTCTATCTGTTTTCTGAGAAGGGATGGACGATGTGGGTGTAGGCAGTTTTGATAAAGTAGATGCTCCATTAGCATCAAAAGATTTCTTTGGCTGGTGATCAGATTGTAGAGAAAATGGAGTAGGAGGAACAGTGCTTGGGGTAGCAGTTGGATGAACCACTGGTTTGATGGGATGTTGTACTGGAGTAGAACTACTGTGAGTCTCTGCTCTTGGCAGTCTGTAGTCTCTGTCATTGTGTCTGCTTGTCTGAGACAAAATATTCTGAGGGAGTATACTACTGGCATCACTGGAATGCTTGTCTTCCACTGTTGCAGGGATCACAAAGAATGATGCAATAAGAAAAAAAAGATTGTTAGAAACTTCATTAACACGGCAAGGATTATGACTAATTCAGTAGCATGCTAATGTTTAAAGTTGATTAGGCTTTCATTATTTTTATTTTTTTTTTAAATCTCAACTGCCAACACAATAGCTACTAGCAGCTCAGTATTGGCAAACAAGACAATCTGATTTTACTCACTGACAACATGCACCTTCTCAAACACTATTAGACCTTTGCCCAATTTAGAATTCCAAAAGTAATCTTGTTAAGGACAAACTATTTTGTAGAGAGTTTTCTAGTTTCTAAGGTAATTTTTAAAGATTCCATTAACACACCAACCAAAATAAAATATTTGCATATGCTATATTTAATCGGAGAGACTAAATTACAGCAGACCTCTCGGCGCAAAATTTTCATGTTTTATGAATTTCTCTTCTATACACCATGTTTGTTTCCTGTTTGATTTTTTTTTTTTTTTAATACATCCAATTTTGAATTCTTGTTTTTAAAAGATAAAAAATGGACTGAAATTCAACTTCAAGCCACTTTTGATTAGCAGGATATAAAACAGTTTAACATATATGAACTTCTTAATTTGCATGCTGTCACATAACAGTGACTTTAATGTGTTATATTGGAGCATGATAAGCATGCACAGAATGCTTCATCCTTCCTGATTGCTAGTTTCTCATCTGTCATGCAACCTTACCACTGGCAATGATGCAAATTGACATGAAATTCACAAATGCAAATATTTATTGCAGTTAGGACTCTCAAATGATTTTTTAAAATGATCACAATTAATCTCAGTCTTAATCGTACTGCTATAAATAGAATAGCATTTATTTAAATATTTTTGGGTGTTTTTCTACATTTTCAAATATATTGATTTAAATTACAACACAGAATACACAGTGTACAGCGCTCACTTTATATTATTTTTATTACAAATATTTGCACTGTAAAAAAAGCTAAAAATGGTATTTCAATTCACCTCGTACAAGTACTGTAGTGCCATCCCAATGTGAAAGTGCAATTTACAAATGCAGAATTATTTTTTACATAACTGCATTGAAAAATAAAACAATGTAAAACTTTAGAGCCTAGAAGTGCACTCAGTCCTATTGTTTGTTCAGCCAATCACTAAGACAAACAAGTTTGTTTACATTTACAGGAGATAACGCTGTCCACTTCTTATTTACAACGTCACCTGAAATTGAGAACAAGCATTCACATGGCACTGTTGTAGCCGGCACTGCAAGGTATTTACATGCCAGATGTGCTAAACATTTGTATGCCCCTTCATGCTTCGACCACCACTCCAGAGGACATGCTTCCATACTGATGACAGCTTCTGCTCCATAATGATCCAAAGCAAATTCATCTTCATCATCATGAGTCAGATGCCATCAACAGAAGGTTGATTTTCTTTTATGGTGGTTTGGGTTCTATATTTTCCAATTGAAGTGTTGCTCTTTTAAGACTTTTGGCAGAATGTTCCACACCCCGTCCCTCTCAGATTTTGGAAGACACTTCAGATTCTTAAACCTTGGGCTGAGTGCTGTAGCCATCTTTAGAAAACTCATATTGGTACCTTCTTTGAGTTTTGTCAGATCCGCAATGAAAATGTTCTTAAATTCAACAACGTATGCCAGATCGTCACCTGAGACTGCCATATCACGAAATATATGGCAAAATGCAGGTAAAACCATGGAGCAGGAGACATTCTCCAAAAGAGTTCTGTTACACATTTAATTATTGCTTTTTGTTTTGTTTTTAAACAAGCGTCATCAGCATGGAAGCATGCACTCTGGAATGGTGAGTCAAGCACGAAGGGGCATGCAAATATTTAGCATATCTGGCACATAAATACCTTGCAACGCCAGCTACAAAAGTGCCATAGGAACACCTGTTTTCACTTTCTGGTTACATTGTAAATAAGAAGTGGGCAGCATTATCGCCCGTAAAGGTAAACAAACTTGTTTGTCTTAGCAATTGGCTGAACAAGAAGTAGGACTGAGTGCACTTGTAGGCTCTAAAGTTTTACATTGTTTTGTTTCTGACAGCAGTTATTTAACAAAAAAAAAATCTATATTTGTAAGTTGCACTTTCACGGTAAAGAGATTGCACTACAGTACTTGTATGAGGTGAACTGAAAAATACTAATTATTTTCTTTTTTAGAATGCAAATATTTGTAATAAAAAACAATATAAAGTGAGCATTATACACCTTGTTTTTTATGTTGTAATTGAAATCAATAAGTTTGAAAATATAGAAAAACACCCAAAAATATATGTAATTTAAATTTAATCTATTCTTCTTGTAATGTGCATTTTCTTTATCTAGTGTGGCACCTGTTAAAACGGAAAATATTTTCTCCAAAATATTAGTATGCTGCTCACCTGCAATTTAAGAAGAAACAGTGATAATAGTCAGGCCCTTTTAAGCCTCTTGTACCTTAAGTACTGAAGAAAAAATACTGGGAGAAGACTATCACAGCAGCTACAGAAAAAGATTATGTCATCAAGCTGAAGGACAAATGCTACACATATAGTAAGTGATTGATAACAACAAAAAAGGAATACTAACACAGAACATTGATATAACTGAATGTTCTAGTTGGATGGGCTCAAAGCTACTCTGAGACAACATCGGTGGGCAAGGACATTTGGAGAAGTTGTCTGTAGTTGCAATAGATTTTAGGGAAAAAATGAGCTAGGCCACCTTCACTCACTGCCACAAAAAGCACATGCTTGAGAAGAGGGATTTCTTTTTTAGTTTGGCAAAGAAAAATACTGAGAGGAAGTATGCAACGCATACAAACCAAGAGCATTCAATTGTCAAAAAACAAAAACAAAAACATACTTCCACTGGCGAACCCACTGGCAGCTGTTGCCTGCATCACCTCTCTTCTGTAGTCCCTATCTTTTGGGAAACTGTTAACTGATATTTTGCTTGCTTCTTTTTGTCTCTGCTCTCTGCAAAAAATACAAATAAAGTAAGAACTCAAATCAAGTACAATGTTTTCTAGATTATATACTCTGATTAAAAAATAAAAGCATATCTATACCTTTCAAGCCACTCTTTTGGTTTTTCCCATTGTGAAACTTCTGTTCGGCAGTTATAGTAGTATTTTTTGCCAGAAGAGCTGATGTGCTCAGACCAGTCATCCGCAGACTCGTAGGACTTTGAAAATATGAACAACAATGTTGGAGAAATGACTACTTGACAGTTTTTAAATAAGTTATATAGATTCTACTATAGTCAAAGTTGCAAGATGTGCAGACTTTTTCCTTCACATCCACTTTGAAACACTACCACTGTACTTTAGGGACAATGTAATGTCCCTCCCCTATCACCTCCCACAACAGTACTGCTTTCCAGCTGCTTCAAACAATTCACAGGTTCTCCTATCATCTTACCAACCTGACTAAATTATAGCATAAATTGAGATCTGGTGCTACGTTCAATGGATCACTGTAACATCACTACTGTCTACATGAAAGTCTTCAGTATGCTAATGATTTTGGATCTTATATTTCTGCAGTTGAAGAACCTCCTCAGAATGTCCAGATGATGTAAATAAAAAAAATATTTAACCTTTTTGTTATATTTTAGAAAATAATATTTGGAGGATTCTCTCTGTTTTTCCCCATACTCCAGAACAATTTTTAACATCAACCAGCGTAATCACAGCAATTTTTGGTAACAGAGTGCTTGAAGCACAGCAAGTGGTGTGTGCTAGCCAGTAAGCAATAAGGCTCAAAAGCCTATTACTGCTTCCCATAAGGTTCCAAAAAAATAAAAAGCCTGGGGAGTTAGGTAAGTCTACTGCTGTGGAACCAAGATACCAGAGTAAGATTCTTGCCAATGATATATTTAGGGAAAGTACTTTTCTCAATTGCTATATGTCTTTTCAATTAAAACTGTCAAAGGCAAGACAGGCACATCTGGAAACCCTAATCACAATTAGTTATACTGAAACCATCTAACAGCGTATAACCTCTGCCAAATGTAATTTGTAATGCTGTTCCCTCCATTTTTAGTACACCTCTACCCCGATATAACGCTGTCCTCAGGAGCCAAAAAATCTTACTGCGTTATAGGTGAAACCATGTTATATCGAACTTGCTTTGATCCGCCGGAGTGCACAGCCCCTCCTTCCCCCCCCCCCCCCCGCCCGGGAGCGCTGCTCTACCACATTATATCCAAATTTGTGTTATATCAGGTCGTGTTATCGGGGTAGAGGTGTATACAATTGCCACGTAGGTTTACTAATTCAATAAATTATGCAGAACTTCACCCTCCATAATTTAATTGAAAATAGCAAAAATCGCGTATATAAAACCGCGCAAGGCATATTTGGACATTGATGACCATTAATACTTACTGCATCTGAAGTTTTGCTTGGATTATTGCTTGGGTTAGAAGAATGTGAATTTGAGCTATGAAGAGCACTGTGGTTATGTGAATTTTCTTGTGGAGAGTAACTGGTCCCTAAAACACACAAATATAGTTCACCATGAATGTTTCTATACAAATTAAACATATCTGTATTTCAGAGCATGGAAGTATGTCAATGTTTTAATTAAAAGTGCAGTGTATCTTCTTTTTATCCTCCCTCACATCCATATACTTAATACACTTCACTATGGATCTATATTAAGGACAAGTTTGAAATTGTTCATGGAATTTTCAATCAGTCCTTGATTTACATATAGCATATATGATGCAGCTATGTGAAAATATCTTCCACATTCTACCAATAATTTAACTATAAAATTTTAAAAATCTCTTTGTAAGATTCAATTCATGTATCTGAGTAGTTCAATCCAGGTTTCTCCAGAAGAGACTCAGCTATCAGGCCACTAGAATTTAGGGAGTTGAAAGCAGAAGAACTGAAACTCCAACTAAGAGAGACCACAAAAGCAAGAGTTATCAACGGATTAAATTTGGACTGAATAACGTTTTCCCATCCATTTTGATATAACAAGGTTATTTTAGATATTTGTCAAATATAAGGAAGAGGAAAGCTACAATTTAGTGGAGGGATATGTTTCAATAAAGAAAGTCAAATATGGTGGGAAATCTGAGTCATGCTGCCATACTCACAATACAAGTATACTTTGTAGTATTTAATAAGATTATAAAGTATTTGACTATAAAACTGGTGTTCAAGTCTAGAAGACATAATGAAGTTCTGCCCTAAAAGGACTAACAGCAGCATTGTGAGATTCCATGTTTAAATTTCATAAAGAATTTGCTTAGTTTACAAGTTAAAAAAAAAAAAAAGAGAGTTTTCCTAATTTCCATGCCTAAAAACCCAGCCTGAAATCTGAAAATAAAGTAATATTATTTCCTGATTGTACCTCCTGAGTAAATGATTATGGCTGTAAAAGGATAAGAGAGGGTAGAAAATGATTCAATTCTGGGACCCTAGTTAATAATTTTCTTATGATATACAAACCACAATAGACTCCAAATCAGACTGTTTTTTTCCTGCAGCACCAATGTGAGACAAAAGTAGTAGAAAAATCACCACAGATTATTTCTACAGTGCTTAAAAGTGTATTTGGATATTAAATGAATACATATGTGTAACAGATTTGTTCATTAAAAAGGCTCATTTTACATACAAGTGATAAGTCAGAGACTTTTTAGTTTTATAGACACTAAATTTTAGTTTCTTCACAGAATTGTAAAAGATAGTAAAATTATCTAATAAGCTATTTAATTCCATCCCCTTGTCAAAGCAGGAATGTTTCCTGATCTATAGTATTACAGTGACATCAAGTCTCTCCGTAATTATGTTCAAAACCACTTTTTCCTCAGAAGAATGATTTTAACCACCCCCCTCATTTTGCCAAAAAGGACAGTTGCCTGTTCCATAACTGGCGTTCTTCGAGATATGTTGCTCAGGTGTATTCCACAGTAGGTGTGCATGCTCACCACGTGCACTGGTGCCGGAAGCTTTTCCCTTAGCAGTATCCGTAGTGGGGGAGCACCGCTGCAACCCCTAGAGTGGCGCCTCTATATTGTGCTATAAAGGGAGCTGCGCACTCCCCCTCACCCTCAGTTCCTTCTTGCCAGACAACTCTGACATAGGGAAAGGAGGGCAGGATGTGGAATACACCTGAGCAACACATCTTGAAGAACGCCAGTTACGGAACAGGTAACTGTCATTTCGTTTTGGAGTGATTGCTCATGCGTATTCCACAGTAGGTGACTCCAAGCTATATCTGATGGAGGTGGGTAGGAGTTTAAGGGTTTCCAGGACGGAGTACCGCCCTACCAAACCCGGCGTCATCTCGTGTTTGGGAGACGATCGCCTAGTGCGAAGAAAAAGTGTGGACAGAGGACAACGTGGCAGGTCTACAAATGTCCTGAATGGAGACGTGAGTTACGTAGGCGGCCGAGGCCTGAGCTCTCATAGAATGTGCCTTCACGATAAGCAGCGGGGCAACCCCTGCCAGGTTGTAACACGTGTGTATGCACGAGGTGATCCAGCGGGAAATTCGCTAGGTAGAAACCGGTTGCCCCCTCATGCATTTGGACGATGCAATGAAAAGTTGCGGGGATTTCCAGGATGGCCTGGTTCGGTCTAGGTAAAAGGCCAGCGCCCTACGCACATCTAGCATGTGTAGGCGCAGTTCCTCATCAGAGGAATGGGGCTTGGGACAGAGTATCGGAAGGAAAATGTCCTGATCCATATGAAAAGCCGAGACCACTTTCGGCAGAAAAGCCGGGTGTTGGTGAAGCTGGACCTTATCCCTGCGGAAGACCATTTACGGGGGTTCTGAGATTACAACCCTAAGCTCTGAGACATGGTGGGCTGAGGTGATCGCCACCACGAATGCTACCTTCCATGATAAGTGGGACCAGGAACACATGGCCAAGGGCTCAAAAGGGGGACCCATGAGATGGGAGAGCACTAGGTTCAGGTCTCCTAACAGGACTGGGGGCCTGGCATAAGGAAACGCCCAATCCAGTCCTTTCAAAAACCGGGATGTCATGTGATGGGAAAGAACCGAGTGACCATGCACGGGAGGGTGGAAAGCCAAAATGGCTGCTAAGTGTACCCTGATCGAGGCGGGAAATAGCCCCTGGGTTCTAAGGGATAGGAGGTAATCTAGAATGAGCTGGAGTGATGCGGATGATGGGGAAGTACCCCTTTCTCTCGCCAACCTAGAGAATCTAGACCATTTGGCCAGATAGGTCCATAGTGTGGATGGCTTTCTGCTTTCCAGCAGAACTTGCCTGACACTCTCCGAACACCTCCCTTCCTCCTCGCCTAACCATGGTGCAGTCATGCTGTCAGATGAAGTGCGGCCAGATTGGGATGGAGGAGGCATGGCCCCTCCTGGGAGAGGAGATCCTGGTTCAGAAGGAGGGTGTGCTCCGTGTCCCCAGGGACCTCCAGGGACGGAGGAGTGGTGGAGGGGGAGTGAAGCAAACTGCAACATGTATCCCTTGGAAATGGTGCTCAGGACCCACTGGTCCAACATTATACGGGACCATTGCACTCGGAAGCCAGATAAACAGTTGCAGAACACAAGCTTTATTAACTGAGGGGCTTCCCTGGCAATGGGCCCGGTGACCTCCCACAAAGAGTCAAAAGCACCTCTTCCCCTGCCTCTTGCCCTTAGAGGGGCCAGGTCACGGGGCCGAGTGGGACTGGCGCTGGGACCTGCATCTCTGCTCCCTCAGCCTCTTAGGTAGGGGCTCATATCTGCCTCTAGCTGGAGGGGTCGAGGATTGTGACCTGGGTTTGTCCTTCGCTGGCGGGACATATAGGCCCAGAGTCTGCACAGTGGTGCGAGAGTCTTTCATCCTACACAGACGGATGTCTGTTTGATCCGCAAACAGGGCCTTCCCGTCGAAGGGCAGGTCCTGCATGAGGGACTGGGACTCCGCGGACAGCCCCGACAGCGAGAGCCACGACGCCCTGCACATGGAAATAGCCGAGGCCATCAAACGGGCCACTGTATCCGCCGCGTCCGAAGATGCTTGAAGAGCTGCTTTCGCCGTCACTGCTCCTTTGTTGACCAAGGCTCTGAACTCTCTTGTCCCTTTCCTGTAGAAGGGATTCAAACTTTGGCAGGGACCCCCACAAATTAAAATCATACCAGCTCAGTAGGGCTTGGTGATTTGCCACCCTGAGCTGGAAGCTCGCCGATGAATAAACCTTCCTGCCGAAGGTATCCAGTCTCCTAGCGTCTTTATCCTTGGGGGTGGGCATGGGTTGACCATGCCTCTCCCGGTGGTTTACAGACTCCACCACCAGAGAGTTGGGTGCCGGGTGAGAGTACAAATATTCATGCCCCTTTGCTAGCATAAAATACTTTCTCTCCGTATTTTTAGAAACAGGTGTCAAGGAGGCTGGGGTTCGCCAAAGCAAAGTCGATATGTTGGCCACCCTCTGGTGGAGAGGTAAGGCCACACGGTCCGGTGCCGAAGAGGACAACATGTTGAACAAGGTGTCCGATGGCTCCTCCATCTCCTCAGTCTGAAGCTGGAGATTCAACGCCACCCACTTAAGAAGCTCTTGGTGAGCCTTGAAATCTTCTTGTAGGGCAGGTGGCAGTGCGGCTATGGATTCCCCTAGTGCCAGTGAAGGGACCGGTTCTGACCCCAGGGCGTCGGGTGGTAACAAGTCTGAGCACGGGTGCGGTGCCGCTGGTTCGGTACCGGTTGACTTTTCCTGGTGCCAAGGTGAGGAGTGTACCTGCGATGCCCTGACCACTGAACAGGGTCTCGCCAGTGCAGGTAAGTGGGGTCACGGTGCCCACTGATACCACTGCCCTGGCCAAGGCGTCCCTTGCCACTGACCCGCTTGATCGTGGGGGGGCGGGGGGGGCGCGGCCTGGGGATGGGCGGCTGGGTGCTGAAGCCAAAGTAGCTGAGGAACACACGGTGCCATACGAGTATCGGGAGCGTCCATGGCTGTGTCGGTGCCGACCTGGAGATTTAGACCTAGATGACGAAGACGTGTACCCGCCGGAGGTGCTGCTTCTAGATTCCCCCCCGGCGACCACGGCTACGACGCCCGGGTGCCGATGACAGTCGAGGGGCGTTCCAAGCATGACGTCTGTCGGATCGAACACTCGAATCTGAGCGTCGATGACAACGGCGTCAAGACCTGCTCCTATAGCTTCGGTGGGAAGAGAAGCGTTGACGCCTCTTGTCTCAGTGCCTGCGACCTCTGTGGGTAATGGAGGACCCTCGTAACTCCCTCTCAGGCGAATCGGCCAACGGAGTGGAAGTCTGGTGCGGGCTCCAGGATGGCCCCTCGGAACAGGTAGGTATCTCATCCTCGGAGCGGGGGCTATGCCAAACCAGGGAGGGTTGATGAGCTCCCAGTGGTGGCTTCCCTTGGGATCAGGGACCCGTCTCAGGCGGCACACCTGGCACTGGGAGGGTGAGGATGTCACGTGCTACCTGTGCTGCCTCCGGCGTCGACAGATTCTCACCGCAGAGAGGCACGTGCAGATGGGGCCAGACTACTCCGCTCAGCACAAGTTGGAGGTCTGGCTACCGAGGGGAGATCGTGGGCTGCCCAACTCGGGTCTGGCCTCACCCCTGTCCTTCTCTCAGCGCCGCTGATTCTTCCCTTGCTTCTTGGCAGGGGAGCGGTGCTGACTAGTGGATGGAGCTTCGCTCCGCCCCGATGACACAGTGCCCGGTGCTGAGTCGGGTCGGCGTGCTCGTGCTGGGGCCAATGCCAACTCCATTAACAGGGCCCGGAGTCGGATCTTTCTTTCACGCTTCATTCGAGGTTTGAATGATCTACAGCTTTTACAACACTCACTTACATGAGTCTCGCCCAGACAGCGAAGGCACTGAGAGTGTGGGACGCTCCTGGGCATAGAACTAAGGCTAGAAGCGATACAGCAGAGCTGGAGCACGAAGTTCCGACTACCTTCACTGGCGGCAAGAAGGAACTGAGGGTGGGGGGAGTGTGCAGCTCCCCTTATAGCACGATATAGAGGTGCCACTATAGGGGTTGCAGCGGTGCTCCCCCACTATGAGTACTGCTAAAGGAAAAACTTCCAGCACCGGTGCACGTGGCGAGCACTCACACCTACTATGAAATACACATGAGCAATCACTCAAAGAAGAACTATGTATGTCTGAAGTTTTACACATATGGTCTTCTGCCAAGGTAGACTAGTAAGTTTGAGGCAAATCAAAGAAGGCTTTTTGGAGATAAGAAATCAAGAAGCATACTTCCTGAAAAAAATAATCTTTCTAACTTAGTTTCACTGTTTCTCTAAGAGAACATCTACACTGCAGCTGAGGGTGTGATTTGCAGCTCATGTAGACACTGCCATATCCTAAACAGTATTTTTAGCGAGCTGGTTAAATTAAGGATAGCAACCCACAGCTACAGTGTACACATACCCTAAGACAGAGGTGGGCAAACTACAGCCCGCAAGACCCTCCTGCCTGGCCCCTGAGCTCCTGACCCAGGAGGCTAGCCCCCGTCCCCTCCCCTACTATTCCCCCTCCCCCGCAGCCTCAGTTCGCTGCAGGGCCGCCCAGAGGATTCCGGGGGCCCGGGGTCTTTGGCGGCGGGGGGGCCCTTCCGTTCCTGGACCCGCCGCCGAAGTGCCCCGAAGACCCGCGGCGGGGGCCCCCCGCCGCCGAATTACCGCCGAAGCGGGACCCGCCGCCGAAGCGCAGCCCGGTCTTTGGCGGTAATTCGGTGGAGGGGGGCCCCGCCGCGGGTCTTCGGGGCACTTCGGCGGCGGGTCCAGGAACGGAAGGGGCCCCCCCCCGCCACCGAATTACCAGCGAAGACCGGGCTGCGCTTCGGTGGCGGGTCCCGCTCCGTCTTCAGCGGTAATTCGCCAGCGGGGGGTCCGTCCGCCCCGGAGCGGAAGGACCCCCCGCCGGCGAAGACCGGGAGCGGCAGAAGCTCCTGCACCCAGCCGCATAAGAGTTTGCCGGGCACCCCGGAGCGAGTGAGGGACCCCGCTCCAGGGGCCCTGAAAAACTCTAGTGGGGGCCCCCGTGGGGCTCGGGGCCTGGGGCAAATTGCCCCTCTTGCCCCCCCCCCTCTGGGCGGCCCTGGTTCGCTGCACTGCTGGTGCAATGCTCTGGGCAGCGGGGCTGCAAGCTTCTGGGGCAGCGCAGCTGCAGAGCTGCAGCCTGACCCCGGGCTCTGTGCTGTGCAGTAGCATGGCTGGCTCCAGACGGGCGGGACAGCTGCCTGTCCTGGTTCTCTGGACAGCTCAGCTATAGTGCTGCCAGCCACCGGTGCTCTAGGCAGCGCAGTAAGGGGGCAGGGGTGGGTTGGATAGAGAGCAGGGGAGTTTGGAGTGGTGGTCGGGGTGAGGATGTGGACAGGGGTCCGGGCAGTCAGAGGGCAGGGAACAGGAGGGTTGAATGGGGGCAGGGTCCAGGGGGCAGTCAGAAAGGAGGGGGGGGATCGGATGGGGCAGCAGGGGTGGGCAGTCAGGCACAGGGGTTCTGGGAGCAGTCAGAGAGAAGGGGTGGTTGGATGGGGCAGGGGCCTGGGGGGGGCAGAAAGGTGTTGGATAGGGCAGCGGGGGGTAGTCAGGGGCGGAGGGTCTGGGAGCGGTCAGGGGACAGGGAGGTGTGGATGGCGCAGGGGGCGAGAAGCAGGGTGGGGTGTCAGATGGGGGGAGGGGGAGGGGAGGCCATCCCTGGCTGTTTGGGGAGGCACAACCTCCACTAACCGGCCCTCCACACAATTTCGGAAACCCAATGTGGCCCTCAGGCCAAAACGTTTGCCCACCCCTGCCCTAAGAGCTTGGTCTGGAAGATTCAAATTCAGTTTCCTTCACTTAGTCTTGAGGTAGAGTAGGGCCTTTACACTGTTTCCATGAAGCTGATGGATAGATTTCAGAAATGTATGCAAGCTTGATCATGTCTGCATGTGACCCTATGGAATCATCACTGGTTCAGAGCCTAGCAAAGCATCCAAGTTCTGTACAGACTGAGAATGATTTTCAGATTGGCCCTGACTACCATGTCACAGGCTCTTTAACATGTACACTTAGACTTCTGGCTTCCTTAAGTCTTATTTGAACTGCCAAGCCATTCAACTCCAGAAACCCAATGTGCAACAATTTCACTACAGATTTTTCACCTTTAATTCATGATACCGTTGTGTTAATTGATTCATTATCTACTGTGTTACCACAACAAATACATGAGCCTTTTCAAAACACTGGAACATTTTAAACAGGCTGTAGTTACAATGTACTGTTGCAGTCTTCTTACAGTAAAATGTATCTATTTTTAAGGCAGCGGGACAAGGTGGCTGGTATTGTATTAAGATATTTTGGGTGACATGTAACACATTTTATGTAGTATAAACCTGATTTCTCAACTTTCTAATATTGGTTTTTTAAATTGCAACATTTTTCATGGTTCTCCCTGCAATTAGAGCCTACCTTCCAACAAAACTTGAATTTTGGAATGCTTTAAAAAAAAAAAAAAAGTTTTGTCATAAATGTCAGTTAGCAAATTTTAAAAGTTTTTTTTCTTAAATGCCAGTCCTTTAAAGTGAAACTGAGTTAATTCCTTCTTGTGCAGTGTACCACACGAAAAGGTAGTGAATGCTGGTGATCTTTGCAGCCACATTTTGAATTGGGCAAGACTACATTTGTCGATGCCAGAGATGAGAATGTTACAGTAGTCAAGATGCAGGATGGTGAGGGCTTGAACAAAAATTTTAGCTGTGTGGAAGGCATGGAGAGAGTAGGGGAACAGAGTCACACCCTATTGTGTCTGTTCTCTTTTTGAATAAATCAAAGAGATCACATGCTGAGCGCAGGGGAGAAAGAAAGGAGAGAAAGTTTAAGGAAGGAGCCAAATGTGATGAAAAGGCAGTTAGGATTGCAGGTACAGGATTCGGTTAGACTGGAGAAGTAAAGCTAGGAAAATGACAGAACAGGAGGAGGAGAGAACAAGTCTCTAGTGTAGGAATTCAACATAGCCATGGGATTTCTGCTAGAGAACAGGAGAAGAGGAAACAGATGTTGGGTGAGCCAGGGATGGGAGTTGGTAGAGCAGATTTTGCAATGGAAGAGAGGGACAAAGAAGGCAAGCATGGAAAAGAGTGTAGAATAGAGATGACCAGGTCAAAGGAAGAAAAGATGAGAGCAGAAGAGAAATCATGAACATTGATGGACTAGGAGTCATGGAAGCACTAAGTGGCAAGGTCAGAGGGACAGTGTAAGCAGGCGATGTTGAAAGAGATCAGGTGGTGGTCCGAGAGAGATCACATATCAAAGGGGAGTTGAGGAGGAGAGTAGTGCTTGGTGAAGACCAAGTTCAATTAATGGTCATTTTGGAGTGTTGAACCAGAACTGCAGGTCAAAAGCAATAAAAGGGTGAGGAGACAGGCAGCTACGGGGTTGGATGGATCAACACCACAATTGTTAAAGTACTAGGGATAAGTGCTGACCAACAGTGAGAGGAAATGAGAGCCAGAAGTTGAAATCAGAGAGGAAGGCAGACAGGGAGAAGCTGGGCAAAGGGTAGATGAGGGGGAGAATAGTTTGATGCAGTGCAGTTCAAATGACAAGAGTTGGAAAGGGGAGTGAGAACGTGTCGGAAGCAGCAGGTATGGCATAAGAGAAGCGCGGCACCCCTGTTATGGTCCCCATTAGGGTCTCTACTTCATAGTAGGAGTGGAAATGGGCTGACTTCAGGAAATGGCTCCCATCCTGCAAGTGATACTCTGGGGGACAGTAGGCACCTGAAAAGGAACTAGGAGAAGTCCTTCGAGTTAATGTCCAGGTTACCAGGGAAGAAGAGAATTGGGCAAAAAATACAGAAGAGCAGAGGGAAAAACTGACCAGGTAGCTAGGCAGCTCTGCAAGGGAGAAAGAAACCAGGCATCCAGTCAGCAAGAGCAGAGGGGATGACCAGGCAAATGAGAAGCAAATGTAGAAGAACAGACCAGACTGAGGGGAAAATTAAATGAACAAAAAAGAGACAAAGTTAAAAAAATACTTATCACATTACAGACCATTAACTATATCTTCCTACTACCCTATTTCCCTGTAAGCAATTGCGGTAGTTGTCACAGGGGTACCTGACTGATCATGCATTCAGTGAGGAGTAGTCTAAGACACTGAATTTTGAAAAACCTACACTAAAGAAAGCAGATAACTCACCACACACAGAGAACACATGATGTTAGAAGGTGACAGTCACTTTTCATGAGCTGCAGTAATATGAAGTCAGTATGTATCTAGTTTTCCACCAAGACTTTAACCACTAACTCCACCGGGGATACAAGCTGCAACCATCTACACACATAACACTACTTTTTTTCTACCCTGTTTTCTCATAGTTGCAGCCCAGGACATTAACCCTGGTCACTTAGTGGCCAACGTCCAAGTTTGACCATCAATTATATTTCAACAAGAACTCTGTGCACATAATAGAAAGTTTTAGCTTTAAAGTTTGCTCACAGCCCAGCATTGCAATAGAACAGCATAACATTGAAGAATATTCTGAAGACTGGAATGCCAAACTTTCATCTTCACTTAAAAATCAGCAGGTCCAGTTTTGCTATAGTGAGAAAAATCTCTTAAAGCATGGCAGCTTCATGTTTACTAGGCTAACAGTGCAATCATGGACATATGCCTACTATTACATGCCAGTACCCAGAACAATCTTCCAAGAAAGAGCTGTTATATAACAGTATTTGTTTCCAAGCACTAACAAGTTAAAAAGATGAGGTGTACTTGTGAGTATACAGAATTCTTTTGTATAGCATCCGTTGCAAGCATGAATTCTGTAAAGCTTCCAAATCCCTGTACACTAAAAAAAATTTGGAGTCATACTTTAAACGTCTTATTCTTAAGACCATATTTATGTTTCTTGAAGACTGAAAAATTCTATTTATCTATATATCTATATATCTGCTATATTTTCTTTATTTCCTCTTCCCCCTTTTTATATTTGATACATTCACATAAAACAAGTAAAGCGTTCCATTAGTTCCTGTTACTTATTTTGACTCAACACTGATAGTAGCAAAGCTTTTATCATAGCTATCAACACACTAAGACTGAGTGCTCCTTTCTTTGCATTTCTCCACCTATTTGAAGAAAATCTTAAATCATCACTCATGAACACTAAATCTCAATCTCTTCCACAGAGTTACTGCACATGATATATTGCAATCAACACCTAAAAACTATGTAAAGATACTTGCAGATGGGACACTCACCAAAATGAATATTTCAAGCACTCTATATTAAGGAGTGGGAGGTCCTTGATGAGGGTAGACTAGTTTAAAATAAAAAATTTAAATCACCAATTTTAATCATGATTTAAACCAACTTCTGGAAATTTAGGCCTTAACATAGTTTTGTCATAATTTAAAATAGGTTTCTTTTAAAAAATAAATGTGTTTAGTTTAAATAAAGCCTCTAAGTTAAATAAAACATGCCAATTCAATTTGAAAAAAAAATCAAATAAAATTAATGAATTTTTGTCTACGCTGACCTTGATGGACCATGGTTAAGGTTGAATGGAGCTTTGTTAAGAAGAGAAGAGATTTTCCAAGTGCTCTAAAAATCCCCATGAATAATGACCTGAAAATTGCTATGTCCACAGAGAAACATGGTAGAGTTTGTGGTGCAAATTCAAGATCATTTGATCCAAGGGTTCCCAAGATAGTGTCCCCCATAAAATGACCTGCTTTTAAACTTTTCAGGTTCTTGTATCTTTTCTGCCCACAATTAAGGAAAAACCAAACGAAGGTTTTTATTGTATATAATTCTACATTTGGAAGCTCAACTTTCATGATAAAGAGATTGCACTACAGTACTTGTAATAGTATTTTTCAATTCACCTATCTCGTTTTTTACAGTGCAAATATTGGAATAAAAAATAAATATAATGTGAATGCTGTACATTAATCACACAAACATTAATTTACCTCCACTGTGCAATAAGACTATTCCCATTTTATAGATGGGGAAACTAAAACAAAAATTTATCTGAAGGCTTATCTATATACAATTTTTGTACTTATTTAATTAAATCTGCATAAAAACAATTTAGCTAAGATGAAGTCTCCCAGTATGGATGCAGTTACAGCAGTATAAAGGTGTTTATACTGGTATAGCTTGTTTCGGAGGGAAGGCCCAGACTGCGGAGGTATTTCGGGGGGAGCAGACAGACCTTGCTGAAGGGGCTGGGGTGGGGAAAAGGGAAGTTGAGAGATGGGATAATGAGAGGAGGATGGAGAAATGTCTAGGAATAAAGGGAAACAACAGCTGTATGTGCTCCATACAGTATAGCTACATATACAGAGAAGACATGCTTTCAAACACTTTGAAACTTCATGTTTAAGAAAAAGGGGAAAATCCAGAAATTAATTTACGAAAAAGTTATGGCACCTCTGCCCTCACTCATGCTATTCCTAGGGGAAGGGTAATACTGAACACCTTTCCCCTCCTTGCATCAGACCTGCAGCATGGTAGGCAGTCTGGATCTTACCTCACCCCTCACTGATGCCTCCAGCTTACCGCTAGAAGACTGAGTCCCCAGAAACCCTCCCACATTTGCCCTTCATTCAAACTTGCCTTGCTAGTTCCACTTCTGACAAAGCCAGAGGAAAATTATGGGTTTACCTACATGGAAAAAGTTATCACTTTCCCTACATCCATGTAAGTTTAAACCATGATAATTACAACAGTATAACTTCCCATGCTGACACTTTAGGGCATAAGAGTGCTTTTTTCTGGTTTAGCTTAAGTTGCATTGGAAGCAGGTTAAGCAAGCCAAAACAGCTATTCTTTTTCCACAAAAGCAGTAGACACAATGGGAGTCAGAATAGCATAGCTACAGCAATATAACTATACTATTATAACAGGTGAAATTTTCTTCTGTAGACAAGCCCTAACAAAACCCTTCATTAGTTGTGCATTAATGTTGTTTTAGAAGTGCTCCACACCATTCCTATACACTGATCCCCTAAACCTTAACTTTAGCCCCTTACCTTAAGATGACCACCTCACTTCAGATGCATGGAGTGAACTTTCTGTAACTTTCACTCCATGCATCTGAAGAAGTGAGTTTTTTTACCCACGGAAGCTTATGCCCAAATAAATCTGTTAGTCCTTTAAGGTGCCACCAGACTCCCTGTTGTTTTTGTGGATACAGACTAACATGGCTACCCCCTGATACTTACCTTAAGATGGCATCACTGTCCTAAGGAGGCCCTCAGGGAAATTACAGCATGCCTCCCTAACACGTGGAAGATGGTGGGGAAGGGGAAGAAGAACAGTGTTGGGGAAACCAAAGAGAGGTAATGGTTTTGGAAGTAAATGATGCCTAATGCTGCAGACGCAAGATCCTGAAATGCCTGCATCAATTCTAGCAAGCTGCTGCAAATTCTCCCCGGATCAGAACTGCTGCACATAAGAGTATAAATAGGAACAAGAATTTAAAATTGTGGTCTACACAGAAATGGCAAGTTTGTTTAGGGCAGGGTAAGGTTATGTCATATTCCTAGGACTTAATGTCATCTTTCCCAGGGCGGTCCTAAAATTTTGTGGGAAGTGAAAAGACACATGACTTTCACTCTGCATTTTCTGACTTTAGTTTATGCCTTCTTTGCCCTAAAGGGACATGAGGAAGGAAATATGGTGTTGTGGTGTGGCAGGCATTACCTTAACTCTGCATTTCCTGTTTTCTAACTTTTGTATTTTATTGAGTGTTTCCTGATTTTTGGAGGCTGTCATGTTCAAGTGTCAACTTCCATGTTCTAGGAGGCTATAAGGCACAATGATAAGCAACTTGGACTCATGTTTAACAAAGGTTTGTGTTAGCCAGTAGTACTTTAGCCCATGAAATAAACAAAGGCTGAACATTCTTAGCTGCTTTACAGTAGAGGGAAGTATATTCCATAACCAAAGCTGAACTTCTTGCCCTTCCCTTTCTCGGAGAAAAACAGAGTTCTCACTCTCTGGTTGGGTGTAGCAAGTCAGATACTTTATTCTCTAGCAATTGCATGGAGGGAGAGTGTGCACTAGGATACAGGGTTCCCCCACCTAGGCAGGTCTCTCTAAAGATAAACAATTACAGCCAACATTTATACCTTTTTTACAGACAATGAGCAACAGCTGCATATTGTTTATACATATTCCTTCTCTCCATCTGATTTCTCTCAACAATTTCTGCTATAGTCTACATTCCATTTTTATCTTAACACAAGGTCAAAACAACCTCTCTCACAGTTCTTTTCCACTCACCTCACACAATCCTCACTTCTACAAGTCACGCGTTATTAGGGTTACAGCTAGCCTGACTCTTGCTCACAGAGGGGACTGTCTGCATTGAAATCCCCTTCAAATCCCTGTCAGTTCTTGCTCTACTTCCATGTCTTTCATCTTCCAAATAGAAGATCAATTTTTATTCTTGTTTTTATTTTAATTTCTTCTCTTTTGCTATACCTCTAGTACCAACAAAGGAAAATATACAACATATCCAGATACAATGTTTTTTCCCCTCTACCTGGCTTGAACAAAGACTAGTCATTTGTTCCTTCAAAACCCTGCCCCTCTCGAACATCCCAGCCAGCATAATCTTAAATGAACAAGTGGACAATCTTTTGCTTCCTACATCCTCATACATTGTCACTAAGATATGAAAATTATAGTTCAAATGCTACAGCAGAAACACTAGGCAACACACTTATTGTAAATTAAAATGATCTGCAAAACAGACATTTTCCATTATGGACTACAAATGTTTAGTAGAAGTCCTACCTTCTCCCCCCTGCCCCCTTTTGAACATGTGTTCAATGAAGTAACTCATTTTATATATACAGCCATACCATAAATGTGTAAGTCCCCACCCACTTCAAGATTTTTGGAAAGCCCAAATAGTGAAAATTCTATGGAAATACCATGATACAACTTTTAAAAATTAAGTAATGACACTTCAGTTAAGGTTAACATAGCTGACAGTTAAGTGCTTCCATTAGTTATTTCAGACTCAAACAAAGAAAGTCAACGCCTCAAGCTAATTTAGGCCAATTTACATGCTATGAACTAAAGTAATATGACTTGCCAATGGCTTGTATTTTCACCTAATATGGAACTGATTTCTTAATTGATTGAGACAACTGAAGAAAGTTCAGTTTCTATTCAAGCATAGTGACTCCAGACTCATTGACACTGAGTATTTATTAATGAGATAAGTTTAATAGCCCATGACTTTCATGGGGATAATTATCTTGCTGCAATCAAAATAACTAAGTTAGTATTAATCTACACCTTTTGTTATTTCTATCCAAGCAGCTGTTTGGATACTATTTCAAAATAAAGTATCAATGAAAGCCAATAAGTTATTTTGGTTCAAGTTTGGGGGTAGACCAGCCGCACTGGAAAAACAGATACAACTGGTAACTGAATACTCCAAATCTCTGCAGTATTTTAATATAAGAAATATCGATTAGGGCCATATCTAGACTAGGGGGAAAAAAACAACTTGTCCTGCAGGCCTGGTCTGCACTATACAGTTAGGTTAACAAAAGGCAGCAGAGGTCAACCTGGCTGTGCATGAGTCTACACTTAAATTTGGCTCCCACTGACATAAATACCCCCTTAATAATACCACCACCTCCCTGAGAGATATAGAGCCACAGTCAATGTACTTAGGTTGATGCACTGTAAATGTAACTGCTGCATTACTTCTGACAAATCTAACTTTCCTCCAGCAGCTATCTCACAATGCCCCACACTGACCACTCTGTTCACCAGTGACCTCCACTGCCTATGAGTCATGGAGATTGGAAGCCTGCCCTGCCCCCCCACCCCCTTTAAAGCCCTGCCAATTTTTGAAATTATTTTTCCTGATTGCCCACTTGGCAAGCGCACCTAGCAACTCTCCATTGTTGAATGCAACTGCCCAGCTGACCATGCTGGTTACACGCACCAGATGTGCTCCTGCCTGGAGCAAACAAGAGACATTGGATCTCCTGGACCTGTGAAGAGAAGAGGCAGTGCAGGCACTACTCCGAACCAGCCATAGAAACGCTGACATCTACAAGCAGATTGCCCCAAGAATGCAGTAGAAGGGGTATGGCAGGGGCCAGCAGCAGTGCTGCATGAAAGCCAAGAAGCTTCGGCAGGCATACCAGAAAGCCATGGAAGCCAATGGTCGATGCTGTGACAAGCTACAGACCTGCTGCTTTTACAAAAAATTGCCTGCCATACTCGGCAGAGATCCCACCACCACTGCCAATAACGCCATGGATACCTCTGAGGAGTCAAAGTCACAGTGAGACGGTAGGGGTGGTGGACTAGGAAGAGGAGGAGTACTGGGGACAGATGACCATGGTATCCAGCTGCGCATTGACCCAGGACCTGTTTTTTAATCCACCACAGTATAGACCAGGGTGGGCAAACTTTTGGGTCTGAGGGCCATATCTGGGTATAGAAATTGTATGGTGGGCTATGAATGCTCATGAAATTGAAGGTTGGGGTGCAGGAAGGGGTGAGGGCTCTGGCTGGGGGGTGGATGACTCTGGGGTGGGGCCAGAAATGAGGGGTTTGGAGGGCAGGAGGGGGCTCCAGGCTTGGTCAGGGGGTTGGGGTGTAGGGGGAGGGCTCCAGCTGGGGGTGCAGGCTCTGCTGTGGGGCTGGGGATGAGGTGTGCAGGAGGTTACTCTGGGCTGGGCTGGAGGGGTTCAGAGGGCAGGAGGGGGATCAGGGCTGGGGCAGGGGGTTGGGATGCAGGAGGGGTCAAGGGTGCAGGCTCCGGGTGGCACTTATCTCAAGTACCTCCCAGAAGCAGCAGCATGCCCCGCTTCCGGCTCCTAAGTGGAGGCGCGGCCAGGCAGCTCTGCATGCTGCCCTGTCCACAGGCGCCGCCCCTGCAGCTCCCATTGGCCAGCTACAGGGGCAGCACTTGAGGCAGGGGCTGCATGCGGAGCCCTCTGGCTGCCCCTATGTGTAGGAGCCGGGGGGGGGGGGCATGCCATTGCTTCTGGGAGCTGCGTGGAACGGGGCAAGCCCCCAACCCCGCTCATGGCTAGAGTGAGGCAAGCCCCAGACCTCACTCCCTGGTGGGAGTTCAAGGGCTGGATTAACATGCCCAGAGGGCTGGATGTGGCCCCTGGGCCGTAGTTTGCCCACCCCTGGTCTAGACTCTAGCATGGCAGAGACAAATTCTATTATTTGGGACATAACCAGTCTTCATCGGGTCACAATATATGCTTGCTGGTGCTCATCAGTTCAGAAAGTGACCAATTACTTGTTACTGCACAGTGTCATACCACTCATAAGATCATTCACAAACAGAATTAATAGGTGCACTGACAATGTTATATCCCTACATGTACAACAATTCACTACACGATTCATACCAGGCTGCAAAAGCTCAGGGCCAGGTAGAGCACATTACAACACCACAGGTTACTCTGGCTCACTAATAAAATGGTCTTTCAAGGCCTCCCTGAGCAGTATAGCTCTGCATACAGTTCTTTTAATAGCCCTTCTATCTGGCTGTTCAAATTCAGCAGACAGAAGCTCCACCTCCGTCCTCCACCTCAGCAGAAACTTTTCCCTCTTTGCTTCACAGATATTATGCAGAACACAGCAGACAGCTATAAACATTGGGATATTATTCTCATTGAGGTCCAAACTTCTGAGTAAACACCACCAGCACCCCTTCAAACAACCAAAACTTAAATGTATACCCCAATTTAAAAAACATAGTAGGAGAACCAAAAAAGAGCCACTGTGGTTAAACAACAAAGTAAAAGAAGCAGTGAGAGGCAAAAAGGTAATTTTAATGCTACTCTTATCACCAATAAGCTATTGCACACTTTTTTTGCGTGAGAGAGGGATTTTCTGTGTCTCTAACTCTCTAGAAAGATGGATTTGGGAATATTTTGGAGACTTCTTTTATCTACTGGCAGTGCCAAATAGGATCAGGAATCAAATATAATTAGGGTAACTGATACAAAGCCCGATAGCAAGAATTAATGCTATAAAAATGGTGCCGCTGATAACAAAGTTAACAAAAAAACACTACACTGTCTGGATATTTTATTTCCTCTTATTTCATGTGTACGCATGACACAAAGTTGATCATTAGATGGTGAGACAGACAGAGCTCCCCCAGGGATAAGGAAGTAGTGGTAGCACATTTTTCAAATGATGCATCCCAAATATAAAAAGATAGTAAGAGAAAAGTTCAAGTGCACACTGTTGCTTTTAGGAACTTTAAGTTTAATTCTAATAAAATATCTTACATATTGTATTCTGATAAATTAATAACTAACAAATCTGTACAGTAACATCCACTTTCCCTTCCAAAAAATGAAGTCTGAAGAAAAAGTAATTTGTTAAGCTAAGTCACTGCTTGAACAAGGCCCACACATATTATCAAATAGAAGTACTATCATGATGGGCAGCCTAGGCTGAAACCCCAAACAATAAAACTGTACACCACCACAAATGCTGTACAAATAGGTAAATAGCTGAAGAAATGGGCTTCAGAATATAAGCTTTCATTTTAAATGAAAGTTATACTCTAACCCTTATTGTTCTGAAAATAAACTTTGAAACAAGAAATTAATATAACCAATGCAATGATGAATGGCTGAGTAGAAAGTCTGAAAAACCTCAAGAACTATGAACTGCTCCCTTTCATTTCAATGGAGATGTTCAAACTCTGAAGCCTAATGACAGCAATTAAGGTGTTAGTTATTTCACTACTGATTGTTTTAGCAGAAACCTAAAGCATCTATGGTTTGTATGACACACAAAGTTAAACTTTGTCAGAATAAAAGAGAATATACTGTCAAAATAGCACCTATGACAATATACAATTATATATAGCCTTGCCTACACTTCTAATAAGTAAGTTGTTTTGGCTCTAGTATTATTACTTACATTTAAGAGATTAATACAAGGTGTCATTTTGTTTCTAGACCCTGCCTTTACTCAGCTGTCATCACTAACAGAGTAGGTGTAGATATCACCAGGGATAACTAATTTGTACCCATTCTCACCTGCTACGCTTCTTGATCCTTTTGCAGTGAGAAGATTAGGTGTGGAGTGATGCTTCTGCCACAGGTAACAGATAGAAAGCACCTTCCCACTCCCCGCCCTAGGAAAAGATCAGGTTCAGTGCACCTATATCATTGAATCCACTTGGACTCATGGATTCCCTTCACATGAGCTACTACAAATTTTCTTATGCCCCTCATCTTCCCAAGTTGAATTCCTGGAGGGAGACTTAGGGGTAAAAAAAAAAAAAAAAAATTCACTTCTTGGTGTCCCATAATAGTAGGTATAACAATGCTGCTAGCTGTCCCTTTCCCCATAGAACAGCACAGCAACACACAAAAAACACCTTCAGTCAGATTCTCTCTCAATATATTATCTACTTAATACTGCTCTTAAAATGACATTTAAAGAATACTAAGAATGGATGTTTCACTAAGGCCATCCACCACCGAAACAGGAGGTTCTTTTTTTTGGGAGGGGGGAAGGGGAAAAATGGGAGAGAGGACCAATGAAACACTACAGTTTCTATTTCTTCATCTGAAGTTATCTACTATAACAAACCATTTCCAGAGCAACCAATTGAGAAGTTGTAAACTGAATAATGTAACTTCAAGCAATGGAACAACAGCAGCTGGAATTACAGTACTTGGAATTCCTATTATCCAGAGGTAACATTAATTCTTGAATCTAGTCTGATATAATGTTGCTGTGCTCAGAATACCTCATCTAAGATTATGAACTTCTAAATTTCCTCAAATAAGTGGTGCACACATCACCAATTTGTTCTTTTGACCAAATGAGAATTTAATACACCTAAAAATAAATATTTTATTAGAACATATGTATACAATGTAGCAAAAAAGTTATTACCAATCCCAGCCTCATTCTGCATTTTACAGAGGTTCAACTTTTATCTGTGATGAAGAGTCTCTCTATACCAGGATACACATCAAGACTCATACTCTACACATCCTGCAGCTCAGGCTACGTTGAAGTGCCACTATGGAGCTCATCCAGTTGGATCACCACCTAAGTGAACCACTGTATGTGGGATCTAGATTTCCAGCATGTAACCCTTGGGGAGCTTTGCGGAAATCTTTTGCACCAGTTTGAACTGTACTGTCTAGAACTGGGGTAGGCAAACTTTTTGGTCCTAGGGCCATATCTGGGTATGGAAATTGTATGGCGCGCTATAAACACTCACAAAATTGGGGGTTGGGGTAAGGGCCCTGGCTGGGGGTGTGGGCTCTGGGGTGGGGCCAGCAATGAGGAGTTATGGGTGCAGGAGGGGGCTCCGGGCTGGGGTGCGGGTGGGAGAGCTCCAGCTGGGGGTGTGGGCTCTGGGGATGAAGGGCTGGGGGTGCAGGAGGTTGCTCCGGGCTGGGACCAAGGGGTTCGGAAGGCAGGGGGAAAATCAGGGCTGGGGAAGGGGCACGGGAGAGGGTCAGGGGTGCAGACTCTGGGTGGTGCTTACCTCAAGCAGCTCCCAGAAACAGCAGCATGCCCCCCCCTCCAGCTCCTACGCAGAGGTGCAGCCAGGAGCCGCCTCAGCAGCTCCCATTGGCCGTGGTTCGGTTGGCATGCTTGGGGCAAGGGCAGCGTGTGGAGCCCCCCTGGCTGCCCCTACATGTAGGAGCCGAAGGGGGGACATGCCACTGCTTCCAGGAGCTGGTGGAGCAGGGCAAGCCCTCAGCCCTGCTCCCTGGCTAGAGCGGGGCAAGCCCCAGACCTCGCTCCCTGGCAGGAGCTCAAGGGCCAAATTAAAAATGTCCGTAGGGCCGGGGGCAGCTCCCGGGCCATAGTTTGCCCCTGGTCTAAAGCTTTACAGGATACTAAGCATTGTCTAAAATGGTCATCAAAAACTTACCCCCCTGAAGCTCATCTCACTACCAGAAATACATGGTTCTCAATGAAGAACAAAATGTTTATCATTTGTCTTACCATAACACCTAGGAGTCCTAGTCAAGGACCAGGCCCCCAATTCTCTAGGTGCTGTAAACAAAGAACAAAAAGACAATCCCTCCTGCCCAAGGAGCTTAGAATTCTGTATCTGCCCATGAAAAAAAAGGTGCATACATATACAGCAGTGCTTTAGAGCACTGGTGTATTTCAAATCTATAAACTTTCCTTCTAAACGAAAAGAAAAAGAAAGCCAATTGCCCAGAAAGACAACATGAGGCCTCAAAGGGAGAACGGAACTAATTTTAAGTTTTCACAGGAGTTGATATGAGAGTTGTATATTTTGTTTGTGTAAAAATGAAAAAGACCAAAACAAAATGCAGCATGTAATTCATCCAGTAATTAGAGAGAAGGAACAGGCACTTGAAACAGTTATGCCCATTGTGCCTTCTGAATAGATTGGTGGTGAGGAAAATTTAACTAATTGGTGGTGAGGAAATTTAACGCTCCTGTTTTTTATCTGAAATATTCTGAACTCACTCACATACAGAACAGGAAAGTGTAGTTCAATTATAAAACTAACTGCCTTTACAGAAGTTTAAAAACAATCCCGCTAAAAAAAAAATACTATAGCAAAGAAAAGTTTAAAAACTATTTTTCAAGTTTTTTCCCCAAGACTTTTATGCAATCTGTTATTTGGCATTCAAAACACTTCATAGAAATGGCACTGATTTTACCTATCTACCCTTCTGGGTCTTCTGCCATTAATACATCATCCTTGACTGCCAGATACAAAGTAGAATATTTAAGTTACATAATATTAACTAGCAACAGTATGGGAATCTCAGAAATGTTACTAAGATCTACATAAAATGCAAGTCACATTTCAACTAATTTCTCATTCACTATGATATTCTTCTAAGAATTCATTTCTGACAAAAACAGTGTTAAGTTATACTTCTGCAAACCATCTGAAGCGACATTACATAAAACGGAACATGCACGTTTAATACAATAAGCCCAAGTTTTTTTTGGTTAACATTGTATAGCAAAGGAATTCTAGTATTTGAAAGCTTTTTGGATCTCTCCTTTTGTTGAAATAAAAACAGCCTAGCGTTACTCATATAGGTATCAAGTATTTCCATTTGAATTTTTTTTTTTAAATGAAGAAAAATGTTCTTTAATGGAACAGAAATCACTAACAGACTTACAAGGTTACATGACTCACAAAATGCCCCCCAAAATAACAATTTTAAAACAAATTGTGAGTTATAGTATCTCAACTTCCAAAGTGAAATTTAAGGACTATTAAGAGTATGGAGATGGACTCCCACTGTCACTCTCCAAGTCTTCCCCACATCTTCATTCACTATTTCTTCCTTCTTTTAGATTCAAAACAGCAGGTGGCGTTCAATACTAGCAACTCTCTGCAATACTGTGTAACACATCCGTGGCACCTACTATAAGAAAAGCTGACTAGAAACATGCAATCAATTTTACTCACAAAAGGAACCATGGGTTAAGTACTTCAATGCAGGAGAGCAATGTTACTAATTCTACGGCTTCTAGCACCAGCAAATATCTGTGGGAAAATACAGAACTGCTGATGACTGCCAGTTTGAGACTCTGCATTTCCTCCTATATTATTTACATTACCTCTTATTTTTATTAAGCACATTGAAAAATCATGACTACTCTACAAAGAGAAAAAAGGTGGATGTCAACAAAGCAAAACTATGCATATATTCCTGAAAATATTACAGACAAAAACATTCAGATCACTGACAAGATGCGACAGTGGTCACAGGAGATGCTCTTTTTTTCTTAGTTTACATAGAGAAAAATAGATAAAAAGCCTTTAATCTCTTGTCATAAACTACAAAATAAGAATAGTGGGTGATGGCTTGATGGCCAAAGTTCTGAGTCACATTGTATAGCCTAACACTTGTCCTTTTAGGTATATAATCCTAATTACAATGAGGAAAAGAGAGGGGATAAGCAGAGGAAAGAACATTTTTAAGTTTCTTCATTATCAGTATTCTCTCTTGGTAAACCATGAAGTAAGAGTGGATGGAACCTGTTATTTCTCTTGATGCTATTACGCAGTGCAAGATTTATCTCCATCGCACATTTTCTAATGGAACCCCTAATAGTATTACCAGTGCCAGTCGGACAACCCATGCCATCATCGTTCTGATCAGATGGGGAGAAAGATCTAGGACAGCGGTTCCCAAACTGTGGGTTGGGACCCAAAGTGGGTTGCGACCCCCTCTGAATGGGATCGCTAGGGCAGACTTAGACTTGCTGGAGCCCAAGGCCAAAGCCAAAGCCTGAGGGCTTCAGCCCTGAACGGCGTGGCTCAGGTTACAGGCCCCCTGCCTGGGGCTGAAGCCCTTGAGCTTTAGCTTTGGCCCACAGTGGTGAGGCTCGGGCTTTGGCTCCCCCTCATGGGGTCATGAAGTAATTTTTTTTTTTTTAAATCAGAAGGGGGTTGCAATGCAAAGAAGTTTGAGAACCCCTGTGATAGGATATCCTATTACAGTTGCTGCACTTGACTACCAGATGAGACTGCTGAAAGAAGATTAAAACCATATGATCCTAGTCCATGTCATTCTGAGACCAGCTTACTACAGCACAATATATTATTCCACTAGTGGTCTTAAGAGAGAAGGAAAAACAGAAAGACAAGTGGGGCTTGAGTGAAGGAAAGTACTATCTTTACTTTTCCTCCCCCCTTCTTCACCCCAATGAGTATATAATGCTTTACCACCACAATAAAAAGAAAAAAAAGGGTCCAACTCATAAATGATGAACATGTTATTTATTACATTTCTCATTACTAATATCTGTTTTCCATTAGAAATGTACTTGTCATAAGGCACCCCCTGCTTGAAGTGCCCTCTACTTGCAGGCTTCAGGGTGACAGGTGTGCCTGCCTCAGTTTTCCCTCTGAGTGTTCCCTGAAACTGTCCAAGCAATCTTTCTTAGTGAAAATAACCCTTATGGGGTTAATTTACTACAGAAAAAATCCTATACACATAACAAATCCCTTCACCATAATCCAGGGAATACATCAAATACAGTCTTAGCTCTCCAACACAGCCCTCTCTAGCCCTCTGGCTTCAGCTCTCTAGCTTTGAGACATAGCAAACATCTCCATCTGCTGCTCTCAGTCTTCAGTCCTCTCCATCCTTGGCTCAGAAAGGACAGCTGGCTAGCCCCTGAACTGGCTTTCAAATAATCCCTCCCCTCTTTCCAGGGAAGGCTTGCAGAGAGTTTTCTGCTCTCTGCAGCTTTCCCCAGAGACCCCATCCAGTTTTCTCATTGACTCTTTCACCAGAACTCTTTCTGACTTCTTTCAGGGACTTTCCCTCTCTCAATTTTCCCCTGATCCTTTATAGGCCCCAGGTCCTGCCACACCTCCTTAATGGGCCAAACTGGGAGCACCTATTCAGGCACCAGGGGACCTGGACCTGCTTCATTTAGAGGGGTCAGTCATCCTATGACACAGTTTTCATTTGGTCATGACTTACCAAACATTTAACCTTTTCCACAGGAATTTTCCATATTCTGATCTGTCCAAAATCAATTTTTAAAAAGTTTAAGCAACAACCAACAGCATGTTTGAGCTGAATTGGTTGAAATGGTTTTCTACCACTGTAAAACACTGTTGCAATCGTTTTCTCCAGAAGGGAAACTCAAAAGACTGAACTTTGAAACTTGATATGTACACAATCTATGATGAAATAAGTACATGGCTTTCCAAAAATATTAACAGTTTAGCTAGTTAAAAGTTGGCAATATCTGTGTGTCTGTACAGGCTCTGAGAACTTTCACTAGTCATAGGCACTGCAGGACTTAAAATCTCCTTCTACTCTCTGGCTACTCCTACCCTGCACATTAGAATCTTTTGTTATGCAGTTTCTTTAAAACATCAGTCAAAAGTGAGGCAATATAAATTTTATGGCAGTTTGTTGTCCCTTACTCATTACCTTTCAACTGAAAATTGATCAAGGAATTTTACTCAGATTCTCAAAAAAAAAATTTTGGACAGTCCAAGCATGGAAAAAAGTGGAGACCACTTGGTAATGCTAAAGACAGGTATAAGTATCTGGAAACAGGAGGTCACAATAGAAACTCTATGTGCTATCTGCATCCTCGATAATAAAATACTGTAAAACTGTATATAAAGGCGAAAATATGTTTAGATATACAGTATATCCACAGTCAACACAACAGTTTAGTTATAGCATTTTTAAATAAATTTCTATAAAGCAAGTTTTCATTACTAAGGCAACAACTCACAAGGTGGACCTACATTTTATGTCAAAATTCTTTTGCTTCTGCAGCAGTCCAGCACTGAATTCAGTGACAGACTGGAAATTAGGCTTCAAATCTTCCTTAATAAGGAAGATTAAGCCAAATGTAGTATCTGACTGAATAACAGAATAAGTCAAGTATAACTGTGTTCTTTTGATGTGTCAACACTATGCTGCCCTACCCCTAATTTTCAGTGTTTCACAAATGTTAGTGTTGACAACATAAATACATGTTATGAATCTATTCAATCCCTCCATGACAAGTTCAGATTCTACATGAAACAAGCTTAAGTATTAAAAGCTTATGTTTTATTCGACTTTTCAAATTACTGCTCTGATGGACAACCAAAGTGACCAGGTTACAAAAGGTAAGTCCATGTCCCAGAAAAGCCTTAGATCACCACCAGCATTCTGATGGGACAGTGGCAATCTTTCTATTAGCTGCAGCCCAATACAATTAAGAACTTTATATGCTGTAATTAACATGCAGACTAGCACTTGAAAGCAAATGTGTAGCTAATGCAGAGCATGAGGCACTCCTGTTTGTGTTCACAACGGGAAACTGTACTCAAGATTAGTTGTGCATTTTTCAGCCAAACTTTACAGGTGGTTTTCAAGCATAGCTCCCCAACCCTCCTCCTACTTGTAAATTCAAAGCTAAATTATTGCATAATGTGACAAAGACATGAATTACAATTGCAAGGTCTGCACAGTAATTCTCTCAAATTGACAGCTTGTACATGCAGAAGTTCTTATTTTGTATAGTATGAAATCAAAGTTCAGAGCTTTCCCTCTGCAATAAACACTATCGTACTTTTAAACATGATTTTGTCCCTTTCAACAATATGTACTAAGATGTGTTTAACATGTTGAACAACATGTTAACATTTTAACTATGATATAGTTTATCAATGTAAACAAGGCTACATAGGGCTGCAGGTTCAGGCAGCAGCCCACCGGCATGAGCTTCTTTTATCTACTTTTGTGGCACTCAGTTTAGTCCCACCAGACCAAAAGCTTTCTGGTGAATGAAACAATCGGGCAGGGGGAGATCAGAGGTATAAGAAAAGACAAGGGAGTGAAACCAAGTCACGTAAAAGAATAGAGGGGAAAAAATATTTTTACAGCGAACAGAAAAAAAAAAGGACAGAAAAAAGCAAAACAGACAGAAAAATCTGAGAGGCTACAGCTATAATGGAAAGATATAATACAAGGCACCTGGAGTCAGTAAAAGGGGCAATATGTCAATCCATCCTAAAAGGGGCTTGAACAAACACAATAGGAACAATTGACAATAATTCCCTGGTACACAGACCAACAGTACACTAATGACTCCATGGTTATTGATTGTTATGTATCTTTGCTACATCTGAAAGCTGTTACAGGACTTAGACCAATAAACTCCAGAAAGTTTAATGTCCAAAAATCATGTATTTCTTCAAAGATTCTAAATTTAGATTAATAAGAACAGGGATGTTAATTCAAGAGTCTTAGCCAAATTCAACTCAAATAATTACATTCTACCTACCTAAAATTTCCCCTGTAATGTCATTTGAAAAAAATGTATTTTTATTTCCTGTCCTAGATTTCTTGAACTTGTTGAGGAGGGCCACTGAGCACTGCTAATAAACTTTTCATCTCAGAGATGCTTGTGTTCCACAGGTGGATGAAGTGATTCTTCTGCATAGTTGTGTATCAGTTTAAATATGCTTTGAGATGAAAGTACTAAATATAAATGGAAGGTCTTTATTAAAAGAGTCTGTCATATTAATCTTAACTTCTATCAAAATATTTGCTTATTTTACGACTGAAGTTAACATAAAAAAAGCTAAAACTTACCCCGCCTCTAGCAAGTGCTCTCTGTCCTATGAAGTGGCAAAGTGAGCTAAGTCCTATCTTCTCACAAACACAGACAGACACACACACACACACCTGCCAAGTTCTGATCGCAGAGCCTATGTTTGCAGCAGGCTGTCTTCCACAGTTGATGCCCCTTCCCACCCAAACAGGAAGCTTCTCTGCTGAAGAGCCAGAATTCCAGCTGACATCATCCCTGAATTCTGCAAAGCCATTGCCTACCTTTCTCTCCACTACATATAGCTACATCACTCTACACACACAACTGCTCCCCAACTGCAGCATGTGTGAGGTGGGATTCAAGTTTAAGCATAAATTTTCAGCCTCGGTGGGAAACGGACAGTAACTCTGAAACATAGAGATGTACACTTTGAGAAAGACTGAGGTGTTGCCAGAACAGTGCAGGATCGAGGTGGTGGTGGTGAACAGATAAGACCACCAATTTTGCTCAGTCTGGTGAGATAGCAGTTGCTTGGATAGAAGGTCAGAGTTACCCACATCTATGAGAAGCAGAGCAGTCAACGCAAAGTGAGCAGTCAGGTTAAAACCTATTTGTTCAACAGTTTCATGGATCACTTTGATGTGTAAAAAATTTCCTCCTCTGATGAGGCTAAATGGAGAAAGACTGCAAATTTAGATGTTATGGTCTGCATATATCAGGGGTCAGTAACCTTTGGCATGCAGCTCGCCAGGGTAAGCACTCTGGCGGGCCAGGCCAGTTTGTTTACCTGCCGTGTCATCAGGTTCGGCGGACCGCAGCTCCCACTGGCCGCAGTTCGCTGTCCCAGGCCAATGGGGGTGGCAGGAAGCAGCAAGGGATGTGCTGGCCGCAGCTTCCCACCACCTTCATTGGCCTGGGACGGCGAACTGCGGCCAGTGGGCACTGCGATCCGCTGAACCAGCTGACGCAGCAGGTAAACAAACTGGCCGGGCCCGCCAGGGTGCTTACCCTGGCGAGCCACATGCCAGGAGGTTGCCGACCCCAGCATAGATACTATTCTTTTTCACATTACTTTAGACATTCTAAATTTAAAAAAAAGTAAGAACCTCCGTTATCTCCATCTGTCATCCCACTTCACAGACAACCTTCTTTCTGCTGTATGTGTCATGGAGGATAGACAGGAATTGTTTTGGCAACTGTAATTTAATTTAACAGGAAAAGAGAGAGAGAATAATTTCCAGTAAGGGTATGTTTCCACTGTAGAGTTAACCTGCACAACTGCTACAGGTGAGCATCTGGGTTGACCTAGCCTGGGTGTGAGCAGCCACATTGAAAAGCCATACTTCAGTTTCTCCATCCACACTGGTATTGCACTCACTCAAGTGTGTTGTTAGCACTTGGGGGGCATATCCCATGGATCTTAGAACTGTTGTAAGGTGAGCCATTCTAGAATTCTCTTAGTGAACTGTGGGAGAACTTTGTCCTTCTGGGCACAAGGGGGAATTGTGGGAAGGCACTGAAGGACTATCGGCACTCAAATGGTTTAGCCTTTTTGCTTACTTCAAAATGGGCATTTTATCAGTGCAAGTGTAAGGAGCATGCAGGCTTTAGCCTATACCCCAAGGTAGACTAGCTAGCCCAGTTTAAAAGCATCAAACTTGGGTCAGAGGTTGTGTGTGTGGACAGGAGCTGGGTGTTAGGGATAACATCCTAGTAAGAGTCCAGTTTAATTCTGCAGTGAAGACGAGCTTTAATTAAACTTTACTCCTATCAGGTAAAAATGTAATGGAAATCTTTGCTCTACAATTCAACAAAAACAAAGCTCTCCTCATACAAACATAACATACTGAAATGAGAGAAAATGAAAAATGTCTAATAAAGCTGCTCATTTATGAGACTCAGATTCCATATTTGTGGGTGGGATAAGAGAACTTAAAGGGATGGGTAGAATAAATAAAAAATGATTGAACAGTTTACCTTAGCTACAGCATAGCAAACTACAGAAGTTGAACAGATGAGGCTTCCACATGTATTTCTTTGCTAATATTTGTTTTTGCATGTTTAATACATCTCTCGTTCTACAACCTTTCCAATTTTTTTAGATACTCTAATTCTGCCTCCAACACAGCACCCAAACAACTATTACAAAACATGAATAAGAGCTTGCCTACATTTAGAACGTGATGCTGTAGTGCTTCAGTGAAGATGCTACATATGCTGATGGGAAGGCTTCTCCCACTGGCGTAGTACTCCACCCCTCTGAGAGACGGTAGCTGGTCTGGTAGACCGAGAGCTGCCTACACCAGAGGTTGAATCGATTTAACTTCATCACTTAGGGGTGTGAAAAATCCACACTCCTAAGTGACATAAATATACCAACCTAATTTCCTAGTGTAGACCAGACATAATAAAACGAAGTGTTTAGAAAACAGGGTACTCTCAGTGCAGAAAAGTATATGAAATGAACTTGCTTTATAATCTTATATCAAAGATGAGAATCAGTTTTCCAAAAATAATGAGATCAAACCATGCCCCAAGACCAAGACTTTATACAACATTTTAAGTAGGAATGCATTTTACAGATGAATTCTTGAATAGATAAACAGACGTGCAGACAAACACAAGTGTATCTACTTTAATTAAAAACAATCAACAGGCAGTCAATAAAAGCATCCTTTGTTAAATCTGACAAAAATCTGTTTTCTCAACCGGTAGTGCACTAGTACTTCAATTTCCATATTGTAAAGAATAGGGCTTCTTCCATAAACCCAAGTGAATTAGGAAATAAACATAAGAAAATGCTGAAAAATAAGCTTAAAACTGTAGTTAGTGGCTTAAATTTTCAAAGTGACTAGTAATTTACAGTATCTAATTTGAGACACCATTAAGGAGTCTGCTCTTCAGAAGGTGGGTGCCCACTTTCTGAAAATCAGGTCCCTTAAAGGTGTCTCAAATTGGCCACCCAAAAAATTATCTAGTCCATTTGAAAATTTCAACCTGTATTTTTACCTTACATCTCAGAGGTTCCCAAAGTGATATATAAATGCAGACATACTAGGAGTAGAGTATAGTTGTTATTTAATAGCATGTACGCTACTACCCCACTTCTTATTTACATAAGTGATGCCTCATAATTAGGGCTCAGTGTCTGTCACGGAGGTCACAGATTCTGTGACTTTCTGTAACTTCTGCAGTGGCCAGTGTGGCTGACCCCAGGGCCAGCTACGCTGACCACTGCTTTAGTGGCTCCACAGCCAGCCGCTTGAGTGGCACCCAACACCCTATGGGCTGGTCTACACTACAGCTGTAAGTCAACATAAGTTACACTACTTCAGTTACATAAGTTATGTAACTGAAATTGGCTTAACGTAAGTCAAGTTACAGCAGTATCTACACCACGCTGTGTTGACGCTCTTCTCGGGGAGCTGGAGTACAGAAGTCAATGGGAAAGCACTCTGCCATCAACTTAGTGGGTCTTCACTAGACCACTAAATCGATCGCAGCACTGCCAAACTAGACGCAAGTGTAGACATGCCATTAGTCTGCATTTCCTGATTATTTTTTTTTAACATTTGTTTTGGTGTTTAGTAGGATTCTAATGTACTTGCAAGGGGGATATGAGGGACCTTAGCTCCACACTTCCTAATTTTCCAACTGAGCTGGGGGACTTAAACTCATATTTGGGAACAGCAGGGGGAGCACAGCAGAATGTTGAGGGCCTGCAGCCTTAACTCCATGGTAAGTAACCTTAACTGCATGTGAAGTAGTATCCAGACGCTTCACTCAGGATCGGGGGTCCCAGTTTACTAAATAGAGGAAATTTAGGTTGTTGTTCAACATTTGTACATAGTGTTGTACAGAGAGACTTTAAGATAAAGTCAGCATTCAGATTACAAGCTAGGGCCCCAATCTTCCAAATATTTACACATTTGTAACTTTACTACCATTGTTATCAATGGGACTACTCCTGCTAGTAAACTTAAGCACCTGCGTAAATGCTTGCAAGATGAAGGCCTAGGATGGTAACATGTAGTAACTAAAATCAGAATTTGAGCAAGACATTTTACATCTTTAGTCCTACAAAATGTGCAACAAGCACTTCAAGTGGTCAGGACCTCCACTTTACATCTCATCAGAAAGATGCCACTCCCACTTCTGAATGCACCCCAAAGATATGCTGGGTATTGGTTCAGTAACAGAAGCAGAACAGTTATATTTTTCTTTGGAATTTTTACTCAAGTACTAACAAGAACCAACTCTGCTTAGCTTATGTGAGATCAGACAAGATCACAGCTTGCAGTGGAATAGCTACAGGCTTATCGGGTTTTGTCCAACAGCAGACAAATAGTCTTAAAATGGGAGAAATCAAACACTGGAGTCCAGGGAGGACTGCAATAAAGAAATAATTCTTTGCAAATTAATTTGTTAGTGTCTATCAGTAAATATTCAATAAAGCCCTAAATCTGTGCCACAAATAGCAACAGATTACATTTTGAACTGAAAGGTATTGAGAGCTATGAGAATTGTCTGTCCAAACCTAAAAACACATCAAGCCACAAGAGGAATGTTTTGCCGCATTTTATGAACTAGATGGGCTTTCCAACCATTTCTATCATTTAAATCCATAACACAATTATACAGCTCTTCACTTTTATGCTAACTTTAAAGTACCCATATACAATAAAGAATGATGAAATAATCTAAGACGCTTAAGGCAAATTAATGATTTAGAAAGAACCAAGTCAAATTCAACACTACAGTCAAATCAATTTCTTATTTGATCATTCATAATTTGTAAGAAATCCCATGCCAGGAGATGTCAACCTGTTGCATTTAAAGACAAGCCACTGGCTGTTGGTAGTAACAACACTGGCATCTTCTTTCAAGATTCCAGCAGAATAAGACATTCTTCCTCATTTCTCAATACAACATCCTTTGCTTGCAATGTATGGTTCCAAAAATTCACTTGTATATCTACTCGTTTGTATATTTACTATAGCTTTACAGTCTTATAAAGAAATGTGCAAACTGAAGGGGGTATTGATCACTAATAAAGTTTCCAAGCTCTGTAATACATGAAGTAGGCTAAATAATACATTAAGAAGTATTTTCCTTCTCTCCACATTAGACAGAGGTCTTGGAATTTCTATATGAATAGCAGAAAACGGAGTTCTCACAAGATGAAATCTATAATGATGTTTAATAATGAAGAAACCATATTTCATCACCATTATCTATTCAATTAAATTAGTGATTTAGATATTGTGAAATGTTTCAATCTCAAAATGGATGCTGTGGTGGAACATTCACTGGCTATTTTAAGTGTCAATTACTTTCTTGACAGAGTAAGTGGCCTTCTAAAGACCATGCAAAATAGCTGATCATTAAAACAGATGTTAGTTGGTCATTAAAAAATTGCTTTTGTTTGTATTGTTCCAATTCAAAGATGCCTGAAAAATATATTTTTTTCCAAAATAAGTTAAGCAGGAGGAGTTGAGCTTTAAAAGGAGTGAAAGGATTTTAATGTAAATCCCTTATAAACTTTATCTACATAATTGCTAGTGTAATACTATACTTAACTAGGGAAACCTCATCCACTCAGCTAAACAGACTTGAATTAACATCCATGGGAATTCAAAGGTAATATTTGGCTTCTGGAGCAAGTCATGATACATGATTATAATAAGAATAGTCACAAGAAACAAAAAAATTGAATAGCACAGATTTCAAAGTGAATTCTTATTTTATGTCTAAGTCTTCATGAACACAAAATTGTAAATTTATTGTTTTAACAAAAACGAAGAAAAAGTCCTACGTTTTGGCTACATATTTCTTCAAAAGTGAGCACTTCTTTCAAATGATTTTTCTTTATGTTTGAGAGTGAGTAGGTCTGTACAGAATGCAAGAGTGAATTGATAATGCTTGCATCATCAGGGCAGAATCCCAATTTGACTCAAGTTCTCTTTTTTCTACAGATGTTAATCACTACTATGATTCAATAATATATTAGTGACATCAGAGGCATACCTATCTTTCTATAAAGATGAGACCTCGATGCATAAAAAGGCTGATTCTTCGAAAGATGTGAAATTATATGGTATTTAAGGATGTAGGGTTACAAACGAAGCTGGAGAGAAAGGACTGCACTGTAACGATTGCTCCTTAAAAGTCTTCTAGAACAGTGGTTCTCAACCAGGAGTACGTGTACCCCTGGGGGTACTCATGGGTCTTCAAGGGAGTACTAAACTGATCTGTATCAGTGTTTCTCAACCTAGGGCTTGCAGCCCCCAGTGGGGTCCTGGGCAGGGTCTAGGGGGTTGCAAGTGTGGGGCCAGCAGTATGGGGTGGCAAGCAGGGCAATTGCTCAGGGCCCCATGCCACAGGGGGCCACATGAAGCTAAGTTACATGCTTCAGCCCTGGGTAGTGGGGCTTGGACTTCAGACAAGGCTCACAAATGAAAAAACAAGCTCAAGTACAATATTTATACTCCAATCAATGTATTTTATAATTATATGGTAAAAGTGAGAAAGTAAGCAATTTTTCAGTAACAGTGTGCTGTGACTCTTGTATTTTCATGTCTGATTTTGTAAGCAAGTAACTTTTAAGTGAGATGAAACTTGGGGTATGCAAGACAAATCAGACTCCTGTAAGGGACACAGCAGTCTTGAAAGGTTGAGTACCACTGTTCTAGAAAACTAATTAAATGCTTCCATTTTCCTGACTATTTCACTAAAAGGCCAACATTTCTCCTCCAAAAATAAATAGTCTGTTTTGACCAGGAGTTATTACAACTGTCACCAAAAGCATCAATTTTGGCTAGTGACAAATCCAAAGAGCTTATATTATGAAAAAATACAAAAAATTAGTAACTCTAGTTATAGAGCTCAGATGTTGGAGATTAACAGCACTGAACCTGGATTTTGCCAGATTCAAATAAAAATTTACAATCCACAACCTTGTAGATACTCATTTTAACAAGCAAATTTCCCATTACTTTTAGGGGGGGGGGGGGGAATTCTGTAGTAGTGCCCTTGAAGGAGCAGCACCAAGAGTATTTTGACCAGAGATTATCAAAATACATGAGATTTTCTTCATGAAGTTAATTTCAAAAGTATAATTTTAATACAATGTGGATGAACACTTTCTGACCAGCACAGATTTTGATAAGTAGGAAGAAATTCAGTTTAAAGCTACCAAAGCAAATTAAAAATAACAGATTATAAGTACTAATTAAATGAGTTTCATGTAAAGACATCCATCAATAGCTATTTTTTTCCATATAATCATGTTCACATTTTCCTTTCTACCTCTTTTTGGTATGCTGCTTCTGAGATATGGGCAGATGATATACCAGGCTGATTTTGGTCTTAAAGTGCACTTCTTCGCTTGAAGCACAATAATTTAAAAAGGCAAACACTATTCCAATACCATTGTGTCAGTAACACCATAAAAGATTTGTTCCTTTTACAAGTAACAGATTGGATTGCTGGAAAAAAGAACTCGCCCAGAGATCTGACAACTAAGTTAGATTTTTTCTATGTCATACTTCACCAGTAAGAATTTGGCAGGTATAAATGTGCCTTCAATTACATCTGTGGGAGGGAGTGAAGAGAGTCTAGCTGTTAAGTCACCTGACCGTGACTCTGTAGATCTGGGAATCAATTCTGTCACATGTTGCCATAGACTCTGCCATAGACGACTTGTGTGACCCTGTGGGTAAGTCATTTATCTATTGTGTGCCTCAGTTCCTCATCTATAAAACAGGATGTAAGGTATTATTCCTATTTCATAGGTGTATTGTCCATTAAAGTCTATTACTGATTGTGAGATGTTCACATATTACTGTGATGAGGGCCATACAAGTGCTTGAAAGACTCATCTTTGCAAGCCTACTAATCTCCAACAAAAACACACAGGTGTTACCAGCAGCCAAATTTTACCTATAAACTGGGCAAATTTGATACAGTCATATAGAGACTAACACCTGATCCCATTTCTACAGGATCACATTTCAAAATAGAATTTCACTTTAAATATTCATCTTCAGTCTCTGAAACAAATGACATCCTAAGGATTTTAAAATAGTAATTAGATTAAACTGTGAGGAAAATAAACTGATTTTAAGTTCTCAATCCTCCACCCTACTACTTTGGGTCCTAAAACTGTGGATCTTTGCGCGATGAGCTGATCAAATACAGATTGTAATATATCTCTAACTACAAAATCTTAGAGTCTTGAATCACTACAGATTCAAAGGACAGAAGAGACCACAGGGTTCATCTAGTCAACCTCCCGTATAACACAGGCTCTAGGAATTATTTTGGGGAAGTTCTGTGGAATACTGTTTAGAAAAACATCCAACCTTGGTCTAAAATTGTCAGTGATGGCTAATCCACCACAACCCTTGGTAAATTGTTCCAATCATTAATTACTCACAATTAAAAATGTATGCCTTGTTTCCAGTTTCAAATTTGTCTAGCTTCAACTTCCAGCCATCGGATCTTGTTATATTTCTCTCCCCTAGGTTGAAGAGCCCATTATTAAATATTTGTTCCCCACAGATACTTATAGATCATAATCAAGTCATCCCTTAACCTTTTCTTTGTTAAGATAAACAGATTGAGCTCCTTGAGTTTATAACTATAAGGCAGGTTTTCTAATCCTTTAATCATTCCAATTTATCAACATCCAACTTGAATTGTGGGCCCCAGAACTGAACACAGTATTCCAGCAGCAGCTGCACCAGTACCAAATATAAGGTAAAATAACCTCTCCACTGCTACTTGAGATTTCCCTCTTTATGCATATATTATATCCAACATTTTACACTGATACTTTTCAGAATAGTTTTATAAATATAAAAAAATTTCAAGAGCTATTCCCCTCCAAGAACTCCTCTAATGCCTTATCTAAATGCAGGAGTTGCACCAGTTTAATTTAAATTAGTTTTTAAACAGATTTATAGATAAAGCTTTTTACCCTAGTTTATGGACACCCAATTCCATTTCAACCAGGATTTAGATTAAATTTTGATTAAACTGACTTGTGTTAAATCTTAAATTAAACAAAAGAACCTTGTTTAAACAAAAGTAAAACCTAGTTAAAACAATAAGAGCATCCGCCTTCTGCATCAATATCACAAAAATCAGTTTTAAAAATATCACACCTTATGGTAAACCAGTGCAACTTTCTCATGTAGACAAGCCCCAAGAATACCTCCAAGAAGCTCCCAAGGATATCTGCAGAAAACATCTTGCTTCTCATCTCACTTAAAGGGAACCCCATTTTCCCAAGAAGGATCTGGACTCAGGGACCGGGGTGGGTGCTACCTGTTTCTCACAGATGTACTGCTGAAGCTGAGAACAGGGACAAGAGAGGACTGCACCTTTAGCATTTTGCTTGGGGGGGCAGGGGAGGAGGGAAGATGACTGCTGCTAACAGCAAGAACTCTAAGTAGGTAATCCAGCACACCTCAACTGGGAACAGGAAGAGAGCCAGACAATGGTTTTACTGAAGAGACTGATGGGAAACTAATGACTAGTGATCAGTTTATACATTTTGAAAGCTATCTAGCAAAGAGAGGTCTAAACCTTTAAGCTTCGTTCGTTTAGGAACAGCAGAATTTGTAATGTTCATCAGAGCACAACTCTAAAATACGTTATGTAGTATACAAAGATTATCTCAGCTGACAAAACTTTTGCACTCCAACTCAGTGAAAATAATTTGGTGCAATAACGCTTTAGAATTAGCGGACAAGTTAGATTTTTATATCATCAAGTTTGTTTTAATTAAATGAACGAGACAGCAAAACAAATCTGGAACTGGGGGGGAAAATGATCAGACTCTGAAAAGCTAAAACTGTTCAATTAACCTCACTTTCCAAACAAAAAGTTTATGCTCTGATCATACAATCAATCCACATCAGACAATTCTGAACCCACACAGAACCCACTGTGGTAGAAGTGTGCCTCAATCGGCACATGTGAGCAGTTTTTTCTATTAAAAAAATCTTTCTGGGAAGTGAAGAGCTCATGCACAGGGAATGCACTGTTCACATAAAACTCACGTTTACAGTGAAAACCGTATCAAAACCACAACTCTGAAGTCAGTAACTCCAACAGTTTGGAGGAAAAAACCCAGAAGAATTGGATTAAGATGACCTACTCAACAGGAAAGAAATCCCTCTGTAGGAAGCACTTTGGCAAAGGCAAAATTAACAACCAACAGCTTGGGCGACAGAAGCAATAGTGGATATTTTTAAATTACTTAATCCCTACAGGTGAGACAACAAACGAAAAGCTGTAAAGTCATTTTGGTAAGGTGACAAGAGTGCATCACCCAGTGACTGGGCAACAGGCAAATCTGCGCAATAACAATTCCCAACAGGAACAAAAAATGTGCCTAGTGACAGCACCTTTCACTGAAGCCAATAACTGCCAAAAACATATACTTTTCTTTGAAAAAAAATGTCTGTATTATGCCTGTAAGTAAGATGCAATAGAATTACAGAGCTATCAATCTGTGGTTTAATTCAGAATGACTTCTCAGGTAAGAAGCACTAAAGAACTGTCTAGACTTCCAACTTTTAGGATAGCTTTTAGGGTGGTTGCCCCTAAAGACTGAGCATAAATAGAGAAAACATTTCTGAGCAACAACAACACGGGCCAACACAGCTAGCACTATTATCAGCAGTTATAGATACTGAATTCTGCTACTGGTAAATCTGCAACAGTGTTGTCAGCATTTCTTTGGGCCCTTTTTCCCCCACTCACAGAGGTACAGCAAAGAACAGGTTACTCCAAAGTAACCTAGATGTAATGTAAAATGCTATTTAGTTAGACTCAAATTATAGTTTCTATATGCACTCAATCAAAAAACAACCCTTGAAAAGTTTACCAAATATCTATTAGCCAGAGGTAGATAAAGACAAGGCTAGAAGAGAAGTCTAATGTCAGTGACCTGGTGAGAAGCCCAGACCTCTCTACTATTATTGGTAAAGTTGAAAGAGTTTCTATTGGAGTACTATCCTAGGACCCTCCTTTGAGGATCTATTTTTTGTATCAGTCTCTGGTTAACAGGTGTCTGATAAATTTGAAGCCTTAACCTCTTCAAGCTGCTAGAAAGGAAAAAGATTTCTGTCACCTTCTCAGTCCACTACCAAGCAGGGGTAAAGGTCTGTGAGAACAGGACTAAACACGTTTCCTTCACGCTGTCCTCTCCCAGAGCCAACAGACTATAGCAAGGAGGAGGGTTTTTGCAACTTTCCCTCTGTCAGCCTGTTTTAGGTGGTCCTCCCTCATTAATAACATCAATGGGAACCTCTGATGTTGCTCACAGCTTTAAAACAGAATTCTTTACACCCTTCACTGTTATGCATAGTTTTCTGACTAGCAGAAGTGAAAATGACCTGTCTTGTGAATTTCACTGTGCAGATGCTTTGAGAAAATCTATGAGCAGCAACAGACAAACTGGAACCAACTTTAACTTCAAGACGACAATGTGGAATCATTCCACATTTCGGAAATACTTTGCAATCCTACATTTTTGGTTTTCAATGAAGGCTTACTTTCTGCAAATATTGATTAGATATCACCCTCCAACACACTTATCAGGAGAAAAGTCTTTCACTTGCCTGAGGTGAATTTCAAGCCATGTCATTCTGCGAACCAACAACCTTTCAACCAGAGTGCACATCAGACTAAAATTATTTATTTTCAGAAAAACAAAATGTTAGTATAGTTTTAGTTCTACCATTACTTTCTGTACCAGTACCAACAACTATGGACAGGAAAGTTCCAACTTCATTGGGGACTTGTTAAATATTCAACAAAAGTGGCTAGAGACAATTTAATTGCTCTGTTTTCCTATTTTAAAAAAACATTAAAATGTGTATTATGATGAATACAGGACCATGGGAAAACACACAACGCTTTAATGCATCATTAAAACAAAGGCTTTTTTTTGTAAATGGTACTCTCTTTGGTGTTGATGAAAATTTTCATCAACACCAAATAAAGTGTTTAAAGTGACCTAAGAACTAGGATAATGGCATTTTTAGGTTGGTACTATAGGCATATGTACACTAGAAATGTAAGTCAACCTATGGGAGGTCCATTTACAACCACCACAGTAGTTACTGTGATGGTTTATGTTCACATTACCCTTTCTTCTGTCGGTGGTGTGCATCCTCGCCAGGAGCGCTTCCACCGACTTAAGTTAGGCAATGTGGGGGGGCTTAGAGCCTGGGCATTCAGCACCACACGCAGCTCCCTGCTGGGAGCCCAGGTGCTGCCCAGAGTCTCCCAGTCCATGCGGGGACCAGGAGCCACCCTGACTTCAAACATGGAACTCCCCTCCCGGAGCCCTGCTCTGGTGGGGAGCAGAGAGCGAGTAGGGGCAACTGGTCTCCCAGAGGCGGGGATCCAGCGGAAGAAAGAGAAGGGGCAACCGCGAGCCTCAGTGAAGTACCAGGGCTCCCTGCGGGAAGCAGGGAGCCTTCAGGCAGCAACCCAGCTGGCAGAGGGGAGCCCAGGCAGCAGCTGGGCTGGGAGCCAGGGGGCAGGCGGAGCTCTGCTAGGAGCCGTGAAATTGGCAAGAATGACAGTCAGTCAAAGTAAATAACGGTGTCTACATGGATACTGCATCGCCCTAACTACACCGACATAAGTCCTACACCTCTTGTGGAGGTGGAGATATTATGTCGGTGTAGTAGGGCACTTAGATCAGCGGAAGGAAGGCTGTAGCGTGTACACTGACATAATTAGGTTGACATAAGCTGCCTTACGTGTAGTGTAGACCAAGGGTACTATGAATAACGAGGCTTCTATACTGTGCTTCTTACACTGGAGAAAAGAAACATTTATCTTCCCACTGTAATTTTATTGTGCAAAGCTAAAGAATCTGTTACAATTCACCAAGTAAAAGACACAACAAGTTTTAAAGTTAGAGTTACAGTACAGAACACATCAAGGTAGTTAGGTATAGTGAAATTTCACCACCTTTCAATTCATTTAACCTACTGACTATGGTTCCCATTTCAGAACAGGTGAAAACATTCAAAGAAAGTTCTTCTGTTTCAGAAGCATTTTGTAACCCATAGGAAAAAAGCAAAATCAATGCAACTTGCTAGCTTTTGCCAACTAAATTAGATGGTGCCAATTTTCTAAAACTTTATTTTAATGAAATAAAACAATGTAGTTCAAAGCGTCACCATAAAATGCCTGTAAACTGTATGGCAACCAAGGGATTTAATCAATATTTCCATGACTATTTTGGTATGCTGACACTATGTACAATATTATACAGCAAATTCATATATGCAGTAAAAATAAAAATACACTTGTAAAGAGCTTGAGTCAAGATCCCTTTGTTCAAGGTCAATATACCTTAGATTTTTTTAACTGTTTTTTAAGTTCAGATTTTTAAAAAGCTTTTGACAAATCAGCATTTTCAAAACATCAGAACTATTCCAATACTACTAACATGAAGGGATTGACAATATGCTTACTGAAGTTCTCTTAACATATCTGGCCATTAACTAGGTGAGGAATGCAGAGGTTCTGCAGAGTAAAATGGTAGAATAGCAGGCCAGAGTTGGTGCATTGAAAGCCCTGTAGACAGTTGTCTTCTCAGTGAGAAAAAGCCCTATTTAGTTGCGAACCAGCCATGGTGGGCTTTTGTAGCAAGCCTGAACAGGTATGTATTTTATAGCAAAAATTGCCACGTTTTCTCTGTTTGATCATTCCTGGATCTCTTCCCATAGACAAGTGGATTTCTTTTTGTAGATTTCAGAAATTTAACTACTGTTTTTAAATTACAGAAGCTTTGCAAAATGTGTGATTACACAAGAGCTCAACTAACTGTGCAACCAAAACTACTACGTTATACAACTTCCAAAGTAAATCATCAAAACATTTGTTATTCCCAAACAAACAAACAAGGGGGAAAAAGGCAAAGTTTACCTTACAAATCAGTTATGTGATTTGGAAGCTGAAGTTCTAAGAGCTGAAAAGTTTCCTATTTTATAAAAATACTAATTTATTAAAATATATACTTCGGTTTTTAGAACAGACTAAAGACATTTCACCAGAACAAGAACACTTCTATGATATTCTCCCAGTAGAATATTCACTTCGGGGAGTGGCAAGCCTTCATCTGCAACATTAGCAAAAATGCTGAAATTGTAGTGCAGGCCTGCACAACTCGTAAAGCGGCGAGGGCCACATTCCTACAAAGAAAACAGCTGAGGGCCGAAACCTCCCAGCCCGCAGAAATACCCCGCCCCAGGGCCACCCAGCCCTGCGGAAACAAACCCTCCTTCCCCAGCGCCGCCCCACCAAAACAGCTGTGGGCCAAAAAGGGAGGTTGGGGGTGGGGAGGTGATACTTTATTTTAAATCAACCAGGGGCTCCCAGCTGCAGAGGTGGCTGGGAGCCCTCAGGGGCAAATTAAAGGGCCCGGGGCTCTGGCGGCTGGGGGAACCCGGCAGGGCTGGCTCTAGGTTTTTTGCTGCCCCAAGCAAAAAAAAAATTGGCTGCCCCCCATCCCAGCCCTGGGCTCCCCCCTGTACCCTCCTGCTGCCCCAGTCCTGGGCTCTCCCCCCCTGCCGCCCCAGCGCTGGGCTTCCCCCTTTCCTCCCCACCAATGCCCTCCCCCCACCCCGCTGCTGCCTCAGCCCTGGGCTCCCCCCCACCAGTGCCCCCCACACACACACCTCCTGCCGCCCCAGCCCTGGGTCACTGGTAACTCGCTCCCAGGGTGGGTCATTCAGCAGGAATTTTGGATGTGCACAAAACACAGACAGGATTGGTTCTCATATGGTTACAGAGCTGCAGTAAAGTGGAACAATTTTCAGCTTGTGTGATTGGAGGATATCTGGATGCATATTATAAGACTGTCCTCCATAAATGAGGAAAAGTTGAGGTGCCTTTATTATTCTTTTGTTCCACTCTTTCTTTCTATGGGGAATTTGCCAATGCAATATCACTGTCTTCTGTTTAAACAAACAAAATTGCTGTTGAAAATAGCAATTCCAGTCCTAATAAGCATTTCTTGCTCAATTTTATCCTACTTTTTCTACAGCAAGTTACAGTGGATCAGTATATTTGATTTGGGAGAAATGAAGTAACAGCTGCCCAAACTGAACTTGAGCACTCCTGAATTTTGAGGTGTTCAAATCTGGAAGGCAGGTGCTGGGGGGGGGGAGCATGGCAGCAACGTGTCTGGAGCTGCATGGAACCAGACACACTGGTCTGAGTGGCACGGTAAGAGGGCTGGGGGTTGGAGAAGGGGTAGGGAGTTCCAGGGGGCAGTCAAGGGACAGGGAGCAGGGTGGATTGGATGGGGCGGAGGTTCAGGGGGGCAGTCAGGGGACAGGCAGCAGTTGGAGTCTTAGGGGTTCATCAGGGGACAGGTAGGAGGTGAGTTCCTGAGGGGAAGTTGGGGGGATCTCAGGAGGGGGCAGTTGGGGACAAGGAGAAGGGAGGCTTAGATAGGGGCTGGGGTCCCAAGGGGCAGTTAGGGGCAGGGGTCTCAGGAGGGGGCAATCGGAGGACAAGGCGCAGCGGCATTTAGATAGAGGGTGGGGTCCTGGGAGAGGGGTATCAGGGGACAAGGACCAGCGGTGTTAGATAGGGGGTGGGGGTCCTGGGGGACAGTTAGGGGCAGGGGTCCGTGGAGGGGGCAAACAGCGGCCGCGGGCCGGGATTCAAAGGGCTCTGGGCTCCCCTCAGCTGCGGGCAGCCCAGAGCCCTTTGAATCCCGGCGGCGGCTGGGATTTAAAGGGCTCTGCGCTCCCCACGGCTGCACACAGCGCAATCCTTTATACTGTCATACTGGAACTTTTCCCCAGGAAATGCTTGTGAAACTTGTATAAAAGTTTGACTTTAAAAAACAGTACACTGAAGAACACTGCATTTTCTTGGATTACTACTTCCATTAACAGTGAACTTACAGCACGTGGAGCCACAAGATGTCTCGCAGAGGTCAACATCACACTTCAGTAAAATCAGCTTCTCTCTTGGCCAAAACTGCCACCAGTAAAGAGACAGAAACACACAATATACTCCCTCATGGCTTTTCATAGTTTTAACCACAGGAATCAACTTTAAATTGCTGAATAAATCTTCAGGTAAGACAGTTAAATGATGAGAGCAGAAAGAACAGGAGGGGAAATAGGAAATAAAACAATAAAGAGGAGACCCCAACTGTAAACTGTCACCAAATAGCTAACGAGTTTTTCTTTTGGGGGTGGGGAGGGGCGGGGGGGGACTGAGAATACCATGAGGCAGTTTCCAAGTCTGGGGTCAAGGGAGTCAGTTTAGTACAGGAGGCATGAGGAATAACAGAACAATGGTAGTAGAGAATGTTGCATATTTGCTCCTGCAGCTATTGGTCTAGCAGTGGGCAACTCTCTGGAAACCACCTGCCTCTGACCCTGTTTCTTCAGGCTAGAACCCTGCACAGATACTCAAATGTGTATCCGCATCCAATCCATGATCTGCAAAAATTATCTGCAGATATCCGCAGATCTGCAGGGCTCTACACTGGGGCTCTATTCCAAGGCATCCCCCGCACCAGAGTCCGGTCAGGCAGAGCTGCTTGGGCAGCTGTGGGGAGCCGTAGCAGACTCTCCACCTGCCCTGGGCGGGTGACCTGAGCAGTCCACCACCCAGTGTCCCTGCCTCCCAAGCCCTGCAGCCCAGGGCAGGTAGAATAACCCAGGCTCCCCAAAGCTGCCCGTACGGATTTCTCCGACCCGACTCTGGCCAGGGGGCAGAGGGGAGGAGACCCGGAGCCGCAGACCAGGCATGGTAAGAGCTGGGCAGGCAGCTGTGAGGATCCATGGTGGACCCTCCACTTGCCCTGTGCATGGGGCCAAAGAGCCCTCTGCCTAGTGTCCCTGCCCCCCGCAGGCCTCCCGCTCAGGGCAGATGGAGGAACCGGTGCCCATGGTTCCTCACAGCTGCCTGCCCAGCTCTTACCATCAGAGACCTGCACAGAAATGGTCCACGGATATAAAGCAAATACCCATGGATTTGCAGGGCTCTACTTCAGATTACTACAAGAACAGCTCACAGGTACAGGACTGCCATCTCAGGCAGTAGCCCATATGTACATGCTTCTCTCCTTAGCAGACACACATGCTAGAAACTTAAAACTAAGAAAGCTTGAATTCTGCAGAAATGAACAGAGCCACCAATCACCAGGGAATGCTTTTTAAATACCTCTGGCAAGCAAATTTAGCAAGACCTGTTTATAACCAGTATTAAGAGATTTTTTTTTTTTACCCTTTGAAAAAGAGAAGTAAACACTCAGCATACTGTATCTAACTGCTAGAATTACCTAAATAATGCATTAAAATAAAACTCAGAGAAATTCAAATTTTACTGAATTTCAAGAAAAATCTATACGCAATTTAATAAAAGCATTAAAAATACTAACTACTCTGGATAACCTGCATTAATTTCAAAAGTGAACAGTTCTAGACACATTTTCACTTCATCTAACCAGTTGTTATTTACCATCATAGCTTAACAACTGCTTTTCAAAGACAATGAACTTCAAAACTAGTAATTTAAAAAAAAAATGTAGTTTCAGAACTATCACCTGACTGTGGTTTTACAACCACACTTTTCTAGTTTTAAAAAAGGTCTCTCCCCTGTTATGTGAAAGACCCACACAGAAGGGAAAACTAATTGATATACACCAGGGGTAGGCAACCTATGGCACGCGTGCCGAAGTCGGCATGCAAGTTGATTTTCAGTGGCACTCACACTACCCAGATCCTGGCCACCGAGCCAGGGGGCTCTGCATTTTAATTTAATTTTAGCTTCTTAAACATTTTAAAATGTTCTTAAAATGAACATTGAAGCTTCTTAAACATTTTAAAAACCTTATTTACTTTACATACAACAATAGTTTAGTTATATATTATAGACTTATAGAAAGATCTTCTAAAAACATTAAAATGAATTACTGGCACACGAAACCTTAAATTAGAGTGAATAAGTGAAGACTCGGCACACCACTTCTGAAAGGTTGCAGATCCCTGGACTATACAGTATTTCCAATTAAACTTACTTGAGGATGGGTCGGAAGGAAACAAGCCAGAACAGGGAAAGAACAGGTTAAAAATATTTAGAGAAGTTAGATTTAGTCAAGTCGGCAGGCCCTGATGAAATTCACCCTAGGGTACATAAGGAACTAGCTGAAGCAATGTCGGAAACATTAATGATTATTTTTGAGAACTCATGGAGGACAGGAGAGGTCCAGAGGACTGGAGAAGGGCACAAACAGTACTTATCTTTAAAAAGGGGATCAAAGAGGACCAGTCAGCCTAACTTCAATACCTGGAAAGATACTGGTACAGAATATCAATTTGTAAGCACCCAGAGGATAAAAGGATAGTAACTAATAGCCAACATGTATCTGCCAAGAACAAATCATGCCAAACTCATTTCTTTTTCTGACAGGGTTACTGGGGAAGTAGAAAAGGGGGAAACCTTGATTTTAGTAAAGCTTTTAAAACAGTCATATGTGGCATTCTCATAAGCAAGCTAGGGAGGTGAAGTACTAGCAGGTGGGTGCAATCTGTCCATCTGGGAGGTCATATCTAGTGGGGTCCCGCAAGAGCCAGTCCTGTGTCTGGTACTATTCATTTTCATTAATTACTTGGAAAGTGGTGGGGAGAGTTTATACAATTTGCAGATGACACCAAGCTGACAGGAGCTGCAATAACTTTGGAGAACAGGATTAGAATTCAAAATTACCTTGACAAGTCAGAGAATTGGTCTGAAATCAACATGATAAAATTCAGTAAAGGCACGTACAAAGTGCATAAATACAAAAAGGGGAATAACTGGCTAGGCAGTAGTACTGCAGAAAATATGGGAGTTAGTGGATTTCAAATTGAATGAGACAAAAACATGACACAGCTGCAAAAAAGGCTAATATTCTGGGGTGTATTAACAGTAATATGGTACATAAGACACAGGAAGCAACTGTTGTCCCACTCTAATCAGTGCTGGTGAGGTCTCAGCTGGAGTATGGTGTCCACTTTTGGACTCCATAGCTTAAAAAAAAAAAGATATGGACAAATTAGAGACAGTCCAGAGAGCAACAAAAGTGATAAAAGGCTTAGAAAATGAGTATGTTTAGTCTTCAGAAAAGATGACTCCAGGGAGAACCTGGTAGCAGTCATCAAATGTTAAGGGCACTTATAAAGAGGACAGTGATCAATTGCTCTCTGTGTTGGCTGAAGGTAGGATAAGACGCAATCCACTTAACCTCAATCTCCCTTTTTGCAAATTAAGACAGAAAAAACTTTCCAACCATAAGGATAGTTAAGTTATAGAACAGCCTTTCAAGGGAGATCATGGAATCCCCATCACTGGAGGTTTTTAGGAACAGGTTAGACAAACTCTCAGGAATAGTGTAGGTATACTTGGTCCTGCCTCTGCATGAGGAGCTGGACTAGATGATCTCTTGAGGTCCCCTTCCAGACCTGTATTTCTATGATTCTGTGAAGTGAAAAAAATAAGGAGGGTTTCCCCACCACACACACTGTATCTTCTCTGTTAATTATAATAAGAATAGGTAAAAAAAAATCATGTGTTTTTTTCAAACTGAAGATGTCCCTTAGCAGTATCAGAAAATAAATGTGATAGTATACAATAGATCAAGTTTTCCCTCAAAACTAAAAATCCAGGGAACTGAGTTTCTGATTGGTCCAGAACAAATGCTTGTAAAAGTTTACTGGTTTGGAAGCCTTTTGTATTCAATCTTCCAAATAATCATTTTTGCAACCATCTTCCACATACTCTTAACCACAGATCTCTCGAGAATTGCTGGAGACAGAAATTAAATCTTTATACCATTTGACGGATGAGAGAATTTACAGCCTTCAAAGTGTTTCCTAGACCACCCACCCTCTCATTGATAATCACATAGACTTCTCCTCCCTTCCCCGTGACTGAGCAGCATCCTGAAGACAGTGCTTCCATGGTAGATAAAAAAAAATACTTCTCTAACATTTACTGCTTTTAATGTATTTATCTTGTTGAACACTGTCTACTCTCCCCACTCCTCCATTTCCTTATCCCCCTGCACACATGCTTTGCTGCTATCAGGTTTTTATCTGTCTGCCTACACCTGGGTTTTCTTCTCCTCTGCATTTACAGCCCAGCCACAGCTACTCTTCTCTCCCAACTGCCCTGTTCATTTTCCCTGATGGTGAATGCCCACTCCACCAGCTGCTCGCTTCCTTTCCTCCATAGCAATGGCCCCCAAGAAGGCAAGCTGGCTCCTTGTTTCCAGCTGTTTCAATAGGTATTTAGTGTCTTTTTGCAATGAATGTTGGTAGACAAGGAAAGCCAGGAGCCTGTGACATATCAGCTCTCTGCAAAATCTCTACAAACCCATCTAGAAACTCCTGTTGTAAAATAGTCCATTTTAGCTTTGATGGTTGTCAGGCCCCTCTGTTCAGTAGTGATTTAGTTAGTTTGGCATTTTATATTATTGAATATATCATATTCTAAAGTTTAGATCAATAATTTCTTGTATCTAAAATTCTTCCAGTTTAAGTTCTCAAGTAACTAAAGGTAATCAACATTAACTATTCTCATCCAACTTCAGTGAAGTTTTAGTATTTAGATAATATCAACTGAATTAGTCTGTGAAGGGAAAAAATGTAGTACATGATCTAAAAGGTTTCATGTTGTATATACGAATATTGTTCAAATAATAAAATTTTAACAGTCATCTATTCACCTGTATATTAAGAATATGACAAAAAGCAAACAGATTTTCACAGATCCTCATAAACTTAGACATAGCAGGATGCCTGAGATCATTTCATATCAACTAATACCTCCCTTTAGATAGGTTTGGAGTACACATGGCCAAAGCTGAACTCCCTATCTAAACTCAAATTCTGCCTCCTTATATTTTCCATCATTGATGACAAAGATGCTCCGTCACTCAGGCATGACCTGGAAGTGATTTTTCACAACTCCTCCCTTGACCTACAGGATGTATTCAAATTTTGCAACTTCTTTTTTCGGTTTTAAGTGCAGATCTTTTCTTCCCATTCCCACATCTAACCTGCTCACCAGGCTTTATTACCTCCTCCTCTCAGGCTCTCTGAAACTCGTATCTCCCCCTCCAGTGCTCTGAAAACACAACTGCTAGGATCATTTTCCTTGCCTCTTAGTCTGCCCTGTCACAATACACACATTTTGAATCCTTCTATTGATTTCTCCCCTTTTCCACTAAGTCAAATTCAAGTTTCTTCTCCTCGCCTTCAAGACTCTTCATGGCTATCTTTTCCCTGCCAACAATGCTAGCTTTAACTGCTCACCTCCCTCAGGCTGGCTGTTCCTAAGCATAGAATCCCCTCCTGGAACCAACAGATAACCCCACAAGACCCACATCTGTGACTCCTACAAGAAACTGGCCAACAAATAATAGATTATGGGCTATATGGTCTAGTTATTTTGTGCATTGTTTGTCACCATAGATTTTAAGCTCTTCAGGACAGGGACTAGGCTTCCACGTGTGGAGACCTGAATACAAACACAAGATAGTAATTTTGCCACTTGGCTGTGAATATTTGCTTTTATTGTCACACTCCAACAAATTTTTTTTTAAACCACTGGATGCACAATCACATCACTTCCACTACCACTGGTAGTGTAGCCAAATGTTTATTCTGCACATTAAAGGTGGATATATTTTAGTGTAGTCTATGTGTGACTTTCCTTGGGCGATAAGAGGACAAAATATGTCAAAAGCCTGCAATAACCCTGGAATAAACTTTACCATTACCAGAGAGACTGAATACTCAACCTGCTTTACTTGTATTATACCAACACATAAGGCTTGTTCACATAGTTTGGGGTGTTCTTGGTATCACTATAATTACATTGATTAGAAACCAATATAGTTACAGTGGTACAACTTCCTACTGCAGATGCAGTTATATACCAGTACAAAGATGCATATATCCGTACATCTTATTTCAGGACTAAGCTTTATGGATATAAGCACTTTTATATGTGTATAACTGCATCCATACTAGATGGTTGTACCACTTGATCTATATTGGTCTCCAGAACAATACAATTATAGCAGCACAAAACAAAAAAAACCCTATGTATAGATAAGCCCTTAATAAAGTTATGTCAATTTTTGCTTTACCACAAAATACTGGACCAGATTCAGGACTGAATAAATTCAAAACATCAGCATACTGTACCACTTAGTCATCTGTTTGCTCAAAGAAGAACTGGAAACCAGGAGAGTGAAAAATTGAAGTGATTTTTAAAATTAACTTTAAAAGGAGAGGAATGGGTGAGTTTAGGCTTCTAATTTAGTGTTTAAAACTCCAGTGTTGCATGGTGAATGTTGTTGGATTTTGCTTTTTTTTAAAACAAAACTTAAAGTTAATGAAAAAAATCATGGGAGTATTTCCATTCAACTAATTCACTTAGATGTAGTCATTCCCTTGCAGTAGTTCCAATCAAAACACTCCAACACTACAATAATGAAACTGACTAGAAAATGAATAAATACAAAAGTGAAACCGGTCTATTTTCACTGCCTAAACTAAGAGAAATGCAAAGAATAAACACATTCAAAATAATGGAGAAGAAAATGACATTACTAATTTTACTTCAGTTAATAGTCCTAGGTCCTATTAGCATTTAGTAAAGTTTTTTTTTAAAAAAACATGCTATCTAACTTGACAATATCTATCCATTTAAACAAAATACAGTATGTTCTCACTAAGTTTTCTGTAGCCCTGAAATTGAGAGACATATGGGAAGTACTGAGATAACTTTACTTCTGTATTGGTATAATTAGTGACATATTGCAACAATCAGCAGTATATTTTAGTGTAATTACAGTACACACTAGCCTGTATTTAAAATCAGATAGCCCGTTACATCCATGACCATAATACCCAATAAATGTATCAGCAACACCCAGTCAAGAAGTTCCAGTTGTGTTCAAACACCTAATTCCAATTCATAAAAATGATACGAGTATGCCATAGATCTTAATGGTGTCAAAGTAAAATGCATGCAGTTTAAACCTTTGTATAGCTATTTCAGAGCACAGATTTATCTGCATAAGTAGGCTCTGCCAGTTTGTTCTATGCACTTTGCTTTATTGGTCACAATTTAATATTATTTCACTCAATTATGCTATTTTTATGGAATGTAAGCTAGACATGATTTCTGAATATGTAAATAATTCTTAGTTTTTTATAACACAAAATCACTTCTGTTTATTTCATTTTGTGTCTTTAACAAACACTCTTTATTCTGAAAGGCTCACATTCACTTATGCAAACATTTAGGACTACTTGTTATACATACTAAAAATACACTGTGTGTGTGATGTCTATTAATCATAACACACTGAATTTTTTACTCCATGAAGGAAGGGGGGAAGGAGAGAACAGAAGGGGAAGTAGCCTTCTATTCCCTTTACATATTCCAGTATCTAGACTACATTATCCCTCAACACCACTGTATACATCCATGAGGCACTGCATCACCAACCATTCAGTCCAGGTGGACTTGAGAACTTGAACTTATTTCTCCTATGTTTAAACACAGTGAGAATGGGTTCAATATTCAGCTGCCATCCCCACCCCCTCAAGTGCTCCTATATTGGACCTTGATCCTCCAAACACTTACACATATGCTTACCTTTACTAAGGTAAGTCCCATGGAAATCAATGGAACTACTCATGGTAGTAAAAAATTAAGAAAAAAGTGTTAAGTGTTTGAAGGATCAATGCCTTGGGGAGCAAGTAAGTAGAACCAGAAACTAAACCCAGTCTCTTGAATGGTAGCATAGAACAGAAGCTTATAAGGCTTGCAAAGAACTTAATCTATCATGTATGGAAGTGTAACATTTAGAAGAACAGCACATTAAAAAGAAAATTATTAATCCAAGTTAACCTGTGAGCATTTTCTTATGCCCTAACACATTATAAACAATTTAAACAACTGAACAACAGAAGACAGACTAATAGTAGCTGAAACTCTGATGCTTCAAAGTCTCTGTAAGAATAAGTAAAAATGTATTCTGTTTATAAAAATATCTAAAATGTAATCTAATTAAGATGTTACCATATACTGCTCTTCCCAAGGCCTTTAGAAGTCAGCTTGAAAATGCAACAATACAAAAAAAAATTAAATTTAATCAATCTCTTGGTGGCTTCATTGAAATCTACTACTTTTTGGAAGAGTAAAAATTAGTTCAGTTTAAAAGACCAAGGGCAATTGCCTCCCGTGGAACTGATCACTATATTTTGGTCTCAGTGCAGTCTTCTCACCGTGGTGTAAGGCATGTCATTTAATGTGAAGTTGTGCTCATGTCAGTTGTAACTGTTTCACTTGTTACTTCAATAAAATTGAAGTCAGATTACTACTGCTTAAATAAAAAGTCAATTAAAAACAACTCACCTCCATCCCTCTCTCTAACTCTGTGAGTATGCACACTTTTTGCTTTACTGTGCCCTGTGGTGTCACCATATTTGTTTTCAGGGCTATCAGATCGCCGCAACATTTTATTTGGTGGTGAAGGATCTGTGGTGTCTCGCATTTTGTCATGACGGTGATCACCACCACTGGGGTGACTCTTTGATGAGTATTTAAGAGTCTGCAAAAGATGAGAATATGTTTTAAAATGAAATCCAATTATGTAGCAGTTAATATTACTTCTAACTAATACAAATACTAAATTTACAAGATATTTAAGATTTTTCACTGTCTAGTGTAAATTTTAGCGATTAAATTATTTCTAAGGTATATTTGAGTGACATATCAGCATTTTAGGAAGACAAGTAGCATAAAGCTTCCCAATTTTAATTATCCCATCTACAGTAAGAAATTCTATTCTTATTTAGCTCTTGTATCATATTCCCCCACTATGGGCTCAGAGGTGAATATCTGCTATAATAGGATATTAAAATTAAACTGCAATTCCTTGAATTCTAATTCATCTTGCACTATATACACATTCAGCACTACATAGACTGCTGACTTCTTTTTTGGGAGGAGGAGTTCAGTTACTTAATAAGTAATGGAATAAAAACAGAAGTTATCATTTACAAATTCTGCATGAACCAGTGTATGCACTGCAAGTTTAATTCAAAGTCACTTAAGCTCACCCACCGCCTTGAATTTCCAGAACAAACTTTACTAGGGCACAAGAACAACTAAGATAGTATTAAAAAGAATGCTGAACTGGGGAGAGGGGTGTGAGGTGATGTGGAGGGGAGCTTAATTTGTGTTCATTCTGAAATATTTATACATTGGAAGCAGCACTGATCAGCATCTTTCACAATGCAAACCTCTGGATGGGGAATGTTTACATTTAGATGAACTGTCACTAACAGCTGCTTTCAATTGTCACATTTTGTTTCACAACTAGTCAGCCAAATGCCCAGAAATTTCAAAAAACAGCCCCTCAAATGTGTCATGAGAGCACAATACCCCACTCCCCTACCCATGGGAATAGGTGTCCTCAAAAAACCACAGCTAGCACTCCCCAAGAACTGGGTTTTCAGGCTAGGAAGGGAGTATGTTATGCCTCTCAGAAATACAAGTAGTTTCCCAGTGACATAAGGATTTGATGCAGGTTTCTTGCATATAGCTGCAGCCCCAGTGGGCCGGTGGCTATAGTGTGCCCTGCTCAGGTGTCAGCTCCCAGCAGGGATTTGGGGAGCAGGCGAGGGGCTTTCTCCGGCCTTCAGAGAACACGTTTTACTATCTGTTTTTCACTAAATGCGATATTGACTCATTCTCCCGCCCCCCACCTTCTCCCGGCACTGAGGGCCGAACCCTACACAGGACCTCGCTAGGCCTCGCCTAGCCTCCCTGCCTCTGCCCCGCCGGGCGCCAGAGGGAACCGGGACCCCTCCCCCCTCCCACACAGGCGCCCCCTCCCCGGTACTAAGGGGCTCATGAGTGGAGGAGGCGGGGAAGTGGCAGCACCGCGGCCTGCGTCGGCGGCCGAAGCCTGTGCTGGAGTAGCTCCCTCCCCTCCGCTCTCTCCCCCGCTCCTCCTCCTGGGCCTAGCGGCCAGCGCTGCAGGTACCTGGTAGGGCTGAGAGTCCCCCCTGCGGTCGTGACAGCTGGAAGAGAGAGAGAAAGCGACGTTAGCGAACAACCGTTACCGGCCGCCGAGGGGGAGGGGTACCACAAACATGGCGGAGGGGCTGGGGGAGCCCCCCGCGGGGTGGGGGAAAGGGAGGAGGGGATTTACCCATCACTGAGTCTCTGCTGTTTCCTCGCATACATTACCATCAATGCCCGGCCTGTGTGCGTGAGTGTGAGGGGACCAGGAGGGGACGGCCGCGGCCGGGCCACAGGCGCCGAGGGGGGAGGAGGGGGAGGCAGCGCTCCGCCTCGCCACCGACCGGGACAGGGAAGGGGAGGGAGGGGGCGGCTCAGGCAGCTCGGCTGGGAGCAGCGCTCACGGGCCCATCTCCTCTCCGCACAGCGAAAGGGGAGACGCCACAGCTCGGCCCCGCACACTCTGAGACACTGAGCAGCACAGACTCCGCCGCCGCTGCCTCCTCCCCCCGCTGCTCCCACCACCGCCGCCGCTCCTCCAACTACATCCGGGAAACTCGGGCGACGCCTTGTTCGGTTAACGTCGGGTGTTTTCGGCTTTTTTCGGCAAGCTCCTCCCACTCGGCCCCCTCTGCTCTTGGGCGGCTGTGCCTTCGGGAAACATCGGCTATTTCCGCCAAGTCCAACGCCCTCACTCTTCCTCTTCGGACAGCATCGGCTATTTCCGCCACCAGCCTACCGCTACCGGGTAACGCGCTCCGCCAGCCTTCGGAAAACATCGCCGCAGACAGCGCCTCCGCATTCGGAAGTTCTCGGGTATTTCCGTGACCCTTCACCCCTCGCCCTGCGGCCACTCCCGGTTGGAACGCTCGGAGAAAGCAGCTGTTCGGAGAGCCGGGCTGGCTGATTGGCCAGGAGCCCCTTGCCTCTTGGGTGGCATGGCGAGCTCCTGAGAGGCGTGCTCCGCTCTGCTGCAGACAGCCTGGGGTGAGAGCGCTGGCTACCAGTTAGCGCAGACCGCTTTCCGGCTGGTGCGGGAGGCTCTTCGTCCAGGTTGGGTACAGCAGGGGCAATGGCAAGGGAGAGGGTCTCCTCCAAGCCCGACTGACAAATGGGAGGGTAGAAAGGGAACCATCTTGTGTACGTCCTGTCTCCTGGGAGGAAACTCGGGATGGGGAAGGTTAAAACGGCCCTTTGGGAGGCTTGCTCCTGGCTGCATGGATGTGCGAGTGTGTCCCCTTTGCGGCGCTTGTTTGTCTCGCAGCAGCCCCAGTGGATGTTTAAGTCTTAAGACTGGAAGACTGGGGCTTTCTTCCTGTCTCTGTTAGGAAAGTGTCTGAGTTGTCACCGCCATAGTTGCTGTGGGAGTTAGGTGGCAATAATAAGAGCTGCCCCCGTGGGGTTCCCCTCTCAAATTGCCAGGCTTTTGGTGGCGGTGCTGTTTGTAGCGTGCCATAGCAGCCACTGCTTGAAGCCCCGGAGAACACTCTGTTTCCACTTAGTAGTAAGAGGATGGAGAGCAAATAGGGCTGGAGTATATCCCTGGCACCCTCGCACCTGCAATCAGTTCCCATAGCAAGCATGTAATGTTCATGATATGGCTCTTCTGTGGAGATAGGACAGAGCACTCTCACACTGCCTACTCATCCAGACTGCTCCCGGTATCCTCCTGAGGAGAGCGAAGAAAAGCAGCTCTCCAGAGCAGAGGCGGGCAGCTAGCTTGCACATTACAAAACATACTCATCTAACTCATGTCCACGTGCGTGTGAAAATAGAGTGTTGAATTGATTAATAGAATCATAGAATATCAGGGTTGGAAGGGACCTCAGGAGGCCATCTAGTCCAACCCCCTGCTCAAAGCAGGACCAATCCCCAACTAAATCAAAGTTTGGATGCCCGGAGCAGCTAGGGAGAGGTAAATCGTTGCGGGGGATTGGAGGGAAGCTGGGGACATTCCGGCTGGTGGCTCCTATCTTGTGCTGGACTCACTATAGGCAGACCTGGGAAGTACTGTGAGTGGGGAGGTGGTACAGTACTTGTGGTTAAGCACAGTATCAGATGAAGAAAATGTCTTTCTTTATCCTTGACTTTGAGTGAATATTTCTAGTGACAATCACCAAATTTCTGTCCTCCATAGAAAAGACTATATTTGTAAATTACAGTTTTATATTTGTGACCAAGCACTGAAATTCTGAGCCCAAAAGGAGTTGTTTTTTCCAAGAAAGTTGTAATAGGAAGCTACAGTGAAAATTATTTTGTGACAATTTTGCTGTAATGAAGGGTTAGACTTCATTATATGTAAATGTTCATTAACTATCAAAAGAAACTCGCTAAAGCACTGAGTAAATAAATGGAAATTCTGGAACCTTGAATTTTGGCCCTGATCCCTAGACAGAAAGAGGCTGGGAACATCACAGAAGTTGTATCCTTAGATATGTTAAACTTAAGTCTGGGGAGGTTCGGGTTTTTTTGTTGTTGTTTTTTTAAAGCAAAATGTTATTTTACCATAGCAGTACCTGTGCTGGTTTGTTAGTGGAGAGTTGTTCACAAAAGCCCAGCTACAGGCTTTTTTGTTTTGTTTTTCCTTTTTAAATGAAAGTGCTGAATGGTGTCGCTGAGAGAGGACTCTGAAAGTGGTGGCAGAGTCCACTGAGAGGGTGAAGCCTGGATGATGACTCAGCAGGGAGCTGTTCTGCAGGATTACAATAATGAGCTGGTGAAATGCATTGAAGACTTATGCATGCAAAGAGAAGAACTGAACAAGCAGATCCAGCAAGCGGAAGTGGAAAAAAATAAACTCCAGCATGAAATCCGAATCCTGTCTGAGCAACTGGAGTGTGTCTGTGAAAGCTTGGCCCAGAAGACAGCCTCACGGAACGAGCTTGATAAAATCCTTGCTGAAACTGAAACTGCTTATATGAAGATTTTGGATAGTTCTAGAATGCTGCTAAATGTCCTGAAGAAGGAAGTGGGGAATTTAAACAAAGCTGCAGAGCTGAAAAGCAACGTGGCCTGAAACAGCTAAATGCTTGGACTCTAACACAATTACAATTCCTCCTGTTCAGAAATGAGGTTAGCCACAGAACCCTGTGATGAGCATATATCTGAGAAAGGGTTCTACCTTAACTTTTGTATATGTTTTTAGCACATTTAAAATAATGGAAAATAATGTACAATACAGATAAATAAAGCTACTGTTTTGCTAAAAATTTCTATATAATTATCTAAACAAACCAGCACATACAAAGAGTTACATAGACTTTGCAAATAGATTCGAGGAAAATAGAGGTCAAATTTTGGACCAACCAACTTTGACATTATGCCTCTTTAATAATTGTAAGGGAAGGTCAGCAAGGAAAGGAGGCTCTTGATTTACCACTCAAGCCCTGAATGTTTACAGCTGAGTTTCAATCTGATTTATTAGTACTCCTTAAATCTGAGAGGAAAGAACACTTTTGTCTCTTTTCAGTCACTCCTATATCAATGGCAAGAATACATGTTAATGACTTTGAGAAATCCTATCCAGTTAATCCAATTCAGTTCTCTCTTACCTGGGAAACATTGCAACTGAGTTCTCGGAAGAAGGGATGGTATAAAATGAGTGGGCAGGTGGTAGATTCTGAACATGGACAAAATACTTTTGACTCCTTTTGGCTGAGTCAAGATGATGATGAATTGTTTCAGCTGTTACTGGCCAAATAAAATCTCCTAATGGTTTCCTCTTTTAGGGGTCTGTTCTCTATCTGAAATGTGCCCATAACTCAATCTCAGTATTATTTATTTTTATTAAGATGGCATCCAGAGACTCAACAGTTTCATGTTGCTTTCAGGCCCACCTTAAACCCCCTTTAAAATAAGTGGAACAGGATTCCATCAAAATATGTTAAAATAATTAAAATTTAGGGGAGGAGGGATAGCTCAGTGGTTTGAGCATTGCCCTGCTAAACCCAGGGTTGTGAGCTCAATCCTTGAGGGATCTGGGGCGGGATCTGGGGCAAAATCTGTACTTGGTCCTGCTAGTGAAGGCAGGGGACTGGACTCAATGACCTTTCAGGGTTCCTTCCAGTTCTATGAGATGGGGGGGGGGGTGTATGTATAATATAACCAAAAAAAAAGACATACTATTTAACAGATGCTCTCTCCAGAAATTGAATTTCCAAAATGCAAGTTGATCATGTCCTTGCAAAGTGCATGGCATCTATAAACTTGCATACTGGGAGAGAATAGATCCCTTCATTTTTATAGTAGATGGCTATGTGTGGTATTCTAATAGGAAACAAACTTTTGAGTCTTTAGAACTCAAGACCATACATTACACAACTATTATTTATAAGGATTTCTGCAGCCCTTATCACAGTAGTATCTTTATACAACTTGTTTCAGTGACAACTTTTTACATAACTTTGTCAAAGTTGTTTGCCTATTGAGTTCATCTTAGCTGATGGTAAAAGACAGAACTGCCTGAAGACTTTATTTTGTATTCCCTTATGTAAAACTTCTATTACTCATGTATTATAGACGCAAAAGATTTGTGAAGAATATGGTGGGGGAGTTTTACATACGCACTGGAAGAAGAAAATAATATTAGAGTTGGCTCTCTAGCTGTGAGACTTTCTTTTGCAAGTGATTAAAAACAACCTAGTTTGGAGGGGGAGGGAAGAGAACATGGCAGAAATCTCAGTTCTAATCTTGTTTTCTATTTCTAGTACGTACTAAACGTTTCTTTTTATATTGCCCTGCACACTAACAAACTGTAGCACTAGCTTTGCTCTTAGATGTGCATGGCAGTAAAATCTTGCATGGTGCCAAGTATCAGAGGGGTGTTAGTCTGTGTCCACAAAAACAACGATGCAGAAGTGGGGTTTTTTTACTCATGAAAGCTTATGCCCAAATAAGTGGGTATTTACCCACGAAAGCTCATGCTCCAAAATGTCCATTAGTCTATAAGGTGCCACAGGATTCTTTGCTGCTTTTACAGATCCAGACTAACACGGCTACCCCTCTGATACCAAATAATTCTGTTTGTCTTTAAAGTGCCACCAGACTCCTCATTGTTTTTTCAGTAAAATCTTTGTTTCATACTGATTCAGTACATTTAAAGGAGTGCAGTTGTACTCTGACTTGTCAGGCAGCGTAATACAAATCATGAATCCCGTGGGTGCAAGAGCGAAGGGTGTGTTAGTGCAAACTGTGTCTGGTGAGATTAGTCTCTGTTCCGTTTTATGAAGCAAAGTTTATATTCTCCTGTGTGCAATACTGCATTTTTTTTTTTTAAATCTCATTGGGAAAGAATGACTGAGCTAATCAACAATTTGTTCATGTACCACTTCCTGTAGCCTCACTTGAATAATACAGGAGTGACAAAACTAGCCAATATCAGGGATACTGCTATTATTTTAATACTATAATACTAATGAGGTAATCCTGCTCCCTTGTTTTTACTTTAATTTACTTCACAAATTACAGCAAATATTTTTTCACTGAGTTTGAGCTTCTGTCTATCCATCTAGATGTTTGATCTGCTTACCATATCTGATCTTGCTCATTACTTGATTGCCATGTCATGCTTGTTATTGACATCACAATCTTAGATTTTTCTGAGACTCTAGATCAGCGCAGCAAAGACTTCTGTCCCAGAGTTGCATGTATGTATTCTACTTCATATTAGTAGACATTATTTAGTTGGAGTGGGACTTAGAGAATTTTATGTGAAAAAGAACTTGTATCATGAAAGTTCTGGTTACAGAGAACTCAAATGGTAGTTTCATTATCCTGCTTGGGTTCTTGTGCTGTATTGCACTCTTCTCCCCATCACTGCTATCAGAGAGCTCTTTTACTATCAGGTAATGAACCCGAAGTTCTCCCTGTTGTGAGAAATATCTTCCTGCTGCGACATGAGGCATCTTTTTCTATTTGCGTGGAACATGCAGACTAGTCGTGACCATTTTTATTAAACCAGGTGATGGAGTTATTTGTACTTTTACTCAGTTCAATCAACATCAGGTTTCTGTTAAGCAATTGTTTAATTCTGCTGCAGTCTGGATAATGCTTGTCCAATTTGTCTATATAGGGAGTCCTCGGACTTAAGACGCCTGACTTGCGTCAGATGCCACTTAGGACGCTTTTCAGTTGACTGCCCATTTTGCCCCTACAATGCTTGTTTCGCCCTTAGGAGGAAAGCCGGCAGGAAAAACACACATCACATGCTGAGTCTCAGCCAATCACTGATTTCACTGTTAAAGTTTTCTGATTGGCTCTCGGCCCCAGGCTTAGCCAATCAAAAACAAGTGGCAAGGCTACCCGGCAACAAGCTGTCCTGGTCCTGGAAGCCAATCAGACAAGCAACTGCAAGGGACCCACTTCCAGCTCCATTCGTTATAACTCAACCACAAAGTTATTTACAAGCAACTCTGTAAAAAGCATGCCCAATTCTGTGTAGTGTGTTGCCGGCATTCTGAGCAGCTTGCTGCCTTGCTGCCCAGTCTGACTTAAGGTGCCCAGTTGCTGATCTTTGTGATTCTAAAAGATCTGGAAAAGGGGAGACAGCAACTGAAATCAGCAGAGCTTTGGATATTCCCCGAACGACTATCGTGACCATCCTGAAAGACAAGGTTAGAATTCAGGAACATGTCAAGGGCTCAGCTCCTGTGCAGTCAACTGTGATAACTAAGCAGGGTGTTGGACTCATTGCTCAGGCTGAGGAGAGTTCTACTCATGAGCCCTTTAATGCAAACAGGAGCTGGTTTATGCGTTATAAAGCCAGGGCCAATTTGCCTAACATCAGGGTCTTGACGACAAAAGTGTTGGCTGAAGTATTTCAACATTTGGAAGCTGCCATGTCCCTGTTTGAGGAACACGACCCCAACATTGAACGCAGTGTATCTGTGAATAGGGGCATATCCAACATGTACAGCTGCTACAGAGAAATTTACAAGGAGAAGAGGAGAACATCTGTCCAAACTTCCTTGGATGCTTTAAGACTCCAGAGAAGACTGCAGAGAAGCCCCCAGCCAAGAGCCCTTCAAAAAGTCCTAGAAAATCAAAGCATATATGATTTTATATGTTTATTTGAATGCTGTTTACCAAATAAACACATTGATGTTGCTACATTAGTCATCTATAATTAATTTAGTACAAAAATCTGGGTTATTGTGGTGAAAATAGTGTATCAAGCCTTGGTTCAGGAACCAATCCACTCTTTATACCATTGATTCCTATGGGAAAAGCGGTTTCAACTTACGTTTCGACTTACGACAATTCGTTCCTCAGAATTGAGTTGTAAGTCAGAGGGCTCCCTGTACACATTTGCTTTGTACAACAAAGTACTTTAATGTAAAACAAAGAAGAGTAAGGAAAAGCATGTGACTAACCTTGCTTCTTTGATATTTGCTGTGAGAAAGGGCCCTTCTTTCTTATGTACTTTTCCCTAAAGAATTCCCTCCAGTGCTGCCCCCTGTCCAGTTCAGTCAGTGGGAGTACTAGAGCAAATAAAATAAAGTTCCAGCCTTTCAATCGCTGTATCATCCAGACATGCTCTGAACAGGGTTAGACAACATGGCTGAGGCACCAGTGACTACTGAATACCTCTCCTGTACTAGCAATTCCATCCCTGGAGCCTAACTGATGGTAGCCATGGTATAAAATGAAAAAGGGTAAATGAAACCAGCACAAGCGCAGTCAAATTTTTTTATTCTTCAAGAGAGTTTTCAAGGGCAGTTGGTTTTTCTCAATTTTCCATTGATGGCACATAAGGGGTATGTTTACAGTGAGCAGGTTTAAGAACTGAATAACAGTTGAAGGAGGCATGTGTGGATGAGGAGGTGATGAAATCCTGGACTCACTGATGTCAATATGAGTTTTGCTACTGACTTCAAGGGAGTCTAGATTTCATCCAAAGTCTCAAGAAGGCTGTCAGTATTACTTGTGAGGAGATGTTATGACCGAGTGAAATATTCTTTTTGACAATTATTTACCATGCAGCAGTGTCATTTGCATGATTGTAGCCAAGTTTATGGAAGCGCTTACACTGGCTTTTGACTGTTGCATTAAGCCAAATTTTGAGAGGTAAATTTATATTCTTCCATGGGTAATCCATTCTTCAGCACCGCCCAAGACCTAGGCCTTTGTGAATAATACATTTCTTTTTAAACAGTTCTGTTCTGAAACATGATTTTGTGCTAATTCCCGCCCCCTTTTAGTCGATCACAAATCTGCTCCCTGTATGTATTCAGAGTCCGATCTGCTTTCTATAGCTACAAAGTTTATACTATTTTTTTTATTTGCATTGATGCTACCAATCCAGTACAACTTTGAGAGAGAGAGAGAGAGAGAGAGAGAGAGAGAGAGCTCTGTTGTGCACTGGCTTGGGCATGAGTTCCCGTTCCAGGGGCAAATTCTGTGGAATTGGAAGACAGCTGCATTGCACAGGTGTAATTTGAGTTACAGAATCTCGTGTTCAATCACAAGCAAGAAATAACACAGATTGGAGGGGAGGGGTTAGTAGCTTTTTTCAGGCCTGAAATTTACTAAAGCATTCTTCTTACTTGCACACTGACAAATCTGATCTGGAAATTGACTCTCATATGGAATTTCGTGATGCCATTTTTACACAGTTAATAGTCAGAGTGGAATCACACTTGAAAGATATGAGACATACAAAACTAGGGAGAATTTTTTGGATATGTACTTAGGCGGCAGTTCTCTTTAACAGGAATGCTATTCAGTAATTATTTTAACTGTTTATGGCACAATAGTGTGTGGATTACTTGGGGTGTGTGACAAATGCAGGGGTGCTCTTTAGTAATTGCTGTTCCTATATCTTGTCACCTGTATATTATTAGCGATGGGATGGTGGGTGAGGTAATAATCTTTTATTGTACCAACTTCTGCTGGTGAGAAACAAGCTTTCAATTATCTCACCCACTTTCTCTCTCTCTCTCTTATATCCTGGGACGGACATGACTACAACTGCACTGCATAACACCCTGTGTAGTATATTTGAACCATACATTGGGGCAAATATCTCACCTAGGGAGAGGAGACCCTTTTGAATAGTCACCTAACAGCTTACACTTAAGGGTCCTAAAGGACAGAGCTAGAGTGAATAGCCTCAATGGCTTCAGCTTGCTCTTTTGGGAAGCACCCAAACCAGTTTGAATGAGAGAAATATACAGAGACCCACAGAGACTCAGGAGGACATGGGTTTGCTAAGGATCTATAAATTCTGTTCTGTTCCTGTAACTTAAGTGGAAAGTCTGTCTACCTTGGCTGATAGTGAAACATAAGATTAAATATGCCTAAAGGGAGTTTGTTTTAAATTTGTTGGGTTTTTTCCCTCTAATGCTTTAAGTAAAATACTTCATCTTAAGAAGGATCACTGATCACAGGTTGCTGAAGGGAGGAAATATAGGTGCCTGAAACACAGTCAGGTGTGCAGGATGGTAAATGGTCTGAGTGGAGGAATAATGAGATTCCACCCTGACAGGTGAGAGGTCAATACAAGAGGCCAAACACCAGAAGTGGCTGCACTCAGGGAGAGGGTGTTATGTATACATCACAAATCAAAGTGTAATTGTACTCCAGGTAAGCATAGCTGTATTAATTTTAATTAGCTGTGATCCTTCATGGGGGTACCCCGGGCTGTGACATACCTCACTATCACCTGCCCTGAGTGTGAGTCTGTGCCTACCAGGGGTCATCTCCCCAACGCCATCGGCTATGGGCAACTCAAGCTCACTTCTCTGGGCCTCGGCAGCCCCCACAGTTTATCTACAGGTTAGCAATCGGTACACACCAGCCTCCAACCATCAGCTTGGAGTGTCTAGCCCCTGTTCCACAGGACACTTGCTTTATTCACGGTTTCACTGCTTCCAAATGATCAGTCCACTTCAGATCACCACTCTGCATAATACACAGCACTTACTTAATTTCACTATAAACATATCTATGTTTAGTAGGGCTGTCAAGTGATTAAAAAAATTATCACGTGATTAATTGTGCTGTTAAACAATAATAGAATACCATTTATTTAAATATTTTGGATGTTTTCTACATTTTCAAATATATTGATTTCAGTTACAACACAGAACATAATGTATAGTGCTCACTTTATATTTTTTATTACAAATATTAGCATTGTAAAAAACAAAAGAAATAGTATTTTTCAGTTCACCTACTACAAGTACTGTAGTGCAGTTTCTTTATGATGAAAGCTGAACTTACAAATGTAGAATTATGTTAAAAAAACCCTGCATTCAAAAATAAAACAATGTAATATTTTAGCGCCTACAAGTCCACTCAGTCCTACTTCACCAAATTGCTTAGACAAACAAGTTTGTTTACATTTGCAGGAGATAAGACATGGGCAGCATTGTTTACAATGTCAACTGAAAGTGAGAACAGGCGTTCTCATGGCACTGTTGTAGCCAGCATTGCAAGTTATTTACATGCCAGATATGCTAAAGATTCATATGCCCCTTCATGCTTCAACCACTATTCGAGAGTACATGCTTCCATGCTGATGACTGGTTCTGCTCGATAACAATCCAAAGCAGTGTGGACCAATGCATGTTCATTTCCATTATCTGAGTCAGATGCCACCAGCAGAAGGTTGATTTTCGTTTTTGATGGTTTGGGTTCTGTAGTTTCTGCATCGGAGTGTTGCTCTTTTAAGAATTCTGAAAGCGTGCTCCACACCTTGTCCCTCTCAGATTTTTGGATGGCACTACAGATTCTTAAACCTTGGGTTGAGTGCTGTAGCTATCTTTAGAAATCTCACATTGGTACCTTCTTTGCGTTTTGTCAAATCTGCTGTGGAAGTGTTCTTAAAACGAACATGTGCTGGGTCATCAGCCGAGACTGCTATAACATGAAATATATGGCAGAATGCAGGCAAAACAGAACAGGAGACACACAATTCTCCCCCAAGGAGTTCAGTCACAAATTTAATTAACACTTTTTTTTTTTTAATGAGCATCATTAGCATGGAAGCATGTCCTCTGGAATGGTGGCTGAAGCATGAAGGGGCATATGAATCTGTAGCGCATCTAGCATGTAAATATCTTGCGACGCTGGCTACAACAGTGCCATGAGAACACCTATTCTCACTATCAGTTAACATTGTAAACAAGAAGTGCGCAGCATTATCTCCTGCAAATATAAACAAACTTGTTTGTCTTAGTGATTGGCTGAACAAGAATAGGACTGAGTGGACTTGAAGCCTCTGAAGTTTTACATTGTTTTGTTTTTGAGTGTAGTTTAGTAACAAAACAAAAAAAATCCACATTTGTAAATTAAACTTTCACAATAAAGAGATTACACTACAGTACTTGTATGAGGTAAATGGAAAAATTCTATTTCTTTTGTTTACAAATATTTTCACTGTAAAAATGATCAAAAAATAATGTGAGCAGTGTACACTTTCTATTCTGTGTTGTAGTAGAAATCAATATTTGAAAATGTAGAAAATATCCAAAATATTTAATAAATTTCAATTGGTATTCTATTAACAGTGCAATTAATCATGATTCATTTTTTGGGATCATATGAGTTAACTGCGATTAATCGCCAATTCTAATGCTTAGTTAACAAAACAGAGATTCAAGTAACAGAACAAAGTATTGCAAATAAAATATATATATATAAAATCATAACACATTCTAGAGCTTAGGTTTAATTAACTAGATGCTTTCATGTCTTGTATTGATCTCCCCAATCATTGCAATGCTCCACAGCCAGGTTGCCTGTGGCTCTTCTTTCATGAGACAAGCCCACTGTCAGCTTGCCTCCTTGGTGAAAGACCCAGTATGGATCTTTGCTCCCCAAGATACATCGGAACAATCCTTCATCTTTATTCATAAACAGGATTCCACTCTCCTGCTGTTTGTTTCAGCTTGTAGATTCTTTCTTGTAGATTTTTCCAGTCTCTTACTTTGCCTGTGGCTCATTATGCAAATAGGCAAATACTGTGAGGCATACAATATACAAATGACTGAACAGGGACACAGGTGTCTGTTACACACCTCACAAATGTACCTTTCAGGCAAGAGGTATCACCTTCTGGTGACCTGCCTTAACTCTAAGACCTTAAGAACATACTTTTTAGTATAGATACTGTAACACAGTATACTGACTCATGAGCTAACTCAACCCTGTGTCACTCTGAATATCTACCAATATATATCAGAGGGGTAGCCGTGTTTGCTGCTTTTACAGATCCAGACTAAGAGTCTTGTGGCACCTTATAGACTAACAGACGTTTGGGAGCATGAGCTTTCGTGGGTGAATACCCACTTCGTCGGATGCACGTAGTGGAAATTTCCAGGGGCAGGTATATATAAGCAAGCAAGAAGCAGGCTAGAGATAACGAGGTTAGTTCAATCAGGGAGGATGAGGCCCTCTTCTAGCAGCTGAGGTGTGAAAACCAAGAGAGGCGAAACTACAAAACCAGTTTCTCCTCTCATGGTTTTCACACCTCAGCTGCTAGAAGAGGGCCTCATCCTCCCTGATTGAACTAACCTCGTTATCTCTAGCCTGCTTCTTGCTTGCTTATATATACCTGCCCCTGGAAATTTCCACTACGTGCATCCGACGAAGTGGGTATTCACCCACGAAAGCTCATGCTCCCAAACGTCTGTTAGTCTATAAGGTGCCACAAGACTCTTTACTGCTTTTACCAATATATATATATAAATAAAAATTGGGACCTAACTGGAAGACAGGTAGGTGACAGAGGGTGTCAATTAACTGAGCAGAGCTTTACCTGAAGGGCTAATTGAAGGAGAAGCAACCCCAACAGGGGGGATGATATGAATGATAGGAAGTAAGCCCTAGAGAGGGGAAATTCAAAGGAAGGCAGAGGGCTAACTGCTGTTCTGTTCCCTTTCCTAGAAGCAAGTGGGGATGCTGGCTGTGGAATGTGAATAACACTACAAGCTGTGGTGTGCTGAAAGAATATAATAAAGCACAGTGGTGCTGAAGGAGACAGAGTGGTCGTGGCCTGTGGTTAGGGTCTGAAAAGACTCTCCAGGGGACACCCTATGACAGATGCACAGCTCCTTAAATATTATCTGTGCATACATTTTGCACTGATTATAATGACTAGTGGTCTACTGGCTCTCAGTAGACCCCCTCAGATGCCACACTTTTTGAACTATTTTGCACATAAACAACGAGGAGTCCGGTGGCACCTTAAAGACTATCAGATTTATTTGGACATAAGCTTTCGTGGGTAAAAAACCCACTTCAGATGCATGGAGTGAAAATTACAGATACAAGCAGCCTGTATCTGTAATTTTCACTCCATGCATCTGAAGAAGTGGGTTTTTTACCCATGAAAGCTTATGCCCAAATACAGGGCCGACTTCAGACCCCAGCGCGCCAAGCGCGCACTTGGGGCGGCGTGCCAGCGGGAGGGCGGCAGGCGGCTCCGGTGGACCTCCCGCAGACGTGCCTGCGAAGGGGCCGCTGGTCCCGCGGCTTCGGTGGAGCATCCGCAGGCATGCCTGCGGGAGGTCCACCGGAGCCACGGGACCAGCGGACCCTCCGCAGGTACGTCTGCGGGAGGTCCACCGGAGCCGCGGGGCCGACGACCGCCAGAGCGCTCCCCCCGCGGTGTGCCGCCCTGCTTGGGGTGGCGCAAATCCTAGAGCCGCCCCTGCCCAAATAAATCTGTAAGTCTTTAAGGTGCCACCGGTCTCCTTGTTGTTTTTGTGGATACAGACTAACATGGCCAACCCTCTGATATTTTTGCATATATCCAACCCAGGGGATCCCTGTAAAACCCTACATACCCCCTGTGCCCTCTGCCAGTTGACAGCAAGGGATCTGTGGGTCACGATAGCTAGCACTGGTAACAATAATGGTGAAGATATGGCAGCATGGGCTTCAGTGCGGGCTAGCCACCCAATTCCTCTGCTGTACAAGCCCCCCTGGGATACTGTCTATGTACTCAGATTGTTAGCAGGGTCTGTACCATTGCATCTTCATTGTTATTGTTACCCATGCTGGCTAGATTAAAGCTAGAGCAGACATGCCTACTCACACTACAATTACTTAATTTTGCAGGGCAGATGTACCCTCAGAGACCAGAAAGGGGAAATGGGTGCAGCTAGCCTCATAACTGTGAGCGTGTGTGTAAGGGTCCGGTGTAGGGGGCTCGGCCCTCTCAGGAGCGGCCAGGAGCCAAGCCGCGTCACTACACGGCCTAAATCCGCAAGTCAGTCTCCGAAGGTCCACGGGCTCAGACCCTCAGGCAGGGGCTGAGCAAAAAAACAAACAGAGTCAGTAACTTAAGCCCCCAGCCCTCAGTCAGGGCGGGGCAACAAGCAGCAGTTCTAGCTCAGACCCTCAGGCAGGGGCTGAGCAAACAGGGTCAGTAGTTTAAGCCCCAGGCCCTCAGTCAGGGCGGGGCAGCAAACAGCAGTTCTAGCTCAGACCCTCAGGCAGGGGCTGAGCAACCAGAGTCAGTAATTTAAGCCCCAGCCCTCAGTCAGGGCGGGGCAACAAGCAGCAGTTCTCGGCTCAGGTCCTGGGAGCAGGAGCTGAGCAAACAATAGGTGAGTCCAGATTTCTGGGTCCGAGCTCTGGTATGAGGGGGAGACTGCCACCCATGCGGGGGGGATGGCAGGGGGGGGGGGACACAGGCCCACCCATTCCACTGTGTCCCAGCCCGGGGCCCTAACAGCAGCAGTTAGTCTGCTGCTGTGTCGGTGGGGTCCTGACCGCAACACACCGACATCGGCTCGCAATCTGCATTAGCCAGACTGGGGTCAGCTATCCCCGGGCTACTTCCCATCTCCCCCTCCATGGGTACCTGCTCGTCGCTGGTGTCCGCAGTGGGGTCCCACACCATGGGCTCCTCGTCATGCTGAGAGTCGGCTAGCTCGGGCTGCTCCTCAGGACGCGGGTCGGGGTTACGCTCGGGTAGCTCCTCGGGGTACCGGGCCCGGGGAAGGCTCGGCCAGTCCTCTTCGGGGTACCGAGCTCGGGGAAGGCTCGGCCAGTCTTCCTCTGGGTACCGAGCTTGGGGAAGGCTCGGCCAGTCCACCTCAGGGTACCGGGCTCGCGGAAGGCTCAGTCCAGCAGGAGCTTGGTCAGGAGCATCTGTCCTCTCCGGCCGCCGGGGTGCAACTGAGCGCTGGGGCTGGGCCTTTATACTTCCTGTCCCGCCCCTTGACTTCTGAGGGGCGGGGACAGGTGGCGGTGGCTCCGCCCACTGGGGCGGCTGTTCTGGCTCCTCCCTCTCAGGAGCGGCCGGGAGCCAAGCCGCCTCACTACACGGTGCTTCAAAATGTTTGTTTTACTAGGATATAATCCAACCTCCTACAGCCTATGGTAAGGAGGAGACTTCCCCCAATGGTAGTTTGTTATAGAAGAGTCTGTTATGGAATTTCCCCCCACCTTTTCCTGGAGCATTTGGTACTAGCTGCTGTTAGAGAGGATAGTGGACTAGAAGGACTATTGTCTGATGTGACATGACAGTTCTTGTGCTCCTATTTAAAACTAAGGAGTGATTTTAAAAATTGCTACACTGCCTGTTAAGATAATCTGTTCCTTAGGTTCAGCCCTTACAATACCCCTCATCTCCTCCCCTCCTGAACCATATTTAGTAAATGTTTTTAGACCCATTTGTTAACCAAGAAAAGTCTTTAAGGATTGTAGGTTATTTGGTAGCCCACCACTTCAGTTAAAGGACAAGCCTAATAAGAGTCCATTGGTCACGGCACAGGCTTCTAAGAGTTTACTTCCCCCCCTCTAAGCTTCCTAAAGTGCAAAAAGTTTCCTTGCTAGAATATTACACTACAAGTCGCTACTGCGTGAGGACTATGGTTCATCTCTTCTGAGGCTATGGAAATAAATATTTGATTTCAACAATGCACAAGCTAGAGAGGTGAGACATCAAAGAGGGGGAAGAGATGCTGAGTTCTGTCGTAGCCTGTGAATCCAACTACATGGAGTTATTTCCTAGTAATTGTCTCATTCTGGTGCAAGTGCAGCTTTTTCTAGACAGCTGTTCAAAATATCTTTCCTAATGGGCTAGAATTGTTCTGTGTTGCTTAAATTGTTGGAATGACACTAATATTAGCTGTAGAAGAATAGGGGCAGTTTGGGGCCAAATGCTCAAGGGTAGTTATGGGTACAGAGTGGGTAGCAGCAGGGAGGAAAGCAATCTCTTCAGGGCCAGGGCACACTGGCTGGTACTCTGGAGGAATTAGTCCATGATATGTATAATTCTTACATTCACTCCCTCACTCCCCTGTACAGCAGAGGGACTGGGAAGCTGAGTATAATAGAGTCAAAATCTGATTTATGTGCTGCCCCCTTGGTCAGGGCTTGTTGCAAAGCCACAAATTCACCCATGATAAATAAATAAATGGACAAATATATCAAAATTTACAGAAGGCGTCTTAAATTTGAATTAGCCTTTAATGAGTCATATCTTTATTTTTAAGTGAGGAAAAAATGTTCCGGGCCTAGGTCTTTTCCCCTTATGCCTTAGTTCTGCTTTTTCTCTCTCTCTCTTTCTTGTGAAATGTGGAGTGTCTCTCTCCTTTTTGACTTGCATGTAATAGACTGTAATGTCACCAACTCAGATAAACATTTTTTGCAGTGGTCCCTGACAGTGTAACTAAAATCATGGCACTACACAGGAAGAGAACCAGTCTGAACTCTAATTGCACAGTAGACTGCAGTGGCTCCAGTCCCCTGGCATCAAGCTGAGGTGGACTAAACTGCAATCCTTTTCAGCAAGTACAGAGCTATAGAGAGAACTTGAAGTGGGATTCAGTAAAAGGCGTGAAGTCTGGCTCTTCCTTGGTAGAAAATACTTTCAACTCTCTTGTGGCTGGATCTGGCCACGATGTTGCTCCCCCAGACAGCTGCTGTCCTGTACAGGTGCTTGCATTACCAGTCAAGGCAGCTACTACAACAAGAGAACCCCCTTCTGTGTTTCCATTAGCTTCAGTAGAAGTAGTGTATGGGGGAGGACTGACCATGTAGGCCACATGCCTCTGCTCCTTAGCAAGAAGATAGGCTATATAGGGAAGTAAAGCAGGCCAGCAAATATGAATGATAGATTCAGATCATCCACTTACAAAAAAAATTGTAGGAAAGTAGGTTTCTCTCCCCAGTACTTGGCTAAGATTAAAGAAAAGAAATGTGTTATGTGTTTGTCAATATAAAAGTGTGTATGAGTTTGTTGGGGCAAGGAGTGTCACTTCACGTGTACGGTGCCTAACACAATGGGGGCAACAGCCATTGAGTGTGGCCTCTATGGGACACTGTAATCAAATTTTCAAATACCATCACTGTATTCAGGAACATTCATATTTATTCCAGAAATTGACATCTTGTATAGGAAAATAACATAACCCAAATAAAAAATCCCAGTCATGCCACTGGAGCACACAGATAGACTGAAGTCTTACTGAAAAATAGATCAGCTACTCATCCTTTTAGTCTTCTTGTATATTGCCTATGCAGCACAGTGTCCCTAAAGCATACTAAAAGATGCTCAGAGTATGTTCACAATAAACCTGCTTCTAAAAGTTACGTTAGAGCATCATATATACTCTGTTTTTCTTTGGAATCACATTCTATTTCACAAGCTCAGATATTCCCAAATGAAGTGCACAAGACATAAAACATTCCACGTGCCCTCATCTGCAAAGAGGAAGGGCAGCAATTAAAAGTTTGCATGCTGTGAAATCTCTGGGCACCAATAGTTTCTGCATAGAATGTTATAACATTTTAAAGAATAATTGGTTTTCCCTGTCTGGGGTAATGAATGCAAGCATACTTGTCTTTTTGAAAGAGAGCTACATCTCAGTCATTCTCAAACACGCTAAAGCCTGCTGCTTTTTATATGGACTTCTGTCTCCTGAACTGAGATCAAGATCCTGGCAACAAATTGCATCTCACAGGCTCGTGAAAGTTCTGCCCACCTTTGCTGGCGTGCCTCAATGAGACTTTGTAAAGAAGAGACAGGCTTCTGATAATGTTATGTCAAGCTGTGTCTGAGGCTGTGGGTTGGCTCCTGGGCTCAGTTAAACAGGAGTAAAAATACTTAATTACATGCTTTGACCTGATTCAAATAGGGCTGCATGCGAAAGCATCTAGTAGGATTATGGAATGCCCTCCCCTCAACCTTTACATTGTTGGGTAGGGGAGACTGTACTCGTCCTCCTGAAAGGTGTGTGTCAGAGGAAATGGGATAAAACCTCCTGAGAAGTGTCTGTTCCAGACAGGAAGAAAGCAAAGCTTCTCCATGTGAGTTCTGCTTTTTGTCTTTACCGTGCCAACTCCATCATGCAAATTCTGAAATAAAGTAGCCACTAAAGGGAAAGGAGAGACAGATAAATATGCTGTTTGCTGCTGCTTATAATGCAATTATTCTGCTATCACTGTACATGAGCACTGTTGTGTGGAATTATTTCAGGGCACAAGGTAAAACGTAAATCTGAAACCTGAATTCTATGCTCAGAAATGTTTAATTTAAAGCCGTTTTTATTTTAGATGGGCATGAAAAGAAAGTGCATTTAATGATGCTTTTATACCCATGAGACTCGGCTGTATACATTTGTCAACAAAAACTAGTTTTCACTAGGTTAGTAGAACAGCAATTTACTACACTAATAAATATGGAATGACGTTTGACTTTAATATGTGGCTTTTTTTAATCTATTTATTGCAGCATGTATGACTTATAGTTTCAGATGTTAGTGAAGTCAGTAATGTCCAGACACAATGAGGTATGTGATAAGGATGGAATTAAGGCATTAACTTGCTTCTGTAGATTTAAATTAGATCCTTCATTGTTACTTTGATATATAGATTTGTTTTAAATAACCTTTGCAGCTGGCTGTTTGGCAGCAATGTGTTGCCAAACATTTTAACAATGGCGTCCCTCAAATTTTCAGCCTGGGTTAGCAATATAGGGCACACTTCCTGGGTAAAACACCCTTTCCTACGCTTCCCAAAAACTTAATTCGCTCTGTGATGGGTTGGACCCCCCGCTTCTGGGATGCCACCTGATATACTGGGATTTCACTGAGCCACCCCTGCTGAATCAGCCTGGGTTCCCTCTGCCTGCTTTGCTGAATTAGGGTCTCCGGCCTCTTGCAGCACACACACACACAGGGCCACACCCTGCTGCAGGCACAGACTTAAGTCAGCTTTGTGTGAGAGGACTCCCTCAGTACTCATGTGCACACCCCTTTTTGGGAGATAAACCCAAAATAATACTGTCTTGCACTGTATAGAAAAATCTGCACAGCGAAAGCTCATAAAAATCCACCCGCTTCCTCAATGGGAAGAGAGATGTGCACACTTCTTGCCCCCACAGTTAGAAATTGCATAAACTGGAATGCATTCTTCTTATAAACAAGAAATAAGTGTATTAACTACCAAAGGTGGATTTTAAGTGAATATAAGAGATAACAGACAGAACAAAGCAGATTACTAAGCAAATTACAGTGGATGAGAAGCTGGATATGAGTCAGCAGTGTGCCCTTGTTGCCAAGAAGGCCAACGGCATATTGGGCTGTATTAGTAGGAGCATTGCCAGCAGATTGAGGGAAGTGATTATTCCCCTCTATTGGGCACTGGTGAGGCCACACCTGGAGTACTGTGTCCAGTTTTGGTCTCTTTCCCCCCCCCTCCCCCCTGGAAGGGATGTGGACAAATTGGAGAGAGTCCAGCGGAGGGGAACAAAAATGATTAGGGGGCTGGGGCACATGACTTACGAGGAGAGACTGAGGGAAGTGGGGTTATTTAGTCTGCAGAAGAGAAGAGTGAGAGGGGATTTGGTAGCAGCTTTCAACTACCTGAAGGGGGGTTTCAAAGAAGATGGAGCTAGACTGTTCTCAGTGGTGGCAGATGACAGAACAAGAAGCAATGGTCTCAAGTTGCGGGGGAGAGGTCTGGGTTGGATATTAGGAAACACTATTTCACTAGGAGGGTGGTGAAGCACTAGAATGGGTTACCGGCAGAGCTGGTGGAATCTCCACCCATAGAGGTTTTTAAGGCCCAGCTTGACAAAACCCTGACTGGGATGATTTAGTTGGTGTTGGTCCTGCTTTGAGCAGGGGGTTGGACTAGATGACCTCCTGAGGTCTCTTCCAACCCTAATATTCTATGATTCTAAATGAAACCAAACATGCAAACTAAGCTAGTTTCATTAAAGAAATTGGTTACAAATAGTATTTCTCACCCTAGATGTTGTTTCAGGCAGATTACAGAAAGTCTTGAAAGGCAGCTGCATTGGTCTCCCTCTTGAGACCTCAGGTATTATAGTACTCACAAGCTAGATGCCTTTCCAGCTTGGGCTCAACCCTTCTCCCCGCAGGTCTTTTTTCAGTGTCTCTTAGGGTGGGGAGGCAGAGGAGAACCATGATGATGTCACTCCCCTGCCTTATATAGCGCTTGTGTAAGGCAGGAACCCTTTGTCTTCTAGTGGAAAACCACTGGCATTCCAAAAGGGGAGGAGGGGTATTCAGTACTAGGTGACTCGGACCCATGTCTCTGCATGGCTGTGGCAGCCATTGCTTGTAGGCTGTCTCCAGGGGCCACAGGAAGATTAAGCTCTTTCACAGTCCATTGTCTTTGTTCATGGCCCATTAGTCCTTTCTGGCTTTTCCATTGTTGTACTTGAAGTGCTGGTTGGGGGGTGACACCCAAAGTAATACATTTGAAATACAGATACATAGTTAATATTCCTAACTTCAGATACAGAAATGATACAGGCATACAAATTGGATAATCACATTCAGTAAATCATAACCTTCCCATTTATATGTCATACAAGCCACCATGCTTAAAGTATATCAGTTATGTCATATTCATATCATAAGCATATTTTCATAAACAATATGGAGTGAAACATCACACGCTCCATACTCCTCCAGCCATAACAAAGGTTGTTGGCATCCTATGAGTTGGGTTAAAGTCTGAATAAAAGGTATAAGAAAAGCCAATAAACCAGTAACTACCCACTCAGTAATGTTGTTCCCCTCTTTCCCCCAGAAGGTAGGTTTGAGATAGCTAAGAAGTTCTTAGTCAATGTACTGCCACATATGTAGGTATAAAAGGTATCTTTCCTGGGTAGGACTATTTCCTGCCTTTACCAGCCAGGAGAGACGCTAAGTACTGTACAGGATCAGTTATTAACATTCAGTGGATGCTTCAGCCTCATTCCCAAACACTGTCTTCCCCAGAGTTCATCAAGAAGATGTCATCTTGCAGATGCTGGTAGAGAGCAAATGACTAAATAAACCAAGGCAACAAATACAACACAATAGTGGCCTAATGTTGGTAACCACGAAAATCTCCTCTATGTTTATGTTCTGTGGAAATGTAAATAGGAAACAGAATATCAATATACTGTCAAAGCTATTCTAGAGAACAGTTAACAAAGTTGAAAGTGATAATTTACCTTGTAGAGAAGAAAACTAAAGCAGAGTTTAACTTCATAAATTGTATCTTAAAAGTGGCTTAAAGCATTTTTTATAAACTGCACAAATCAAGTCAAAGTGGTAAGAAAAGTGTTGGATTTCAGTTTAAGGCCTGGTCTACACTGGGGTGTGTGTGTGGAATCGATCTAAGTTACGCAACTTCAGCTACGTGAATAATGTAGCTGAAGTCGATGTACTTAGATCTACTTACCGTGGTGTCTTCACTGTGGTAAGTCGACTGATGATGCTCCCCCATCTTTTTCACTCCGGTGGAGTACCGGAGTCAACGGGAGAGCACTCGGCAGTCGATTTATCGTGTCTTCACTAGACATGATAAATCAACTCCTGCTGGATTGATCACTCCAAAGGTAAGTGTAGACATGCCCTAAATGTCATTTGTTTGTAACTTTATATGGAGTGTGATGGTAACAAAACATTATGGTTGTTCTTTCAAAAGCTTACAACTGAACATTGACTTAATACAGCTTTGAAACATTACTATGCAGAAGAAAAATGCTGCTTTTAACATCTTAATTTAAATGAAACAAGCACAGAAACAGCTTCTTTATTTTGTCAGTTTTTTTAAACTTTCCATTTATATTTTTATTAGTTGACATTTATTTGTACTGTAATTGCTTTTTTTTAATATCTCTGCTGCTGCCTGATTACATACTTCTGGTTCCAAATGAGGTGTGTGGTTGACCAGTCAGTTTGTAACTCTGCTATTCTACTTTATTTTGTATGTACTGATTTAAATAATGTTGTCACTCTGGGGTGGGGTTGGGGATGAGAGGTTTGGGATGCAAGAGGGTGCTCCAGGCTGGGATTGAGGGGTTTGGAGGGCAGGAGGGGGATCAGGGCTGGGGCAGGTGGTTGAGGTGTGGGGAGAGGCTCAGGGGTGCAGGCTCCCAGTGACGCTTACCTCAAGTGGCTCCCAGAAGCAGTGGTATGTCCCTTCTCCAGCTCCTACGCATTGGCGCATCCAGGTGGTTCTGCATGCTGCCCTGTCCACAGGCACCGCCCCACAGCTCCCATTGGAGTGCCACAGGGAGCCATTGGAGCGCATAGGAGCCGGAGCAGGGCCATGCAGCGGCTTCCAGGAGCCATGTGGTGTGGCCCCTGACCCTGGTCCCCTGCTGGAGTGCCGGAGCAGGTCAAGCCCCACACCCTACTCCTCAGCAGGAGCTTGCAAGCTGGCTTAAAACAGCTTGCGGGCTGGATGCAGCCCACGGGCCGTAGTTTGCCCACCCCTGCTCTAGCGTGCAAAATCACTCCCAGCTGAATGATAGGAGAGCTTCTAGCCAGCCACTCCCGAATTATATTGTGGAGTGACACCAGCAAATTCCCATTCCCAGACTTGTCCCCAGAAATGTGTCTTGTACTGCCCAGTTCTTTCCTCCTGAGCAGTACAAACTCATAAAAAGTCCATCAGTTCATTAACAGAAAATGATTTGCAAACCCTGTTTTCTCAAATGGAGATTCCAGACACTTTAATCCAAACACACACTGGTTTAGATAAAACAATAAAACAAGTTTATTAACTACAGAAAGATTTTAAGTGATTAGAAGTAATGAGGCATAAAAGTCAGAATTGGTTACAAAGAAATAAAAGATAAAATACAAATTAATACCTAATTTAACAAGCTAAATGAATTCAAAGCAAAGGTTTTTCTCACCACATGGTTTTATTGGCTGAACTCTTTCAGTCAGGACCACTCCCCTAGATCACTGATGTTTCCTTTGCCTTTCAAATATTGTTGATGTCATGAGTAAAGAGGAGGGGAAAGAGGTGATTTGTGTCCTCTGTTCCCCCTCCCTATTCTCTTTGAGAATCATCTCTGGCTGCGGTTCAGGTGACAGCAAGTCTGTTTTGGATGGGAACCCCCAGCATTTATTTGCCAATATGTAAATTTCTTGCCTACACCTTTCTTCCTGCCAAAGAATGACCACTTAAGCAAGTGGTAAGTCTATTGGATTTTGATGACACCTGGCAGTGGTGCTGACTAGCCTTGTGTCTCTGACAAACTGGTTTGGGCTGCTGTCCCAGAATTGGAATGTGCTTTAGTAACATCATACAGTAGAATCTCATAACTTTACATACAATGTTGCCACACATATTCTACCAGGACAATAATGACCAGTGAATTGTAAGTTTTCAAATGATACCTCACAAGGCATACTTTGTAAACAAAATTAATAGTTTTATAAAAATGGTGAACATAAGGGTACAGTCTGTCACAACCATCTATCTGTAGATTAGAAAATTGATTTAAATTATATATATGTTAACAAGCTAAAGTTACAGTAAATACAGAAACAACTGTACAGTGTGAGTAATGTTTGCATTGAGCAGCCTAGAGAGATTTGAGTGAGACTGATACTGGAAAAGATATAATCTTTTGAGACTATCCAGCGAGATTAAGAAGAATTTCACTGGCAGGAGAATTCCACAGGAAAGAAGGTCAGTTTCCTCTTTTTTAATTATTTAGGGGTTCTTTTTACTGAAAAATGCATGGATGCTGCATATAGCATAAAGAATAAACTACCATGAGTAAGAAAAGTAAATTGATAAAGCAGTGAACAACAAGACATATACAGATTATTTGTTCTATTCCATAACTATGGTAGACAAATGTTTTTAAGTAGGTACAAACAATGGCAAGAAGGGTTGTTTTGGGTTATATGGTATGCAGGGGCAGCCCGTCCATATAGGCGAACTAGGCAGTCACCTAGGATGTCAAGTTAAATTTGAGGAAAAAATTAAATGAAAAAAAAAGAAAAAATAAAAATAAAAAGATGGAAAAAAATACAAGTAAAATAACAAAGATGTCATTATTTCAATTCCCGTCTGCGTATGGAGGGAATATTAATTATAATTCATTTCTCTACATTTCTGATAATATGTCATATTTATTGCAAAAAAATTATATTTGAGCAAAAAAAATTCAATTTGCAACGTAGGGTCAAGATGACCCACTTTGCAATTTTGATAAGCAATAACTCAGCCACAATGAAACACATCTGCCAACGGCAAGAGCTGTAATGCTAGTGACACCTAACTCAAATATACATCAAGGTCGCATAGCTGGAAATTCATGTAGAGCAAAGATATCACGAATTGATACATGTCAAATGGTCATTTTAACAACGTCGCAGGTAGATGGTTAAGAATCGAGCGAATACTATGGAAAATTGTGTTTCTTGGTGCCAAAGAATAAAGAATGTCTTTTGGCATTATAAATCCAAAATGTGAGTATCTTTAAGCGTTATTAAACCTTAGCGTTATCAGGCTGTATAGTTATGAACTTTTCTTTGTTATAACTGGTTCACATGTAATAAATAAGGTCCATAAAAGAAAAGTAACAGTGATAACGTTTAATAGACTACGAAAGTGATGACATCACACTCCAAGTGGGTAACCATGAGGAAGGGGATTACTTTCCAAACAACCGGTGTCGGGTTATAATGTCGAAAAAGGTCATTTTGTTTCCGTGTAAACGCTTTAACTAACTGTTTTAATAGGTAAGTGAGTGTATGTTACTAATCATTGAAACTTTAAGCAGTGAAAAGATGTGTTGGGATGGCTGCAATGTGGTTTAAATCGCCCGCCATGTGGTGGGTGTGTCAGCCATCCTTAACGCTATAATGCTTGCAGTTGGGAGCACAGTACATAACAATATTCAAATACCCCATGGCAGAAAGAGGAAAAAGAAAACCCTCAGGAGCTGAGTATCGTAAATGAAAGGCTGAGAAGGAAAAGGACCAAGCAAAACAGTAGGGATCCTTCCTGAAATATCTTCTCTTTAATCCAAATAAAGATGGAAGGCAGTTCACAGCATCCAGATGAAGGAATTTTACTTGTAGAGGAGGTTAGCTCACATCTATCTGGAAGTAATTTGGAACATCAAGATGAAGGTATATTACTTTGAGATGAGGGTGGCTCACATCCACAAAAAAGCAGTTTGGAAACTCAAGATGATGGAAACTTACTTCTAGATGAAGGCAGCTCACAGCATCAGACTGATATGGAAGTGGAGAAAATGTATTCCCCATCAGAGAGACATGCAGAAATTGAAGTAAATGAAGCAGAAGGAAGAAAGGATGAGGAAGTTACAAACAAGTTACAGTATGGGGACCCAGCTTCATGGCCCAGATGTGATGACAGCGTGCGGCAAATTCTTGAGGAACATGGACCCAAACACGTTCATGAATTTCCCTTTTCTAAGGATGGAAATAAAAGAAAATTCTCTGCTCAGCATTACAAGAGGAAACTCATTAATGGGGAAGAAATTCATTGAAACTGGTTACAATATTCAGTGTCGAAGGACTCTGTGTTTCGCTTTTGCTGCAAGTTGTTTAGAAATCACACAGTTTGGTACATCACTTACTGAAAATGGTTCGAAGGACTGGAAAAGCATCTCTTCAATTCTCTCTTCACATGAAAGAGTATAGAAAATTTGGAATGTTTTCAGAATTAGAAAGAACCTGAATTACGATTGAAAAATGGAAAAACTATCGATGAAGAAAATGTACATGTGATCAAGGAAAAAGAAGAATATTGGCAACAAATATTAGAGCGTCTGATTGATTTAGTGAGAGTTCTTGGTGGGCAAAATTTAGCATTCTGCAGTCACAGTAGAAATGAAAAATTATACACTCCAGGTAATGGAAACTTTAAAATTTGTTGAATACCTAGCTTTGTTTGATCGAGTCTTGAAATATGTAAAATATGTAAAATAACTGATCATGAAACACAGGTTCATTACTTAGGAAAAAATATGTAGAATGAACTGATTCAAATCCTAGCAAATGCCATTAAAAAGAAAATTATAGAAGCTGCCGATTCTGCAAAATACTTTTCAATAATACTAGACTGTCACCAGATGTGAGTCATGTTGAACAAATGGCAATCATTCGTTTTGTGAATATGGAAAAGTCTGCAGATGAAGATAATGTTGAAGTGCACAGAAAGGAACATTTTTTGGGTTTCATACCACTGAAGGAGACTACTGGAGCATTTATGACTGAAACTATTCTACAAGAGCTTGAAACAATGTCATTATCTGTTGAAAACTTACATGGCCAAGGTTATGATAATGGGAGTAATATGAAGGATAAAGACAATGGTGTGCAAAGGAGAATGATGGAAATCAGTCCTAGGGCCTTTTTCGTTCCTTGCAGTGCACATGCACTGATTTAGTTGTCAATGATGCTGCTAGATGCTGTTCGGAGGCAAGCAGTTTCTTTGACCTGGTGCAATGTGTTTATGTATTTTTCTCAGGCTCAACATGCTGTTGGGAGATTCTGACTCACCATGTGAATTCTCTAACTATGAAACCACTTAATCAGACACGATGGGAAAGTCGCATTCAATATGAAGCCTCTTCAATATGAACTTGGAAACATTTATGATGCCCTAATTGAAATTTCTGATGATACTACCTTTACTGGATCATCTGGCAATACGGCACGTTCAGATGCAGAAGCTCTTGCAAATGGCCTTTCCAAGTTTAAATTTGTGACTTCACTCATTTTGTGGTATAATATCCTTTTTGAGATTAACCTCACTAATAAGCAGCTTCAGGAAAAGAACTAGAACATACATTCTGCTATTCAAAAACTGCAGCAAACTAAAAATACTCTGGAGGAATTCAGAAGTGATGAAGGGTTTGAAAGAACACTGGTAGATTCTCTCGAGCTTTCTGAAGAAATAGACTTTCCGACATAGAATGAACCAGAGCCAGTTAGCATTCGGCAAAAGAAAGAGCAGTTTTCATATAAAGGATGAGACACACCCATTCAGAACCCAAAACAAAGATTCAAAGTAAATTTCTACTTCGCAGTCCTTGATACTGCTATTCACTCAGTTGATGAAAGATTTCAACAGATGCAGCAGCTAGGGTCAGTATTTGGCTTTCTATATGATATCCACAGCTTGCAAAAGAAAACAGCAAAACAGATAAGAGAATTTTGTATAAAACTGGAGTCGGCATTGACTCATGAAAATTCAAAAGACATTGATGCTACAGATTTGTGTAGTGAGCTTCAGGCTTTTTCAAGACGACTTAAGAAACATTCCACTCCTGAAAAAGTACTGAAGTTTGTTTGTGAAAATAAATTCTCAGTTTTCCAAACATTTTTATAGCTCTACGCATTCTTTTAATTTTGCCAGTTTCCGTAGCGAGTGGGGAACGTAGCTTAAAGTTAAAATTGATAAAAACATATCTACGTTCAACAGTGGTGCAAGAGAGATTTATTGGACTTGCCACAATGTTAATAGATCATGAAACAGCTGCAAAACTCGATCTAAAAGAACTAGTGACTGAATTTTCAAAACTTAAAGCAAGAAAAGTCATGTTTTAAGAGCACAGTGTTTTTTATTCAGAGTGTTTTGTAAATACAGGTTAAAGTTCATTGAAGAGTTTTCTTATTTCTTTCTATATTGGATGTGGTGGTAATGGCAGTTAAAGCAGGATAGCATAATGGATGATTTTGGATTTGTAATAAAAATTATATTTTTAATTCATTTTTATTTGAAATTGGACTGAAATATCATCTAGCTGTCATGTACAAATCTATTCTGAAAATTTCATGTCTCTGCTTTATCTGATCTCAGAAACATTGGTTGGACAGACGGATGGATGGACAAACCGAATAATTAAGCCTCTGTTTAAAAAAAATGCTTAAAAACCGTTAAAAGGAAAAAAGGGGCAAAATATTTCCCAGTTTACCAAAAACCTCAGCTTAGATCTGCCCTTGGGGTGGGGGTGCTGATTGCATGGTTTGTCTAGGGCACCAGTTGCTGGCAGCTAGTCTAGGGCCGGCCCTGGTGGTGTGAGATCTAGAACTGAGTGACTCACTTCAGTCATGATAGAGAGAGGCTGAATAAGAGGAGAACATGATGAACATATACATACACTGACTATTGCCAACTCTCTCAATTTTAATATGTCTCATGATATTTGGTGTCTTTCTTAAAGCCCCAGCTCCTGGAGTCATGTGATTATGTGAGACTGTCAGCTTTCATTTAAAACAAAACAAAACAAAAAAGAGTTTCTAGCCCTCATGGTTCTGGAGAAAGTGTGGCCCCCTAAAGGCTTAAAATCCAGAAGGCAAATAAAAAACCCTAAAAAATATTATTTTTACAACATTACTATTTTTTTAACCCAATCATGATTTTTGGGGCCTGATTTTTATTTTTTTTTAATGCATGGGCCGACAATCCTGCCAGGGTGCTCAGCACTGTGCAGGAGTGATCCTTAAATGTCTAAAATAAAATAAAAAATTAGATCAGGTTTCTTTCGCTATACCATGAGACTTTAATTAAGAATCAGAAAAACAGTTCTGAGGTGGTCCATGTACTTAGATTCACCCTAGAGTGATATGGGTGAGTGTGCACTATCACTATACTGGTTCCGCTGATTAAATGGAGGATTTCAGACTTCACAGTGGTCAGGCTGGTACTTTTGATATGGTACTAAATTCACTGAGTGAGGGGAAGAGAGAACAAATCTTTTACTCAAACATTCCTTGATTGCCAAAAAACTAGTGTGAGAACAAACACTCAGCACCGAATCTTGCAAAATGTCCAGGAAATATCTTTATCTTGTTTACAGCATTAGACTGATTTTTGAACCCACTTTGTTTTCAAATAATTTTTGTATTGCCTCCATCCAGCATAGATGTGGTGTAAATTACTGACATCAGAAATAATGAATGCTAAAAGTGAAGTTACAAAAACATTGCAAATTCAAGGAAATTAATCTTACATCATTTCAATCTTTTTCTGTGTGTCCCCCTCTCATTTTGGGTATTTGTTTGGGAGTTCGGTGTTTGTCTGGGGGTTTCACTCTAAAATATCTATACTTCCCACCCCACAAAAGAAGAACTAGAGACAGTTGTCCTGGCTCAGGTCAGTAGGCTGTATTTAAAACACTGCTTCTAAAATTTTTATCTAGTTTAAAGGGACACCACCAAGTCCTTCCAACTCCATCCCCCATTGTTTGTAATGTCATATTAGAAGCTTTAAAATGAAATGCCTTTACCTACATTTCATGTTCCTTTAAAATTCTGCAAACACTGGCTGGATCAGATTCTGATCTCTGTTTTGACCGGTTAAATTCTGGAATAATTTCACTGACTTCAGATGAGTCACTCTGGATTCCTGCTGGTGTAACTGAGTGCAGAGCAGTCACCTGCTTCTTTCCTCCTTTGTCTCTTGCAGAATAGAAGCCAACACTGTTCTATTTTATTCACCACTTTGTGAGCCAGCAGGATTTGAACTGAAGCAGCACTGAGAGGAACAGTTTGCCTCATTAAAACAATAAGTTTGATATATGAGAAGACAAACATGAAATAGGATTCTGTTTTGGAAATGGGTACCTTTGGAGCCCATGCATTGACATAGAAAACATCAGCATAGAGCTGGGAACGAGGCTTCTTAATTCACATGTGCTCCCTCTACTGGTTCTGCAGCAGCAAAATATAAAAGGCTGGATATTCTGTGTGCTACATTCTGTAAAAACTAAATATTGTTTATTAATTTCTCAATAAAAGTATTAATATGTATTCTGAATTCAGGTGGCATTTCCCACGGATTGTAGTAAGTTCCAGGAAGTTAACATGTAAGTTCTAGACTTTAAAGTAGCACTAATAAAGTCATATGGGACAAAACCCTGGGGTCCTTATTCAACTTTTACTCAAGAGTTTAATAGGAGTTTTGAATGAGTAAAAACCAAATAAGGGCCTCCTAATTTGGATTTATACAATGTCCCTTTAGCAGGTGCACTGTGGTACTGAATGGTTTGGTAAGCCTAAACCAATTTTTTTACATGTGTAAAAGCTGCTGTTAATACAAGTTTAATAGCTTCTTTTGCTTAGTTCCTTTCCTGTTGTATTAATGTTTTATTTTGTTTTTTTTATTACTACTAGGAAAGGTTTAAATAAGAGATGACTGAAAATTTCATATTTAAATAAAAATATTATCAGATATCCTTTATTTACCATGCTTGTCCTTTATATATTTATGGCAAAATACAATGTGTTCCAGATAAGCTACAATGAATATTGGAAATTACATTTTAAAATGTAGTTTATATACCATCAGCCTTTTAAATAAAGGAACATTAGCAATTCTAATGGGCTTCTGCAATACATAAGCATCAAGGGCCAGATTTTCAAAGGTGCTCAGCACCCAGCACTTCTCACAGTGATGCTTGTTTCAGAGTAGCAGCCGTGTTAGTCTGTATCCGCAAAAAGAACAGGAGTACTTGTGGCACCTTAAAGACTAACAAATTTATTTTAGCATGAGCTTTCGTGAGCTGCAGCTCACTTCTTCGGATGCATAGAATGGAACACACAGACAGGAGATATTTATACATACAGAGAACATGAACAGAGAACAAGGTGGAAGTATGCATACCAACAGGAAGAGTCTAATCAATTGAGATGAGCTATCGTCAGCAGGAGGAAAAAAAACTTTTTGAAGTGATAATTAAGATGGCCCATTGAAGGTGTGAGGAGAACTTAACATAGGGAAATAGATTCAATTAGTGTAATGACCCAACCATTCCCAGTCTCTGTTTAGGCCACAGTTAATTGTATCTCGTTTGCATATTAATTCAAGTTCAGCAGTTTCTCTTTGGAGTCTGTTTTTGAAGTTTTTTTGTTGCAAAATTGCCACCTTCAAGTCTGTCACTGAGTGGTCAGAGAGGTTGAAGTGTTCTCCCACTGTTTTTTGAATGTTATGATTCCTGATGTCAGATGTGTCCATTTATTTTTTTGCGTAGAGACTGTCCGGTTTGGCCAATGTACATGGCAGAGGGGCATTGCTGGCACATGATGGCATATATCACGTTGGTAGATGTGCAGGTGTACGAGCCCCTGATGGCGTGTCTGATGTGATTAGGTCCTATGATGGTGTCACTTGAATGGATATGTGGACAGAGCTGGCATCGGGCTTTGTTGCAAGGATAGGTTCCTGGGTTAGTGTTTATGTTGTATGGTGTGCGGTTGCTGGTGAGTATAGCAGTTTCCTGTAATATCCTTGATATACCTTATCATATTAAACTTATGTATTATTGTGAGCTGGAATTGTATGTAATCTCTCCAGGGGAGAAATGTGACAGATGTGAGACCTGGGAGCTCAAAAAACTTCACTGAAATTATGCCAGACAAGTATGGACTTCTGGGAAGGTAAATGTTAAGTGGATTTCCTGGGGAATCCCTGCAAATTCCCCAACTCCGGTTATGCAAAACCCTAGCCTTTTGAAGCTACATCCTGAGGAAAGAGTCTCTGTCTGCTGCTTACCTGGTACAGAATGCCAAGATCAAAGCCCCAAACTGTATTTAAAAAATGGCTAGTCTGTCCAGTCTGGGTTCTGGATTTAAGGTGGATGAACTTGTAACCATGGGAAAACCCAGTTGTGGGTTCTGAAATCTACCAGAGCCCTAGGCTAGAGTTTGGGTTGACCTCTGTTGAGACTATAAGAGAATCTACATGCATCCTAAAAAGCTTAATAGGTTCTTTCTGTAATGCTTTTACATTAAGAATAAACATGCTTGCTGTCACATTCTGGGGTGCAATCCAGACCAGTGAGGGGTTGTGTCACTATCTGCTCTGAAACCTGAGATAACTCACAGTTAGGGCTATCGATTAATTACAATTAACTCACGTGATTAACTAAAAAAATTAATCATGATTGATCACAGTTTTAATTGCACTGTTAAACAATAGAATACCAATTGAAATGTATTAAATATTTTGGATGTTTTTCTACATTTTCAAGTATATTGATTTCAATTACAACTTAGAATACAAAGTGTACAGTGCTCACTTTATTACAAATATTTGCACTGTACAAATGATAAACAAAATAAATAGTATTTTTCAATTCACCTCATACAATACCATAATGCAATCTCTTTATCGTGAAAGTGCAACTTATAAATGTAGACTTTGTGATGTAACTGCACTCAAAAACAAAACATTGTTACACTTTAAAGCCTACAAGTCCACTCAGTCCTTTTTCTTGTTCAGCCCATCACTAAGACAAACTAGTTTGTTTACATTTACAGGAGATAATGCTGCTGGCTTCTTATTTACAATGTCACTTGAAAGTGAGAACAGGCATTCGCATGGCACTTATGTAGCCGACATTGCAAGGTATTTACATGCCAGATATGCTAAACATTCATATGCCTCTTCATGCTTCAGTCACCATTCCAGAGGACATGCTTCCATGCTGATGACGCTCATTTAAAAAAAAAAAAGCACTAATTATATTTGTGACTGAACTCCTTGGGGGAGAATTGTATGTCTCCTGCTCTGTTTTACCCGCATTCTGCCATATATTTCATGTTACAGCAGTTTCGGGTGATGACCCAGCATGTTGTTTGTTTTAAAAACACTTTCGCTGCAGTTTTGACAAAGCGCAAAGAAGGTAGCAATGTGAGATGTCTAAAGATAGCTATAGCACTTGACACAAAGTTTAAGACTCTAAAGTGCTGTCCAAAATCTGAGAGGGATGGGGAGGCAGGGTAGCATGCTTTCAGAAGTCTTAAAAGGGCAACACTCTGATGTGGAAACTACAGAACCCAAACCACCAAAAAAGAAAATCAACCTTCTGCTGGTGGCATCTGACTCAGATGATGAAAGTGAGCATGCCTCCGTCTGCACTGCTTTGGATCATTATCAAGCAGAACCCTTCATTAGCCTGTCCTCTAGGATGGTGGTTGAAGCATGAAGGGATATACGAATCTTTAACACATCTGGCAGGTAAATATCTTGTGACACTGGCTACAACAGTGCCATGCGAACCTCCTTTCAGGTAACATTGTAAACAAGAGGCAGGCAGCATTATCTTCTGCAAATGTAAACAAACTTGTTTGTCTGAGTGACTGACAGAACAAGAAATAGTACTGAGTGGACATGTAGGCTCTAACATGTTTTGTTTTTTAATGCAGTTTTTTTTTACATAATTCTACATTTGTAAGTTCACTTTTCATGGTAAAGAAATTGCACTACACTACTTGTATGAAGTGAATTGAAAAACACTCAAGTATTAGAGGGGTAGCCATGTTATTCTGGATCTGTAAAAAGCGACTGAGTCCTGTGGCACCTTATAGACTAACAGACGTATTGGAGCATAAGCTTTCGTGGGTGAATACTCACTAACGAAGTGGGTATTCACCCACGAAAGCTTATGCTCCAATACATCTGTTAGTCTATAAGGTGCCACAGGACTCTGTCACTTTTTGAAAAATACTGTATTTTGTTTTTTTATAGCACAAATATATATAAAAATAAATATAAAGTGAGCACTGTACACTTTGTGTTCTGTGTTGTAATTGAAATCAATATATTTGTAAATGTAGAAAACATCCACAAATATTTAAATAAATGATATTCTATTATTGTCTGTGATTAATCACAATTAATTTTTTTAATCACACAATCACGATTATTTTTTTAAACGCTTAACAGCCCTACTCATAATGCTTTGCTCTTGTAGCTCCCAATCTACTCACAAACAGCCAAAGAGCATGCAGGTCACACCCTGAGTATCTGTGTATAGCTGCAGTCCTGGTCCAGCAACTTTGATTCCAGCAGCCTGTTGGCAACACAAGAGCCACACTCTGGCTTCCGGCAGTCTGTGTTTCTATTTGTAATGTGACCCAAACACATTCGGAATCCTGAATTTTCCCCAAAATGTGGGATCTGAACTGTCCAGCCCTCTCCTGGACAGTTCAGGTATTATAGATCTATTGCCCCTGTAACAGGTCAATATCCAAGAGTTTGCTACTTTAACTGGAGTTACCCAAACAGTTGAGTTTAACCACAACACTGCATTAGTTCTGATTCAAGAATAAAACAAGTTTATTTAACCACACAGAGATGTACTCACTTAATCTAAGTATAATCCATAAAACTCAGAAATGGTTATGAGAGAAATAAAGATAAAATGCTTTCTAGTAGCAAACTTGGCCAATGAGGCTTGGCTCAAAGTAAAATCCTTACCACAGGTTCCCACCAAGGCTGCTAACCAAATTTTCATATCAGGATCCATCTCAAAGTCAAAAGGCTGATTCCTTTGTCTTCTTGGATGAATGAGAGAGGGGTAGAGAGCTAGGGAGAGGTTTCCTGGGGTATTTTTTGCTCCTTGTTTTTATAGCCCAGTTCCCTTTTGAAGTGGATTCTTCTGAAGATTACCCTTCAAGGCTAAGTTTATTCAAACCATACAGAAAGTGACATGGAGTCTGGGGGGGGTTAAGATGGCCACGTGCTCTTTCTTCTCCCCTGTGTATGCTGAGATGCAGATTTACCTTGTCTGCTTGCCTTCTCAAGGACCCTGTTTATTACTTATATGTAAATTGAGGTAAACACACAGTCCTTTGTTTAGGATATACCTGTTTAACCACTCCTGCCTAGTCAGGACTGTGGGGGTTTGGACATATGCTACCAACATAATACAGGAGGAATTCATAACTTTAGATATAGTGTATAGATATAATATTGACCAGCGAGTTATTAGTTTTCAAATGATACCTCACAAGTCATATTTTGTATGAAGATTATTACACTAGTGTATAGGGTGTGAATACAGGAGTGTATTTGGTTACATTTGCATATAATGAGCTGTGTGGTCATTTATAATTGTGGCCAATACACTGGTCGTAGATCTCAGAGAAAAAACAAAGTGCAGGCATTGGCCTTTTAGGCAGTGTGGCTTGTTGGCGATATCACAGTGCAGGGAGCCAGGCAGCCTTAAAACCCTAGTCAGGAGGGTCTCCGCCCAAGAGAGGTTACAGCTGGGAGCCAGAAAGCTAAAGGGGGTTGTGACGTTCTGTATCTTGGGGGAACACCAGCACCCCCATGTTCATCCTTATAATATGATTGTAAAAGTTTGTCATGTTGGGTTTCTTCAGAAGGCTCATGATGTACTGAGCATTGCTGTTATGGTAATGTTATAGTAATTGTTGTTATAGTAATGTTATAGGTTGTAATTTCATGTATATAATTTTGAGGCTGAAAATCTATCCGCATGGCTTAAAGCAAGCCCAGGCAAAAACTCTCCAGAAGCAGAGTGGCAGTTCACACCTCATCAGGGCATGTATAGGACAAACCCAACCCAGCCTCACAAAAACAAAAGACACTGGCCTAGACAGCAACCAAGGATCTGTTGGACTCTCCACGAGTCACCCCACTTCCTTTGGTCAGTTTGGGACTGCAATGAGGGGTTCTCACAGCAGAGCAGGGTAACGCTGACTCCGAGAGTCAAGGATTGGAGTGACCTAGCAGATCACCAGTCCAGATAACACCAGAGGAATGTCACAGGGGTGTCCTTGGTGACCCATAGAGGGGACAGTACTGATGCAGTTGCCCTGAACCTGTGACAATGCTTATGAGCAGATTTTCAAAAGAATCAGCACCCAACATGCTCTTTTGAAACATCTGCCTTCTCTTTTGGTGCCTAAATGGGAGCTGAGCTGTTCTGCAAATTTGGCCCCAAATGTACACAGAGCGTTCTGTGTACCCCAGGAGTGACAATTACAGGGTCTGAGTTGTTACTTGCATTTTGGTAGTCCCCATTTTGCTGTAGGCACTGCACATGCACTGAATGGCACTGTCCCAACCCAAAAAAATGTACAATCTAAAAAGACAATGAAGGGTGGGGGAGGGGTGCACAGTTTAAGCATGAGCTTTCGTGGGTGAATACCCACTTCGTCGGATGCATGTACAAGGAAGGTATGCACAATTTGGTTTAAAAAAAACAAATTGAGGAAATGTAATTCCTAATAATCATAGGTGTGCTTTCAGCCTTGTTCTGCATAAATAATAATATCTCTAATAAGAACATCTGCTATTCCTACCCTCTAGAGAATAAAGTCTGTAAAAAGATCAGATTCAATTGAGGACAGAATACTTGGCGGATTAGTTACTGACAGATGTTACCTGGTGGGTACTGCAACAGGTTGTTTAAATGAGGGGAACCAGGGTTTGGGAGTTAATTTGGGACTGACTCAAGCCAGCACAGGCTGGCAGCATCACAGAAAAATTATTTTCAGTCACAGAGAGAAGGTTAACAAAGCCTGCACTATACTCCATGACTCTTAACAGCTATAGCTGATTTAGTCTTGAAGGACACCCAGCAATACTAGCTGTAGGGAGAGCTCACTGGGAGAGCGTAACTGCTCTGTGCTAGTATGATAAATGAGGAGAAGAGAGGTAGCTAAAACACACACACACACAAAGTTGCTGCCTCAGGGAGGTGAAAAGTCACCTTTGTCATAAACCTTGATCAGGATCAGATGTGCTAAGGGAAAGGCCATGCTCAAATATCAAAGGGTCCCTAAGTGCCAAAGCATGAGAGAGAGAGAGAGCAAGCAAGGGACACAGAGCTGTAATTTAAGATTGGCCTTCACTCTTGACTGGAAAATATGTGCTCTTGAATTGTAATGCTCCTGTGAATGCATGTTTTGTTTTGTTTCAGTTCATTAGGAATCTTTGCAGCATTATTGATCTAAGCTACTGAACAATGAACACAATGATTAATCACATATGCATTCCAGAAACATTTTTCCGTACTGGACTCTTTCAACAGTGACAGTGCTTTGCTGTGTTTTGTCTTTCAATTCCCCATTCTACAAACCAAGGGCAGCTCTGCCTTCCAATGCTCAGTTCTTTGTTTTTGAATCTTTATTTGGCTAAATGACTCCACATTTTTGCATTCTCATGAGCCAAGTGCAGCCTGGATTTGGAAGCAAGAGGAGTCTGAGCGGATTTTTGCTCTCACAATAACATCTGATATCCATGTAACTGTAAGCACTCTGTCATTAAATTAAAAGGCCAAGTATTACAAGAGAAAAGAAGCATATTGCATCCTTGCAATCAAATGTAAAACAATGGTATTAGAGTGTATCAATCCTGCATGTGTTACCTGCCTTTTTTAATTTTATAAAGTGTCTCTATAAGAGGAAACTAAGCCTGATCCTGAAATCCTGTTCTGATACCATCTGAACTTTGGTTTAGATTCAAATCTAGACCAAAATGTATCTTTGTAATGGGCCCAAATTGGAATATGAATCCAATCTGAACTTTGGGGAAATTCAAATCCAAATTTTATAGCTCAATTTCAGCTCTAATTATTATTATTAGCATTGCTTAATCTGCTATAAACGATAGTCTCCTGAGCTAAAGTATTTAATACCCCAGCTCCCTATCAAATATCCTATGCTAAATCAAACACTGATTCTCATCTTGGGATCTCATTCCAAAAACTTTCCTTAATTCCTGTTAAACACTTGGATTTAAATATTTGTTTTTCAGTTTTCCGCTTTATGTTCAACATGAATCTTAATGTATCACACTGGTTGAAATATTTTCTCACAGCATATGTCCAACAAAAAAAAAATCTACATAAAGTAACGATACACAATCATCCATAACAGAAAAACCTGTAATTGATATTGGAGCTATTTGTAGGATTTGCAACTTGTGCTCTGAGAATCAGATAAATGTGTTGTCAAACTGCTTCATTGCTTTTCCCTTTCACCATAAGGTGTAGCGCAATGGTTCTCAACCAGGGGTACATGTACCCCTGAGGGTACGCAGAGGTCTTCCGGGGGTACATCAACTCATCTAGATATTTGCCTAGTTTTACAACAGGCTACATAAAAAGCACTAGCGAAGTCAGTACAAACTAAAAATTTCATACAATGACTTGTTTATACTGCTCTATATACTATACACTGAAATGTAAGTACAATATTTATATTCCAATCGATTTATTTTATAATTATATGGTAAAAATGAGAAGTTATTGTCTGTATAAAATGTTAGTTTGTACTGGCTTCACTAGTGCTTTTTACGTAGTCTGTTGTAAAACTAGGCAAATATCTAGATGAGCTGATGTACCACTTTTGTATTTTTATGTCTGATTTTGTGACCAAGTATCTTTTAAATGAGGTGAAACTTGGGGGTACACAAGACAAATCAGACTCCTGCAAGGGGTACAGTAGTCGGGAAAGGTTGAGAGCCACTGGTGTAGAAGGCTCTCAATATGTATAATAGAGCTAATTCTAAAAAAAAAATCATATTTGATGTATGACACTAAAGAAAACATTTTTCAAACAGATCATTTGCAGGCAGCAAATCTCAGAGTTAATTTGATATTATTTCTCATCACAGTAATAAGCTGTTTTGCTGCAGCAAAATATGTCTGCTTACAGTAAATACAGGGATGTCTGCAATAAATTAAATTCTTAGTTTTAGAAACACACACATGGGATTGTTTGTGTTTTCCCAAAAGGCTACATTTTCTGTAATGAGATCAGAGATTTTGGCTGCCATGTGATTTTTAGGAGCTCATTCATTCCTGCCTTTTCTAATTCACTAAGAAAAGATACAATCAGCTTTACAGTTCATCTGCAATCAAGCAAGGAGACTAAACACATTATTTTGTCACTTGCAATATGTTTCTGCTGCCACCAACATTTAATTAAAAAATTTACCTTTTCAACAAAATTCATGGGCATTGTGCATTCTGAAAAGCAAGACTTAACATTCAGTAAATAAAAGTATAAGAACAAGAAGGGATTTGTGGTGGGACACAATGGCCAACTCCACCCATGTTAGTGAAGCAAATTCGCACTTACGGAAAAAGTCCCATAAGCCAGAAATAGGATTTTCAAATTGCAGAAATTGTTGTGTTAATGTACGGATATACGTTTCTGACTTACGCAAAATTCGAGTTATGCAGGGCTTTCTGGAACAGAACGATTGTGTAAGTCGGGGGGACGTCTGTACTTACATCTTTGTATACTTAAGAATCAGTAATAGGGCCTGGGAGTATTTTTGACTCTTCTAAACATTCTCCATCAAGATCTACTGAGTCCTTTCAACACTGGCCTTTCTCTGGATGCTGGATTAAGGTGCATTTGGCATGCAACTCTGTTGTGGGGATACACTTCTGAGAGTTCATGGTTAGGGCTGCCAACTGTCTAAACACACAAACCCAAATGCCATGGCCCTGCCCTTTCCCCGAGGCCCCACCCCGCTCACTCCATCCCCCCTCCCTCCGTCGCTCGCTCTCCCCCACCCTCACTCACTTTGACTGGGCTGGGGAAAGGGGTTGGGGTACAAGAGGGGGTGTGGACTCTGGGCTGGGCCAAGGGGTTCAGAGTGTGGAAGGGGGCTCCAGGCTAAACCTGGGGCAGGGGGTTGGGGTGTGTGGGGGAGTGTGGAGTGCAAGCTCAGAGAGGGAGTTTAGGTGCAGGAGGGGGCTCAGGGCTGGGGAAGGGGGTTGGGATGCAGGAGGGGGTGAGAGTGCAGGATCTGGGAGAGAGTTTGGGTGTGGGAGGAGGCTCAGGGCTGGGGTGCAGGAGTGGGTTCGGGGGGCGGGCTCCGGCCAGGCAGCACTTATCTTGGGCGGCTCCCAGGCGGTGATGCAGCAGGGCTAAGGCAGGCTCCCTGGCTGCCCTGGCCCCATGTCTCTCCCAGAAGTGGCTGGCACATCCTGGGGGGAGCCAGTGGGCTCTGTGCACTGTCCCTGCCTGCAGGCACCACCCCTGCAGCTCCCATTGGCCACAGTCCCCAGCCAATGGGAGCTGTGGAGTCGGTGCTCAGGGCACTGGCAGCGCACAGTGACGCCCTAGCAGGGCTGGCTCTACCATTGTTGCTGCCCCAAGCAAAAAAAAAAAAGCCAAAAAAAAACTGCTCGGACTACCGCCCAAACTGCAGAAGCAAAAAAAAAAAAAAGCCACCCAGACTGTGCCACCCCAAGAATGAATGGAATGCCACCCCTTAGCATGTGCCGCCCCAGGCATGTGCTTCCTCCGCTGGTGCCTGGAGCCGGCCCTCCCCCTCGCCCGCCCCCCCCAGCCACAAAGGCTGTAGGGACATGCCAGCCGCTTCTGGAAGTGGTGTGGGGCCACGGCAGGCAAGGAGCCTGCCTTAGCCCACTGCACCACTGGACTTAGCAACCTAATAGCTCCCAGTTTGGCTTCAGTAGCCTCTAGGAGACAGAGCCTGATTCCGGGAGACTCCCGGTGAAACTGGGAGGGTTGGCAACCCTATTCACGGTGCTTGATTCTTCAATGTCTTGCCCCTTGTAGTCACTTACACTTGTGTAAACACTACTCTGGTATGGTAGCATTCTGCACTCACTTGTCATGTGCAAGTGACAACACAAGATGCAATGTGGTGAACAATCGGGCCAATTTTGGATATCCACTTTCCACAGAACATCCTCTCGATCTTTTGCACCCTCAATTGCAAACAATGAATTCACCTATTTTCTTCACAGTGTAGATAGCAGGGCCGCCCAGAGGATTCAGGGGGCCTGGGGCAAAGCAATTTCGGGGGCCCCTTCCATAAAAAAAAATGCAATACTATAGAATACTGTATTCTCGTGGGGGCCCCTCTGGGGCCTGGGGCAAATTGCCCAACTTGCACCGCCCCCTTTCCCCCCCCCCCCCAGCAGCCCTGGTAGATAGCAAGCAACGATACATTCTTGTTCTGTTGTTGGCATACTTAAATCTAGTGGGAGATAAAAATCACAAGAGTTCTTTGTAAACTCCTTTGTCTTTCTGATCACGTTGAGGTAGCACAGAGACATGCAGAGCTAGAAATGGGCTATAAGAAAAGACAGCTCTCTGATAAAATGAAAGCAAGAGTGTTAAGTACAAGGATGAAGTGGTCAATATCAGTTCACCTCAGACCATTCATAGCTCATCTTCCACCTAGTCAGCTACACCAGGAAACTAAAATACAACTGCCTGGGAGAGCAGACTTCTTTTCTGTTCTATAAATTGCGTGGGCCAAATTCACCGCTGGCATAAGTTGACTCCATTGTAGTCAAAGGAGTTGTGCCAGTGGTGTATTTGGGCCTGTTGTACTATTATGCACAGAGGGTAAAATTCACTCCTTTGCCGAGAGACCCCATGAGACCTGTGCATCTATTAAGTCCCATTTAAGCCCTATTTAAGGTTGGATAGGCCTTGTGCAGGTTCCCCACACAGAAGTGAGTCTCACTGAATTGCTGCTGTTTCAACTACACCAGTTACTGGCTTTGTCCATTAAATCATCTTTATATTATGTTATCGATTTGGGGTGGAGTTCTGAGAACAGGACTGCTTTCTGAGGAGAATAGTTTAATAATGAAGATAACTATTTTCTCTTTTGGGAAATTAGAAGGGGTAGGTAGGATTGGGATAAGAATCAACTACTGTTTTGTTCCAGCAATATTGTTTAAAAAAAATCCACAGCAGGTGGCAGTGCAATACAATCTACATACTTCAGTAAAGTAGAGTCTGGAAATCTTTCCATGCATTTACTTTAATGATCCAGTTGTCAATTTCTATTTCTTTCACCCATGCACGAGACTTAATTATAGCTCGGTATCTGTGCTGGAACCATTTCTGAGTACTTCCAAATAGATGCTTGGGTTTCTTCAACATTAACGTTCCAACTTCTTAATTTTCACATGAAAAAACTTTAAGGGGATACTGACAATTTAAAAATCCCATATCTGTCTGAAAATTGTTAACCTGCTATTGTTATAAGCTTCAACCCTAAAATAACTACAAGTGCAAGATAGAGGAAATGTTGTTTTTCTCTCTCCTACCCCCTTCTCCCAGTTCCGTTATTTTGTGCATTTAACAGCACTTTGTCTAGTCACCATTTCTTCTGTACAATCAGTTTTCCCTGTTTCTGTGGCTCTTTCACACAGTATCATGGAGAGAAACACATTTAAATGTGATTGAAAACCCACAGCAATTGGCAGGGAAACTCATGGACAGGAGTAGTGATTGAAACCATGTGACTAGATTTCACATTGAAGGTGTTCCTTTAGCACCTTTAGTTCTCAATTCCAAGTGTTCTGTAACTATAGCACTCTAATTGTGGTATCTTAATAATTATATAATTGATTCTATGGTAATTAATGCCTTTGTCTGCAGATGCCCATATTTAAATAAATGTTTGACTTCCACTTCTTCTCTTCACTGGACCTGATAATCCCCTAACACAGATATATGGAGGGAGGGAAAACTTCACAAGTTCTCATTTGGCAATTCCTCTTTGTTCTCAGGTGAGAAGATTGAAGTAAGGAATCTCGCCTTCAAAACCCAGGGAGCTCATAGGCACTATTGGAGGCAAGGAAAAGTGTAAAACCTTTGTCTTTGCACCTACTGTCAGGCTCCCTCAACAGCATGGCTCTGACCTCACCCTTCCAGGGAGACTGCTCCTGGCCAATGCCCTCAGAACTTCACGTACGATTGGAGCCTGAACATAGTCAAATTAATATTGCTTTGTTCAGCATTAATTTGCACAGGATTGGCCCCGCAAGTTTGGTGGCAGAAAATGTTGGAGGCCTGCTGTCCCACTGGCTCCAGCCATTCCAAACCATTTGCAAACAGAGGAGGCCACACCCTGTGGATACCCAGAGGCTTCTGGGTGTTTGGGGAGAATGGGGCAGCAGTTGTAGAGCCAGAATGTAGGTGTTCCACTCTCCCATGGACAGGACAACTAGGCTTCACAACTCTGTCTGGAGTATGAGGTTGTAATGGGGGCACTCATCTCTTGAGTACCTCCTAATGGCTGGGTGCAGTATCACAGTCCTTTTCTTGCTCCTGGCACCTGACCTTGGTAGGTCTTCAGTGGCTTGGCCCTCTAGCCAAGTCACAAATCCAAATGAACCCCTTCTGGGGTATTAGAGTCCAATAAATGAACAGTCCCATTTCCCTCACAAAGGTCTTCATCCCCAGCTCCAGGGCCTTTAAATTCAGCCCTTTTTTCAGGCTCTCCAGTAATCCCTGTCCCCCTTTCGGGGTTGATGCCCACTACTTCAGGTTCCAACCCAGGAACCCTATAAACAGCAGCTATGCACTGCTTGATTTCAGTTCATTGCTGCTTCTTACCTGGGCCCCTTTTAGCTTCATCCTTACCACAGGGTTAAGGTTCTGAGGTTCTCTTCCTTCAAATCCAGCTATGCAAAAGACAGCCAGACAAGTTCCTGGTCAGAGCAGAGCACCCTTCCTCACATCTCTGGTCCCAGGCATGAACTGATCTGTTAGGCCCTGCAGCTCCTTTTATCTGAGACTGCTGTTCTCTGATTGGTTGTTTCAAGAAGACCTCTTTAGGTAGGCCTGGAGGACACCTTCTCTGCTCCTTTCCTGTCACTTCGTTGCTTGCTGGGGCAGGGTGTATTAGGAGTGCAGGGCCTCCTGTAGGGAGCTGCAAAGGCCAGGTACATCCTGTCACAGATGCTCACTCTCAGTGCAGTATAACCTTAATTAACCTCCATTCCTTGAAACAGGATCATATCTCTGCTCAAAGTGCTGCTGTGCCTGGCATTGCATGAAGTGGTTGTGAGCTCTTCAGAAAGGAGTGCACAGAGCTTATAAATTCTATGGACTCTCTCCTGTGGAGTTCATAAACTCCTGACTCAAGCAGCATTTGTTTTTTTTCTAAATCAGTCATACAGATTCTTAAAGTCCGTCACTGGAATGCTCAATAGCTTGTAAAATCTACAGAGCTCACAAACCTCTCTATTTCAAAATTAATTAAAAACTTCAGAATTACTCAAAGGCATTAAGCTCTGGCTGAGGACGAGCACATAGGAAGTTTCTAGACCAAGCTGGTTTTGAAATGAGATGTTCCAATAATGAAAATAAAATCTTTTCAGTAACATGCATGAAAATTCATTTAAGAAAAACCACTATAATGCATGTAGCGAGGGAGTCAAAGTGGGGATTGTAATGGTAAGTCAGTTAAAACCTTATATATGAGTTACTATTATGCCCCCAATTTGGACCGTTTACTCCTTTATGCTAACCTAGTTTGTCTCTACTAGAAAGTCTTAGCAACCTGTACCTTTGTTATAAACAGCATTCTTGAGTTCCTTCATTAATTCTTGAGAGCACTATTGATGGCATAGGTAGAGGGGAAAGGAAAGCACAATGGGCTTGCATCCTTTCACTTACTTTTAGACTTCATAAAGCTATCAACTCTCAAATCTGACCCCTCCTGGGAGCCTGAGGGCACTTCTGAAAGACTTTACACTCCTCTCTTTGAACTCTTCAATTCATCTGTACTTCATTTTCCTTAAAAATAGCAAGTGGAATTAGCTGCCCTCTCTTGTAACTTTCTTCTGCTTAGTGTTTCTGAAAGACAAGGAGGTATGTTTTCACATAGCTTGCAGAGAGTTGGCTCCACAATTCCCACCGATTTTAGTGGGAGGTGAAGGAAGGAAGCAAGCCCAGGCAACTCCTTGTATTTGTAGGTGAAGATGGCCACTGACACTGCACAATATTTTAAAATTCTGCCTAGTTTATTTGTCAAAACAACACGATATAATCACACTAGTTTCAATTATTTTTGGTCATTTATTTCAAAATACCTGTCAGCAAGTATGTCTGTAACAATACAGACAATAAAAAAATTCAGGAAATGTTTTTGACAAATAGATTCCTTATTAGTCATATCAATACAGAAGTCTGAGTAATAATTTATTTAAACTACAATAAAAGAACCGTATTTCCTGCACCTCTCAGAAGCAGTGCAAAGGCTTGGAAGAGTCAGGGGTAACAGAGGAGGTGAGGGAGAGGGAAGTAAATTGCTAGGAAGGAGCCTGGATCTGAACATGGAGGGTTGTGGGGTATGGGTGGGAAAAGTATGGAACAGAGTTTTTTTTGTGGGGGTGCGTGGAGAATTCTTAAGGAGCTTCCCCCATGCAGAGCCTGGCTGACCCAGGGCCGGCCCACAACATTTTGGCACCGGAGGTGGGGAGCTCAAATGACGCCCCCATGCCCCCTCGCTTGGGCCATGTCATAAACAGATAGTAAGGGTTAAGGTCTCTTTTACCTGTAAAGGGTTAACAAGCTCAGTAACCTGATGAACACCTGACCACAGGACCAATCAAGGAACAAGATAGTTTCAAATCTCTGTGGAGGGAAGTCTTTGTTTGTGTTCTTTGTTTGGATTGCCGTTCTCTCTTTGGATTTAAGAGAGGCCAGACATATTCTTCAAGTTCTCCAAGGTTTCCTGAAGTATTTTCTTCTATTCAGTATAGTGAGTATTAGAAGGCAGTTTAGTCTTATAATTGATTTCTACATTTGCAATTGTGTGTTTGCTGAAGAAATATCTTTATTTCTGCTTGCTGTTACTTTGATTATTCTGAGGAGGAGGGAGGGGCAGTCTCTCCAGTTTTTATAAGTTAGACCCTGTAAATTTTTCCATCCTGGTATTACAGAGATAGTATACTTTCTTTCTTTCTTTTAATAAAATCTTTTCTTTTAGAACCTGAGTGATTTCTTCCCTTGTTTGGATTTTCAGGGGAAAGGGAGGGGGAAAAGTGAATCCCTCTTTGTTTGATTCAAGGAGTTTGAATCAAGGTGATCTCTCCCAAGGACAAGGGGAGGGGAAGAAGGTGGGGGGGAATGGATTATTTCCCTTTGTGTTAAGATCCAAGGAAGTTGGGATCTGTGTTCCCCAGGGAAAGTTTGGGGGAACAGGGAGTGTACTAGACACTGGAATTTCTAGTTGGTGGCAGCATTACCAGATCTAAACTAGGATTTAAGTTTAGAGGAGTCCATGCAGGTCCCCATCTTGTGGACGCTAAAGTTCAAAGTGGGGAATAAACCTATGACAGGCCAAAACTTTGAAAAGTCTCAATTCTGCCTTCTTCCTGTTCTGCTCCTCTCATGGTACTGCTCTGCTACCCACCCCAATAAAGGAGAACTAGCAACTTAAAATGCCTTGTTCAAAAATTTTAAGTAACACAACTTTCAAACGCCTGAACAGCAAATGTAACTTTTCTTGTCTGCATAGTAAACACTGGCATTTTGATCTGTTTGAATAATCAAAGTGGTGCTTTTCGTGCCTTCTTGGTTACAAAGATTTGAACCGCTTCCTGAAGGTCCACAGTCTGGGCCAGCTCATGCTCTATTGAGATGGTTGCTAGGCCGACCAGCCTCTCCTGTGTCATTGTGGAGCGTAGATGTGTTTTTATTAACTTCAGCTTGGAAAAACTGCGTTCACCACTGGCAACTGTTACAGGAAGCGTTAGACGCACGCACAGAGCAACAAAAGCATTTGGAAGGAGAGTGGTATTCTTATTTGTGCACATATATTCCAGAACAGCCTTTGGAGTTGATCCTACTGAAATGTATCTTGAAAGGGCTTTCAGTTCATCACATAAATCACTCGCATCAATATCGCGCATGTCATCATGTGTCAACACTGTCTCTAGTGCCCCGCATTGCTGGTGTAGGTCTTCTTCAGGTATAGTGAGGAGTTTTGGAATATCATGCAACATCCCAAATATACTTCTGTGTTCCTTGAGCTGCATGAAATGTTCTTCAACTGACTGTATTGCACAATCTAGCACCTGGCTAAAAAATTCAACTTTGAATTGTTGTTTGGGGTCTCTTATGGGTTTATCCCATGCCTCATAATCAAAATGTCTTCTTCTTTGGTGACTCTTGTATTCTTGAACGGGTGGGAAAATAGCTTCAGTGTGAAATTCGTTCCTCTGCCAGCTTCTATGCACTCTTCAGAACGTTTTGAAATCCCTCATCTGACCGGTAAGACTGTAGGTATGACTTTGCTTTGTCTAGTTGTTCCATTGCTCCAGATATATCATGGTCAACACCTTGGAGTCTCTTGCTTACAACATTTATTCCAAACAGTATGCCATGCCACAACACTAAGCCATACAGAAATTTGAAGTTAGGTATGTTTCTGGTGATTCCATTTCCTTCTGCCACTGTTCTCCCACGAACAGTTCCCGTCATAGTATTATTCTCCATAATGGCAACTATGGCATCATCTATCTTCCCAATTTGGTGTTTGATAGGCTTTATTGCCTCCACTCAACTTTTCCATCATGTGGCACTCAGTGGTTTCAGTGTCAGAGAGGATGTTCCCAGATGTTGCTTCAAAATTTGCCATCAATGAGTTGATGCAGAGAAAAATACATAGATGCTTTGAATTACATTAAAACATTTAGCAACCTCACTAGAAGCTGATGCTGCATCACTGACCACCAAGTTCAATGAATGAGAACTGCATGGGTCAAAAAAAGCTCGAGGGTTTAACTCTTGGATCTGTGTCTGCACTCCTCTGTTCTTTCCTCTCATGTTGGCACCATTATCATAGCCCTGACCTCTAATGTCAGCTATCGCAATTCCCGAATCTTCCAGCTTTTAAAGAAGCACATTTGTCATACCAGCTCCTGTAGTATCATCAATGTCAATAAATTCTAGAAAATGCTCTCTGACAGTCACCACTGCAGGGACATTTTCACTAGGTTCTGTTGTTGTTACAAATTGCACCATTAAAGTCATTTGTTCTGTATGGCTGATGTCAGGTGTGCAGTCCGGAATAATAGAGTAATATCTTGCTGACTTCTGCCATAATCTTCTGTTTGACTTTTGTTGCCAGTAACTGTATGATCTCATTTTGAATTGTTTTTCCAAGGTAGTGATGTGTGTACATTTCTTGGGTGGTGACTCTTCTTAGATGCTCCTGGAGTACAGCATCAAACTCAGCCATCAGCGCCACAATTTTAAGGAAGTTTCCACTGTTTGGCACATACAGCTGATCTGAAGTGTCACGCAGTGCTAGGTTTTGGGTAGCAAGCATTCTCACAATGGCAATGAGCCTTTTCAGAACATTTTGCCAGTAAAGAGACTCTGATGCAATCTTCTCTTGATGCTGATCATCTATGGTGGCCTTTAACCTTAGTCTCATCTCAAGCTCTTTCCACCTATGGAACGCTCTCTGGTGATTTGCTGCCTTCTCATGGCATGCCAGATTTCTAGCCAGATTTTTCCAGTTCTTTATTCCTGTAGAACACAATGTGGCTGGAACAAAAACTGCATGCAGCATTCTGGGTTTTTGAGTACATAAGCCATGGCCTCTCCACTTTGTCACCATTGGGGATTTCATGCCAGTAATGTGTTGGATGGAAATTTTGTTTTCATTGTCTTTGGGGAACATTAAGTTTTTCACTTGCTGTGGCCCATGCAGTACAAGGAAGTCCCTCAGGCTACTGCTCAAGTGGGTCCACAGTCCTGGATCATCTAGACTTAAGGAACTAAATTCAGCAGCAGCTGTTTCTTGCGCCTCCACCACATTCTTCTCTGATCTACCCTTTTCTTCTGGAATGTGCACAGTTACATCAATTTGAGATGGAGATCTGGATGCTGCAGTAGCTGCCAGGTCACCTGCACTCTGACTAACTGGAAGATCAGGCATCTCATCACCACTCACATCCTCACTGGGGCTGGAAGGCTCACCATGAACATTTGTGTCTATGTATCTCAGGAGAGCCCTTCCTGCTTAGATAGAAAAGCTTCCTTTGCTCTCTTTCTTTTTCTGAATGCTGCCCCAGAGGGGTGTTTTCTTCTTTCACTCATGACTGCTGTTCTGTGTCAGCTATAGAGGCTCTCAACACTCAGTTGAAGGGGACAAATAAGCAGGCTGGTAGCAGGGCCTGAGTGGCTCCTACTACTTTTAAGGGCCTAACTGGCTCCTACTACTTCAGTTGACTGCCTGTTCTCCTCAAGTGGGTTCGGGGAAGCAGCAGGAAACAGAAAGCTCCCTGAGAAGCTGATATTAATCAGTCTAGGCTCCTGGGGCTGCTAGAGAGAATATAAGAACGGCTGTACTGGGTCAGACCAAAGGTCCATCTACCCCAGTATCTGTCTACCGACAGTGGTCAATGCCAGGTGCCCCAGGGGGAGTGAACCTAACAGGCAATGATCAAGTGATCTCTCTCCTGCCATCCATCTCCATCCTCTGACAAACAGAGGCTAGGGACACCATTCCTTACCCATCCTGACTAATAGCCATTTATGGACTTAGCCACCATGAATTTATCCAGTCCCCTTTTAAACATTGTTATAGTCCTAGCCTTCACAACCTCCTCAGGTAAGGAGTTCCACAAGTTGACTGTGCGCTGCATGAAGAAGAACTTACTTTTATTTGTTTTAAACCTGCTGCCTATTAATTTCATTTGGTGACCCCTAGTTCTTGTATTATGGGAATAAGTAAATAACTTTTCCTTATCCACTTTCTCAACATCACTCATGATTTTACATACCTCTATCATATCCCCCCTTAGTCTCCTCTTTTCCAAGCTGAAGAGTCCTAGCCTCTTTAATCTTTCCTCGTATGGGACCCTCTCCAAACCCCTAATAATTTTAGTTGCCCTTTTCTGAACCTTTTCTAGTGCCAGTATATCTTTTTTGAGGTGAAGAGACCACATCTGTACACAGTATTCGAGATGTGGGCATACCATGGATTTATATAAGGGCAATAATATATTCTCAGTCTTATTCTCTATCCCCTTTTTAATGATTCCTAACATCCTGTTTGCTTTTTTGACCGCCTCTGCACACTGTGTGGACATCTTCAGAGAACTGTCCACGATGACTCCAAGATCTTTTTCTTGACTCGTTGTAGCTAAATTAGCCCCCCATCATATTGTATGTATAGTTGGGGTTATTTTTTCCCAATGTGCATTACTTTACATTTATCCACATTAAATTTCATTTGCCATTTTGTTGCCCAATCACTTAGTTTTGTGAGATCTTTTTGAAGTTCTTCACAGTCTGCTTTGGTCTTAACTATCTTGAGCAGTTTAGTATCATCTGCAAACTTTGCCACCTCACTGTTTACCCCTTTCTCCAGATCATTTATGAATAAATTGAATAGGATTGGTCCTAGGACTGATCCTTGGGGAACACCACTAGTTACCCCTCTCCATTCTGAGAATTTACCATTAATTCCTACCCTTTGTTCCCTGTTTTTTAACCAGTTCTCAAGCCATGAAAGGACCTTCCCTTTTATCCCATGACAGCTCAATTTACGTAACAGTCTTTGGTGAGGGACCTTGTCAAAGGCTTTCTGGAAATCTAAGTATACTATGTCCACTGGATCCCCCTTGTCCATGTGTTTGTTGACCCCTTCAAAGAACTCTAATAGATTAGTAAATCACGATTTCCCTTTACAGAAACCATGTTGACTATTGCTAAACAGTTTATGTTTTTCAATGTGTCTGACAATTTTAGTCTTAACTATTGTTTCGACTAATTTGCCCGGTACTGACGTTAGACTTACTGGTCGGTCATTGCCGGGATCACCTCTAGAGCCCTTTTTAAATATTGGCGTTACATTAGCTAACTTCCAGTCATTGGGTACCGAAGCTGATTTAAAGGACAGGTTACAAATCTTAGTTAATAGTTCCGCAACTTCACATTTGAGTTCTTTCAGAACTCTTGGGTGAATGCCATCTGGTCCCGGTAACTTGTTAATTTTGAGTTTATCAATTAATTCCAAAATCTCCTCTAGTGACACTTTAATCTGTGACAGTTCCTCAGATTTGTCACCTACAAAAGCCAGCTCAGGTTTGGGAATCTCCCTAACATCCTCAGCCGTGAAGACTGAAGCAAAGAATCCATTTAGTTTCTCCACAATTACTTTATCATCTTTAAGCGCTCCTTTTGTATTTTGATCATCAAGGGGCCCCACTGGTTGTTTAGCAGGCTTCCTGCTTCTGATGTACTTAAAAAACATTTTGTTATTACCTTTGGAGTTTTTGGCTAGCTGTTCTTCAAACTCCTCTTTGGCTTTTCTTATTATACTCTTGCACTTAATTTGGCAGTGTTTATGCTCCTTTCTATTTGCCTCACTAGGATGTGACTTCCACCTTTTAAAGGAAGTCTTTTTATCTCTCACTGCTTCTTTAACATGGTTGTTAAGCCACGGTGGCTCTTTTTTAGTTCTTTTACTGTTTTTCTTAATTTGGGGTATACTTTGAAGTTGGGCCTCTATTATGGTGTCTTTAAAAAGCGCCCATGCAGCTTGCAGGGATTTCACTTTAGTCACTGTACCTTTTAACTTCTGTTTAACTAACCCTCTCATTTTTGCATAGTTCCCCCTTTTGAAATTAAATGCCACAGTGTTGGGCTGTTGAGATGTTCTTCCCATCACAGGGATGTTGAATGCTATTGTATTATGGTCACTATTTCCAAGCCATCCTGCTATAGTTAGCTCTTGGACCAGCTCCTGCGCCCCACTCAGGATTAAATCTAGAGTTGCCTCTCCCCTTGTGGGTTCCCGTACCAGCTGCTCCATGAAGCAGTCATTTAAAGTATCGAGAAATTTTATCTCTGCATTTCGTCCTGAAGTGAAATGTTCCCAGTCAATATGGGGATAACTGAAATCCCCCACTATTATTGGGTTCTTAATTTTGATAGCCTCTCTAATTTCTCTTAGCATTTCATCATCACTATTACTGTCCTGGTCAGGTGGTCGATAATAGATGCCTAATGTTATATTTTTATTAGAGCATGAAATTTCTATCCATAGAGATTCTATGGAACATGTGGATTTGCTTAAGATTTTTACTTCATTTGAATCTACACTTTCTTTCACATGTAGTGCCACTCCCCTCCCTCCCGCACGACCTGTTCTGTCCTTCCGATATATTTTGTACCCGGGAATGATTGTGTCCCATTGATTGCTCTCAGTCCACCAGGTTTCTGTGATGCCTATTATATCAATATCCTCCTTTATCACAAGGCACTCTAGTTCACCCATCTTATTATTTAGACTTCTAGCATTTGTGTACAAGCACTTTAAAATCTTGTCCCTGTTTATTTGTCTGCCATTTTCTGATGTGTCAGATTCTTTTTTATGTGACTGTTTATCATCTGATCTGGCCCTTACATTATCCTCTTCCATCCTCTGCTCCTGACTATAACCTGGAGATTCTCTACCATAGACTATCCCCTAAGAGAAGTCTGTGTCCGATCCACATGCTCCTCTGCAGCAGTCGGCTTTCCCCCATATATATAGGTATATAAGAGGCTCCTCCTCCTCTCTCTCCCTGCAACTCCTGCTGCTTTCTGTTATTCCCTCTCACCTTTTCTCCTGCCTGCCTGGTCTCTTGTTCCATCCTTCCTCCAGCACAGCACTTCACCATCTCTGTGCATCTAGAGCAGAGAGAATACATATGCACCAGAAGCAGACACAATTTTCTACAATCTAGGTCCTAGTGGTGCCCACCCATAGTCTGGCATCTAAGGTGACCGCCTCAGTTCGCCTCATGGTAAGGCCAGCCCTGGGCTGATCCCTAACCCCTCTCATTCAGTCAGGCACATCTGCCCATGTTCTCATGTCTTCCTGCACCTCCATGTGTCCCTCCACCCCCACTCAGATACCCTCACCCCCCACCCCCATGTGGCCCTGCACCCCTCCCTCATGGCTCTGTACCCCCTCCCCCATGTGTCTGTGCCCCCACCCAGCCACTCCCCTGTCCCCATGTGTCCTTGTACCCCCTCCCCCTGTACCCATGTGTTTCTGTGCCCCCACCCAGCCACTCCCCTGTCCCTATGTAGCTCTGCACACCCTCCCCCATCATCTCCCCCATGGCCCTGTGCCTCCACTCCCGTTCAGGCCCTGCCCCAGTCTGTCCTCCCCCAATAGCCTTTATAAGCCCCTGTCTGACCCCCCCCCCCCCCGTACTCCACACTGTCTGTGTCCCCATAGCCCTTGTCTCCTGACCTGGCCTGACAGGCACTGTAAAGAAGGCAGGCTCTTTCTCTTCCCTCTCTGGCAGGGAGCTGCTGCTGTGTTCTATCACCACAGCACCCCCTGGTGGACAAAAGGCAGAACTGAAGCAACATTTTGGCAGAAGGTTTTTCTGTTGAAAAAATTAAAAATATGAGTGGCTCATTAATTATGCACACATGCAGTAGTGCAGAATTCCCCTGGGAGTATCTGGGTAAATCAGGGCATACAAATACAATAATTAGTAACATTTACATAACTTGTTAATTAGTTCTGACGCTTGCAGTTGCAACTAGCAAGTATCTCATGAAAACATTTTGTAGCTGAATCCTGGGTATTGAATAGTTGATGGATCACTTTACAGCTGTGAGCCAGTGTCTCACTTGTTCTTTCTCTGTGATAGTAGGAGCATATACAAAGCAACCTATGTCAGCTCCAGAATTAAAAATATATCTGCATTTGAATGAAGACATTTGACAACTGGTTCACGTTGCACTTAGTTGCCAGCTACTAAGTGCTGGATTCAATGTTTATCCTGCAAGAGATGACATCAAATACCTAACCAGAGCTTTCCCTGCTTTTTTATATGTTTGTCATTATTTATTTCATGAAAGGTGAGAAACTGTGAACTTGGGTCTTGGCAAGTAAGTGAATGGGGAAATAATTTTCCAATACTTGGTTTTAAGATGTGACTTTCTAATTTAATCTGCACACATAGTGGAGCTGATTCTCCCCTCATTTACAATGGTGTAACTCCATTGACTTGTCTGGGAGTTAACTCCTCATTCACATGAATGTGAGTGGTGAACTGGGACCCTAGCAGTTCTCAGTCTTCCTTGGCCCAGGCTGGGGTGGGCTGGCCTGCCACTAGGACTTGGGGTGGCTGGGGCTGGGGCTCGCAAGGCCCAGGGCTGGGGGCGCTGGGCCCACACTGCTTGTCCAGTGCTCCAGGCCTGGGGTTGGGGGTGCTGCAGCTGTGCCGCCCACCCAGCACTCCAGGACTGGGGGCGCTTGGGCAGGCTAGGGCAGGGGGTGGGGCAGCAGCTGAGGTGAGGGTGCGCTGGGCTCCAGCAGGGGAGGGGGTGGAAGGGGAGGAGCAGGGCCTCAGGCAGAAGGGGAGAGGCTGGAGGCTAGCCTCCCACAATGGCTGGTTCACCCACCACCCCTGGACCCTAGGCACAAACTTAACATCTTAAACTTTTAAAAATAATATTTTAAAAATATTTGCAAATTTTCTTTAAAACAGAAAAACTAAAATAAATGTAGGTGAGGAAAAGAGTTCTGTTTTCTCCTACAGGATGCTAAAAGACTTGCCTGGAGAAGGATAGAAAGGATGGAAGCTGTAACTGATGTGCTGAAAGTGAATTTGGGAGAATGATTGATTGGTTGCTACTTCCTGAATGACAGTGTAAATCCCCATCTATTTTGGCCTCTGAAACAAGTCACAAGCAAAAGTTCCTAAGTAAAATTATTCTGCATAGTGTCCTAGGAGTAGCTTCTTTTTGTATTATAAAGTTTCCTCATCAACAATTCAGTCAAAGATCTGGAGATTGAGCCTGTCTCATGAGACAAGCTATAAATCAGAGCAAATCCCTTAGGGTGATATTTACATATACAACACAGCATTTTACAGTTGAAATAAATCACTTAACTGAAATGAAATGGAGCATTTGTGTCAGCATTCAATCAGATATAGGGTACAACTTTGTTTGCTCAACTTAGTTCACTCAAAAACACGAGAAAATGCAGTGGAATTAATAAAATTATGCAATTTGGAATGCTTAGCTTCTGAAGTCATATGGTACACTGTTAACTGCTTTGAAATAACATTAAGGTGTCTATTTGCGCTCTGAAAAGGAAATTAATATTAACTTATCTGAACAACTTGCAAACGGACATTGCAGGAAGCTCATTCAATCTCACATGGAAAATAAATAAACCAGTAGAGAAAAGGATGGGTGGGAATTTGACTTCCTCTGTTTCTGGAGAAGCAAATTTTTTAAAAAAATATATAATGTATTTGGCAAAAGATTTTTAAATGGAAAATTGAGACAAAGAGCAAATATATTTGTTAAATCTTTCAAAATAAAAGCCTCTTAATGCATGTAGTACTATAGGCAGGGTTAGTAGCCTATTAACGTTGCCCTACCCTTCCCATTACAAGACCCTGTTTCAGTTGCTTATAACTTTGTTAAACTCTAACCATTTAGGCTGACATGTTACATGCTGTGTGTCTTCTTCAGACTAAATATTTCTGGAAATTTTCAGCCAAAATGGCTCAGCCATTTCTGGGAATGTAGTTAGGGAAAAAAACATTATTCTCATGACCTTTTTTTGAAAAGCTTTAGAACCTCCATGCTTTGAAGCAGGGACTTGCAATTTGCCAGGTGGATGGCCTGTGTGTCAGGGATTGTTTTGCTGTCTCTGTGAAAATCTGTTCAATGTTGACTAAGTTATAAGCCTTTGAAAAATTGCAGTTTTCCCACGCTGAGTAGAAACTCATTACAGTTTCACAGCTTAATTCCTCAAAGATACTGTCTGCAAAAGGAATCCAGTCCATGGCAGAGTGGGACTTTCCTTCCAATTGCAGTTCCTGGCTGCTGTGGGCTATGCAAGGTCCATATCCAGGCACTGAAACTAAAAGTAAGGAGACAGTTTCTGCTGGGCTCTCAATGATTTGCTAGGCCCAGGCAGAGTCTTAGAGGAAGCTACTTGAATCAAATGTAGAAGGGACAAGAGCTGGACCAGCGGAGGAAGTGGATTAGGTAAAGGAATTGGGGGGGGGGGGGGGGAGAGACTGGGAATGGCTGGACAAGGAGACTAGGAGAAGAGGACACAGACAGATGAGCAGCCCAGGGAGTGAGACTAGGAGTCAGTAGTGATGAGGAATGTGGATGTGGGAGTGACTAGAGGCTAGCAGTGGGAGAGAGGGGAATTAGATAAGAAATTGTGATTGGGGAACTAGGACTTGCTGCACAAGGAATGTAGGAACAAGGAGCTAGGGGTTAGGGGGAGTGGGAATGGCTGGCCAAGGAGACTGGGAGGGAAGACTCAGACTGGGAATGGTGGTGGGGAGACTGGGAATCCAGAGGGAGGACTGGTGTGAGATGCTTAAGTAATGGAGACTGGGGACTGGTTAAGTGATAAGATTGGGACTGGAACAAGGACTCAGTGTGAAGAAGAGACAGGATTGGGACAGGGACAGGTTGGCATGGAAGGGGCAGAAAGGGAGTTTGGGAGAAATGGTCAGAAGGATCTGCCTATATTAGAGGAATTTAATGAGTAAGCTGCATTCTGGATGATAAGATGTGAGGTAGCTTATATTGCTGCATAGTAAAATTTAAACACCCTACAGGGAGCCAGTCATATTTTCACAGGTCATTCTCTTAGCTCACCAGCTGTGGCCTCCCTGGAGGGTTTGGGCAGTGAGTAAGAAGTGCAGATCAAGATCATTTTCAACCTCTGGAGCATTAGGCCCCAAATTCACCTTTTAAAGTTTAGGTATATGAGAGTTACAGCATATGGGGAAGGCATGTGCTGGGAAGGGTGCTGACAAAGGGCCCTTTACTTTTGGGAGGCACGTACTTTACCTGTCTAGAGCTGGCCCTGCAGAAAAACATGACTGAGTTGAATGTGAAATACAAGGGAGACATTGGAGAAAAAGCCATCTTGGGCCACATTCTGTACCAATTTACACTGTGTACATCCCAACTTGGAGCTGCGGATGCTCAACACCTTGAAAATCAGGCTTTTATTTAAGTGCCTCTATGGGTGATCTACACAGCAGCTAGACACCCATGGCTGGCCTAAGCCAGCCAACTTGGGCTCAGGCTGCTGGGGTGTTTCATTGCTGTGTAGACTTCTGGGCTTGGGCTGGAGCCCAAGCTTTGGGACCCTGAAAGGTGTGAACAACAAACAATAAGGCCTTGTCTACACTACAAGACTATTTCGAATCAACTTAGTTCGAATTTGTGGATTCGACCTTATGAAATTGAATTTGTGTATCCATACTAAATACACTAATTCGAATTTCTGAGTCCACATTCACGGGGCCAGCGTCGACTTTGGAAGCGGTGCACTGTGGGAAGCTATCCCATAGTTCCCGCAGTCCCCGCTGCCCATTGGAATGCTGGGTAGAGCCCCCAATGCCTGCTGGGGGGAGAAATGTGTCGAGGGTGGTTTTGGGTAAGTGTCGTCATTGAACCGTCAATCACAACCTCCCTCCCTCCCTCCTTGAAAGCGCCTGCGGGCAATCTGTTCGTGCACTTTTCTGGTCAGTGACAGCGCGGACGCCACAGCACTGCAAGCATGGAGCCCGCTGGCGATCATCGCCGTTTTTTCTCCTCCTCGCACTTTATCGTCCACCTCTTCCACAGTCAGCTGATGAGAAAATTGGGCTACTTTTCAATGGTGCTGCAAAACACTGGGGGACCATAGGGGACGTTTTACAAACATAAAACGTCAGGTGGCCGGGCAAGGTTCATGATGCGTGTGTTTTCAGGAACTTGTGGGCTGCATCAGACGGCCTGCAGGAAGGTAGTTTCTTCCCGGACCACGAAAATAACTGTTGTGGATGTGCAGATGCCTATAGTCATCCTCGGGGAGCCAGCCTGCCCGCTAATGCACTTGCTCATGAAGCCCTATACAGGCGCCTGGGACAGCGACAAGGAACTCTTCAAATACCAGCGAGCAGCGTGACCTGTGACTGTTCAGTTTCTTTACAGAGAAGCTGAAACCTGCCCCTGTTTCTTTACCCAGTTACTGTTTGACTCTCCTCTTCGGTTACATACCCCGTTCACCCCCGTTACCCCCACTTCCAGCACACGTGTAAAAATAAAATACATGTCCCATTATTACTTAACAAAGGTTTTCTTTATTCATGACTTTTCGTGAAAAGGGTTTGAAACTGGGATTGCAGACTGTGCTGGGCTGGGTAGGGTGTGCGGTGATGTAAAGACCGCCTCTAAACTCAAGGAATGACAGGCTCCTGCTCCTAGAGCGGTCCGCAGTGCCGGAATGCTTCTTTCAACGGAGCCTGCCATCCCTCTTTATGGAATTCTGTGTGCGGGCGGATATGTGACCTTGTGGTGTAGGAGGACGGATACGGATTCCTCAGCTGCGTGACTCAGTGGTCCAGGACAAGGACCGCTGTATAAGATCTGTAACCGCCCTCCCCCGCTGCAAAGTCACATCTCCCCCGCCCACACAGATCCTGGAAAACACCTCCCATACCGACCAGGGTGCCTACTGACTGCACCGTGTGTGTGACCCGCTGCTGATCCTGCCCCCGTGTCTGTTCCCTGTGAATGGTGACTGTCATATGCAATTAACCAACCCCTTCCCAACGCCCCCCATTCAAACACAGTCTTTCTTTGAAAAAAACATAACGGAAACAGTAATTAACAGCAAAGCATTTTTATTAATTAAGTAAGACAGTTAGGGATGGGACTGGGATTGGGGACTACTGTGAGTCTGGAAGTGAAGGACTTCGGCAAATGTATGGTATGAGAGCTTTTGGGTACTTGAGCACTGTGCTGTGGTGCAGTGACAGTATTCACGTCCCCGGCCGCCCCTCCTCCTGATTATTTTCGGGGAGGGGGGTATGGGACTTTGTGGCGGGGGAGTGCGGTTGCAGATACACTGCAGGGTGTCTCTGTCCTCCTGCGGTCCTGCAGAACATCCACAAGGTGCCTGAGCGTGTCCGTTTGCTCCCTCACTAGTCCAAGCAGCGTTTCAGTCGCCTGCTTCTCTTCCTCACGCCACCTCTCCTCCCGTTCGCTGTGTGAGCGCTGCCACAGAGAGACGGTCTCCCTCCACTGGCTCTGCTGGTCCGCCTCTGCTAGGTAGCAGCCCATACGTTCCTCAAACATCTTGTCCCTTGTCTTTTTCTTTCGCCGCCTAATCTTTGCCAGCCTCTGCGAGGGGGATGCTGTGGCAGGTCTGGAGACAGTGGAAGCTGTGAGATGGGAAACAGGGAGTGAATTCCTTGCAAAGATACATTTTTGCGAACAATTAACTGAGTCTAGCCTGTGTCTGTGAATTCTGGGTTGAGACCCCTGTGCCTGCTGGGGCACAAATCATTTTCGCGGTGGATTCTGGGTAAATGTCGCCAGTTCATTCCTTCCTCCGGGAAAGCAACGGCAGACAATCATTTCAAGCCCGTTTTCCCAGAATTGCCCTGGCATACGCCATAGCGTGGCAAACCATGGACACTGTTTTGCCTTTTGTGTATGTCACCGTATGTGTACTAGATGCCGCTGACAGAGGCGTGGCCAGCAGCGCTACACAGCAGCATGCTTTTGCTTTTGCATGACAGCTGAGATGGTTACCAGCCATATTGTACCATCTACCATACCATAAATTGGTAATAAGATGGGCATGGTTACCTGTCCTTTTGCACTGCACCATTTGGTGCTGTCATAAGTGCCCCTGGCCGAGCAGCCAGGGGCGCAAAAGCAAAAATTGGGAATGACTCCCTGAGTCAATCCCTCCTTTTTGTATCTAAAAATAGAATCAGTCCTGCCTAGATTATGGGCAAGTGTACTAGAGAACCACTGTATCATAGAACCAGAGAGCACAGCTGCTCTGTGTCCGATCCTGCATAAATTTGGAGCTGTATGCTATTCACAAGGGGGTGCTCCTGCAACAACAACACCTGTTCATTCCGGCCTTCCCACAGCCTTCCTGGGCTACCATACATTGTCCCACCACTTGTAGTGATTGAAGTAATAAAGAATGCAGGAATAAGACACAGTGACTTGTTTTGTGAGAAATGAGTGGAAGGAAGCCTCCAGCTGCAATGATAGTCCAGGCAGGACACTAATTACTGTGGATGAAGGAGCCCATCATCCCTCTGCTAGTCCAGGGCAATTCAATCTTTTCTTTACACAGGAAGGGTGGGGGCTGATGGAGCTCAGCCCCCTGTTGCAATGATTGAGGACGGTTAACAGCCATACTGCACCATCTACATGAAAAATTAGGGCCAGGCGCCCTTGATCAATCTCACAGATGCTAGTACGCATGGTTTACCAGTCCTTTTGCACTGCCCCATGTGCCAATAGGGCTGATGTTGAGGACGGATACCCATCTTTTTGTACCATCAGCCATCCATATCGTGGGGCGGGAGCAAGGATGTTTGGTGTTGAGTGCTGCACCATCGCGTCTATCTGCAGCATTCAGTAAAGATAGGGTGACATGTAAAAGAGTCAACAGAGGATTGTTTGTTCACTTCTGGTGGTGGGTGGGGTGTGTGCGCAAATTGCCGAACTATGCCCTGACCCACCGCAGACACTGTGTTTGACCCTAGAAGCATTTGGAGCTCATCCAAGAAATGCAAATACTTTTCGGAGACAGCAGGAACTGTGGGATACCTTGCGTCCTCATTCCCCCCTCCCTCCATGAGCGTCCATTATATTCTTTGGCTTTCCGTTACGCTCGTCACGCAGCTGCGTGCCTGAGTCTGTGCTATGCGTCTGTCCGTAGATTTTTTAAAAATACTTTGGACCAGGCGTAAAATTACAGTAATTACCCTAATTAGATGCAGGAGTCTCCGAGCGAGATCACCTTGAGGAGGGTCACTGAAGGAGATAGAGAGCGCATGCTGCGTGAAAGCTAGCACGAACCAGGGCCCGATGCAGCCGTGCTCGGGGAGGCAGTGCTCCCTGAGTACCTCATGAAAGCCTTGCACGGAAAACTGTGCTACCACGGAGCACCCAATAAGGCAGCTCTCCCCAGGAACCTCCTGCTGATGCTTTTCAATTAACGCAAGGAGAGCTTCGTGGAGATCTCCAAGGATGATTTCTGTTCTATCCCCATATCTAGACAGACCTCCTTTTCACACAGTTAAGATTCCTGTTATATTAAGAATAAAAGTTAACATGGTTAAAGCACTTACCGACTGCTCCTTCCCCTGATTCAGGGTCGGGGTTAATGGCCGGGGAGGGTTGTTGGGGGATCTCCGTGACGGTGATGAATAGATCCTGGCTGTCGGGGAAACCAGCGTTGTAAGCGCTCTCGCCTGCCTCGTCCTCCACAAACCCTTCCTCATCTTCCCCGTCCGCGAACATCACCGAGGAACTGGCCGTCGACACTGTCCCATCGTCAGAGTCCACGGTCACTGGTGGGCAGTGGTGGCAGGCTCCGTAGCGTCCGTTTGCCGCTTTGATTTTTTTGGTAGCCTTGTCTGGGGTCCTTGATTTTCACGCGGCGCTGCGTTGCATCCCGCCTGTATTCCTCTGTCTCTCATGGCTTTGGAGACCTTCTCGTAGGTCTTCGCATTCGTGTTTTGGAGTGCAAGCTCCGAAAGCACAGACTCCTCGCCCCACACACCGATCAGATCGAAGAGTTCCCAGTCAGTCTATGCTGGGTCCCTCTTTCTATTCACAGATAACATGAACTCCTCTGCTGGAGAGCTCTGCATCGTTGCAGGTGCTGCGGAGCTCGCCTCAATGTCCAACCAGGACGTCAGATTCAAAGTGCCCAGACAGGAAAATGAATTCAAATTTTCCCGGGTAATTTCCTGTGTGGCTGGTCAGAGAATCCAAGCTCCGACTGCTGCCCAGAGCGTCAACAGAGTGGTGCACTGTGGGATAGCTCCCGGAGCTACTAAGTTCGATTTGCATCCACACCTAGCCTAATTCGAGCTAGCCATGTCGAATTTAGCGTTACTCCACCTGTCGGGGTGGAGTACCGAATTCGAACTAAAGAGCCCTCTAGTTCGAATTAAATGGCTTCCTGGTGTGGACGGTTGAGCGGTTAGTTCGAATTACCGCTGCTAAATTCGAATTAAAGTCCTAGTGTAGACCAGGCCTAAGATGCCTAGTTCTTATAGACAGATGCAATGGAGGATCTACTCCATTGAACACAACTCTGACTCATGCATAAAGGTTTTCCTTAATTATTGAAAGTTGGCCTAGAAAAATCAAGAATGCAAAATCAGAGACTATACATATGTCTGAGCATGCTGATGTGTGTTTGAAGAAGAAACTACAACACGCTATTCCCAAAACAAAAATGGGTAATTAAACAATGTCATGCTCTGTGACTTTCGAATAAAAAACATTTCATATAAGATTTAATTACTTGTTATATGGTTACTTTCAAGGCCTATTCTCATGGGAAAGTTATCTGTTTTTATAGCTCCACACGCACAAAAAAGCTTAAGGGAATAATAACCCCACCAAAGGCTAACATCCAGCACTTGCAAGCTAGCAATCCTTGAATACTTAATGAGGTGCTTACGGCTAGGAAGGTTTATAATGAGATGTCTTTTTAGTTTATAGTGTTGGACATTAAAGAGATACTGTCAACATGATTTTTAAGAGAAAAACTTTTACACAGCATGTGCAGAATTAAAACAAAAAATCTTTCACAAATATATACAAGAATTTTTCTGATCCTCTGCTGATGTTTAGAAGACGAGAGTAGACCAGCCCAAGAGCAAAACCACCAATACAGTTGGGTCAACCCCTTTCTTCCACCCTGTCCTCTCTGTATGTGTCTGCCTGTCGCCTCTTTGGTTTCGGGTCTCTGCGGTATTTTTGATAAACACCCTCTCTCAGATTCTGGAGAAGAGTGTGAATGTGAGCTCCCAGCAGAGCAGTACATTAAGCGTGAAGACACCAGGCTAATGTATAAGAAGGAACATGCCAAAAACCATCAACAGAACAGTGATACTGACTATATACAAAGTGCTGTTAATTGCGCACATAAACTGGAAAAAAATAGAGAACACGCTTTCTCTCTCTGATTTTGTGCAGCGGTAATTGTGGGGGCTATGTGTAACAAAACCAGGTCTCACATTTACAGACAGAAGTGATTTTTCTTATTTAAAGTAACCCTTTAAAACAGTTTCTACAAAACAAAACAGGGTTTCAGTGGTGCACAGGCTTTATATAAGGTGAAGTTCAGCCTTTGTAAAAACCAAACATAAACCACAGCCTGACTTTCCTCTCAAGATGGCTGGTTCTAGTGTTTTCTTTGCAGAACCTCCTATTTCAGCCCTTTTCCATCCTTTCCTGAGAGAGGGGCCAACAACCCCTTTTCTATCGTGAACTGGAGCGACTGAAGCTTACCTGCTCTGCCTGCCAGCATGAGCTAGTACAAGTCAACAGATCAGTTCTGCTTCTCCCTCCAGCCCACTAGCACCTGACATTGTCACAGGACTACACTCAGCAACCATTGTGAAGAGAAGACATGATCTGATGCATGCCATAGCTGCAGCTTATATGTATATTCACCCTTTGAGGTGAGCTAGCAGCTTTTGAAATGAAAACAACAAGCAGTAAGGGCCAGCTGTGTAGGCTACAGAAGTGAAATAGGTGTCGTGGAAAGACCACAGTTCACAACCAAATTATGGGTCCAATTCACAGCCTCACTCCTCTCCTTTCCTACTGCTCAGACAGTGACAATTCCACAGACATAAAGGAGTCCCCATGAGGTGTAGGGCCGGCACAGCCAGCTCCTAAATCATCACACATTGAGTGCCAGCATAGGGGGTATGTCAGGGTGGGAGGGGAGTGACCAGAGATGATGAATGACTCCTTGAGGATTGTTGCCAGCTGGCACAGGTTAGAACAGTCATAGGGCCCAGGTCTCTGATACGCCCCCTTTCTGCTACACTAAGCAGATCTTGGCTGAACCATAGAATCTGGTCCTGTCTCGTTTGCTCTTAGGCCAGCATGGGCTCAGCTCCGAGTGGGTAGGGAGAGCCCTGCATCATTTTGCAGTGATCCCTCTGGGTGATTCTGGAAGGAACAGTGTCTATTTCTTGCGAATCGGATAATCAAGAAAATGCAAATGTCTTGTAATTGAGAGCTAGACTGGGAACATTGTGGGGTGTATGTGGAATGCTCAGGGGTCTGAGACAGTCTTGGAGGAAAATAAATACTCAATTTTTTTTTGACATTTGGATGGTTATGTTGTTACCATATATTTTTGCCAACCAACACCATCCTGAAATTGTAATTGCAGCCATTGGTTAATTATATCACTTATTAATGTAGCTTTGTTTTTTCAGTGTTAGTGAGTGAGACAGGATCCTCCCTCTTGCCTGCATCACATGCACAAACTGACTGTGACTGAGGGGTTATCACCACTGGGATTCCATAAATCAGGATAATGAGTCTGGTAGTTGCAATATTGATGCACTTGCACTTGTTCTGGGTTATCATTTCCCCAGCAATATTCCTAGCTCTTCTCCCTAAAATGCACAGTCACATGCACAGTGATTTCTCTGTATCGGGAGTGGCAGGATGCTCAGCTTCCTCCAAAGCTGACCTCATTAGTATTGAACAGATTGTCTGTTAGGGAAGCTTAATATCAACATGAGCTACTTCCTTTTCACTGTACTATAATATCACTGGTTTGTTGGGGATCTTTTTAATCTCGTACGATGTCATACTCATTTCAGTTTATTTTTACCTGAATCAGCATGATGTGGCCTCTTTTCTTCATTAGGTACTGTGAATTTACAAAGATTATATCAGTCTTTCAGTTGGCATCTTGGTAGCATGTCTTAACATGAAAAGCTGCCTCTTTCATAACACAATCACTAATTATGCAGCAACTCTAAAGGTTTTGTGCAATAGAATCAACTGTAAATAATCATAATTTAAGATACCACCAGAGAGAGGTGTAGAAGGAACAGTGAACTGTGCTCACGGCTACAGCCTATAGATTGCACAGGTGCTCTGCACCCTGCCTCTGGGATGTAGGAGAGGATTAGGATAGCACTTAAGGGAAAAGGTATAGGAAAATGAGTGTTGAAATTAACAACAGTATTAAATAATCGCCCTTTACATACAATCAGCTTCCAAGTGATCAGTATTTCAGTTGAGAGCCCGGGTGCTCATTCACTCAAACTCCCATCACCAATTGATACATCAAATGTTCACCCAATATCCTGCCCAAAAATCCCATCAGTGGCTCCTCTGTTTTCAGTTGTGAAATTTTTTCCTCAGAGTTCCCCTTATCCTCTGAGTGAATGAGTAAGACGCACATGCAGGATCCTGCCTACGAAAAAGAAAACTCCTGGCTTGCAGCCACATGCTAATTCATTAATAGGAGTTCACAGTCATCTGCCAAGAAAAATAAAAAAAGCAATGACATTTTAACTATCTTGTGAAACAAATAGTTCACACTGCCAGTGAGCTCAGCAAAACAAGGAGTGAGCCTTATTAATGACTGTTTATCCCAACCTTCACATTTCACTTCTCATCACCTCTTCTAAACTTCCAAGTTTCTTAATGGAAACATTGGTAATACCATAACCATAAGTATGCAGCAAAGGAATGCACCTTTCCTTTGAAATATTATGAATGTTATTTTTTTATTCTTTGGTTTTAGTTCTAGCTGTGCATTTCTCTCCCCCAAAACAATCATATTAAAGTTTTAAAATTCTCTGAACGTTGACTAAAGCCAAATATAACCTTTACATTGATCAAGAAGTTTTGGTGGGGCAGGAGGAAGGTGTGCGTGTGTAAAGGTGGATTTTGTGATCCATCTGCTGTATGTACCAGTGTGGTTGCCACAGCCTCAAGACTGCTCTAAATTATACCCAATGCCACCAGACCGTACGGGGGCAATATAGTAGCCAGCAATTAGTTGTGTGGAGGCACATACTAACCAGGCCACCTACTCCAGCAGCAGGGAGGTGTAGTGGAGTGTGAGTTGCTACAGCAACTCTGTGCAACTGGAGGACTTCCTTGCATTGGGATGATCCTTCCATGGGCAGCTATGCCAGCTTTAGGATCACTCTGTTAGGATCAGACAATGCAGCACAAAATGGCTGAAATACTGCCCTGGATCTATGCCTCTATCTGCACCTTGTTGGCAACTGCATACAAAATAAATTAGTCACTATGATATTTGACATCAGTCACTGTGATAGCAAACAACTGCATATAGTATAAAACATCCATGTTAATATTAATTTAAATTAATTTCTTCAAGCTCCACATATCCCACACAAATGTGACAGGTTCTTACCAGGTCCATGGGAAACCTTGAATGCCAAGATCTCTCTCTTGCTTCTTCTTTCAAGCTAGGGTTCAACTGTTAGCAAGCTGCGCTTTAATGTTGCTGTGTAGTCACGGCACCAGTGCTGGGAGAGATCTCTGCTAGCGCTATAAAAAACCCACCTCCATGACAGGAGTAGCTGTAGCACTGTCTACACTGCTACGTTACAGCACTGAAACTTGCAGCGCTCGAGGGTGTGTGTGTGTTTTCACACCCCTGAGCGAGAAAATTGCAGCACTCGAAAGGGGCAGTGTAGACACGGCCTCATAAAAAGTTGTACAGAGAGTTGTTTGTGGAAAGCAAAATAAATCAGTGAGTGAAGACTGTCCCTCAGTAATTGAGAATTTAGAGTAGGTTGTCCATTTAGAAAATACAATCCATTAGTACTATAATGACATTGGATCCAAGTTGAGGGAGTAAACTATTGCTGCCCAGAGACAATGCTAATATATTTACTTAGCTTTTGTCCCCTCAAATATTTTTGTTTGTAAAAACTTCCTGTTTCCTAGGAAATCCCCCTTTTCTGCAGTGTGTGTAAATCTTTCGCAAATGTAACATGATCCAAGCTGTGTGCCAAAATCAGAAGAAGAATACAGCTTGCATGCTCTGAACAGAGTGGGAGACACCTGAGATGGCTCTCTGTTCAATTATGCAAGAATCTCAGTTATGTGCTGCAAAAGCATCAGTGTCAGGAGGTGAAGAGGGCCACAACAGTATGTATCCAGATAAAAACAAACACAGGAGGGGAGTTCTCAAACTCTGTCATAAGACTGACCACATGTCAATAAAGAAACTGTCTCAGATCTATTACCCTTCCTGTTTATAACCACATAACATCCCTCTGTCAACAACAACAATTGCCTACATGGAAAAATAATATTAGGAAAATATATAATGCATTTTTATTAATCTTTAAATGCAATTTAGCAACTGGAAAAAAAGGCAGTGTTAGCACCACACTACCAGCTAGTTTTCTCTGTAGGCCACCTGCCAGTGCTCTGCGGATCACCAGCGGATTGTCCAGATAAGCAGCTTTTGGCCCTGGTTTGGTAGAATTCTAACCTATCCAGGGGAAAGGAGAAAATCCCACCAGCTCCACCATAAGTCATTTTAAAGTTACTTTGTGAGTTGGAGTGGAAGGACAGTTTCCCACATAGGATTGCCAACTTTGTACTTACATATACCAATCTCCTAGAACTGGAAGGGACCTCGAAAGGTCATCGAGTCCAGCCCCCTGCCATCACTAGCAGGCCCAATTTTTGCCCCAGATCCTTAAGTGGCCTTCTCAAGGATTGAACTCACAACCCTGGGTTTAGCAGGCCAATGCTCAAACCACTGAGCTATCCCTCCCCCGCAAACACCCTTGTCCTGCCCCTCTTCAGAGGCCCTGCCCCCGCTCACTCCCTCTCCACCCCCTCTGTCACTAGCTGTCCCCACCCTCACTCACTTGCTCATTTTCACTGGGCTGGAAGGAGTGAAGCAGGGCTCTGGCTGGGGGTGTGGGCTCTGGAATGGGGCCAGAAATGAGGAGTTCAGGGTGTGGGAGGGGTCTCCGGACTTAAGCAGTGGGTTGGGATGCAGGAGGAGGTCAGAGCTCCAGCTGGGGGTGTGGCTCTGGGGTGGGGCCAGGGATGAGTGGTTTGGGGTGCAGGAGGGGACTCCGGACTGGGGGGTGTAGTCGAGGGGCTTGGAGTATGGGAGGGGGCTCCAGGCTGAGACGAGAGTTGGGGCTCTGGGCTGGGGGTGTGGGTTCCAGGGTAGGGCCAGAAAGGAGGGGTTCAGGGTGTGGGAGGGTGCTCCGGGCTGGGGGTTGGGCTGTGTGTGTGGGGGGGTGGGGACTCCAGCTGGGGATGCAGTTCTGCTGTGGGGCTGGGGATGAGGGATTTGGGGTGCAGGAGGGGGCTCTGGGGTGGGGCTGAGGGGTTCAGCATGCAGGAGGGGGCTCCAGGCAGGTGTGCGGGGGAGTGTGAGGGCTCCAGCTGGGGGTGCAGGCTCTGGGCTGGGGATGAGGGGTTTGGGGTGCAGGAGGGTGCTCTGGGCTGGGACTGAGAGGTTCAGAGTGTGGGAGGGAGATCAGGGCTGGGGCAGGGGGTTGGGGCATGGGAAGGGGTCAGGGGTGCAGGCTTTGGGTGGCGCTCTCCTAAAGCAGCTCCCGGAAACAGCGGCATATCCTCTCTCTGGCTACTACACTGAGATGTGGCCAGGCATGCCGCTGGCTGCAAAGGTCCATTTTTGAGCAGGCGTTCGGGTCAAAAACCGGACTCCGGGCAACCCTATTCCCACATCTCCATGTTAGTTCCTGTACTTTTCCACAAGTGAAACCACAGTCCCTGTGGGAGTTACTCCAGCAGAACCCCAGGCCAGAATAACTCACTTCCCCTGCATTCTCTTACTAAGAGGAGGACCAAGGGCCAGATTTTCTAAAGTAGATGTAGATAGACACCTACTGTGATTTTCACAAGAAACTGAGCAAATTAGGTGCCTAGTTCCCACTCAGATCAATGGGAGTTAGGCATCTAACCTTGTGATAAATAAAGTGGGGGTAGCTCCTGTTTATGGACATCTAGCCAGCCAGCTATAAAATTCCTCTTAGAAGCTGTTCTCTACTTGCTTTACCTGTAAAGGGTTAACAGCCCACAGGTAAAAGAAAAGGAATAGGGTATCTGACCAAAAGGGCAAATGGGAAGGTAGAACTTTTTAAAATTGGGAAAAAAAACCTTTCCTTTTGTCTGTTGTTCTCTGGAGGAGGAGACTCAGAGCAGCAATACTATAAGCAGGAATGCTGTATAAGTCTTGAATCAGGTAAGAAAATTCATGAGATCATACCTAGAATTACTTATTTGAACCCCCCCCAAATATGTAAGTAAATTAGGGATGTTTAGCTAGATGTGATCAGTTCTTTTTCTTTATTTTCGCTTGTGGATCTCCTCTGTGCTAACCCCAGATGCTTTTGTTTGCTTGCAACCTTTAATCTGAACCCCCCAAAAAGCTATTTTGGGTGCTTAATTTTTGTAATTGTTTCTTTTAGATCTAGCAAAAAGCCTAAGTTCCAGATGTATTGTTTTTAATAAAATAATTTACCTTTTTAAAGAACAGGATTGGATTTTTGTTGTTCTAAGAGGTTTATAAATGTTGTTTGATTAGCTGGTAGCTACAGCTAATTTCCTTTGTTTTCTTTCTCAGCTCTTCCCCGGAGGGGGTTGAAAGGGCTTGAGGGTACCCCACAGGGAGGAATTCCTAACTGCTCCTTCCTGGGTTCAAAGGGGTTTTTTTTGCATTTGGGTGGTGGCAGCGTTTATCAAGCCAAGGTCAGAGAAAAGCTGTAACCTTGGGAGTGTAATACAAGCCTGGAATGGCCAGTATCAATTTTTAAAATCCTTGCGGGCCTCCACCTTTCGCACTTGAAGTGCCAGAATGGGGATTCAGCCTTGACAAACCTGTTTAGGTACTTTTCAAAATCCTATTAGGTGCTAGATTAGATTCAGTATTGCAATGCCTATCTTTTGGTAGTCTGCCATCCAGGGGAAACTACAGCCCCAAGACAGGTACCCAGACTTTTCATACAATGCATTAAGAGAGTTAGGTGCCAGAAATGGACTACACCAAAGCCAGCATGCTGAGTGGGGCAATGCCTAGACTAGGCAATAGGAAATGCTGGGGAGAGGGGTGTGGCCTAATCCCTGACCCTCAAAGGAGTTAGGTGCCAAACTCCAGGTGAGAGGGAGGTGTCTATCTCCATTTGGGATTCACAGCTATTGAACCCTCTCCTGGAGATAGGTGGCTAAGATAAGTCAGCTCTTTCTCACAATAGCCCTGTGGTTAGAACACTCATTCAGATAAATATTAATTGGTACGTGGACATGAGCTTGCCAATGGCAGATTTAACAAACAGCAAGATTAGCAAATGCTAGTTGTTGGTCCACACCCACACCCCAGTCTGCTTCTCCCATCTGCCAGTGACAGAAGAACAAAAAGATGGACCCCAGTGCAGGTTTTGATTGTGGGCCTTCACGTGCCAACACATGTCCCACTTTCAAATAAACTCTCACTTCCAGTAACCCCCCACTCATCCCTGCCTCTGCACCTTTGCTCTGCTCCTGTGTTCTCCCCTCCTCCCACAGCTCTAGCATTGCCAACTTTCTAATGGTACAAAACTGAACACCCCTTCCCTACCCCTTTTTCAAGGCCCTGGCTCTGCCCTGCTGCTTCTCAGAGGCCCAGCCCCCGCTCGCTCCATCCCCCCTCACTTGTTCTCCACCACCCTCTCACTTTCTCCGGGCTGGGGTGGGGGGGGGTGAGGGCTCTGGGTGGGGCCAGAAATGCAGGGTTCAAGATGTGGGAGAGGGCTCCGGGCTGGGGAAGGGGATTGGGATGTGTGTGTGTGTGGGGGGGTAAGGACTCCGGCTGGGGTGGGGCTGGGGATGAGGGTTTGGGGCAAAGGAGGGGGCTCTGGGCTGGGGTAGGGTATGGGATGTGTGTGAGGGCACCAGCTGGGGGTGTGGGCTCTGGGGTGGGGCTGGAGATGAGGGGCTTTGGGTGCAGGAGGGGGCTCAGGGCTAGGATAGGGGGTTGGGGTGTAGGGGGTTGCGGGGTCCCAGCCATGCTTACCATGGCTCCCAGGAGGCAACAGGAGCTGCGAGGGTGGCGTTGGTGTGCGCAAAGGCAGCACGCGGAGCCTATCTGGCTGCCCATGAGTTTATGGGCTGCAAGAACACCTGGTAACGCTACCGAGGTCCATGCCATGCCATCTGCTTCCCCAGGCCCAGGACCAGTGCTGCTGTCGCTAGAGCCATGACCACTGCCCCCACCAAAGCCAGAACGGCTGTTGTGGGAGCCCAAGCCGTGAACCACTACTGCTGCTGCCACCAGATATAGAGTCAGAACCGCATGCCGGCTTATGCTACCTCCATTTGAATTTGCCCTAGCAATGGGAGGCAAGGGAAGCTCTGCCTTTGGCGGTTCCACTAATCAGAATTCATGGCAGAATCACCATTGTGGAGCCTACTCCCTGACCACGTTCAAATGTGGGCAGTGGGGACCAGTTAGGGTGACCACATGTCCCAATTTTATAGGGACAGTCCCGATATTCGGCGCTTTTTGTTATATAGGTGCCTATTACCCTCCACCCTCTGTCCCGATTTTTCACACTTTCTATCTGGTCACCCTAGGACCAGTGCATTGCTCTTCCTACAGGGTTCAGGAGGTCACAAACAATGGCAGCAGCCTGGACCAGGCATATGTTGTTCAGCTGAGCAGCCCGAGCCTGCAGGGACCATCCAAGTGCATAGGGCCTTGAGCAGCTGCACCAGCTGTTCCTCTGTCCCTGCCAACGCCCCGCTCCACTTGATTCTGGGGTCCCACCCTAACAAGTAATTGAGTCAGTCACCATGGCAAGGAACTCCCTTGCTGCCTTAGGGCTGATGCATTTGCATGGGTTGCATGTGTCTAACACTCTCCTTGGCCATCAGCCTCCATTTTTATAGGAGTCTCAGGGACACACACACACCTGTCCTGCAATGCCTTTGCAAAATCTCACATTACTTGAGCATGCCCAACAGTGACTTGTAGTAACAGAAGTTTCCTACCCAATCCTGCAGGGGTCACAACCACTGGGCATGCTCCAGTGCGAGGGTGACCAGATGTCCTGATTTTATAGGGACAGTCCCGCTAGTTGTTGGCTTGTTTTACATAGGGGCCTATTACCCCCCTAACCCTCATCCTGACTTTTCACCCTTGCTATCTGGTCACCCCCTCCAGTGCTGAAGGGGCTGCTGTTGGGAAATGTAGCTTGTTTCCAAAGTTCTGTAGATGAACTTGAAAGGAGCAAAACCAAAGGCCGCATAGATAAGCAAGTCAACAATGAAGCAGGTCAAAGCAATCTTCCTGCTGAAATAGGTTTGATGTCCCCATCTGTTAAAAACCACTTTCAAGATTCAGTTTTATCACCGGAGCGATTGCATATGCCAGTACAGATTGGTCCTTGCCAGACCATTCAAAGTGATAGGCCAGATGGCAGTTTGTAGGGGGGTGGGGGAAGGAAAGTGCCTTTTTTCCTCCCATTTTTATTTTGCAGAATGAAAAATGCACCACATGAAGATGTGCATGTCAAGTGGCCTAGCCTACTCATATCTGGAGAGCAACTACTGTGGCATTTACTTGAGCATCAATAAACTACTTGCCATATATAATACAATCTTTGTGCAATTTATCAGTGACACCAAGAGAATGAAATAATTGAGCAAAATGATTACCAATTAACAGGTTTCAGAGTAGCAGCCGTGTTAGTCTGTATCCACAAAAAGAACAGGAGTACTTGTGGCACCTTAGAACAGTCTTTTAGCATTAGAAACCAGGAGGCACATATACCAGTCCTCTTCAGATGTAGATGTCTGCTAGGGTACTGTGTATACCATAAGCTTAAAGGGAAGACCTACAGATGCTGCAAGCACTAGGCTCTATGGCTTTAACCCACAGCAGGTTTCCAAAAAACAATTGCACATTTTGAGTAATGGAGAATTCCTTTCTTAGGGATGCCAGAAGCTAAAGAGGTCTAATACTCTAGACATAATTGCTTTGTCAATGCCTCACCATTGTGTCCTGCCTTGACACCAAGTGGTGGGACCTTCTATCACCTGTGGAGGGTGAGAATCCCCGGTGGGCCACATCCACACAATATACATACTACCTGTATGGCTCTGAGGATGTCACACGGGCCACAGCTGTGTGCTGATTGGGCTGCAAGCAGCTCACAGGTTGAGAACCACTGGGCTAGAGCTTTCCCTCCAGCTCAGCTAAGGTGGAGGGAATGTACCCTAGAATGAGCCAGCACCTTATGTATGTGTTTATGGAAAAAAGATTAGCTAAACTAGAATCCCTTGTGGAAACAAACATTGTGCAAAGCTCCTCCTCAGCTTCAGAGAATAATTGAATTGTAAAAGTGCTGGTTAAATGTGAAATATGGCTTGAAAATAGCTTCTTAGACTAGTAGTGCAGTTAAGGGTGGCTATAAGTACTGAGAACAAAGAGCTGCAGGAAGAAGTAAATATGAATCTCTTACTATCCAGTTACAAACCAAAATTTGGCAACCTTGATAAAAGAAACACACCTGACCCAATCTCAGACGGGTTGCAGCTGTAATTTTATGTAGAAGGCCAAGAGATGAGAGTCCGAGACTGGGAAATAACGAGCAGCGCTTGGTGCTCCCGAGCACATTCAGCAGCACAGAAGTTGAGGCTTCCCCCAGAGTAAGGTGCAGCGAAGCCTGCTCCCGGCTTGGGGCAAACCAGCCACCTGACCGCTCCCCTCCCATAGCCGCTGGCACTGACCCCGCCCTCTTACACGCCGCTTTCCACCTGGCGTCCCGCGGCTGCAGGTGGGCGGGATAGAGTGGCGCTAGGCAGCCAATCCGAGCACCGCTTTGGTTTACCTTTCCCAACCAATGAAATGGCTGGCTTTGGTAGGGGGGGTAGGAACCAGCTCGCGCCATTCCGCGGCCAATCAGGAGGTAGCTTACCGCCCCCCAGCGGTTACGGGGCTGGGCGCTCCTCCCGCTAGTTCCCCGCCCCTGGGGGGAGGAGGCCCTGTCCGGCTCAGCCCCCAGCCATTCGAGGCGCGGCGAGCGGGATAGTAGCTGGGTGGCTGCTGGCTGGCTGGCGTGGGATTCCCAGCTAGAGGAAGCTGGAGCCGCGTCTGTCGCGGGCAGAGTGCGGAGGCCTCGCTGTGCTCAGTGCAGGTGAGAGGCGGAGCTGGAGGCCGAGCCCCGCCGGCCGTTGGGCGCTGCCCCGGTTATTGGGCTGGGGGAGTGATGGCGGGAGGGGCTGCGAATGTGGGACTGGCAAAGGGACTGAGACACCCCCCCTCCCCCGCGGGGCGTGAGGGTCCGGGGATGCGCGAGGGGGCTTCCCGCGCGTGCCCCCAGCAAATCGGGTCAGGGACCCGTTTTCGGAGGTGGGGGAGGGGGCAGGCGCGTGTGTGGGGACAGAGGGAGGGGCTGCCCCGGGGATGTCCTGGGGCTGGTGGGGGCTCGGGACCGGGGATGCCTGGAGGGGGTGTCTGGGGGCCGCTGGGGCCGGATACCCGGGGGAGAAGCGCGGTGTCGAGGGGCTGGGGGTGTCTTGGGAAGGAGGTCTGTGCGGGGCTGGTGTGTCTGAGCTGTTTCGTAACGACTTCAGGGTTGATCAAGCTTGTTAGACGTTAGTTTTAATTTTTTGTCCTTATGCCCGTAGCTGTCGGTGGTGGGAAGGTAAGAGTGTCACCTGGCTGAGGAGTTGGGGTGTGCAGAGAAGGAGGCTGCCCCTGTGTAGGCTTTACATAAGTGGCAGTCAAGGCAGGGGTGCTTTTACGGCAGCAGACTGGTACTGGTGTACGGGAGGCAATCTGTCGCTAAATCTGGATTTTATTTTTGGTGGTGAATGAATGGGAAGAGTGAATCGTCTCTGTGTGGGCTGGTGGGAGGAGACAGGAGGGACGAGTACCAGGCCCACTTGTCAGGTGGCTTGCAGGTTAGGGTGAGGAAGCATCCTTTGATTTCTGATTAGCTTCCCATTAAATTAGTATTTCCAGACAGATACGAAAGCCTTGTTTGTCAGGGAGTAGATTCCAAGATTTCACCAGTAATTCAACATCAGTTTGTTGACATGAGAAGGCAGATGTTACAAGGAAATGCTCCTGTTAGTGTTGAGTAGATTGAATGTTTTGTTAGCACAAAGATTACACAGCAAAGTCCATTTTATTTTATACAATATTCTTTTTATGAGTGCTTGTTTATCCTTTATTCAAATGATGCTTTATATTTTAAAGTGCCGTAATATGGGGAGACGGTTGTAATTTGAATACTGCACTAATCTTTGTGTATAATATATTCATACCTAGCTCTTGTATCTCAGATTTTCATCCATAGATGATAAAGTTCTTTACACAGGAGATCAGTCTCATTTCCCCCATTCTACAGATGAGGAAACTTGAGACACTGGGAAGTGAAGCGAGTTGCCCAAGCTCACCCAGCAGGCCAGTGGTAGAGTCAGGAATAGAGCCCAGGTCTCCTGAGTTCCATTCCAGTGCTCTCTCCACTAGATTGCATTGCCTGTCTATGGCGTATGAACTATAAATTTTACTCGATGGGTCAAAATGTAAGGGGAGAAGTTCCCTTAATTATGAATAGTGCTACAGCCATTTCTTGTTTTAAAATGTAAGGCACCATTGGGAATAGTTAAGGAGAACTAATTTATAAGAAGTAATGGATGTGAATAAATCATTGAGTAACATCAGACTACACTGCTAAACCCAGGAGACCTTTTAACTTTAATTTATAGGTCATTGGTACCATGAGTTATTTCTATGAATTGCTTAAAAATAGCTTAATTCACTTCTGTGAAACAAACTCCTTATGGATAAAATATGTGGACATTAATAAAACATACAGCAGGCAAGTCTTGACAGAGTTTATAAATAAGATTATTCACTTGTTCAGTTGTGTGCAAAGAGCACAAATTGTGTTTACTGTGAGAGTTGGAAAGGGTGGCTAGTATACCCAACTTTAATTTTCTATGTTCTCTTTCCTGAAAACATAATTCTACCTTTATTTTAATTTCTAGTCATAACAAAGCATCTCCCTATATTTCCAGGCTACTCTTAGGTCAAGCCACAGACTTCTTTAATAGTTCATTTCCTCACTATTTATTCTAAAATATTTGGGGAAACTTGAACGGCAGTAAGTAAGTATTTTTCTGTCTGGAAAACTTACCACCTTGGACACATCTACTAACTTCACCATATTCTGATAACGGAGAAAGTCAGATATTTTACAAGCCCATTTAAAAATAAAACCCCTTTCCTCAACAAGTAGACTTTTTCCAAGTTCACTAAATGTATGTAATCTGCTTGGTGGTCATCCTAAATTTACATTTTTTAAATCCAATTTGCACTTAAATATTTTAATAATTGATTAAAATCCATTGGAACACTTCACTAAACTCTTAATTACTTTGTTCATTTTGTAGTATTTAACAAATAGAACAACAGTTCTTGGAAAGCTCAACTGCTCAAAGTTTTAAATGTCATTTAGTGAGATTTGTGGTTTCATCTTCTAACCTGGTTATCTTGGTAAATGAAGGACCTCCTATCAGAAGGATTTACTTACTGATATAGCAGCAGGTTGAATAGAGATGTTTGCTGACTATGTGTGTGTTACTTTTAAACTAAGTACAGTAGTTAGAATTTTTGGGGTACATGCAATATAAAGTCATCTGCAATGTTGCTTTTTGTACATTGATTTTTTTTATCTGTTGCTTGCCGTATTTGTAGAAGTATTTAGTCATAAATGAAATCTTGTCTGATATAAAGTAACATTTGCTTGTTTTGTTGGCTCAAATTGTCAGAAAGGACACAATCTCCCATTTTACTGTACTTGGGAATTAATTTTAGCATTGAGCTAAATGATCCTAGTAGGATTGTGCAAAAACCATTCTGAATGAAGGCAGGCAACTATACCATGTTTGTAGTCTCCAGAAGTTGTCTTAAAGCAACACTTGATTTAAGGCCCTTCACTTTAAGTTTTAATAAAAGGGTTGGTTTTCATTGTTGTTTGACATTTCATTTAAAACTTTTACTCTGATTTAACTTTTCCCTGTTGCGTTCATAAGACAAACGTTGTAGCACTGGTGTGGAGTTGAGAATGAGAGTGAAATTGGACTAATCAATCTGATCAGAATGAAAATATGTAATCCGCCAGTATAGAGAAAAGTAAACTGGATTTGTTTGAGATTTGAGTCCAAGGTGAACATGTGTTCTTTTTTAGAATAAAAGTTTGCTTCATATGTACCGGTATAGATGGAAAAAATAAAGCACTCTAAGGGCATAATGCTAATTCTGGAAACTAGTCTTCATACTATTCAAGTGTCAAATTTAGATACCGGTAACTGGTATTTCAGAAGGACAAAGTGTAAAAACCCATACTTTGGAATATGAAAACAAGGGCAATAAAGTACATCCATTTAAAAACTTTTTTGCATTTCTGGCAGGTCTTAAAAAATTTACAGAACCCTAGCTATACTAGAGAATATGTCTAGTAGCTAGAGGCCATTATGAAAGCTGCAACTCCTCCTTAGCATTGTGCTTGTAAGAACCAGCACACTCTTCTTTCCTGAGTGCCTGGGGGAGGGAGGGAGCTGGCACTGTCACTGGAATCTGCTGAGATACCTATCTCTTCTCTTGACCCTGGCAATTCAGGAGTTGTTTCAGTTTCGGACAATATCTTTTCAATATCTAATCTCTCCCTCCTTTTCTGCTCCCTCCCCACTTGTTTGAAAACCCAGTGCCCTCTGCCCCCAGAGTCACTGACTGACTTGTGGGAAGAAGGGAGCAGCTGGGAACTGTGGGCTCAAGAGGAGGTCCCATAATTCAGGGAGAGTGCAGCCATCCTCTGCACGAGGCTCGCTGTGGAACAGACTTTTGGAAGTATAGCAGGTACTGTTACAATTTGTTCAGAGCAGTCTGTATTTGTTTTATTGGCGTATCTTTTTCTTTTCTTTGAAAGTTGCTTCAGTGAATTCATTGTGGGATTTTATGTCACTGGCTTCAGCCAGGCACATTCTGTGTAGCAGCCATGCAAACTTGTACTGGCACAGCAGCATGAACTTATTCCTGAGTCCTGGCCTGTAGTACATGTGCTGTTCCTGCTCTATGCCTCTTAAAAAGAGGTTGCTGTGTAAATGACTGGTCTCTGACTTGGTCGAGGGTGGTCAAGTAGTGGTTGCATTCAGTAGGGGAGGTTTTTGGGGTGAGTGCTTGTTGTGAGAAGAGCTGCTGCAGTTTCAGCAGCGTTCAGGATCTCAACAGGACAGGTATTTCCAGCTGTGGAACATCTCTCTTGCATGTTTGAGCCAAGCCAGGTGAGAGCCCATAGGTGCTGAAAGTAGAGATGTGGGGGGTGCTACTGCACTCCCTGGCTTATAATGGAAATCACTTCATACAGAGTTTACAGTTTGGCTGTCAACACTCCCACTATAAAAATTGTTCCAGCACCTCTGTGAGAGCCAGAGCATCTTGAACATTTTCCTACTTCTCTTAGGAGCTCTGCAGGTACCAGAACATAGGATTGGTTTTGGTGAAGATTAGCAGTGTCTCAGGCTGGCGCCACTTCCTATAAATTACCTCCAAACACTCATTTTTAATTCACTGTGCCTCGGTTGCATTAGCTATCTCAGGACTCTTTCCTCACTTCCCCAGTTGCTACTCTAGCCTTTTGAGGTATAGTTTTCAGATCCACTCTTCCCACGTGGAGCAGAGAAGCTTGGTGCCACAAAGATTCTCTATTCCTAGAAGCGGGGTTTATTTGCTGTGCTAACCTAATTTGGCCTTTCCTACACTAGAGAATGTTGGTGTTGCACTCACTACCACATGAAATACATTGTATGTCAAGACTGCTTACAGTGGTACATAGATGTTCATATTGCAGTTGATACGGCATTTCCTTGGAGCAAGGCTAGACACTGTTGCCTTTCATTGACACTACATCATTGCAGTATCAGTACAGACAATCAGCACTGGTATAAGGGCTGTATCAATACAATTAGGCTTCTCAGTGCAGTGCTCCTGCCAGCTCAGAACATTAGCTCAGGCCTTGGCTACACTTGCAAATTTGCAGCGCTGCAGCAGGGTGTGAAAACACACCCTCTCCAGTGCTGCAAATTGCAGCGCTGCAAATTGCAGCGCTGCAAAGCGCCAGTGTGGTCAAAGCCCCAGCGCTGGGAGCGCGGCTCCCAGCGTTGTACGTTATTCCCCACAGGGAGGTGGAGTACAGATAGCGCTGGGAGAGCTCTCTCCCAGCGCTGGCGCTTTGACTACACTTAGCGCTTCAAAGCGCTGCCGCGGCAGCGCTTTGAAGTGCAAGTGTAGCCAAAGCTCAGTCACCATTTAAATTGGGTGCATGCAGTTCTGAGAGTAGTTGAGGTTGTATTCTGTGGCTTCAACTCTGTCCATTTCTCTCTCCATGGCTGCTCTCAATTGCTTCATCTCCAGAGCAGCATACAAGGATGCAAGAATAGAATTAAAAATAAGGCCTTATTTAGGACTTAAAAAAAATTCCCCTAAGGGATTAATCTGGAGAAGAAGGGACAGAAATCAAAGGCCGGTTAGCAGACACATGGCCACATACAAGCAAGCACTCCTCCCTCTGTATTTGCTTTATTGGAGTATCTTTTTCTTTTCTTTGAAAGTTGCTTCAGTGAATTCATTGTGGGATTTTATGTCACTGGCTTCAGCCAGGCACATTCTGTGCAGCAGCCCCAGCGCTATAAAAATCCCCGCGAGCTCCCAGCGCTGGTGCACTGTTTATACTTGCACTTTACAGCACTGAAATTTGCAGTGCTCAGGGGGGTATTTTTTCACACCTCTGAGCCAGAAAGTTGCAGCACTGTAAAGAGGCAGTATAGACAAGCCCTAAGGAGTCCATCTCCCTCATCAGCATCTCCCATGCTCTATATCAGGGGTTGGCAACCTTTCAGAAGTGGTGTGCCGAGTCTTCATTTATTCACTCTAATTTAAGGTTTCGTGTGCCAGTAGTACATTTTAACGTTTTTAGAAGGTCTCTTTCTATAAGTCTATAATATATAATTAAACTATTGTTGTCTGTAAAGTAAATAAGGTTTTTAAAATGTTTAAGAAGTTTCATTTAAAATTAAATTAAAATGCAGAGCCCCCTGGCTCGGTGGCCAGGACCTGGGGAGTGTGAGTGCCACTGAAAATCAGCTCGTGTGCCGCCTTCGGCACCTGTGCCATAGGTTGCCTACCCCTGCTCTATATCATAAAAAGAGAACATAGCTAAGAGATACAGAAAAGCTGATTTGGTGCTCTCCAAGTAGATCCACTTCCACTTAGCACTTCATTATCCACTTGTCCTATCCCTCCAGCCCCTGAGAAGAGGTACATCCTGCAGGGTCCACATCTCATTGCATAGTATTGTTTTTTTTTGAAACGTGGGTATGATAGAGGGACACTGGCTTGATCATATAGGGAGTGTGTGAACTCCCTCTGGGCCTGGCTCCTCCCATCTTTGGATCCTAGGGAGATGGAAAGCATTAGCTTATTTGCTTTTATTTTGCATCTCAGTAATTTGAAAGAATAGCAGAATTAAAATGAAAAGAGAAATCAAGCTTATTGCTTTTTTGGCACTGGTAATCAAGGTATTCAGCATAATAAGGGGATCCAGGGTCTGCGTCGCTCTGGCAACTGATCAAGGGGAAGCTGCTGATTCTCCATCTCATTCGTTAAGTATGTTCCCTGCCCCTCATGGTGCATGAGCTAGTGCTAGATAGAGTTGCTTGAAGCATCCATTGGAACAAACATTATGTGAATGGGTATAAAAGTACACTGTATAATAGACATTATGAAGTAATCCACAGTGCTATAATGCTTTCAGGATATGCTATTTACGGATGGGCAACCACTGTGTGCACCTGAATCAGGATAACTAGTATTGATTAGCTATACTGATGCAAGTTGCAATAGTACAGTTATTTACTATTTGTATTACAGTAATGCTTGGAGGCTGGAGTGTCACCGCATCCACTGAGGAGGAGGGAGGCAGTAACAATGGACAGTGAGGCTGAGGCAGTTTCTTCAGTCAGCTGAGCTTTGCTATAACATTTGTCTTGTACACTGCATAATACAAAGGGGTTGAGTAAATGAATTCAATATATAGTTTAAACTTTGTTATTCAGTGTCACTAAGAAAAGGTAGGTTGTTCAACAATCTGTAACAAATAGTTAGATAGTTGTGTACACAAATTGCTGTGACTTTAGAGTTGAGAATGTGGAGCAATTTAAAAGCCAGGAAATAGCCACTTAACCTGTAATCAATACATCTTCCACTTAAATCCTTGGAAAACATTCCAGCTCTTTTATGCCAAACGTATAACTGTTTCTGGATAACTGTAAGTGCACTATACTAATTCTAGTGTTTTCAAAATTATCCCCTGACTTTCCACAAGTGGAGCATGGCGTTACCTGCAGTTGTACAAGTACAAAATGAAGTGTCCTAGAGGATTTATCTTTCCCAGTGGAGGAAGCCTTTCACATGAGACGTTTCCAATCAAGATTTATATCTTACTATGTGTGCTAGTGTTAAAAGCAAGCATATGAAATCTTGTGAATGTTTTGACTATATGCCTGTCTTGAGTGATTTCACTGAGAAGCCGCTGGACCTCAATTCGGTATTCAGTTAGCTGATGTGTAGTTCTGCATTTAACCAGAGTGATGACATTTAGAGTCTTATGGGACAAAATTGGGACTGGGTGGTTTTTAGATACATTTAAAATCTAGGCAATTTAAAGAGTCTCTCCAGCAAACAAGAGTTTCCCTAAGTTTTCATACTTCTTTGACAAGGGGAAAGCCATCCTTTTATTTCTCGGTGCTTAAAAAAACATGGTTTAAATAGCATAAAATAGAGCTTTGTAGGTTCTTTATTGGTATGAAAAGGGAAAAAAATGTTTAGCGAGTACTATCAACTCTCAGGTTAGGACAGATGTCACAATAGTATTGGGCTTTTCTCTGTTTATTTCAGGCTCAGAAGATTGACTCTTCTGCATGTTCCCCCTTTGGTGGTATCGTCAATCCATGTTGAATGCTGAGAGTAAGTTAATCTTCCAGATAAATTGATTAGTTGATAACTACTTCCTGAACCATTGCTTTCTGATAACACAGGATTGGATTCAAGTTTCTTTATTAATCTACTGTAAGGCTCTAAACATAACATTATGGATTAGTATTGTCAACTGTTTTAATTGTCTTAAACATTTGTTTAAAGTATCACAGGTACTTTATCTCATGAGTTAGGATGCAGTCCCTGACTTGTTAAACTTGCAATGGTCATGATAGAACATGTTGCAGTGGGGGACACTCCCATTTTTATGGTACAAAGTTCCTCAAAAAAGGAAATATCAACTACATCAACATCTGCAATATATCATATTGCAGTCTGCCATCATTATGCTAATACTAAAAACTGTAGTATGAAAATATTCATTACAGTTCCTGTCCCTACAGAATTATTTTAGAACTATTTGTCTTCAGATTTGCCAGTGTGTCAATTCAGTTTTACCTAAAGAGATTACAGAAGTTTTCCTGCATTCATAATAAACCGTTTTCTGTACTGATCTCCGCTTCTAAAACTGGAATCATTCCAAATGGAATGGAGTTCCATGTGGATCTCAAACACACAGAACTATTGTTTAATAAGTTATATTATTCACACATCGTTATTATATAGTCCACAGGTGGCCAAACCATGGCTCGTGAGCCACATGCAGCTCTTTTACAGTTAAATTGTGGCTCACGGACTCTCCACATCCTCCCTGCCCATTCTCTGCCTACCAGACAGTAGGGGGGGAATTTGGGTTTTCTGCCCTGCCGCAGTGTGGTGAGGCTAGGGACTTCTGCCAGAGATAAGTGTTGCCTGCTGGGGGGGCACAAGTTAAAGGTCCCCCCCCAACCCCCAACAGCCTGAGTCATGATTCCCCCTGCCCTGCCCCCTTTACCCCCCAAAACTTACCGGCAGTGGCCCCTTGCAGCTCCTAGCTCTTAGCTTTACATGGAGAGGCAGTGGAAAACACCTGGAAGTTACAGGGAGGGGCTGCTGTTTTGGCCCGTGGGGAGAGGCACCAGCAAAAGCAGCGGTTTTCCTTGCAGTTCCCAGCTGTTTGCCATTGCCTCTCCCCACAGCCAACTGTAGTTCCCAGCTTTCTGGTTCCAGCAGCTGCCGTGTAGGGAGGGAGCCCGGCAGCACCATGTGACCAGGTGGGCCCAGCAAACCCTGGCAAAAATCGGGGGAAGCATGTGATCTCCCCCACTCCCTCCCCACACACAAATTCTGCAATCTCTGGCTTCTGCCCAGTGTGGTGGAGAGTCACAGGGCTTCAGCTCCATGGGGTGTGCCTGCCAAGGCTTGAGCCTTCAGCAGGAACGGGCTGAAGTCCTGAGCCCCGGCAGGCACGTCCCAACTCTCGAACTTCTGAAGATTGTCGTATGCGGCTCAGAGGGTCATAAGTTTGACCACCCCTGTTGTATATCATGAATAATACCTAAAAGAAAACAGACTTAACACTTCGCTAGTTATATACTAAATACAGCAGATTATAAATATTCTGCAGCTTTCACATGCACAAATGAGAAACAGCAATTTATAAAATAGTATTAAACTGCAGACACGCAGATAATAAAACATTGCTCTTTTCATCACTTTGTCTTTATGTTGTATACTGACTTAGTGGCAAAATAGAGTTGGCCAGGCCTGTCAAGACAAATTTAGGGCTCTGGTACATCGTGTTTGCTGGGACCCCACTCCATCCTGTTTCACCCTAGGGTACGCTTTACTGCAGATGGGTTCAATAATATAGTTATCTACGACAGAAACTTTCATTAAAACTGTATTTTTTGAAATATGGACTCAGTTGTAAGAAGCTAATGTAAGCTGTGTTTAATTATCAGTTCCATCAGGTTACGAAAAATGCATAACTAGATCTGACAATTCCCCTTTTCCCCTAATAGATCAGTCTATTCCCATCAATTCAGCCCCCTGTCAGTTCTTCCCATCCAGCCTCACCTCTGCTCCTGGGATTCTTCACACCCCCAGAGGCAGAGGTTGGAGCCTCAGGAGGGTCTCCAGCCCACTCTCCCCCTCTCAGGCTCAGGGTGGCAGCCTGAAGTGCTCCTCCCTCCTCTTCCCTTTCCTCTTCCCAGGCACCACATGCTGCAGGGAGGGAGAGGAGAGGGAGCAGAGGAGCTGTCCCTGCCCACAGGGTGGAGTGGATATCCCCTGAGCTGTGTGTCTCTTCCCCCTCACTCCCATCCTGCTAAAATAGGGGAGGAGGAGGGGCAGGAGAGGACAGAGCACACTGTCCTGTTCCCTGCAGCAGCTGTGATTGGGAACCCCTGTTTGACTGGTGCCTAGATCTGGGCAAATTTCCTTGATGCTGGTAACACGGCGCTGGATTTTGCTTACCCTCAGACCATCAACTATGAAGAGTGTATACAAGTCAGGCTCAGGAAAAAAAAAAGCGGGGGGGAAGTAGAGAAACTGCAGAACAAGAAGCAAGGAAAAGAACTCTAGAATATTTTGGATGGAAACCAGGGCATGGCGAAGGAGAGAAAGATGATGGTAATTCTTTGAGATCTGTATCTGTGAAAGGAGGAAGAATATTTAGAGGATAAGGAGGATGAACATGAATCACCTCATTTTTCTGTTAAGAACCTTCTTTCACATGCAGGGCCTGTAAAACAGGGTGACATAAACAGATTTGTGCTTCATAACTGCAAGAGAAAAATCCACCCAGAAAGCGATACCTAAGGAAAGCAGTTTCCCTGTGTGCTGCTTTCCTATAGTTTTTGAAATGGAGAAAAAATTGAACGGGATAGCAGTGATGTAGCATGCTGTTTGTTGCATTCCATGTTGACTTTTCCCCAGGATGCAGCAACTCAAGGTTTTCTTCCTACCTTAGTCCCGCTAACTGGATGGACTGTGGATCACAGCTGCATGGGTGGCGGGTGTAATAGACCAGGGAGGATAAGCCTCCCCTGGTGCAGCCACCACCAACCTGCCACTGGATGCCTGGGCCATGGTGACCCTGCCTGCGCTCCGTCTCTTTCCCCTTCTTGCTCCGTCCCTTCCCTGAGGCCCCCGCCACTGCCTGGTGAGTCCCTTCTCACTCCTGTCCTCCACTCTATCGCTCCTCTCCTTCACCGTCCTCTCCCGCGAGACCCCATTGCTCGTCGCATCCATCCTCACCCCCCCCACCCTTGTGAGCAGGGTGGAGGAGGGGAGGGACATGGCAAGGGGTGGCGGGGTCTGGGTCCAGACAGAGGTGGAATGTGGGCAGGGCTGCAGGTGGAAGAGGCAGGACAGGGAGCTAGCCTCCCTGAGGGGAAGCTTCATCTGTCTACCATGCACAGCTGTGTAAACAAAACCCGACCATGGAAAAAGCAATGCACACATAATATGCTATGTGAAATAGATGAATGCAAGAAGAAGATTAAAAGATGATAAAACCATCCACTCATTACTGAAGACAAATTTTGCAAATGAAAAAGAAAAGTGGAAGGAAACTCTGAAACACATTTTAGATGTTTTATTTCTTGAAGAATAAGGATTAGTTTTCTGTTGCTTGAGTCGCAAGCTGGGTGATAAATCCAATGGCAATTTCTTGGATGTTACTGAGTTGTTAGCCAAGTATGATTGGATTTTGGGTAATCATGCTGCTGATGTGAAAAAGGCACAGGCGCAACATCAGAGAGTTCAAATGCGCTACTTATCACCTGAGCCAAAATTAATTTATTCAGGAATGCACAGAGAAAGATGTGAAAACAGTCTGAGGTGAAGCTGAAGAGGCCAACTACTTCTCAATAATTTCTGATGCATCCAGACAGCTCACGCAAGGAACAAACACTATTGATCAGATACGTTTATCAAATACCTACTGATAACTTTGTGATTTAGGAATACTTTTTTGTGCTTCAGAGACTTTACCAAGAAGACTGCTGAGGAAATAGCAGAAATGATTCACAACACCATAGATGAACATGGATTAGATTTCGAACTGTTGTAGTCAAGTTTATGATGGTACCGTGCCAATATGGCACAGCAGGCCTCTGGAGGCCAGGCAATGCTTCAACAGAATCCTCGGGCACGTTTTTCTCCGCATGGATTGAATACTTTGAACTTGGTTTGTGCTGATTCAGCTGAATCATCAATTGATTGTATTACATTCTTTGGATACCTTCAGCCATTGTACAGTATTTTCAGCACATGTCTGACAGCAATGGGAAAATCTTGATTCATTCCATTTAATGTCAGTTATGTAGTCGGCTGGGTGTATTGATTATGTACATGTTCTTCTGCCAAGAACCTGAAAGGCTTACAAATGGCATTGAATGAGTTGTCTGAATTAAGCCTGACTGCCAAAACCAGAAGTGATATTGCTGGACTGGTAATACACATATAGTTAAATTTTGATGTTTTACTTTCCTCAGTTTGGCTGAAAATTCTAATCCCCATCAATGAATGGAATTTGGTCCTTCAGCATGGAGATGCTATGCTTGATGTTGAAAGAGACAGCATTGAGGACTTCTCACTGAACTGGCACAATTGTGAGAGAAATGGAATGAAATTTATGATGAATGTGTTCATGTTGCAGCAAAACTTTGGTATTGATTCTCCAGGGGCAATACGACCATCCAAAAATAAAAGTGATGGTGCAGGTAATCAAGACAAGCCTGTAAAGGACACTTGTCTGGAACAGTGTTTTCTTTTACATCATAGTCTCTGTTGTAGGTGGCCTCAAAAAACAGTTTGCTGCACTCATAATATATCTGTCAAAAACTTGAATTTCGATGGATCTTCCTTGAAAAGGTTGAAGTTGCCTTCAATGCCTTTCAGCATTCTGAATCTTTATTGCAATATCTCTGGTGATATAAAAGAAGAATTGGTGTTTTGCAGTCGTGTTTGCAAAGAAGACATTGGCTCAAAAATACTGTTGCCATTTCACTAACAAAATAAACTGCATGAAATCTCTTTGAAACCTCTGCCCCAACCTGATCGTTGCACTTCACCTATTTTGCTGCATACCAGGCTCCGTGGCCAGTGTAGAAAGATCTTTTAGTGTGCTCAAATGTGTGGATAACTGTCACTGTGCAGCTAGGGTCAGTCAAGAGTTAATGGCCTAGCAACTCTTGCAAAGTGGTCTGGAAGATTGGTCAGTTTCAATTATATTCATTCATTTGCTAAGAAAAAGGCAAGAAAAGCACCATTATAAGTTGAAAATATTAAAATAAATCATACAGAAACGTATCTTTTTAGCTTCTTTACTGCATTATCACAAACAGACAGTTTTCTTTTTGCTTATATTTAGCTTGTACTTCAGTCTTGCATTCATCGTCTCTTTGCTTGTATTCATCAGTCAAATTTATTTCTGGAGATACCAGTACTTCATTCACACAGACTTTTTGAGAGCTCTCTGAGCTTGGTGCCCTGATACAATTGTCCTCCCTTCTACCCTATTTGTCAGCCCTGGAGGTGGCTCAATATCACAAAAAAGGAACACTGTCTTAAATCACTTCTCATTGAAGAAAGAGCCTAACATTTTTTCTAAGTAATTTTAACTACACACACAATTTTAAAGTCTGTCATGCTCTTTTTTAATTGCTTTGGGTTGTTGCACAGATGGTCTCTGTTTTAATCACTGTTAGCTCTTCTGCAGTATTCTCTTCTAAATGATGCTGTGACAAGTTGCCCTTCTTTGGATGCCACCTGATGTTCTGAGATACCACTGAGCTTGTCTATTATGCCAACTTGGGCACCCTTTTTACTTGTCTTGCTGAGCCAAGCTATTAAGCTTCCTCCAGCGCACACACAGGCAGCGCCACACCAGACTGCAGAACGAAACAGATACTGAGATTAGTTCTGGAAAGGCTCAGCTTAAAGGACTTGTCCCAGGACTCAGGTGTCCACCTCCCTTGGAGTGCAGACCCAAAGATATATTATGAAATTCGCCTCCTATCTCAATGTGGAGGAAGGTATGCACAACCTCTTACCTCCTTTCCCCTTTCAATTATGAATTGTACACATGGGGTTATGTGATAAACAAGAAATAAGTTTATTAGCTACAAAAGGTGAATTTTAAGTGAATGTAAGAGATAAGACTGAACAAAGCAGATTACTGAGCAAATAAACCAAAGTATGCAAGCTAAGCTCAATATACTTAAGAAACAGGTTACAAAATGAAATTTCTTACCCTAAATGTTATTTTAGGCAGGTTGCAAAGTTTCCGTGGTTCAGAGTTCCAGTTATATTTATCTTCGGACTGGAGCCCTATCTCAGTCTGGATCCCCCCCTTCCCCCTCCCTTCCCTTTAGGTGGCTTTAGCAGTCTTTCTTCTTGGGCAGACAGGCCGTGGAGAGGAGGAGTCCCATTTGCCTCCTTCCCCACCCTTAAATAGGATTTACATAAGACAGGAGTCCTTTGTTTCCCAAACTTGTCCCCCTTCCCTTCCAGTGGGAAACTTACAAGAAGTTCCAGGTAATGTTTAGTATCTGGTGACAAGACCACCTGACTTAATAGTGTCACAGTTACATCCCTGGATGCCTCCCAGGAGGGGGAGAGATTAGTATCTTCGTGGTTTTGTTCCTTCCTGATGGCTCATGAAATTTGATGGCCTGTCGGCTGGTGAGTGTCCTCCCAATACACACCCAGTTGTAATTGTTATAGTCCATATTCCTAACTTTAGATACAGAAATGATACGTGCATACAAATTAGATAATCACATTCAATAAATTATAATCTTTTCAATGATATCTTACAAGACACATTTTGCATAAAGTATATCTGTTATGTCATATTCATATCATAAGCAAATTTTCATAAAGAATATGGAGTGAAATGTCACAGATGCTATTTCAGATTTTTGGCATTTCACTTCATTTTTTAATCATGGTTAGCAACAAAAGAAATTCTAGCAATGGTACAAGCCCATTATTAGGTGAAGATGGAAAAATTATTAATGATGCAAAAAAAGGCAGAAGTGATGAATAAATATATATTTTATTATGTATTTGGAAAGATACCGGATGATGTGCTTATCACTTGAGTATGAAGTATCTTCCAGCCCATTAGTAAATGAGGTTGTTAGATCACATCTGCTAGGAATAAACATTTTAAATCAGGTGTGAGTCTGTCTGCCTAGGCTAGGAGGTTCACTAGCAGCTTCCGTGTACACATGCCGATACTGGACAAGTAACTCAACATGAGCTTCGACTGAGATGCTGTGGCAAAAAGAACTGTTGCAATCCTCAGATGTCTAAACAGGAGAGTAGGAGTTTGGGGGTGATTTTTACCTTTCAGTATATAATTATGAAATTAATACTGGAATACTATGTCCAGTTCCGATGTCAGCATTTTAAAAAGGATGCTGAAAAATTGGAGAGGGTGCTGGCAAAAGCTATAAAAATGTTTCACGTACTGGAGAAATCTTATAGCCAGAGTTCTTAAACTGGGGGTTGGGACCCCTCAAGGGGTCGTGAGGTTATTACATGGGGGGTCACAAGCTGTCAGCCTCTATCCCAAACCCCACTTTTCATCCAGCATTTATAATAGTGTTAAATAAAAACATGTTTTTAATTTTATAAGGGGGGTCGCACTCAGAGGCTTGCTGTGTGAAAGGGGACACCAATACAAAAGTTTGAGAACCACTGTCTTACAGTGAGAGACCAGTGTTGTTAAACCTATTTATTATTTGTATGACCATAGCATTTAAGAGCTTCTTCGATCAGGACCATGTTATGGTAGGAGCTATACAAACCCAGAAAAAGAATCTTATAAAAAAGAGGAAGAGATGACTTGATTTAGCTTGTAAGTATCTTCACAGGGAGCAAATATTGGGTATTAATGGGATTTTTAATCTAGTGGGAAAAGATATAACAAGAACCACTGGTTGGTATCAGAAGCCAGACAAAAATCAAATCAGAAATTAAGTGCAAATTTAAAGTTAACTGTTAACAATGACTGTGATTAATCATTGGAACAGACTACCATGGGAAACAGTGATTTCTCCATCTATCGATCTCTTCAGAGCAAGCCTAGGTGCCATTCTGTAAGATATGATTCAGTTAAACAGGTTATTGGGCCCAGCACAGGGGGAAATGAATGAAATTCTATTGTCTGTGTTACACAGGAGGTTTGATTAAAATGTATGAATTTATAAAAAACCTTTCACCGACCCTTTGGCGCGCACACCGTTATAAAAGATTCCTCCTACACGTTTGGTGTAGTAGTTGGTTGTCAGGATTCTGGACCATAAAAGCTTCTTTATGCAGAGGCAGACTGCACCAAACTACGAAGGAGTTCATGAAGAAATTTCTCTTCTGTGCAGAACAGGGTCTTAGAATGCAAATCCTTAGGAATGCCTAAATATAGTTACTACTGGTCATGCCAGCAACAATTACTCAGTTAATTATGCTGTTATGATAAATATCAACTGCTTTATTTTGCAATTTCAGTGTTAAAGGAACAAATGCAGTGGATTACATCAATTGAGTAAACATAATTTCGTTCAGTAAGAACCATGCATCTTAATCATTACATTTGCAGCCTAGTCTAATCAGAGTAAAAAAATACAATTTGACCCTCTCCTATTTCCATCCGATTTGTGCTCATTTCAGCAAGGAAGTTGAAAGAACACAAAATGTGTTTTGGTTGAAGGCTGAACAGGCCGCCTTCAAATACCTTTCATTAACCAGAATAAAATATCCCTACCCCAGGAAAAACCCTTCATCTGCCCTCTGTAGTTCTTTTCCATGTATCTGTCACAGTTCAAGTCAACTTGCCCCTGTATTTCCCTTCTGTGGCCCAACAAGGGCACACACTCTCAGGCTTCTGACTCACATGGTGTTGCCTCTCTTGGGTGGAGACACAAATTTGTCTCCTTTCTTACTAGGATATCTGGAGGCTGAACAGTTCCTTACCTTCACTGTGTTAGTCCCAGCCAAAGACAGATTGCCTAAACAGATCTGCTTGCTTTCTCTTCAGAGACTAAGAACAGTGTAATTTGCCCACAGTTAAGCTACAACACTCCTCTTTCTATGCAAGCTTATTTATTCTTATTGTAAAAGAAAAAATAATCCCAGAAAGAAAATGTTAAAAACTAAAAAGAACCTACATGCATGCCAATAAGCTTATCAGAGATCACCCCCAGTCCAACATGGGGGTGATTAGACCTAAAGGGATCTTTTCTGTGGTTGCAAGTTCATAATAGCTTCATCTCAGAGCTAGCGCACTAATGAAAAGTTTAATCTGTCCTTTATATAGTTCAGGGGTCTTCGATCTGGAGTTTCTAGGAGTAGGTAATCAGTACACAACAAGGTTTTCTCCCCAGGGTCTCGCTTCAAAAGGGCTCCTAGGAAACCCACTTCACAAAGATTGTCCAAAACAGTTCTTTTTAAATTCCTATTGTGATGGGTTGGATCACACCCCCCCCCCCCCCCGGAGCTGTCACCTAATGTGCCAAGACCACTTCTGCCCCCGTTTTCCTGCCCTGTCAGCTTAGGACTTCAAACCAGGCAAGGCACTGAGCCAGACTCGCTAGTCTGCTGCAGACCCATACCCAGGTCTGAATCACGTCCCCTGACAGCTGTAGGCTTACCTGAAAGCAGCTAACAGAAGTGTTCTTGTCTTTAACACTCAGATGCCCAACTCCCAATGGGGTCTAAACCCAAATAAATCTGTTTTACCCTGTATAAAGCTTATGCAGGGTAAACTCATAACTTGTTTGCCCTCTATAACACTGATAGAGAGAGATGCACAGCTGTTTGCCCACCCAGCTGTTTGCCCACCCAGGTATTAACACATACTCTGGGTTAATTAATAAGTAAAAAGTGATTTTTATTAAATACAAAAAGTAGGATTTAAGTGGTTTCAAATAGTAACAGACAGAGCAAAGTGAATTACCAAGTAAAATAAAATAAAACACGCCAGTCTGTCTAATACAGTAAGAAACTGAATACAGATAAGATCCTCACCCGTTCCAGAATGTTTCCTTTTACAGACTAATCTCCTTTTAGTCTGGGTCCAGCAATCACTTGCACCCCTTGCAGTCACTGTCCTTTGTTCGTTTCTTGCAGGTATCTTTGGGGGTGGAGAGGCTCTCTCTTTAGCCAGCTGAAAACAAAATGGAGGGGTCTCTCATGGGCTTAAATAGACTTTCTCTTCTGGGTGGAGACCCCCTCCTCTCTCCTATGCAAAGTCCAGCTCCAAGATGGAGTTTTGGAGTCACCTGGGCAAGTCACATGTCCATGCATGACTGAGTTCCTTACCAGCCAAGCCACATTCCTAGGAAAGCCTAGATGTGGATTGGTATCTTCAAGCTCATTGTTGGCTTAAGTGTTTCTTGATTGGACGCTGACTGAGAATAGTCTTTTCTCAGGAAGAAGAACAGGAGTACTTGTGGCACCTGAGGCCTTGGCTACACTTGCAAATTTGCAGCGCTGCAGCAGGGTGTGAAAACACACCCTCTCCAGCGCTGCAAATTGCGGCGCTGCAAAGCGCCAGTGTGGTCAAAGCCCCAGCGCTGTATGTTCCTCCCCACAGGGAGGTGGAGTACGGATAGCGCTGGGAGAGCTCTCTCCCAGCGCTGGCGCTTTGACTACACTTAGCGCTTCAAAGCGCTGCCGCGGCAGCGCTTTGAAGTGCAAGTGTAGCCAAAGCCTTAGAGATTAACAAATTTATTTGAGCATAAGCTTTTGTGGGCTGTAAATAAATTTGTTAGTCTCTAAGGTGCCACAAGTACTCCTGTTCTTTTTTGCAGATACAGACTAACATGGCTGCTACTTTGAAACTTTTCTCAGGAAGCTGACCAACTGCTTCACTACAGCGTACTTAGAATCAAACAAGTATGCAGCCAATATTTATAACTTTGAATACAAAAATGATACATGCATACAAATAGGATTAATAGATTCAGTAGATCATAACCTTTACAGAGATGTTACATGGCATATGTAGCATAAAACACATTCTAGTTATGTTATATACAGTATATACATGCATAAGCATATTTCTATAAAGCCTTATGGGTGGCACCGTCACACCATCATTTTAGCAAGGTTTACATAAGTCTAGAAAAGTTACCTACAATCCTACAATAACATGTAAACAACAACATTTTTAATGCAATAGGCCCCAAAAGTAGTATACTTAATTCAGTAAGGTTTATCCAGGATATTTCAGGAAATTGCCATCTGTCACAGTATTATTAATGTTTAAAATGTTTCAGATGTTGATTATCTTGACAGGATATCAGTTATTTGCATACACTTTCAAATTCGACAGGACATCAGTTATTTGCATACACTTTCAAATTCATTAAAGCAAAGACACTCATTACAGATACAAAGTTGTTGGGGTACCATATAATACTAGAAACCATTTTGTCTGTTTCCACTAACTTGGTCAAACTGAGAGTTGGTGTTTTTATGATGGAATTTCTGGAAATGAAAAAGGAAATGGAGATATTCCAGACACAGCCAAAGAGTTCTCCAAGTTCTTGAGGGTGTGTGTGTGGGGGTGGGGGTGGGGGGAGTATTAAGCCACAGTGCAGTTGTGTATAAGAACAGAGGAGAATGTTTTTAGTTGATGAGCCCTCTAGTGATGCTCACTGTGTTCTGTTTTAGAAACCATCAGAAACCAGTCAGCAGCAGGATTCATTAAGCTAGGTCTTATGAGATATGGCCATCTAACATCTTGACAGATGAAAGGAGATGCTTAGCAATGGTATAGGAAAGGAGCCTGACGCACAAGCGGCAAACCTTCCCCCAGTAGCTATAAGCCCAGTCACCAGATGGAAGTTGAAGCATACTCTGCTTCCTGGCTTCCCTGCAGGTAAATTTAGCCATTTTTCCTGTTCATAATTTATCTAAGAACAAATCAGGGTTCCTATAGCCTTCTTTATTTGTAACCATCCATGTAATTTGTGAAAACATAGGTGGATTTGCAACAAACTGGTTGAATATTGGTTGCTTTTAATTACTTTTACATGCATATTATGTTTACTTACAAAGAATACAAACTAGAAACAGAGGTAAAACACCTGGTAGCATTTAGCCCAGTATCAAAGCTTCAGTTCCTGGAATGCTCTCTTCATAACAGTCAGACTTGTCACTTGGGGTGACCCAAGAAGTATTTTTGTCACAGCCAGTCAAAACCATGTTCTTTCTTCAAGCATCACTTACAAGATTAAGTGAATTGGGGATGCAACATATGTCAGCATATGGCATAGGAATAAAGCTTTGTATCAGGAGGTGACATGTCCAAACTACTTCAGAACAGTCCAATGGTTATTGGGATGTGTCATTTGGAGTGTTCTGAGAAGTATTTTGTCATGTAAAGCCAGACAAAGGCTACCTTTTTTATGTGAATAATTATTAATATAAGTTGTTATATATTAGGGGGAGGCAACCTATGGCATGTATGCCGAAGGCGGCACATGAGCTGATTTTCAGTGGCACTCACACTGCCTGGGTCCTGGCCACTGGTCTGGGGGGCTCTGCATTTTAATTTAATTTTAAATGAAGCTTCTTAAACATTTTAAAAACCTTATTTACTTTACATACAATAATAGTTTAATTATATATTCTAGACTTAGAGAAAGAGACCTTCTAAAAACGTTAAAATGTATTACTGGCACGCGAAACATTAAATTAGAGTGAATAAATGAAGACTCGGCACACCACTTCTGAAAGGTTGCCGACCTCTTTTATATATAATTGACTAATTTTGGTTACGTTTTTAAAAAAAGATTTTTTAAAAGATTTAAAAAGAATTGGCCTTTGGATAAGGAATTGAGGACTATGAATAAAGAACTGAGGGGAGGGGTAGCTCAGTGTTTGAGCATTTACCTGCTAAACCCAGGGTTGTGAGTTCAATCCTTGAGGGGTCACTTAGGGATCTGGGGCAAAAATCAGTAGTTGGTCCTGCTAGTGAAGGCAGGGGGCTGGACTCAATGATCTTTCAAGGTCCCTTCCAGTTCTAGGAGATAGGTACATCTCTATATGTTATATTTATATTTGTGAATAAGGAACCAATTTCAGTCTCATGACTGGAACCTCTGCAGGAATATAACCTCAAAAATACACAGTCATCTGGAATTGCAAGTGCCACAAATGATATAGGTGCCATGGTTACAGAAGAGCCCCCACAGAGTACCAAAGAGTGCTCCATAACCTCCAGAATTTATAAATGTATCATCTTTGTTGTTTACGTTGCACTGTAGCACCTCACTTGTAGAGCATAGGTTTCTATAAATACACGTTTAGAAATCCAGCCCCTCACTCTTGAGAACTTTGACAGTATGTCTACGCTGGGATAAAAAACCCACCGCTGGCCCAGGTCAGCTGAATCGTGTTTGTGGGGCTGAAAAATTGCTGTGTAGACATTTGTGCTTGGGCTGGAGCCCAAGCTCTGGGACCCTGTGAGGGTGGAGCTTGGGTTCCAGCTCGAGCCTGAATGTCTACACAGGAATTTTTAGTCTCTCAGCCTGAGCCTCATGAGCCCAAATCAGGTGACCCATGCCAGCTGCAGCTGTGCCATGGGCTTTATCCTTGTGTAAACGTCCCCTGAGATATAGAAGCATTCTCTGGTGTGGACCTTTCAGTTAAATGCTGAAAAGAGGACTTCAGCAACTAATATCTTTGAGTACTCATTTGCCTGTCAGTGCATTACAGCAATACATGATGGGCTGTCAATTCATCTATCACCAAATAGTGTACTTTGTGAGTCCTGAGTTTCTAAATTTTTAGAATAAAGAGGGAAAAAAATAAGCTGACTAACAATTTAATGAAAATCATCAGTCCTCAACCGAGTGACTTACCATATGAATAACGTAAGTAACACTTTTTGAAAGTTTAGTCAGACAGCCACCTTTGAAATCTGAAGTTGGCCTTTGGTCAGTCACTTTAACAAGATCTTACAAAAGTTAAAACTAAAATGTAAGTAACTGCAATATATTTTCAGATCTGATTTTAGTGAGGTCTAATCACAATTCTGTGCCAAAAGCTCTCAAAATGAAAGTAACTTAAGCAATTTCTAGATGAAACTAACTCTTCAGTGTAAAGGTCAGGAAGTTTGGGGCATTCCAACCCAATCTAAAATACTTCTTTAAAAAAAAAAAAATCAGTAAGCATCTGTGCCTGTGCTTCCCAAAGTAGGTTTGCAAATCACTTATGGTCCAGAGACTTGCGTGGTCACATGATGCTGGCTTTGTTCCCAGCTGCTTCTATAGCTCAAGCTCTATGTTAAAGAACCGTGGAGGCCCCTGTTAGCAGTTTAATGGGTGGTGGGGGGGAAAGGAGTCGTGTAGCTGAGCAAAAACAATCCATTTGAACTTTCATGTGTCACATCTTCAACCACAGGGAGAAATATTTGTTGGGACTATTTACAAGGACTTTCAGAGAGATGGAGTTCCAATTTTTTTTCTTGTTAACTTTACAAATACTTTTGTGGCTCGGCGTATGACCAATATAGAGTCATGGAGAAACTTCATTTCTCCAAGAGACCCTAACAAATAAAAGTGCCCTTCATAGATTTTTGTGGTGGGGCACATAGCTATAGGTCTGAAGGGTGTTGCTGGGAGAGATTTATGGGCTGAGACTTGCCATCCTAGTGAAGAGGGCTTTAAACTAGATTTAAAGGGTGAAGGTGAAAAAAGCCTACAGAAAAGCATCAAAATAGGCTACCTTAACAGAAGGGTAGATGTGACAAGGTGAGGAGGAACATGGAAAGTTACAATAGAGTCATAGAATCAGCAAGAGGGAACAGCTCAGCATCTTCAGTGTCTATGCACAAATGTAACAGGAATAACTAGAAAAATTGGAAGTATTTGTACATAAGCTAAATTATGACTTAATTGGAGTCATAGAGATGTAATGGGATAAGTCTCATGACTGGAACATTGGTATAGGCTGTTACAGCTTGTTCAGGAAGGACAGTGGAGGAAGTAACCAGGGGGATAGCCATTTTAGACTTAATTATGACCCAAAGGGAAGAATTGATAGTGAATCTCAAGGTGGAAGGCAATTTAGGCGAAAATGATCGTAAAATGATAGGTTTCATGGTTCTAAGAAAGGGAAGGACTGAGAGAACTGAAATAAGGACAATGGACTTCAAAAAAGACGACTTTTACAAACTCAGAGAAATGGTAGGTAAGGTCCCATGGGAAGAAAATCTAGGGAAAAAAGGAGTTCCAAACAGCTGGCAGTTTCTCAAGGAGATAGTTTATACTAGCGTGTTTAAGACTATCCCGATGTGAAGGAAAGATAAGAAAAATAGTAAGAGGCCAATATGGCTCCATCAGGAGCTCCTTAATGACCTGAAAATCAAAAAACGTCTCCTACAAAAAATGGTAACATGGACAATTGCTAAAGAGGGAGTACAGAAGAGTAGCACAAGCGATTAGGGACAAAATCAGGGTAAGGCACAAAACGAGTTACACTGAACAAAGGCTTTGAGGTTTTTGAAATATATTAGGAGCAAGAGAGAGATGAAGAAAAGGTTAGGTCCTGTACTCACCAGGGAAGAATTGCTAATAATGAATGACATCAAGAATGCTTAAGTGTTTAGTGCCTATTTTGCTTCAGTCTTCACAAAAAAAGGTAAATTGTGATCGCATGCTTAACAAAATTAACATTTAGCGAGGGGGAAGGAACACAAGCCAAAATAAGGAAAGAAGTTTAAAGAATATTCAGATAAATTAAATGTGTTCGAGTCCTCAGGGCCTGACAAAATTCATCCTAGGATACTTAAGGAACTACCTGAAGCATTTCTGGAACTGTTAGCAGTTATGTTTGAGAAATCATGGAGGACGTGTGAGGTCCCAGATGACTGGAGAAGCGCAAACCTAGTACCTATCTTTAAAAAGGGGAACAGTGAGGAGTAAGTGAATTATAAATCAATCAGCGTAACTTCGATACCTGGAAGTGGGGAGGGTAAGAAGAATGGCTGGTTGGAAACCATGTGGGCTATAGGTGGGTGCAGTCTTGAAGAACAAGGAGAGAAGGGGTTAGGCTGGGCAAAATCCCCTAGATTTTCTGTGTGCATTGTGAGTAAAACTGTGACTTTTTGGTTGTTTTCTTGGTGGGGATATAGAGGTGGAATTAGGGTTGCTTGAATGATTTTCATGTACTTTTGTATACTTTGCAGTGCTTGAGGAATTTCTGAAAAGCAAAACCACAACTGGGCATCTGCAGGCTTTCTAACACTTAAAATCTTAATAACATAGTTCTAAAACTTATGTCTGAAATTTTATTCTTTTTACCTCTGCTCCAGGCTAATTTAGGTTTTGACCTGAGACATGATCACTTATTTGAACCCCATCTGTGTACTTGCTGTTTAATGTAACACCGAGGAAGAATGATTCTCCACCCAAGAAGCATACATTTTACATCTTATTTACTTTTGTGAAAGGTATCAGAATGCACTGAATAACATATCTGGTAGCGTGCAGATATTCTGTTCTCTGCTATAGGATAGTGTAGTAAAGTACAAAACTATACATAAAGATGGAAAATAAAATACTCCATGTAGTGTTTTTCTGTAGTTTCCATTACTGACATCCCACAGATCAGTTTTCTGTGTGGTGAGGAAACTTAGCTAAAGATGGGATCACTTCCTCATAAAAGAGATCAGCTTCATTAAATAAAAGTAGGCCAAGAAATGCAAGTTAAGTATGTAAGGTAATGTCATAGGCAGAGACAAACAATTGAAGACCTGGAGGTAAGGAGTTCAAATGACAGCTTTCAAATCCTTGTTGCAATGTCCATCTGCTGGTAGATACAAAGTGTTAAGACTAATAACGAAGCTCAAATAAAATGTACCGTCTTTCCTTTTGTGGAGATGCTGGGAAGCGTTGGGAGTCTCTCCGGTCAACAGACATTAATTTGCTTAAAACGAAGATCCACTTGTCTCTTGAGTTATCAGTCTTCAAATATGTTCAGTGCATTCTAAATCTGTGGAGATATGCAAAGCTTTTACTTTTTAAAATTAAGGATTATTTTTGATCTCTAAACTTTAAAATGCATTGTTAGTCAACTATAAAGTGACATATACTATATATGGATGCATGGTGTTTCAGGTTTCACTTTCAAAAAATAGATTGGGATGCCAAGCATCAATGGTTTTTAAGATGATTCATTCCCACCCCGCTGCCCAGCCCCCCTTTCCTCTCCCCCAATCAGTAAGAAACTACAACTTGTGATTTGGCAATTGTAAATCAGGTCCTTCCTTTTTATACAAGGAGATTTGAGGCACAGATTTTATTCCTATAGTGCAATATTTGTGTAACATTTAAATGTTGTTTCGATGGAAACCTTGGCATAAGATAATGTAGCACCTTGGCGATATTTATATAGATGCTCATGGGCCCCCATCACCATAACTTAGCCCTGGTCTACACTATGAGTTTAGGTCGAATTTAGCAGAATTAGATCGATTTAACCCTGCACCCGTCCACACGACAAAGCCATTTTTGTCGACTTAAAGGACTCTTAAAATCGATTTTGGTACTCCTCCCCAATGAGGGGATTAGTGCTGAAATTGACCTTGCTAGGTCGAATTTGGGGTAGTGTGGACGCAATTCGATGGTATTGGCCTCAGGGAGCTATCCCAGAGTGCTCCATTGTGACCGCTCTGGACAGCACTCTCAACTCTGATGCACTGGCCAGATAGACAGGAAAAGCCCCGGGAACTTTTGAATTTCATTTCCTGTTTGGCCAGCGTGGCGAGCTGATCAGCACAGGTCACCATGCAGTCCCAGAATCGCAAAAGAGCTCCAGCGTGGACCCAATGGGAGGTACTGGATCTGATCGCTGTTTGGGGAGACGAATCCATGCTAATCAGAACTCCGTTCCAAAAGACGAAATACCAAAACATTTGAAAAAATCTCCAAGGGCATGAAGGACAGAGGCTATAACAGGGACCCGCAGCAGTGCCGTGTGAAACTTCAGGAGCTCAGGCAAGCCTACCAAAGAACCAGAGAGGCAAATGGCCGCTCTGGGTCAGAGCCCCAGACATGCTGCTTCTATGATGAGCTGCCTGCCATTCTAGGGAGTGCCCCTACAACTACCCCACCCCATGTGTGGACTCGGTCAATGGATTCTCACGCAACAGGGATGTGGATTTTGGGGACGAGGAAGATGATAGAACACAGCATGCAAGTGGAGAAAACATTTTCCCCAACAGCCAGGAACTGTTTATCACCCTGGACCCAGTACCCTCCCAACCGACCCAAGGCGGGCTCATGGACCTTGAAGGCGGAGAAGGGACCTCTGGTGAGTGTACCTTTGTAAATATTGTACATGGTTTAAAGGCAAACATGTTTAATGATTAATTTGCCCTGAAGACTTGGGATGCATTCACGGCCAATACAGCTACTGGAAAAGTCTGTTAGTGTGTGGGGATGGAGTCTAAATCAGACTGGGATATATCAATGAAGCTCTCCTGGATGTACTCCCAAAACCTTTGCAAAAGGTTTCTGGGGAGGGCAGCTTTTTTCCATCTTCCATGGTAGGACACTTTACCATGCCAGGCCAGTAGCACGTAGTATGGAATGATTGCATAAGAAAGCATGGCAGAGTATGGTCCTGGTGTTTGCTGGCATTCAAGCAACATCCGTTCTTTATCTCTCTCTGTTATCCTCAGGAGAGTGATATCATTCATGGTCACCTGGTTGAAATAGGGGAATTTTATTAAGGGGACATTCAGAGGTGGCCGTTCCTGCTGCGCTGATTGCCTGCGGCTGAACAGAAATCATCCCTGCTGTGCGGCACGCAGTGGGAGAGGGGTGAAGTGATCATCCCAGATAATAGGGTGTGTGTGGGAGGGGTGGGGGGGTTAGTTGGGTTTGTGCTGCCAGTTAACCCCAAAACTGCAGCCCCTCCTTTTAAAAGGCCAACCCAATGGGTGCTTGGTATGGGAAATGAGGGCACTGCTGTTTGAAACCATGTAATGTTAACAGCTTGGTTCACCGTGAAAGAGTCTACCCATTGTTCTCTAAAATGTGTCTTTTTAAATACTACTCTCCCTTTTTTCCTCCCACAGCTGCAAATGTTTCAACGCTGCCTGTATCATCTGCGTCCCAGAGGCTAGTGAAGATTAGAAGGTGAAAAAAACGGACTCGCGATAAAATGTTCTCTGAGCTCATGCAGTCCTCCCACACTGAAAGAGCCCAGCAGAATGCATGGAGGGGCAGACACTGTCAGAGTGCAGGAAAGCACTAAATGAACACGAGGACACGTGGTGGGATCAAGATGATAGGTAGCATCAGCGTGATGAGAGGAGGCAGGATGCAATGCTGAGGCTACTAGAAAATCAAACTTATATTCTCCAGCGTATCATTGAGGTGCAGGAAAGGCAGCGGGAGCACAGACCGCCGCTGCAGCCCCTGTGTAACGAACCGCCCTTCTCCTCAAGTTCCATAGCCTCCTCACCCAGATGCCCAAGAATGCGGTGGGGGGCCCTCCGGGCACCCAAACAGTCCACCCCAAAGGACTGCCCAAGCAACAAAGGCTGGCATTCAGTAACTTTTGAAGTACAGTGTGGCCTTGTCCTTCCCGCCTCCCCTCCTCCACCATCCCACCCGGTGCTTCCCTCTTTCCCCCACCCCTCCTGGACTACCTCGGTAGTTATCCCCTCCATATGTGTGATGAAGTAATAAAGAATGCATGAATTTGAAACAACAATGACTTTATTGCCTCTGCAAGCGGTGATCAAAGCAGGGAGGGGAGGGCGATTGGCTTACAGGGAAGTAGAGTGAACCAAGGGGGTGGGTTTTCATCAAGGGTAAACAAACAGAATACCCCGCCATAAACGTCTCCCCCTTACTCTCACAGATACTGTGGAGCACACAGCAAGTAGTAATAACAATGGGAATATTGGTTTCGCTGAGGTCTAACTGAGTCAGTAAAACGCGCCAGCACACTTTTAAATGTCCAAAGGCACATTCTAACACCATTCTGCACTTGCTCAGCCTATAGTTGAACAGCTCCTGACTACTGTCCAGGGTGCCTGTGTATGGCTTCATGAGCCAGGGCATTAAGGGGTAGGCTGGGTCCCCAAGGATAACTATAGGCATTTCAACATCCCCAATGGTTATTTTCTGGTCTGGAAAGTAAGTCCCTTGCTGCAACTGTTCACACAGACCAGAGTTTCTAAAGATGTGAGCGTCATGTACCTTTCCTGGCCATCCCACGTTGATGTTGGTGAAACGTCCTGCGTGATCCACCAGTGCTTGCAGCACCATTGAAAAGTACCCGTTTCGGTTTATGTACTTGCTGCCTTGGTGCTCTGGTCCCAAGATAGGGATATGTATTCCGAATATTGCCCCACCACAGTTAGGGAATCCCATTGCAGCAAAGCCATCCACTATGACCTGCACATTTCCCAGAGACACTATCCTTGATAGCAGCAGCTACTTGGATCACAGCAGCCCCCACAGTAGAGTCGCCCACTCTAAACTGATTCCCGACTGACCGGTAGCTGTCTGGCATTGCAAGCTTCCAGAGGGCTATCGCCACTTGCTTGTGAACTGTGAGGGCTGCTCTTATCTTGGTATTCTGGCGTTTCAGGGCAGGGGAAAGCAAGTCACAAAGTTCCATGAAAGTGCCCTTATGCATTCGAAAGTTTCGCAGCCACTGGGAATCGTCTCACACCTGCAACACTATACGGTCCCACCAGTCTGTGCTTGTTTCCCGGGCCCAGAATCAGCGTTCCATGGCATGAACCTGACCCATTACCACCATGATGTCCAAATTGCCAGGGCCCATGCTTTGAGAGATGTCTGTGTCCATGTCCTCATCACTCTTGTCACCACGCTGCCATCGCCTCCTTGCCTACTTTTGCAGGTTCTGGTGCTGCATACACTGCAGGATAATGTGTGTGGTGTTTACAGTGCTCATAACTGCCACGTCGATCTGAGCAGGCTCCATGCTTGCCGTGGCATGGTGTCTGCACAGAAAAAAGGCACCAAATGATTCTCAGCCGTTGCTCTCGCTGAGGGAGGGAAGCCTGATGACATGTACCCAGAACCACCCGCGACAATGTTTTTCCCCCACCAGGCATTGGGAGCTCAACCCAGAATTCTGATGGGCGGCAGAGACTGCAGGAACTGTGGGATAGCTACCACAGTGCAACGCTCTGAAAGTCGACGCTAGCCTTAGTACTGTGGACGCACTCCACTGACTTAATGCACTTAGTGGGGATGCACACAATTGACTGTATCAAATCGATTTCTAAAAAATCGACTTCCATTAAATCGACCTAATTTCATAGTGTGGACATACCCATAGAATCATAGAACTGGAAGGGAGCTTGAGAGCTGATCTAGTCCAGTCCCCTGCACTCAAGACAGGACTAAGAATTATCTAGACCAGAGGTGGGCAAACTTTTTGGGCCGAGGACCACATCTGGGTGGGGAAATCGTATGCAGGGCTGGGGCAGGGGGTCGGGTTGTGGGAGGAGTCGCGATGTGCAGGAAGGGGCTCAGGGCAATGGATTGGGTCAGAGGAGGGGTGCGAGGTGTATGAGGGGGCTCAGGGAAGGGGGTTGGGATGCAGGAGCGGGTTCATGGCAGGGGAGCAGTGCCTGGACACGGGCAACACACGGAGCCTTCTGGTCCCCCGCCCAGGGGCTACAGGGACGTGGTGCTGGCAGTGCCGCGGGCCATAGTCCAAAGCCCTGAGGGGCTGGATCCAGCCCACGGGCGGTAGTTTGCCCACCCCTGATCTAGACCATCCCTGACAGGTGTTTTTCCAACCTGCTGTTAAAAATCCCCAATGATGGTGAGTTTACAACCTCCCTTGGCAATTTATTCCAGTGGTTAACCACTCTGACAGGTAGGAAGATTTTCCTAATGTCCAACCTAAATCGCCCTTGCTGCAATTTAAGTCCATTGCTTCTTGTTCTGTCCTCAGAGGTGAAGAAGAATAATTTTTCTCCCTCTTCCTTGTAACCTTTTATGTACTTGAAAACTGTTATCATGTCCCCTCTCAGTCTTCTCTTCCCCAGACTAACATCTGAGTGTCTCCCAAATATTTGAAATTAGAAACACAATAACACTCTTCCTTTCCAGTCTGTAGGAGAAATAGCTTGACTAGTTTATTGGTTTATGTGTGTGACTGTGAGAGACCCTTTATGACACCTGGCAAAGAGCATATCCAACACACTAGTGTCAGATTTAGCCAAACAGCATCTTGTAAGGTATCGTTAGGGCCCTACCAGATTCATGGCCATGAAAAATGTGTCACAGACCATGAAATCTGATATCCCCTGTGAAATCTGGCTATTGTAGGGGAGGTGCAGGTGGGGGTACCCCATCCAGGGGCTCCTACTTTGGCATAGGCTGCAGGTCTTCCTCTTCCCCTGCAGGGGCTGCTTCCAAGTTGGGTCAGACCCACCTCCGGGAACTTCCCTGGGCTGCAGGAAGCTCGCTGGCTGCCCCCTGACCTGAGTGGGAGGCTGCCAGGAAAACCAAGATGGATGGTAACCTACTCCCCATTCCCTGTGACCCTCACTTCTGAACTGCTGCTGGTGGTGCTGGCTTTAGAGCCTGGCACCTGGCCAGTAACTGCTCTCCAGCTGCTCAGCTCTGAAGCAGCATCTCTGCCAGCTGAAGCACAGAAGTAAGTGTTGCAATCCCACGACCCTCCTACAGTAGACTTGGGACCCTCCCACTACGACCTCCCCAAGACCTCGTTTTCGGTTGGGACCCCCAGAGTGAAAACACTGAAATTTCATGTGTAAACACCTGAAAGCGTGAAATTGACTATTTTAAAAATCCTGTAACAGTGAAATTGGTAGGGCCCTAGATATCGTGTAAAAACTGGTGACATGCTGGTCATGAATATTATTGCATGATGTTTGTATTCATTGTGTATAAAGAGTTACATGTGTGTACTGGATATAAGTTCTTAAAATACATTTTGAAGGTAGTAGATAAATAAGTCTGCCCTAGACAATGGAATGTGGATTTACCTGTCTGCATGGCTTGATTACAAGCAAAGAACAACAGAAGTACATTTACATCTAGGATAAACAAAATGATTAAGCCAATCAAAAGAGCAAATTGATCAGAGGAAGCAATGGTGGAGGAAAAACTTTGAGGTATGCAGTTCAAAGGAATACATTTCAAAGGTTTATTGAACTATATAAAGGAAAAAAAAAACTTTTAGTTATCCGTTGCTTAGGGGACAAAGTGAACAGCATCCTCTGATTCTGTGAATGGTGAATCCTCCTGCCTGAGGGGCTGGACATAATTATCACTTGATTGAAGTGAAAAAACATGTTTTTGTTTTGTTTGTAACCATACCTGTCTTTTTTTACCCTCTTGTTTAGTATCACTTAAATCTATGTTCTTTATTAATAAACTTATGCTTATTTTTGCAGTAAGTCATGTCAGTGCTGTTAAATTAATT